>NC_079158.1:44035763-45299263 GCF_947563725.1 Argiope bruennichi
ATAAAATTTTCTTAGATTCATCATGAACAGATCGATTAATTAACAATGTTTAATTTTAAATGCATCAAACACTAAGAAAATAAAACGAATCGTTTAAAATAAACGGTTGAAAACGGATTTAAAAAAAAACTACTTAAAAAACGATGTACTTAAAACTATAAGCATATACAAAAAATATATAACTAACATAAATACATTTTAATTACAAAAGCATACAGCGAACCTAAAAATAATTTCAATCCAGTCCGCATCTGTTGATAATAATTGTCAACATAATGCGCATGCGTGAATTTTCAACGCCAGTTACGTAACGCAAATACGTGATTTTTTTTCTACGCTAGTTGGGGTAACGCTATGCGGATTAGAAATTTTTAATTTCCTTTATTCTGTTTTATTTTAATTCAAAAGTACTTCAGAATGAATCTGAAAGATCGATTCATTAAAAATGTTTAATTTTAAATGCATCAAACATTAAGAAAATAAACAGAATCGTTTGAAATAATCCGCCGAAAAATATTAACCCTAGCCTCATTACTGTTGGGAGAAAAGAAACTGAAGCCTTACTCATTTGGCGGGAAAGTTGGCGGTGGGGAAAATGAAAGATTTTTTTGGCGGGAAAGTTAGTTTTTAATTAATAATTAAAATTCTAATTAAAAATTCGAAAAAAGGAACCCCAGGTGCACATTCCCAACCTCCAAGGTATACATGTACCAAATTTGGTAGCTGTAGGTCAAACGGTCTGGCCTGTAGAGCGCCAACACACACACACACACACACACACACACACACACACACACACACACACATTGAGCTTTATTATAAGTATAGATAATAGTTAAATTACTTTTTATTATTGCTCATTATTCTAAATTCCCCAAAATTAATTAATACTTCCCACTCATTGAAATTGCAGTTACTGTTTTAGACAGAATACGGTCCTTTTCCAACTTTTCTTCGCGAATTTTAATCATGATAGAAAGACGTGCCATGCACGTCGAGCTGCGTTATTCATAGAATCGCCAAAGACGTTCTAAACATATTAGCAAGCAATTGTCACAGAAGTTATACTTCTCTAAGGAATATTCGTGCGGTTTGAGACAATGAATAAAGTAATTAATTGAGTTTTCGGCACTACTTCAGTTGATAGTTAAGGTGTGTAACACACGTACGATAACATAGTTTGTAGTTCTATAAGCAGAAATCCAGAATTAATTTTAAAATTCTTTGACCAATGTGTCAAATTCCGTTTGTCTAGTTCTCGACATATAGTAAATATTAAATCTTCTAACACACGATGATGCTAAATAGAACTTTAATTAGGGACAAGAATAAATGCAATAGAATAAAATGAAAACAATTTTGGGGGAGGATTCCCGTAATGTATTTTTCAATTTGTTTAGATACCTTAATTTCTCTCTACTTTGCTTTTATTCATTTTCATTTTAAAACTGCTTATAAGTTTTGATAAATTTTGCTAGTCATTAAGGATATGGATTTTTAATTACCTTCATAAGGCACTCACAGACTTAATGATGCCTTCAAAATGCATCGATTATACTTGCAGATAACTTGTTTTCCAGATTATTAGAATTTGAAAAAGAAAAAAAAAAAAAATTCAAAGTAAATTCCAAAGTATTCCAAAATTATGTAGGACATTAGCAGTTGTTTGAGCTCTGATAAACCGGAATTCCTATTTCAGGTGCATCAGTGTTTCTAAGCATATTATTTTATTTAATAAGCGTAGAAAGTCGCAAATTTTCTCTTACAAGCCCACAAAAATATCTCAAAACTATTTAGTTCCACGTAACTAAGTGAAAGAAGTAAATTATACATCTTGAATTGATTAGAAGAAATTTATAAGAAATGTATAAGAAGAGAAGAAATGTATAAGAAAATATTTTACAAGAAGAAACTTTGTCATCGATTAAAATTACTTATAATATCGTCAATAGAGAGATAAAAATAAAACATTCTGCATCATAGAATTTTGATTTCCTTTCTTAAATGAAGGCAAATTTTTTATGATACAATTTCATTGCAATAAAGCTAAGATTTCATCTACTAATTGATCATCTACTACTAGTGTTCAAAATCTTTTCTTTCAGAAATTAGGAAATAAAGGCAATAATAATTAACAGCAATTAATAAATCAGATTCATTCCTATGATTTTTATACGTGTTCCTAATTTTATTGTTACCTTTTATGGAAGGATCGAAAATGAAGACAAATTTTGAAATAAGTTATAATTTCAATAATAATAATAATAATATAGATATAATTTCGATAATAATAAAATATAATTTCGATAGTAATCAAATATAATTTCGATAGTAATAAAATATAATTTCGATAGTAATCAAATATAATTTCGATAGTAATAAAATATAATTTCGATAGTAATAAAATATAATTTCGATAGTAATAAAAATATAATTTCGATAGTAATAAAAATATAATTTCGTTTCTAAAACATGAATATTATTAACCACTCGATACTATTCTTGCTAGATTAATTACTATATTCAAAAAATAAATATGAAGACTAAAAAATAAAATTTGTCAATTTCCACGATTTCCTCTCCTATTTTATTTCGTTATCACATTTCCCTGGAAAGAAGAATTTTTATGGACAGAAAGAAAATAGAAACTAATAAATTTCAAAAGATATTTTTTTCTAAAGAAATGATTATCGTTTGCTTATTTCATCACCTTATTCAGAAAATAAATTTGAATGAAAAAGTATTTTGCCAAAACTCATCAAATAACAAATGCGATTCACTTTCATGTTTTAATATTTTATTTTTATAATTTTTTAAATACGTTTTATGTAATAAAAAAAGAAGATAATTTTTAAATGATATAATTTATATCTAAATATGATTAATATTGTCTAGAATTTCATCGCCTTATTCAGAAATATCTCAAAGTTAATTATATTCAAAAACTGGGAGCATTTTGCCAAAAATCATTAGATTCATTTATTTATGGTTTATCTCTTCAAACTATTGCGTTATTTATCTCTTTTTGTAAGATTTTATTGAAAGCGAAATTAAATATAGGCCTTAAAAATATTTTGTTCCATTAATATATGATGTACAAGATCTTGGATAAATAGAAATATTGTTCATTTAAGCGTTCATTAAATTTTAAAAATCTATTTTTAATTATTTTTTTTTCTAAAAGGTAGGTGATAAATTTTGCCATGCATTATAGATAACGGGTTTTTAATTACCAAATTCTGATTGCTCTGTAACTGTATGATCCAATAAAATTCCTTAAATATTTTTTCTATTAGTCATCCGCATTCCATTAATTTCCTGTACCATATTTTTTTCAAAACTAAAACAGTTTTAAAAATAAAAAAAAAATACTTATAAGAAGTAAGATTTGAGGAAACAGGTTGGAAATTAATAAACAGTTAAAATTTACTTTTAAATGAAATAAATATTGCAAAGAAAATTCATTTATTGAATTTTTATCATGATGATTATCTTATCAGATATTAAATTTTTACCTACCAGCCCCAAAAACAAGTAACAACAAATTCAGATCCACAAATTTAATGCTATTTTAATTCCTAAATTTTATTAAATGAATCATTTAAAAAAAATCTCTGAGAGTAATACGCCGATTATTTTTTCAGAAAGAAATTTAGACATCAATTAGAATTTTTTAAGTCATTCCTAAGAAGTACAAAAGCCTGTTACTCATTAACAACGATTTCTGGTTCTTTCTTTATGCCAAAAATCAACAAAGAAACTTATGTGATTACCTCGCACGTTTTGTTTCATCAAAATATTTTGTGCGACTATTCTGGCTTAAATACTTTGCGACATTTCAAAAACGACGGCCATTATTCTTTTCCTATTTCCATATTTTGGAGAAAGAAAAGGCAAATGTAACTGGTTCCTTCCTTCTCCCGGTAATATCTTATTCTGCATATCTTACCGAATTGCCAGAGTTGAGGGAAAAGAAAAATTTGAGAAAATTGTGTCTACTATTCCAAGGAAACTGGGTTTCTCGATTACCATTTTTTAGAATACGTATTTTTGTATTCCTGATGTACCATTTCACTTTTTTTTTCACCCATTCAAACGCGTTTCTAAAGGTTTATTTCAACCGTTGTCAAATATCGAAACTCTAATTTTTTCAAAGTGACAACATGCTAGAAAACAATCTAAAAGCTAAATCTGCCATTTCTGAAGAAGTTACTGATATTTTAATCCTCTTAGTTGAAATATAGGAAATGATTTTCTTTCTTTAAATATTAGAATGATACAAGACAAAATTTTGCTGAGATAGGATGGATATATAATGAAAAGAAAGTTTCATATAAACATGCTTTAGACGTTTCTGAGTTTAGCTAAGTTTTTTTTTGTTTGTTTAATTGAGTTATTTTGAAAACTATTCCTCATAACATACCATAACGCCATCCTGTGCCCCCGGTGCCTATAACACTAAGTTATCTAACCAGTTGGATGAGCACAAGATGGAAGGGGAAAAAAAAAAGAAAGAAAGAAGATAAAAAGAAAGAGACGACAGACCATCCAGGGTTCTCCAGAGAGAATCACATTGGTGTCAAATCCTACATGACTATATTCAATTTTTTGGTGATGTAATAACTGGATAGAGGGGAAAAGAATACTTAAACAAATGGTGACTTTGAGTTGAACTTACAGGGAAATGAGATTACTAACTGAAAAATTGATAATTTACATTGAGAATATCTGTATGACATATATTAGCATATAAGTAATCACTAAAGAGTCAGAAATCTGTGGCGTCCGTCTGAATCCTGTGGTTTTGATTTCCTTCTCGAGAACTGCACTTTTGAGGGACTTTTGAAGTTATAATTTCGGCTGATTTTGACATGTGGCATTTTGGTCTCAGCTAATGTGTAGTCTTGAATAGGTCTTGGTATTTGTGAATATGGTTTACTATGGAGTGGATCTTGCCACGTGAAAGGGTATTCGATGCAACTCTCCTGTACCATTCTTCTTCGAGACTTGTTTCTGGCTTTCTCATGTGCCATGACAGAGTCAGTAGGCATTCGGTGGCATAGTGAATTGGGGATCCTATCTCCCCACAGCTACAGTAAGTAGAGTTGGCCAGATGGAATCTGTGTAGGTATGTTGGGAATGGACCGTGTCCAGTGAAGAAAAGGACATCCGTTCTGTTCCAGTTGGCAGCGTATAGAGAAACTTTCGGTATTATATTGAATGTGGAGCGGCCTGTTTCGCCTTCTTCCCATTCCTTTTGCCATATTGTCATCATATCGGTTTGGAGGATGTTCTTCAGGTGACATCTTGGGAGCTTCATTATATTCCGATCTTGATTAGCATTAGCCGCTGTTTTGGCTAGTTTGTCAGCCGCTTCATTCCCTTCATAGCCTACATGTGCCTTGATCCATGAGATTTTAATGTGAGGGTTTGCAAGAAGAAGGGTAAATGTATCTCTTGCTAATTGGCTATTGGATTTTGGAGAACTTGAGGCTTGTATACTTGCTTTATTGTCGACGTAAATAGTAACTGGATCTGATGTAGGAAGAGAGGTTGCGTATTTGACTGCTCTGTTGAGTGCTAGTAATTCAGCTTGGAAGACCGTGTTTTCTTTCAATAGGCTGGTTGACCATTGGTGTATAGTCACTGCATCCTGCATGACACAAAATGCAGCCCCAACTCCTGCTGAGGATTTTGATCCATCTGTATAGATCCCGAGTACTACATTCTGAGACCCACCGTCTTCCAACGAAATTTGATGTGCTTGGAGATGTTTGGAAGGATGTGACGTCCAACCCGTAGCTCTGTATTCATACTCGTGTGGGCTGATATGTGGCATATCATGTACGATTCCACGGAGTCTGTACAGTTCAGTCATTCTTGCCATCATTTGAAGCTTCAGATGTAGTGGTGGCAAGCCAAGGATAACCTGAAGTGCTGCAGTAGGCGTGGTCTTGTATGCTCCCGTAATTGCTAACAGAAAGCTTCTTTGGATGGAAGAGAGCTTTCTTGCTAATCTAACCGTTGGGTGAAGGCACCAAACTCCAGCTCCGTGTGCAAGCATCCTTTCAATGACTGTCCTGTACAAAATTTTTCTGTGTCGAAGTGTTATCCCCCAAGATTTGCCAGCTATTTTGAGAAAATTGAATTGTTGTTGTTGCGCTTTCAATGCTAAATGCTTGAGGTGGGTATTCCAATTCAATTTATCATCAATATGGACACCTAGGTATTTAATGGCATGCGTCTGCTTTATTCTTTCTCCCTGCCAATAGATTCTGGGTCCTGCTACCCATTTACTAAACAGAATAAAGTTGGATTTCCCCGTGGACACTTCTAGATTGTTTATGTCAGCCCAGGATATAAATTGTGCTATTGATTCTTGGGTATTTTGTCTTAGATTTTCTTTTGTTTTGGCTTTAATGACCAGAACAAAATCATCGGCGAATGCTTGGATAGTTGTATGGGCAGGCCAGATTTTATTAAGCAGATCGTTCCCCACCAAGTTCCACAGAGCTGGACCACTGCACGATCCTTGGGGGCAGCCTTGCTTCTGTTCTCTTATGGCCCAGCCTTCTTGTGTGTTGAGTATTATTTTTCTGGCATGTAGCAAGTTTTCAAAGATGTTTCTTAAATTTTGGGGACATTGGAGTTTATCTAGATATTTAACTATTGAATGGTGTTGGATATTATCAAATGCCCCTTTGATGTCCACTGAAAGAACCAGAATATTGTCTTTTTCCCTTTTTCCATCATAAATGTTTTCTACAAGCTTTTTAAGAGCAGCATCTATGGATTTTCCTTCACGGAATCCAAACTGGTTATTGTTGATGAGTTTATTTGATTCTAGAAAATAAATAAGACGCTGTGTGAGTAATTTTTCTAGAACTTTTCCTATAGTAGGCAAGAGAGCTATTGGTCTGTATGAGCGAGACTCCATAATAATTTATTGTTCTTTTCCTTTCTGATAAATTTGAAAATGCTGCAAATTAACTGAAAGAAAATTGCTAGAGATAAAGGACCAATAAATCGAATTTTTCTAAATAAAACAATTTTAAAAATGGATTTGAATCTGGTTATCAGATTGGTTTAATTGGGCTGTGTATATTTATAGAATATTTAAATAATCTACAACTATTTTTAAAGAATTTTTTTCATATAAAAATTATATTAACAGATTTCAAGCACATTTAATTCAAATTATTTGATATTTCTTCTATAACTTATCACATATCAAATTAATAGAACTGGGGATCGATTTACAAAAGTATTGATTAGAACTTTTCTTAAAATTATGGAAGGAAAAAAATCGGATATTTTCAAACAATCGCTCAAATTTTTCACAAAAAGTTTTTCTTTTCGAAACTAGATAAATGTTAGTATCCGAAAATGGTTTTCTAATTTTATTCCGAGGACAATTGAATTCCGCATTTAAAAAAATAGACAATTTTTAACAAATTAAAAATATTTTAAGCTTTAAATTAATTAACTAAAAATATAATGAAAATCTAAATTTTTTGCAAAGTTTTTTTCTAGCCACTACAAAACGAAATAAATTAAATCGAATTTGTAGAAAATTAAATACAACTTTGAAATGAACAGGTAAATTTTACTGTAAATTAAAAAAAAATTGAGCTTTACATTTATGAACAAAAATATTAAAAATCTAAGTTTCTGCTCTGTTTGCACCTCACCACCTCAAAATAAAGCAAAAGCAAAAAAGATTATAGATATTAAGTCCCCTTTTAATGTAAGAATAACTACAAATTATAAAAAATTATTTACCACAATCATAAAAATTCCGGATTCAAGTATTATGATCTTTTTTCCTTCTAATGTTCTTTTTATATTAATAAATTATAACGTAACAGAAGGTAATTAGCGAAATTAATCTAAAAGAAATTCTGCAAATGTGTACAGACATTATTTCAACTTAAAATAGACAGCTTGGAAATTAATTGAAATTAATTCCATAATTGTGTTTATTCAATTTTATATCCTTATTCTAATATGATTCTGTAATATGTTCTTCTGAGGTCATTTAACCCTTTTTCAAGGCCATAGGAAGTATGTTTATCACCAAATTCATCAATCTTCGTATAAAGTTATGTAGGTTGACATAAGTTCTGGCAGAATTCAATTAGACAAACTTAAAGTCTTCAGCTCTTTCTCTCACACAAAATTGTGCATCTTAATTTGTTAATTATTAATTTACCAAATTAAATTCATTTAATAAGTTAATTGAATTGCTTTTCTTAAACCAATCTCAATCCTAAAAATATTTTAATATACCATGATTAACGAAAAATGACCTTTTAAAAGGCTAATATGTAAATGAATTTGGAAATAGAACGGTCTAACTTAAGAAAAGAGAATTAGTCTGAGTTCAGTTTCTTGATTACTAAGTTTAAAAATCATAATGTTCAAAATTTTTGGTAGAAATTTTAATCACAGGAATCTGTAATAAATATTGTTGACATATTTTTGACATTTTTATTACGAACACGTTTCTTAATTATGATGCTGATGATTATGCCGTGTCCGCGTTACCACGGAAAGGGGTTGCAGTAGCTTCTGAGGGTAAAGACCCCTAAGCACCCAAGGGCAGAAGTCTGATTTCTAGCTCATATGAAGATGAAATTCACACACATTCGCTTGCACAACCCCGTTTTACAGGGGGACACATTCACACACCTCACAGATAGAACACAGACGAAAACCAACCATGCCCGAACCGGGAATCGAACCCAGGAAGCCCAGATCACGAGGAAGACGCGCTACCCCTATGCCAGAGCGCCGGTTTTCTTAATTATTAAGTCTAAAAATTAATATATTCAAATTATGTTTACAGAAATTTGAAATAAAAAGCGTTAAAATTTTAGCGTTTCATTATTACGAACAAAAAATTTAATTTTTAAAGCTATGTATTGTAATTTTGTTGCTTCTGTATTAAATATTACATCTAAATACTTTTATTTTCCTTGAGATATGCGAAAGTTTTTAGAAAAAAATTTTTTGATTCTAATTACAACCTTCATTATCTCTGCTATTTTTATTCTGAAACATCATTTCAAAATCATCAAGATCTCTGTGGTGTCAATTTATGCGCGACAGCCAAATCATCAAACCCTTCTCCGAATAAACAGAAAGATAATAGCAGCCCTCAACAATTCATGATAGCAAAGATCTTCATCATTAGGGAATTGAGTGAAATGGATCATTCAGATATGCGTGACTAATTTGCTGCGAAGAAAGGAAGGCAAGACTTAAGTGCTTTTGGAAATTAGCGTCAGAATCCCATTTCATCCACTTCAAGCGCCAAGAATGAATCTCGGGAATCCTTCAGAGAGAACTCATTTCACGCGACAGACGTTTCTCTAACGTGCCATTCATGCGATTCTTGCCCTAAATATTTAATTATTTACTGTTGGGATTTTTGATGGTCACAAAGATTGGTGCAAATTCTCGAGTTTCAGAATTTAATAATTTTATCATATTGAAACAGTTTTTTAGTCTTAATGTATTAGTTATTTTATAATAAAAAGATGAATAAAAAATGATTTGTTTTCACTATTGATCTGAAATTCAATATATAGTTGATAAAGACAAGATTCTTAGGAAAAAAGCAACAGTTTTAAGTCAGAAAAAGAGCAAAATTAGTAATTACATTCTTTGTTATTTATTGGCGATTTCCTAATAATGTTTTTTGTGCACAAAAATTTAAAAAAAAAAAAGAGAGAGAGATTTCATGTTTGTAAGGACTGAATTATGCGATTGATTTTCCTTATGATTTATTTCGTCAAATTATTGCTTTGTTTATTTCCTTTTAGAATATTTTGTGGAAAGAAAAAAAAAATCATTTAAAAATGTCTTATTTAGTTGCATTAATATATACTATACGAAATCTTTTTAGGCACATGTACTAAAAAAAGATGTTCCATGCTTGAAAGAGGCAATTCGCATTTTGAATCAATTCTTTACGAATTAGATTTAAAAATTGTCTACACTAAGTCTCATGAAGGACAATATACTACGTTAATATTTAATTATCAATGAATTGTTTAGTTTAACAAATTATGATACAATACCATTATCGCACTTGACAGCAAAATTTAGATAAATGTATTTCAATACTTCAGATACCCATTATTAAATAAAAATTTAAATCTATAAAACAAATAATGAATCAATCTAAAAAATAAAATTTTCAGTAAACTAATAAAAATTATGTTTAAATGTTTTATAGTGTAATTGAAAAACCTTAATCAGTTACCAATTTTTTTTTTCTATTTTGTCTTCATACAGTGGTATTCAAAATCGAGGAAATAGCCTTTTGATTTATGATATTCAGAAATATCAGACGTAATAAAATTGTAAGAAACACCTCTATAAAGAAAAATATTAACATGAATTTGAATTCAAATGCTTATAAAACGAAAACTTAGTAGAAAACATCTAATATGAAGGCATTGTAATCTTACCCTATTTCAATCACATGGCA
This sequence comes from Argiope bruennichi, assembly GCF_947563725.1. Taxonomy (NCBI): domain Eukaryota; kingdom Metazoa; phylum Arthropoda; class Arachnida; order Araneae; family Araneidae; genus Argiope; species Argiope bruennichi. Next base: position 44,046,262 of record NC_079158.1, read on the forward strand.
ATTGGCATTCCGGCAATAAAACTTCATCGTTTTCCCACAGATAGTTAAGTGCCTACGGACCGCCAGATGTGGATCCTTTTCACTAGTAGAGCCATTGTGTATCCTGTCATTTGTTGTATCCAAATAAAGGGTCACAAATAGGCGTCTCGTCGTTTCAAATAGATCCATCATATCTTCAATGGAGAAGAGCGGCAAACTATCCAGATGTTAATTTTTTTTTTCTTAATGAAGAGATTTCTTAAATCTCCAAGAAACGATCCCCCAACAATCGTTGTCATTATGTGTCGATGTCAAGGGGACTTTAGCCGATGTTAGCTGTGAATTGATTATAATTAGCATGTGTTTGGGAGAGATCGACTACAAAGATGAATCATTAACTGGCAACTGGAGATCATTGAGGAAGACTTGCAGAGCAGCTATTGGGTGATAAGGAACTCAAGTTGACCAACGAGAAAATCGGAGGCGGTACTTTTGTTTCTGAAGGGAGAGAATGCAGAGAGAAGAGAAGATAGCAGTGAGAGGCGTCGGAGGAGAATTCGGAGACACGTCAGTGTTCGAAGTAGGTGTTCCTGATTTTGTGAAAAGCTACATGTGATTCGGGTTTCTGTGTTAGGATCCAGCCGTTAAAGACCGGTGGATTTCTGGAGCGGCCCCTGGAGTAGCCGTTTGAGCCACCCGTCTGTTAGCGTTTTTTGGTGTCTATTCTCAGATCGAAAGAAGAAATATTTCATGATTAAACTTTCAACTGTTGTGTGAATTTTGTAAATAATATTAACTTAGATGAGACCAAGTTCTTCTTGTGTACATATATAAGGATATAAATAAAAGAATTGTTATGTGACGCTTCTCTGTTATTTGATCAGTCAGGATCAAAATATTGCAGCATACTATAAGCTATTCGCATTTTAGGATTTATCACAGAATTATTTTTATTTAGCCTCGAAAGAAAGAGAGCATAAACGGGAAACAAAAAGTTCTACTTAGCCTAACAAATCATTGGAAAAGAAACCATTTGTTTTTTACGGAATATAAACAAAGAAGGGTGAAACAAATCTGAGCTAATTCCTGAAGGATCATTAATAGCAATCTTTCTCGTCACTTCATTAAGCTGTTTCTTATGTTTTCCGCAACTCAATAAGAGAAATAAAAATGTTTTGCGCCTTTGCTGAAAAGTACTATAATGGGGTAACAAATGAAGCCTTAGCTCCCAAGAGAACGCAAAAAACAGTATGAAAAACTTAAATAAGACTATTTTCATCCTATAAAGGTTGTGTTTTCGTATATACGGATGAGGGTTTTTATAAGAATATTTTTTTAGCTTTCTATGGAAAAATCAAAATTTAGATTAACTAGAGATTTTATTTTATTTCTAGATTAGGTAATTAAATAAAACAAGAATTGTCCTAAGACCTTAAAGTACATCTTCTACGATTGAAATGTTATTAAGGATTCAAAGCTTAAGTTTTTGTTTAAAGAAAGTCGTTTTAAATCTCAGAAATAAAGAAATAAAAAGTATTGTCAAGAAATTGGATAAAACATTTTTTTTATAGTAGGGAGGAACAGTGTCTTTTTTATATCTTGCTAATTTTATTAGTTACCATTTAAAATCGTGTTTTTTTATCTTGTAATTCGATGCTTATTTCTTTTATATTCATTTCAAAAACAAAGAGTTACCATCAGAAAGAAAAAATATCGCTTGTGATCTTTCATGACGGATCAATACTTTTACATATTTATTTATACTTCATTACTTAATTAACTCATTTTCCCAATATTAATAATAATCATATTCCATGCTATATTATATTCAATGATTAAATAAATTCATTTGTCCTAATAATGATATATAATCAAATTCTATACCAAAATTTATATATAATCAAATTCTATACCAAAATTTATGTATAATCAAATTCTATACCAAAATTTATATATAATCAAATTCGATATCATATTATATTCAATGACTAAATGTCCTAACAATGACATGTAATAACATTCTGTACCAGTGTGGAATAGGGAAGGCCCATCAATAGCTTCGAACATTTAGAAACGAACGGAGAGAGATAGTCTAATGTAATTATTAACTCAGAGAAAAGTCGCTAATGAGTTACAAGAAGCGGACAATTGTTGCCTATTTCATGATTTCAAAACTATGTATTGATTCTAAATAATGTTATATAAATCTTAAGAAAGATGCTCATTTATTTCAAGACTAATCAGTTTCCCAGGAATTAATCAATCACTCTAAAATGGAGAAAATGAATATAGTTTTTAAACAAAGCTCATTTAATAATGAGATGCAATTCCATTACATTTAAAGAAATAAAACCAGAATCATAACATCAAAAATAATTTCTGTATTCTTCAGAAGTGACGTAGTGGTTTAACCCTTTAAAGGGCCATTTTTTTCTAGTTATATTATGTTAAAATATTTTTAGACTGGAAATTAGAATAAGAAAACGGATTCCTAAGGGATTCTAAAGGGAAGAGGGAAAGCTTATGAGATAAATTTAATTTGATTAATTAATTAATTTGGTTAATTAATAATTGAGTAACAAATCAAGACGCATCATTTTGTGTGAGATAAAGAACTGAAGCATCTAAGTTTCTGTCTTTCTAAAAAAAATTGTCAGAAGTTATGCCAACCTACATAATTTCATACAAAGATTGATAAATTTGGTGGGAAGCATACTTCCCACGGCCCTAGAAAGGGTTAAAATAAATAAACCAGAATCATAACATCAAAAATAATTTCTGTATTCTTCGAAAGAAACAGAGTGGTTTAAAATAAATAAACCATAATCATAACATCAAAAATAATTTCTGTATTCTTCGAAAGAAACAGAGTGGTTTAAAATAGATAAACCAGAATCATAACATCAAAAATAATTTCTGTAAAGTGACGTAGTGGTTTAAAATAAATATAAAGAATAGAAATTTACGAAAATGATAACAAACCTTTTGTCCTTTCAGAAAAAAGGAATTTAATAAAATATATTTATGTGCTTACACATATTCTTTGAATTTTCACCAATGAAATCAGTAAATAGAATTTATTTTTGCCTCGCCATTTCAATACATATTAAACCAAAAATGATTAATATTATTAACCCTTCAACTGGAATTAATAGTAAATTTTGCTTTTGTAATGCTTGACTTATCTAATTAATGTTTTGGGTACTGTGTACGATTTATTTATTTATTTATTATTATTATTGCTTATTATGTATATATTCCGAGTTTAATTTGTGAGAATGTTTATCAATTTCGAAAATCGGTATTTAATAGAGACAGTATTTTTAGAAATGGTAAAATAAACACTTTTTTTATATTTTACTCCATTTTAATTATGCGGTAGCTTTAATCATATCGTCTAGATTTTCAAGGGGTAAACAAGTTAACGACACTATTAATTATGCAAACCAATGTACCATATTACAATCGTTGAACATATTTATAAATTTTTAACCTGTTCACAACTGGGCTTAACCCTTTCAGGAGCGGTAATCACAAAAAAGAACAAAAAATTTAAAAAAATTCTGTAAAAAAACTATTGTTTTTAAAACTCAAAAAATTGTTGGAAAAGTTTAATTAGTTTTTTCTCCAATGAATAGATGGCTACCCAAGCAATTTTATATATATATATATATATATTGTATTAACTTTATTTAAAAATGCCTCGATTTTTTTGCCTGAGACGTGGTCATTTTTTCCTCGAGTTTTTAAGAATTTAAATGTTATCAAAATCAGTAATCCACTTTCTTATAATATCCATGAGGTTTTAAATCATAATTCTTTTAAAGCTACTAATTACCTTAAGAACCAACCAAAGTGGTTGATTTCTGGGTGGTCTCATTTGGGGACAACACCCGTCTAGGACATAAGTTTCTTTTCTTATCTTCTGTTCGCTTATCTTCTGTTTTGTCACCTCTCTTATCCGTAGATTGTTGTTGTAGTAGTAGTAGTTGTTGTTTATTGGCGCAAGAGCCATATTTGACTATGCTGCGCCAATCAAATTAAGAAATTAGATTAAGATTAATTAATTTCAAATCAATTAATTTCAAAAATATAAAACCAAAAGATACATGTCATATCCGTAGGAAAGCTATAACTTGATATTTTTCAGAGAAGGGTGTAATGCAGATTTTGCGTTGGGGGGGGGTATTGTCTTCGGAGAAAGACCACTCATATTTAAAGCCAGAAAACATTTCAGATTTGCCTTTCGTTCCAAACGGTTTCTTATCTTAAACGCTCATGCTCTGCTTGAGAAATTTTTACAATTTGAAATATTTTTGAAATTTGCTTTGGAAATTTTTGCGATTTTTTTCCTGTAAAGTTCAAAAAAAAAAATTCATGTACAATTCCAAAAAAATGTGCATAAAACACGAACAATGTACAAAACATGCAAAGTGCCATTTTGTGTTAGACAAAAAGACATTCCTACAGATTTCGAAAGATTTCATGTAAAATAATGATTTATTCTTCGTATTATTATTATTTCGCTTTCTATTTGATATTTATCAATTTAAATTTAATTGTAAATATATATTTTTGGCTTTTTAGTTAGATAGTTCTTATTCTTAATTGATATTTTGTATTAAATTGCAATTGTTTCTATTTTTTTATTAATTATATATATATGAAATAATTTAGAAATGTCGTAATAATTATGTGATAAATTATATTTTTAATATTTTGAATGTTTCAAATTACCAAAAAATAAATAAAAATGTTTATTTACGTAAAATATTCCTAATTACTGACATTATCATAAGAAATTTGCACAATTATTTCGAAAGATTTTCTTACACAGAAATTGCACTAGACCGGCAGTGTCCTTCTTCCACAGGGTATCTCCTGTGGAAGGAGAGATTTTTTAAAAAAATTTATTGTAAAATCTATGTTTCCAGAATCACATTAATTGGGTTTATTCATCATATTTCAAAAATGTTAATGACCCACCCCTGAGTTAATTTACCTAATCAATTAACGTCCTCTTTAGAAGTCACTGAGTTTAAACACCAATCACGTGTTTAACTTATCTTATTTTTTCGTAGGAATATATAAAGAAAAAAAGAAATATTTCTGAAAACATCTTTTTCTATGATTCACATGACACAAACAATAAAGAAATGTAACACTATTTTTCCCCCGACACTGAATCTTCTTTCATCTGAAAGAGGAAATAGAATTCCAGTTCATTGAAAGAGCAAAAAATAGGGTGAAGGGCATAATTCTGGATTCACATCTGGGAACATTGGAATGCGGGCAAATAATAGGCAGGCATTTTCTGGTATCTTGATGCGCGCGATATCTCACTACCTTTAAGGCTGAATGATCCCTCACTGAAACGAGAAATGCCAGACAAGATACAAGAAAAACTGTGAAAACTCGCTATCACCTACTTTATTTTTTTTGGGGGGGGGATTACTCTTTTCTAAGAATTTCATTGTTACATAAAATTGTGCATACTTGAGTTCAAAGAACGTTTTAACCAGTTAACTGTTTTTGACGAGTATATTCGTCATGAAAAACATACATAATTTTGTGTTACGACGAGTTTATTCGTCAGGAGTAATAAGCAGCGGCATCGCTAAATTTTTGCGACAAAATTTAGATACGAATTTTCCGAAGACGTTAAAACAGTTAAATGGTTAATGATTTTAATATGTGTAAACAATTTTGATTTTAAAATTTATTTTTAAAACTCTCCTATATGTTCGTTTTTATGTCTTGCATTATCTAAAACCTCAAATCAGGAATACACTTAAAGGAATAGAAATACCTTACTAAATTTCACCATACTAAATTATTATTTTCAGGTATCACTTTTGACTACTCCGACCCACTACTAAGGCACATGGATTATCTGAATGGCCGGACCGCAGCGGCAGCATTATCAGGAACTATTGTTGAGTCCTAAGAGCATCACTTGTTAATGTATAATCCATCTCCTTTGAGGTACGTTCCGTTATTTGTGAGGTAGCCGATCCCACATCTTTTCTTTACCATCCCAGGTATCGATAATCAACCACCGTACCAAATTACTTCTCATCTGCAAATTTGAGGTGTCCACACAGTGAGATATTACTTTCTGGTATATAAAGTATCGTAATCTTTTTAAAAAGTTGAATTCGAGATCTTAACGAATCCCCGTTTATACTTGATCAACGCTTCAAGCTCCCCCCCCCCCGAGTTCAATTCAGAACGCTTTGAACTTGTACTGATGAAATTTGGTTTATATTATTTATCCCAGATTTGTGCATCTCTGTCAAATCTTGAGTAAAATAAATTCAAATTAAGTCTGACTGTGCATTTGTCCGAATATAAATTAATATGATAGCTACAAAATCAAGAGAGCAAGAGGGATATAATTTAAGACACAGATTTGACATCTGAGCTTAGATACCTGTCAAATTATGAGTTAAATCGAGCTAACGGCCGACTGACTTTCAGGCTGCTCTTTCAAAAACATGTAATTGCAATAATTCAAAAACACATTGCCACCAATATACTGTTACGAAATTTTTCTTCTACAACAAATACCGCTAATCAATTGTAATAGCGCATCACATTTAATTGCTATAGTTCAGCAGCTTTCTTGCTGTCTGTTCCTTTCAAATCTGTTTACTCGTCGGCGACTCCGATCCTCACACACACGACTTCTGACGATCCACACACTTCTTCCCAAACACACAACAATTTCAGAGTGCTGGTCTTTTATAGTTCCGGGAGGCGGGGCTAGAATCTTCAGACCAATCAGGGCGTACCTGGGTGTATCTTGGTTGTTAGTGGATGGATCGTGAAAGTTCTCGAACTTTCAGGTATTATAAATTTAGTCGCCAAACTCACCAAATTCGTCGCCAAGCTCACAGGTCATTGACGCACAGGACAGATCTTACAAAGGGTTTTAACGATTTTTCCCAGGATGACACTATTCGTACCGGGTAGCAAAATTACAGGTTTTTAACAATACTAAATTTAGTATGGGATTTAACGACTACAAATGCAGTTTTGTGCCAAATTTGTGTTTTAATTGACTAAAAGAAAATTGTCTGAAACACATATTCGATTTTTGGATACTATTAACACATGTCAGGGATTAATCGCCAAATAACTAGCTAAGAATGACACGATAGATTCGGAAAAAATGCTGAATTCACGCCAAAGAAACTACTGCGCACTAATGCCACGCAAGTCGTTCTATGTTATAACACATTTATTAGAGAGTATGTGTGAAAAATTTGTAGAGATGATTTGTATACCTTATAATACATTGTTCAGAGAAATCTTTCACACTGGAATTAATTGGAGATAGATGACATTATCTCTAAAAAAAATTAATAGCCTTAAATTATGTTCTCTCTTCTACATATTTGCAAAAACATTAATATATTGAAATTCTATACTAACTATAATACCAATTCTATTCTCTAAAAAATCTTTTTTTTTTCCTCTATGCAGTGCTGTTCTTTTTCAAAAACGGAAATCTCCCGACTAGGGATTGCAATACCGGTATACCGGGATACCGAATACCGGTATTTTGAGTCATTTGTACAATTTTGTAATACCGGTATTCACAAGTTTAAATACCGGTTTTTCGGTATTGACTAGAAATTTTTAAATTTGTCTCCACTATATGTTCAGGGATCGCCAACACAGCAAAATAGTTTGTTTTTTTTATTTTTTTTATGTCTCCCAAACGGGCGGAATTAATTAGCTAATTAATGGCTTAATTGCATAAATCTAAATTACCGAAATATGGATTATCCCTGAAAGAAGATATTGTATCCATAGCGACTGATGGAGCAACAGTTATGAAAAAAGTTGGAAATGTGGTTTGGTGCAAATCAGCAATTGTGCTATGCTCATAAAATTCAATTAGGAGTAATAGATGTATTAATATCCCAAAAAAATAGAGAACACAAGAATCCAAATACTGTGGATATAGAAACTTCGGATTCCAACTTTGAAAAGAGTAAGAGTGAGAGTGATATTGACAATGAAGATAATGACAATGTAATCGTTGAAGAAGATATTGCAAATGAAGATGACATATTAACTCATCAAGAATTGCTTCCTATAATTTATAAAGTTCGAAAAATTGTTAAGATATTTAAACGTTTCCCTACAAAAAATGCCATATTACTAAAATATATACTAACTGAAAATAAAACAGAATATGTGTTAATATTAGATTGTAAGACACGTTGGAACAGTTCACTCCTAATGATGGAACGATTTTTGAAACTGAGAAATCCAATCCAAAAAGCAATAATCGACTTAAACCTGTAAATTAATTTTTCAGATAGTGAATTTGACTTAATATCCAGAACTATATTAGCTCTACCTCCAATAAACCTGACTATTGAGGCATTATGTCGGAGAGATCCTTATTTAGTAACAGCTAATGCAACAATACATTTCATGTTGCAGTCACTGAAAGAACAGCACACATCACTATCTGAAGAATTATATATTACATTGAAAAATCGCACAGAAGAAAGGCATGCCGAAATAGAAAATGCCTTATGGTATTTACATAATTATGATTTTAAAAATATGCGTATGTTTGAATTGAAAGGAATGAGTTAAATAATACATTAATCATAATAACGTTAATAACGTTACATCATAATAACGTTAATAATAATAACGTTACATCATAATAACGTTAATAATAATAACGTTACGTCATGTTAAGACAACAAAGACACATTTCTATTAAATAATAATCGCCAAGAAATTACACCATTTTCTCTTTGCACAAAAATCATAATATTTATAGGATTTGCAATAAATGGAGTTTTATTTTTCGAAAGGAAAAAAGGAAAGAAAACATTATCACTAAGTGAAAATTCCTACTTACCCTTACAAATCACTAGAAAAAGAAATCATTAATTTTTTAAGGAATGTAAACAAAAGGAGGATGAAATAAATCTCGAGCTAATTCCCGGCGGATCATTAATTGCAATCTTTTGCGTAGCTACATTAAGCTGTTTCTTATGTTTTCCGCCACTCACCGGAAAAACTGTTAAAAAATTGTTTTGTGGTAATGTTGCACACTGTAATGGTATATTAAAAGAAGCTTTAAATCCTAAGAAAACGCAAGAAAGTAAAAGAAAAAAAATAATGCAACTTTTATCCTATAAAAGCTCTATTTACATGTTTTCGTCAAAATATTCCGACGCGAGTTTTTCTTAATTTTCTCTTTTAATTTGACTTTAAAAGTTCTAAGGAGAATTCTAAATCTGAATTATTTTAGTTTAATCAATCATGCAGGGGGTATTTTATACCCGGCTTAAAAAATTAAGAAAAATTGGATATTTACTAAGATTTGAAAGTATATTTTTTAGGAATGATTTGCTATTTAATCCTAGATTGTTATTTAAAGGATCTGTATTGAAAATTTTCAAAACAAAAAACTAGAAATCTAGAAAAACCGAATATACACTCGTACACAACAGAAGAGATTTTCCTTTCAATAATTTTTATAATCTGCATATTCATTTCACACAAATTTTTTTTAAAATATATCATTTAATGATAATGTATTATATTTACTTATAGTTCATATCAAATAACAAAATTAATCATATCTTATTTCAACAAACTTTGCTCTTACTTTTTCTTATGATCGACAAAATGAAAATCTTATTTTCAATACCGTTACACTATCATCACACCTTCTGTAAATGGTAAGCAATTTTTATTCATTTGAGTAATTATGAGTCATTCAGCCGGGGGCATAGGGGTAGCGCGTCTTCCCCATGATCTGGGCGTCACGGGTTCGAGTCCCGGTTTCGGCATGGTTGTTCTTCTATCTGTGAGATGTGTGAATGTGCCCTCCTGCAAAAAGGGGTTGTGCAAGCGAATAAGTGATGCGTGTGTAGCAAAGTCGTACTCTTGGCCCTAGTTGACGCTACTATAAAAACAATAGACGCTCCACCTCCGGCTTAAATTGCTGTTTTCGTAACAGCGGGCTTGTCGGTGGCAAGTGCCATAAGAAACAACAACATGAGTCATTCGTTGAATTTTATGTATTTACGTTATTCGACGTTTTTTATTTTAAAAATGCATTAATTGAACCTCCAATTTATAAATCCTTAAATAAAAATATTGCATTATAATCATATAGTTTGTGATATACTTTAATTCCCATTCGCGTTCCTCCTCTTTCTGCCAATGTTAATTCCATAAATATCAATAATATTTTTAAAGAAATATTTACTCTACACATTAGGCATGTTTGTCACAATCGATGGATTTCTGACTTCGGTTATCACTCAAAGTAATTTCTAATAATTTTATACTAGATTTCCCTTAAAGCAGAGGAAACCACTAGGGAGAAGATCTTACTTCGGAATAGATAAAGATACCAGATAAACACAGTTGTAGTTTATCTGTAACCGCCATATATTTTTCCTCACATTCTTTGTTTATGCACCGGTTGGCTTTGATTTTACCAAAATAGGAATAAGGTGAATTTTTGCAATGATTCGTCTAACTAAGAATTCTAGTAAAAGGTGTCTTATTCATTGCATTACCGACGGGAGACACCGAAATTATGGGAATGAAAAGCCATCGATATGGTTGTTGATTCTCGTGTTCCTATTTAGCATAGTAACGGTGTAGGGGTCATGTTATCTCCACTCCTATGATGGAAACGTACATCCTATGCGACAGATTGAATCGTGACTAATGATGGCCAATAGGATTCAACATTCATGTTTGAGTACTGTCACAATGATTATCCTTCGGGTGGGGTAATTACGAAATGGTTATTCGCTCTCGCCCTTTCTATAAATATGAGTAACATTTCCCAGAAGTGATAGCAGCAGCTTTCTGTTGTTTGTTGTTGTTGTTTCTTATGGAACTTGCCACGGACAAGCCCGCTGTTACGAAGACAGCGATTTAAGCCTGTGTGTGTGTGGGGGGGGGGGGCTCTTGTTTTTTTAGTAGCGTCAACTAGGGCCAAGAGTACGACTTAGCTACTCATGCATCACATTCGCTTGCTCAACCCCTTTTTGCAGGGGGGCACATTCACACAGCTCACAGATAGAACAGATGAAGAACAACCATGCCCGAACAGGGACTCGAACTCAGGACGCCCAGATCACGGGGAAGACGCGCTACCTCTATGCCAGGACGTCGGCAGCAGCTTTCTAAAATGAATATAAAGGGGAGAGGTGTATTTATAAAGAGAGAAATAATTGTAATAAATGCAAACTCGGAGAAATATATCACTATTAATGTTTATTTATCCCTTTCTAAGGTCGTGGGAAGTATGCTTCCTACCAAATTTATCAATCTTTGTATGAAATTATGTAGGTTGGCATAAGTTCTGATAATTGTTTTTAGAAAGACAGAAACTTAGATGCTTCAGTTCTTTATCTCACACAAAATGATGTGTCTTTGTTTGTCACTTAATTATTATTTAACCATATTAATCAATTAATCAAATTAAATTTATCTAATAAGCTAAATGAATCCCTTTTCTTATTCTAATTTCAAGCCTAAAAATATTTTAACATAATATGACTAGAAAAAAAATGGTCCCTTAAAGGGTTAAATGACTGAAAAGAAGATTTAACAGAAAACAGTTAATATAAAAGCGGAAAATAAGCAATGGACCTTCTAGGATTTATTTCAAAATAATTTTTATTTATATTAGAATAAAAAGGTAAAAATAAAACATAAATGCGAGATAAAAAATCGCACTTTGATATACAAATTACACGAAAAGAAGTCTCATTTTTATGTTGGATGAAAATAAAGATGCATGAAACAAATTTCGAGGTAATTCCTAAAGGATCATTCATTGCAGTCTATCTGGCAATTTCTTTTTCTTGCATTTTCTCCTCCTAAACAAGGAAAATAAAAATGTCTTTCGACATTGTTGCAAAATATAGTAACATAACAAATGAAACTTTGAATCTCAAATAAATACAAAAAAATGTAAAAACCTATTAATTTTTATTCTATGAAACCTCTGTTTTCCAGTTTTGAGCAAAATATGTTAATATGGTTAAATATGTATTCTACTACTGTTTCGTTGGGAGGGAAAATTTTAAATCTGAAATATTTTAATCCAACTAACGAAGTAAGTTTTTTTTTCATACCTAAATTAAGTAACTAAGCAAAGTAGTTCTTAGTCTAAGATTTAAAAATGCGCTTTCTAAGATCTAGATGTTATTAAGGATTCAAAGCTTAAACTGGTGTTTAAAGAATGCATGTTTGAAATCTAAAAATCTAACAAATAAAAATTGTTTTAAGAATAAAATAGAATATGTGTTTCAATAAAAAAGACCTTTTTAAACATGTTCTTTTTATCTTCTTGTTAAGTTTCATTTTTCTTACAGTTAAAACTGATATTTTTCTGTGGTCCTATATCTATTGGTTTATGAAATGTATTTCAAAAGACAAAACGTTGCCATCAGGCTGATAGAAAAATACTCTTACACAATTGTTTGTGGATTTATTTATAGTTCGCCAACCATCCAATACCCTAACTAATTATATTTTGTACCATCCACTTACTAACTAAACAAATATCATAAAACTGATGAGTTATTCTGTGTATTGATTATTCACTTTAAAAAATGTATACTTATAGCAAAATTTAATACACAAACAGGTTTGATATCTAAAATGTAGATGCGCTTTAAACTTGGAACTAAATTTCCCAAAGGGTCAATAGTCTGTTAGTTTGTAATTCCTTATATTTATAAACGTATTAACTCATAAACATTATGACTTAAATCTATGAAATTCGATAATTGAACTATTGTTCTCCAATGACATTCAAATGACCTTTTTAAAGATATTTTTTATTTATGAAACACATTTCTATGGATTTCATTGAAAGAGATAATTTTAAAAAATAAATCTATTATATTTAAATTACGATTACGATAAGAAGTTACGATTACGATTTGCAAATTACAATAATAAAAAAAACTTGAAAATAAATTCTATAAAAAAGTATTTTTTTTCTTTCTCTTTATACCGTTGAAAGATAATTATTTTTATAAGCGATTTTAATAAATATTAATTATTTAGGCTTCAGGCTTCAATAAAACCAAATACACCTCAGATTTTGATAAAATTATAAAAAAATGATAGGTAATAAATATTGATCTATTTAAAGTTAAGATATTAGAATTTTAAATAACACTTTGAAAAAAAACCAAATTTTTTTTCAAAACAATTTCAAGTTTTTGGAGGGGAAATGATTTTTAAATTAATTATTCGATATTATACTGTAAAAGCTAGTTAAAATAAATTACATATCAAAAACTTATACATGCCAATTTTTGGGTGTCTTTATAAAATATAAACAAATAATTTTGGAATCATATTTGCAATGTTGTCATTTGAAGGAACTAAAAAAATTAACTAATATTATATATGCTGTTTTATATATTTTTAATCCAATTGAACTAATGCTGCATACAAAAAAGAAATTTTGAGCCATAAATAGAAAAGAAAGCTTCACTATAAATATATTCGGAAGAATTGCGGACATGAAGCAAAGTTTACCTTGAATGCCAAATATAAAGTAACAAAAACCTTTTGTATCTTATATATGAGAAATTTTAGTAAGATATGCAGAATATGATTTTTCAGAAGATGAAAGCATAGAACTTTATTTCTCTTTACCTGTTTCATGTGAAAAATAATGATCGAGTGTTATATATGCAGGTTATTGTAGAGTATTCATGTCAGAATAGCAACTCAAGCAAATCGTCAAAGAAATGGAACGTTTTATTTATTGTCTTCTAGCAAAATATGTCGGATATAACTAAAGGACAGAGCGAGTTCCGAATAAACTAATTAAAATTGTTTAAAATATTTAATACTTTTCGTATCGGAGTAATATTCATTTTTAATATCTTTGGAAAGGATGTTCTTTTTATTATATTAATGTTTATTGTAAAGGATGTTTAGTTTATTATATTATTTATATATATATTTAGTTTAGTATATTAACGCCACTTGTAAAGCAACACTATGGCTAGGAAGGACTAGTAATTTTGAATCTCGATCAGATGACGAGGACGACACCTGAGTTGGCACCCTCTCTCCATACCACACCACACACCAGCGGGAGGACGTTTGGCCCGGACGGATTTAACGTGCAACAGATCTGCTTACATAACGGTTCTTCGGTGGAATCAAGTCTCGAACCTGAAACTCTCCAGTTTCGAAGCCGAGACCTTAACACCAGGCTATCGCGGCCCATCTTTGGAAAAGAAGCGAGAAATCAATGGCAAATGTTAAAGGTATTTTAAAACCAAGCATTATATTAAAAACAATTTTTCTCGTTAACATAAGGAATTTCTACAGTATAGTATTTTTTTAATTAAATATGCATTAGGGTTTATAGTTGTCGACTTGTCTGTAAGTGATTTTTTTTAATTTTTTGTATAAGGAATTTACTGAGATATTATTGTAATCTTGAACAAATCTGAATTTGAAATATTTTGTAGGAATCTCCATGGCGTAGACTGCGCAGAGCTCATTCATAGCGCATATTTCAATAGAAAAAAGGAGATGCCGTTAATTTACAAAAGCAATTACAAATCCAGAAGTGAAATATAAAACAAAATTTTAGCTTTTATAAGATTAAGAAATGAAATAATGCCAAGATCTCCAAACCCAGTTGCCAAATTAGCAATGATTTGCAATTTTTCATTTTACAACGGTTGCAAATTAGCTTCTTTGCAATTTTAAGATCTGGAATTTTTTTACAGATTAACCGTTAAACAAATATCCTTTAAATGTTTTAGGCCCAGAATTTGATTGAATTATATTTAAGATCGATTATTAATTATATATATATTATTTTTTATACAAATTTCTATACCGGAACAGATTTCTTCTCTTTAATTGTTAAATAATAGTAAAACAATTAATTTATATAATGGAAATGCTACTGTAAATATAAATTATATATATATATGTAATGATATTTTAAACTTTTAATTTCAATTTAATTAATTTCCAAGATTTTATCTTAATTTAGCCCATAATAAGTTCATTCTCTTATTTCGTGATCCAATTCCACTGTCTCTACGTAATTAATTCAAGAGAAGCATTATAAAATTGCTTAGTCAGCAAAACGCCGATACTTTCACACGCTCGGCGTGAAGGGGTAAAAATGTCCAGTAAGCACATTCTTTCTTAAAAGATCCCTGTGTTGCCCTTACATGTGACTGACATGCGTCAGAAATCCCTATCAGACTCTTAATAATATATTAGCACTGTGAAGAAATATTTTCCCTATCAAAATCTAAGGTTATATAAGGCGAGGGATAATTTATTTCGGCCTTTTTTCCCCACTCTGGCTTTTGTCTGCTTTGTGGCGGACATCTTGTCCGCGGTTCTGCTTGTAAATAATTATGCTTTTCCGATGGATTAAAAAGAATTTAAAAATGTAAAAAATCTCTTAACTGTCTTCAAACTGCATCATGCTTCACAACAAATAATATTACATATTAAAAAGCCGATAGGATTCGAAAAGTATTACATTATATATTATATATATATATATACTAACTCCTCTATTTCTATATTGATCATATTTTCGGGAATTAACTCAATCCTACAAAAACTAAATATTTTTTTAATCCAAATATGAAGTTTAATCTCATTAATTTTAAAAAAATAAAATTATTAAAAGCATAAAAAATATATTTCTTTACTTTCGGCAATGACGTAATGATTTAAATTAAACAAAACTGAAGAAAAGAGACGCACACATTTATTAAAATGAAATAAAGGAGAAGAGCACCTGTCGCTTCAGAAAAAAAAAGTTGATTAAATAATGTAGTGTGTTTATGTTTTTCCTTTGAGCTCACAGCGATAAAATCAGGTAAATTACCTTTATTTCTCCAGGCAAATACACTGCTACTTAATACATTCTAAGACCAATATGATTAATAATAATTGAAGCATTTTTAATGCTTCAACTGAAATTATACTGATAATGAATGCTGCTTTATCAAACGTATGATTTGCATAATTAATGATTTTGGGTACTCTAATCGAATTATTTTTATTTATTTATTTATTCCTTGTATTCTTTTCTTTAGATTCGAATTTCAGAAAGATTTTTTTTTCTAGGGAATAATAAAGAAGTATTTAAAAAAAATGCATCAATTAATTAGAAGCTGAAATGTATTTTAGAGATTTTGAAATATGTAAACAAATTAAAAGCAATGTGTGTAGATGCCAGTGCGACCTACAACTACCAAATTTTTCAAATGTATACCTTGAAGGTCAAGAATGTACAAATGATTTGATTTTAATTAGAGTTTTAGTTAACTAAAAATTAAGCTGAATTTTGGAGTTAATGATAATTTTGAAAATATTATCATACAAAAGTAAATTTTACTCTGTCGAATATAGTTGTCATTTCCCTAACGAAGTATTTCTGCAATGTTCGTGAGCACGTACTCTATGCTTCTGTATACAAAAAATAAAAGATTGTAAGCAGGAAAAATCGGGAAACAATTTTCTTGACTAGTCATCCATTTATTCACATCGAGTCAAGCCTTATTTTTATACCATTTCTGATAAGCAATTCCATATCATGATTAGGAATATTTCTTAAAGACAATAAAAATTATTTTTGTCATAATCTACTAATTTCAGTAGAAACTCGCTGGGTTTCCGCGTGATCGCTAAAATAAATTTGCTCTGCTTTTCCTCGCTAGCTACTGATCGCTCACACTCCACGTGAACGTCTACTTTCCTTGACTGCCAAACAAACAAACAAGAAATCTTTTCTGCATAACTTAAAAGACAACAGGAATGCACTGCCATCTGGGGTTAGGAAAGGGAACTAATACCGACATACACCATTTCAAAATCTATAAAATTGTCTCTTATGTTACCAATTCAATAGTCATGCAAAGTTTTGCTTAATCTCCGCATTTTTTTTTTCTAATTACAAAGGATTACAATGTTGTCCTGAAATTCAAATAGTCTCCATTGTTTCGTCCTTTATCTGACCACGTGATTTTCTTTCCATTGTTGAAAGCTAAAGAACGATTCTTTTTAATATCTGTATAGTTGCCGATTCGTATAAAAATAAATTTATAATATAACGAAATTTAGAAAATAAATGAACCAAAGATAGATTATCTTTTAAATAGAACTATAATGTCTTGGGTCTGATATCCATTTAAAAGATTCATAAACACAAACAAAGGATATGCAAAAGAATTAAAATATCTGGACTTTAATTTCTGATAATTTCGTGGAATCAAAGTTATATCTACACAATTTAACGAAAATTAAATATAATCAACATTCCCAGCGAAACAGTTAATCGCCGAGGCAACTAGTTTTAAGTAAAAATAATGATTCCTTTTATTCCATTAAAACTGAATGAATTATGAAAATATGAATATTACAATCCTATAAAACGTGTGATTTCATATCACTTCAGCGAAGGTCTCAAAGTAGATACGCCAATCAGAGTTTCCCCAAGTCTGATTGGTCTAATTTTATTTAATTATCAGAACACGAATTTGGTCAGTTTTAATTACAGAAGATAGATTATATATTTGAAGTTAGTGTCAAGAAAATTTCACAGACCATGATTCTTTATGATAAAAAATTGTATAAAGTTCAAACTTCAGAATTATTTAAAATATATTTAATGATCGGAACACAATAAAATATTATATACATGCTTAAATTCTTTTGAGATTAAAAAATTAAAAACGGGATTTTACGATGAATAGGAGATTTTTTTTGATAAATTTTTTGAGATGTTTCAAAAATTATGAAACTTATTCTGTAATGAATGAAAGATTTTGGCGCTAAACGATTCTGTTTCCTGCATTCACATTTAGAAAAACGTGCTTGGTTTCAGCAAAAAAAAGGGATTAAAGTCTAATCTCTTCCATTTTAATTTAAGGTTTAAATTTTACTGAAGTCCACAGAAAATTAGAGAGGCACATAGTGCGATAAAGAGAACGACGTAGAGTTCTGTAACAGTATGACTTATATGATTTTTAAGCTTCAAAATTTGAAAAAAAAAAAATAATGTAGTGTCTTTAAGAATGTAATAATTGACTAGTTTTAAGTAATTTATATATTTAAATATAGAGCTTCAATTCCGGCGAAAATAGAAAATTAAGAACGAATAATGTATTTATTATTTGAAACGAGATCCTAATTAAATCTTATAGAATCTCGAATATCCATGAGAATCATGATAAATCCAATTTAAAAATTTATTAATTAATCGTTTTAATATGAACTAAATAACTTACACAAAATGATAAAGATAATTTTTGACTTATCAGTAAATTTCTTATTTGCCTTTTAAATTACAGAAAAGAAGAAAAATGAGCTTTACCATATAAATAAAATGCAAAAAATAAGTTTAAATAAAAAGAAGGAGCAATATCATGCATCAAAAACAAAACTTTTCTTTTTCCGTCTGTTATGAATTTTACAAAAATCATTATAGCATATCGAGTAATAGTTTTCCCCTTATTGTTAAGAAAACTGAATCCCAGCAATTGCATTTGTTAACATATATGCTTTTTCTTTTTCAAAAAATATAAGTTTTTATTTCTTTAAATCTCCATATTTCTTAATGGATCAGAAATGATTCGATTTAAACTCATATACTCTGCTGCTTCACATTATATTATATACATATATATTCAAAAGAATAATCGAAGAAAAAAGGAAGGAAGGAATTTATGAAAATATTTTTACCTCTTTTGATGATTCACATAGCACAAATAAATGAATACCTGAGAAAATATTTTTTTTCTCCCAGACTGAATCTTTCCTATCCGAAAGAGGAAATAGAATTCCAGATTGTTGAATGAGCAAAAAAAAATTGAAATAATGGCAAAATTCTAGATTCGCATTCGCAGACATTAGAAGGCATCGAAATAAAAAACAGGCATTTCTAATTTCTTAATCCGTGCGATACATCACTATATTTAACCTTTTACGTTTTATTTATTTATTTAATTTTGATTATTAAAAATACCTACAGAGTTGTAAGAAGTTGTCAATTAATTAAAGTGGAATTCAACATAAAATATATTTATTTTTCGGAGCAATAAACAAGAATATTTTATAATTATGCATCGAATTACTCTTATACATAGTGAATAATTATGCATCGAATTACTCTTATACATAGTGAATAATTATGCATCGAATTACTCTTATACATAGTGAATAATTATGCATCGAATTACTCTTATACATAGTGAATAATTATGCATCGAATTACTTTTCCGAGTGCAAAGGATTCAAGCTAAATGATTTTTTAATGAAAGAAGAATCCTCAAATATAAATTCTATACTCGAATCAGTTATATGATTATCAAGATTTAAAGATTGCAAATATTTTGCTGAAGAAGCTGTTAAGAGAATAAATTATATCAATTATTAAGTGACCATTTTAGCGAACAATTATCCTATTCAATCCGCTGATCACCTTTAAAAACTAGTTTCAGAATATGTATTCAATTTGTTTAGGATAACTATGATAGTAAATATCTTAAATAATATATATTTTATATATTATTTCTTTGTTAATAAATTATATTGCATCAATATAAAACAGCAAATTCATGAATTAAAGAATGTATTTCAAAAATAAGTTGCATCATTATGTATCATCTTTATATATTAACACAATATTTTCAATTTATGTAAAATTTCAAAAAAAAAAGAAAAAAAAGAATACAATTGTTAAGGTTTCTTTTTTTATTTTACTCTCAGATTAATCTTCGTTTTTTTCTTTTTATATATGTTGTATTTCTAATTCAACGAAAAAGTTATTAAATACTTCAGAAGTTCATATCTTCAACTAAATTTTGTTTCTAATAATGATGTCTCGTATCTGCTTAATTCGAAACGAAAATTTTAAAATTAATAATTCAATGCATGTTCGAATTACGAGAAAGTCCATCAAATGGTTAAAATATGAGAAAATTTCTTTTGTTTTTATTTTTAACAGATATTAAAATATTGTACTAAAACATAAAAGAGAAATATTTATCATTAAGAACTGCAAAATTAGCCCTCTTTGATGAAAAAAAAAATGGCAATAAACATCTTTCAGGGTTTAAATAATAATTGTGAGAACCACCACATTTGGCAAAAAAAAATCATAAAACAATTCCAACTTTGGGGGCCACATTTTATTCTTAAGTTGAGCTAATATTGCAACATTTAACGATTCTTTTCTGACTTTCACCCGGTATTTAAAGAGATCTTCTCAAATAATAAAACAAGGATTACATGATTAATATTGCCATTCTTATTAGATACAAAAGTTTCTGGAGAAAAAAACCTGATGAATGTCAAGCTTAAGTGATAGGCAAAGTATATCTAACATGTATTTCTATAATTTTAAAACGTTCGCTGCCCCTTTTTTGCGCCTTTAATATGAAACATCTGTCTAATTGTGATGATCTTTTCTCCCATTATCGCTTAATTATAAAAGAGAAGATGTAATTTAAAATTAGACATTAGGTGTAAATCACAAACAAGCCGTGGGTAGCATTTCTAAAAGTATTATTATTATTATTAAATGTATTATTATCAAAATGTATTATTTGTCACATCCTGCGATTCAGTGAACAACTTCAAATTTTCAGGAACCGCAACAATTTCAAATGAATTATAAAATAACTTACTTCATAATTTCCAAAATCGAATTTCTGTCTGCCATACTTGCAGCAAGCTGCGAGATATTCCTTCTTACACATAGAACTAACTGTAAATAAACATTTCACTTCTGGGCTATTTACTTCACTTTATTTCTAATTATCAGCTGTTTAATAGCAATAGAACTCGACATAATCTATTAGATCATCGTATCTGTTAAGTAAATATCCAAGTTCGTGCCATGCATAATATGCTTAAACTTATTGTGTGTAAATTATTCAAAAAAGCTGTCGGTGTCAAAGATTTAGCTTTAGTAATAATGAGATGAAGATTTGAGTTTTAAGAACATTACGGTTTCAGGCACTCTAACTTAACCCTTTGATATAAGGATTTTATCACTTCTTAATTAGATATCGCATCCTATTTTGGACATTTATTGTTATTTTGATTCTTATAATAATGTAAGGAACATTTTAAATATTGGAGAGTTTAGGGGATTTTTGTATTTTTAAATACTTAATTATTTTTGCTTGATTCCCGATTTAAAACTAAAACTTCAGTCATTCGATTCCCGTGTCAGACACGTCACTGTATGCGAAAGGGTTAATCGCATTCTGTAACTACCATTTTCTATTTTTAGGAAGTCACACTTTGTAATAATTGAAACATGTGTTTTTGTTTTTAAGTTAATATTAGCGGGTCTTCTAATAAAATAATTTTTTTAAACTCTGCTTTTCATCATTATTTAGTAATCAATTTTAGGCAATGCAATCTTATCTGCAAGTTGTTGCATCTAAATAACTGTTATTTGTTTCAATAAATGTTTGAAGGGCGATATATATTCCAATGAAACATTGAAAAAAAAAATGTTTTTATTTTTTCATATTGTCACGTAGGTACTTTATAATGGAACTCAATGACACACACAAGAAGTAGAGCTAAACCAATTTATTAACTCAACTCTGAACTGAGAACACGGTGATTGACAGATCTTCTGCTTTTATACTAACAGGCAAAGTTTCAGAATACTTTTCTGGAGACAGTAAGAAAAGTCCAGAACACTTGTCTGGTAAATTAAAGAAAGGCCCAGCATCTTGCTGGAACATGAAATAAAGGAAAACATAAAATCAAGGAATTAAATATTTACACAGACTGTGAATGACATTGTCTCTAGCGAGATGCGAACTTATGATCTCTTTATTATGAGATCAGTGTCCTGACCATTCGGCCATGGAGAGTCAACTGTCTCTTTTCAATGCGGCAATATAACCACTCTTCAATATATTTTGGTTTTAGAATCAGTATTGAAATATCTTGACACAAATAAAAATATTTTCCTTATTGGTTCTGAGAAGATCATGAAAGTTAGTTCTGAAGAGAAAGATGTATCTTTTCAAATATAAGCATGTTATGATTCGTCAGTCATCTTAATGATTATTTGATCAGATCAGTGTTCAAAATTTTTCAAAATCCCAATTTTTAAACCAGCGGGAGTGATATTCCCAAAGCTTTCTAGCATATTTTCTGATGAAGGTGTTATCCCAAAAAACTCTTTGCATGGCATTGATGTTCAATATTTACGAAATATCAACCTTTGGCGATAACTTTTGGCGAATAATTTGGCGATTAATCCCTTGCTTACCATTAATGGTGCCTGAAAATCGAATTTATGCTTTTAAAGTGTTTTTCCCAACCGATTGAAACAAAAATGTGACTCAAAACTGCACTTATTGTCATAAAATACTGTATCAAATTCGATGTATTTAATTCATCGCCTTTTTGAATTGTCGCTTTTATAACTTTCTAAAATTACAGACCGATAGACTTTCAAGCCCTACTTTGGTTTGGGCCAAGATTTGACAGCTATCTATACTATAGATGTTAAAGTTTTGAAATGAATTTTACCTCTCTCGCTCTTTTCATTTTGTAGTTTTCGTGTTAATTTATATTTGAACAGCCGAACAGACAGACTTCCTCTGTGCGGAATTTGCTCAAAATTTAACAGAAATCTGCAAATTTAGTGTGAAGACCATATACCAAATTCCACTTGCCTTGCTCAAAGGGTTTTTTATTATCTTTGTCAAAGAGACAGACAGGCAGACATTTTATATAAACGTACTTTTGAATTTAGGTAGGTCTAAAACGTGTAGAATCGTCAAAATTCGTGAGTTTGAATCTTTTGACAATTAGTGTATATTCTCTATATTTCATACACGAGAAAGCAAGTAAGCTAATTTAAAGCGTTGAGCGGCATATTATATTTAACTGCGGAATAATCACGATGTAGTGGTATTTTTTCTTTCAAAATAAGAAACTATACAAAAAAATATCAAATTATATCATTCCTATATTTAAAAATTGAGCCTAAAAACTATGTGAGAAAAATGAACAAAAGAAAGAAACATGGGATATATAGAAAACGTTATTATTGCAAAGAAAATAGTGGATGCCTTATATAATTTTCTAAAAACGAAAAATGCCATTCTTCAGGTAATAAAATATTTATTACTGTAAAGTATATCAGAAAATACTTTAAACAATTTTTCACTAACTAAAATTGTTATTAAACATTTTGATTTCTGTGAACATGAAGAATTAATTAATTACCCTGATAGGGCCAGTTTTCCAAAACTGATTTTTATCAAGCGAGTTGATGTTTACTAATCAAAATTTGCCAGAAAAAACAATTATTTTTAGGTACATTGCTGCCGTATAGTTAAATGGATGTAATATATAAATTTTCCTGTCATTTTTCCAGCCAACATTTCCGCCAAATTCAATTTATTCAACACAAATGCAAGTCTGAGTTTCCGAGATCAAACGATCGATTCTAAATAGGTTAGTTATTTATGTATCAGGAGATTAGATGTCTGCTATATGTTTACGAAACGTTAATATTTTGTAGAAAAAAAGAGAGATTGGAGAACATGTGTGTCTTTGATATTTTCGATCCCCAAGGACAAAAATGGCACTTATAAATTGAATTTGGAAGACTGTGATGAAAGGTTTATCCCTGATGTCCACAATTAGAATCAGGATTAAATTATATATATTCGAATTGGTAGGAATATGATATTATTTTATTGTCTAATGATTATTTCATTAGAGTGAGCACAATATTTGTAAGGAAATCGTTCATGCCTCAAGAGCAATTTTTCGTTTAGTTACTGATAATAATCTTTAAATATATTGTTGACGCTTTACAAATTAAAACAATTAGAATAGTCTCTCCAAAATTTTCTCGAATATTTCATTAAATAGGATTTACAGGACCGAAGGATAGAATAATAATTTAAGTATAATTTATTAATAATGTAATAATTAAATACAACATTTATTTAATTAAATAGTATAAAATATTAATCTAAGGTTAAATAGAACATTTTTCTATTTGGAAATATATGCCAATCCATTATGGTTTTTAAAAGATGTCGCTTATTTTTTTTTTTTTTTTAATATGGTATGACTTTTTATGGTTTTTATCGAGTCACGATTGAAGAGCATAATAACACGCACGAATAACAAAATAGTAACCTGAAAAATTCAAAAATGCTTTGCAATTCTTCTTCCGCAAAATGTTCGAATAGTTGCAGATTTTGAGTTAGCGGCTCTAGTCCGTTATGAGCCTAGATGTGAGAGAAATGAATTTGTCAGAAATACAATTTTTTTACGTAAGATATTCGTATAACATTATATCGATATAATTTATTAGAAATATCATTAAAATATAAGTAATTGATGGGAATACCAATTATTGACTAATTATTTTATATTCCTTTCGAAAGTTGTTGTAAAATAATTTTAAATGCTAAATTTACTTTAAGATTATCATTTAGTTATTTTTTTATCATATTCTACTGATTCCATTTTATAGGTAATCCATACCAAATAATTATAATTAATTCTTTAAAGTATTTTAACGATTCAGTCATTTTTGGTATGATATAAATATAGTTAAAAAAATAAAAATGGATACACATTTTCACCATATTACTAAAACGAAAAGATTTAAAATAAATCGTTAATAAGTTATAAATCAAAAAAATTTCAGGAAATGTGATACCGTATTGATCGGGTACTGAAAGAGGAAGGGGGGGAGGTCATAGTTTGTTCTTCCTATGAAATGTTATTATATCTACCAATGCATTCGAAAGAATAAAATGAAATTCAGAAATATGAAAAGTCTGTCGTAAACATTTCGCATATGACTGAACAGTAGGGTAAAGGAAATAATACATCAGGGATATAAAAGAATATACTCAACAAAACTGTAAGTCCAGTTGACTTTGAATGGCAGATGCAATTGAAAGAAACTTTTTTTCCTCACATTTAATATTTCCATAGAAGATATACAAAATAAGGTATTTCAAGGAGAAGAAAAAGCATATTCCAATTGGTATTTCTGTTCACAAGGTATGGCAAAAGTTAAGTCCAACACAAACGCTTTGACAAAATAAACTGTAAGAGCAAAGCTAGTTTGATTTTGATGGTTCTTGGCAAAATGCCTACAGTTTTTGAATCTCATTACCAAAAAGGAAGAATCTATTTCGGATAATTCAATTATTAGCCGATATTCATTTATTTTTGTAGCGAAATTATATCATTTAAACATCGATGATGTTTTATTTCAGCATTCCTTGAAAAGTAACCAGAAATCAATTTTAAGCGTGATTATTTTTTCTATCTCTGGTAGTATTATTAAAAATGTCTTTTATTATCGGATAAAAAAATATCTTCCAAAATTTTCCAGCACTAATGACATTCCATGATATTTGGGAGTTATACTCATTAGACCCTCACCACCAAAGTAAAATTCATACAAAAATTGATACATAGATCAGTTTATGAGAATGAAATTATCAGATTAAAACAAAACTTTCATGGTTATTTAAAGATATTTCATTCGTATTCATGCGTTTAAAAAAATAAAAATAAAACGTTACTAAGCTCGTGCATATTAAGATTACAAAGCAGCCAAGTCGAGTTATTGTTTCTAAGTGACGTTTATGTCAGGTTTATATATATAAATCCAAAATAATTCTTATTCCAATTGCTACCATTTCACATGTTAAGTTTCAAAAATCTGTAACATGTGGTCGGTTTCGCATACTTTTATTAGTTATATTAATGCATTTTATTAGTTGCATATTTATAAAAAAAATACGAAAATTGATTCATTTTAAATTCAATTTCTAATTAAAATTTTGATTTTTTTTTATCTTTACGACTATTGAGATTACTTTATAATTTTTAGATTGCGCCAAGATTGCCTTTATAATGAGTGTACTTGACGATTTTAAAATTACACCAGAATAGTTATGCTTTTATTTATAGGATGCCGAGATTTCGGAAAGTTGGTTGACGACAATTTGCAGGTGTTGGAAATGCATCGCATGGCTGCAAAAATAAACAAGTATCGAAATTTTAGTTTTTATTTAACCTTTACTAACATAGACTAAATTGTAGACCCAACTTTCTGTCTTGTGTAATGTTTTTCATGATTTTTAAACATGCATATCACAGAATGCAAGTCAACAGATAATACTTCAATCTATATATATGATCATTTTAAATAATACTAAATTCGAATAAATTAATTTCAAACGGTTAAAATTTAGGGAAATGTTTTTCCATGAAATATTTCACTTAGCCTTCAACAAAATTGTTTTTAAAAAAAAGTTTTGTCTAAACTTGATCACATTTAAAATTTCTCAAATAACGATGCAGTTTGCTATTCTGAAAAAACTCAAAAGAATTTCCATTGAAAGTATTTTATGGAAGTATTATGAATAAAATAATGATCAATTCTTCTTGTATGAATTTATTATTATTATTTTTTTTTTTTTTTTTTTTGCGTTTTATACTTTTGAGTAGAGTTGGACAGTATAGAATTTATTACGCTTGCAAATGGGTCATAAGAGGTTTTTTTTTTTTTTTTTTTTTTTTTTTGCTTTTTTTTTTTGCGAATCAAATTTGGAAAAAAATAACGTTTTTTTCAATCACCGTTGTCAAGCAGTTCCTCTTGCGAGACGTCATTGAAAAATAAAAATGCCATCTCTATTGAGAAAAGTGCATTTCCTAAACCAAAATGCCTTTCCAACGGAAAGTTCTAAAACTTATTTCAATACCAGGCATTATCCAATTCGTGCATTCAAAATTGTAGCATTTTTTTTACTCCGAGACTTTATAGAAACGAGAAGTCACAAACATATACGAGTTTTCAGTAACCAAGAAAATGCAATATATTTCTAACTTTTCAAATGATTTAATCAAACAAAATAGAAAAAGTCTAACAGATAGATATCAACTTTCATTCTACAGTGCTATAAAATATTTGTAGGAATTCAAAATTTAATTTATTTTCTCAAAGGTTGTTTTGAAAAATGATAAAAATTATGAATGCTATAACTATTATAACTAGACTACTATAATATTTGTGTGCTTAGATTCCTTGATGATATTTAAAAGCTTCTTTTTCTTAAATTTGAACTCCCCTTTTAACCTTTTTAACTTCGTATGTACAAACTATATATTAAAAAATAAAATCAATATGAACAGTTTTGAGAAAAAATATTAATTATGCTGAAGATTTTACTGCTTGAATAAATATCTGAATTATTTTCTGCAATAAACAGATTTAAATGCTTTTATTTAAATTTTGAAATATATATGAGACCTAGTTAAGAAACTCGAATGAACCTGTTTTATGTATTTTTTTTTGTTGTTGATAAACATTACAAAAACTCTAAAAAGTTAAACAAATATCAAATTGGCCACATCTTTTTGGAAAATAATACAAATTCGCCAGAAATCGAAACTAAACAGATTGCATTTTAAAATCCATCTTACAAACTGTTAGAAGAAGCAGAAGGCCCAACAACTAAAATTCAATTAGAAAATTATAGCTGGAATTGCAGACGAGATAATCAATATCACCAAGAATCCTTTGTTTCTCATACTAGGTGGGGTTGCTATTCGGTGACTCCGTCAAATTTTCTGCATGGTCTTTGGCTAGGGCAGGGTATTACTTGTATGTATGGCTAAATGATCTAAAGGTCTTTGTTTCCTTTTTCCCCCCCTTAATCATTTAGAGCTTCGATTACATAAAGTATTCAAAAATGTACGAATACTGAAAGGGTGAGCATGTCCTTCTCATTGCTATCATCTCTTTTTACATGACAAATATCCACCAAATGCCAGATATTTCTCAAAGGTAAAGTGAAAAGTTCCACTTCTGTACTCTTTCATTTGAATGCAGACATAAAACTAATGATAAAACCGTTGAGAGCTTTTTATTGAAAAAAAATATTTTTCGCAATTCTAAGTGAAATATAACAAAGAAAAAGATTACAATGGTTCTTAACTTCTCATTTCTGCATCTTCTTGTATCTCTTGTATCTATTTTTAAAGTTTGTGTTTTGAGTTTACATATAGAAAACACTATACAAGAATATAAATACAAATAATTGGAACTTGAAGGAAAAGAGCAATGAACAACTTCTTTAGATATATTGATACAATATATGAAAGTAATAAAACTTACAGAATTAATCATCTCTCCCAGGTGAACTGATGCCTCTTCAATCTGAATAAACAAGACAATAAATCATTAGAACTTTATTTGTAGAAAAAATATCCAGTTCTTAAATTTCCCATTAAAATATCATACACTGTTCTTTCTTTACCATAAAAGACACTATAATAATTACAAATCATAATTAAAAGAGCCATTAAGCATTTCATTTGAAAGTAAATTTGCCAAAAGACATAAGTTATCAGTGTGGAGAAGTCAATAAATAACAATATAAAGTAGTTATAAGATACTATTGGAATGACTACATCAATTTAAAAATTTAATTGCTTTCTTTATTTTGTAGTATTATCATTGTAATTCTTAATTATTTCCTTATAATAAATGAAAAATGTTAGATTTATGTGCAAGCACTAAACTCCGACAAAATTTGCAGAATTTTTAAAAAGAATATAAAAGGTAAAAGAGAAAAAAAGAATCATCCAAAAGAATAAAGAATAAAATTTAAAGATTAAAAGAATGAAAAAAGAATAAAGAATAATATTTAAAGATTAAAAGAATGAAAAAAAGAATAAAGAATAAAAAAAAGATTAAAAAAATCACTCGATTCTTAAAACCAGAAATCGTTTATTTAATAACAATACTTAACTATTCACTCATCTCTTAAGCAGGTTTTATCTATATGTCAGAAAATCTTAACGATTACTTGGCAACACGCCAGCAGAAATAATTATTCTAAAGCAGAGTGGTAATCTTGAAAGCTCAAGAGTTGAATCAAAGCACTTTAAAGCGTCGATTATTGAAAGTCGACTTAGTTTAGACAGGTTTCTCAAACGATTTTATAAAATCGCTGCGCTTTGAGCTTTATAACTTACTAAATATTTCTAGGAAGGATTTAGAATAATCATATCATTACGGATTATTATTGTTCCACTAAGCATTCGTTCTGTCAATGGACGCAGATCAAATCAAAGGCAAAGTATTTCAAATATTGAAAAGAACCTTGGTATTTTACACTGCATCTGCTTGGCTCAAACTTCATTTAAAATTTAAAGCAAATATGAAGATGCTTTTAAGGTGAAAATATAAAGTTTTAGAAAAAGATATTTGGATATTTAATTAACTGTGATTAATAACTAATGAAAATGGAAATCAGGAATATGTGGCAATCTAGATGCCTCCGGACATATTCCAAAATATTAAGTTTCAAGATTCAGAATTAGGCTATTAATGTCCCGGTAAGTTTCAGGCATAGAATCAAAGTACGATAATCATTTAGAATTATTCAAAGTTAACTACGTTCTATTATGAGGTATATTTTCTACAGGAAACTATTTGTAAAGAATATTTGTAAATAACCACAACCTGGCTACGACGACCCACCGAAACGCACACGGAACAACTTGAATGACCGGGCCATCGCAACAACAACACTGGTGAGAACTGTGGTTGAATCCTAAGGGCCATCACCGGCCAGGATGCAATCCTTCCCTAAGGAAGTATGTCCTGTCATCGATGGGAGGAGCCAGATCCTCATCGTTTCGTGTAGCCACAAGAGTGGCAAGAACCAGCCACCATTCCAGAAGTTCCTCATTCTCAATTACGTGGTGCCCCCCTTGGATCAATATTTGTAAATAAATACGGAATTATTTGTATATTTCATAATACAAGGTCTTTATCCTATTTAAGGACTGAAAAAGCACATCATAATCATTCAAGCATACAAAAGATGATGTAATTTTCAAATAAACTTTTTTGATATCAATAGATTTAATATCAAAAATTCAGATAAGTTTACTTGATATTTTTGTATATTTAAAAGCGTGCTATACTCGGAGAACTTTATTTGATAAAATACACAGAAGATGAATCAGTATTGGATGGTTTTATTTACTCTGCATAATGGAAGTAAAAGTAATAAAGTGGCTGATTATACGAAATTTATGGTCAAAATTACTAAAAAAAGATGCAATAAATACATCACAGTTATAAGAAATGGCCCATAAATAAAAGATTATTTATATCAACATAATAATCGTAAATCATTACTGACAAGTTGGAGAAGTAACTGAGAAAAATGCAATAACTTGGGCAAAGAAAACAAATTTAATGACTTGCTATAAAATGAAATAAATTTTGACAAAAAATTTCACATGTTCTTCTCAGCGTCTTGCAGTAGTTCTTAAGAAAATTTTATGATTCATGATATTATAGTAGGTTTTGAAAACTACTTTTATTTTCAAAAAAAGATGAGTAATTTTGTTACTTTATAACATGTGACTATTATATATGGTTTAAGTTATTGTAAATAAAGTGAATTTTTAATAATGATAAGATTAATATAGTGTGTTGGCGCTGTGCAGACAAGACCGTTTGACCTAAACTCTCATACTTGACATATAGTTTGGAAGGTGGATGTGACAATACTAGGAAAAATTTGCGCGATAATTAAATGGATGGGATTAAAAGATAATTTTTTAAATTTTGAACAAGCTTTTGAATTTTTAATTAGAATGTTTCAAACTTTTCCTTAATATCTTCCGAAAATAATTTTTACACTCTACAACGGAGGAACATAATATCATGTTAAAGAAATTGCGAAAAAAGGTTACCATAAAAATAATTCATCTGTTTCCAAAACGTTACTATTCATTGCACCAACAACTGCAGATGAGGTGTCTTAACGACCATCAGTATCCGTAAGGAATGAACAAATATGTTTTGTCAACAAAATTGTTAGAAAAGCCCGCCGTAAATGGTCAATTTGTTATCAGGACTAGGTATCGCATTAAACGGCTACTTGGTTTGATTTAGTTATATTAACGCCCCGTTTTAAAGCAACACTAGGGCTATTTTGGGACGGACCTCGTCATTTTGAACCGCGGTCAGATGACGAGGACGACACCTGAGCTGGCACCCTCCTCTCCACTCCACACCACACCAGTGGGAGGACGTTTGGTCATGACTGATTTAACGTGCAACAGACCCCCTTACACGACGATTCTTCGGTGGAATCGGGTCACGAACCTGAAACCCTCTGGTTCCGAAGCCGAGACCTTACCACCAGGTCACCACGGCCCCATTAAGCGGCTGCTGGAGGAATGTTATGTTATGATGCTTTTATTTTCTGAATAGCCGGCGTCCTGGCCAAGGGGTAGCGCGTCTTCCCCTTGATCTAGGCGTTCCAGGTTCGAGATCTGGCTCGGGCATGGTTTTTCTATCTGTGAGGTGCGTGAATGAGACCCCCCCCCCGCCTGTAAAAAGGGGTTGTGCAACCGAGTGTGTGTGTGCTATCTTCATTTGAGGTAGAAGTCAGACTTCTGCCCACGGGTGCTCAGGGGTCTTTACCCTCAGAAGTTACTGCGCAAAAATTTGGCTTAAAATAGATCACGACAAAAAAATATGCTGAATAACATGTTTTAAAGATAAATTTTCATAAATAATTAATAAAATCTTACAGGAGAAAAAATAATAAATGTGGATATTTGAAGTCCAAAATTGAATCTGGAATACCGCTACTACTAAGGAATTAGATATTATTCTCCGTAACGAAAGGTTCCGTATTTCTTTTAAATAATGCATGACTTCTATGTATATACGCAGGATGCATATTTTCGTAGCATATTAGTTCCAACAAATGAATCTTATTTCACAAAAGTTTTTACTTTTTTTTTTAATTAATGTAGACTATCTGTCTTTAATACCAGATTTCAAATTAATGAGTGAGATCCATAACAATTACTCACTAATCTATACATCATCCTGGAAAAACCGTTAAAACCTTTGTAAGATCTGTACTGTGCTTGCTTCGCTTGGCCACCATTCGGCGACTTGGCGATGAATTTGGCGAGTTTGGCCACTAAATGGATAATACCCGAAAGTTCGAGAAGTTTCACGATCCATCCAGTAATAACCGAGATATACCCAGGTACGCCCTGATTGGTCTGAAGATTCTAGCCCCGCCTCCAGGAACTATAAAAGACGAGCACTCTGAAGCTGGGAAGAAGTCGTGTGGATCGTCAGAAGTTGTGTGTGAAAGTGGTCGGATTCGCCGACACGTAGAGAAACTGGAGGATTAGACAGCAAGAAAGCTGCTGAACTAGTAATTAAATGTGCTGCGTCATTACGATTGATTAGTGGTATTTGTAGAAGAAAAAATTTTGTAACAATATCTTTAATGAAACTTAATTTCAAACATGCACTTCCCGTTTTAAAACAACACTAGGGATAGTTTGGGACGAACCTCGTAATTTTGAACCGTGGTCATAGGACGAAGATGACACTTGAGCTGTCACTCCCTCTCCAAGAAGAAAGATTGAATTCTTGAAAGAAAAACTCTTAAAAGATTGAAGTTCCAAACTACACCAAGGGGAGGATGTTTGGCACCGAGGGATTTAAAGCGCATGACACGGTTCTTCGGTGGAACCTGAAGCCCAGACCTTATCACCACGCCCCCAGAGACAAGGTCTTACCACAAAGTTACAACAACTCCACAAAATTACAAACATGGCCAGGTTTCAAAACTTAAATTTAATTATATATTTTGATGGCATCAATTATTGCCGATGCTTTATCTACTGCAACGATCAAACTCAATTATGTAACCGGAATAGAAATAATATTTTATGTCTTATGTATTTTCCCGTAATATGCATATTACGTTTTATCTATCCAAGAAAGAAACTACAACTACATGAATCTTCCTAAAAGCTTTTATTTTAATGCATATTGTGTATTAGATTATGTAAGGAAAGAAGGATTAAAAAATTTGTTTCATATTGCTCTAGAGTTTAACAACTTAAAAAAGCAGATGAAACGCTCGTCTCCGATATTTATTTTTTTATTGATGGATTATTAAAATATATATAATGCTAAAAAATTCAATAAATATTACTTAAACTTCATTACTAATTGAGTTTAAAAGAATTTAAATTTAATAGTTTCAAAATATTTCTATAATTAAAATTATTCAAAATATTCAGTTAAAGAAAAGCATATCCCAGATTAAAAGATTGAATCTAATTTTTCAACAATACTTCTATGCTTTTATTTAAAAATGTTTAAAAATGGAAATTATAATAAGTGCAAATTTAAAGAAACCGAATTCTTTAAATAAAATTGATATGATTGTTTCAATTTTCCTGTTTTCAAATCTTAATAAAAAAAATGCTTTGAAAACAACTGTAGTTAATCAATTCATTAAGTAAATAACCTTTAGAAAGCAGAAAGCATAGCGTTTTATTGAATCTATTTTACATTTAAAATAATGCAGTTAGCGCATGGATATTTTTATTCATGTTAATAAATACACGAATTTTTTTTTAATGAGACATTAGAAAAACCCGGATTGGTAAATATTGCCAAACTTAAATACATAAACCACCTGCACAAATTAATAAATGCGGATTGCTTTTGAAAATAGTGGAAGAAAAATAATTAAAATTGCTTTTCTCTTTGAAATAATGAGACGTTGATTTGAAATCTTCAGTATTTCCAACATTTTTTCCAATTTTAGACAATTGAAATTATTTTTAACTTCTTTCAAAGATCAGCATATGCAGTATTAAAACGATGTTATTTATTTTACATCACAATTAATTTTTACTGACAAACGATTTTAAATTGCAAGATATCGACGTTTCTATTCTCAGAATCTTTGTAAAAATTAAAAACAGTAGAATTTTATATTAAGGAAAAAGGCTGCAATTACTTTAATTTTCCGTTGGGAGCTTTTAAATTCATTAAGATTATCTAGAAATAATTGTTTGAGAATTTTTGATTTTGCCTTATTTTCTTTTTCTATTTAACAAAATTGAAATATTTCTTAATTTTATTTAGCCAATAAAAGATGGCACATATTATATTCCAAATTTTAAATAAATTTCAAGAAATCAAATCGAATGATTTTTTTACGTTTGCGTGTACGATGTATACAGATAGAAAAGGTTTAATGTAATCGTTATAAAAAAAATCGAACTTCAGATTTTACCAAATTTCTATGTTTTGGACTTTCCAAAATGCAAATAATAATAATAATAATTTAAGAATATATCTTTCTTTCTATAGCTTCATCTATCCATCTGCCTGTGAACATAATAATTGAAAAATGTGTTGATACTGGATGAAATACATTTGATACGTGATATCTATACAAAATTTGTTATCTGTAAAACGTTCAATGAATTTCGTTCTCACGAGGTTTATCTGTCAGATATAGTTGAACATGACAATTAAAAACAGGAAAATTTGCATACATAGAACTTATACAATTTAAACACGTAGATTTTAGATTCATTTGAAATTTTGAAAAACTTGATTTCAAGACGCCATGCTATTTATAATAGAGAGTTTGATATTGTAGCAGAAACAGGAAAAAGTAATTTTAAAAGCTTAGTTTTAATTCGTTCTTAAATTATGCTTTAAAAATATATTTAATAAATTTATAATTAATTTTCTCTTTTTCGTAATCTGCAGAATTACTTTGTAACTAATTACATAATTATTTTCAGCAAAAAAACATTATTTATCCCTTTCAAGTTTTTCAATGATTAAAAAGTAATACAGCAACTTGACATAAACTCAGCACATAATATTTATTCCTCTAAAGTAAACATCCTTAGATGTAGGAATAAACATTTCAAAATCCAAGCTGGAGTATTGAAAATAGGCTTAGCATTAATCTTTGATCTTTGCTAAACATGATCAATCAATCTTTGATCTTTGATAAACATGATCAATCTATCTAACTCACAAATTGCTTCCCAAACCATTTAATACGAGCTACTTGAAATCTTATGTATCTATCAAAAACTATACCTAGCAAGTGTGATCATTCAATAAGAGCTTCCATTATATAAGCATTGACACACATAACTTCCATCTCTCAACAACTGAAATATCTGTCAGAAGTTTCCCTCTATTGTTCTAGAACTGTTTTCACTAATTAAACGTTATTCATGAGGATGTACTCGCGCCTACAGGGTTATTCGGACGATCAATTCTGATTGTATATTAGTGGAATCTTATTATGCAGATGCTTTATGGGATTATAGAAGTGGATAATATCGTGGGTGACTTCAATCAGGTAAACAAGTTGATGGTGTTGATTTCGTTATATCCCATGTATAATGGCACTCTTTATGTATTTGATAAATTATGCAATCAGAAATTGGGCACATTTAAAAGCTTTTATGCAAATATCTATCATATGTAATAAAGGAATAATTTGTTTGTGTAATTATTTAATGGTCTGGGTTCATTTGTTGAAAGTATTGCAACTAGATATCTCTTAAATTTACATTTAAAATGATGATGATGATGTCGTGTCCGCGTTACCACGGAAAGGGGTTGCAGTAGCTTCTGAGGGTAAAGACCCCTCAGCACCCGAGGTCAGAAGTCTGACTTCTAGCTCATGAAACTCACAGACATTCGCTTGCACAACCCCCTTTTTGCAGGGGGCACATTCACACACCTCACAGTTAAAACACAGATGAAGAACAACCATGCCCGAATCGGGCTTCGAACCCGGGACGCCCAGATCACGGGGAAGACACGCTATCCCTATGCCAGGACACCGGCTACATTTAAAATGTGTTTAACTATACACTGGTTTCCAAAAATTAAGGAAAAAAATCACAGAAATGACGATTATTTAAGTTATATGTAGAATTTAATAAAACTGAGCTACAATCTACAAAACATAGTAGGGCATAAATAACATGAACGAATTACCAGGTAATTATGATGTTATAGAGATTAGCTGCAAAATTTGCAAATCGGATATGTCAGTTTGGTATGGAAAAAGTACATTCAATATGGAGTAAGGTTCCCTTACATAAGAAGCAATATAAAGCATACAGCTATGTGCTATATTGCAATCAATTAAGTGGTCTATCAGTTCTGTAGTAAGTGAGAACCATAAATAAATATTCAAATTTAAAATTTAAAATTTCCCAAGATTCTCCCCTTTTTACTTTTTCGTATAAAAAGAAAAAAAAATATTGAAATCATCCAAAAATAATTTTCGAAATGTTCTACGCCGAATTTCTACGTTTCTGAACTCTTCGAATTCAAAAGACACAATTTTAGGGAATTATTCATGCCTATAGGTCAAGAAATACAATTACTAAAAAACGCTTTGAGAGAGACAGATGAAATTTTGTACTCAAACTTAGCCAATATCACATTAAATGCTGTTAGTAAACTCAAAAATAGCCAATGCCACAATAAATGTTGTTAGTAAACGCAAAAATAGCCAATGCCACAATAAATGTTGTTAGTAAACTCAAAAATAGCCAATACCACAATAAATGTTGTTAGTAAACTCAAAAATAGCCAATACCACAATAAATGTTGTTAGTAAACTCAAAAATATCCAATACCACAATAAATATGTGGTCTATTCAGAGAAAATTTGGCTTTTGTCTGTCTAACTCTTTTTGGTAAGCATTATGATGACAAAACGAAAAAGGCTACAAATATGAAATTTGATGCATAGTTTTCATAACTAAAAGTTAGATCAGTATCCACTTTTAAACACAATTCATAAAAAGGGGTTGATCCTCTTTTTTACCTTTCCTTCACATGCATTTAAATATAACCCAGAAGCGCCACAAATTAAATAAATAAAATCTGGAATATGATCTTGTAATTCAAATTCTATTTCTATGTCAAATTTTGATTTCAGCCAGTTCGAACAAATGTCATCTAAAACGAATACTATGTACAGTCTTCACAATACTACATAGGGAAAAATGCTCATGCGTAGAAAATAAAAATCTAAGTGGGTTTTGGCATTCACGGTTATGTCCAAGATTTACAATTTTAAGGTGATATGAATTTGGAGTATAACAAAATGGAAATCACACCCGCTCTTTTTTCAAATTTTAATTTCAAATTATAGGATAAAAAATGCATCGTAAGTTTTACCTCCAGTTATTTAATTGCTCTCATCATCTGTACACTATAAGCAAACGTTTGGTGTGAAGCTCTACAATATTGGAAAAATGAAATATTTATTCACCGGGAAATCGCATCCCGGTGAGGCAGAGTCAAAAATCAGATATTTTCTTTCAAAACAAGGCAGTCCCTTTTAAAATCGCCTTTGACAGGCTGTCACCTAAAAGAACTAAACAAAATTCCAAGATATGACAGACACTGTTATAATTTTTTTTTTCAAACGCATCTAAACTGATGCCGCTGCAAATGGTGCTATTGAAGTGTGAAAACATATATTCTGAAGATCTGCGCTCTTCAGTTTTACTGCAATGGTAAATATCTAAATATTCATCCTCTATCCCTAGGAATTCAATAAAATATACAGAACAATACATTTTGGAGCTAAGAAGAAAAAGGGTCGAAATTCTTTTCTTCAACTGATATAGGGAATATATAAAGATTGCGCGAGTTGTTGCAGTTTTTCAAGTCAAAAATGGCCAAACCAAATTTTTGATGAATAAAACAAATGGAGAATAAATTGATTGCATTGTTTGAAGTATTTAGATAAGAAACCTGGGATCTAATTGACGAACAGAAAATTTATTAATAAAATAATAACTTTTATAGAAATATTTCAATTTCATAAAGCTACGTCATGCATGAATTTTGTTCTGATTTTTTTTTATGCAATCTTGTCACAAACCATTAAAAGCACAGCGATGTAGATCTGCATTGTAGGCTTGAAACCTCATATTACTTTATGTAACAAGCAGGTAACATAAGAAACTTATAAAAAAATTCTTTCAGAGAAAGGATTTTTGCAGTTTTGGATAAACCTTTGTCGATTTTAAGTGAACCAGAATACTTGCAAATAGATATCCGGATTGTCAAAAATGTTAATTCTTCCACTGTAAAGATATCACCATTTTCATAAAAGCGGAAATATACAGTAAAATAAAAGCAGAATGCGAAGACGATGCACATCAGAAATGATATGGAATCACATATTTTAAAATTTTTAATATAAAAAGACATTTATGCATACTTTCGCAAATGTATAATCTGCATACATATAAATGCATAGTTGCAAGGTATGCTTTCTGTAGGTCCTGTACTTTTATATTTCCACATTTTGATATCTGTTACTCGCTTAACATCAGTTATGTTTCTTTACCATAAACTATATTTATTATTACATATTTATGAATCTCTAAAAAAGCAATATAAAAATTCAAAGTGTAATAGACATTTAATGTTTGATTCTTTATTTGCACTGCACCTGTTCTATATATTAGCTGCATAAACTTCCTTAAATGGGGAAGTAAACATTTATGTCGCATAGAATTTAACAATCGGTTGCCGCTAGAAATTTCATTTCCTCATTCCTTCTGCAAAATATACGTCTTATATTAAAATGGTACAGCTCTGCGTGTCTGTGAATATCATATAAATTAAATTAAAACATGAGTATAAAATGAATGGCATATAAGCAGCAGCAGCAGTTTTTATGACGTCGAATATATTTCCTACAAGCCACCTTCGGTGACCAGTTGGTTCTTTGGCATTAATTTTTACTAAAATTGTTTAATTCAATGGTTCGAGACCCGTTTCCACCGTGTAAGAGGGTTTAGAGCACATTAAAACCGTCGGGACCAAATGTTCTCCCACTGGAGTGATGTAGAAATTTGGAGAGGGGGAGAGCAGCTCAGGTATCGTCTTCCTCATCTGACTGATGCTCAAAATTGTGAGGTTCGTCCCAAAATAGCCCCAGAGTAGCTTGAAAAACGGGATGTTAATATAACTAATCCAACCAACCTTCTCTTTCAGTGTTTCTGGCAATCGATCCTGGTCGTGACGCAAATTTAATTTTAGAAAAGTGAATGAATCTGCAGCTTGTCTCCTTGCTGTTGCTCTCGTTAAGTTATGAATCTTATCTTCCTCAACCAAATGTGCTTTTACTCGCAGAGAAGGGGAAAGTTTAGTTTAGTTATATTAACGCACCGTTTTAAAGCAACACTAGGGTTATTTTGGGACGGACTTCGTCATTTTGAACAACGGTCAGATGACGAGGACGACACCTGAGATGGCAACCCCCTCTCCACACCACGCCACACCAGCGGGAGGACGTTTGGCCAGGACGTTTAACTTACACCAGACCCGCTTACACGACGGTTCTGCGGTGGAATCGGGTCTCCAACCTGACACCCTTCGGTTCCAAAGCCGAGTACTTACCACCAGGCCACCACGGCCCTAAGAAGGAGAAAGATTAAAGTTTGTATGAACAAATTTGTGTATTTTATTATTATTTGTTATTATTATTTTATTATGTATTTTATGTGTGGTAAAAATATGCTTGCATCAGATCAGACACGACACTTTAGTAACTTTGAAATCACCATATGCCATTGTTAAAGATATTTTATTAGCTCAGCTATTGCTTATGGAATCGCAGCGCTCATCGATTGTATAAGATTACATTAAATAAAAGAATAGTTCTACAATTTTTGACACTCATAATCACTTTACAATAGACATATCACTATCTTTTCATTGTTTCTGATCATAAATTAATAAAGGGATTCAACAAGGATATTCAAAAGTTAACACTGGATACATCTAGGGAATTGATTTTTCTATTATTGTTCTCGATCTTCACTTATTGATCTATTTCATTGGAAATTCTCTAGTCTTCCAACAGAAACAGCTAAATTACTTCAACTCTATATAATTGATCTATTTCATTGAAAATTCTTTAGTCTTCCAACAGAAACAGCTAAATTACTTCAACTCTATATAATTGATCTATTTCATTGAAAATTCTTTAGTCTTCCAACAGAAACAGCTAAATTACTTCAACTCTATATAATTGATCTATTTCATTGAAACTTCTTTAGTCTTCCAACAGAAACCGCTAAATTACTTCAACTCTATATAATTGATCTATTTCATTGAAAATTCTTTAGTCTTCCAACAGAAACAGCTAAATTACTTCAACTCTATATAATTGATCTATTTCATTGAAAATTCTCTAGTCTTCCAACAGAAACAGCTAAATTACTTCAACTCTATATAATTGATCTATTTCATTGAAAATTCTTTAGTCTTCCAACAGAAACAGCTAAATTACTTCAACTCTATATAATTGATCTATTTCATTGAAACTTCTCTAGTCTTCCAACAGAAACAGCTAAATTACTTCAACTCTATATAATTGATCTATTTCATTGAAAATTCTTTAGTCTTCCAACAGAAACAGCTAAATTACTTCAACTCTATATAATTGATCTATTTCATTGAAAATTCTCTAGTCTTCCAACAGAAACCGCTAAATTACTTCAACTCTACATAATTGATCTATTTCATTGAAAATTCTTTAGTCTTCCAACAGAAACAGCTAAATTACTTCAACTCTATATAATTGATCTATTTCATTGAAAATTCTTTAGTCTTCCAACAGAAACAGCTAAATTACTTCAACTCTATATAATTGATCTATTTCATTGAAAATTCTCTAGTCTTCCAACAGAAACATCTAAATTACTTCAACTCTATATAATTGATCTATTTCATTGAAAATTCTCTAGTCTTCCAACAGAAACAGCTAAATTCCTTCAACTCTATATATTCATTCTACCAACCTATTTTATGATTCGATTTTCCTATTATTATAGTTTTTAGATAAAGTTTAGATTTGTACTCAATCGTTTATGAACATTTTGAAATTAACCCTTTCTAGGGCCGTGAGAAGTATGCTTCCCACCAAATTTATCAATCTTTGTATGAAATTATGTAGGTTGGCATAAGTTCTGACAATTTTTTTTAGAAAGACAGAAACTTAGATGCTTCTGTTTTTTTTATCTCACACAAAATGATGCGTCTTGGTTTGTCACTTAATTATTAATTAAACAAATTAATTAATGAATCAAATTAAATTTATCTAATAAGCTAAATGAATCCCTTTTCTTATTCTAATTTCATGCCTAAAAATATTTTAACATAATATGACTAGAAAAAAAGGGCCGTTTAAAGGGTAAAATTACGTGTTTTCAGATGGCACCACTATTCTATAATTATTTCCTTATTTAAAAAAAATACACATTTTTATTGTATTTTATTTTAAAATTCTTTTATTTACATCTTTGAATAAGATTACGACAACGTGTTTGCTCAACTATTATCTTGCTATTTGTGTGAATACAGTTAGATTCATAGTAATATCTGTTAATAATAATGTGAATTTTTTTAACACACTGTTGCATTGCAGTGAGTGAAATTTGCTAAAAATCATAAAAATCATCCATGTTTCCTATAGTCTGCTAATAATATTGTTAACAATCTGCAATGTTGCTTCCCAGCACAGTCATTTTCATCCTAAGAATGACAATTTTACTTTCAACTCGATTGGATGTTGTCGGATCAATGAACCAACGATGGCTTGGCGATGAATTTGGCGAAAAATGGATGATACTAGAATTTTCATGAATTTTGGCAATAGGATCAATAGTAGGCAAGTTATTCTTGATTCTTCGAGAAACTGCTTTTCCCTGCTCCGGGAGCTATTAAAGGCTCGCCGTCTAAGCCGAAGTGAGTCGTATAAAGTGTGTGTTAAGTCATATAGTGAGTCAAAGCGAATGAGTTGGATCATTCCAGCGAAGCGCAAGCGTTGAGTGCAGCTCAAGCGATCAAGAGATTGGTGAATTGAGCTGTGCGACGAAACATGCAGTTTAGTATTGAGAACTGCTGACTGTGTTATCATATACCCATTATAATGAACCCGTTCGAGTTTTAGAGGAATAATTTTTCCCTAAAATTGTTGTTAATGAAATATCTCCAAAAACAATAATCAAGGAGCAGCATGATATATAGCGCTATAACAAAAATTATTTTTAATGCGAAAAGTAAAAATATTTCTTCATTAATATTATTCAAATAATTTTCTTTAGATTTTTCTCATCAATCAAATATTTATCTTAGTTAAAAAAAAATAATAAGGGTAGCATTGCATCTCTTAATAAAGCAGGAAAACTTTAAAAAAAAGCAATTGGAATAATTCTATTTTTAAAAAAATATCTTTGTATTGTTGTTTAATTAAATTTTAAGTAAAACCCAACTGTGCTAGTGAAATGACATTTTACATTAAAAAACTCCCTTTCTATCTATTTCAAAAACTTTTTTTTTCACTGAAATTAATAGACGAAAGTCGACAAATGAAGAAAATTAATGCCAAAAACCTGAAGTATTCAAAACTTATCCTTACAAAAGATTTGAGGATATTAGTGCTACTAATCTACAAAATTGCTTACCCACGCAGTAAGCCCCATAGTAATGAAGAGAGATTATTTAAAGATATAATCAATTGCTGCTGAATGACTGTCAGGTTAATGAACCCTAGTGTTGGCACCTATTTGTTAAACTAGGACGAATAAAAATAAGTCTTCGAAAATACGAAAAATATTACTATAACTAACACTCTTAGAGATACGAGTCGCAGGCACTTCATGAAAATTAGATTATCTGTCACCAATATTATATAAAAGCGGGACAAGTAAAGCAAATCATTCGAGTGAATTCACTATTTAGAGTGCTGATCACGCAGCGAGCTGTCTAGTTGCTTTTTGCTTTTTATGTGTGGGTTCTTGATGTATGCTAATGTTAACCTGCGTATACTTTTAAGCTGTATTTTTGTTCCTATGTTTTGCATTTTTCTTGTGAAATAAAGTATCGTTATCAATTATGAGGTTGCCAGACTTCTCACTGTACAACCATCGGACGGATTTTATTCGTAGAATAAAAATCACAAAAAAACGTTTTAGAGGCAGTGGTTTAAAAGTTTCA
Organism: Argiope bruennichi; assembly: GCF_947563725.1. Classification (NCBI taxonomy): domain Eukaryota; kingdom Metazoa; phylum Arthropoda; class Arachnida; order Araneae; family Araneidae; genus Argiope; species Argiope bruennichi. The sequence goes on from NC_079158.1 coordinate 44,089,229, forward strand.
AACCCCTTTTTTCAGAGGGGGGGGGGGAGTTTCTGGCAACAAAATCAGATTCAAAATAAAAGACTGGAAATACAGGCAAAAATATTAAAACTTTTATCAAAATTCCCCCCCCCCAAAAAAAATTAGCAAATACTACATAGAAATATTTCAGATAAAATATATGTATCATTCCAATTCATTTGAATTTATTTCTTGTTTCTGTTACTATTTCCAGGAAGAAAAAAATATATTTATGACAGGATATAAAATTGTTTACATTTTAGCTAGTGAATATCTTGTGATGAAAAAGTTAAGAATCTTTCATTTGAATGCAACCACTCCAACTACTATTTCCGAAAAAAAATTGAAAAAAATCAAAGAAAAAAAAAGACAAAAGCCTCCTAAGAAAAGTTAAAGAATAAAGTTCCGTTTCTAAAAAAATGGACGATGGAAAAACCTATTTTAAATCGAAGCATTCAAATTTTTCGAGTGCAATGCATCATTCGGTACATACATTCAAAAAAGAATTTGAATTTTTATGAAGAAAAACCTAACATAAATACATGGATTCTCTTTCACCTATTGAGTTAAACAGCTTTCAGATTTTTCAAACTATTTATGTGAAAGAAATAACAGACTTGCTCTGAGATATGTTAGCTTCCATGTTTCGATAGCTTGCCATAAAAAATTTTTAAGAAATTTATTTTCCCTTTTCTTTTCGAAAAAAAATGCTTATTAATAGAATAAATTTCATCTCCCTCACTATTATAATATTTTTCTTGGATGTATGGATTATAAAATGCTCGAGTTTTAAAACCTAAGTTTGAATTATAGCGAAGCTTTCAAGGTTTCATAAAAATTCAACTGATTCCCAAATCAAGGTGACAAGTTAAAATTAGCATAGTTATTTAAATTATTATTTTAATCTGCACATTATTTTTACAGGGTATCTATTTTTATTACTCAAAGATATATATTGAAAACGGGAAATAACTCTGAGCATTCAAAACATAGCAGAATCAGCTCAGTATCCGCTGAATACAATCTTGAAGTCTCAGAGACATCAAAGTCTTCAATGGCACATGAAATAAGTGACGTCACCCAGAAGTCAATATTTGTCAAACGGTTAAGCTGATATTCAGAATTCCCTCAATAAAGATTTATACCTATTTTAGTTATTGGGTTTTAGTATTGCCTTCCTTGTAAAATGGAGTTTAATTATGGCATTATGCCTTTTAAAACTTATGTCTGAATAATACAATTTCAAACTGAATATTGCTTTTTAGGGTAATAGTAATTCACTTTCTGATTCATAATATAAACTGCTTATAAAATAAATGGAATCTTTCTTAATTAGCTTTTATTAATGACAGAAAATAAACATCCCAATATTTGGTGAAACAAGGAAAACTGTTTATTTTCATCGCAAAATCCATACATATTGTTAAAAATTATACAGAAAAATATCTTTAAAATTGTATCAACATTTAGAATAAAATGACGGTTTAAAAAAACAATTTATCATATTTTAGCATAATGCAATAATATTTTAGATTAGTACAATAATAATTTTGGGTATTATCACAGAAAAGCATCAAATGTGTGCTTAATTTTTATTTAATTGAGATTTCAAAAGAATTATTTCAAGATTTACATGACTATGATTATGGACTTTAAATTAAAAATATATCTGCGCCAAATTTAACAGCTAAAGTTTAAACAAATATCCTATGCACCGTCAACTTATCTAATGATAGTCTAATAGCTAAAAGCTGAATGTCTATCCTGCAGCACGTATACATTTTCTTTTATTACTAGCTGTCTTCGGCGACCAACTGATTCCCTGTGTATATGTTTACTTTCAATTAAATATCTTATGCATAGTTAATATTTCAGATGTCACTAACAAAATAATGTTAAGCATGAAACTGTGACATATATCCAAGCTGTGTTACTTTAATAGCTTAATGCAATTTCCCATCATTCTATATGTGAACTAATCAAGTCCCATGACGTCAAGATGATGTCAAAAAGTTTCCGGATAATTCATTTTTTGTTTTTCAAGATATTATAAATTAATTCCCTATTCATATAAGCTACACATATTTTAAACAAAATCTTTCTATCTTAGATTTTAATTATGGAAGAAAACCAGACGATTAAATATTTGATGGAACAATGAAAAGAATTAAAATTTTAATTTAACAAGAAAATAATTTGCAAAAAAATATGCAAAAGTCTTTTGAAAAATGTCTACATTCAAATCACCCTTTCCCATCAATAAAGTTGATATAATTTTTTTTAAATCTTAACATTTGTGAAACTAACTGAATACAATAATATATTGGAAATTTAAAATATAAAAAAGTCAAAAATCTCTGTTTATTTCTAACTAACAATTTTGTTTAAATATTCCTAATTGCACATTCTCTAAGTCCAAAGTATTTTTATATCGCTTGATAACTTTAAGTTAATCGGTCTTAAGTTTTATCCCTAAAAGCTATAAAATACCCAAACGCTCACATATTCATTTTTCTTGTTAGTACAAATGTGGTAGCGCATTCGATGAATTTATCTTTTGATTAATTATCTAGATTCTCTATTGTTTTAGAAGCAAATTTCAATTCTGCTTAACAGGCATCGATGCTAAACATTTTCTTCATTGGATAAAATTAAGTAAAATATTCCTAGTCTTTTTTTATTTAGGCACAAAATGTAGTAAATGGATGAAGATATCTTAAAAGATTTATATAACGAAATCAATTTCTTTCATATCCAAGAAACGCCCTGTTCTTAACTATTCATAAAATATTCTGGCGACGCCCATGCATATTTTATATATATATACATACTATTAAGAGTTTGGACCTTCCAATGTCGGAAGTTTTTTTTTTTTTTTTTTTTTTTTTTTTTTTTTTTTTACTTTGCAAACTATAATAAGAAATGTTGTCTGAAGGTCTTGTATAAGAGAACACTCTGAACAAAAGCATAATTGAATGACCAAAATAGCGACACTAAAATTATACTTTTTGCGATTTAACTGCAACGCTGCAACATAGATAAAGTCAAATAAAGAGAGTAAAATACAGTCAAAATATGACGCAGACATTTATTTTGACTTTATTTTACTTAGAAGAATCATAGAAACAGACAAAGATGGGGATTTCTCTTTGAAAACTAGGTCAATAAGAGTGTACACTTTTGTCTAGTGGCTTTGTTACTCGGCTATGAACCCTAACGTTGCGAGTTCGAACCTCAAACTTGCACAACATAAAAGACATGAATACAATTCCAATTTTTTTTATTATCATTATTTCTAACCAACCCAAATTTTTGGGGGGTCTGCTGGTTTTCCAAAATTAAGTGTTGCTAAAAATTTTAATTAAAAACTGAAATTTTTTATTAATGGCTAGTTTAACAAATATTTTTAATCTTCAAATTTCCATATACATCCAAACATCTTGCGCCATTCTAATAATAATGTTGCGGATTTACCTAATTTTCTCTCTATACCGCTATGCATTCTGTAATATAACCCGTTGTGTTCATAATAGATGTATTTAATTTTTTATCATTATTTATTTAATACTGAAGTTAAAACTTAATATTGTAAGTGTCGAAATCTTTTTTAAAAATATTAAAATCGCGCTTTTAACAGAAACGTACTTTAAAAAAGTCGAACTTTTTATATCTTGATCCTTAAAAATTTGGAAAAAAAAATTGAATGAATTATTAGTAGCAATTAATAAAAAAATATTTTGAATTTCATCGCAACAGTGAAATGTATTGTTGTAAAATATGCTTGAAATATGTTTTTAAAATAGAAAAATGTTGTATGCAAAAATTGCAATCCTTTGAAGTATCATTTTTGAACTCTATGATGATCTAAAATTAATTTGTGGGATTTTATATTTATGGAATTTATCATGGAAAAACAGACAAAATTTTATTTTATTTTTAATTAATAAAATTTAAGAAAATCTCTCTTATGTCATACCCCACCTTTCAAAATATATATGTACCATATAATAGCTCTAGGTCAAACGACCGGGCTTGTATAGTACCGACTCATGCAAAGACACACACACACACATTCATTGTACACACATAAGTACAAATATTCCATTTAAATAACTGATTATCACACTCAGAAAAATGAAAGAATTTTGATTTTGTTTATTCGTTACTAAATAAAAGGAGACACATTTAAAACACATTTACTACCATGATATTATGCTTAAAGTTTTTAAATAAACAAACAATTGTCATATGACATTTGATAGTTCTAAGTCATTTGATTTATAGCTACCATATTCGTCACAAATACATTATTACCCTGCAGAGAACCAAGAAATATTATTTTGTATTATTAATAAATTTTAAAAAACTATTTCTTGAGAAAAAATTTTCATTTGTTCAGCGCTGCCATTTTGTGTGAGATTCATGTTTTAAATTTTTCCACCTAGTTTCTTTAAATGAAAAAGAATTAAATCCTCCTAACGATACTAAAACTAAAGTCTAACATTTAAAAGTCTAAATCTTACATTTTTTTCCTTCATCGTTTGCCTTGAGGTCGTGATACCTGGTGATAAGGTCTGGTCTTGGGGACGTGAAGGTTCCGAGTTCGAGACCTGATTCCACAAAAGGACCGGAGTATAAGCGGGTCTGTGACATGCAAAATCCGTTGGGATGCAATATCCTTCTGGTGCTGTAGTGCGGAAGTTTGGAGAGGAGGTGCCAGCTCAGGTGTCGTCCTCGTCATCTGACTGTGGTTCAAAATTACGAAGTCCGCAAGAAAATAAATAAAGTGTTGCTTTGAAACAGCACGTTAATATAAGTAAACTAAACCACACTCATCATTTGCCTCTTATCAAAAGCATCAATACCGATGCAATTTTTTTTTTACATGTAAAAACAATGGTAGGATAATTTTTCATCTATTAAGAAATTCTAAATAAGATAGTAAAAAAGGAAGTAAATATGTTCAGTATTTTCATTTCTTATAAAGCAATAACGAGTCGCAAAAGAAATGATTCAATGATTTTCTTTCACAAAAAAAAATGTTTTAAAACAAATTAGTTAAAACACTTTTAAATTATAATCATAACGAATTTAGCATATTGGAACCACAGAAAAACTAGATTATATATTCAATTCTGAACGTGCAACGAATGCGATTTCTATAATTAGAAAATATTTCTATCATTAATTAAAATTTCTTTTATAACCGTTCGGGAATCATTTCTGCCGGTTATATAAAGAAAAAATATTTTATGACTCGCTGCCTCTAATGAAACTTCATTTCATAACTCTTTCTCGATGAAAAACATCTCTTCAATTTCTATTCAAAGCATCGTAAAATGTATATTTAATCAACTTATCACGCGAAATACACTTTAAATTTTCTTCAGGGACCTATTATTGTTCGATTTTATGGGTCTGCTAAATTTTCCCGTTTCTTTTGTATAAAAAACAATTTCGTATTGTACTAAGATGCGACATAAAAATATACAATAATAAATATGGAATAGGTTAAAAAGGTGGGATGGATTTTCAGAAAAATGCAGCAGTTTCCAAACCGCACGTAATAAATTATTCATTAGCTAAAAATAAAATATTTAAAAGACATATAATTCTACATGTTTATGGTAAAAAAATTACAGAATTTACTATACATGAATTATGGGAATAATGTATAAAAGTTAATATTCTTTGAAACGAAATATTTTTATTCTCCGTTTACAGAATTTTATCCACCGCTTTGATTTCATTTTTTTTTTATTGAATTTTATACATATTTGATTAATTACTGTTTCAACTGAATTTATTAATAATGATTCAACTGAAATTCATACATATTTGATTAATTATAAAAGAAAAATGCATCATTTTATTTTTTTAATATGCTAAGTTTTGAGATTAGGATAGAGAACATCAACATGTATAGAATATAAATAATGTATAGAACATGTATAGAATATAATTCTTTGCATAAAACAAATCTTCCTATATAGCCGAGTAATTTTTTAAATTCTGACAAAATCTAATATTTCATGCAATATCTAATATTTTTTTTTGTCGGATTAGATAAAGAACTTGCAGAACATAACGTAACTCGGCAAATTGTTTCATAGTCTATAATTTCGATCACGCCATATGCATGTAAAGAAAGAACATAATTATTATTGTTTCAATTTCAATAAGTATTTTTATTTGGTTCGATTTGTTTCTTATACATGAAACAAATCAAATCAGATAAAAGTTTTTACTTTTTAAAAAATATTTGTATAAATGAAATTTTTCGATCAATTTTTTTTTTTTTCTTATTTTCATATGTATGAGGAGATAGGTGTTTTATAAACTTGTGTATTCTAGATTTCTGTTCACTAATTCATTATTTCCAGAAATAAACTATCGGCTTATCATTCATTAAGAAAAATTTTGATTGCTTAACGGTGGCTCCATCTAGAAGTGATTTCGAAAATCATTATAATTAAAAATAATTAAAATAAAGTTTGCTGCCACGTCCACAAACAAAAAAGTATTTTTAAAAAACGTTTTAGTTATTAAATATACATGAGTATAAATAATACTTAAGCAGTTCATGGGTATTTAATTTTTAGATTTTAATTCAATTTTATCTGTAACTATGTTTATGTTCATTTTATGAAGTACTATTCTTTTATTTCATTATTTTTTTGAATAAATAAAAAAAAAATTATTGTATTTATTTGTACTAATTAAACCTTATTAAAGAGTGAAACATAACTTACTAAGTTGCAAATGCGAGAATTTTAAAAACAAATAAATATCTTTTCTTTCATTAGTTTTATTAGTAAATAGTTTAGTAATAATTAATTTCAAATTCTTAATAACGATATAAAAACATCATTAGTAGAAATCTTTTTCACATCTGAAAATTACTGATTTACGGCGTAGCATTTGAAAGCATTAAGTACGGCATGCCTACTCGCTAGAATTCGTCCAAAATCGTCATGCTTTGAGCAGTAAATATAGCTGCTTCTAGGAATGATTTAAAACTGTTTTCCCTAGAAATCTGAATATTCTTGTCCAATCAGCGTTCTACTAATGACTCGAAATTATTTTGCTGATCTAGCCGTAAGTATATCATTTCTCTAAAACTATGTTAACCCATTATATATCTCCGACGTAGTATATATACTTATTACATACAAACAATTCTTCTGATATCACGGAGAAATATCGCAAAATGATAAATAGTACAGTTAGATGCTGAAAATTCGATAGAGTTACAATATAAAAACAGAAAAAAAATATTTTAATTCAATTAATTCATAAGTATCAAATATGTTAAAATTGGCAGTTCTCAGCGGGTATGTTTTCATAACAGCATTCAGTTCTAGCATTCAATTTCGCGAAATTTAAACACATGAAAATGGTTTTAAGAAATAGAACGAATCCGTGACGTGTTCTGCAAATTTAAAATATTCTTATACTGAGTTAGAAATATTTTAAATTTTATTTTTTAAATTTGGCAAAACTGTTGAGACAATAGGTGTTTTTTCAAATTTGATATCACTCTCTTGATTATCTAAAGCATATTTTTAATTCATTAATAATATATTGATCATTAATAATATATTGATCATTAATAATATATTGATCATTAATAATATATTAATCAAATTATGAGTTTAGTTTACTTCTCATTACAAAAAGTGGTTAAGAAGTTGTGCAAGTTTGAGGTTCAAACAACTGTAGTGTTTATAGCCGAATAACATAACCACTAGACAAAAGTGATCACCCTTGTCAGGAGGTTGTTATCTGGCTTATGAAGTTACCACCATAAAGTCATTAGTAGAATTATATTAGGTTGCAAAAGTTTTATTTTTATGCAGTAAAATAATATACCCAGTCGCTCCATTAAGTGCACTGAACTTTAAAATTCAGTTAAATAAAACATGCGATTACAATCGGTAGAAATTAAAATGATTTTGAGTTAAAATAAAAATTCCAACAGAATAAAATCAAATGATAACTATACTTGCTACTTACAATTTCTCCCAAATAATCTCTAGTAAGTGTATTTATCAACCCTTTATTTCATAAATTAATAGAAAAATTAGAAAAATGATAACCACAATATATAATGAATGCACTTATATTATATATATATATAAATCATTATTTTATCATATTATAAGCAAAAAAAATGGTACGTTAAGATGCTCCGGTATCATTATAATATAAAAAAAATTAATTGTTGAATTATGCATAAATTTATATAAAAATGGATGCATTCATGTTCCAAATAGAATGAATTTTTATTCTAAAAGTGAATTCAACCAAATTTTATACATGTATTTTATAAAACAAGAGAAAGAATACTATCGAAATTTCCAAGTATATAATTTAATTAAATATTCAGTTGTATAGAAACTAATGAAATTTTCTTTTATACACTTAGGCCTACTCTATTCTTTTTTTATTTATTTGTTTTATTATATTTTTAGATAATGCTTTGATTGAATTTAAAATAGTGATTTAACTTTGCTTAAATCTAATCTAAGCTCAAATTACTCAAACATAAGCAACCTTTCTTATATTTTAGCAATTGTGAAAAACATTTCCAGCATTAACATAACAAATATTAATAACACAGAGAGAAAATTAGCTATTGGTGGTGTTTACAATTAATTCGTTAGGGTCAATTGTTATCCTAATTTTAACTAAAAACAAAAAGTAAAAATACAGATTTTAGAAGCTAAAAGAATTTTGTATATTATAATATTTTATATGAAAGAAGTTTTCACGTTAAATATATGATACCTGAAAGGATTTTAACCCCAAACACTGCATATAATATCAACAAGTATCTTATAATGAATTCAAAGACAAAATTTAAAATCTTCAATGTCCCATCTATTTGCCAATCCAAAGATATTCGTTTTTTTACTAGAATAAGCATAAAATTTTTGAAAGATTTCATCTAAATTAAAGAACAATTTTAATGTTACTTTATATTTTTGAAAATAGGAAATAAGAACTAATGGTTTGCTGTTACTATAAAGAATGCCTGTTATCAGAGTTAGTTATAATAATTTTGATTTCTTGCAACATCATTTCAGCTAATGAAAATTCCCATCTCAATTATAAAATAGAAGAAATATTTTCTTTGCGAATTTCTCTCAAGATAATTACTTTCTCAAAATATTGTATTGCTCAAAAAACGAGACATTTTGTTATCGTTTATTTTTTCTTTTGTTTGTCTGTAAAGATTTCATGGAGAATTGATGCATTTCTCTGCTATGAAAAAAAACTCTCAATCATGAATATTATTAATATTTCTGTTTTAAGAAGAAATAATATTTCAGAAAAGAATTTTCTACTTTCATAATACTTCACTCAAAAAAAGGTCTGTAACTTTTAAAATATTTTTAACGCAAACGAAATCCTCCATTTCCCAGCAAGACAAGCAAAGAAAATCGTTTGGTCATTTAATAAGAGCATCTTTCATCCAGATCATTCAGGTTCATATAGTTCAGGAACAGATCCATTTAAAATACCTTATACCAGGAAAGAGCAAGTAGCGGAAACTCCAACAAAATGAAACGCTGATACACAGGTCCTTTCTGGTGGCAGATTACCCGCCAAAACGTAGAATATGGTACACCAGTAATAGTTTATTTTCCTGATATTTCTTCTGTCTTTCCTTTTTTTCCCCCATCGAATCAAAAATTTCCTGAATTAGAAAAAATTTTTATCTGTCTGCCCTTATATCAAAAATTATCTTACATTTTAAAAAGTAATTTTTATGTTATGTGTTCTACTATTATCAGATAATGTGTCAGCCTAGAAACAATATCATTTTGATAAACCAAAATATTTTGAGAGATCAATCTGGTGTGTAAGAGGATTAAACAAAGCTGTGTTTATTTGGAGGCATTGATCGTCTTGGTTTGCAATTTGATATTTGTTTATTTTTTTATTTTTTTTATTTGTTTTTGTTTATTTTAATTATTTACGCAAATTAATGTCTTCCATATTTGTGTATTCTCCAAAAATTTAATAAATAAATTAGTGCTACTAGAATTCTTGTTCTTTCATGTATTTTGCAAAGAAAAACGTCCATGAAGAGTTGCAAAATAAAGATATAGATTGTAGAGAGCACTTAAGTAAAACTTTATATAAAATTCATATTAGATTTTGAAATTAGTTATAACTGATCTGAACTTTTTTTGATCATTTGGCTTCATGTAAATTATATTAAATAAAATGTATTAAGTTTTACAAATTACTTGTGACAACTAATTTTTATATCGATATTTTACAGAAATTTAAATATGCCGAGTAGTATGGATCTCACTAAAAGTCGCGAGGTTTGAAATAACAATAAATTGCTTTTGCTACACAAAATGATATATTTTGAGTCAATTACCGATTTACAAAATTAAAAATATTTTTTTTTTACACTTCAGCCTATGTTTCATTAAATTTTACTCAGTTATGGAGCTTGTTGATTAAAATGAACAGAAACTTAATTCTAAACACTCCTTTATAGAACTCGCATAAAAATAAAATAACTCGCCCACATAATAAAAAAATAACCAACCACTTTTATTAATAAACAAGCTATTCGTGTTCGGTTAGTAAGATGATTTTTTATGTAACGAATTTAAACACACCAACGCAGACTTCATAATCATATTTTAGTAAATTAATCTTGATTCTAAATTTCTCAAATATTCTACTAATTTTGCTTCATATCTATTTTTGAAAGTAGCCTAGAAATATCTCCTCAATTAGAATTTAATCACATTTCATATCTATCATATGATTATTTAAAATCGTTTTGACTATCCTTTGCAAAGTATTTCGAAGCCCACAATAAATGTCCTTGAGCAGCTTTTCCAGAGATTTTTTTAATGTTTATAATTCCAAGTTTCTCTTACTTACCTTGACCATCTACAGACTTTTTCGTCAATTTTTTCATCACGTTCTAGATAAGAACTTAAGATTCAATCAAATATCTGATACCCCTTCTTACCCTTATCATTGCCCTTATTACTCGATCAGCATTGAAACATTTTGGAGATTATAGTAAACAAACTGAAACTATCAGATTTCATTTATGTAAAGTAAACTACATAATAACATCACTTTCATAACTGTATTCACACTTGTAGTGGTACAAGAATTATGATAATTTACATGAAATGGCCTCTTGTATATTATAAACAAAGAAAATGGCACAACGTATGTCCCAACGTAGTTAGTTCAACCAATTTTCTGCGCACAGTGGATTGATGTTAGGATGCAGTTCAGACATCTTAAAGCGATGCTATCTAACAACAAACTCTAGAAACTCTAGGCAGCTCATACTACTTGCATTTACCTCTTCTATTTTGTTATAAAAAAGCAAAAAATAATGGTAAAAAAAAGGTAAAAACTTAAGCATCCCTTGGAGAGTCATTGGAGGACTTCTAAGCATTACGGAGGCATTTCCTTTCTTTTTGATGCTGGCAATTTCTCACCTTGTTTAGAGTTAATGTCCTCTTTGTGGAAAGATCCCCGTCAGCCGAGATAGAAAGAGAATTCCAAAGCAGCAGCTTTTACTTGTTTTTATTAGTTTATTCTTTAATTCTCCTTTGCCCAAGCTATTGTTTCTCATTTATTTTCTAACTCACTTCTGATAAATGTACTTGTTGTTTGCGGCTGTAAACAACTATAAATTAAATGTACCTTTCATGAAATAGCACTTACAGGAATGACTGTTGCTAATGGCGAGTATAGGCAAATTATACTTTATAATTGAATGGTTATTATACAAAATTTGTTAAAAACTTTTATTTTGAAAAATAAAAAAATACGAACTACATTTATATATAACTTATAAATCTATTTTACTAACCTTTAACAGTTTTGTGGATTTAAACACACAAAAGGTTTTAATTCCACGTGAAATGAAATCAAGTTAAATCGGCGCTACATTATATGCCAAATCTTGACTCAAACGTTTGATCTAATATTTGAATCAAATGATTCGTCAATTACAGAGGTAAGTGTTTAGCTTATATGATTTGATTCAATCAAACTTGACTCAATTTTTGACCGTTTGAACGAACCACAAGTTGGTGGAAGAAGCAATTGCATTTATTGCAGCCGCAGTAATGATGTTAAAATTTTTCATTCAAAATTAGAACGCATAAAATTATTAATTTACTTAATTAGTGGCGGTAAAATGCCTCGTGCTGTATAGCCTTGACTAACACAAACGAATGGCTTATGTCGAACGTTTTAGGCTTCCTTAATTCAGTTCAGTTCAGCTATATTAACATCCCGTTTGAAAGCAACACCAGGACTATTTTGGGATGGACCTCGTAATTTTGAGCCTCGTAATTTGCGGTAGGATGACAAGAAAACACCTGAGCTGGCACCCCCTTATCATACTTTCACACCACACCAGCTGGAAGGCGTTTGGCCCGAAGGAAGTTTTAGCACCAGACAGTAGGTTTCGAGCCTGAAACCCTCCATCTCCGAAGCCGAGGCCTTACCAACAGGCCACCGCGCCTTTAGGTCAGTTATAAAAGAGTAGGTAAGTCGACTTATAATCAGAATATGAGAAGAATCCTTAGAAAGGGAAATTCTAAAATGATAATCATTGCAATGGTAAATTCAGTCATTTTAGATCAATAGATGGCTTAGTAAGTGTGGATTTGGTGAATAGTAGATTTAAAAGAAATGGAATAAATTTGCAATTACTTATGTTTTTAATACTGATACATGTCGAACACTGAATGTTGTTGTTTATTTTGTTATACTGAATATGCTGCATTCTGAAATCTTCGCCATGTTAGAATTTTAAAAAAATAAAAGACAAAGGATGGATGATTATTGGAAACGCAAGAGGAAGGCGCAATATCAGAATTCAATATCTGACACATAGACAGCCTCCAAAAATCCTACTGAAGCTAATATTATATACTTTATATTCGTAGCTTTTTAGCACCATGTAGCAGAACTATTAGTTAGTAGCGGGCAACGTGTTAAGATGCTCGTAGTATTTTGTAGCGACCACCACTTATGAGACTTGTATTTTAAGGCAAATTTTGCAAGCTCACACATGTCTCTAATAATTAACATGAACTTTTAAACTGAATTAGCTTCTACCTATATAACTCCCATGACTTTTTAAAATATAAATTTTATTATTTAGGCATAGACATCAGCTATGTGCTGATTGTTTCAATATCCTCAGCCGAACACTTTTCGACGATTCTTTCTTATTAAGGAAAGGACGAGGAGAATATTTTCGGAATTCTTTATCATCCTTTAAAGTTAATTTCGCCCTATTAGATAATCTTTTGTTCAATTTTTTCCCAGTTAAGTAAATATTGTGTAATTTCTTATCGTAATATTTTATTTTAATTCAATCCACAAATTATCCGAGTTTGCTTTATTTTTTAAATGTAAACATCTTGTCTTCATCTTCCTTCTCACCCCTAATTTAACGAATTAAACCTATCTTAACGCATGCGCAAAAGTGCAGATCGTTTTTGGCGATTTGGGATGAGCGAGGATAGAACCTGGGACCTTATGGTTCGCAGTCCAGTAACATAACCAGGATACAAAAGCATATGCTCGTGTAGCGTAGTTGTTAACTGGCTTATATGCTATTCACCTCAGACTCTCCCTCCAGTGAGTCGGAGGTGAGACGAACGATATGGCTGTTGAGTGGTGATGTATTTAGCTGTTGTCTAATGGGCCTGTACCCAGTTGAGTAGCGCCAAGCGTTATGGCGAGTGTATGTGGGTGAGTGGTTGCTGATGCTGCGTCACGCGAGTGTGACGACTTTGGGTTGCTGTGTCAAGTGAGTCTGACTCCAAATCAGAAGGTTGCGTGCTCAAATCACGTCCGGGTCACCAATTTGGCGATTTGGGATAAACGAGGACAGAACCTGGGACCTTGTGGTTCGCAGTCCAGTAACATAACCAGGATACAAAAAACATATGCTCGTGTAGTGTAGTTGTTAACTGGCTTATATGCTATTCACCACAGGTTTTAAAATCTGTTGGCAAACAATATTTGCATTTGCTTTCTAAAGGGAGTATCAATAGTTAATAGATGAGACTCATAAGCTGGTAAGTTGGTGCATAGATTAGTATTATTTATTTTATAACTGACTTTAATGCACGTATTATGCGCGATGGTGAATCCTTCAAATGTACCGAATGCTTCTTGTTGTGTTTTTATATAAATATGGCTTCCCAAACTAAAACGTGAAAAATATTGTATTTTCCCCACACTTAAAACAATACTGTTTATTCAAATTGAGGTTATACGGGAACACTATAGACCTGCATAGCTAGAATTTGACTACAATTATCACTGTAATTATAATAATGGTTTGTACCATATATTATCAAATTAATACTATCAATCGAATGAGAAATTTATTTATCAGAGATAATGACAGAGTGAGAACCCCTAATTATTTCACTGAGAATCTATGCAATTTAACCACTAATGCTGTCCACAATTTGCTCTCAAATACTGCACAGCTGCTTTCTCTAAGCAAGCATTATTCATGTATCGCTGCAACAAATAGTGATCATATCCGTTTATATCAGTATAACCTTATAATGCAAACGCTTTCACAGTATTGTGAAAATAGATTGCATTGCCTATTAGCTAAATCAGATATGCAAAATGAGGCTGTTGATTTCTCTTTGATCACTTATTGAAATCACTTTATAATAAATTATCTAGCAATTGGATAAATTATTGAATTACAATATTGTCTCATTTTAATGATTTCGCTTTGTACTGAATGGTACAAATTGTAACACTTTGTTAATGTAATTATTTAATATCTTGGTTTGTTAACTAGAAACCTTAATCGTTAACAATTTGAAGTTTCTATCGTAAGCATTATATTATTAAATAAAAAATAATTACAAATTTTACTAAATTTATAAACAAGTCTTACTTTACAGCTCTATGTGACCATAGAACAGTGGTTTTATAATTAATTTAGCACAGAAGTGAGTTCTAACAAAATGATCAAACTTTTATTGCAATATTTAAAGAAATAAAATAGCGACAGTATTTTAATAAAAAAAAGTCATAATATAGGGAACATTCATTAAAGTATTTACATTCCAAATTTCATATTATGAACTTTCTTAAATGGATTGTATCTTCTCCTTGTTTTAATATTATTTACTTGATAAAGAAAAACTCAATGCAATCTGTTTTGATTATGGTGACAATAAGGTATAAAATTAGGAAATACAAATAACATCATTTGTTTATGATGCTTTAGTTATTCAAATTGCTACCATGGGAGTTCGAAATACATATGGAAGCTGACATACATTGATAATATGTGTTTCGTATCCGTGGGGAATCCTTTAATTATTACAGCTTTGCGCAATTTGCATTTTGGGCTACCTTATATTGTAAAAATTCCGTATATATATAAATTGTAATTAAGTAATTAAATAAATTTAATGAAAAATTGATTTTTAAATAAAATGTTACTAAATTATTTTTCTTTTGTCTTTTTCTGTCTATTTTTTTAAATATATATATATATATATAAGTAACCAATCTTAAGTAAGAAAAAGTTTGAAAACGAAAAAAACAGTTTCGAAATCGAAACTACAATTTATAACCTATTTAAACTAAAACCAAAAAAGAACTTCATAGTATTTAGAGAGCGCAATTGCAGCTACTTCTAAAACACAGATGAATTGATACAAAAGTATTAGAATCAAGTTAATAGGAAAAACAAAAAATCAAATAAAAATTAAGCCAAAAAAATTATAAAAAATATAAAAAAAGAATCCGGCCTGAAGACTTTTTAAAGGGTCGCCCTCAGGCAGGGATTCAAAGAAAGGGATTTTTTCTGTGAGGAAATACAGACATTGTCTAATAATGATTCCTCGTGACCCGAAAATCCCCTGAAATTATGCTCAAGAGATATACCATTTTAACAGAAAGGAAATACAAAACAACAAATTAGAAGAAATTAACCACAACAAAGTAAAAATACAATAACAAAAATAACAATAAAAACAAAGAATGGCACTAAAATTAAAAATTAAAAGCGAAAAGGCCAGTACATACCATCAACAGTCAGGGAAACTTTAAACTATCGATTGTGATTCCCTGTTTTTAAAAACTAACGGTAAATTATGTAAACAGATGTAGGCTCCCAGCGCCATCTATTGAGTGATCCAATATGCAAGGAAAGTTCTATTTTTATTTAAGCCAAAGGATTAATCCCAAACCATACCTTGTTTAATTAAAAAATTGACATTACAGTAATTTCTAGGAAATTCATTTTTAATTAAATTTTTAAGGAGGTTGTTTGATGCTTCAATATAAGAATTTTTATTATTGCAAACCCTTTTTATCCTGTTAACTTGTGAGAAAATTAGATTTTTGAAAATTTTAGAGATTAGATTGGAATGGTAGTTACATAGTTTTGTTATTTTAAAGTTTAAATCATCCCTTTTATCGTATATACCAACTATTGTTTTATCATTAGCAATTTCGATTTTTAAATCCAGAAAGGTAGCCTCAAGTTGATTTTTATTTGTATCTTTTAGAATTAAATCTTTTGTATAGCAATTAGTAATAATATTAGTATTGTCGAAGTTAATCAAAAGTAGGTCATCAATATATCTCCACCCGTTTATTAAATTATATTTAATTATTTTTTTCTCATAGTAATGCAGGAAAATATTAGCTAAAGCACTTGAGAAAGCTGTTCCCATTGGAATGCCCTTGACTTGTTTATAAAAATTAATACCATTAAACACGTAATTTTCAGTAATATTAAAATTACATAACTGAAGCCAGTTATTTTTAGGAATGATATTTTCATTTAAATATTCGTCATATATAAAAGTGCAGACCTTTATTAATTTTTCATGAGGTAGATTAGTGTATAAATTTTCGAAATCAAAAGTATTAATTTTATTAATGCTGTTATCTTTAAGAAAATCCAATACTTCTTTGTTATTAGAAATAATAAAGTTGTCTTCATTTTTTATTTTGTCCAGGATAATTTTTAAGTATTTAAAGAAATGTTTAACCGTATAGTAATTATAACTGCCAGTGCTACAGGTTACGAATCTGGATTTTAATGGATTTTTATGAAATTTAACTGTTGGGAATAAATAAGGATAGTTAAGAGAGCAAGTCTTAGTTTTGGTTTTTTTTGCGAAAGCTAGCATTCTTTTATCTAATTCCTTTTCCCCGGTGTTCTTTAACATATAAGTTGCATTAGAGTTATATTCATTAATTAAAAGTGAAAACGAAACTGAAATGAAAACGAAACAAAACAGTTTCGAAATCGCAACTAAAATTTATAACCTATTTAAACTAAAACCAAAAAAGAACTTCAGAGTATTTAGAGAGCGCAATTGCAGCTACTTCTAAAACGCAGATGAATTGATACAAAAGTATTAGAATCAAGTTAATAGGAAAAACAAAAAATCAAATAAAAATTAAACCAAAAAAATTATAAAAAATATAAAAAAAGAAATCCCTGCCTGAGTGTGACCCTTGAAAAAGTCTTCAGGCCGGATTCTTTTTTTTATATTTTTTATAATTTTTTTGGTTTAATTTTTATTTGATTTTTTGTTTTTCCTATTAACTTGATTCTAATACTTTTGTATATATATATATATATATATATATATATATATATATATATATATATATATATATATATATATATATATATATATATGATGAAATTAGGAGTTTCAAATAAATAGCATTACGCTTGTAATTTTTGGTTGAAGAATAAAAAAAATCATACAAGTGAGAAGTCAAAATACATAATATGAGAAATATTATTTTCAATTCAACAATAGAATGAATCATAAAAATTTAAGGTTAAAACACATAATTATAAGGAAAATATTTTCATATTTATTTCAGATAAAAACTTATCGTATACATCATTTAATTATTTTTATTTATCATTGACAATTATTTATATTTTATTTATTTATTTATTTTCACATTTCAGGCTGATGAAAAGAATTTTAACAGAGGAAAAACCTTTAAAAGCTTATGTCTGTCTAATGTCTTCTATGTATATGTCTATGTTATCAGATACATCTATCTGTACTATAGAATGGGCAATAAAACTCATATATTAGAAGAAAACATATCATTTGAATGGCAAAGCAATACTGCTGTTAAAGATAAAAATGTAAATGTTTCCACTTTGTTTGCAAAGACGTGTACCATTTCTCCTTCTGTAGTGGTATTGTCTAAACGAAAAAGTTCTTAAATTGTTGATATTTTTAAGTGAAAATTGAGATGAGAATGTGATTGTATTTTCGTGTTTGAAAATGGTGAGAGTTCTGTGATTTAACAATGCCTTTCATGAGAGTCCCTTAATTATAAGATGTAACGCAACGTTATAAACGCTTTTTCAGGCTGATAAAGCACGTTTTGATTAAATATATGATTGTCGCCATTTAGAAGAAACACTAGGGCTATTTTGAGACGGTCCTGAAGATTTTGAACTGTGATTGGATGATGGAGATGTCGCTTGAGCACCTTCTCAATGCTTCTGCATTGCACCAGCGAGAGGGCATTTGACACACGAAGTCGGATTAATCAGGGGCCATGCCCATACATAAGAAATGTTATTATGAAATTGGGTTTCAAACCTGAAGTCGCCCAGGCATGAAGCCGGTGCCTTACTATTGGATCACCAAATGGAGCTAAATAAACAAATTTATGATGACGTATGTATAATCTTTTGATGGAAAAATATGTTTTTTTCTGAGATAATAAAAGCTTTGTTAGAGCTGAAAAACAAAACAAGTGAGAAAAGAAAGAAGAGTCAAGGTGTCATACTTTTTTTTATGAAGATTGCGCTTCAGTATGAAAAGTTTACTGAAAACACTCTCGAAAGAGTAATACAGAACAACTCAAATGATAGAAATGGGAAATTCATTTTGGAAATTTAAATAGCAGAAGGCAAAGAAATTAAAAATGTGTGTATGGTTTCATTAATCGGGAATGCAATAATATTATTAGCTATACAAATGTATTTGAATTTTTTCCAACAGAAATTGAATTTTATTGAGAGCATTCTTTAGTTCATTTTCTTAATTTTATTACAGTATCCTATCTTTACATAATAATACACGGATTTCTAAGAATGTAATCCTTAAGGAATTGCTGTAAATCATGCTATTCTTAAATATTCTAAAAGCTTGTGATGTTTTGGACTTCATATTATATTTAAAATTCTTCTAACGCTTTGAAAGTCACAAAAAACTTTTTTTCATACTTTTAATGATATTAATGGAAGTTGAAACTAACGCTGCCTGTATGTATAATTTATGAATAAAACTTACACACTTTTACAAATAAATCATTTTAAAACCTTATCAATTTGATAGTCAAAAAACTGACAAATTGTTTTTCCTCGAAGCAACTGTTCTTGGAAGGGGTAGAGACGTTTGAGGAATAATTCTAGTGAATAATGAAGGAATCTATTCCTGATTTAGAAAAAAAAATGTATAACAATGTTTTATTTAAAATTGTGAGGCAGTAGAATCCGTTAGTGTGAATATAAGTATTTGCTTCAAACACCGTATAAACAAATGCAAAGAATTTGCTTCATATTTATTGTCAGATTTCAAAGACAAAATACTTATTTCCACATACAAACATCACTAACAAATTTTTTTGCACCTTTGACGCTCAAAACAATTAAAGAAAGCACTCAGCATAATAAACGTTTTTGCCATAGAAGTATACTGAATAAAAAAAAAAAATGGTCAACATTATTTTTTTAAATACCATTTTTGAATAAAAATATTTTAAATGTCATGATACTGCTTGGCTTTAATGCATTATCCATTGCATTCTATTCATAGAAATATTTCAATCACAAAATTTATAGAAAAAACCTCATCCTGGTAACATTTATAAAAAAAAAGGTAGCCAATGTTTTGAAGTATATAAAAGTATTATTTAGTAATTATCTGAAAACCATTATATTTATTTTTTTCTTAGCCCAAGTGAGCTATTAAAATATTTATATTATTTCCAATTTGCTGTACTCTTTTACATATAGTAAAAGTTTTATTATAAAGTTGTGTATAAATCATTTAAAAAAATTAAATCAATTCCTTAACTGTGAAGTTTTCTGTGCTAGCAATTTAGATAGCATCTTCTATTTCAGAAAGATGTATTTGTGTAACAAAGAAATACAATACTTGAAAGAAATACTATGTAATACTTGAGAGTTGCAACACCGCACATCAGAAGTTTTTATCCCTTTTCTCTGACAATTCATTCAGATATGCTGAATGAAATATTCTAGGGCGAAAAGGAGAAAAATAAAAATGGATTCTTCTCTCCACGAATTATGGAGGAAAGCAAGTAATATTGATCGGATTATACGAGATGTTGCAAAGTTTGTCTCCTCAAAATGGCAACATAAACCCTTCGACGGATAAAACAAATGGAGAGTAAATCGCATATGCTGTTTGATGTCTTTTGGCAAGATGCCTGGGATCTAATTACCGAAGAGAAGGATTCTGAATAAAATAATCAAATTAGTATAAGATATTCGGAACTTTTTTTTATGAAGAAATTGTGTCGTAAAAATCGTTTCATTCTTTCAATCTTTTTTTTGCAGGAAAACAGAAATCGATGGTTAGGAAATGTATTTTTTACACCCTGGCAACCATGTGGAAAGTATTTTTTTAATGGACATAGATTTGTGCATGTTAATTTTTTGTCACATGCTTTCTTTATGTATTTTCTTTAAGCTAATCTTGTTATAACCCATGGCTGTGTTTAAATTTTGTTTGATTCAAGATAATTCTAAAGCTTTTTTACCTGATAATCTTTTCTTACTGAGATTTAATGTCTGTAGTACAGTAAAATTTTTTTTATAACTTAACCTATTGTTTGTAATAATACTTTTTGAAACAATTTAACTGTTTCTAATTAATTTGATTAATATAACTATTGGACAATAAAGATAATAAAATTTTTACTTTACATAAGTAAGTTTTAACAAAGAAAGGATTCGCTTTTTTTTATAAAATCTATTAAGAAATACAAATTTAAAATAAATATTTTGGATTACTTTTCTTGCATTAATGTCACTTCTTTATAAAGATTTGATTTAAATCAACTGCAGTTAAACAGTAAAAAATCAAACAAAAAGTTAGATAAACACACGGTCAAGACGCTTTTTAATTTTTTTATCAACAAATTATTTTCATTTTTCGGAATTTAGATTGAAAAAAAAATGCAGTTTTTTTAAGCACTTTTTCCATCGTGTCTGAAAAGTAAGACTCATGCTCTATTTTTCCTGAAAGTTACTTCCTCCTTTCACAGCATGTGGAGCGAGACGACTACGGTTTGTTTTCGCGCATGCGCAGAGGAAAAAATCTGTACTCGTCAGAATTTTCCACTGTTTGGAAAGATGCATATTATTTTGCACTACGTTTTTCCTGAATATTGAAAGATTTAAAAATGTAAATAAGATTTCTAATGGATTTTTAAAGATTGATAAATTAAATATAGTTATAGTCAAAAGTGTAATTAGATTTATGGACTGAAAACAATTAAGGATAGTAGTATTTTCGCAGTCCTTATACACCCGCTGACTTGCTGGTAAATGAAGTTTCGATATGTGATACACATTAAATTTAATATTTTTTGTCAGAAAATTATCCTCAAGCGTAATCAATAAAACAAATCAAACATTATCTTTATTTACCTGATCACTAAATCTTCATTTGACATGAAAAATTCCATGAAGGCTAATTTATCTTTTGTTTAAAATTATAACTTCAGCAGTCAACAAAAAATTACTTTGATAAAACAAACTCACAGAATTATAACCGAAATTGTTATCGTTTTTCGAATATTTTGGAGGAAAATATTTAAAATCCTTTCGTCAAATTCACATAGCCTTATTTTTTTGACAAAATTTTCAATAGAAAACTTAAAACCACTCTTCTTTTATTTCATAAAATATAAGACTTTATCTCATTCAAAGCCAATTTTTGAATTAAATATAAAACTTTAGTAGGAAAAGTAATAACTGAAACGAATACCCATTTGAGAGATGTTATTTCTACTGTTTGAGCCCTCAAAAATAATGTGGCAGTAAAATTATTGTTGAATTTCTAATTAATAATACATTATACTACTGATGACATCATCATTACACAAATTTTATGTGTATGAAATGTCAAAACGTAGTTTCACATAGTAAGAAACCAAAGTAACCCTTAATGATATCAACCATCAAAAATTTTGAGTGTCAAACATTTAACCAATTGTTTTTATTAAAACCTATTAATTACAAAATATTATTTCAAAAATCTGTGTTCGTGTAAAATAAATTAATAGTTAATAAAAATTAACTTTTCACTTAATATTCATAATGTAATTATAAAATATTTAATAGTAATAATGTAAATTTTCTATAGTCTTCGACAGTATTCAAACATATGATGTGTAATTCAGGATTCTATGTTATTTCATTTTATGTGCGTGTATGCGTATATATATTAGGTATTAAATTTAATGGCTAGAAAGCAACAGCTTTATTTTGAAAAAATGGAAAAACATTCTGCAAACTTAAAAAGACAAAACTATTGCATAAAATAATGTTTATGTTCACGAAACAGGATTTACTTCATATTTTTAGCAAAGTTGTTCTAATAAACAATAGAATATAGAATACAGAATAAATAAACATAAAATATGACAAAAATATGCTTACTTAAAATTCAAAAGTATAAGAATAAACAAAATTTTTCCAGTCTGAGTAATGTTAACATTTTCCATTTTCGTGAAATTGTAATTCGAATAAAGAATAAATATAAGCATTCGCAAATTTTTCAAAAGAACATAATTATATCTCAATTTTTGAATTTAGCATAAAACATTAGTTTGATAAGTAATAACTATAAAAGATACACAGTTGAAATAAAATTGCTCAAATGGCTAAGTACTCAAAAATAAAAAGACTTTAAAACGAATGTTGAATGTCTAATTAACGATATCACTGAAGATATTATTATTACACAAATATTATATTATGTATTATTATATTACGTATTTTAAGTTTCACTTAGTAACAAAGAAAAATACCCCTAATTTTGTCAACCATTCAAAATTTCAAGTGCAAAAAATGTATCCAATTTTTTTTTAGAACCTATAAATTATAGAATAATATATTGAAAATCTGAGTTCAAATAAAATAATTTATTAATTTATTCTATAAACTTTTCTGCTAGTATTCGTAATGTAACTTAAAATACTCAACAACAGAAATGTAAATTTTTTATAGTCTAAAATAAAATTCAAACATATTTCAAGTCCGTGCTGGTCAGAATTATATATTTATTTCTTTTTTGTGTGCGTGCATATATATTATAGGCAATGGTCAGAAATTTAATAGACAAAAAGAAGAAGCTTTGTTTTGCAATACTGGATAAAGCTTTAAAAAAAGCAAAATTCTGTAAGCTTAAAGTTGCAAACATACTACATAAAACCAAAGTAAATAAAAAATAAAATTTTGAAATCTTTGTAACTTAAATTGTGAAAGTAAAATGAATTTTACTTTGAAAACGTGATTTACTTCTTATTTTCAGCAAATTAGTTCTAATAAACAATGAAATATAGAATATAGAATAAATAAACAAAAAAATGGCACTTTGAAAAATTCCAATTTAAAATTCCAAAAAATAAAATTAAACTATATTTATCTAGACCGAGTAAGTTGATAGATTCCATTTTCAGGAAATTACAATTCTTATAAAGAACAATGATAAACATTCACAAATTTTTCAAAAGCAAAAATTATATTTCAATTCCATCAGTTTTCTCTTTCTTTGTTCAGTAACTTTTTTCTTAATTTCTATCGATATACCGGTACTAGAGCAATAGAATAACTCTTTTCAATAAAGATTCGTCCAGTCGGACTCGCTCATTGATAAGCTTCTTACATCGAATTTCTTTGTGAGGATATCCTAGCAATAATGTTCCTGTATGAGAGTGAGTTTAGTAAATGGTGCTGCAAGCTCTCTACTTTATTACTAATAATAACTTCGATTTCTCTTGAATGCGATGTCGTTTATTAAACGATCAGAATGTGGAAAATAACACCTGGGTCACTGGTGCGTATATTATCTATTTTGCAGACCCTAATATATCCATTTTTATCCTTCATATATGCTTGTCTAAATGTATAAAATGGTAAAAGTTTTGTAAAACAAATTTACCGTTAAAAATGTCTTAACTGGAAATGATCTGATCAATTTATGCTTAGAGAATGATTTGTCTTATAGTTATTGTAACTTTTAAACTCAATCGAATGAATCATTTTATATTAAATTCATGATTACTTAGATAAAATTATAAGCTACTGGACTTACAATTTTCTGTATAAAAATTATATTAAATCATTGCTTTAAAATTGTATTTCAACGCATGATGCGCACTTGTTCATAGTATCGTGTGGATTGAAATAATGTTCGGAATTTAATCTTCATTTATTCTTCTCTTAAACTCATGGAAAAGAGCATCTGCTTCTTAATAACATATCTCAGCTTTGGACCTGGAGGATTCTCAAAACACCCACCATTTATGCATACCCAGTGGACATTAAATCTGACTTGGGTCAAACGATTAAAAAGTCCGTCAAGTAAGTGCAATGCTTTATTCCAAAATCCGAAGTCTAAAAAGTTTCAGAACTCAAAATGAGGCTTTATTTTTCGAGAAAACACAAAAGTGCAAATAGTTAAAGACAGTCGAAGCGTATATAAAAGTAGAAATTGCAGAAATTAATGACACTCTAGCAGACAATAATTCACTAATTGAATGACAGCACAACGGCACTCAGCTTGAAACAAAATTCCAGAAATAACTCCAAGTACCATACACTAAAAGGTGAATTCACTCTATTGGTTCGCTTTAGCTTTCTCTCTCTGTTAGGTTCTTATAGTCAATGTGATAAGGCACTGAAATTTCTTAAATAATCTGCCAAATTCTGCTCCTAATGAAAATATTACCATAATTCCTACACTTTCGAAAACCCTCATTTGTATTACCAGAGTCATGAAATTCGTCGCCACGGATGTGCGATTTCCATGATATATTTGCTCAGCAAAGCTTGAAATGGGTGAATGACTTTTGAATTATAAGTCGATTATTAAGAGGACGATTAGCGATCGTCTTGTAGAAATTAAGTAGGATGGTTATAAAGATTTTCCTGGATACAGGTTAAAAGTGCGTGCATTTATTGTACGAAAAAAGCATTTGCTGAATCGAAACATGCTGTTAAAATAATGTTCCAAAAATGTCTAATGGGTATTTGACGAGAATTTTAACAAGCTGATAAACCGCCGCATTATTCCACAAGTAAACACGAAACGGATAGCAAAACACAGTCACATGCATCACTTTCAGAAAATCAACAACATAAGGTAAGCAGCATATCACTATTGTTAGGAATCTGTGATGCTGCTTCCCAGCATAGTTGGTTTCATCATCAGAAAGACCGTTTTACAGTCATCTGTATTGGACGGAGTCCGAGTGTCTCGTCGGAAATCCCAGAGCTTGGAAACAAACCTGGCGACCATTTGACGCCAAGGTGACGAATTTGGCGATTTTGGCGCCAAAATAGATTATACCCGAAACATTGAGAATTTTCCCGATCCGTCCATTAGGAACCGAGATACGCCTCGAACGTTCTTGATTGGTTCTAGGCTTCTAGCCCCGCCTCCTGTGACCTATAAAAGGAGGCAGTCTGCAGTAGTAGAGTAGTCGGAATCGACGGTAAAGAACGGGTCTTCCAGAGATTAGCAGAGCAGCGACGGAGTCAAGCTAGTGCTGAACTAAGCTGTGCGCTTCTGTCTACAGTAGAGTCTTGTTGTGTGCTGCTGTGTGCCACGTTTCGACTGAAGATAATTGTCTTCTCTATGCTGTATATAGTTGTCGTATTTGTGCTGTCCTGTGTATCTTCGTGTAAATAAACGTCGTTGTTTTACTTTCTACTGTCGCCTGCTGATTGAGCGTTCTCCACACCATATAACTTCCACTATCCAAACGAACCCGGAAACTTTGTAACACTATTAAACAACAATAGTATGACAATAAAGCTCAATCCACGATCAATATTCTAAAAATGGAATCTCCTTCTTATGTAAGTGCTTCAATACTTACAGCTTACATGAAAGGGGGAAAACCACATTTGGTTCTTAATGGAGATATCACCAAATTTTCTATGTACATCGTAAATGCACATAAAATACCACATCAGCAAATTGGAAATAAAATTCGAGCATTCTATTAACACAATGCCTTCGCACCTTAGCAGATACAAATTGAAAGAAAAATTAAAAAACAATGAAAATAATTTGAATTTCATTATAACAACGTTTATTATATTGTTTATATACATTATTATAAACTATATAATAAAATATATTCATAGAGATAATATAGAGAAGAGATTTAATAGCGTTGTTTTTTAATTTGAAATAAATATTGTACGGCGACTAAATTAGTAAGATAGAAATGATTTTTTTTTTAAATTTTTAGATAATATAAAAAATATTTCTATGCTAAGAGATATTCCAAAATTTAAGATAAAATAAAACAAAATACTACTAATATCTTAACTAATAAATTTTTTTAAAATTAACTGCACGTTGCACATTCCCACCCTTCGAAGTCTACCTGTACGAGATATAAACTCAGCGGTCTGTCTTGTATAATGCTAAAAGGAACACGTATTTTGCCTTATTATTAACAGTGCCAGACATTGAGATTATGTTATTTTATTACTGGAAATATAATTTTTCGAATTTCAAATTGTTACAATATAAATGTTTTAATTCGTCAACGAATGCATTTATACATAAAATAATAAAAAGAATTCAAAAGATTTTTTTTTAAACACCTTTATTTGTATCTTTTATCTACACTGTTATTGACCTCACTCCTATATTTTGCTATATGTTTATAGATAGAAAATCTTCTATTAAGTCATTAAGACCAAGATTATGTCTAAAAATATTTTTTTTTCGGAAAATGATGTTCTTAGTCGTAAACATATTATCCCCATGAGATTAAGAGTGAAGATCAGAAAAAGATGGCTGATGATGTTAAAAATAGTTTCTCAAGTATAAGAAGATCTGCGACGTAGTTGAGTTACACATCAAAATATTCAGAATTCTAAGTAATATTTTAGATATTAACAAACCATACCTTCATCAGTACACCAGTCTCAGTCATTTTCAACAGCACTTATACTATTTCGTAGAGTGGAAGAAATATTTTTAAAAGTGTTATTTGTTCTCGAATTGAGTTCCTTTAAAAGAAACTCAATCACGTAAATACGCTAATGTAGATTGTGTTTCACCAGAAAGTTCATTTTGAGTAAGTACATTTCGACGAATACATACAAGCTCTTTTTTTTTTTGTTGTTGTTGTTGAAAAGTTTAACAATTTGAGACCAACTTAATTTCTTTTCCAATTGCAATCTAGTTGATTCGGTTGTTTGGAATTATTTGATACAGGAGCGACTTTGGTTAAACTTTACTATTTGCCTGATTTTTAAGATACCAAAACCAGTGAAATATGCAACATTTTCTGAAGACGTTAATGAGAAACAAAATTCTCCAATAAAAACAAATATATAAGCAGCTAGAAAACGAAAGACAAAGAAGTGTTATATTCAAGTGAAAAAATTATAGGCTTAAAAAGTTTAAAATATATGGGAATTTTTCCTTCAAAAAGTGTTCGAAAGTTAAAGACAATCAGTGGAAATAGAGAAGATAAGGAAAATTTTAAAATAAAAAATTAAGATGGAGAATTGAAATGATGATTACAAATGGATGAATAAGATAAATTAAAACGTCTGTAATTAAATTAATAAAAATTATTCAATTCTAAATTAAATTAATTTAAAATAGAAAGAAAACTAAAACTGAAATATGCAATTTACGCTTAAACCCAAAAATACAATTGACAGATTATTAAACCTTAAAATCTAACGACATATAAAACTAAAATATACAATTTGTAGATTATAAAACCTTAAGATAAAAATGGAAGTTTAAAAAATATTAGTTTAAAAAAAGTTATTTAATAATTTGTACCGAAATCTTCTAAAAATGCCTAAAATGTATCAATGACTTTAAAACCAAATGAAGAAAATTTAGAATAATGCACGTAATAATTTTAGATACTACCCAAATTTCTTCCAGAATCACTCATCTTTCTCAAACTCATCCATTTAACCACCCATATGTGACCATTTCCCCTAAGGGAAACCTATACGTCTCTCGCCTCCTATACCAGCCTGTATAGCCTCTTTCTGTTCATAGTTCACCTATGCTTAAATCAGAACCAGCAAAAAATTTGCCAACATGGAAGATATTCGCTGACTCCATGCGGATGAATCCAGGATTTCTTCGTATAAAGAAATGCTTGTCTTTCTGTTTCAATCGTGGCTAAGTGCTCGACGGGCGACTTCAAGGGTATTTATTCCCTCAATACCCAAGCGTACGTGGAAAGAATGATATCCAAAGGTCGAGGAAATTACTGTTGATTAAAGAGGATCGCTTTCCTTTGTTTTTGGCTGTGATCTATTCATTTGATGAATAGGCCGACTGAAGCAGCTCCTCTGTTGTTTGAATGGCATTCGTTCCTCGGCAAAGTTCGTAATTGACAGACCAGAAAAAAGTTTCGGGGAATGCTTTCATTCTAATTAGATCGGAAATTGGAATGTTTAGTTGGATTAATTTGTACAAAAATGTTTCTTTTTAGAAACATTGATCACACAAATGGGTTCTAACTAAGATTATTTCTAATTAAACGAAAACTAGTAGAAATGTAATTTACATTAGTAGATGTCTAACAAATTGATTTCTCCAACTATTTGAGCAAAAACGAAAAAGAGAGAATCGCATTCAAGCGAAGGATCGCTAACTATCAGTTGTAAACTCAGATAAGATTGTTGGCATTAGATATGCAATAAGAATTTATCGCACCACAAAATTTGTAAAAATGATTTATCACTTTTATTGAAAATAGAAAAACACATTGTATATAGATCATCATATTCTAGATAATCAGCTTTCACTGATGAATAATAAGATTTATTTAAAATGTATACGTATCAACTATAAATAAAACCACGCCAATAAGAATAATGTTTCTTCCTTTGAAAATGAGTCTTTAATGTCGTAATTACCAACATAATTCTTTTACATTGAAAGGCTTAATATGTGCATACATAAAATTGAAGAAAAATTCCTCATGAATTCCAGGCGTCCAAGCATATTTCTGTGGTCATGTCAGCCAATCTCTACTAATAATAAAAAAGTGTGTGTGTGCGCGTCTGTGTGTGTGTGCGCGAGCATGTGTGTGTGTGTGTGTGTGCGTGCGTGCGTGCGTGCGTGCAAGTGGAAATATGATTAAGACAAGAAATGGAATTTGAGTATGAAATGAGGGGGAATTCTTTTCAATTTGTGATTAGAAATTTAATTAATTGAAATTAAAATAGAATCTTGTCTCTTCCCCATGCTAAATTCTGGATATATTATTGATAAATATTCATTTTGCTCAGTTCCGAAATTTAGAAAAATTTGTCATTTACTCAAACTTATAGGTGAGCAATTTTTTTTTCTCTAAGTTTTGGAAATAAAAAAAAATTTAAAAATGCCTAATTCTCAACCTTAGATTACATTGTCCTCTAAATCCAAAAGATTTCATTTTTTCATCAAATATTTAATGGCGCTGTTTTCTTCCATTGTTGAGTACGAAAAAAGAAACATTTTGATTAATATCTGTTGAGTTTACAAGAAGAATAAATAGGTGAAATTATAATATCACGAAATTTAGTGAATAGATAAACCGGATATTTAGGTTTTTAACAGCGATAAGATGTTATAGAATTGAACTCGGTTAAAAATGGCCCTGAACACAACAAACAAAACTTAAGTAAGACAATTAAAATAATAATCAATAATATTTGACAGTTTGACAAAATCGGTGACGTGAAATGATATCTAAACAATTTATCTAAAATTAAAAGTATTTATAATTTTAAATTAAATGTTATTTATAAAAATAAGAAAAAGAAATAGTAAACATATTCTTTAAATGGATGGTTAATTTTTATAAAATTCTTGTTGTTTCTTTAAATGAATATATCTAAAACAAAGCTTTTGTTTTTAATTTTAATGAGTAAGGTTTCGGAAAATATATATTTAACACTACACCTACCAAGGCCATCATTCTGATAGTTTCAACTTTCATGCTTAAAATTTTTTTATATAATTAATGTATTGCTCTAGAACTTTATGACGCTTCATAACGAAATTTAAGAACAATTACATATTCCTATTCAATTTCCACTTAGCCGTTTTAACTTCCATAATCAGTATGACCTATACCTATTTATACCAAGACCCGTCAAAATGACGGCTTTCGCAATTTCAAATATTTTTATGTATCATCTAGGCAATGATGGACATCATTACGTATTTACATTCATTGATACATCGCTTTCAGACATTTCCTGAAAAAATGTGTATTACATTTTTCATAGGAAATCATATTGATTGATTCACAGTGTTCGGCAGTCTTTATAATGGGATTTATTTTATTCCGATTATGATTCAGTTTAGAACTAAAAGCTTACATGGATATCCTATAAATGCGACTACAGACTGTTTTTCTTGGTTTTTTTTATGTTAATAATTAAGGAACTATTATATCAGATATTGTTTTTGTTAAATTATATATATATATTTTTTTTTACATAAACTAAGCCAAAAGTTATAATAAAAGCCATAAGAATAAAAAAATCCGTAAATTTTCCTGGTGTGGTAAAACTAGGTATATATTTAACATCTGCAGTTCTAGTGTTAATAAATATTTAATAGGATTATGCTCATTAAATTTGTCATATAAGATGATGTTTCAATTTCTCCTTAAAAAAAGGCGGTGGAGAAATAACCGAAAGTCTTCATTTCTTTGCATGATTCACTCTTCAGAAACAGGAGAGATTTGAAAAAAAAAAAAAAAAAAAAAAAAAACGCATTCCTAATACGATAGTGAATCCACCGTCCAAAAAAGGAAACAGCGCTCCATTTAGTTGAAATTGAAAACAGTTGACGTAACTCAACCGTAATATTGAGAGACGTTGGAAAGCATTCAAATAATCGAGAAATAGTTCTGTCCCTCTCGATGCGTGTGATAGCTCTTTGCGTTAAAGGGTCGAGGCTTCTTTGCAGAGCGAACCAGTTTCAATCAAAACATACCAGCGGGAGTCTAGTCTACCACTTTTTTGGTCTCCCCAAGACTTTCTCGCAAGCCCTCACATAAATTATGAGGGTATGTCAGAAAATATTTTACATGGCATTGGCGTAGAATAGTTGCAAAATATTAAGTTTTGGCGTGAATTCAACATTTTTAAATAAAATATACTATATCTAAATATACCATATCATCCTTGGCGATTACTGTCTGTCATGCGTTAACAGTATCCACAAACCGAATTTGAGTTTTAGACGCGTTTTTCTCAACCGATTGAAACAAGAATTTGACACCAAACGACCCTTGTAATCATAAAATCCCATACTAACGTTGATATATTTAAGTCATTGCGTTTTTCAATTATCGTTTTTACTTCTTTCTGAAGTATAGAATCGACAGACAATCAATACGAAGTTGGATTTGGTTCGAAATTCGACAGGCGTCTATACTATAATTGTTAAATCTATGTTTCGAATTTTATCTAGATCGTTTTGTAACTATCATTTTAATTTACATTCGGATAGACGGACTTCCTCTGAACAGATTTTGCTGAAAATTAACATAAATCTGTAAATTTAATGCAAAGACCGAATACCAAATTTCGACAGACTGACTCAAACCGTTTTTGAATTGTCTTTGTAACAGATAAACAGATGGACATTTTCTAAAAATGTGTTTTTCGAACTCGGAGAGGTCTAAAACATGCAGATTTCTAAAAATATCGTTCGAATGTTTTGACGATTATTCTGCTTTCTCTATACTACAAATTCGAGAAAGTAAAAAGGAATAATATAAACTATAATAATCCTTATAATTTTTGATAAATCTTTTCTTCCGGTTATTCCAATTCTGCCATCCAATGACACTTGGTAATTGCTAAAAGTTTTTTATAGTTTCAATTGCAGTTTAATTAAATATAATTTTTGAGAGAAAACATTTAAAGTAAAATTGTTTGAATATAATATAAAGGGAAATCACTCAGGCTAAAGTGGTAAATACATAATTACTCGAAAACGTTAAACTTTAATAAATTATATGAATTTTTACTATTGAATCTCTGGCTTTGGCGATCAGTTGGTTCTCAAAGGATTAGTGGCTGTTGAAAATTTCAGTTTTAATTATTTAGTATAACTATGTTTTACCGGCTTCAGAGAAAAATAATTATAAATTTCATAATATAACATATATAGTGTGACCGATAAAACTTTTTAAAACCCTTTATGCCGAAATCGGCATTTCGAGTAGCCAGAGAAGTAATGCATGTCTATAGTAAAGGGACTATGCTTAATTTATAGACACGGTACAATGTCCCTCGCGTTGGAATAAAGAAGTTACAGAAAAAAACTTGAAGGAGATCTACCAAATGTCATTAGTCAACATGTCCAAAATGTCTTAAACCAAATGTCAATAAACTCAAGAAAGTTTCAAATTTGGCGGATTAAGATTGACGGGAAGTTATGAACATATATACCATGAAAACAGAATTCATCTTGAATGTTTATGTATTATCAGGTATAATCATACGATTTTTCCGTGTAAAGTAAGACGAAGTGAATTGTAAGCAGCGAAGAAAGTAAGCAAAAGTAATATTACAATTAATAATCAATGGCAATCATAAATTATAATAATTGAATCTATAAAATTTGTAATAATGAATTATAGATTAAAGTACTTAATATTAAACCTCGCCATTTAGTCACCAACCAACCCGGAAGCATAGCTGATATTAATGAATTATGTGTAACTGAGTATGCGATCTTATGTTCGCCAAGAACTTCTATAATATGGGAAAATAATTTAACTAATGTCTTTTATTACAGTGATAAAAGAGCACTTTTAAAACTTTTTTATTAATTCTTTAGTGGATATATATATAGGGTGTTCATTAATTATTGTCGGGGCTTCCGTACCTCATAACTTTCGAATAAAAAATATTACGCAAAAACCGATTACGTATTCGTAAATTACAACTCAAAGAATTTTATTAATGATATTAAAGTGTAAAACTTGCACAGTTTGCACTTTGTAGGCATTCAGCTGAAGGCGATTATGTATTCGTAAATTCGCTGAACAAATTTTGACTTTTGATAATCGTGTGGGTTCTCCTAGCCCCATATTCTACAGTTATGTTAATTCACTTTTTCTGACACATGAAAAGTGAATTTGTCACTGAAGAACCATTTCCGAAGGTAATTTTCATCATCCTCAATTCGAGTCAAAATTTGTTCAGCGAATTTACGAATGTCTCCTTCAGCTGAATGCCTACAAAGTACAAATTGTGCAAGCTTTACACTTTAATATAATTAATAAAATTCTTTGAGTTGTAATTTACGAATACGTAATCGGTTTTTTCGTAATATTTTTTATTCGAAAGTTATGAGGTACGGAAACCCCGACAATAATTAATGAACACCCTATATATGTATGTGTAAACACATAAATTTTTTAGTAGTTTCGTGGCCGAAGAAAGAAGACTTTTGTAATTTTAAATTTCGCTTTTATTCCATCCCGGGAGGCATAATCTATGTGCAAGCAAGAACCGACAAAGTACGTCTACATCACAACACAATAGCGAAGAGCCAACGAAATGTTGAAATGTTTATCCCCATGATTATATACTGCGAGATTCTGCTAGGGATTTCTTTACACGTGTCGATTTTGGTAAGGGAATCATATAGATCTCTTAAAAGAATTTGTTTAGATAGACAGATTTTATAACTTCACTCAAAGTGTGGGAACTTGTTGATTTTAGCAACTTTACACAAATTATGTTGCATTAATTAAAGGGAAAATGGTGGAATTGGACCAGGAAATAAGAGGACATTTTAGAACGAAGTTAATTTGGGCTAAATTAAGATAAAAAAATTTGGAAATTAACTAGGATTCAATTTAAATATAGAGATATTATAATATAATTAGAATTTCTTTTAATTATTGGCAAGGAGATTTAATAAAACGTAGAAAATTAATATTTGAAATTAATTTTGTTTATTTAATGTAAACGTTATTAAACGTTTGTTCCTATGAAGCAGCATAATCATTCATGATTTCAATTTAGCTAACGTAAAAATAAAAATATTTCGATAACAAAAGAACTAATCAAATGCTAAATATAAAAAAAACTTTTTAAAAAATTAATGAATATAATGAAATGAAAATTAATTATTCTTATGAAAATATGCTTCTTTAAATTCTTCTTCTTCCGAAATTATTATCATTAAATAATCAAATCTTAAAAATAGTGATATTTTTTTCCATTAAAGATTTCTTGCTTCCCGAACCGAAACTCCAAAGAAAGCTTAAATACATACATAAATGTAATTAATAATTGAAGGGTAAAAAGACAAACTTACTTACATTAAAAGATAATGCATTTGACGCTTTCAAAATATACGAACTTATGTCACAAAAGCATACAATAGAGAAAATAGCAAAGAATTCAAAACAATCCCACTTTTATATTTAAAAAAGGGAAATAATAGAGCCACGTATTTTTGAAAGAAACAGAAGAATTATACGTTTTAAAACAATGAGAATCTAAACAATTAAATCTGATATGAATGAACAATCAAAACATTGTCCCATAACATTAGCATTGTCTGCTTTCATCATTGAAATTAAAAGCGCCAAACGATTTTCAGCTGCTTTGTAAAGAATAATGGTTGCAGCATATGCTTGATTTCTTTATTCTATTATTAAAATTACATTTTAATTCATTTGTTACTAACCAAATATTTTAACTATTATTTTCAGTTCCTGCATTGATAATTAGTAAATGAAATTTTCTAATTAGGAAATGTATTAATAAACAGTATAATGGTTAGTTATTTTTCCATTGGGAAAAATTAACCATTGTGCCGTCTTCATTCAAACATTAACTGAAATCTTGAAATTATTAAATAAATATTTAATTTCATATTTCTCTTCAGATAGCCATTGAATTTTTAGATGTTTTTTTTTTCTTTTAACAAAACTCAATCTGTACAAAAGAAAATTAATTAAATGCGGTTCATATAATTTTTTTTAACACATGACAAATAAGAAGCATTGAATTTAATGAAGGGTAATTCAAAATGAATATATCAATTACAAACGACTATAACGATTTAATGAAAAAGAATTTACAAGATTACCACAGAATGTAGATGGAACTTCAAAATTCCTTTACGTAAGGTGCAAACTTCTTTATGTGAAGCGGAAGCCTGCGCATGCGCGAGTTGAAAATTCGCAAAGACAAGAAACCTGTTCATTGCGGAGATCTCATTAATAAAAATGGCAGAATGCAGTGGCCAATGCAGAAAGTATTCTGCGTGTTAGAATTTAACAATTTTCATTCTGTTATCACAGTGCAGAGAAGATTTCGTAAGCGCTACAATCAATAACTCCAAATGCGGAGAACTTCCGGACTTGATACCCTGCGATTGTTATCTATGGGATTATATGAAATACAAGATTTGTGTGCTTCCCATGCCCAAAACAATTGAAGAATTCAAAAGACGCATTTATAATGCGCTTGCGTCAGTGACTGCAGATGCTTCAGAATGTATGGCGTGAAATGGACTAACGCCTAGATATTGTCCGTGTGACCAAGAAAATTAAGTAGAGCATTTATGACGTATGTATACAAACTCTTGAAGCTCCGTCTACATTATGCGTTAAACTTATCGTTTTTTCTTCTATTAAATAGTTATAGCCATTTGTAATTGCAATATTCATTTTGAATTACCCTGTATTTATGTAAAAATCATCTGATAGGGGAACAATGACAACGATAAATGGCTCCTCCGACCCGCCTCAAGGAAAACTCTGAATAACCGGACCGTCGTAGTAGCAACAGGGGTAACAACTATGTGTCCTGAAGGCCAACACCGATCACGGTACACCCTACCCGTAGAAAGTTAAATCTTGTCATCAATAGGAGGTAGCTGACCTCCGCCGTTTCTGTACCCACCAGGGTGGCGAGAACCACCCATTCAGCCGGCAGCTCCATATCCTCATTACTGAGGTGCCCCCCCCAGAACAATGATAAATGCAACATGTTCTATAATGGATAACAACGCTTTAGCGAACACGAAACATAAATGTCAAAATAAAGCTGAAGTGTACACAAGACAGCAATTGAAAAACTCAATTATTAACGGATAAATAACGAAATCATTATTAAAAAAACTGCAATAACCCAGAGTGTTCCGAATTCATCTAGAAAACTCGTTTCAAAGACAGAGAATTCACTCGTCTCACTCCCACTTATATAGTCTCCGAAACGGAATGTTAAGTTCTTTAAAGAGATTCGGATTTCGGATCCCAATAGAGATATCTTCTTTAATAGTCCATAACCTTCATTTTAAAGCTAAATTACCGTCCTGTTTAGGAGGTATTGACTTGGCATCTATTCAGCATTCATTAATATATCTGTAAAATTATCTCGCGACTTTGTTAGAAGAATAAATGCGCAGGATAGCAATACTGAACTTTCGTTACAATATTTTTTTATATTTTATAATTATCATTGAATAACTATTTTTTGCTATACATATTAAGTATATATACTTGCGTTGGTTTGTTCGAATACTTTTATCGTCTTAAATAGCATTCTTAATATATACATACCATTGCTCCATTTTCCTTTCAAACTGTTTAGATAGAATTAATATATTGCCGCATTTGACGATCAGCCGTTCAGCACTGTGAAGAATCTAAATTAAATATTTTATACGTAATGTAATGACCTCCTCAAAATAACTTAAAATAAATTTTGGCACTTTTCTGTTTCCAAGGGCCGTAAAAAATATCGCCAAACTGTTCACGTGTAGTTTAATTCATCGTGATAAACCTAACACGATTCATTGCTACACTTATGATGCAGGGCTGGGTAGAAAAAAAAAAACTTTGGCGAATTTGTTGAAATTATGGTGGTTTGGCGAAAATAATTAAACCGTCGCCAAAGACCCTCGGAAACAGAAAAGATCCAAATTTTGATAAACATGGAACTTTTACTATTCCAGAAGCCTCATTGGGTCTGTGCCTTCCAAATACACTAATACTTTATCTAAAATGTGAAATTCATTCTTCGAATTTTCAAACTAGATTTTAGAGTTTTTATAAGATAAATTACGAACATATTATTGAATAAAATTTATTATTGTTGTACTTTAAAATTGCCTTTTTATTTAGATGTTGTGTGAATTTTGAAACTATTAAAAAGTATTCATTTCCATAATTTTTAACACTACAGTTCATTGTTGCAATGAAATTCAACCCGTTTTCCTTTTTTCATCAAATATTCAATTAAGTGATTTTTTTCCCATCGGTGAAAGCTGAGGACTAAAAATTCTTTGTTTAATCTGAATAGTTCGCACGTTGAATCAAGAAGATAAATTCCAGCACCGCAAAAGATAATGTGTAATTGAAAAATGAATTACCCTACCAATTACGTTATTTATGGCACTAAAATATAATTGGACTCGGCTACCTTAGTAACGTTATTACACATCTGCTATGTTTTTCACAATTCAACTCTCAAAAATATTTTATTAAAGGAATCATAATAGTAATTAAAATTAAATCAATTTAATATTATTTTTTAATATGTTGGTCGTAATCGCTAATCGGATAGGTTGGCGAGTTATTAACGGAGAGAAATCTAGTTTAAATCAACAAAATTTTATTTATTTAAATTGAAAATCACTTTTATATAGATAGGTGATCAATAAGAGTTTGCAAACTTTCTCAGTATTTGTGTTTTACCCTTTCTTCAAGGTTGCACCGATTAAGATTTTATATGTATATTTCACTCGTTATAATATCCATCAAACAAAATTTAAATGAAGGTATATAAATTTAAATAATATTATATTTATAAAATTTATAAAGTTAAAACCTATACTTGAATAAAATCTTCATGCAAATTTCTTAATTCATTAATTTTATGTTTTTACAAACATATCATCTGCATTTTCTTCTACTTAATGAATGATAATTAGTTGATGCTAATTTACATGTTTTTAACACAAAATAGAAACCATTTCATTACTTTTTAAAACGTCTGCTCTTTGCCTATATTTTAACATATACAGTGACTCAAAAAATTGAGAGTACACTTTACTTTTACTTCATAAATCCGACTTTCAATATAAATAACACATTACCGGGAAGTGCAAACATGATTTTATTTTCACACATAACAAATGGTTTAATTTAGAGTAAAAATAAAGAAAAATCAACGAAAAATTTCTAAATTGAAAATTTTCAGAAGCATTTTAAATAAACATACGCAGAATTTTGCCTAAAAAAATTGAGAATACACCAATGAAATTTTTGCAATATCACGCATAGAAATAAAGTGTCACTGTTAAATTGCATGTCTTTTAGCTCTTATAATGGCCTCTAAACGTCATGGTACCGATTTGACCAATTTTTGGTGGTATTTGAAGATATTTTACCCCATTCTTCTTGCACCACTTG
Organism: Argiope bruennichi; assembly: GCF_947563725.1. Lineage (NCBI taxonomy): Eukaryota > Metazoa > Arthropoda > Arachnida > Araneae > Araneidae > Argiope > Argiope bruennichi. The sequence continues at coordinate 44,128,004 of NC_079158.1, forward strand.
TTTTAAATGGGTTTTGTTTCTAATTTTGTGTTTTTGACCCCCTTTTTCGGGTATGGCCCACGAATATTCAATGGCATTGATGTCGGGGTACTGTGGTGGTGTGTGCAACTGCTATTTACAATGAAAAAGACACCATATTTTGAAGTTACGTGTATTCTGTTTGGGGTCGTTGTCTTATTGGAAAATGAAATTTCCATCTAAACCCAAATTTTTAGCACTTTCCTTTAGATTGCTGCGAAGTATATCCAAGTAAACCATATCATTTATAATGCCATCTATAAAAATTAAATTTCCTACCCCGGATGAAGCCATGTAACCTCAAATCATCACGGAGTCACCATCATGTTTAACTGTAGGGCGTAAATTTTTTGGATACAAAGCAGTATTAGGCTTTCTCCATACAGTAAGATGGTTGTCACTGCCAAAAATGTTAAGGTTTCTTTCATTACTAAATATAGATTTATTCCAAAGGTTATTGGTCTTCAATTGATGAGTTTTTGCAAACTTCAAATGCTTTTTCTGAATTTGCAAGCTGGTGAACGGTTTCTCTCTAACAATGCTACTTTTATATCGAGCTTGTTTAATGGCATTTAGCACAGTTTCAGCACTTACACTTCTGCCTATGATTTGAAAAGTTTCTGCAACAAGTTGGATGAACCATATGGTAGCAGCAATCTAAAGGAAAGTGTTAAAAATTTGGGTTTAGATGGAAATTCCATTTCCCAGCAGGACAACGACCCCAAACAGAATGCACGTAACGTATAAATATGATGTCTTTTTCATTGTAAACAACAGTTACACACACCACCACAGTACCCTGAAACCAATGCCATTGAATATTCGTGGGGGATACTCGAAAAAGTGGTTCAAAAATGCAAAATTAGAAACAAAACCCATTTAAAACAAGTAGTGCAAGAAGAATGGGGTAAAATATCTTCAGATACCACCAAAAATTGGTCGAACCGGTGCCATGACGTTTAGGGACCATTATAAGAGCCAAAAGACATACAATTTAATAGTGATACTTTGTTTCTATGCATGATATTGCAAAAATTTCATTGGTGTATTCTCAATTTTTTGAGGCAAAATTCTGCGTATGTTTATTTAAAATGCTTTTGAAAATTTTCAATTTAGAAATTTGTCGTTGATTTTTCTTTATTTTTACTCTAAATTAAACCATTTGTTATGTGTAAAAATAAAAACAAGTTTGCACTTACCGTTAATGTGTTATTTATATTGAAAGTCGCATTGATCTAGTAAACGTAAGGTGTACTCTCAATTTTTTGAGCCACTGTATATATATTTTTTATTTTCTCAATAAGTCAGTCAGCTGTATAAATAAAATTTAATAGTTCCTTAAAAACAATAAATATGCCTTTTGGAAAAATCTTCATCAAGTATTTCTGCGTTATATTTTTTTTTTAAAAAATAACAATATATGTTGTCTCATATTGTAAAAATATTTTAGCCGAAGACAAATTATTTTTCATTTATTATATCGCAACTCTAAAAACAAGTATCGTTTGTTGCTATCTGACAGCAAACGATTACTAAATTAATATAAATGTATTTGGTAAAATGTTTGTCAATTAAGAATTCTTTTTTTAAAGCGAAGTTGGAATTAATAAAATAATAATTATTATTTTTACACAAATTATTTTATGTTTTCATTCATCTACAGGTATTTTTCATCATTTGTATGAAATTCATCTTTTTTAAAGGCATCCATCGGTTTTATCTTTTTGACGTTATTTATATGCGCATTAATAGTAAACACTTAGGAATACTAATCTTCAAGCTTTGAACAGCATCAACCGTTAAACTCACAGATAGACAATTTGCCTTTGAAGGAATAATTTGCACCGATTATTCGCAATCTGCTGACGCAAACCCGAATCCAATTCGTCGAATGCGATTATACAACGGGAACTTTAATAATTTGCATATCAATCAACACAACTTATATCACCTGCGTAAGGTTTATGTATGAGATGCCGCTCTCAATTGTTGCGGAAACTGCTTTTACTAACAAAACACTATTAACTCCAGAGACGGCGCTCAGAGATCAATTCTGACACTAACGTGCTTCGTGTAAGAGGAATTTCATCTTACAGGAATATATTAGGAATATATTATAGTTAAATCAAATCGAGGATGCAAAATAGAAAAGCTAACCTCACTCTATTTATTTAGAAAAATAGCAAATAAATGTATTTTCAAAAGTGGAATAGGATTTGAATTTTTGTCTATATTGTTTGCCAACGGATTTTAAAACCCTCAGTGCTTTTGCGCATGCGTTAGGATGGGTTTAATTCGACAAAAAGGGTAAGAGAAAATATGAAAGGAGGAGATATCCTCATTTAACGATAAAGTGAATTCTGGAAATGACTCGAATCTTTCCGTGTCTCACCCCTTCGTGAGAGAGAATCGTCGAAAAGTCGTCATCTCAGGATACTAAAATAGACAGTATTTGCGAATGATGTGTTATGTTTTTTATTTGGATAGCTCTCTCATATTCAGATTGAATAAGGTCAGATGATTGCTGCTTTTGAAATTGTTTTCATTCGTTTTCAAAAATTAAATTTAAGTAATAAGGTTTTTATAAAAATTTACTTATTAAATAAATGATTTTTTTTTAATTTTTGAAACGAAGAAATATTATTAACAATAATTCTCATCCATATCAAATAAAATATAAAACCGTTTTGATAAATATTATTATTTTAAGATGAATATTCTAGAAAATAATGATATATTTGAAAATTTTTATGACCAAGAATTTTTGTATTGCATTTACTTTAATAAGTATTTCATCAATTTATTAGAAAATTGAAATATAAAAGAATATATTTCCGGAAAAATGTTTCCTATCAAATCTTACCGTCTTTTTATTGCCTTGTGAAATTAAATACAATTTTAAATGTCCTAAACACTATTAAATGGATTTATGAAATTACAGCCTTTGAGATTTAATCCATCTTTATCTTTCCCTTAAAAATTTGAGATTGGTTTTCCTTTAAATATAATCATATACTCTTATTTCTTTGAATATATACAAACTGGCTCGATACATTCTCTGTTTCTAAACACTTTCTCCAATGGTATTTTTCCCCTCAAGATAATGAATGATTATCTTTAATTTCAGATAATTCATAAGTCGAAACAGACAAATATCATCGTCTATATTTCTCACCTACTTTTTAAAAGATTTTGCCCAGAAAAAGACAGCTTATCAACTTCTAAATTTATCTTTAATATCATCTCTCAATGTACAATACACTTCAACCGAAACAAAGAAGAAAAATTGTGCACACTTAAATATTCTATAATAATTTCAAAAATCCTAAATAAATACCATTGCTATTAGAAGAAATATCAAGAAAAAGAAGATAAAGTTAATACTTATTTTTCTTTTGTTGCACGAGAACCAATAAAATACTTACAACGGCAATACAAAGTTTTGTAATATTCTTTTATTTTGAAGATATCATTTGGAAGTTTCTAGAAGGAAACATTCTGGGCTAGACAAGTGAAAAACTTTAATGTTTACTCTGTTCTTCACAAGGTTCGTTTGTAAATAGATTAATCTTGTTAAACAAACTAAGTAAAAGTGTTACAGCTGTTATAGCAAAAAGATAGCACGAGATTAAAAGCAAACTGAAATGTGTCACACCTACCAGAGAAAGATGGCTTCCTTTATGTTAACAAAAAAAAGATATAATGTTTTAGCCTACCTATTTGCTGGACACAAGATATTTACTTAAGCACTGATATATCCGTTATTAGAGTCAAGTTTTCTGGTCCGATCTGCAATATTATTTATTTTTAACTAGATAGTTCTTATTGCAGAGTTACAAAAATTGATTTGATTTAATTTTAAAAATAGTTTCTAGAGATTTATCATATCCGAACGAAAACAGTCATTTTATTTTAATAAATAATTCCATATCCATAAGGCAATTTTTTCAAAGAAATCAAATTTATTAAATTATTAATTAATTAAATCATTATTAAATAAGCGCTATTACTAAAAGTTTTGCAAGTCATCGAGTTTCTATATTCTAACTAAACCCCCAATTTTAGTACGTAGTATTTATTACATTATTTTCAAATGAAGAATATCATATAACTCTCATTCCAATCCCCATATACCCTAGTACAGGAGAATATGGCCTTTGGTTTGTCTCCTTTCTGATTGATACAATAATGATATGGAGCGACTTACCCTCACTTTAAAGACGAAATTATCTTCTAAATGACAGGATGCGTTCCTGAGTCCCACAAAATGAATGTCTTAAAGTGTTTACCACATTGCTACATGGTTACGCGTCTATTTAGATTGCTCCAAATGTTAAGGCAAGACGATATGGATAGATCATTATAGTTACTGATGTAGTTCCCTCCTTCCTTTCTGCTGAACACATTTTTGTGGATAATTAGTCACAAAATAATCAAATGGTTCCTCATTTCTCCTAATGATATTGTAATAGTTTGAAGTGGAGTTGCCAGCATTCCGAGTGAAGAGTCGAGCTATGATCCTTGAGAACCCTAGGACTCTGACGTTACTTTCCGTGTTTAGGTTACGATGACAATTAATCAAATTACGAATACTATGCATAATAGAGATTAATTCATTTGAGATTACTAAAGTAACTTATACCTCCTGTGACAATAGGGGGGGGTGGTGGAATATTGAGAACTTTAGTACACAGATCACAGCATCCGTATTATTTACTATATGTATTGATTGGTCATTCGATGTACTTAGGAGCTTCATCAGGGCGACAATTTATAGTGACATAAGATAAAGAGGTTCACCTTGTTTTGTTTTAAAAAAGCATTAAATTCATTCTGTGCTTTATCATAAGCAATAGGATTTTAATCTCTTCTGATTATAATGGTATGATTTTATTACACTTTTGAAGTTTTCATCATCTTAAGAAAATACACTAAATTGATCATGGAATTTAATATTCGCATTAAATACTATTTTTGAATTCTTACTTTCTCGAAAACGTAGTATAGAAAAATTCCTGTAATGGTAAAAAAATTCAAACTCGATATTTTAACGAATTTCGAATTTGTTTTTCGTTCAGGATTAGACTTCTCCGATTTCGAGAAACATGTTTTTGGAAAATGTCCGTCTCTCCATCAATCCTTGACAAAGATAACTCAAAAATGCATTGTGTTGAAATTTGGTATATGGTCTTTACGCTAAATTTTGAGTAAAATCTGTTCAGAAGAAGTCCATCCGCCCGCGGTCTCGAACATAAGTTGAAACGGTAATTTCAAAACGAAGAGAGTAGAGATTAAAATTCGGTATGCAGTTTTAACATCTATATTACAACATCAGTCGAAGTTTGAACCAAATCCAACTGCAGGTCGTTATCTACCAGTCTGCACTTTCAAGAATATCTGAAAGGGATAATTAAAAAACGCAATGACTCAGATATATCAAATTTGGTATAGGATTTTGTTACTACAAGTGCAGTTGTGTGTCAAATTTTTATTTTTATCGATTTAAAATAACGTATCTAAAACACGAATTTGATTTTTGGATACTATTCCCCGTATGCCATGTATTAATCGCCAAATAAGTCGCCAAGGATGATAGGATCGCCAAGGACACGATAGATTTCAGTAAAAATACTAAATTCCCTTTTAAGGTTAATATTTTTTTAATTATTGCACGCCATTGCCATTCACGGTTTTCTTTGGCAGGCCAGCTTTATTAGGAAGCATATGATGAAGTCTTGAAACGACCCCTCCCGCTGGTTTATATGGTTATCACGTAATTGCATTAAATTGTGCCAGAAATACTCTCCTTGTATAAGTCCTTGTCCCAAGCAATACGGTACTTTGTCCGGAAGTTGAATTCATTCCATTCATTTTCGTATCTACTAAAAGTCGAAAATGAAAGAATCATTCTTCGTTGAAGACAATCGAACAAATGACCACTGACATGGAATACGTAGAAAACGATTTATTACTGAAAGGGAAAAAATGGTGTGGAAAAGAACTCTGACAGAATCGAAAACCACTGAACCTCCTTTCAAATAAAACCATTAATTATCCATGAAGTGAAGAAAAAAATTAATCGATATCTGCAAAAAGAGTATTGATTCCTTAGAAGATATTCAAGCTTGATTGGACTTACCTTCTTTGAAAAGGGACCAATGATCTGAAAACGTATTCTTTTTAAATCATTTTTTCAATGTAGGAAACAGATTTTTCTTTTTTGAATGGCTGATTCGCTCAGGATTGTTCTCTGTCCCTTTCATTTCTTCGACATTTAATTGGCATATTTAATTAGTATTTGATATATTCCACTTGCAAGGAAACGATCAATTATATTTTGGTATTTATTAAATCGTAAGATGTAGATGTTTTTCAGGCCATTAAGTTCATATTCATTAATAAATTAATGATGTGATAAACTTGGTCGGAATTTCAAATTATCTTAAAAGTGTAACAGTGACTACGATATATTTACAATCGATACATCATTTGTATTAACTTGAAAATATTTGTAGCTTTCGGTGTTAACATTAGCATTGCATACAAATTGTGTTCAGAAATCTGAGCGTCTTAAAGTACCTAAAACAATAGCAATGCTGAGATTCAGGTTCAGGGTATATTCAGTAGGTTTAGATAGAGCGATATATTGCTTTAAGAAAATCTAGTACAGTTTGAAAGCCCCCCCCCTCCCTCACTCCGATTTGCCTATATGATGGACTTTGCTAGGTTTCACAATCCTTTGTACTTCACAGTTTAGTTTAGTTTAGTTTAGCTATATTAACGTCCCAATGTAAAGCAACACTAGGGCTATTTTGGAATGGACCTCGTAATTTTGAACCACGATCAGATGACGAGGACGACATCTGAGCTGGCACTCTCCTCTCCACACCACACTACACCAACGGGAGCGCGTTTGACCTTAACCGATTTAACGTGCAACATACCCTCTTACACGACGGTTCTTCGGTTGAATCGGATCTCGAACCTGAAACTCTACGGCTCACGAGCCGAGACCTTACCACGAGGCCAGCGTGGCCCCTCCGTATTTCACGGATTTATGCACCTGTGATTATAATTTTATTATGAAGATGAATCTTAAATAATATGAGAAAAATCCATTTCGTGACATTTGCTTGTGAATTGTCTCACAAATTTGTAAAGGGACAGACATTCCATCCGAACCATTAACAAAATGTGACTGCTTCAAAAATTCTAAGAATTTCATATTGTTACAAATCTGTAATTTTGCTATCCGGCACGGCGTGCTGAATTTGGCGAGCATTTGGCGGTTTGGCGATGAATTTGGCGAGTTTGGCGACTAAATGGATAATACCAGAAAGTTCGAGAAGTTTCATGATCCATCCAGTAGGAACGGAGATACATGCAGAGACTACCCTGATTGGTCAGAAGATTCTAGCCCCGCCTCCCGGTACTATAAAAGACGGGAACTCTGAAATTGTGGATGAAGTTGTGTGGATCTCCAGAAGAAGTTGTGTGTATCGTCAGAAGTGGTGTGTGAGAGAGGAGTCGACACGTAGAGGTCTTGGAGGATTAGACAGCAAGAAAGCTGCTGAACTATAGCAATTAAATGCGCTGAGTAATTACAATTGAGTGGCGGTATTTGTTGTAGAAGAAAATTTTTTTGTAACAATATACTTTGATACATTTTATATATGAACGTTTGAGTCGATATCGAAAAGCTGAAAACCTTTCAGGCTCATATCAATACGGCATATTTTGTAATTGTATGGCAGCCACACCTAAATGTACAATTCTTGTATCTTCAATTAAAACACTTTAGTAAACTGTAACTTCAATCAGAATTTGCTAACGAACTATCCCAGACATTATTAAGTGAACAGACATTCCATCCAATTTCAAATATATGGAAACAATATGCAATAGAGTCGATATAAAAGGGCTATAAACGTTTCAAGCTCATATCAGTACTGTATCTTTTGTAAATTTTTGGTTGCTCAGCTAAATCCAAGAATTCTTCAGAACATTGCATATGTCAATGGCCCAACGAATGAATCCATTTAATATTTTCCGATTGTGTCATTTTACTTGATTGTTTAATTACAAATAAAATTTCAATAGTACATTTTTAGTATAATGTGAATAATAGGAACAGTTCATCGGAATATGTAATTCTAAAAGAAGCATTACGATCATTAAAGTCATGCTATCAACGTCATTCGTCAAGAATATTTCGAAATTAGTTTTACTTAATTAGCTAGAATGGTTGTAGTTTGAATCAGACTTTTTATGGAAGCAAAAGAGGAATCATCAGATGGCAGCAGTTACTTTAATTTTTAGATTTGATGATTTTACAAAAATTATTATTATTGGCCCTCCAAAAGATGAAGTGAAATATTTCTAAAATGCTTCCTTCCTAATGGCTGCATTTTTTTAAAACTGCTTTTTAAATTGATTATCTATAGCAGGGCAAAAGCATGTAATTACAATTATTAATAATTTGAGCCAGAATTCATGAAGGATTAAGAAAATAGTTTCATATTGATGACATTGTATCAGAATGTGTTTTCAGTTTCACAATCTGTTTCCTATATTATGTGATTTAGTGTTCAAATTTCACAATCCGTTTCCTACATTATGTGAATGAGTGTTCAAATTTCACAATCCGTTTCCTACATTATGTGAATGAGTATTCAAATTTCACAATCCGTTTCCTACACTATGTGAATTGGTGTTCAAATTTCACAATCCGTTTCCTACATTATGTGAATGAGTGTTCCAATTTCACAATCCGTTTCCTACATTATGTGAATCAGTGTTCCAATTTCACAATCCGTTTCCTACATTATGTGAATGAGTGTTCAAATTTCACAATCCGTTTCCTACATTATGTGAATTAGTATTCAAATTTCCCATTCCGTTTCCTACATTATGTGAATTAATGTTCAAATTTCACAATCTGTTTCCTACATTATGTGATTTAGTGTTCCAATTTCACAATCCGTTTCCTACATTATGTGATTTAGTGTTCCAATTTCACAATCCATTTCCTACATTATGTGGGAATTAGTGTTCAAATTTCACAATCGTTTCCTACATTATGTGAATTAGTGTCCAAATTTCACAATATTTAAGACTACGGATGATATCAAAATTGATACTTAATGCTTTTAATGCAATTAGGATGGTAATGCAGTGAACCAATTTTCATTTATTATAATGATATATTTTCATACATTTTTTTAAATTATCGCTTGTAAATGCAAGTAAAAGTATAGACCAACTGAAAATTTATCTCTGGGCGCATTTGGTTCGACTTAGAAAAGAGTTAGCATTTTAGATTTTATACCTGTGTATAAAATTTTATTTGTCGAGCTCTTTACATTTTGTAGTTATCAGACCGATTTTTTAAGAATGCATTTTATTCAAAATGATATAATTTTACAAATTTGGCGTAAAGACCATATACCAAATTTCATTCACGTATCTCAAAATGTTTTTGAGTAACTATGTTCACAAATAGATATATTGATTGACAGAGGGACAGACAGACATAGTTCCAAAGATATGTTTTTTGGAATAAGGAAGGTTTGAAATATCTGATATATCAAAACTTCCAGTTAAAAATTTTTGAAGTTCATAATATCATTTCTCATATAATAGAAATTAAAAAGGTATGCCAAGAATACAAATGTGAATTTTTAATGTTTATTATTCAAAGCGCCAATTTTTTTTTATCCCTTCTCTAGAAATTCAGTAAGACATGCAAAATAATTTGGAAAACAAAATAAAACTTGATATTGCTCTCACTGGCATAAGAAAAAAGGAGAAGACAGTGATCGAATTATTCGAGATGTTGCAAAGTTTTTATGTCAAAATGGCAACAAAAAATGATGAAGAATGGAAAGCATATGCTGTTTGTTGTAGTTTGGCAATATGCCTCGAATCTAATTACCAAAGGGGAAGATTCGGAAAAAAACTAATCAAATCAGTATGAAATATTTATTTATTCTGGCAATCGAATTATATCACATGGATTTGTTTCTTTATGTTATATAGGAACTAAAAATCTATTTATAAAATATTGAATTATTTTCTTTTATTTCGACAAAAATATCGAAAGCAATATTTTGTAATTTTTAAAAAAAATTATTTATTTTTCTCGAATTTCCTTTAAATTTATAACTGGTCGCTTCGCAATTTACATTTCGTCTATATTATTGTTGTTTCCCTACGCAATAAGACTCCTGATAAAAAAAAATTTCAAAATATAAAAATGGTTATTGATTGGATCCCGAATCAAAAGCCCCAGCCTTGGTGATGAACTTGACGACCATTTGGCGACTTGGCAAAATATTTGGCGTCGTTGGCAATAAAAATGAATAGCTCCAAATATTAAAGAAAATTTGTGATAGTGCTGTATTAAGAGTCGAATTCTAGCGTTTGTTCTAGAAGATTCACTGCTTTTACTTTTATAAAAAGTTGAATGCGGTCAATAATTGGCAGATGAGTTGACCTCAAATGAGTAATTGAGTTTTTCTTTGAAGTATTGATATAAAGCGAGTTCTCTACGAGCGCATTACATTGATTTCATTATTTAATAGCAATGTATTTCCTATATGCTGCTGTTAACTGCAAATGCTATTCTTTTCTTCATATGTGTTTTGCTGCAATGTACATTATTGCTTTACAGTAAAATAAACCGTCTTTAACCTTTACTAAGCGCCTTGGATATTTCACCCTACAATCCACGAAAGGATTTAACCACCACAATACTAATTATATTGATTTCATCCAAATAATATTAATTTAGACCAATTTTGATAAGTTATATTATATCACATCAAAAAAAAATTTTATTTTGATTAACTGCATGCTTTTATCAATATTCACAAAATACAATTAAATGCCTGCTTTTATCAGTATTATTAAGCATATTTAGTAATAGCAACTACAACTATTACTAAAGTCACTCAATTGTTTCAAATTTGCCATTGATAAATTCAATGTTAGAACCAATAAAACGGAATTTTTAAAAAATTTAAATTCTTAACAAAAACATTGTTTTTTTACAACTTTAAGAAATATTCTTGTTGAATCCAAACAAATAAATAAATAAAAAATTGATCGTGATGACGTAACAAAGAAGTTTACAGACAAATAGTTGAAATGCCAAACGATCGATTTGAAACATGACCTCATTTTCCACAGTTGATAATTTTGACAATGATAGATGGCTTTCGGCATTAGACATTCAGGAGATTTCGATTATTACATTTTCCGTCAATTGTAGTTAGTAAAGTAGTTCGTTCAATTCACTTAATTCCGTTTTATAATGTTATACTATGTTAAGTAAAGCATATATTACAGGATAAATGAGCGAAATAATAATTATATAGCAATTACTATTTAAAACATTGTTTTCTTGACATTTCTGAATAGCATTAATCAAAATCATGAAACGCGTTATCATAAATTATATGAAATTATTTTTAAAAGGATTAAATTTTTATTCCCTATAACATATAATTAATTGAAATTCCCGGCCTTGGTGATGAACCTGACGGCCATTTGGCGATTTGGCGACTAAAGGTCTAAAAAATATTGACATTAGTAATTTAGTTACAGCGAAACTGAAGTAAATGATCTCAATTGAATTACATTTTGGAGTGCCTTTCACTTCACCAAGGATGCCAATAATGCCAAGCCTCCGAAGTCGTAAGTCAAGATGGCTTATAGTAATTGTTTTACTATATCGTTTAACTAACTGGTCAGCCATCTTGATTGGAGATTTGGCATTAATGCATCTTTGACGAAGTGAAGAACACTTTATACCAGATTTCAACAGAAGTCTCAAAGTAAGTTCTCATAATATTTCAATATAAAAAATAAATAAATACTTATGTTAATATTTATTTAAAAGTTATATATGTATTATAATAAAACAGAATTCAGCCCTTAAAAGAAATTATACCTACATATTCAAGAATTTAAGAGAATTTCAAATAAATTTGTTCATATAATTTATAAATTTTCAATATATAATTTATAAAATGTACTTTTTCAGCCTAAATCACCTTCAATATTTTTAAATAATTCTAAAAAAAGTCAACAGAAGATCTTATAGCATTCATATAAAACTATGCAGTCTCTCAATCATTTAAAAATTAATCAAATGCTTCAAAATTTATAGAATTTAAGAAAAACGAAAAAATTAAAAAAAATCAATCTGAAGGAATTATGAGAAACATTTCCATCATACAGAAAGACAGAAAAATGGGGACATAAATTAAAAACGACTCAACTTTTCCAGTGATAAAAAAATCATTTATCAAAATAAATTGAATGAAAGATGTTCCATTTAGAAAGAGACGGCGACTTCAGATGAAGAAAAAATAAATAAAAAAAAAATATTTTTTCAAGCTCGTTTTGAATGTTAAGAATTATTTTAATTGTAATATTTTATGGATTTCTTTTGGTAATTAAACATCGGTCCTCAATTTAAAAGTGATTAATAATGACTGCGATATTTTAAATCTTTAAATATAAAAATGTGATATATTTGACAAAGCATTGTTCACATGTATCATTTATTTTGTTTCCTCTTTTATTTATTTTATTCAAGAACATCATATTACAAAATAGTTTTTAAAACTTCATTCTGAGTTTCACAAATTGCAAACGATTCTTTTAGTAAACAATATTTTAATTAGGGAAAAATATTCATTAATGCGTTATGATGTGCGGGTAAAAAGATTTAATGTTTGTTTTTAAAGATGAAATTTTTTTAATGAAAATAATTGCTACATGATTGCTGATAATGAAATTTTAATTAAGACTGCATTTGTCATTAATTGAGGAATATATAATTAAACCAAATATCCTGAAGCATTTTAAGAAACATAATTGATATTTCTTACATTTCAAAAATCTGTGGAAAATATCAGGGAAACTAAATATTACTAGTTTTCCATTCATTATTATTTTCTATTATTTGTTATTTTTTATTATACGAGTTGATGAAATCACTATTCCTATGTTTTTCTTATTTTCTGTTATTTTGCTGCAGTTGAGTTATTGAATTAAATTATATTTCCTATCAATATTTTTCAATTGTTTATATTCCATGACTTCCTGCCATTCGACACAGTTAATAAATTTTTAATTAATACGGAAATAGTCATTTTTTAGTCAATGGGAGTTTAGTTTTTATGAAAATGTAAGCTGGTTCAAATGCTATGCTTTTACTAATTCATTTTTTCCCAGAATACTACATAATAGAGGGTGTTCATTAATTATTGTCGGGGTTTCCGTACCTCATAACTTTCGAATAAAAAATATTACGCAAAAACCGATTACGTATTCGTAAATTACAACTCAAAGAATTTTATTAATGATATTAAAGTGCAAAGCTTGCACAATTTGCACTTTGTAGGTATTCAGTTGAAGGCGATTCTTTGAGTAGTACTTCACGAATACATAATTCCTTGAGTTGTAATTTACGAATATATAATTCTTTGAGTTGTAATTTACGTATTCATAATTCTTTGAGTTGTAATTTACGTATTCATAATTCTTTGAGTTGTAATTTACGAATACATAATCGCCTTTAACTGAATGCCTACAAAGTGCAAATTGTGCAAGCTTTTACACTTTAATATCATTAATAAAATTATTTGAGTTGTAATTTACGAATACGTAATCGGTTTTTGCGTAATATTTTTTATTCGAAAGTTATGAGGTACGGAAACCCCGACAATAATTAATGAACACCCTGTATATTTTCAGATCTGCCTGTATTTGTTCGCCTATATCATTGACTCTTTAGACCGTTAAAATTATTAATATGGATGCATTTCTTTAAGATAAAAACTTTTCACTTTTTGATATAATGCGACTAAAATACACGAATTCGATTTAAAATGTTTACTGCAAATAGCAGATTGTAATATTAAATAAAAACGGAAAAAACGCCTACTATGATTTAAATGATTCGCACAAGTACTTGCTTCAATGTTTTGAAGCAGAGTTTGAATCCCACAAAACCATTGGGTTGTAGTGTAGATTTGGGTGCCCCTTTGATTGGCGACAAATTTCAGTGATGAAACACTACTTCTGGCTTCCATAATGTTTTGCCTTCATTGACGTTACTGACCGACAATTCTCTTGGCAACAATTTGGCCTCAAAAAAATCGCCAAAAAAATCAAGGGGCACCCAATTGTAAACTTTTACTAACCCTTATTTCAAATATTGTATCAAACTGAGTTTAAATTATTACTAAAGTTAAATGAAAAGTTATACGAAAATGAAATTGTTACAATTAAAAAGGTAAATGTTTTAATCTTAAGATAATACAAAAAGCATTTTTATAAGGTAATTGTTTTAAAAATATGAGTATCAATTTCCGTAGGGCAAGTGAGAGATAAAATACCAGGGTGTGGTCGCTCATTTAATCCAGATCTTTAGCCTTTGGGCAAATAACTTAATATTTTTTCAGTTATTTTATCTCCTTTAACTATATACATTTGTAAATAATCGCAATTTTTTTAATCTTCAATAAACAGTGTTTTTACATCTACAATATATAAGTTTCATTAAAACTCCCTAGACATTACCATCGACCATTTAAAAAAACTATATATGGCTCACTTCTAAAGTCAAACGTTTGAAATAGTAAAAGAATTTAATAAAAGCATGTTTTAAACAAAAGCCCTGACATAGTCAATATGTAAAAAGAAGCCGAATCTTCATAATTGGATTATCAACAGTGGAAATAAAATTCATGGTCAAAAATTAGTATCAATAATTAAAAATGATTTCAGGCGAAATATAAATGGAACCCTTTTAAAACATTTAAAATTTCGTATGTAACAATAATAGTATTTATATTTAAAACAGTTAAAAAAATAAGTAAAATGTAATTGAAAGAAAATAGAACAAAAATGGGGTGGAGAGTGTGGAGCCTTGTCCTGCAAGATTTTATAGAAAAAAAGCTACAATTAATATTAAATTTGGAATTATTTTCTGTGCTAAAGTTTTAACTGTTCCTTTCTTGTACCAAGACCTTATCAATTATTTTGTTGAAAAATATTTTCAACATTTCTTAAAACTGACATTTAAATAATAATAATTGTCAGGTGCTCGATAGCTAATCAGTTATTCTCATAGAAAATACAATAGCTAACAGTTTTAAGCATATCATTATCAAAAGCATTTGAATACAAACCAGATCTTTTAATTTTTTATCATTAGATAGCTGCATTAAACTGTGTTGGCACATGGCTATTATATATATATATATATATATATATATATATATATATATATATATATATATATATATATATATATATATATATACAGTGGGTAAAAAAGTATTGGCAATTGCCTTAATTTATTAATACTGACAAATAAATAAAATTTTATGCAATTTTAGCTGTCGTAATTAAATACAAGACATCTTAGATATATAAAAATAGTAAAACCTTTATTTTAATTTGCGTTTTCTACGATTTTTTTCTTTCAAAATTGAAAATTTGCATGTCAAAAAAATATTGGCAAAGTTTTAACTGCTATGCAAATTTTGTTACATTGAAGTCACGTGTTTCGACTGATAAGAAACTCTACCGGTATAAAGTCTGCAAAACTACTCCAAAAGTGTCTATACATTATTTTGTGATTACTGCAGTAAATTGACTTCGAAATCGAAGGAATTGGACGTTAGTGTTAAAAACATGATTATTAGGCTCAGAAATGAAGGTTTAACTTATCGTGCTATAGGAGTGCAGTTGAATATAAGTTTATTTACTGTCAGAAGTGTTGTAAAAAAGTTCAAGGAAACAGGATCAATGGAAAATAAGACTAGAAGTGGACGACCTCTATTTTCTACAAGAGAAAAACGTGCCGTTATTAACAAGGTTAAGAAAAACCCTAAAATAAGTGCACCCCAGATAGCTAGAGATGTTGCTTTCACTTCGCAAAAAACTTTCAGCGTACAGACTGTACGGAATGTTTTACACGAGGGACGTTATTATGAAAGGGCAGCTAGAAAGAAACCATTATTCTTGCACATAAATAGGAGAAAAAGGTTAGATTTCTCAAAATCCCACGCTTATTTATCCGAAGAGTTTTGGAACACAGTTATTTTTTCCGACGAATCAAAGTTTAACATTTTCGGCAGTGATGGACGACGATATCTGTGGAGGAGGCCAAATACTGAATTGGAAGAGCAACATTTAACTGTTTAGTTTGGGGCTGTATGGCAGCTAATGGAGTTGGCAACCTATATTTTATTGATGGTATTATGACAAAATGTACACACATTGACATTTTGCGCCATAACTTAAAAATCAATGTCCAAAATCTTGGCTTGGGAACATCATTCGTTTTTCAACAAGACAATGACCTCAAGTATACAGCGAATCTCACCCATGAATGGCTACTCTACAATGCTCCTCGCCAGCTAAAAACCCCACCTCAATCGCCTGACATCAATCCAATTGAAAATTTATGGCACCTACTGGATCTAGAAATCAGGAAACATAAAATTTCAAGTAAAGACAACCTCAAACGTTTACTCTTGCAAGAGTGGCACAAAATTCCCAACAGTACAACAAAGACCTTAGTTTCCTCTATGAGAAATAGATTACAAGCTGTTATAGATGCAGAAGGTATGCATACAAAGTACTAAACATATACTGATTTTGTTTCCGCTCATAATTTTGTCAATTTCATAATTTTGCCAATACTTTTTTTATCATGTAAATTTTGGATTTTCTCGTAGATTTTGACTAAAAAGATATTTAAATGAAAATTTCGTTATATTTGTTTGTCTTTTCTCCTTCTGTAATCGCTATGTTAAAATAAAATTTGTAAACATACTTTGTTAGCAAATATGATCATTTATAGGCAATTGCCAATACTTTTTTTATCCACTGTATATATAGCTCTATGTTGCTTATACACATGGCTCATAATTTTGTTCATCTGTTAACAAGAGAACGAGATTAAAATATCAATTATAACAAAATTAATTGAATACAAATTGTCGCACTAAATGTTTGCTATGTTCATCTAACAGGTTAATGTTTTGGAAAAGGGAAGATTATTGAATTTGTATGTCTGATTGGTTGCACATTTAGTTGAAGAATAGTAAAATCTCTAAGACATTATTACATCATTAATAGTATTCTTTTATAGAAGGTTTAATGAATTAATGACAAGAAACGGGAATGGATAAAAAAATTAATATTATCATTAAAACAATTTAGCTAAAAAGTTATCCAATAATGGTTGAAAAATTAATCTCATCAATCGTCATAATGATTTTTAGTGATTCAATAACTCTTTTTTTTCTAAAAAAGTAGTAAAATGTTGCATATTGTTAAATGAATGGATGCATATTGCAGATAGTTTATCTTCAATTTTTCTTATCAAAAATATAACATAAAATTTGGCACAGCTAAAAAATTTCGAAATCTATTTCTACCAAATTTAATTTGTCTAAATCATTTTAGTTTTGAATTATTTTCTTTGCAAACATTTGAAATAAAAGTCGATTGACTCATTTTGGTTCCAAAGTTTGACAAGTAACTGACGAATACATATAAAATTTACGATATTCTTAATGGATGCTAAATAGATGTCAAAACAATGATTCATGACCTTGGCGACCATTTGGTGATATTTTGACGCCAAAACTAACTTGGTGAATTTTCTGAGTTGTCATACGTATACACTCGAACAGAAAAACAAGCATTCATACTATGACAGATTCACTAAATGGATGTAATGACCACATCCAAATTCCCCCTGAATAATTCCTTTCGTTTTGAAGTATCATACTCATAAATTTATAGATGGACAGACACATAAAATTAATTCTTAAAATATGTTACGAATCTGTACGTTACCCCCTTTAGCAGTTAATCCCTGTTACGGAAAAAGGCTTTACAGATATTTTAATCGAATCTGAATTGCCAGATCATGATCCCGACGATGGCGATAAACTTGGCGAATTGGTAACGAATTTGGAGAGACTTGGAGACAAAAATGATGGTCAAGAAAATACAAGAATGTAGCAACATCTCTATTAAGAGCTCTAGATTTTTTGATGGCCTGTCAGGAAATCTTTATAAAAATGATATCTAAAGCGAAAATAATGAGTTATCTCTTTGGAATGTTGATTGCAGATCAAGCTCTCTAATTTCTTTTCTTTGAACTGCTGTCACCTTAATGATGTGTTGTTTACATATGGACTGTTGATTTCTTCAAGTACTGATTGCTTGTAATTTTCGACTGTGTTTTGATACCTGCATTTCTTCGCGTGGAATAAATCGTAGGACTATTGGCTCTGATTTTCCATTATACTAATCGATGGTATGTTTCCCAAATGGGCATGATATTCCTTTTTATATTTTCCAAATTCCTTGATCACCCATGCCTTCATGTACAACATAAACTGCCTTATAGTTAATGTCCGTTTTTGAAACTCTACAAAAATATTGTAATTTTTAAAAAAAACTATAGTTTTGCATTTCAATTTTGTAGTTCGTACTTTTTAATTTGTATTTATTATAATTTGCTTCAACTTATTCAATTAAATTCATGTTTTTAGATCTTATCAAATAAGATAATTTTTTTAAAAATACAATTCCACATTAACATTTAACAGTCTAAAAATTTAATCATCTGGACGAGCACGCTGGTCGTCAAAGGCAGCTACTATCATTTAATCCTCTTGATTAGAGCAAAAAATACAGTTCTTTATGAAGTTTCATTATAAATGCTCTTATAATTTGATAAAGTAATAAACGCTAAGATTCATCAAAATAAGACATCGGAGTTTTCTCTTCACATAAGAAAATGTATAAAATATAACAAAGGAATAATCCTGATGCAAGATTTATTTAAGAGACTGCGACCTGTGTAAAAATCCTTTTTAGGTAGCTTTCTTTTAAATGAATGTAATATAATCAAATGCAAAAAAGAACAAAAATTTCAAAGACCAAAAGTATAAAATTTACATAACTACAAATGCTTATAAAGAAACTTTTTTTAGAAAAAACAAGCTATATGAAGACCAAAATTTCATAAGACCAAAAATAAACATCTACATCACTACAAATGTTTAGAAAATAAAGTTCATTAAAAAAGCCATATTTATTTAATGTTCCAAATTCGCATAATCAGACAATTTATTCCATTTCGTATGAATTTATTCCTTTTTCTGCATTTATTTCTCCTATTTCTCAACCGAGCTTGAAGAACATGAAAAATTGTTTGTATTCATTGTTGGGTCACAATATTCTTTTACGCTTTTTTTCAGTGTTTTTCAGCGAATGTGAAACTGTAAACTCCACATCCAAACGTTTCTTGTGCTGAAAACATTTCTCATAGAGATGCCATAGAATAAAAATATTTTTTATTAAGAAAAATAAAGCTAAAGCATGAACCATCTCGAATCGAAGGCATTCAAATATATCTGGATGCAATGCATCATTCAATTTGTGCATTTAAAAAAAATGCCAGTTTTCTAACACCTGAATTTTACGACAAAAAAAGATCACAGAAATGTAGGCACTTAAAGAAACCAATAAAATGGCGCAGGGTACGGTCATTATAGAGTTTGTCAAAATATCTTTAGTTCTAACTGATCGAGCTTTCGTCCTTATTTCTAGTCTTAACGTTTTTGAGAATTATGAACTTTTCCGGATATTTTTGTCATTTGAATTTGTTTATAAAAATCAAAATAATTCATTCAATATTTTATTCTAATTTTGGTTTCCAATTCACGCAGCATCAAATGTCTTTCTACAGAAAATTGAATCATTTAAATTATTTAGTTTTTCAAATTTCAAAAAAAAAATAATTAGATGCAAAAAATTTTAGAATATTGTGATAGTTTTACTATTACTAAAATTGTCAAAGCATATCTAAAAACAGGATTCAATGAATAACGTTGTAGAAAAGTTGAGTTATTAGTAAAGAATTCCAAATGCAATTTATATAAACTGTAATTTCTGCTGTCAGCATATTTTTTTCTCAATTGATATTTACCTCAATAAATTGAGTTTGATTAAAGAATACTTCGATATTTGCCAATCAAATTCTATGCATTTTATTTTCTAAACATTAGTAATTTACTAAAGTTAAAAATCTTAAATTCACAAACTCCATCTGTCTTCTTTCACATCGCAATTGCTAATAGATTGAGAAATTATAAAAGCTGAAACGAAATTAGTATCAAAAAAGAAACATACACGCATAATTTAGTGTTGAAATGCAACGAATTTCTCTAATATTTCCAAAATTGAATTTAAAAAGATGAGGCTCCTTTGAAGAATAGCAGAAATCCAGCATCCTCAACTTTGTCTTCTTGTAAAACTATAATCAATAATTGTTTCAATTTGTATTCATTCAGTTTAGTTTATTTAAATTGAAGAGAAACGAAATGAAAAGAAATATGCATCTCTTTAAAGTGGGAAGAAATTAAGAATACCATTCTTTAACACATTGTAGATTTTTGAGTGTGATCCGTTAAATTTGTCCTTTGCTGACTATACGACTCTCTATATAACAGACTTCGGCTTCTATATCCGCCCTTTTATAGCTTCCGAAGCAGGGCACAGAAGGTTCTCGAACAATCAAGCATAACTCGCCTCCTATTGGACCTATCGCTTTAATTACTGAAGATTCTAGTATCAACCATTTTGTCGCCAATTGTGTCACCAAGCCTAGGGTCATAGATCTGGCACCCTATCAGCATCCAATAGAGTTGCCTTTAAAGCGGTCTTTCCTTTGATTGAATTAGCTGTGCTAGTAAGCAACATAACAGATTCGTAATAGCGTTTATTTTAGTATTACAATATCATTTCATTTTTTCATTGTTGCACATTTGAGTCATTTGAAAAGGGAACAAATGAATGCAAGAAGAATAACAGAAAAAAATCTTATTTTGAAATGTCACATTTAATTACAATTAATTAAAAGTAACATTTTTACTGATAGTTTTTTTTTAATTTACCTGCATCATATTAAGAATCGTATTATTATATTTAATTGATTAATAATTCTATCATTAAAATTTACTTAAATAAACATATACAATTGTTGTTTTAATATGTGCTGCTGGAGACCATCGCTGTATTATCTAGTATAAGTTAAAGTGTCCCTTGGTATAATTTACGAGAAATAACTCAATGAAATTTCCGTGTTTATCTTTTCTGAAAACATTTGACCGAAACCTATACAACTGCCATGCCGAATATCGAATTTGCAGAATGAAATTCTCTGCTAGACCTAGCTAATTTTACCATATATATCATAACACAGGAAACGCCGTTAACATAACATAATCTACATAACAGAAAAGGTTTCCTGCCATTATTAAGTATTTCCACTCGAACTATTCGGGAATACTTTCTGCCATCGGAACAGACATAAAAGATGTTTGATGGCAATGAAGTTCAGTTTCATAATTCCCTCTCGAATCAAAAACGCCTTTGAATTTCTATTCACTACATCGTAAAATGCATATTTGATCATCTTTTCACGCGAGGTGTGTTTCAGATTCTTTGGGGACTTATTAGTGTTCTATTTTATGGGCATGAAAGATATTGAACCCACATTCATTTGCATTAAAGAGAATTTATTAACAAAAACATATGATCCACCGAATATATAGTAATGATATTGGAATGAGAAGAGAAACTCTAAAGGATAGTTTGGGGTTACTGAATAAATGAAATAAATTATTCATCGCCTGTTTAAGAAATGATCGTAATTGACGAAAAATTGGATGATTTTGTACATAAACTGCGAATTCTAATTTCAATCTTTGCATTATATTTCAATCATGCAATATGAAATATATCAGTTTTATTATTTCCAGGGGACCAAATTATATGTTCTCATTGCAATATCACTAGTATTATAGCCAATGATAACAACTGATATATGTATACTTGATTAATTAATAAATGCAAGTTATACTTGGAATAGGTAAGCCTAAATTGTTAAAATTATCCTTCATGGACCTTATCCTTATGATTATATATAGTTACAAACCTGTAATTTTTGCTTCCCAACATGAATAGGGACATCGTAAGAAAGACCGTTTTATGATCAGCCCTATGGGTGCTGATCGAATGACGCATCAGTGATCGCAGAGCTTGGCTACAAAATTGGCGACCATTTGGCGACAAAATAGAAATTACTGGAAACTTCGAGAATTTTATCGATCCATCCAATAGGAACCGAGACACGGCCAGAACCTTCTCATTCCGCCTCCCGGGAACTATAAAAGGCCGGCAGTCTGAAGCTGCAAGGAACTAAATCGGAATCGTAGACAAGTAACGAGTCTTCGAGAGGATAGCAAAGCAAGAGCGGAGTGCCAGCTTTGTGTGGAGCCCAAGCTATTACTAAGCTGAGCTGTGTGCCTAGTCTTGTCGTCTACTATGGAAGCAGCGTCGTGTCGTGAGTGAAGTAGCCAGTCGTTTATTAGTGAGTAGGCAGTTGTAAACAGCTAAAGCGAGGTGACAGTGAGAACTTCAGCCGTTTGGAGAGACCGCACAGCGAAACTCTGAGGATTCCCTCTCCTGCTGGATTCTGTCTGGCTGCTTTGTGTGCTGTGGACGATTACTACTTGAAGGTTACATTTTGCTGTAGTGTGCTGTCCTGTGTGTACTTCTCGGCTGTATCTAGTTGTCGTCTTTGTATTCGTTGTCTGTGACTTTGTGTTTAATAAACGTCGTTGTTGTTCTCTACCGAGGCCTGCTGATTGTGTTTCCATACTATACAGCCACTACAGGCGAACCCGGTGATCCGTAACAGTATGTATATTAATAAATCAGTATTAAAGAATGAAAACAAAGTTTCAAACTACAAGACAATGAATTAATTTGCTCATCAGAAAATTTTTACCGCTTATTTTCACAGTGTTTCTTGAATTGTAGCATTTTGCATTTTATAGTTAGTTTTTTTATTATTTTGTGCATATTTTCACATTCCAGAGTATATATGAACCGAATTTTGTGGACAGTCTAAACTGTAGAGTATACCATTGTCATCTATATCAGACAGTCTATCTGTAAACCATTAACACATACACATACAAACAACCTCTTATTATAGATATTAAGATATTATATTGCAACTATTAAGATAATTGGCATATAATGTACGAAACATTTTTGAAATGAAACTGATTAAGATAATAAATACCAGTCATGTCATGTTGCTTATTCTTAATGAAATACATGAGCGAACACTATTTCGGTACTTTCTGCTAAAACTAAAAAAATGCAATACAATTTTCTATCCTTAAAATATCAAAATGATAAAACCCAAATGAAACAAATTATTAGTAAAAGCAATTATTCAGTCAATTTTATTTTTAAAAGGTGAAATTAAAAATGAACTTAGGAGATAATACGCATCGAATTTTCACACTTAAATCCATCCACTTTATTACGCTTTTTCGTGTTTTAATTTCCAAGGTTAACAAGTTTAAAAGGTTATCAAGTAACATAATTTTCAATGTTCATATGATAAAAAAGTTGCCAACATTTAATGAATCTCTAAAAATTATATTAATTTAATTTTTATTAAAGTTTCTTAAAACATTGACTATCAAAATTAATTATTAAAAAAATTATCCCAAATCCAAATGACACAAAAATATTTATCAAACGATTTTTTAAACCATATTGTATTAAACATCTGACAGTTATAAAAAAAAACTGTAATTCTTTATATTTCACATTTTATAATGAATGTTCAAAATTTTCTGAATATTTTAAATTATTGTTTCTATTAATGATCTTAAGTCATTTTCATCTGATATTACATATCATTATACCATTTTATATTCAATTAATAACTTCTGATCAATACATTTGGTACAGTTTTCAAGATTCAAAATTTTTTTTTAAATCTTCAAGAGGTATGTGAAATTTATGCCTCATTCCGCTCACAAAGGACTTCGGCAATCATTATAATACTGACCGAATTACGAAACTGCGTACAAGTTAAAAGCCTTCCAAAATTGCCTCGAGATTTTTAGATAACTAACAATTATTTAATATTGTTAGATGCTACTTAACGAAATTTGTCAAATTTCTTTCTGGGTTACGTAATTGGCATATGTTCAAAGTTAATTCGATTTCGAATTTTGTCATTGTCTTCTTCTATTAACCCATTTCTGAAGGACAAGGAACTTGAGCATTTCCTGGTAATCTAAAGTAATTTCTAGCTATACATTAAAGTCACGGATTTAATAATATCGCTCTTATGAAAATTAAATTTATGTCCTACATTCCTTTTAATAAATGTATTGAAATTTGCTCAGAAGAAAATTATTTTTTTAAATGAAGAAGAGGTCCTTCGAAGTAAAATAAAACGTTTAAAGAAACATCAAAATCAAGTATCTGTTGAGATCTTTTAGACTTATTCACCATCGTGAGAACTCTTATTTTATCTCTCACTCTGAAAATTTCTTTATACTTTTTTCATTTTAACTCAAAATGAAGAAAATGAATTATCTCTTTCTTATTTAATAAACAATGTTTGTTTTCTGCAGTGTTTCTGAGGAGCAATAAGAATATTTATTTCGCTTAAAGTCAAAGGAAATTATTAAAATGATCTTTTACTTTATGTGAAATTAATTAAATACTGAAATTGGGCAAATCTCATACTTTATAACCATTTATATTACACATTATTGTAATTGTTCTATTCGTATATGCTTTAAAATTTCCGAATAAGACGCATTTTGCTCTTGAGTTTGTAACTAAGATTTTCTTCTATACAATATGCAATTATTAGTATAACAAACCCGAAGATTTTAAGATAATACTACCAATTTTTAACACATGTCCATGGTTTTATTCACTAAATCGGTCTACAACTTTAACGACTGTGAAATGAAGGGATTAATTTTTGGTAAAATCATTTATTGTTATTTTTCCTCAGTAAAAATCAGGCCGAATATCCAATTTCAAAATTAATAATTTTCAGTGCCTGATATAATACACCGTGCTTTATTTTCATCCTTGGAATCCCTCGTGTCTATTCCTCGTGTCTTGTTACTAAGATATAAAGATATCCTTTGATAATAAACGGAGGTGAAGAATTTCCATCTTAAATACATGAGTATTGATTGAAGAGATATCGAAGTTATATCTACCATCTGTTTGAATCTCACCGGAGAAAGACGTCTGAAGATGAGAAGATTCTAACATAGTAGTTGGTTCTCGTCACCCGGGAGGGAGTGCAGAATTGGTGAAGGGTCGACTACCCATACGAATGACGGGACATGCTTCCTACGTGAAAGATAATACCGTGACTGGTGATGCATTTCGGACTCAACCTTAATCCCCACCAATGCTGTCGCGGTTGTCCGGTCACCCAGATTTCATCTGTGTGCCTCAGGGCAGGTCGGACAAATCAATGTGTGATATCCACCATCTGTTCGATTTCATAAACAGTTTTTAATGTTTTAAATGAATCTCTTCTATCCTGCAGAAGACTTATGCTGAATTATTAATAAATCTACTAAAGGTTCAAAATATATTCTGTCCTTAACGACACAATTCATAATTAAATAGTCACAGTTATAAGAAAAACTTATGTCTAAAACATGGTAATAGATTTTGAAATTAAAAGCTCTGCTCATCAAAAATTGTACAATTTTATTACTCAAAACTACGCACTTTTTGATTTTAATTTAATAACAGTTTTCTTGCCTTTACCCGAGTTTAAACTGATTAAACTTATACACATTTTATATTTCATTCTAAGCTAATGAACATTATCTTAAAATCTTACCATGTATAAGAAAAAAATTGTTCTGCATTTGGCAATACATCAATTAGAGAACTATTTAAAGCTTTTTGTACATTAGAAGACTATCAACTAAGCATATATTCTTCTAATGTAAAGCTACTATGCAAACTGCATTTTCTGATTGTTTTTTAATAAATAAAAACAGACAAATACCTAGTATACTATTTTTTATATTTAGTCCTTAAGTAGAAACAGATATATAATTTTGGTTCCAAAACCATGTACTAATTTGTTTGTTTCATTATCAAAACATCACTTAAATGTATGTACAAACAAGGAAGCACAGAAATATCTCTTAGATGAATTGTGTCACAAATTCGATATAGAACCATGATTTTATGTATAGATATACTTATTTAATTCCTTTTATATGATTTTAGTTCCTTCAGTTAACAACACGCTGCATGTTCATAACGGTTGGAAGTTTATTTCATCTCTTCCATCAATACTTACTATACGATAAATTAAAGATGGTGAGGGTTTTGATGACAGTGATGCCTGATGATTTGACATTATTCTAAACGGCAGCCTACCTTCTTAATCTCATTTATTATTCATTTTATTTGCTTATTTTTGTCTTATACAGATTGGTATAAAAAAAACGAAAACACCCATTAAAATGTTATAGTACGTTTCAAGAAAAGCAGAGCGTGCATATCACTTTACACTCAAATCTGCCTCCTAGTGCTTATGAAAGATGAGGTATCAATCTCTTAATATGCGTCTACAATCTCTCTGAGAAACTCAATAATGATGGACCTATAAAAGTTCGAAAAAGGCATGATTGTTGAAATACGGTGCGCTGGTTTCTTAGCGATGGAAACAGCCAATCATTTGGGACTTGCAAGGAGTACTGTATCAGCAGTTATGACAGCTTACACGAAATGATGTTATGTGGTGTCTCTGAAGTACATAGTGGATGGAAAAGAATCTTACTGAGATGTATAAAAGCGTATCTCTCATAGTAGTCAGATAGCGGAAGCAATGTCTATCTTTACTCTGAGATAAATTGTCATCTAGGGAACTTCATTTCGGTAAACAACTGTCCAAAGGGAACTTCATGTTTCGAACGTTTATGAAAGAGTTGAAATTCGTAAACCATTGGTAACATCCCGTCATGCTTTTCAGCAATGCCAGTGATGTAAAACAAAAGAAACCGTTTTCCATAAAAGTGGCAGCAATACATCTGATCTGATGAATTAATTTTTAAGCTATTTCAGACAACTGGAAACGTTTATATGTGGAGAAAGTCTACAGAAGCATTTTCTGCTGACTGCGTCTTGCCGCTTGTGATGCATGGAGGTTGTGGAGGTTCCTTATGATATGGAGTAAGATTTCTGGAGTAGTCTTGGCTCGCTTGTTACCCTACACAGGAAAGTTATAGCTGCTAACTATGTCGATATTCTGGAAAATAAGGTGTATCTTTATCTGCACACTTTATTTCCAGCATAATTCCCACTTTATCAAGACAACAACGCCCCTATACGTATCGCTAAAATCGTCCAAAAATGGATTGAAGAGCATGGCAGAGGAAGAAGGATCCGCAAAAGTCCAAACTTGAACATTATTGAACTTTTGTGGGAATATTTGGAGTCAAAACTCCGTGCTCGATTTCTTCCAACATCCGCGCTTTCAAAATTAGATATCATTCTCTGAAGATTGGCTTCATATTCCCTTAAATGTTGCTCATGACCTCTGTGTATCCATCCCATTTATCCCAACGATTTCAATATTTTCTATTTCGTATACGAGAAAATGAAGAATGATTTCATATTCCATTAAATTTTTTCATGACTTCTGTACATCCATCCCATTTATCCCAACGATTTCAATATTTTCTACTTCGTATACGAGAAAGTGAAGAATGACTTCATATTCCATTAAATTTTTTCATGACTTTATCCCAACGATTTCAATATTTTCTACTTCGTATACGAGAAAATGAAGAATTACTTCATATTCCATTAAATTTTTTCATGACTTTATCCCAACGATTTCAATATTTTCTACTTCGTATACGAGAAAATGAAGAATGATTTCATATTCCATTAAATTTTTTCATGACTTAATCCCAACGATTTCAATATTTTCTACTTCGTATACGAGAAAGTGAAGAATGACTTCATATTCCACTAAATTTTTTCATGACTTTATCCCAACGATTTCAATATTTTCTACTTCGTATACGAGAAAGTGAAGAATGACTTCATATTCCACTAAATTTTTTCATGACTTCTGTGCATCCACCCCAACGATTTCAATATTTTCTACTTCGCATACGAGAAAGTGAAGAATGACTTCATATTCCATTCAATTTTTTCATAACTTCTGTACATTCATCCCATTTATCCCAACGATTTCAATATTTTCTATTTCGCATACGAGAAAGTGAAGAATGACTTCATATTCCATTCAATTTTTTCATAACTTCTGTACATCCATCCCATTTATCCCAACGATTTCAATATTTTCTACTTCGCATACGAGAAAGTGAAGAATGACTTCATATTCCATTCAATTTTTTCATAACTTCTGTACATCCATCCCATTTATCCCAACGATTTCAATATTTTCTACTTCGCATACGAGAAAGTGAAGAATGACTTCATATTCCATTAAATTTTTTTTATGACTTCTGTGCATCCACTCCAATGATTTCAATATTTTCTACTTTTCTACTTCGTATAAAAGAAAGGGAAAGATGGCTTTATATTTCATTAAATATTGTTCATGAGCTCTTCTCATCTATTCCATATCCCATACAATCCGCAACTAAGTCAAAGGGTGGTTCAATCCCCATATATTATAGCTTTTCTTTCTTATATTATGGATGCTCGTATTATTTTGTCACCCATCTGTATGTTTCTAATTTCTAATTAAAATATTTAAAATTTTATATATATTGCCAATTATTAGTTTGTAGTGAACTCACATTTATCTAATTCATTGTATAGTAGAGTTCTCATATTCCGAACCAAACAAATAAAATTATGAAAAATATTTCAGATAGTTGTTCAAAGCCGTCTAATTCTAGTGGCCGAAAATGAAATAACTATATGTTTCTTTATTGTGTATGGATTACTTTCACACTTCAAAAAGAAATTCCACTGTTGGAAAAATATTTCTTGTTTCACCTTTGTTGCTGGATTTCGAACTTTCTGGGTCTTGCTTTAATCAATGATTCTTCTCACAAAATCTAAAAATAGCATCCTTTTCTCTTTTCATCATCTTCTTTTTGTACTTTGTGGCAGAATTAATACGATATTTTCTTTGCTTCAATGGAAAAGTTTCGATTTCCTAAGCTCTTCATTTTCAGCTTGCCTTTGATATATTTTCTTTAATCTCAGGAACAAGATACCGCACTAAATCAAAATAAAAAGTCTAAATACACGATGCACAAAAGAATTATTAGTTATTCATGGAAATACTGTTTCAAAATATGCCAGATTAGGGATTTAAACTTTTGTTAAGATGATGCGAAAAACGCTTTTAAGGGGAGAATCGATATTATCATGTTCTAAGATAAATATCTAGATATTCTTACTGTTTATAACTTTTTTGGATAAGTAAGGAAAACTTGGTGATGCATTCATTTCTGTGATGCATGCGTTTTCAAAAAATATCATTTTGGAATGTACAGATTATTTCCAAAATAATTTCTTGCTAGGTAAGCCTTGACAAATTCCACCGTTTAAATCCCTTAATACTCTTAAATGGATTTAATTGGCAAGTTTTTTTCAATATATTAGAGTTCCTATTTAATTTTAAATTAATTATTTGCCCTTTGCTGATGTACTGTTTTGAAGCTAAATCCTTTGCGCTTAACCATTTTAAATTCCTTATTTAGTCTGATTCGCTTTTGGCATTTAAATAAAATCTACTTTGATTGAAAAATAAATATAATCTTTACTAAATATAATAAAATATTATCATAAAAATTTTGGTAAAAATAATCTGTTTAAAAATTAAAATAATAAAAATAGTAGATCATTTGCCATTAGTCGGCGTAGTTTTTAATTAAATTGTTTGTACTTAATCATTTTAAATTCTATCTTCACTTCTATTCACTTATACTTTGGCATTTAAATGAAATCTACTTGGCTTGAAAGATAATAATTCCCTTATTTCCTAAAGTTATATTTATCATAAAAAATCGACGGGATCGTTTAAAAAACTAGAATACTACTACTACACTAGAAACTACTACACTTTGTACACTAGAAATTTTGAAAGGAAAAATTCCAAATTAAGCATAATTTAAAATTATTAATTTTTCAAATTAAACATTTACTTTTTTCAGAAAAGTGAAATATGAATATTACTGCAAACATAAAAGGAAAGATATTTAAGAGGGCTTATTGTTTCTCAATTAAAGACTATTTAAAAAAAATTTATTTGCTTCATAATTCTTAGAAAAATTGGAAATAGAAATTCACTCAAATTCTTTCATTTTGATAGAAATTATAACATATAAAAATGTGACACACTCAATTTATTTAGATATTTATGACTTCAAATAACGAAAAAAACATAACTATTGCAGATAAGTCAAGAATCTAAAAAAGCGCCTTCTGCTATTTTTGTTTATTAAAAATGTTTGAAAAGATTGTAAACTTTTGAATTTATTAAGTAATTGGAAGTTGGTACATTTCTGCTATCTTTCTCCAGCATAAAAATTCTTTGAATTACGTATATGACATTTCTGAACACTTCATATGATTGATGCGTTACATTCAAATAACTACCAGAGCTTTGAATACGAATGGACTTTATTCAGCCATTTTTAACTCACGAAAAATAAAATTTTATTCAATGGTTCTTGGCTTGTAGGATTCTTCAGACACAAAAAAGGGGTTGGAATTGGAAGAAAGAATTCGAGTCTTTCTTTCGTAATAAAATAGTGAATATAAAATAAATATATAGTAAAACTAAACTATAAACATGGTCGGTTTTTCTTATTTGTGTAGCTTCGATCAGAAAAAAATTATAACTAAAAGAGCTGGAATGATTCATCTTTTAACATCTTAATTCGAAACTTTCTGTCAGAAATTTATTTTCAGATTCTTCTATTAATATATAGATATCCATTAATTATTTTACTAACCTCTTAGCTGAAAACCATGGTGGAAAATACCATTTAAAGATTTTTAATGCAAAATTTTCTTCCTGTTGTCGTTATTTTTGAATTATGATTTTCATATTCACTCATCATTTTATTCTCTTTGAATGATTTATAAATAATTACTTCATTATAAATATTTTATAAAACTGGATTTCAAATTGAAAAAGAGTACTAATTTCTTTTACTACTTTTTTCATTCATAATTTATATCTATGGTTTGCTGGTAAAGTTTTTCTTCTGGTTTCTGGTAAAGAGATTTCATCTGCGAAATCAGATTCCACCAACTTATCTAGGCAGTGCTAGCACACGTTAAATCTTTCTTTCAATTAAAAAAAAATATCATGGCAGATGGAATCTTCTTATTGGTATTCACATTGAATGATTCTTATTATATTGTAGTGAAAGCTTATAAGCCAGTTAACAGCTACACTACCCGAGCAATTGCTTTTGTATTGTGGTCATGTTATTTGGCTGCGAACCACAAGGTCCCAGGTTCTATCTCCGCTCATTATAATTCGCTACAATATTATTTAACATTTATTTAGTTATTTTTAAATGTTTCATGAAATGAAGAAAGCATTGAAAGGACACTTTGTTATGAAGCCGTTTGGAAATTTTTCTTAGGTCAGTCCCAAGAATGTTCAATTAAGCCAAAATTTGAACAACAGTTCCAATGACTCATTAATGTCTATCTGGAAGAAATGACTTAATAATTAAAATAAATAATTAAATACATTAAATGTTGTTTATTGAATTTATTATCTACTGAATGCAGATTATATTAAAGTGTAATAATCATTAATAACTAATTTTTTGAAAGATACGATTACTTAAAATTCTTCTTTTTTATTTAAGGAGTAATTATACATATTTAAATTTTGTCTTAATCAAAATGTGTCATATCAGTGGGTATTTTAAAACTATTCGTTCTATCTTTTTAATTTCTTTTATTCAATGGAAATTCATTATGGGACCTAAATTTTTCTTATTCTATTCAACCCTAAGAAGATTATTTTTCACTTTCGTTTGAAAAAGATTAGAAGAAAAGAAATTCGGTATTAACTTCAATGTTTATAATATGAACATTGTTACATTCCAAAGTGGCAAAGTCTAAGAAAAATAAGATTTATCAAGATGGCACTAAGGCATAATGATAGATTTCTACAAAGAATTGATTCCTTATAAGGCCACCCAAATGTTTAGACAAAAGACATTAAGATTTCTCAAAAGACGATTCTTGCAATCTCTACGTGGATGAACATTAGCAGATTTTTGGCTTGAGGATATATCCTCCAGGTCCAATTAATCCTAAGCTGCAAATTAAAAGCATTAATGCAGAGCTCTACAGAGACTGCAGACATAGATTATATCCACTAGAGACCCAGATGTTAGTTTTAGTGTTCTAATGGCACAACCAATAACGCTATACTGAATGGAACAGAGATTATTGAAGATACTAAAACATTGTGTTCATAGAGCAATTTTCTGAATCCGCTCTCAATGAGAGATATAACCTTTTGGATCTGCTGGTGGAAGATGCTTAATTTTTCTGAAACAATGAATGTTTCTGAAAAGAATAAATGCGTTGTGTTTTTACGATGGCAAGGGCGAAAATATATTGAAAACTTAAAAAAGAAAGAAACAGAAAATTTATTAATCTGCAACCTGGATATGTTTCTTTATTATTAATGATAAATGAATTTTACTGAAAAAATATTTATTATCTGTTTTCTTTTGGAGTGTAAATGGAAATCCAGGGTACTGAAAGTTTTGATCTTCCGTAATCCGAAATATATAAAAGTTACAACTATAGAAACTGTTTTTATATAATAACTTACGAATGGAATATTTTAACATTTAGAAGTAAATCACAAATTGACTACTCCGACCCACCGGGAGGCAACGGAGAAACTTACATTACCGGACTGCCGCAACAGCAACACTGGTGGGAACTGTGGCTGAATCCTAATGGCCATCACCGGCCACGGTTAACCACTCCCTAAAGAAATACGTCCTGTTATCGATGGGAGGAGCTAGACCTTACGCTTTTGTGTAACCACAAGGGTGGCGAGAGCCAATCACCATGCCGGAAGCTTCTCATCCTCAATTATGAAAAGCCCCCCCCCCCCGTGGGACACATTTAGAAGTAAAGCAAAAGTATACTTTATACCTCAAACATAAATTTTCTTTTATGTGGGCTTTTGTATGATAAAGACAGATTTCAGAAAAGCAAACAAAAAGTAATTCTCACATTTTAATATCACTAAAATTCAAGTTCAAGAAATAGAAAATATTTATTGGCTCTGGTTGCAAATGTACTAATTTTAAAACTTTGTTACATAATGAAAGAAAATAGAAATTGAAGATAAATTAAGAAATACATTTATAGTAATAGAGCATTGCGCATACAGGAAAATCACTTCTGCACATTTTTTTAGAATCCTTATAAGTAAGCAAGTAATCGAAATAAATGCAATAAAACCAATCTGGGTAAAATCAAAACCAAAATGTTTGTTGATATATTACAGGTAAAATATTTGGTTTTGCCATCCACCTTCTCTTTATTTAAATCCCCTCAATTAAAAAAATATTCTCTGACGAAAAAGAAACCGTTTGTGTTATACCAGATGTCTAGTGCAAAACTGCTTCTTAAAAATAGTAAGAATAACTTTTGAAGCTCACATCATTTGTGAATGGCAAAATCGACGCTTGTACAGGATTTCTTTCATACAATATTTACGTCTCGCTTGCTACGGCTTAATGTACATAAAATGTTTCTTTGGGCTAGAAAGTTTGATAAATGAATTTTCAGAATACTGTGAATGGAAATATGGGAAAAAACTTTTCCTGATTTTCTAATTGGGCAGTTTTTTTTTAATGAGACTTCAAAGTATTTACGAAGTTAACATGTGTTTCGTATATATAAAGTATATGTATACAATATATGTTATATATGTAATGATATTTTCAACTCTTAATTTAAACCTAATTAATTTCCAAAACTATCTTAATTTAGCCCATATTAATTTAATTATCTTATTTCCTGATCCAATTCCACTTTTAATTCAACTAAAGCTGTGTAAAAATTACTGCGCCATCAGTTGCCCTTGCCAAGTTAAACACGAGTATTCAATTGACACGTGGCCGGAAATTCAATGTTATATAAGACTAGTGATTTTGTTTTGTTTTTTTTTCGTCCCTTCCTTACTTCTGCCTTTGTACCGCACTGCGGCGGACATGTTCTATCCGCACTTGCTTGTAAATAAATGGCTTTCCTGGCACAAAATCAGCTTATATTATATAATAGCGACCTTTTGTAACCATTCTTAGAAGTGATCTATTATGGATAATGATATTCAGTCGACAAAGTATTTTTAAATATCGAATTGAAATAAGATATTTAAAAACATCTATTTAAATATGTACATAAATTTTTCTCATGGAAACTAGTCCCGTGATGAAACGAGTCCAATGCCATAAAAAATGCAATTGCATAGATAATCTACTTTTAAATGCATGCTATCTTTTGAGAAAATGTAATTTCACTTTTATATTTCGCATGTAAAATATTCAGTTCTCAATCTTTCGTCCTTAGATTTCTAACAAGAAACGCCGTGTAAGGGGGTCTGTTGCACGATAAATCCATCAAGGCCAAACATCCTCCCGTTGGTGTGGTGTGGTGTGATAAGGAGTGGGGGGTGCTAGCTCAGGTATCGTCCTCGTCATCTGACCGCGATTCAAAATTAAGAGGTCCGTCCCAAAATAGCCCTAGTGGTACTTTAAAGCGGAACGTTAATATAACTAAACTAAACAAAAACTTCTAACAAGAAAGAAAAAATTTGCGATTAAATAATTGATGAAAAGATTGACTCGAATATTATTGAAATAATGAATTTTTTGTTAAAAATTATGAAAAAACTTGTTTTTAAGGAATAATCGAAAATTGAAGAATAGATGAAAATTAAATTGACATTATTTATAAGATTTTTTTAATTTAAAATGATGCAAAAAAAATTTTGTATATTAAGAATTATGAAGTTACTGCGAAAAAACATCGAAATCTCACTTCTGGTTTGAGTAATTAAAATTTCATAATTTTCACATAGTGAAGTACATTGCAGAAAATTAAACATTTTTATAAATTGCCAAAATTTAAAAATAAAATTACATCATAAAGAAATTGGTATCATTAAAAAAAACTTTTAAAAATTTAAAAATGGTGTAAAATTCAATTTTATATTATTGAACTTCTCGAAGTTATTGGCGAAAAAGCAAATGACACTAAAATTTTCAATTAGTTAAAATTCAAATATCAAAAACATTGTTCCGGAATATGTCGTTGGAATATTTAATAGCTCCATGCTAAGCGGCGTGTCCTGTTGAACGCCAAAACACATACTTTCATCTTCGTTATTTGTAAAATAAAGACAGCAATGAAGCGGTCTTAAAAGAGGACAAATAAAAAGGTAGAATAAATTTATTAAAAACTTTTTTAAATAATGCATTCTTATTAGCATATTAGAAAAATATATTTGGTTTCAAATATTTTCTTCATTTTAGTTCATAATTTATTTTGTAAATATTTCCAAATCTTGAATCCAGTACTTCTCAATTTCACTCATAGATGGCGCCACGTGCATAGAATCAAACTTTAATGAAATTCATTTATTGGTTGATAAGTATTTTCTAGAAATATTTAATTTCCATGAAATTCTATTCGATTAGATAAAGATGTGTAACATTTTAAAACTAACATATCAAAAAAAGTAAATAAAAATTGATTGCATAATTCCATCTTAAAAAACATGAAACAAGTCGAATTGAATGAAAACTTACTGAAATCAGTCAAAAGAAAATCAGGATTTTATATTATTATACATACATACATACATACATACATACATACATACATACATACATACATACATACATACATACAAACAAACAAAGGTATTAGAATCAAGTTAATAGGAAAATCAAAAATCAAATAAAAATTAAACCAAAAAAATTATAAAAAATATAAAAAAAGAATCCTGCCGGAAGACTTTTTCATGGGTCACCCTCAGGCAGGGATTCAAAGAAAGGGATTTTTTTCTGTGAGGAAATGCAGACATTTGTCTAATAATGATTCCTCGTGACCCGAAAATCCCCTGAAATTATGCCCAAGAGATATACCATTTTAACAGAAAGGAAATACAAAACAACAAATTAGAAGAAAATAACCACTACAAAGTAAAAATACAATAACAAAAATAACAATAAAAACAAAAAATAGCACTAAAATTAAAAACGAAAAGGCCAGAACTTACCATCAACAGTCAAGGAAATTTTAAGCTATCAATTGTGATTCCCGCTTTTTAAAAACTAACGGTAAATTATGTAAACAAATGTAGGCTCCCAGCGCCATCTATTGAGTGATCTAATATGCAAGGATAGTTTTATTTTTATTTGCAATATTAAATATATATATATTTATTTAATATTGCAGCAGACCTATTAAATGGACAATCTGAACATAGATTCACTTTAATCCATAGCGTTGCTTCAAGATTTCCATCATAAAAGGGCAAAAGTTTATTTCCATTTGTTCCATTTGATTAATGCTAATTAAAAATTTTAGTTTATCCTTTGCAATTATATATTGGACTATCAAATTGAAATATATTAATCGTAGAAATATCCACATCCTAAAATATTTGAAATTCTGTTATATTTTTTTTAAGAAGTAAAAAATTGCTTCTTTCACATAATTTCTCCAAGACCCCTCAGAACCAAAAATAAATTATAGAAAATTGCAAATTTATTTATTTTCTAAACAAACTCATTAATTAGATGGAGAAGAAGAAAAAATAAGAGCAATATCCATAGGCGGAAATAAAACAAATCAAACATTTGATAAAGCAATGCACATTTTTATCTTAGTTTTTCCTTCTTCTTTTGTTGCAAGATTAAAAACATCTCAATCATTATTAATCATCATTAGTTCCGCGCATTCGAGTAACAAGATACGTCCGGGTAGAAAGCGCCGTAATTAATATAATTCCTTTCAGAAAAACAGCAAAAAACAAATGCCGAGAGGATATTTAATTTTCTCCTTTTCCTTTTATCTGAATCCACAAGTCGCCCATTTCGATATGAGAATTTTTTTTTTTTTCTACAAACGGATGTCATTTCTAGAAAATATGAATTACTTTGATTGCTTCTTTCTGTATTTCTTTCTTATAAGGTAACGCGAATTCCGCCCATTTTTGACGTGGATTGCTTTATTAAAATAATTTTCTCCCAATGTTAGTTTCTGACAGAGTGGATCAATTTTGAAACAAATGAATTTGTGTATGGAAAATAAATTCTACCATTTATTTTATTCGAGATTTAATCGATTAATTCTTAAGCCTTTTTTTAAAGACCACTTAAGACATGTAGAAATAATTACGATAAAACTTCTTTATAAGAGTTGGAAATTGAATAAAGACAACAACAAAGATGCACACAAAACAACACTGATGCAGGCTTATAATGCAATCTTTCGATGTAGTCATCAACGTTCTATGTAATTAGTTTCTGGATTTAGTAGAATACTTGAATTAGAACAAGTTCTCCTTGCTCTGATGGAATGATCTGTTCACTTAAAATCTCTGCCACAGTTCAGAAAATAATCCGCGACAGATTTTTAATAATGGCAACAGCAAAGATACATCAGGTGTAACACTGATACCAGCTTATAAGCATGCAATCTTTCAATGTGGTCATCATTGTTCTAAATTCCAGTTTCTAGAATTTGTAGAATATTTGAATTAGAACAAAATCTACTTGCTCTGGATGGAATGATCTATTCATCTAAAAACATCTGACACAAATTGGAAATAATCTGACATTTTTAATAATGGCAACAACAAAGATACATAAAATAGAACACTGATACTATCTTATAACGCTTGTAATCTTTCTATGTAGTCATAAGTGATCTAAATTCTAGTATCGTGGTATTTGTAGAATATTTGAATTAGAACAGATTATACGTGCTCTGGATGCAGTGATCTGTTCACTTAAGAATATCTGGCATAGGTCGAAACCAATCAGTGATAGATTTTTCTTCTTGTTGGCGTTGTAATTTTCTGTATACGTATTTAAGCCCACCTGATTCAAAACAGGAAGAAGCAATTCATGGCATTTGAAGTCGAACTACTCAGAGATTCATAAATCAATCCTAAGCGACAGCAGATATTCCACTAACTGCAAGTCAGCATTAGTGGAACAAGCTGAAGAAGCTAGAGTAAAATTAAATTAAATTGCTGCCATTGTTGAATTTCTGACCCTTGTTGTACGTCTTCCCAAGTCCATTCCTAGACAACGTACTTATGAGAATGATATACAATTGAATATTGGTGCATTGTAAGATGATGCACTTGTTTTAAACACTGTATATACTGGAAAAAATTACTTTTAATGAGATTCCGTAAATTAAATTGTTGCCATTGTTGAATTTCTGACCCTTGTTGTACGTCTTCCCAAGTCCATTTCTAAACAAAGTACTTATGAGAATGATATACAATTGAATCTTGGTGCAATGTAAGATGATGTAATTTTTTTAACCAGTCGATATAATGGTATGTATGGTAATTATTTAACAGAATATAATTATTGCATATATCACAGTATTTTAGAGTAATTTAGAATAAAAGATATAAATTGAGTTGGTTACCTTTATTTTGAAGCCATTCTGAGTTTACATTTTAATGACATTTCACAATTAGTGTATTATCGATGTATGATTTTAGATAATAGTAATATTTTGCAAGATATTTTGAGGCGGATTTGTGTGGAAATGTTAAGATTGAATCCTGCTTTAAAACGATTATTTGTCTCGATTGTTGTCATTGTTTAGTTAGGATTCTGATTAAATTATCAGGAGCAAAAATTATATTTTATTATGCTTTCCTAAAATGATTTTCCGTCCTATTCGAATATCAGTGATGATATATCTTAAATATTGTAATGAAGGAGTATAAATCACTAATAAGGGAAAAAAAGATTTTTCTAAATTGTCAAAAATACAAGAGGATAAAAGTTTGTTTTATAATGTATCGATCATTTAAGGAAAATCCGATATTTCGAATACAGTTTGTTAAAATACGTATTCTTATATTCATGCTGAATTATTTCTTTTTCCAGCAAATAGAATCAATTGAACCATATTTAAAAAGTTTTCTTTGTTTATCTACACTAAGAGACAAATGCCGAAGACGGCTGTGAAAGGGATATTTTTAAGAAAACCGAATTTTGCCTTCATTTTAAAGCGATGTAGTTTTTGGTGATAAACGTTTGTTCTTTGTAATTTACCATATTCTCTTTATTTGTATTATTTATTTTACATGATGAATCACATGGAAAAGCAAGTGCGTTCAAAAACATTCTGCTGATTTTTTTTTTTTTTTTTTTTTTTTTTTGAAATTTCTCAGGTTAATACTTCTCTGAAGTATTTCGCATTTCTACTTAAAAGAAACATCTAATATTTTTACTTAAGTCATATGAACTTTTATACTAGCGGTGATTTAAATCTTTGAAGGAATTTTAGAATCACATCATGAACACGGATTTTCATTGTTCCATGTACTCATGTAAGCTTTTCAACCCTATCTTCAGAAATGAAAAGAATTATCATGAATGTATTTGTATCGAATTTTTTTTTTAAATATGTAACATTCTAATAAATATGCTTTAGAAAGGTTAAAAACTTTCTAATGAGATAGCAAAATCTTATTCTAGATTTTTTTAGAATATAAATACTTGCTCATTAACTCATTTCATATAAACTCACTGAAAACTCAAACATTATCAGCAGTAACGAAACTAGAACTTTTTGTGAGAAAATTTCTTTATAAAAAAAGAAGAAAACTTGTTGGGACTCTTTATACAATTAGACGTACATTCAATCTCTTGAAAGAAAATATTTAAAAAAAAAAAAAAAGAATATCAGCTATCAAATAGCTTTCTGTAATTCATTAAATTCCTTTACGAAATGCTTAACAAGAATTTTCCTGTCGTACAGCACATGTCAGACATTTTCAATCAGATAAATGAGACGTACATCAGGCATTACATTCAATCGCCTGCCTATCTTTGAAAAGAATTTAATGAAGTGTAAACATGTCCGCAGACATCTAATCGGATGTTTCCCAGACAAATTAGTGAGCATTGATCTTTGCAAATAGCTTATTCAATTGAATTGAATGAATTGATAAATGATTGCTCAGTTACAAAAAAAATGGCCGAAGAGATAAAAAACACGAAAGCAAACGCGACAGTCAACTGTACAGATATATCTATAGAATAGTTGTAATTTCTTTGAAAAGAATTGCTTAGAAAGTCTACTATTAGGTTTTTATCCGCAAAGAAAATTAATGGGTTTTCTACTTTCAACAGACTTATTAGTTTTCAGAGCAAATTGAAGATTTTTGCTAAATCACTGAAATTCGATTAATGTCTACGAAGCGATAAATTGCAATTTCAGTTTAAAAGTAATGCTTATTTATTTTGCTATTAAATTATTTTCAGACCCTTGTGTATTTTGTTGTAATAAATCTTTTCCCGCGCTTTAATATCTATAATAAATTATTTTCTCGCTTCAAATTTAGAGTCATTACTTTATAATATAAAACGAAAGGAAATGATTCAAAATACAAATGCATTTTTATGCAAAGTATTTATACATAATTTTTAAAATTGTCTTTTTCAAATATGATTTTGGAAGGATTTCAATAAATTCAACTTACAACTATTCGAATCTTTCCAGATTTGAATTGAACCAAAAATATTTTTTATCTCTGAAAGTTTTTAAAGTTTTCCCAATTGTAAGTGAAATAATTTAAGTCTTTTCAGCAAATTCGAGTCTTTTTTTCGAGTACAAAAACATGCACTTTGTTTTTATAGTAAACAGTATTTTTTTTAACATTTTTCACAATGTTTATATACGCGTCTTCACAATAGTTTCACAACACTTGAACTTTAATTCACCTTATTAGCCCCCAACGTCATCTATGCTTGAAAAAAATAATTTAATAAAACTTAAGAGTATGGAGTGCACTTGTGGTATAATATTAATTTTAAATAAATTTAAGAGGGTGCTTTTTTGATTGTGCGCATTGCCTCTTAAGTGATAAGAGTTTCATAATTCTATAAAGGGTTAAATGTTTCAATAATTATTTTTATTATTTTTAACATATTTATCGTTTCTTGATAAAAATTCCATAAGATTTAATTTTAAGTAATATTGCAGAGCAGCAGGACATAAAATATTTTTTTTAAAAAATTATAGCGTAGTTTATATATTTAAAATAATTGGGAAAACAAAAGAATCAATCTCCCATTCTCAATCAAAATGATGATTTCGCCATTTTTTATTACGAATAAAAGCTTATGAACCCTAGATATGTCATCAATGGTCGCTTGTCTCCAATTTTTATTTGTGCGCGAAATCTCCATTAATCCCGACGAATGAACTAGTAGCCAAAGACGACTAGATAAGTAGGATTTACTATTTTACCCCCTTTTCTGTCTTTCTTATAATTCTTTTTTATTCTTCCTGTTTAAAACATTATCTCTAAAAATTACAATAAAATTATCTTTTATTCCATAACGATTAATCATGATCGAAACGAGCATCTATCAATTTATCAACGAGAATCCACTGTTCAAGCAGCACAGGGTGAAAAATGAGACTGGTCAGATACGAAGGCAGAGGCGAAATAGTGTCTTCGAAACTCCCCGTCCTATCTCAACCAACACGTGACTCCCAACCAAAAGGCCATCAGCCCTAAACAAGATGAGATATCGCCAGCATCGAAACAAACAGAAATGCCTCTCTGTTTCTTGGGTGCCTTCCAACATCCCCCAGTTTCACTGTTGAGCCTTGGCCATTCCACCAAATCTCTTTTATTCCTTTTATATATCGAGTTCTATTTCCTTTTGGGGAACACAGGGAGATTCGATATCGGAGTAGAAATTTTTTTTTTCCTATATCTTTCTCGCTTTTGCAGAGAGGATCATCTAAAGTGATGACGAACTCTAGAAGTGAAGTGCTGCATCCCCCCCCCTTTTTCTTTTTCCTCGCATTTTCTTCCTTGTGTCGTAATTGTCAAAAAATTTGAAATCGAGGTTCAGACGAGACCTTACTTTTCAGACTTTCCAGAATTTGAAAGATATATTTTTGGAAGTATGCGAACCCAATAACCAAAAATATACTTTGAGGTGTTCGGATGGAATTTGACACATTAACATAACACCAAATCTGTAGACTTTTCTTTTTAATTTTGGGCAAAATTTATTTAGTGGAAATCCGTCCAAGTGAAAATAATAATCAAAAACAAAAAAAAATCTAAGACTGAAAAAAAATTTTATTCAAAGATGAAACATTCAAAATTTAGATACATATTCAATTTAGAGCCAAGTCGTCAATGCTTTGACCTTCTGTCGATATGTTTCTGGTTAGATTTTTAACCATATCTGTCTAAAGGTTGATCATTTATCGATCTGTATTTTCACATCCATATAAAAGCAATAAACTCGGAAACGCAGTGACTAATTAAATTTGGCATGTAATCTTGAGATTACAATTATTATTCTATGTGAAATTGTGAGTTCAAAGGGTCTGAAAAAGTGTTCATAAAATTTATATTCAGTTTTTGGGTATTTGTGTATTAACCACTTCAGCAGTTGATCGTCAAAGAATGTTCACTAGATCCATAATGATGATCGGTAATGAGTATGCAAATAAAACAGAGATCTGTTTTTTCCACTATGCTTTGAAACACACAATTCTCGTACTGAGATTCTAAAAATAAAATTCTGAACATTCGCAGCATTGGCCAAGTTCAATAATTTCATGCAATGGAGGAAG
Organism: Argiope bruennichi; assembly: GCF_947563725.1. Taxonomy (NCBI): domain Eukaryota; kingdom Metazoa; phylum Arthropoda; class Arachnida; order Araneae; family Araneidae; genus Argiope; species Argiope bruennichi. The sequence continues at coordinate 44,170,865 of NC_079158.1, forward strand.
GAAATTAACACTTTATTATAGAGTATGTGAAAAAATTTGAGGGCGAGCAGTCTCGCTGGTTTAACTGTATATATTATTCAAAGTCTTAAGAACATAAACTTAAAAAGAAAATTCATGCATTTATTTCTTTAATAGTTTGTGCTGCATAAATTTGAGGGTTTTTTTAAAATTATGTTTCATATTTATGAAGCGTTCGTTGAATAAGACAAAAATATCATATTTAACGTCCCCCCAAAAATTAAAACCACTCTACAAAAAGGTACTTCATACTTTTTTTCATCATGTTTTCTAAAAATGTCACAAATTAATTTCAATTCCAAAAAATATATTTATTGTTGTTTTCTCGAATAAAAAAAGACGTTAAAATATTAATTATTTTTTTTTTCAGATGCTCTTTTCAAAATCTCTGTTCATGGTTTTCTTGACTTCTGCTACTTACAAACTCGCAGGAAATAATGAATAAATTTTATTTTATTTAAATATCTTATACTTAACTATTTGATCATACGATCAATCATATCTCTTATTATTAGAAACGTTTGACTGAAAAATTAGAAAACTTTTAAAAATAGAATTAGAATCAAGAACAGTTAGAATTGACTAATAAAAATAAGATTTTTCTTTTTTAGTTAGTATTTTATAAATAATTTTTTTATCATTTTTTTATATTAAATAAATATAAAAAATTGAATAAGCTCTTTTTTTTCTAAAATCTTGTATATAGTAAGGAATAGTAATGCATTAGATATTTTTCTGCCATAGCATTTATTATACGCTAAGTAAAATGAAACCTCCCTCTGCAGTAGTTATCCACCATGCCAAAGTTAGTTGTCTAAAGCGATTTGCCGAGCTGAAAGGAGTTTGATTTTTGGACGACAAAATATTAAAAAAAATGGAAATTTATTTCACTGCAAAGTGAATTTTGAAGAATTATCCGAGAATAATATGTAACTGCAAACCATAAAATTAAAGCCATATTTCTGAAACTTGTAAATATTTTCTAAATCAAATTCTTTTAAAAAGAAGATACATTGTATTTGGAAAGCTACATCTAAAACACAAATGAAATCAACAAAATTAGAAATATTTTTAAATAGAAAAAAATGAATAAACAGGAATTTTTTAAAAAAAGAAAATGACTAATCTGGCCTGAAGATTTTATAAAGAATCTTCCTCAAGCAGGGATTCACAGAAGAAAGTCCCCGATTTGAATCCCTGTTTTGATAAAGCCTTTATAGCGAATTTATCATTTCCTTTTTTTTTCCAATTTATTCATTTTCTGCTATTTAAACTTAATATTTATTTCTGACTAAAAAATACGTAAATCAAAAGTTTCTTGATAGAAAAGAGAATTTGAATACGCTTGTGTTTTTCAGATTATTTTTCTTTTTATACTTGACCTCTTCGTTAGTAGTTGCGAACCAATGGATAATAATATCACTCAATTTTCCGGTGGTGGTGGGGTGTGTGTTAACCTAAGCATTAATGATTTTATTATATTTGTTCTCTCGCAGGTGAAATAATTGATTTAATTTCTTTCTACTAATTTTCCTCAATACTTCTACACGCTGGTCAAAGTTCAAAAGAAAAAAAATCTTCGATATCGTTCTACTCTTGAACGTCCACCTCGATTTCTTGGACATCAAGAAGCCACTAAACCATAAACAAAGCCTCTTGATCTCAGAGATCGAAAGGCTTTGTTTATGGCTTAAGTGGGCTCTTATTCTCTGGTTGGTGGATTAGATCTTCCACCCAAGTGGAAAGCAACATTTATTATTTTTCACTTCACTTTGGGAAAGGAATGATTCATTTTGATTTAGTAGGGATGAATAATTTCGATCCCGGTGGTGTTTTTATTCCTTATTTATTGCATCAAGTGTAATAATTTTCATTCGAAAATATTTTGTTATGGGATAATTAATATTCTGTATTAAGTAAAATAACATTGTTACGGAAATTCCCGAATCAGTCCGTAGGTTGTACAGTGAAAAGCCAGTAACGAATGATGACAGGCTCAATAAGAAGTAATGGCAATTTATTCTACCTGAAAACAGAATACACAAGAAAAAGCACGCAGACGAATTGGACACTACACAGTACTTGCTATAAACAGCAATACAAAGCAACAAATGGGTTATAAACAATCTAACAACACAAAGCAACAAATCGGTTATAAACAACCTAACAACACAAAGCAACAAACGGGTTATAAACAATCTAACAACACAAAGCAACAAATGGGTTATAAACAATCTAACAACACAAAGCAACAAACGGGTTATAAACAATCTAACAACACAAAGCAACAAACGGGTTATAAACAATCTAACAACACAAAGCAACAAACGGGTTATAAACAATCTAACAACACAAAGCAACAAACGGGTTATAAACAATCTAACAACACAAAGCAACAAACGGGTTATAAACAATCTAACAACACAAAGCAACAAACGGGTTATAAACAATCTAACAACACAAAGCAACAAACGGGTTATAAACAATCTAACAACACAAAGCAACAAATGGGTTATAAACAATCTAACAACACAAAGTGTTCAAAGAGAACTCTCTGGAGAAACGTCTTCCAACAACTTTAGCTAAATTCAACTCTCTCTTCGTTTAGTTACTTCACTTTTTTTTATGTCCCATAACAGAGCATCGACCGTTCTAGAAGATTATCGTATCTTCGCTTGCAATCGATATATCGCTAAAATTCCAGCAGTTTCAGGAACTTTCGTTTTTGTAACCAAAGTCGCCTCGTCGTCGGGAACCATTGATTTTAAACTGTCTTCTTTATCAGGATTAATTTTACAAATTCATAACAATATATTAGTTATTTTGGTCTTGTTATAATTCTCTGATGTATATAAATGATTAAGTCATAGCGAATAGTAACATATATATTATAATCAATTTCAAAAAGGTTTTTACTACCCATTTATACAAACATATGTGGACGTTAAGTTCTATCACCGACGATATCTTTCATCGCCGTTACTCCTACCCCCCCCCCAAAAAAAAATAGTAAGAACCGTCTTACTTATCCCATAACTTCTTAGTGGAAAAAATGTATTAACAACCAAACTTTTCCTTTATATTTTATATAAAGAATGACTTAAGATAATAAGAAAAATCAATCCATAAATTAACGGAATGAATAGGATAGAAATATCTAAACAAGCATTTTAAACTGTAAACTATTATTTTTTTATGAATATAAATATACGTAGTTTTGTCCTTTTTCAGTGATAAAATTCTGTTGCATATAATTGGTAATAATACTTAACAACCATTGTTAATAGATGTCGTGTTATATTATATAACTTTTTATAAGATATTTTTTCTTACAGAAATATTATATACTTATCGATAATTTCCCTTGGCCAATTTCAGTAATATTTATATAATCATGTGCGTTTCATATTTTTAATTTCTAGTATAGGTAATATAGAGAAAGTACAGTAATTGTAAAAAAATTTAGAACTCGCGGTTTTTATTAGTCTTTGCATTTTAGACCCCCTTGAGTTCGAAAAACATTTTTGAAGTTTACTATAAATACATATAATACTGCAAAATATCCATATGTCTGTGTGTGATAAAGATAACTCAGAAACGTTTTGAGATAGACAAATGAATTTTTATATACTTTCTTTACATCAAATTTTTAGCAAAATCCATTTAGAGGAAGTCTGTATCCGGTTGTTCAAATATACGATAACTACAAAACGAAAAGAGTTATATGAATAAAATTCGATACACATATTTAACATTTATAGTCTAAACACCTTTCAAATTTCGAGCTAAATCCAATAAAAGGTTGACCCACTGTAGTCTGTAATTTCAGAGACAGGCAAACGCCTAAATTCAAAAACGCAGTTACTTAAATATATCATATTCGATACATAATTTCCTGACTGTATTTGTAGTTTTGTGTTAAAATTTTGTTTCATTCGGATGGAAAAAACGCGTCAAAAGCACGAATTCTATTTTCGGATACTATCAATCGCATGACATGGATTAATCGCCAAAACACTCGCCAAGAATGACACGATAAATTTACTAAAAATGCTAAATTCCAGCCAAAGATTAATATTTCGTTATTATTGTATGCCAATTCAATGCAAGAAAATACGAGAAAGTTTTGGGGAGACCATTCCTGTCAGTTTATTGAAAGAAATTAATAGAAATAGCGTACTTGTTAATTCATTTGAAATATATAGTTTCTTATGAATATTATGACATATAATATTGTTTGTGTTCCGTCTTAGAGACGCCTTTCCCCTATTACAGCTGTAGTCATCAGGAAACCGGCGCATGCGCAGTTTCTGTTGAACTTTGATACGCTTCTTTTTTATTACTTTATGATTCAGAATTTTGTAATGCCTATTAGAGATGTAACGGATGTGTCTCCTGTTGCTGTGTGTGCGCGTGCTTTTGTGATGTTATGTTAATGTGCTTCAGATGTCTTCGTCAGTAGCTGCTTTATGTATAATAAATGGAGAAAAGACAGATCAGGTCCCTTTTATTTGATTACCCACGAACATTTTGGCGCCCAACGTGGGGCCTGATCTAATGGAAAAGCAGCTAAGAAGATCGAAAGGAATCAGTAACCAGAAAGGTGAGCGAATATTTTCCTTTATTTAAGAGAAACTCGGACATTTAAAATAATTTAATTTCATGGATTGGAATGTCCGAAGTTAAAAGGAATGAATGTAACAATATAGTGAAATTTGATTTTTATATTTGAAGTTGAATTTTTGTTACATATTAATACTATATTCGCTTTAAAGATATTGGTTACTGATAGAATACTATTGAAATATTGATTGATAATGCATGAATAAATCTAAAATTGATATTGAAATTTGATGTATTAGAAATACAATTTTTATTTGGAGTTTTTGAATATTAAATATAAGAACGATGGATAAACTTTCTAAATTGAGAAAAACCAGAGGGTTGCATAGATCTTCAGTTACAAAATACATTAACAAAATTAATAGCGATTTGGAGGAGAAAATAGATTCTCTTACCACCAAAGATTTGCAAGAGGCCTTAAATTATTTGAATATATCGTCTACAGAGTTAAAAGACTATGATAAACCTATACAAAATCTAATCAAAGATGATAAGGAATTCGAAACCGAAATTGAGTCGGCTTTCGAATACAATGAAAAAATCATAGTTTGTTTGTCCAAGTTATCAGCGCAATTAAAATGTTTACAAGACGAATCAGAGCGCCAATCAATATCATCAAATGTTTCTTTATTAGGCGCTACAGGAAATCCTAATTTAGATGCAATAAACAACACTCAGGAAAGTTCAGCCATCGTACCTGTAAACGAATATAATTTTAAGACCATAAAATTGCCTAAACTTACAATTGAAAAATATTATGGAGACCCCTGTTGCTGGTTAGAATTTTGGAATCAATTTCAAAATTCTATTGATAATAACAAATCTCTGTCAAAAATAGATAAATTCTCATATTTAAAGTCACTATTAGGGGGTGCGGCCGCGATTGCGGTTAATGGCTTTGCGCTCTCAGACGAGAATTATGATCAGGCTTTAAAATTGTTGATACAAAGATTTGGCAGAGAAGAACTGGTTATTAACGCACACATGTCAAAATTACTAAATCTTGTACCAGTAACTGATTCAAATAATATTTATGGTCTTAGAAGGTTATATGATACCGTAGAGATAAACCTAAGAAGTTTAGAATCATTAAAAGTTACTTCAGAGATGTATGGGCATTTACTCTATCCCATTTTAATTAAATTGATTCCCGAAGATCTTGTCCTTGAATTTAATAGAAAAAAAGTTGATAATTCGGTGAAGTTCGAATTTAATGTAACTGAATTACTAAATTTTTTAAGAATTGAAATTGAATGTAGAGAATCCTCTGCGTTTATGCATACCTCAAAAGGCGATAGACGCAAAGAAAATTCGCTCCCGAAAGCGAAACAGAATCCTTTCAACAACTTCAGTCGAAACACAGCTAGCTCGCATGATATATTGCGAAGTCCAAGGTCAAGCGCAAAACCGAAAGATCTTCAATGTTTTTCCGCGTCAGCATTAAACGAAAATTGTTTATATTGTAAAGGCGAGCATCGATCGGAGTTATGTTCTCAAACCGACTTAGAAACGAAACTCGGTGTTTTAAAACAAGATGGCAGATGTTTTTTATGCTTGAAGCCAAAACATCGAGTTAATGAATGCCACCAGAGAAGATATTTGACATGTGAAATATGTGGAAAGAAGCATAATAAATCTATTTGCTCTCAAGCAGAATCTAATACACCCGATTTGAACAAAGATAACAAGAACGTAATTACCGCAATTTCACATTACGATAAAAACAAAACAAACTTTTCTCGCGGTAATATATTTCTTCAAACATGTGCAGCCCTAGTACGCAATGATGAAACAAACGAATTTGAAACAGTACGACTAATGTTAGATAATGGAAGTATGAGAACATTTATAACACGTGAAGTTTCAGAAAAATTAAAGTTAAAAGTAATAAGAAAAGAATCTTTATCGGTATACTCTTTTGGCGCTAAACAAGCAAAGGAACATTTTTACAATATAGTGAGAGTAGAATTAAAAAACCGTGAGGATCCCTCTTTAAGTATTGAAGTAGAAGCTTTGGTTACAGAAAACATTTCAGCCACTACTCTTCCTGTACCTAACAACAATATTACTAAAACGTACAATAAATTGAAGCATTTACAGCTAGCTGATATTATTGATAATAGAGGCAAGAATATCTCAATATTAATTGGTGTAGATTATTATTATGAAATCGTTTCAGGCAGAATAAAAAGATTAAATAACAAACTGGTAGCGACTGAAACAATTTTTGGTTGGTGCTTGCAAGGTCACGTAGGTTTATCAAATGATTTAATGACCATGAAGATTGTAGTAGATGAAAAGGATATTTCGGACCAACTTAAACAATTTTGGAATCTTGAGAATTTAGGGGTAGAAGGGGTTGAAGAGGATGATTTCGAAAAACATACTGTAGATAAATAAATTATGAAACAATTTGAAGAAAATATTGTTTATCAAAATAAAAGATATACTGTAAAGTTTCCTTGGAAAACAAATATGAAAGAATATTTAGCTAATAACTTTGAAGTGGCTAAAAGGAGGTTTTCGCATTTAAAATCAAAATTTATTAAAGATAATTCGTTGTTTTTAGATTATAAAGCTGTTATTGAAGATCATTTAAAAGAAGGTATCATTAAGAAAGTTATAACATGGGAAGAAGAAAAACCTTCATTTTATTTGCCTCACAGGGCGGTAATAAGGGAAGATAAAACTACCACTCGTTTGAGAGTGGTATTTGACGCGAGTTCTCATGCGAAAGGACAGTTGTCGTTAAATGATTGTTTACATACTGGTATCAATCTCATTCCAGATCTTTTTGAGATTTTAATAGGTTTTAGAGTACAGGCTGTTGCCATAACTGCCGACATAAAGAAGGCCTTTCTGCAAATACAGATTGCCGAAGAAGATCAGAATTATACTAGTTTCTTCTGGACGGAAGATCCGGAAAAGGAAGAAGAGGAAATTTTCAAGATGACTCGAGTTCTTTTCGGTGTCAAATCAAGCCCCTTCCTCCTTGCAGCTACAATCCAATACCATCTAAAGAGGTATGTAGAACAATTTTCTAATACCTGTCAAATGCTAGAAAAATCATTGTATGTCGACGATTTAATCTGTAGCCAAAGAGACTTTGATTCAGCTTTTAAAATAAGCCTAGAATGTTATAACATCTTGAAAGAAGCGAGCATGGAATTAAGGAAATGGAAAACTAACTCAGTTGAGCTTCGTGATAAATGGAGAGAGGTGGGTTTAGAAATAGACGAAGAAAAATATTCAATTAATGATAACTCTGCTTTAACTCCTTGTAAAGTGCTAGGATTGGCCTGGGATTCCGATTTAGATGTATTCCAGTTTGACACTCGAAGCTTAGAGAAATTCCTGTCTAAAAAGATAAATTCCAAACGATATGTTCTTCAAGTAGCTGGACGCATTTTTGATCCAGTGGGGTTTTTAGGACCTTTTACCATCAAGATAAAATGTCTAATACAGGATATTTGGTGCTTGGGATTAGACTGGGATGACCCTCTCCCGAAAACACTGACCACTAAAATAAATGAATGGTGCGAAGAAATAAAAAATTTGCATCTTATTAAAATACCTAGATATTTTTTCGCCGAAGCGAAAACCACTGAAATAGTTGAAGCTCAACTACATTGTTTCTCCGACGCCTCTAAGAGGGCATATGGAACTGTAGCGTACATTAGAGTCTTATTGAAAAACGGGGAAATCAAATCAAATTTGGTCGCTTCAAAAAGTAGAGTAGCCCCTCTAAAGACACTTTCGATCCCAAGATTAGAACTAATGGGTGCTCTTTTAGCAGCAAGACTAGGCTGTAAAATAGTTAAGTGCATTAACTTTCCTGTTACACGATTCTTCTGGACTGACTCTTCAATTGTTTACTATTGGATGAAGGGTGACCCTGAAAGATTTAAGGTGTTCGTAAAAAACAGAATTAAAGAAATCCAAAATATAACCAATCCCACTGAATGGAATCACACTCCTGGAACTGATAATCCGGCTGATCTAATATCAAGAGGGTTAACGGTACATGAACTGAGAAACTCTAACTTCTGGTGGCATGGGCCAAATTGGTTGTTAAAAAATGAATGTAAATGGCCTAAATTAGCTAAAATAAATAATGAGACAAATATCAAAGAAGACGCAAACAATTTAGAATTGAAAAAGAATGTTCTAATAAGTTCTACAATAGCAAAAGTAAATCCATTAAATGATGATTTGATTAAAAGATATTCTTCTTTCGGCAAATTAATAAGAGTAACTGCATGGTGTTTAAGATTCTTACATAATTGTAAATCAGCTCTGCAAAACAGAAAGAAAGATCATTTAAATGTAAAAGAATTACAAAATGCTACAAAATCTTTAATAAAAATTATACAAATGAGAGAGTTTGAATTTGAAATAAATTGTCTAAAAAGGAATAAAGTTCTTCCAAAGAATAATCCCCTTCTGAACTTAAATGTATTCTTAGATAATGATGAACTGTTAAGAGTAGGCGGAAGATTAAAATTTTCTGATCTTCCAGATTCACAAAAATTTCCTCTACTCTTACCAAAGAAACACCATTTCACAGATACACTTATAGAATACTTTCATAAAAAAGCACTCCACTCCGGTGTTCAAACTACTCTGTATTTAATTAGACAGCAATACTGGATACCAGCTGGTCAAGCCAAAGTAAAAAGTGTAATCAAAAGATGCTTAACCTGTTTTAGAGTAAAAAATAAAACTATTCAACAGATAATGGGCGATTTACCAAGAGATCGAGTTATCCCATCTCGACCATTTGAAAAGGTGGGACTCGATTTCGCTGGTCCCATAATTACTAAACCTAATCTAAAAAGATCTAGGGTGACTTTAAAATCATACATTGCAATTTTCATATGTTTTAGTACAAGAGCTACTCATTTTGAAGTAGTGTCTGATTTGACTACTGAGAGTTTTTTAGCTTGTCTTAGGAGATTCATAGCTAGGCGGTCAAAACCCTCAATCATATGGAGTGATAATGCCACTAATTTTAAGGGCGCAAAAAATATTTTGGATTCTCTGCTAAAAGCATGCAAATCGGATTCCGTGCAAAGATTTTGTGCCAAGGAAGGTATAGTGTGGAACTTCATACCTCCAGCATCTCCTCACTTCGGTGGATTATGGGAGGCAAATATTGGAGCTATGAAACGGATCTTGTTGAAGGTGACTAAATCAACAGTGTTGACTTTTGAAGAGCTTACTACGCTGGTGACACAGATTGAAGCAGTTTTGAATTCAAGACCACTGTGTCCTCTTTCTGCCGATCCAGCTGATATTCAACCTTTGACACCTGGCCATTTTTTGGTGGGAGCACCACTGTTGTCAATACCAGAACCCAGTGATTCCTTGACTAACATTTCTTTATCTTCTAGATGGTCTCTCATCCAGTCTCTTAGATCCAAATTTTGGAAAAGATGGAGTCAAGAATATCTCAACTCCTTGCAGTCTCGAGCTAAATGGAAACTACCTGAACTGAACATCAAACCCGGACAGCTGGTACTCCTGAAGGATAATAGCAAGAGCCCCATGGAATGGAACTTGGCCCGAATTGAAAGGATATATCCTGGAACAGATGGACTAGTCCGTGTCGCAGACATCAGAACCCCTAAAGGAATTTTTCGGCGAAGTATCAACAGACTCTGCCCACTCCCTTTCGAAGAAGGTGTTGGACAACTGTCCAACGGGGGCCGGGATGTTCCGTCTTAGAGACGCCTTTCCCCTATTACAGCTGTAGTCATCAGGAAACCGGCGCATGCGCAGTTTCTGTTGAACTTTGATACGCTTCTTTTTTTATTACTTTATGATTCAGAATTTTGTAATGCCTATTAGAGATGTAACGGATGTGTCTCCTGTTGCTGTGTGTGCGCGTGCTTTTGTGATGTTATGTTAATGTGCTTCAGATGTCTTCGTCAGTAGCTGCTTTATGTATAATAAATGGAGAAAAGACAGATCAGGTCCCTTTTATTTGATTACCCACGAACAGTTTGAAATATATGAAATCCTTTTGTTGAGCTAAAATATTTAAAACTCAAATCTGCAGGGTTCTATAATATGTGTCAAAGGAATTACCAAAGTTATTTCATTCCATTCATTTTTATCATGCTGAGTTTTCAATTTCCAGCAACATTAGAAAATATTTTCTATCTAACTATTTATCAAATTATCAGATATACAATCAAAACAAAGGAAAAGGCGCTTCTCAACTGCACTAATGTCTCTAACCTCGAATTTCATTCCTTTAATGCCCTCCAGGTAACAAAAGAGTATCAGCAGCCTTTGAGCATTTATCTCCAAATTAAGTAAAAAAGACCCAAAATTATTTAAATGAGGGTATCTGAAAGCGCTACAGGAAACCAGCGGATTATTTACACAGAGTCTGGATTTGTTGATTTGAGGACAGTTAGTAGAAGCTAATTAACTGAATATTGATTTCATTGTTTCTATCAATCCTACATTTCATTTCTGTGAAAGGATGGATTTTCTAAGGAAGTGTTTTATAATAAATTATTTATAAATTTAGATATAATATTTTCCTTCAACAGTTATTTTATGTATAATTTAATTTTATATATAATATTCAAAAATATTGTTTATTTTAACTTTCACTAAAAACATTTACATCTCCTTTATATTATTCATCTTCAAAAATATTATGATGTCTTGGAGCTAATTTTACCCAAACAAAACTATCACAATAAAATCATTTAATTAAATTAATAGACTAATAAATAAACTAAATTGAATATTATAGAGTATATTAAAACAATTGATGAGTATATTAAAACTGTTTGTTTTATCAAAAGCATAAAAAATACAAAGTTTTTACGCTGTTGCACAAAAGGAATGAAAAAATTGATTATAAATATTCATTTTAATGAGAGGAAAATTAATCAAGTTAAATAAAAATATGTATATAGAATATTTGGAGATATCTATATGCATTTAATGATTCATTCAGTAAAAAAACGGAAGTATTTTTCTTCTGGTAGTGAAGCTTTTCCTCAAAAAAAAAAAAAACTGAAACAGAATTCCTTTTAGTTGAAGAAAAGAGTTGAAAGAGTAACCGAAACTCAACCATCGCTTTAAGAGATTTTGGAAAGATTTCAAATTATAGGCATACATATTTATTTCTTTTGGTGCTGGAAAAATCTCAGTGCTGTAGTCTGGTGGCTTTTTACTGGAAAGATACAATATCAACCGAAATGTAAACGGAAAGTAGCCGCCCTAATGATCAACTGTCTACTCATCACATCAATAGTATTAACAGAAAGACGAAACTTTCTTTTTTTGTAAAATTTTGTTATTTTGGAGAAAATATTTAGATACGAAACCCATGCTGATTACATATGAATATTTTTTAATCTTTCCTACATATGAACTGGCCATTTAAATAAAAAAAATCATGAATGCGCTAGGTTAACATGTTATTCGAGGCAATCTGCTAAATTATAGCATTCATTTTATAATTTATCTGTCATTACCTATATTTTTGAACTTACACTCAGTTTTACCATGGTGAAATCGGGTCATTATCAGCATGAGAACAGATAGAAAAAGGTTCTAATAGATAGTTATAAAAAATGATTTTTTATGTATGTATAAACCTCGTTTTTCATGAAAGACACCTATCTAGATAAACTTAAAAAGCAAAACCTAAATTTTATATCCTAAACCTTATCTAAATAAAAAATGTGATCCAAATCGTTAGAACCGTTTCCGAATTACACGAAATAAATTTAACGTATACACAAGAATTGCTTGTTTGAAGAAAGATTAATTTAGCCGTGTCAACGAACTTGGATAAATCATATTTTATCACAAAGAATAAAAAACTTTTTAATTATACTTTCGTAATAAACATACAATCTTATCATTGCTTAGTTATGCTTACGTAACACAGTGGAATTAAATGGAGAACAAAACTGACTAGAAGAATACCATTAAAAGTTTAAGTACCCAAACAATGATTCTCTAATTGCAAACTGTTTTTCACAAAATTGAAAATTCCATGTTTTATTCCGCATATAAACAGCATTAAAATAATCAAAATCATTCTTACTTAGTGATCAAGAATGGAAAAAAAGGAGCAGCATTAAGTTTTTGATAAAACGATAAAAATTGTTTGAATTGCATTGTTGAAAACGATTCTTTAATTTTTTTAACTTTCAGATTTAGGAAAAAATTATATAATGTCTAAATTAGTATGACTATAAAATAATTTTTTTTGAATTTGAAAATCACAAAAATTATTTAAATCATAATATTCTCTGAAAATATCGAAAAAGAACGCCAAAGTGTGCTATAATTTTAATCAATTAAAATTATAATTACAATATCAAACAATTTGATAATATTTAGTAAATCTCGGTTAAACGGTTTGGTCTGTGGAGCGCCAACAGACTGATTTACGTTCTCCTTTATTAGTTGTAAAAATAAATATTTCGACAAAGGTTAAAGTAATTTAACACATAGAAGACCCTAAGAGCGCCTAATTATAGCAAAAAGTCAATCAAGGTACCCCACCAATATCTTAATTCACGATTCCTTATATTTCAATATAGGTAAGGATGTATAATTATCAGTAATTATCGATTTTTCTCAGATTTTAACAGATAGCATCTTTCGAGAGAATTTTTATTATAAAAATTAGCTATATCACGATTTTAGTTTGTAATATGAAGAATTTATTGTATATAACTCGTAAAATGAATGCTTCCTAAAGTTATTGGAAAAAGGAATGTAATTTTCATCTCTTAGCAATAATCTATTAACTGAATGCTGTTAACTTCAAATAAATAGAAGATGAAAGCTTCAATTTAATTTTATTCCAGAAATTAGAATTTACCACAACTCGATTGATTAATGAAATTGTTTAGAATAGAATTGCCTTTGTGTTTACTTAACTATAACTACTTAAGTGCATAAAGAATTGCTTATAACTTCCTCTAAAAGCTCCAACTTTATTAATAAATTATCTAAACAATTCGAATCAGCTATCTGAAAGTTAATCCTGAAATGCATTTTAAGATTTGTTCCAAACTTTTAATATAATATCTGAGTCTTCAAAGAGTCTAGTAATGTTAAAAGCACTTCCAATGAAAATACTTTCCAAGAATCGGAATCCATACAGCTGAATACACAAAATTCATCAACAGTTCATTAGTGAAAAGACAAACGGGACAATAATATGAATTTTCCAATAGAAAACGATTTTCTAAATCATTCCTAGAAACGATGGCAGTTAAGCTAAGATCTCGAAGTATAGGAATTTCAAATGAGTTAGAGCCTTAAGCAAATAGTTATCCAAAAATCGAAACTCTTGCGTGTTGTGAAATATCTCTTTAGCCTTCTGATTTCCAAACTGTGCGAAGACGATCATTTTGGAAGAAAATGCTACCAGCTTTCACTATAAATATGATTTTTGCAGAAATCAGCTATTTAATAAATATTGCGAATCGATGAAGTAGAACAGAAAGTAGTTGAATAGATTAATTCTTACATTTTTAAATTTTAACTTGTTGAATATTCATTATCATCTGAGAACATGATGTTGTTTTGGTTTGGGGTTTTTGAAGTCTCAAAATGCTCAAGCAGAAAATAAAAATTATGATATATTGGAATTCATAAATTATACGATATTTTTTTCCGCTCGTAACCATAAAATTGAGAAAATATTCCACATCTCGAACGTTTCAGATCGGTTTTTGAATTGAAACCACCTAACAGTTTTATTAAAAGTATCTTTGCCGAGTGATCATGGTGCGATGTTCAATCATTATTTTTCAAAATGGTTTTGGTGTTTCACTTTATCAATGCATTTCATGGAAGGAGCAATGATTTAAGCTTTCAACTTTTGTCCTCAAATTTCATATTGAGAAATTGTTCTCACGTGATAATTTGAAATTTTCAACAACAAATTTCATTTTCTTTTTCAAATATTTTCTGTGAATAATGCATGTATCAGAAGAAAGAAATAGAAAACTCAAAGCATATAACATATAAAGCTGAAAAATAAGAGAATTAGTATTAAGTTATCAAATTCTGATTTTTGAGTTATTTATAATTTAAAACTAATCAAAGTAAATTAAATGTAGAAAATATTTAAAAACAATTCTTTTGATATTAAAGTAAATTATCTTTTACTTAGAAGAGACTGAATGACAAGTTGCATATAAATACTATGAACTGATAAAATAATTTGAATAAATAAGCTTACTTATATAATAGAAAATATTAAAAGAATTCATTCAGACAATATGTTAAACAATTGTTTTATTATCTGATAGAAGTTATATAATAATTAATGATACATAAGGATTTCTATAACAATAAATGCATGACTTATTACATGCGCGTAAGAAGCCTGTCGGGGTTAGTTCCTATCCCTAACCCCAGATGATGATTTCTTGTTTGGCTTGCAGTCATGCAAAAGGAGACGTTCACGTGAAATGTGAGCGATCGGTAGCTAACGAGGAAAATAAGAGCAAATTTATTTTAAGGATCGTTCGCAAATCCAGACAGTTTCTTGTGAAATTAGTAATTTATGAAGAAAGTTTTTATTGTCTTTTAGAAATATTCGTTACCGTGAAATGGAATTTCTTATCAGAAATAGTATAAAAATAAGATGTGGATCGATGTGAATAAATGAATAACTAGTCAAGAAAGCCGTTTTCCGATTTTCCTTGCGTAGAATCTTCTATTTTTCGCAAACAGGAGCACAGGGTATGTTCTCACGAACAGTACCGCAATACTTCGTTAGGGAAATATCTCCAATATTTGACAAAGCGAATTTCTGAAAAATTAATTTATTAATGTACATTCCATTCTAAATTCCTTAATAAATATCCTTTAATCGTAACGCTTTAAGTTAGAAATTCTCTTGAATTGAAAGAAATGAGTGCTATTTCTCCTTTACCTATAAAATATAACAATAATATGTCTCAGAAGAAGTTTTAAAACACGTTTCACTTAAAAACAGGAATAATATGTAAATTGCTATGAATAGAATATTGATACTCGGCTTGATTGAAAATTATGAGTCACAAAAATCTTTATTCCTGCTGTAAGGTCGAAAGTATTTCGGCAATGATGAAAATGGAAATGCTAATTCATGATAAGAATATCTTCTAATGAATATTAGAATCTCATGACTGACGTAACAACAAAAATAATCGCAATAATGATTATTGGTAAGTGGGACAATTAACAAATTTCTATCTGCATGTTTTAGTAGCAAGTAGCTATCTGCAAGTAGTCTTCTTTTATATCAATTAATTTATTACTAATTTAGCAATGGATATATTCATTTACAATTTTATAATAGAAGCAGAATTTTTCTTCCATTAAATGTATTCAAACTAAAAAGTAAAAAAGCCATGAACAAAATATGAGGAAATTCGCGCAAATCCATTTATATACAGCCTATCTTATAAGCCTCAAATATAATTTTTAATGTTACACCCAATAAGAAATTGCACAAAAAAATAAGAAAAAAAGTATTGTGAAATAAGAAAGAAAGTATAGCCATATTCAAAAAATTTGAATTCGAAATTTTGATGAATTTTATATTTCAGATCTCCTTGATTTGAAATTAAAAAAATTTTGGAATTATTTCTGTCTATTTGTGATGAGAATAATCGAATACGCGTTTGAACAATACGGATGAAATTTGATACGATCTTTGAACCAATTCAAATCCTTATCAAAGTTGGATTGAATTCATTCAGAGGAAGTCTGTCTGGCAGGATGTTCGAATATAAGTTAACTATGAAACAAAGAAAGCTATTGACTGAATTCTGATACCAGATTTTATCAAGTTTTGGTACTTTAAAATTGGAAAAACAAATTCATCAAGGGGTTTATGATTTATCGATCAGTATTTTCATAAGCATGCAAATGCAATAACTCAAAACTTCAATGACTTAAATATAGTCCAATCATATTAATGTGACCACCACCAATTTTTGACGTCAATGTTAAATAACCAACCGCAGAAGGAGCGTATTATCAGCAAATTTCGTGGATATGTGGTGGATATTTGATGTATATTTGGTGGATCATGCAAAAGTGGAGCGATTTATTCGACGTCCAAAAGGGCATGATCATTGGTTTTTGGGCCAAGGGTGGAAGCATTTCCGAAACGGCTAATTTTGTAAATTGTTCGCGGGTCGCCGTGGTAAAAATATATCGTGCATGGTAAAATGGCACTATCCAAAATCAGTGGGGTGACAAATGTGGTGCACCACAGGTCATAGATAGGAGAGGTGAACAACGGTTGTGGAGATGTATCCGGGCGAATTGGCGTGGAAATGTTGAACAACTGATCGCTCAGTTGAACTAAGGGACTACCAACAGTGTCTCCACTACGACGGTTCAGCGAAAGTTGCTGCGTATGAGCCTCGGCAACAAATGCCTGGTTAATGCACCTATGTTTACTGCTGTTCATCGGCTACGAAGGCTGGAATTTGCACTCCAGTACCGCAGCTGTACTTCCACTGAGTAGAGACAGGTGAATTCTTCCGATGAATCACGTTTTATGCTCCATCAGACAGATGAAGTTAGCGTATATGGCGTGAAACGTCTGAAAGCAAACACCCTGCAACAATTCCCTGAAGAGTCCAAGCTGGAGGATGGAGGAGTATTGTCTGGGAAATGTTTCCGTAATATTTTTGGATGACTCATCATGGTGGAAGGCACGACGAATCAACACAAGTATGCATCTATCCTTGCGGACCATGCCCCCCTCCCTACATCCGAATTGTTTTTCCTCAGGATGATGGCATCTATCAGCAGGACAATGCGACGTGACATAAAGCTCGCAGTGTACGTGGATGGTTCGAAGAGCACCAGGATGACTTTACCGCCCTCCCTTTGCCAGTAAATTCCTCGGACTTGAACCCAATCGAGAATCTGTGGGACCACCTCGATCGGGTTGTTCGTACCATGGATCCTCTCTCGCATAACTTAGCGCAACTGGCCAAGGCACTGGAGTTGGCATGCCTCAACATCCCAGTGAACACCTTCGAGAACCTAATTCACTCTCTTCCTGTACGTCTCTCAGCTGTCCGCTCTGTGAAAGGTGGTTATTCTGGATTTTGACAGGTGGTCTAGTCACATTAATGTGACTGGACCATGTATATAAAAATTTGTCACTTCACCTGTAGTTTTCAGTCAATTTCATTCTGGTGGAGAAAAACCCAAAATACACATTCGGTGTTCTAGGGCTTGTGTGATAACAGCATTCTAGCGATTAATCGCCAAGTATGACAGGCCAATACACTCTTTTTGTACATTAGAGAATACCCGAAAAAGTTTCAGAAAGCTTACTCACGCTGGTTTTTATTTAAAAAAATTATAACCTCGCGATGCTCGAGTTAACATTAAAGCAATTTTTTGGCTACTAAGATTTTCAATCAGAACTGAAAATAAATATGAACATGTTCTTTAAAAATTGTTCCAGTAAAATTTAGTTTAGAAAAATTCATAAATAGAAACTAATAGATGGAAAAGTAATCAAAGCAAATAACAATGTCAAAATGTTTATATAAAATTAAAAAGATTTCAGTCTTTATTTATCATCTTTACGCCAGCTTGCAAGAAATTAGCAAATGGTTTTCTTTAAAAAAAATTGTGTAATTAATGCAATTTTTTTCATAAACTGGAAAAAGAAAATGAAACATTTAATTCTTTCATCATTTTTTACATATGAAACGATAAGTTTCATTGATATTTTTAACTGACTTGCTTTTTATATAAAATAAGTCGCATGGATGGATTATTGCGATCATTTTTCTGTAACCATCATCAATTCATTCCACGCTGGGAACATCTCTTATTCTGATCAATCTATATGATTCTTAACTTCAGTACTTCTGGTTTTTCTTTCCTCCAGAATTATGAAATTTTTCGTCCGTGAATTATGATTTCATTTTGTGAATTTAAATTATCTAAAAAATGCTTGATGTTCTATGCTTTAAATTTATTTTTATTATCATGTGAGAACATGATGTTTTGGTTAGGAGGTTTTGAAGTTCGAAATCCCGCAGGCAATGAATACTGAAGCTCGGAATCGCGTAGGCAACAAATAAAGCATAAATGGCAATTTTCATCATCATCTTTTAAGTGCATACATTTTTTACCTGCTTTTACAAGTGTTGCATTATTATTATGTATGCTTCTTTGAAAGCAGATGCGTTTTTAAAAGGTTGACGTAGAACTATGATGTCATAGTTGTTATTTCATCTCCAAATCGGTCGAGCTCTAAAACTATTTGCCAGCTAGAAAAATTGAAAATTTAAAAAAATTATTATATATAGAGAGAGGGGGGGGGGATAGAGACTGATAGAGAAGTCTCGCGACTGTTTCAAACCAGTTTAAACTGGTTAATGACTTAAATTAAGACAAATAATGACTTAAAAAAATAATTTTCTCACATAACTTGAAATTTCCGATTTTAGATTTTTTAAATTTTTTTTATTTATATTCCTTTAATTCATGGGGTTAATATAACAGAAACATAAAAATATCCCCTTAGTAATGTATTTAAACATTGAATCGCAAAATATAAGATTTCTTACAACGAAACTTGCAATAATTCTTTTTCAATTCAATATTTCTTACAACAATTAAAATTAAATTGATGAAAAGAGGATGGTATTGCAGAATCCTCTTCAAAATCATTGCATCAGTCAGAAAAACTACTTTGAGAATCGCACCACTCTCAAACAAAAAGTCATCATTTGCTATTCATTTTTGCATTTTCTTGTTTGTTTGTTTGAATGAAGGGAATTAAGGAATTTTTAGCTACAAAGGCTATACATTTTCTTTTACGTAATGAAAGAAAAATATCAACAATAAGCCTGTACGATTACGATTTTGTTACCAAAAAGAATCGACATCTCCTACTAATCTGACTATTTTATTTTTAATAAGCCTGTACGATTACGATTTTGTTACCAAAAAGAATCGACATCTCCTACTAATCAGACTATTCTATTTTTAACCTCTTTTTTTGGTAATTAAATCCTAAGTAAGTTGCCAAAATACATCAAATTTGCATGCGTGGTTCACACTCCATCTGATTTTGCTATTTCGTCTAATGGATATTGTTACTATTTTGAAACAAAAAAACAATTGTGACAACTTGCATTTCTGCAATCCAGTCAATATTTCGCATTTTACATATTTCGACAAAATAAAAACAAAGTTGAAGATTTGTTTGCTTTTTTCTTTCACCCAAACGTATCTTATTCTGCATATCTCTCTGAAAAGCTAGAGATAAAGAATAAAAACAGATGGTCTGCAACGTATCTGCCATTCAAGTTTAACTCAATTTCTTGGATACCATTCTTCGGAATATGCATTTTAGTATTCTTGGTGCACCCTTTCTTCTTTTTACGGCCGTATTCGAAAAATTGAGCGTATATCATAGTTGAAACTTTGTATTGTTATTCCGTGTGACAATCTGACAAAAGAGACTCAAAACTGAAAAATAGAATTTTATATGTTTGAAGAGATACAGGATTTTCTTGTCCTTTCAACAGTAATATCTATTTCAAGGAATTGAATTGTTTTTTCTCCTCATTCTGACTATTGGTATACTGCAAATTATTTTTTTACAAATATATATATATATATATATATATATATATATATATATATATATATATTAAAAACAAATTTAACAATTTTTGTTTAATTTTTTAATATTTCAGTTCACCATAAAAAATATTAATTTCTAAAGTGATCTTTCACAGTAATTACATCATTTCATCTGACTAATAGACAATTACTGAAATTTCAGCTATCAGCATTACGTATCTGTGATAATATCAAAAATATGTGTTGTTGTGGGTGTGTAGCCCAGTAATAATGTAAAAGAGGAGGGCAGTGTAGGATAAGATGAGGCGGAAGGTCTGAGTTTGACAATCTTGTGGCTGGGGGCCAACCACAACGATCAAGAAAGCGGATTTGCAGAGAGTGATAACTACGGGAACGGGATTATTTTGAATATGTCACGTCCCTAGAGTAGAGACAGGTGTTGATCATCTCTTAAAGGGATGTCAGTTCAACGAATAAATAGTGATGTAATTTAATGAAGATAAAAATAGAAGTCCATAACAAATGTTGTCGCTGCTGCTTCGTTTAGTGATGGCGGGGTGGTCATCTGTAAATAAGAAGTCCAGTAATATTCAGTAATAGTAATAATTTAAATGTATATTTTTTTCAGTAAAATATAGTGCAGATAAATCATTGTCAATTATAAATTCTAACACTATAAAATCTTAAAGAAGATTCCGATAAAATTATACGATGTGTCTAGAAATATATTGTATAAAATCTCTCCAGTCTAGTGTAGTGAAATTTGCACCATTTGTTACGATATAATATTGTACTAGCAGTTGACCTTGTCAAATATTTGAAAGAATTAATATAATTAGAAATAATATAGAAAATATAATTATCATTACAAATTTTATTTTTGCAGTGTTGATGTTTATGCTTCAATGCATTTATATCGCTTTCACTCAGAATGGTGTTGAATAGATGTCTAATCCATCATGTTCATGCAACATTCATTCGTCTTCAGCAATTTCTATTGCAACATTTTTCAGATGAAAAAAATAAGTAAATAGATGTTTATAACATTTTGCTAAAAGCAGATTTCATTAGATCTTGTTGCCTATGGTCATCAGAAATCCATGGATTGCAACAGAAAACATTGATAATCTAGACACCTTGAAAGTATATCTCAACAGTTGCAATAAATCAATATTGAATTACTGTCTACTGAAAGTGGGCATACAATCCCAACTAGATTTTATGCAATGTTTTAAAGGTCAAACATTTCACTTTATTTTTCAGTGAAGCCAAAAAAATTTCAATGTTAATTGCCATTTCTGTGTATCATTCAATTTAATAAAAAAAATAATTGCCTATACAAATCATTATTGCAGACAGAGTCGAAAATGTGATATTTCCCATAAATTAACTTTTTATTCAAAGAAAAGTTTCTATATGAAATCGGCTTCATTTGGCAGAAAATATCTAAAAACAATCGAGCTCCAAATGTCTAATATTATTTTATAACCATTCCCTACATTAAAAGAAAATTAATGATTAATTCCTTGACAATAAAAAAATGTGTTGCATTTTAATTGCGTATTTAATAATTTCTACTTTTCAAAATTTCCCCAAAAGTAACTATTTATAAATGTTAATTAACGTTTAAAAAAGCCTAAATAGTTCTAAGGAAATGCTTTACTTAATTAGCTTTTCGATAATTCACTATTTTGTAAAAATACATTTTCTTGATAAAGTAATTTTCCGCAAACCTTTTTTTATCACAAAAATAATTTTCTTACATTTTTTAAATCATTGATATTTATCATATTATCAAAAATACATTGTGATCATATCTAAGAATAAACAATTAATGGTAAATTAGTGTTCTTCCTTTACAAATTTAAATATAAAAATGAAATCAACTGAATATAAAAACGTTATTCATTATTTTTCTAGTACAAATTGCTAAGATATATTTTATTCTTTTTTGATTCGTTTAAAATGGAATCTAAGAATAACATTTTTTGAAAATAACGAAGTAAGTTTACAGCTCTGTGAAATAACTTCCAAATATATCATTAAATTCGAATTGTGAACCATTTCTTTCTCAAGATGTTTTTTTCCATCTTTCAGTAATAACTTTTGGAATCCGATTCCGACAACATCTTCCAAGAGAGTTAAAAGTTCCTTAAAAATATCATGAAAATTTAATTTTGCTCTACTAGGAATTGAATTCTATTGAAAGATCAAAGACTTTTTTCCAGAAAAATTTAATTATTAAACAATTAAATACTAAAATTAGCTAATTAATTATTTAGTTTAACTACAGTTCATGAAATTAGTTAAATAACTATTAATTACATTTAAAAAATTAAGAGAATTAGAAGTTTATTATCTTAATCAATGAAGTACACACTGAAGTAACCTAACAGATCAATAACATAAATACCTTTTTTTCCACTACTCTTTATTTCAGGATGCAGTACTAATACAAATTATTTAGAGTTAGTTACAGAGAAAACAATTATATAATAAAAATGCAAACTTTATGATAAAGAAGTAACTTATATGAGAGCATTTATCTGACCTTTTACAAAAACAGACTCTCTGTGATAGAAAGTCTCTAAACGTCCAAATTAATGCTACAGATTTATCGGAAACTGCTTTTTAATGCTCGCACTTCGTAAATTAATAATCATACAAAGCAAAAACTAAAGGAAAAAAGAAACTTTTTTAAGAATTAAAACTAAGAGATTGCGGCTAAGTCTTCCCGATTAGAAACCGAATAGATTTTTTTCCCCAAGTTGCAAGAGGAGAGTCACAAATGCGTAGTGGATGGTGAAATCTTGGGTTGAAATGAAAAAAACCTCTTTTATGGCAAAGACAGAGATCCATCTAAAATATTTCTTTACCTATTTTTGGAACATATTTGGCTTCATAAAGCCCTAAATAAATTATTAGAAATTTATTCTATAATTCAAAAGGTCATCATTACGAGAAAAACAATTACTTGATAACCAATCGTTTTCTTTTGTTGCTTAGCTTTTCTTATACAGAAGAAAAGACTGAATTGTTCCCTTTAGGGATTAAAATTCTTCTGCTAGTTATTTCGAGATATAGATGATTACAAATAATTTATGAACTATGCACTTGCTTTTGTTCCAATACAAACACATAATTCATAATTTTTTCCCTTAAATTTTATTCCAACTTGCAATTCGTTTGGAGAATTGTAATCATTACTTATAATGAAAACCTCGGCTTTATGTTCCATAAACATTACTTAAAAACCTTTTCTAACATGCTCATATATCGTATCAAGGAATTAAGTTATAGATTCAAAATTCCTTTTGCCTGACATTAAATAAAGATTCAAACAGGCATTAATGGCCAAAAATAAATAAAATTAATTTTAATACCAAATAAAATTCTTTGAGTATGAAATATCGATATGAGGTTTATAATTTTAAAACAATCGCTAAAAAATTTTTAAATTCGATTCTTACTTAAAATAGAAATGATTAAAATAAATATAATTTTGTAATAAATAGAATTTAAACGCGAGATTTAATTTTGTTAATGCTAAATTATCTTTTGATTTCTTATCATGAAATAGTAACTGACACTCGTATCCAAAGCATAAATTACAACACTAATTTTAAAACTTTAAAACTTGTAGTAATTTATACTTTGGAAAGTTGAAGAACATCATTCAAAATCATTTATTATTGTTATGAGCATAAATCGCAGTACACTGACTCCCCGATAAGACCAAGAATTTAAGGAATTCCGAAAATTTAATAAATTTTTCTGAATAATAATATTAAACCATAGATTTATTTCTGCATTATTTCAGGCATTGATGCAGACTACAACTTTTACTAAGAATAACGAAAAATATTTTCCTATTTATCCACAAACGAAAATGATGTTTCAAAACCATCAAAATCCCACTCTCTCTTTTTGCAAGTTCTCTCTTAATTTCTCTCGTTATTCCAAAAAGAACACAAAACAAATATTCTCTTCTGGAAAAGATTTACTGAATATATTGGTTTGCCCTTAAGCGATTCTCACCAAGTTATTTTTTCTAAGAATTCCAAATGGTCTTCACTAAGAGCGGATCCTGAAAGTGCGCTGTTTTATTGCCTTTAATAACTTTGTTTTTCCTTGAGTGGTGCACATCACTGCATAAGCCATCTGAATTGGAAATTAACTTACGAGTTACGAGTCTCTTTAAGTGTATATCAATAAACAATAAAGAATTGTGTATGTACATGTCATTTCTTGTTCCATGTTAAATGCATGAAACCTTATAAGTACTGTAAAGTAACACTATTTCAAATTTTCTACTTTGCTGAAAATTGACCTTGTATGCTAAAATTTTATAAAACGTTCTGTAAATAAATATATAGTGCATGTTTGTTTGTTTGTTTGTTTCTTATGGCACTTGCCACTGACAAGCCCGCTGCTACGAAGACAGCGATTTAAGCCTGAGGGGAACGTCTCTTATTTTTTATAGCAGCGTCAACTAGGGCCAAGAGTACGACTTTGCTACTCACGCATCACTCATTCGCTTGCACAACCCCTTTTTACAGGAGGGCACATTCACACATCTCACAGATAGAACAACAGAAGAACAACCATGCCCAAACCGGGACTCGAACCCGGGACGCCCAGATCACGGGGAAGACGCACTACCCCTATGCCAGGACGCCGGCGTACATGTTTAGTTTTAACGTTAGTACATTTTTTAACGTACAGGAAATTTTTGGCTTTAATTCTTGGTTTTTAACGTACAGGAAATTTTTAGCTTCAATTCTTGGTTTTTAACGTACAGGACATTTTTAGTTTCAATTCTTCGTTTTTAAAATACAGGAGACTTTTAGCTTCAATCCTTGGTTTTTAAAATACAGGACACTTTTAGCTTCAATTCTTGGTTTTTAAAATGCAGGACACTTTTAGCTTCATGGTATTTAAAATAGAGGGCACTTTTAGCTTCAATTCTTGGTTTTTAAAATACAGGACATTTTTAGCTTCAATTCTTGGTTTTTAAAATAAAGGACATTTTTAGCTTCAATTCTTGGTTTTTAAAATAAAGGAATTTTTTAGCTTTAATTTTCGGTTTTTAACGTACAAGACATATTTAGCTTTAATTTTTAGTTTTTAATGCATAGTAAATGTATTTATCCATATTATATTTCGAAAATCCGTATTTTAAGTAATTTAAAGGCTTTTTGATACGAAATGGAGTGAATCTGTAAGATTAGTCACGTGTTTGTTTATGACAGTGTGAGAATTTTTGCGATCAACATTAATTTTATTTAGGTGGAAAATAAGCATTGCCTTACTTGTATAACATCTATTGTATTGCTCGGATTATATTGTGAGAAGATCTATTAATTTCTTTCTTTCTCTTAATAAAAAAGAATTTTTGGAACTGAATTTCATCGAATTATTTATTAAAATGCATTTGAAATACAGCACTCGTGTTCAGTTTGGTTGCAAATATTTTCTCAAACATTAAGCACTTTTTATTCTTCATCAAATTGTAAGTAAGTAAGTATTGTACTTTTCAAATTAAATATTATTGTCTTATCTGATTGGCACATTTATGAAATCTCACTCACGAATTTTAAAATGTTGCAATTGGGTTGCCGAGAACTGTCGTCTTTCACTCGAAATAAAATTTTTTATCAACTTTTTTTAAAGCAATACCCTAATAACGAGTTGATTATTCCGACCTGGCCAGATTCATACATTTTAATGGATAAATTTCACTACCAGATCGTCGCGATAACCTTGTTAAGAACTGAGGTTAAGTCTTAAGGGCCATCACCGCCCACGGTGCAACCCATTTTCTTGTGCAAGGTACGCCCCATCATCGTTAGGGTTAAGACGACACCACACCATTTCTGTACCTACCAAGATGGCTAGAACCAATCCTCATACCGGAAGCTTCCCATTCTCATAATTGATGTGCCATCCAATGGAAGGAGAATATATTTGAAATTAAATGCATGACGTTGATTACAAAGGAATAAAGATGTAAGTCTACAAAACCGCCTTATGTCGGCTTCAGTAGAAGTATAGAATTACCCTTACCGTTTGTGTGTGTGTGTGTGTGTGTGTGTGTGTGTGTGTGTGTGTAATAAGCATCCTATGTACTGCCATCTGTACTGAAACTTCATACATTGTATTCATGCTAATATCCAAAATTTGTATTGAGATTCTTTAAAGTTCAAAATGCTTAGAAGTAATTTAATACTTCGATGTTTTAAGCGCAATCTTAAAAACTATTAGGAAATTAGAAATTTGAATATATATTTATATTTTCTAAATTTATTTCCAAAAATATTTAGAAATTGGAAAAGTACTTGTCAATAAATCATATAAATGCTTTTTAAATTATTGTATTAGCATATGTAATGTTATTTCCCATTTCTTGCAATAAATAACTCAGTGAATGCTATTAGCTTTCAATAAATTGCTGACAGGAATCTTAATTTTATTCTAGGAATAGAAATTTACGGTATCTCAAGAAATTGGGGAATTTGTCTTGAACAAAATCACACTCGAGTGTAGCTAAATATATCTTTTTAGCAATGTACGAAATATCTTATAATTTCTTCTGATAATTCCAACCTTATTAAATTAACGTTAATCAATTATATAGAAACCTCGAATCAACTATTTAAAGTTTAATATTAAAACTTAGCTTTGCATATGCTCCACACTTTTAATTCAACATCTGAGTCTTCTAAGATTCGAATGAAGATCAAAGCACAGCCTTTAAAGGAACTTTTCAAGATATAGAATCCATACAACTGAACCCGCGAAATTTATCAGTAGTTCATTAGTAAAATGCTGAATGGGACAATAAAATTCATTTTCCAATAGAAAACGGTTTTAAGTCATTCGTAGATGCAGTTCCAGATAAAAGTTTAACTCCCGAGGCATAGCTGTTTTGAATGAATTCCAGCCTTAAGCAAATATCTATCCAAAAATCGAAGCTTTTAAGTGTCGTGGCTGAACTGTTTAGATAATAATTTCCAAGATACGTGGAGAAATTTATTTCTACTGAGAAAGCTCCAACGTCGTCGTCGAGAATACTAACTTAGCAGAGATCTGTTAACTTAATAAATAACAAACAACTTAAATATTAACAACTTAAGCACAAATATTTGTTAAGTTTGTTATTTAACAAATATTTTAATCAATGAAAGAATGTCAATAGTGGTTAATTTCTCTAAAACTTGTATTTTAAAATTCAGTATTAATCATTTTTATTTTAAGATTGCAAGTGTCATCTTAATAGAAAATTTCATAGCTTTTCTTAATTTGTGTAAGTTTAAATATAAAAATTAATATTATTCAATTTCTTAAATATTCATCACATATATTTTACAAATAAACTCATAACAACAAGTGAAAGATAAATTCTTTTATTTTTAGATCAACCATTTGACTTATTTCGCTGCTGGTGCTATTTTGATAAATTGACGCACTCGTAGCATAAATTAGAATTAAGTGATCCAGAGATATTATAATTTGATTCAAGAATTACATAGAAATGATAAATATCTCAAATTTTCTATAGAATCTTCATTAAGTCAAAACAATAATAGAAAAAAGAATGTCGTCTTATTAAATGGCAAAGAAACGAAAATTGTTTTAAAGGTTAAGTACATGCATATGCTTGTTTATTCAAATTATAATACGTTGAACAACGTCCTGATATCGCAATATTGCAATTGAGAGACAATGAGTCTATCATGAGTCCATTAGGATCTTCGACAAATTAAGAAAAGTAAAACTTAAACACAAATTGAGATACATTTATCAACGGTTAGGGTTATCAAATCTCAACAGATATACTGTGACATATATCAAATATCATTTATGCTAAAATTGTGTATTATAAAGAAGAATTTGAATTTTTTTTAACTTCTAGCTACAGATTTATTGAGAAATGAAATTTTCAGTCACTCGCTAATTCTTAATTTAGAGTCAGATATTCAATCTTTGAACTCTTCCAAAACATTCACACTTATTTCAATATAACCGTTGCCAGTTAAAATGCCATCAAAATTACTCAAAATGTCGTGATTACAACATATCACGGTCAATGCGTTAAACAGGAGTATCAACTTTTGAAAGAGTGCTAGTTCTGGCTCTAAGAGCCATAATCAGAGAAGATGTTAAAAATGAAATTTGCTTATTTTTTAGTTACCTGGTTTTCTTTACGATTTTCAGAATAAGCAAAAAACGCCAAATTTCATTATGCATTAGATGCCAAAAGGGCTGAATTCCCTGGTTTACTTGGAGATTTTTAGATGATTACGCCAAGGACATATTAAAATCAAATCAATCTAATTTACTTTTTAATCAAATCTTCCACTCGCATACTTTTTGCAGATGTTGAAGTGAAAAAAAAATATTTCCTTTGGCTATTAATTGCAAAGTGGAATTCGCTTTCTCTGACAATTATTTCATTTTGGCATTTTTTTTTCTGTAAATTGCATTGCATAAAATGTAACGACAGATGCAATAAAGCTAAATAAGCATAAAACAGAAAAATGAAACATAAAACATTGTTGTATTGATTAGTTTTGCACTAAGGCTCAAAATTTGAGTCAATTTTTTTATCCGAATTTATAGTTTTTATACCATTTTTACTTTCAAAATTAATCTGACATCTTCATTTGATAAATATCCTTTAGCAATTTAATACGTTATTAAATATTTAGTTTGAAATTGTGATCTATTATATAATTAAACATGGCTTAAATACCTATTTTAGAGTAATTCTTATTTTAAAATGAAACGAAACAAAATAAATGTAGATAAAACTTTAGTTTTAAAAAGTTTTCTTATGTTGATAATAAAGAAATAGTTTTTTCGGAGCAGAAGCTGGAGGACAAAAATACAAATAAATTTTATAAACAGCAAATAAGTATATTTGTGTAATAAAAATAATAAACCTCAGATGAAACACTATTGTATTTCCTGATAAAAATTATGGAAATCATTAGAACTCGTTAATGATTATTTACACTTTTCATGTATAATTTATTTCATGAACTTTAAAAGAGAATTTCCAAAATTTTCATTTACGGCTGTACATACTGCTCTAAATCCATTTCTGAATCTTCTCAAATCGCAACATTCCGAGTTAGGGAATCCTTTTAATTCAAGAGAATGAGAATTATTTCTCGCACGCTCATAAAATAGAACAATAATAGGTCTCTGAAGAGGCTTTAAAACTCATTTCGCGCGAAAAGATGATTAAGTATGTATTTACGAGAAACAAAATTATAAAACTTGGCTTCATTGCAAGTGACAATTTATAAATATCTTTACTCTTCAGTAGCTGAAATCATCCCAAAGAGGAAAATGAGAATATTAGCCAACGGACAGAATATTTTCTTTTCAAACAAATCTCAATTTTGGTATTTTTCAGTATTGAAATGTATAATGAAAATTTTTTATGGATGTATTCTATTTCTCATATTGACATTTACTGGATTTGCGAATAATATTTTCGTAATGATGTGTTCCAACATTTACAGAAAATATGATTTAGAAAGTTACGAGCTCGCACTGTGTTTTATGATGTTAGCTTTAATATTCAATTTAATTACGTTTTACAGTGTAAACTTCCATCTTCAATTTGTATACAATTCAGTTTTAATGGCGACCAAAAAGGGACAAGAAAAAAATTTGCGAATTTATAAAAATGAATGCAAGTGAATTACTATTTATTATGAAAAATTTTGAACGTGCCAATCACATGCTATAGACTTTAATGACTGAAATCACAAAATTGGCGAAATTTTTTCTTGACGCCTTTTGGCAGCCGCTACAACAGACAAGTACCTCAATTTGAAAGAGAATTGCTCTGAAATATCTGTTTACAAGCAAACATTTGTAATTATAGACGAGTGTTTGATTCCAACATTGCCAATATAACTCCTAAGAAATAATCTTTTTGCAAAATTTATCTCTTTTTTATATCGACATCCAGTGTTTGAAATTTTGTTTCACTCCATTTATTAATATAAGTTGTAAACATTTACAAACATAAAAAATTAATGTATGGCCACTGCGTATTTATCTAAGAGCTGTGTGAAAATGAAAAAAATTAAAAATGTGTGTCACCTCAAAAATGTTTTTTGCGAGAAAATTATTAGAGGGAAGTTATGAAAAATAAAGATATAATTTTTATTGCTTTCTTTTTTTATGTAGAAAGTCATTAAATTAAAATATACATCATTACTAGAAACGATTTAAAAAATTACAAAATCCATTTTTAAAAAATATTGGACATATTTTAGACAGTATATCGTCACTTATATCTAAAAAATGTCGAAAATTCATACACGGCAAAGCATACAAAATTTCGTTAAAACTACTACTAAAGCTCAATGTGTGTGTGTGTGTGTGTGTGTGTGTGTGTGTGTGTGTGTGTGTGTGTGTGTGTGTGTGTGTGTGTGTTGGCGCTCTACAGGCCAGACCGTTTGACATACAGCTACCAAATTTGGTACATGTATACCTTGGAGGTTGGGAATGTGCACCTGGGGTTTCTTTTTTCGAATTTTTAATTAGAATTTTAATTATTAATTAAAAACTAACTTTCCCGCCAAAAAAATCTTCCATTTTCCCCACCGCCAACTTTTCCGCCAAAAAAATCTTCCATTATCCCCAGCGCCAAACGAGAAAGGCTTCAGTTTTTTTTCTCCCAACAGTAATGAGGCAAGGGTTAAAATTTTTCGGCGGATTATTTCAATCGGTTCTGTTTATTTTCTTAATGTTTGATGCATTTAAAATTAAACATTGTTAATGAATCAATCTTTCAGATTCATTCTGAAGTACTTTTGAATTAAAATAAAACAGAATAAAGGAAATTAAAAATTTCTAATCCGCATAGCGTTACCCCAACTGGCGTAGAAAAAATCACGTATTTGCGTTACGTAACCGGCGAAGAAAATTCACGCATGCGCATTCTCTTCTGAATGTTGCCATGACAACGTTATCAATGGATGATTTAAATTATTTTTGGGTTAGTTGCATACTTTTGTAAGTAAATTGTATTTATGTTAGTTATATATTTTTTGTATATGCTTATAGTTTTAAGTACATCGCTTTTTAAGTAGTTTTTTTAAAACCTGTTTTCAACCGTTTAGTTTAAACGATTCGTTTTATTTTCTTAGTGTTTGATGCATTTAAATTTAAACATTGTTAATTAATCGATCTGCTCATAATGAATCTAAGAAAATTTTGTTGACCAACTCTTGAGATATTACATAAATTAAAAAAGATATTCTTTAGTGTCCATAAAGTTTAAACGCTGACTGACTATTTTCAGTAATCAGATTATAAAAATATGCTTTGTTTCAGTAAAAAATATTATTATATTAATTGAAGATAAATTCTTTCCACTTTAATTTAAAGCATAAATTCTACGGGTGCTAACAGAAAATGAGAGAGATACATATTACGTTGTGACTGAAGGCCTTTATAATATTATGAATGAATTATATGATAATCAAAATTTGAAGTTTTAAAATATTTTGATGAAGAAGCTATTAAAGTAGAAATTGCATAAAATATTTAATTATTAAAATTTTAACGAACATTAAGATTGGCGAACCGGCTGGTCGCCAAAGGCGGCTAGTTTATAATATTTCATAAATTAAATATTTTAAAATATTTCATTTTAATTAATAATATTTAAATACAAGATAATGAAATTCGAAACTTCTATTATATCAGGAAACGAGTAAAAAAATCGTTTTCAAATTTTACTCCCAAAAAAAAACAAATCAAATTAAATAAAAAAAATATTTAAATGTTTGACGTTTAAGGGTATTAAATATTCGTTTGGAATTCTTATAAAAACAAATATTTATTGGAATGAAGAAGTATTTATTTTTCCTCTAGATAGATGTCACTATGAATCCATCAGTATGTTCGAAAATTACTTACAGCTGAACAAACATTATCCAGAAATCGGAAGATCTGTGCTTTTAATAGAAACCAAAGGCACAGATCTTATTGGTTTAAACACTTAGTAAAGGTGGAGATTTCGTTCTGTATAAGAATAATCATAAAAAAGAGTATCAGAGCTATTATTAGTAACTTAAACTAGTGGGAGTGGTTTCTCTAAAACTTCCTCGCATACTTTCTAACAAACGTGTCTTGCCAGAGAACGATTTACATGACATTTACGTACAATTGTTACGAAATATTAACTTCTGACGTAAATTTAACATTTTTTTAAATCTGTCGTCGCATGCTTGGCAAATTATTTGGCCATTAATCCATGATATCTGTTAAAAGTAGCCAAAAATTGAATTTTTATTTTAGACAGGTTTTTCTCAACCGTTTGAAATAAAAATTTGACACAAAACAGTATTTATAGTCATAAAAATTCCTTATCGAATTAATTATCGTATTTGAATGTTTCTTAAAGGGAGAACGACAGACAATAGTTGTATTTGGCTCAAAATTTCTCTAATGTCAGCACTATAGATCTTAAATCTGTGTACCGAATTTTATCTATCTAGCTCTCTTCGTTTTGTAATTATCATGTTAACTTATATTCGAACAGCTAGATAGACCGACTTCCTCTCAACAAATTTCACTCAAATTTTGATAGAAATCTGAATTCCAATACTTTTTTTATGCTGCATATAAGAGAAAGTAAAAACAAGTAATATTAATTTCAAACTAGGAACATATTGTTACGAAATTTCCGGGGTTCGTTTGGATAGTGGGAGTTATATGTTGTAAAGAACGCTCAATCACCAGGCGCAATAGAAAATAAAACAACGACGTTTATTTACACGAAAACACAAAGGACAGCACAAAGACGACAACTATATACAGCACAGAAGACGATGATCTTCTGCCGAGACGTGCAACAACAACAGCATAAACAGCAGCATATAACAAGACTCTACTGCAGAAGTAGCGCACAGCTTAGTTCAGCACTAGTTTCACTCCGTCTCTGCTCCGCTTATCCCTGGAAGACCAGTTCTTCACCGTCGCTTTCGACTACTCTCCGATCTGGTTCACGACGACCCGGCAGCTGCGGGTGCTTCCTTATATAGGTCTCAGGAGGCGAGACTAGAAGCCTCTCAACCAATCAGGAACGTTCGAGGCGTAACTCGGATCCTACTGGACGGATCGGGAAAATTCCCGATGTTTCGGTATAATCTATTTTGGCGCCAAAGTCGCCAAATTCGTCGCCAAGTCGCCAAATGGTCACCAAGTTTGTCGCCAAGCTCTGGGACCTCCTATGGAACCAACTATGCTGGGAAGCAGCATCACAAGTTCGTAACAATATTAACATTACTTTTGTTTTAACAATCTGGAAACTCACAAAAATGGAAAGAGATATTGTGATAACTACAGATAGCAAAATCAGCGTACTTAATGCAGTTAAAATGCGGAGGCATTTTTAATTATACATGTCACAGGAAAAATGTATTTCAGTACGTATGCCATATAATCATATAATTAAATGCTGTACTGAATGAGAAAGAGCGCATAAATCTATTATTTACAAATTAACGTCAAAGTATGATTGCTTCCGTTTTCTATGAGCTTTTGTAGCAGAAAATTCATTACCTTGCACCCTTGGAAGGTTATAATGCAAAAGAATTGCGCCATGACAATCATACACATGCCGGATAACACCTAATAATAAGTGTTGGCTGGAATATGCGTGTGGAATGGTCGCCAAGACGAAACCCTATATTGGCATACTGTCCATTAAAAGTTGGGCACCAGATCAATCCAATTTTCGACATGGACCACTGGTTCGGGGGCTTCAGGGAATTGGTTGGGGAATGCATGCACTAAGATATTTAGATGAAAAGACCTTACTGTGAATTATAGCATTATATATTGATTATAACGATGTGTTTTCGAAAAGGATTGGAATGAACCTGAAGTGAAGTTCCCGTGCAAGTTCAGATAGACAAACTAAGACGAAAAGAACTGATAGCTAATTAATGGGCTAAAACAATTTTCAAATTTCAAAATAAATTCCCGTTTTTTTTAATAGAAAAGATAGCGAAAAAAATTTTTAATAAGTATCAGAGTATGCATTCGTTCAAAGCCTAAAGATTTTCTAAATATACAAGTACATATATTAGTTATCTTTTGAAAAACAAAAGTGTAATCTTATGAACTGTGGAGATAAAAATAATTAAACAAATTGCAAAGTTAAAGTTTTGAGAAAATTAATATCAATGCATTCTAAAATTTATTAGATCTCAAGTTATTCTAACAAATATGCATAATATAGGAAGAGAAATGCGAAATATATAGTTTAAATATTCCAAAAAACATAATAGCTAATGTTTCTTAATAATTATTTAATTGTATTTTCAAAGCAATTAAAAAACAAAAATAAGTATTTCAAATAGCAAAAACATTCTTACTTTACTCAGCATAAACTACAAGTTGAATAGTAGATTCTGAATTTCAACTGAATTCCCAGACGCGGCGCTATCATCATGAAAATGAATTGAAACCATTTGTTTCCTACTCATCATTTAGGAGTCCATGCATCAACGGTAACAATAAGAAACTATGAATACCTTGGTAGAGAAATGGCAGAACATAAATATGTTCTTGGCATTAGCTATAAGACTTGAATGATGGCCTGTTCTAGAACTATACAACGATCTCCCATAAATTTTATCTCATTATTTATTATTAACGTAATAAGATTTTTTTACAGCCCAATAATACTGACAAAATCTATTCATTTTTTTTTTTCAAAAAAAAAAAAAGACCTAAGAAAATTTGTGTTAAATGTATCGCAGGGCTATATAAATATAATATATAAAAATTTATTTCTTAAATAAAATTTAAAGAAAACAATCGAAGATTTTTTTTTGCTTGAATACCTTTTATTCTATTTGCTTATTGTTATTGAGACTTTTTCAACTACGTATATTTTCATCTCTAATTATTAGAAAACTGGTTTTCCTAAATTCTTCTATTTAAGAAAATATAAACTATAAATACAAAGAAATTATAAAACAATAATGCACTTATTTAACAATAAATAACAATGTGAAGCAAATACATAAATTGAAAACATCCTATAAAACCATGAGGACATATCCCAAAACCTTCTAGCATTTTCTCTATCTCTAATAAATTTGTCATGCCAGAGAACAATTTGCATGACATTGGCGTTCATTATTAACTTTTGGAGTGAGTTTAGCATATTTACTGAATTCGTCATGTCTTACTTGGCGATTGTTTTGACTATTAATCCCAAGTATGCTGACAGCATTTTTATAATATCCAAAATTCCAATTTCTGTTTTAGAAGCGTTTATCGCAAACCTGTTGAAATAAAGATTTGACACAAAATTGCACTTGTAGTCAAACATATCCAATTTGATATGGGATTTTAAATCACTTTTTAATTATTGCGTTAACATGCTTCTAAAAGTACAAACTGACATAGAATCATCTGTTTGGTGGATTTGACTCAAACTCGGATAAGTGTCCACACTAAAGATGCTAAGTTTATGAACTGAATTTCATCTATCTAGCTCTTCTCGTTTTGTAATTATCGTGTTGACTTATATTCGAACAGTCGGACAAATAGACTTCCTCGAAACAGATTTCACACAAAATTTAATAGAAATCTGTAAATTTGTTGTAAAGACCATAAACCAAATTTCAACCGTCTAGCCCCAAGAACTCAGGGAGGTCTGAAGATTCACCAACGTCTCGAGATCGAACTTTTTGACGATTACTATGCTTTCTCTATACTATGCAAAGTAATAAAAATAACGTCTTTCGTATGTGTAATTTTAGTAAACAAACTTAATTTCAACTTAATATACTTTTATTAAAGCAACTACAAAAGAAGCTTTAAAATTAATAAATTGCGGGTTTAAAAACTTAAATGTGAATAAAAAAATATTTTAGCTTAAGGTGAACGTACACACTTGAAGATTTTTTTTTATTTTAACTTTAAAAATCCAGTTTTTTTACAGTAGGTCATTAATATATCTTTAAACTCATTTCAGTGATAAAAAACCATATTACACTAATTATTAATTAAGTAATATTTAATGAGCTAATTAGCCTATTTTTTGAAACATGATATCTTAAATTCTAATTTGTATAGACACACAATTCTAGTCGGAGGTTATGCCTAATATTAGTCTTCATGTTGTGTGCCTCAATCAAGTTATAAAAATATATAGTTTTTTTTAACCATTTTTTCATCAACGATGAATAGAAAAAGCGAGATTTTTTCTGTCATTTTAACTTTTAAACAGCTATTAAAAATTTATTTCTATAAATATAACTTTGATGGAGGCACATAACATCCGCTATTTCATACAGATTATTTTGATATATAAATAACTGTATTTGGTTCATTTCTTGTTGAGTTATGATTGTTTGAATGAAGCAACATAGTGGAAAAATATTCTTCATAAAATGAGTTTTAAAAACACCGTAACTAGAGTTTTCAATGAAAGCACCTCAAGAAAAATAATTATAACTCGAGAAATACTTGGAATATTGGCAACATCTTGGTATCGTTTGAAAGCTAAAGAATCAGAAAACATTATTAAGCAATAAAAAAAATATTCGATATTTTGAACGATTTTCAAATGTGTACATACACCTTAAAGATTTTTTTGTACATTTATTGATAAATGAAAAAATTATGATAGATTTATTTTAATTACATCCTGTAATTGAATAAATTGGGTAAACACAGAAATTAAAAGCATTCATACATTATTGCAGGATTTGCAAACATGTATAATGCATACAACAGATTCAGATATTAGTTTTCGCTTTCAAACAGTTCATTCACTCGTACTTTACTCAAGGGAAAGCGAGGTTATTAATGGTGATGAAACTTAGAAAGCATCTTCGAAATCCGCTCCCAATGAGGACCATTATTTCTTGGATCTCCTAGAAAAGAGAACTTGGTGAGAACCGCTTACGGGTGAATGGGTCTGTTGCAACGAATCGTGGATGGAAAGAATATTTATTTTGCTTTCTTGGATAACAGTATAAATTAAGAGAAAGTTTATAAAAAGGAAACGAACTGATGGCAATGAATTGCTCGGTTTCAGAAAAACATACAAATATTTTTGTTATTACAAGTAAGAATTATTGTTTTCCTTGACATGGAAATAGCAATCACACTTAATCAGAGAATCTCTTATTTTTTTATTTATTTTTTAGAATCCTCAAATATCCTTGGAATAACTTATTTTATTTTTCTTTATTCGGGTATTATTCTATATGTTAAGCGCAACAGAAAAAAAGGAAAATTAGATTTTAAATCCAAGAAATTTATTTTATGTTTGGAATAACTAAAAAATGTATGCTTGCATAAAATTGTAAAAGTCCAAGAAGTTTATATTATGTTTAGAATAACTAAAAAATGTATGCTTGCATAAAATTATAAAAGTAATGTTATATCTTCAGTAATATGTTATTTTGCTCCTTGATGAAGCAAAATAAAATTAGAAAATATTCTATATTTTTTCTAACTTATTTAAAAACAGTCTTCAAATTTAAAAAGAGTACAAAGTATTTATTATATTTATTAATTATTTATCTGAGGTAACTTAAAAAATTCTAACTTACTTATTAGTGCTCTTATTTATCGACATCGTCTATAAGAATGAAATATTTAAGATATCTTTATAGATAACTCTATAAATATTTTACCAAATATTTATAGTTCTCTTGGAACATTTTGCAGTTTTCTTCTAAAAAGTTCGTAAAAGGAAGAACGAACAACATTTCGAATTTTAATCTTGGATGATTTTTTTTTTTTTTTGCTTTTTTCCCATTTTATAGGAAATCAATAAGAAATTTTACAAAATTTGAAAATATTCCTTTTTGCCTTAAATATATAAAATCATAGGAGAATCGGGTTAAGGAAATGAATTATGAATAGAAGAATTTTAATGGCTAATGTTTAAGACCAAAACAAAAACTTAACCAGTTTTCATGTTAAAATATAAAATGTGCAATATTTCATCATGTGATAAATGTGAAAAGTGCTAATTTATCTTTATCCATTAATATTGTATAATAAATATTTTAATATGCATTTTTTCAATATAAAATAAAGCATTAGCTTTATAAACTAATTTTTTCAAACGCAAGGCCAAGAATTTTCAATCTAATAAATATAAATTTTGAATAAGCTTTGATTAAAAAAACATTCTTTATAAAATTGAATAAATAACCAATAACCGGAAACACAAATTAAGCAAATTACACACATGTTGCCACAGTTTTTATTTAAAATTTAAAAACACTTCAGTCTTATTTAATCATCCTATTTCCACACGCAAAAAAAAAAACAGCGAATAGTTTCCTAGAAATTAGAGAACAATTAATGTAATTTCTTCTAGTAAACTGGGGGGGGGGGAAGTAAAAAATAAATTTAATTATTTTGAAGCTTTTTTTTAATCTGAATCCAACAAATGTTTTTTCACTGATTTCATTTTTATAAGAATAATCATCGGAACTAAATTTAACTAATCATATTGATTTATGGCTGGATTCTTGTTTCCGTAATTCTAATACATGTGGTTCTCGACTTCAAAATAATTACATTTAAATTAAATAAATAATTACATTACATTAATAAATAAATACAATAATTACATTACATTAATAAATAAATACAATAATTACATTACATTCGACTACTTTTAGATGGATTCATCAATCTTGAGTAGCAGTATTATATAAAAACAATTTATTGAATTGTTTGGAGTGATATAATAGACAATTTTTTTTATTCTCGAAATTTTTTAGTTATACTGAAATTATTTTTTTTAAATGATAACTGAAATGAAAAGCTTAAACCGAACTAAAAACTATAAAATAGCTTCACCAAGTCCCTTACAGATTGTCCTACAAATAAGAGGTTATGATTTTTTTTTAAATTTGTAAATAATAATACAATAATAAAAAAAATTGTAAATAATAATCTTTTAGTTCGTTTTAAAAAAGATTATTTAAATACTTATTTCCTGCTCTTTTTGTCTCGTGTATACAAACTTTTGCAGTCAATTTTAAATTAATTTCCTGATGAACTCTCGCTTACCTAACAAGAAATGGAATAAATATTACAATGTTATCTAGCTATTTTTAAAACTTCAAGTCTCCGACTCATCAAAAAGTTCGTTAAAAATCGATTGCCAAATTAATGCCAAACAGATTTAATTTTAACAGATTCTAATTAAAATTTTATATTCCATTCCATCAGAGGTGCCTTTCCCGCCTTCCCAAGTATATATACCGAATTTGGCAAATCTAGGTCACAAGGTCTTGCATGTAGATCGCCAAATTACCCACGTTTATCTTTATTATAATATATCCCCCAGTCAAAAATTGTGCACGAAGTAAAAATCTATAAAAAATACAATTCTAGGACGTTTGATAAATGTACATGTACTAAAAATTTTCTTAATTTTATAATAAAAGGGTTTATCTAATTTACATTCCTTAAATTGGACAAGTTAATAAATATGATACAAGAAAATATTCAGGATTAGCAATAAATAAAGTAATTTAACTGAAAAAAAAACAAGTTTTGTCACAAAGAAATATTTTTTAAACGAAAATGCTATTTGATAAAATTAAGTAAATTTAAATTCATAAAAAAAAACCGACAGCAATCGCCAAATATATTGTTGCGAAATTTCCTGGGTTCGTTTGGATAGTGGAGGTTATATGGTGTGAAGAACGCTCAATCAGCGGCAGTAGAAAATGAAACAACGACGTTTATTTACACGAAGACACACAGGACAGCACAAAGACGACAACTATATACAGCACAGAAGACGATGATCTTCAGCCGAGACGTGCAGCATACAACAGCAGCATACATCAGTAGCTCTACTCCGCTAGTCCCTGGAAGACGAGTTCTTCACCGTCGCTTCCGACTACTCTTCAACTCCACTGGTCCACGACTCAATTCACCGTCGGTTCACAACTACGACGACTCCACTGGTCCAGGATCACTCTTCTCTGTCGCTTCCGACTACTCAATTCACCACTGGTTCACCACTCGACTCACCACTGCCCGGCAGCTGCTGGTGCTTCCTTTTATAGGTCTCAGGAGGCGGGGCTAGAAGCCTCTCAACCAATCAGGAACGTTCGAGGCGTATCTCCGTTCCTACTGGACGGATCGGGAAAATTCACGATGTTTCGGGTATAATCTATTTTGGCGCAAAAGTCTCCAAATTCGTCGCCAAGCTCTGGGACCTCCCATGGAACCAACTATGCTGGAAAGCCGCATCGCAGATTCGTAACATTATCCATTGAAATCATTAGATTGAAAATAAAAGTAATTATAAAATCACTGACTATTTCAAACAAAAAGTTGTTTAACTGTTATTGCATTTTTTTTTCCTATGGAAGAAGGGAAGAAGGGAGAAAAAACTAAATAAAAACAAACCCACAAGATTACGATTTTGTTACCAAAAAAGATGGATATATCCTACTAATCCGATTATTTCATTTCGAAAATTCTCTTTGGTAATTAGATCTAAGGTGACTTGCCAAAGGGCATGAAACTCCATGTGTGGTTTCCACTTCATTTTTTTTTTTTTTTTCATTGAAAGACATTTGCAGCGGCTCGTACTTACGCAATGCGATCAATATTTCAATTTCTTTTCCATGTTTCGAGGGATAAAAACACAAAGTGAAAGTTTTTCCTTTGACCCAATATATCTTATTTTCCTATCTTCCTGAATTGCTACAAATAAAGATGAAACCAGCGGTTTTGTATTGCATCTGCCATTCAAGTTCAACTCGGTTCTTCAATGCAATTCTTCGAAATATATCAATTGGTATTCTTGATGTACCCTTCTTTTCCCTCCTTCTGCAGCAACCATCATATTCGAAGAATTCAGCGTTTGTCATTTGTCGGAACTTCGTATATTTATTCTGAGGGACAACCTGCCAATAGAGGTTTAAACGTTCAAAAACAGCAATTTTGTATGTCACTTATCCATCTGTTTCACCTGATGTCTACAATTGCGAGAAATGAACCTATTTCTTCTACAACTCACATGCATTTAAAGCAAATTTCTTTTATTTTTTCAAATTTATAACAAATTAAAATTTTATTAATTAAGTCCTAAGGTATTCAGCCTTAATTGCTGCATTATTTCATATGATTAAGAGACAAGCTATATTTTAACTACCAATGTTACATTTCAGTACCAAAATTTTAATATTTCATTTGTAATAAAAAATGAAATACTATAAATCACTTTTAATTAATATATGAGCATAATAAATATTAATAAATATTGTAAAAACAAAACAGCCATAATTGTCTAAGTCCAGAGGCCCTATGCATTTACTTAGTAGGAAATCAGGCCTAATTATAAAAGTTAAGTGAAATAAATAAAGAACTATGTCGTTCTAACTAAATCTATTAATCTATCGCACACCTCAAGTATAAATGAAGATTTTGTGAAACGATGTCCACTGTTCATTCCCTATAATGTAATTTTCAGCAAACATCGATTTTTTTTTCCAAAAAATAAATCGCTTCTTATATATATTAAAATCATTGCTATTTTTTTATTTGCATCAAAGAAAGCTAGTTTTCATTAGAAATTCTAAATATAAAAACCAAATGAATTCCCTTTTTCCAATCAAAAATTTTCTTTTCTATGAAACTTTAACCGTGTTTCTAAGTTCAAAATGCTAACATTTCTATTTTTCGTCTTCTATGTAAAGTTTGTTCTGGAATAATATGAAATTAAAATAATTACGTTAACTGCAATTTATAATAACTTCGAAAGCATTTTAATTATATTGATTATATTTAACCATAAACAAGGCTAAAATTATATTTAAACACAAAACTATGAAACCATTTTGAACAATAGATACACTGATCAAATCATTTTTCTAGTTTCCCAGTCATTTTTCACCCACATCTTCCAAGAAATTTTCTGAAATCTCAAATTTAATGAGAACTGAATACTTCTATACTGAGAAATAGCATTTTGATCATAAATAGTTTCCTAGAAATATTTGAACACCAAAATGAAACCAATTAGTTGCTTCAAAGTGGTTTTAAAATAATTCAACTTTATCAGCGTAGTTAACAAATGAGTCATCTAAGATTCAAAAATTAAAAATAAATCTAATTTTTTTTATCCGTTTCAATAGGACACGAGACTAAAACATCTAATTAAAAAAACAATAAATAAACAAAACTGCGCATGTGGTTTAAACAGAAACCCAGTAGAATCATTTCATAAATTTCTTGACTTTAGGAAATAAAGTAAGAAATAATCTATTTATATATGAAGAAATTAAGAAATATATTCTATTAATTAAATGTCATATTCATGAAAAATTGGATCGACAAACAGTTGTTTTTCACCTTAGCTTTGCTTTTAATTTATACTGGTATCCAAAGTATGAGATCTAAATGAAAATTCAGAATTCTTCCAAATCTCTAATGTTAATATGTATTAGAAATTAAAATTACATGTATTTCGTAAAACTGAAAAACAACTTTCAAATCAACTTGAAAAAATTAACAAAGTAAATGTTAATTTTCTAAATTCTCGTTAAGACAGCTCTCATTTTCCTATTTTTCACAAAACTTGCATGTAACAGAATAGCAAACCTAACACTCTTGATTCCTTATTTTACATAACCGAGTTTTAAAGAATGCTGCAAAACAAAAAAAAAAGTCTCATTACAGAATATTTTCGCTTTTAAAAAATAAATATTGAACCAAAACTTGTTAAAATTCCAAAATCGGTAAGCATTTATTCAATTTCACACATTTTAGACGAATTAATTTAAATTATTAATCTCATTAATAATTAATTATTAATCACACATTTTAGACGAATTAAATTAGAGAAGTCAATGATATCAGAAAACTACAAATGAAAAATTCCCTGTTTTTCCAAGCATTTTATTGACCTTATACTGCATGAATACCTCATGAACACTGCATTACGGCCTCTTTCATCTTAATAAGCGGGGAGAAATAGGAATCCTTAATGAACAAACACGAACCACATACCTAATGCGAATTTCGCAATTAGAAATCTCGTGGTTGTCACTTTGGTTGACAATTCGCTCTCGTAAACGTTGGCTTCCGACTTCGATATAAATTTTCATGCTTTATATAGATGCAAAACAATTTTTTTTTTTAACTTAACGGAAAAGTATGCTTCTGTAAGTTCATAGATAAATCAAACTTTTAGTTTTATTCGTAATATTTCATATATTATTCTCAAAACATAATAATAAATGTTAGAGAATCTGTTTTCTCTTCCCCCCCCTTTATATTGTGTGGTAGGGCAGGGGGTGGATTAGGAATAAAAGTTGTTCCGTCTTAGAATCGCTTTTTTTTTCCTTTCCAGCTGTGCCATGGAAACCTGCGCATGCGCAGTTTTTCGAGAACTTTGATATGTATTTTTAT
Organism: Argiope bruennichi; assembly: GCF_947563725.1. Lineage (NCBI taxonomy): Eukaryota > Metazoa > Arthropoda > Arachnida > Araneae > Araneidae > Argiope > Argiope bruennichi. The sequence continues at coordinate 44,214,587 of NC_079158.1, forward strand.
TCTTAGCTATTCAGATTTGTAATGTCTAATGAGAGATGTAACGGAGAATATCTTTGTGTTCGTCCAAAAATGTCATTCTGTGTATAATGATATTGTCACGTAGATACTTTAGTATGGAACTCAATGACACACACACACACACACACACACACACACACAAGAAGTAGAGCTAAACCAATTTATTAACTCAACTCATATCTGAGAACACAGTGAGTGACAGATCTTCTGCTTTTATACTAACAGGGAAAGTTCCAGAATACTTTTCTGGAGACAGTAAGAAAAGTCCAGAACACTTATCTGGTAAACTAAAAGGTCTAGAATCTGCTGGAACATGAAATAAAGGGAAACATAAAATCAACGAATTAAATATTTACACAGACTGTGAATGACATTGTCTCTGGCGAGATTCGAACTTATGATATCTTGATTATGAGATCAGTGCTATGACCATTCGGCCATGGAGAGTCGACTGCCTCTTTTCAATGTGGCAATATCTTTGATTCTTAAGAGTTGACCACTGAACCACATAATAGATTTAAAATGGCACGACTGTATTTAGAATTATGTGTTGAAAGATATGGCGCCATAAACATCAACAGAAGTATGTCCGACTTACTTTGATTAAATATCATTGAATTTCATTGAATATTTTATGTGATGTATTATAACCTCATTTTTATTTCAAGACTGTTTTGCTGCATTGATAGAAATATAAAAATTTTAATAATACGCTGTTTCTATAAGTCAATAACACTTTATAATGCTAAACACGAAAGCCATTTAAGTTATAGGATGACAAATATATTGAATACGTTGACACGATAACGTATTTGCGTATTTCATAAAATACATAATGTATCATTATATCATAAAATTGAAAACTGGTAGCTTCCGAAGATCTCACAAACTATTCTGAATAATAAATCCATCCCTAATTTCGTTTACATAATAATATTGCTGGTAATTCCATCTCAAAGCAAATTACAATTCTTATTCTGAATAATAAAAAATATTCGTCTGTTTTTCTCACAGCTAAAATGAGGCTTCATGGGCATCCATTTTCCATCGTCTCCTTTTTGTAAGACTTCTCTTAAATTTCTCTCGTTATTCTGGACTGACTACAACACAAATATTCACTAGTTAGATTCGCTCCATCAGACTCGTTCGCCCGTAAGCGCCTCTTGCCAAGTTGTCTTTTCTAAGAGATCCAAGAAATAATGTTACTCATTGAAAGTGGATTCCGAAAATGCGCTCTGTGTTTCATGACCATTAATAACCCTCGCTTTCCCTTGAGTGCAACGCCATTACATACGCCATTAGAAAGTGAAAACTAACATCTGGGTCTCTAGCGGGCTTTATGCATGTGTATAAAGCTTATGAAGTTGCATCTGTGCTTTTGATTCCTAAATGCTCGAAACCACTATAATTATTGTAAAATAGTGATGATAATGTTTAACTTGGTGGGAAATACTTTATCCTAAAGCTAAAAATAAATTAACACTTCTCAATATTTCAGTTCGGAAAGTCCGTGTATTTGAGTATTCATTTTATTGCTGTTTTATAGCTACGATTGTAAAATTAAGAGTTCTGATGCAAGTGTGTTTGCATTAAAGAATTGCTGTCAGAATGTATGTAACCAACTTTTAACTTTAATAAATTGTTAACTTTATTTCGTAAGATATTTTTATTTAAAAGAAGAAGTATTTTTTACATATCCATCCTCAATTCTTGAGCGGATAACACATTAATTTTATGCATTCTTGTAAAGAATAATTCAAGAAGACCTTCTAAAGATGAATTTTATAGAATTATTTATTAAAATACACACGAAATAATTTACATTCATTTCTATATAAATCTTTCTGTCAATATAAAGAAAATCGATTTTCAAATGAAACAGTAATAAATAAGAACTTTGAAATTCCTAAGTGTTTGAACCTGATCTCCATAGGCTATCTTTTACTCCAAACAAGATTTTTTTTTTTTTTACTTTTATTCCCAAAAAGACAGTTATCACTATAACCATGATCACAAAAAATAACCCCACCCTGCCTTGGTATTCGGAATGAACTAAATTATTAAATCGGTATAACACATAGCTCTCGAACTCGGTGATCGATGCATTATGTTCAGCCGAGTGCTTACAGAGAGATGGAGGGGGGGGGGATAAGAACATCACCGATATTATACCCATCGAAGAAGTGAAAGCAAATAAACTACAAATACCAGAAACTTCCACCCCCTCATCTAAAGTGCCCTTCAATGGAATTTATCTTCGCTGTAAGAATACCTACCAGTTGTTTGTGTTCTTTCCGGGATTTTTTGGCATTTCTAAGAGGATATTTAATCACACAAAAGATAAATTCAAAATCACTTTGAATGCAATGCATTGTAAACTGATTGTTACTTTGGAAGGCAAAGCTCCTCCAAAGCACTTTAATTCAAATATAGAATATATGACTGACTCTATTGATGCATGTTAAGTTTATGTAAAACCAAAACGACTATATTAGCAATTATGTTCCTTTGAGTAATTTTGGCGATAGTCGATTCGGCATGCATTTGCAAACTGAAAATTCTGAAAAAAAAATCGAATATTTTCATTTAAGATCCGTAGATATGAAATAAAATTAGAAAATTCATTTGTCTACAGATACAGACAGGTGTTACTGAAATTCTAAATAATTTTGACTAAACCAATGACGATAATATCAGCTTTCATTTTTATATTACGGTACAACTAATTAATATAACAGTAAAATATTTTACAGACAAAGAATACATTGATTCACACCAGAAAGGAGTATTTGGAATTTTAAAAAAATTCTGTAAATAATTTAAGGCAACTAATATTCAATAATTTCCAAAAAGATATTTTTAATTATATATAATTATATTTAAATTTTTCAAATATCGCTCGAAGTTGTATTTTAAATATTGGTGTTAAATTGTAAAAAATTCAAGAAAATTAATTTCAAATCTCAAAGGATGTTTTTGCAGTTTTTTTTTAAATTTAATTTCTCCTAAAAATATTTTATTTTCTCGTATTTTGGATATACAGTTATGAATTATACTTCTCACATTCCAACGGATTTTGAAAACCAAGACACTTGTCGAATAAATCACGAACTTCGAAACCATAGAACTAAAAATGATCAGCAATTTAAACATCCGCAGGAGTATCCTTTTGAGCAATTTATCTTCACAGTAATAGAAAACAACTGGAAAAACGAAACTATTTCTATTATGTTACATAAATATTGTTACGGATTACTTCAATTTCACCACAAAGTCCGTAAAGTCCCCGGGTTCGTTTGTAGTGGGTGTATGGTGTGAAAACAATCAGCAGACCTCAGTAGAAAACAACAACGACGTTTATTAAGACGATGGCACAAATACAAGGATGACAAATATAAACAGTTGAGACGAGCACAGGCAACACACAGCAGCACACTACAACAAACAGTAGCCCACAGATCGTAATCTGTAGTAATAACAGCCACAGGACACCAAGCGGCTAGACAAAATTCAGCAGGAGTGGGAATCTTTGTAGCTCCACTCTACGGCCTCTCCAAACGGCTGCAATTCTCCGCTGTCTCCAGCTGCCGACACACTACTACACAACTGACAATTCCTCACGGGATTCGACGCTGCTTCCACAATAAACACCAGGACGTGGCACACAGCTCAGTTCAGCAATCGTTTGAGCTCCACACAACGCTGGTTCTTCGGACAATTTCGCCGTTGTTTCGTTATGCTCTCGACGACTCGATACTTGTCTCCGACTCCGACTGACTACGATTCGTTGCAGTTCGAGTTCGATGGTAGACTTATCGGGGCACCCGTCCTTGGAATAGGACTATCCCCTTAATGACTTAACTGGTAGAGACTTGACTTTTAGTATATTGACATGATGACTGTGGTGGTTCCTGATACTACGGTGGGAGGAGAGAAACTGCCTTGGTTCTTCAAACGAAATTTGCTCTTTGCAGGTGAGGGAGAGTGGGTGAGATGTCTTGGCCAATAGGAATGCAGGTTGTCAGGGGAGTAACGATTCATTGCAGTTTGAGATTGCCAGCCTTTTATAGTTCCCTGGAGGCGGGCAGAGAAGGTTCTTGGCCAATTAGGCGTATATTTGTTCCTAATGGCTGGATCGTTAAAATTCTTAAATCTATTTTGTCGCCAAATCGCCAAATGGTCACCAAGCTCTGAGGTCACTGACGCGGCAACCGATCAGAACCCAACAAAGCTGATCTTTAAAACGGTATTTCCAGTGATTGAACTAACCGTGCTGGGAAGCAATATTACAGGTTTGTAACTATTTTTTTACAATGTTAGGTACATTAATTCAAACACACAAATTGTGAAAGCTACATTTAGCCAGGAACAAAATTTCCGAAAGCTTTTATTATATTTTTGTTTGTTTATTTTTTTTCATATGATGATCATTACATATTAGAATGCCAATTAAATCAAGGGCGCATTTTTCTTCAGGCGTCTTGTTGGCAGACGCTTCGATTCACATTTAGTTTAAAAACTATTCCTTGATTTGCTGCCTACTTATAATTGTAGAATTAATTGGTTTTATTCCCAACACAACACTAGGCCCCATGTATGTTATTCAAAACTCTTCAATTTGCCTTTTTTTAATGTTCGTAAAGATAACTAAAAAATCGTTTCAACGCCTCTTAAAAAGAGATAACTTAATTGGTAGTTATATATTAATTAAATTAATTTTTCTTCCTTACCAGTAACCCCATCTGATAAGAAATTTTGCATATAAAAGTTCCCAGGTTTCAAATGTTGAAAGTGATCACAATGTTTGTTATTTGTGCATTAAAAGAGAATGTGTTTTTAAAAATTTTTAATGACTTTTTTTTCAATTCATAAATATTGTTCAGAAATCGAAGACACAATCAAAATGTTGACTCTACCTAGATAAAAAAAAACCTTTTCATCTACGATTTTAATTTTTTTTCCTATCAAATTCAAATGATTTCAAAATAATCTATTTCAGTTTTTGTCTAATTATTTTTAAATAGTTAAATGCTTTTTTTTTCAGAATCTATGAATACCCTTGATGAATATTTATATTTTTGCTTTTTTTTATCGATTCTTTTGATGTATTATTAAAGAATCAAAAATAAAAATCCCGAGTCTCTTTGATGTAAAAGAATAATATAAATATGCAGATTGGAAAACATTTCCTAATTGAACAAAATCTCCATCTCATTTTCTTATTGCTTTCTTTTTCAGAAATTTCAATCATATATATTCTATAAACAAGAAATATTTCACTCGAATGTAAAATAAATTCCATCCTATTTTGATACGAATGCTTAACCTTTCAGATAATTTATCCTTAGATTAATAAAGCTTCCGTCGTAATATAACTAAAAGCATGCCATCAGCTTAATAAATAAGCTAAGACTGATGTGTTTTGGATCCTAAATTAAATGTATCCCTTTTTGATTAAATTAAAAATTGAAATGCCTAAAATTTATACTGTAAATGCATATATATTGGGGTAAAAAAATCAGTTAATTGAAATGGAAAGAAAAAAAAGGAAAACTTTCAAATTTTGTAATAAATCTTTCACATTTTAGAATAAAATAAAAACTGAAATCTATATTAAAAGATAGAGGAATGAACAATCCAGAATTTTATATAGAGGTTCCACCATGTATTGCAATATTTGAAAGAAATGCAAGAAAAAAAATACTTTTTTAAAATTTGTCGCCTGTTGCAATTAATTTGTTTTTTCCAAATAACTGTTACTATAATCACTTCGGAAACATTTTTGGGAATTTTAAAATGGTATAAAAATTCAGTTTTATGAAATTTTATTTTAAAAATTATTGCTAAGAAATATCAAAATTTCGCTTTATTTTAATTATTTCAATTCCATATAAATTAAAACTCCTTCGAAGATGCATATTTCCATCCTCTAAACAATGTTTGCCGCAAATACAGACGAAATGGACCACCTAATAAGCTCCAACAGAGTGATAACATACAATCGTATCAGATTTTATTAGTAGTAGTAATCAAGATTAAAGTTACCCTTATTTTATTCAGAAACATGTGAAAAAATGCATAAAAGCAAACAATTTTTATAATAGAAAATACTAAACTAAACTTCGTCTTCAATATAATATTTCTTCAACTAAATCCTGCTCTTATTTACACGGATAAATATAAGAATAAGATTTTGAATAATCACAGAAATCCCCACTTGGATTGCGGGAAATGGATTTTTGTCACTCTATGAAACATCAAACTTTCAGTAAAAATCAGAACTTCCAATTATGATTCAGAATGAAATGTCAACCTCAACGTCGGATATGAGATTCCCGATTGGGAAACTAAAATCTGAATCGTAGTTAGAATCTGGTTCATTAAAGATTCAGATTTTTCCCCTCTTATTAAGAAGATGAAAGCGAGTTTACAACAATGTTTAGGAGGTGTGTATGAGAAAGAAGTTTCATTAAACTTTTGGATCAATTCAAAATATTTAATTGCTGCTTCTCGATTTCACAGTTCCGAAACTCTTTTCCAGTTATTATTGTATGTTTATTTTGGCTAGATGATATTGGGAGACACTTCACTATTTCGCTGTTTAATTATTCTACAACTTTTGATTTCTTTTATTATAAAGAAGTAAAATGAAAAAAGTAGCAATTTTAACCCCAATGCATTTTAAACGTTTGTTTGTAATGCTTTGTACAACTTTGAAATAAAAGAAGAATGATAATAATGAAATAAAAAAGTACAGTCTTTCTCTACAATTCTATCAGTTTACTTTACTATGCTTAAACTTGAGAAAACATTTAATCTTTTAAAACCAATACTCTTTACCTCATGTTCTATAGAAACATTTAATCTTTTAAAACCAATACTCTTTACCTCATGTTCTATAGAAACATTTAATCCATAGAAACCAATACTCTTTACCTCATGCTCTACAGAAACATTTAATCCATAGAAACCAATACTCTTTACCTCATGCTCTACAGAAACATTTAATCCATAGAAACCAATACTCTTTACCTCATGCTCTATAGAAACATTTAATCCATAGAAACCAATACTCTTTACCTCATGCTCTATAGAAACATTTAATCTATAGAAACCAATACTCTTTACCTCATGCTCTACAGAAACATTTAATCCATAGAAACCAATACTCTTTACCTCATGCTCTACAGAAACATTTAATCCATAGAAACCAATACTCTTTACCTCATGCTCTACAGAAACATTTAATCCATAGAAACCAATACTCTTTACCTCATGCTCTATAGAAACATTTAATCCATAGAAACCAATACTCTTTACCTCATGCTCTATAGAAACATTTAATCCATAGAAACCAATACTCTTTACCTCATGCTCTATAGAAACATTTAACCCATAGAAACCAATACTCTTTACCTCATGCTCTATAGAAACATTTAATCCATAGAAACCAATACTCTTTACCTCATGCTCTATAGAAACATTTAATTCATAGAAACCAATAACGCTTTACTCAAGCTCTATAGAAACATTTAATTTATAGAAACCAATAACGCTTTACTCAAGCTCTATAGAAACATTTAATTTATAGAAACCAATAACGCTTTACCTCAAGCTCTATAGAAACATTTAATTTATAGAAACCAATAACGCTTTACCTCAAGCTCTATAGAAACATTTAATTTATAGAAACCAATAACGCTTTACCTCAAGCTCTATAGAAACATTTAATTTATAGAAACCAATATGCTTTACCTCTTGCTCTATAAAAGCATTTAATCTGTAGAAACCAATACTCTTTACCTCAAGCTCTATAGAAACGTTTAGACTACACAAATCAATATCCTTTACTCCATTTTCTATAGAAGCACTTATTCTATACAAACCAATATTCCTTACTCTATTATACAAACCAATATTCCTTACTCCATTATACAAACCAATATTCCTTACTCCATTATACAAACCAATATTCCTTACTCCATTATACAAACCAATATTCCTTACTCCATTATACAAACCAATATTCCTTACTCCATTATACAAACCAATATTCCTTACTCCATGCTCAATATAAATATTTAGTCTATGGAAACCAATGCCCTATACTTTCCATACTCTGGGAAAATTTATAGAAAATAATACCTTATACTTTCCATACTCTCTGGGAAAATTTATAGAAAATAATACCTTATACTTTCCATACTCTCTGGGAAAATTTATAGAAAATAATACCTTATACTTTCCATACTCTCTGGGAAAATTTATAGAAAATAATACCTTATACTTTCCATACTCTCTGGGAAAATTTATAGAAAATAATACCTTATACTTTCCATATACTCTGGGAAAATTTATAGAAAATAATACCTCATACTTTCCATACTCTCTGGGAAAATTTATAGAAAACAATACCTCATACTTTCCATACTCTCTGGGAAAATTTATAGAAAACAATACCTCATACTTTCCATACTCTCTGGGAAAATTTATAGAAAACAATACCTCATACTTTCCATACTCTCTGGGAAAATTTATAGAAAACAATACCTCATACTTTCCATACTCTCTGGGAAAATTTATAGAAAACAATAAATACCTCATACTTTCCATACTCTCTGGGAAAATTTATAGAAAACAATACCTTAAACTTTCCATACCTTATGAAAATATTTATAGAAAACAATACTTTATAATTTCCCCACCATATTGAAAAATTTATAGAAAATAGTACTCTATAATTTCATAACATGTGGAAACATTTAGTCTGTAAAATCCAATATCATACAATCTCAATACCATATGGACATATTTAGTCGATAAAAATCAATACCCAAATTAAACATTTAAGCATAGAAACTTCAGGCTTCCCTCCCAATATCTTTCTCCCTGGTGGGATGAAACATTCATCTCTTTCTATTTCCTTTCCCACGCTCTTCCATTTATACATATGTTAAATGCATGCAATATCAGTTGAATTTTAGAGAAAATTCTCGTTTTAGAACATATAAGCTCTCAGTGTGTTCCACACTGATTTCTATCTATCTAATAATTAAATCCATTTCTTGATAGTCAGTAAAAAAATTTCTTCCACAGAACTTGCCACTTTTTTTTAACCAGAAAAATATCTATGATAAAAGATAAGGATAATGTATTGCATGTGCAATCGTGAGGATTAAAGATAAATTTTAAAGATAGATATTTTTGACTATTGAAGAGAAATGCACAGCTTACTTTACCAGCAAATTTTTAAAAGCAAAAATATGTTGGAAGAAGTTGGTCCATTTTAACAGCTCAGATGGGAGATTTTACATTCTGCAAGAATGAAACTATAGAACTAAAGAATTTTATTATTTTAAAGCAACTCAAATTACACTTGTTTAACCTCGAGAATTGAAAACTGAAAGTTAAGGTATCTTTTAAATATGAAATTGGTATTACCTGAATTAATTTTAATATGGCTTAACATTTGAATAAATCACACTTATAATTCACCATCTTTTCATTTGTTCTAAACTTGTATTGGAAGGTTTAACCTTGAAAGAACACAATAAAATATAAAATTTATCTTAGTAAGCTTATTATCAGAAACTAAAGTACCTTCAATTCGAACAAATCAGAATGATTAATTGCCTTTAAAAAGCTAAAGGGAACAATAATTTTTATCGATTAATAAACTATTTTAAATCATTTCTAGAAAAGGCTGCTTATAAAAGTTTAAAAGCTCCAAGCATAGCAATTTCAAATGAAAGGGAATCAAAAGGGAGCAAACATCCAATAACCTTAGCTTTTAAGTATTGTGACGTAATTCTTAAGCCTTTAAGGCTTCCAAGCTGCGTTGTTAAAACTATTTCTGCTGACGATGTTGCTAAGTCGTCGTTAAGAATTTGAACTTCAGAAATCGTCTGCTTAACAAATGACTTGAGTTGGCGAAAGATTTTGCTAATTGTTCGAAGTCTAGTTTCTGAAATTATGTAATGAATAATTTAATATTTAAAATTTTCATCTGGTTTAATGAGGCTTCATGTTTACAATAGTGATTTTTCTTTTAATCATTAAATTCTAATTCATTTTAATTTTTAGTAATTATATTTTAAATCCCGCTTAATTTTAAATATAATTCACGAAGTAATTCAAATATAAAATCACGAATTAAAGAAAATTATCCGCAACATTTCTAACAGCGTCTTTCACGTACTGCATATAATTCCAGCTATTCATCATACATTAAAAATTTTTTTAAACATTTGCCTCTCGTAGATATTGTGCTGTTTCAATTGTATTAATAGCATTAAAGGAAATGATGTCACATCATTATTAAATTAAAACGAAGTAATCAAATTTTTGTGCAGGTACGTCAAAAAATTATACATCATTTTATGGAATGGTTTATTTGTTCATCATATCCAAAGTTTATTTGCGGACATAGTATACGATATAAAAAAAAAATTTAAATATTACTCGAGACAGTTTTAGAGGACAAAAATCAAAAACAATTCATAATTTAACTTTGCCAAATATACAAAATAAGATACTTTTTTTACACTTCACAAGGTATATTATATTTCGATAAATTATATATCTTGGAAATCTCAACTTCAGGTTTACCTCATTTCTTATACATAAAAGGATAATCGTTAATTGCAGTGATTATGTACTGCAATTATGATGATGATAATGTGTGAAATAAGGCGTTGGTACATGAAGTGAAACTTTTTACATTTCTTAAAGTAGGCCCAAGAACGATGTTTCTCAAAACCATGTTCCTCATATTGTTTTCATATATATAGGTATAAATTTTAGCTGAAATATAAATTGAAAGTTACTGTCAAAAACACCCTCTGGAACAAATACCGTTTGGGTCAATAATGTTTTTTAGAATAGGTAAACTAACTTATTTTCATAAATAATAGAAAAATTTTGATTCTTAGTCATATTGGTATGCTGAAAATGAAAATAGAAAATAATAATAGGATTTTAATATCCATTAACTGTCGGAATTGATGATTAAAATCAGTATAGAATAAAAGATCTTTGTTGTCTTATTATTATAAGCGCATATTTATATTACTGCAAATCCATGTAATATCGATGTTTTAAAGCAGATTCCACAAATAATCCCACACAAATTTCATATAAAATGTGAAGTTTGATATTTTGTTTAAATAACTAACTAATTGCATACCACAGAAATCTATTATGCATATTTATCTATGATTTTTTTTTTTTAATTCTAAGGAATATATTTTTCTCGCTCTGATCCCACTAGGGAGGCACCTCAAAATTGAGGATGAGAAACTTCCAGTATGATGATTGGTTCTCTCCACCCTGTTGGTTACAGAAAGGAGTGGAGTTGGCTATATACTATCTATGACAGGACGTACTTCCCTAGGAAGGGTTGGACCGTTACTAGTGATGGTCCTTAGGACTCAACCACATTTCCCACCAGTGTTGCTGTCGCGGTAGTCCGGTCATTCAGTTTTTTTAGGTGTGTCTTCAGGGAGAGGGGGGGGGGGTCGCAGCAGTCAGTTTGTGATCTGTCTCCCCCTCAGTAGATGCTTCCCATCCCGGGAGAAGAAACTGTAATAATGAGGGTCCACACCCCAGTGGGTATTTGAATGCGAACCACCATTTCTGTCACCCTGATATACCTCTTCCTACAGTTCTCAATAATTGAAACATTGACGGTTTGAGTTCTGGTAAGAAAAAGAGAAGACATCACCAATGGTGGTACACACCCCATCGAAGGTAACGATTACATGCATCCACTCCTATAGTTCAGTTACCCACTTACTCCGTTTCTTCTAATCATTAGTTATGTAAGTTTGAAGGGTGGAGAAAAAGTTCGCAAATGGTGGATCGGACCAATTGAGAAACGTTCTCTCAAGAGGACAAGGTTCCTGTACTTCGGCTTTCTCCTGCTAATCACGAACTAGGGCTCTTAAAGGGTTACTCAGAGAAGATCCTTTACCCTAAGAAGGATAATGTCGATCGTCCTTTAATAAATTCAGAGCTTGAATAAGCAGTGGAAACCGTCGTTGACAATTCTCAGTTGCTGAAAATAGCTTAAACCGGGCACATTTAACAATAGCACATGATAAAGGAAGCCTTCATCTTGGTTGAGAGGCAATGTGTGCAATTGCAATTTCTCTGAATATGTCATTTTGTAACAGATAACACAGCAAAACATTAATAAATGGGAAAAAAGCAAAGAAAAAAGTAAAACTAACGAATATATTAATACTGACGCAGACCAATCGACATAGCTAACCCAATGAAAAAAATTTCAATGCAAAGAAGTCACTTTTACAATATAATTGGAATTCAAAGGAAAATCAATCGACACACATCAATACCATTATCAATTATTTGAAAAATAAGGAAAAACAGTTAAAAACCAAATGAAAAACAATGAAATAATAAAATATATTTTCAAAATGAACGCTATGGTAAAAGTCACAAATCAATTCCAACGAACGTCACACGAAATAATTCAATCAAAACAAAAATAAATCGAAATCTATGAAAATGCAATTTAACAATGCAGTCAGAAATCTTGAAATGGAATCCTAAAACTGGGATTTGATAATGAATCATAAATCGGAAATATTGAAATGAAATTGTAAAATATTTAGTATAGAGCGAGTTGCTTTTGCATCGAATAAATGGAGCTGTTTTGTTTATTTTAAATAAAGATTTTTTTACCGGTCATAAGTGTGACATCTGTATTATAAATATTTAAATGCAACGTTGTTTCAAAGATAGTGGTGAATATTCAGAGATTTAATATTTTAAACAATAAAACAAACATTTTTATTTATATAATTATAACTTTAAATACGCTCAAACGATACTATTTTTTATTTACAGAGACATGAAATAAATTTTTATAAATTACTCTTGAAACAACTTTTTTTGCCGAACGGCAACTGTGTTTTGACATAAAAATATTTCTTGTTTTTATAAAAAGCACAGAACACTTAACTTTGCTCAAAAAATAAACTACACCTATTTTAAAAACTAGGAATATTTTCAGCCAAATCTCTATTTTCACCATCGGAAACTCGTTCTCTTTTTTGACGGTACAAAAAAAGATGCAGTTTTTTTATGTGCCCTTATATTTTCAAAATCTTACATCAAGTTCTCGTGGTGTCTTTTTTTTACCACAGCGCATTTGCCTTTAAGCAGTTTTCTTTTTATAGATTCTATTCTTCATGTTCTTTTTTTTTTTTTTTTCAGCAGATGGATAATGCTACCACAAATTGTGCCGAAAGACATGGGAATATAGGTATTTGCTATATATTCACTTTATTGACAATTCATTTTTTTTTCATGTGTGCCTACGTTTTTGGCAACGTTTATCCGAAGGAGACGAACTACTTTTTCACTTTTGAATAAAATGTTTCCGACCTACAAATGACAAAAGATCCTGGGAACAATATTTTAAAAAGAGAGCGCCTTCCTCTTTTTTTCTTTTCCTCACTATTCTCCTTCGCTTTTATATTCCTTACGGGCTTGCTAAAGTAAGTTTTCTAGTTCTACTGTATTTATTTTCCGCTCTTCTACTTTCAATATTCCTGTCACAAAAGCATACATTTTCTGTTCCTTTTTGGAGCTTTTACTTTAAAAAAATAAGCTGATGACATGATAAAAGACAATAAACAGTCATTTTGGATGTTTATAATATATTAAACGAAATTTACACTCCATTTTAAATCTATATAATTGATATAAACATCCGACAGAGGAGAATGGAGATTTTTAATGTCAGACGATATTTGGGTTCAAACCCTGTAATTGCCAAGATCAATCGTCTGTAAGGCCCGCAGAGTAAAATGTTCTAATAATAGCAGTGAAAAATGCATGTGACTGGTTCTTATAAAATGTTGCAGGTCGAGAAGACTTCTTAAAAACGGACTTTTATTTCTTGAGACAAACAAACATTTAATACATTATAAAATATCACATCCACTACGAACACAAGTAAAAAAGAAAATCTGAATCTACGTCTAAACATGATCTATGCATCCACCGCACGAGTGCTTCCGCTCTTATATATACAGTGAAAAACATTTGCATAAATAATTGGAAGCATCATTTCACTTCATTTGATAAATCATTGCGAACGGGGTTCGAATCATCAACAGTTTGTGTACACGCATTCGGATGGAAAGAAAATATGAAACGAGCATCCTATTTTTGCTAACATTTAAGATGACAAAATTTTCAAACTGAGGCTCTTAAAGAGGACGTTCTTTATATGGTTAGGTTTAGAAGCGTTTTCTTGTTATAAAAACACGAAAACATGAGAATAAAGGTTCTATTAAAATATTAGATACACTTCTTAAGAAAAAAAAATATTCGCTGAAGTCTGACATAACCAACAGGAATTGTCACCCCAAAATTTTCTCTCATACTCTCTAATAAAGGTATTATTCCAGAAAATGGTTTGCATAATATTGGCGTAAAATGGTTACGAAATACTAACCTTTATCTTGAATTTCCCATATTTACTGAATCTATCTTGCCATACTTGGCGAAGTATTTGGCGATAAGTCCCGGGCATGCGGATAATAGTGTTCCAAAAACGAATTTGTGTTTTAGATTCGTTTTTCTCAATCGATTCAATAAAACCTTGCCATAAAATTGCAATTTTGGTCACAAAATCCTTTACCAAATATGGTATATTTAAGTCAATACGTTTTTGAATTATCACTTTTACAGGCTTCTAAAAGTACATACCTATTGACAATCAATCCATTGTTGGATTCGACTCAAAATTTGATAGGTGTCAACAGTATACATGTTAAATCTGTGCACCAAATTTTATATATCTAGCTCTCTTCGTTTTGTAATTATCGTGTTAATTTATACTGTAAGAATCGGACAGACAGACTTCCTCTGAATACATTTTACTCAAAATTTGGTAGAATTTGATGTAAAGACCATATACCAAATTTCAACCGTCTAGTTCAAAGCGTTTCAGTTATTTTTATTAGACGGATAGGCAGATATCTTCGAAAAACTTATTTTTCGAACTCGGGAGGATTCATCGAAATCTCGAGTTCGAAATTTTTACGATTACTGTTCTTTCTCTGTGCAAGGAAGTAATAAATAAATTGAAATAATTTCTTGGCTAGAATTAGATATATGATGTTTTTATTCTTTATATGAAATTAATTCTCATTAGTATGAGTCAACAGACGTCACATCAACCATATTGTAGAAGTCTTCAGGGAAACCGTTACATGTCATTTTTTGTAATAAAATGTCAAGCAATTCGAACCTTTTATTCCAAGCCCCCCCCCCTTTAGATAATATTGTTTTAAGCTTGATTTGTTTATCGTTTTATTTTATTTTTAAAATTTAATTTAGTTTATATAGTAACACAACAAGCACACAAAAAATGCATCTAAAATTATCGAAACGCGCATAATTATATTTCTAACAATTGAAGCAATAAAAAGTATTGTTGTAAAATGTATTCGAAAATATTTTAAAGAATTTATTAAAATCTACAAGAAATTGTTTTATAAAACTGGTATCATTCAAAAGCTTATTTTTTGCATTTCGAAACTCCATAAAAATTTTTCTTGTACAATAACATGCTTCAAAGTTCTTAAAAAGAATTTTAACTAAATTGATAGTTCAAATTCTATTTTGAAAAACATTTTAGTGAACTCCTGTTGTTAAGAAATAAAGATTTAATAATATACCATGAAATGTTTAAATAAAATGATAAACTTGAATTCATTTTAATTAAAAATCTGATTAAAATTTGGGAAAACAGTGTACTACAGAAGAAATAACTGGAAGCTAGTTTAAAATTTCATCACTCAATGCAAATATGGTAAACAACCTATAAACCTTATCATATTGAAAGAACAACCTATAAACCTTATCATATTGAAAGAACAACCTATAAACATTATCATATTGAAAGAACAACCTATAAACATTATCATATTGAAAAAGCAACCTATAAACATTATCATATTGAAAAAGCAACCTATAAACATTATCATATTGAAAAAGCAACCTATAAACATTATCATATTGAAAAAGCAACCTATAAACATTATCATATTGAAAAAGCAACCTATAAACATTATCATATTGAAAAAGCAACCTATAAACCTTATATTGAAAAAGCAACCTATAAACCTTATCATATTGAAAAAGCAACCTATAAACATTATCATATTGAAAAAGCAACCTATAAACATTATATTAAAATAAACATTATCATATTAAATTATCATATTACTTACACCTTAATACTTCCAAATCGTTTGCACTTACATTTCTAAAATATTTCATGAATGAAATATTCAAATTAATATGTAATGAAAACGAATTTAGAAAAATTATAATATAAAATATAGTTTCCTGGTTTTCTTTCCCTTCATTTTTAACAGTTTTTACAACATAAAGACAAATCTTTAACTCAAAAACTCAAGAAAAGAAATAGATCATCAATTTCTTACTATTTCTAATATTCAAGCTGATATATATTTATTAATAACAGCCATCTTTAAGACGGAAGGCCGTAATATATAACTTCCAAGTTATCCTAAACAATAATAACAAATGTTTTGAAGGAATCATGCGATATATGTTTCATAAAGATGCAATAGAGCATAAATAATAAAGAAATAAAGCTTCGTGTAGTCCTTATAATAAAGTATATTTCAGAGCTACAGGAAAATTGACCTTATAACTGCTATCGATGCTGCAATCTCTTTGACAAATAGTTAGGATATCTCGTGACAAATGGGTATTTCCGCCTGTGACTCCAACTTGTTCATCGATTTAATACTCTAGAAAGACAAAAGAAACGACGTTTCCGATTGTTCTCAAAGAAATATTTCAGAAGATGAATCATGGCCTATGTCATAATATTTCCATTTTGTGATTGCACATTACATTATGCAACAATTATTTTACATTAGCGTGCAATAGTTAAAGCGAATTTCTGAATGTTGTAAAAATAAGATATGAATGACCTGCACTAAAAACAGGTATTTAAAAGAAGTAATTATCATTCGGAATACTTAAAAAGAATGGTAAAATCAAATTACTTAATAGGGTTTTAAATGAACTGCAATTATAGGTTTTACTTATTAACTTTTTGAGATAGACGCTCGTTTCAGTTGTTTTATCTCAAATTTTTCAAAACAATATTTACTTTGACGCTTATGTATAGAGTTTTTATACCATAGATTAAAGAGGTGGGATATTTTTTTGAAAATAATGAGCAAAAAGAGCAATAGAACATATGCTTTTAAGAGACTTGCAAATGCAAAATCTTGATTGGTTTTCTAAACTCAATTCTTCTATTAATGTTATAATTGTGTTATTTATTTCATTATCGCATGTTATGCTGCATTTAATTCCTATTCTCAATAAATAGATCAATTTGAGATATAATGTAGAGATATCATCTAAAGAAATTAAAATAAAAGATTGTGAATATGAATAAAATATACCATGGAGATGCCATGTGAAGAAAGTAAAATAAGCGATTGTGAATATGAATAAAATATACCATGTAGATACCATGTGAAGAAAGTAAAATAAACGATTGTGAATATGAATAAAATATACCATGGAGATGCCATGTGAAGAAAGTAAAATAAGCGATTGTGAATATGAATAAAATATACCATGTAGATACCATGTGAAGAAAGTAAAATAAACGATTGTGAATATGAATAAAATATACCATGGAGATACCATCTAAAGAAATTAAAATAAAAGATTGTGAATATGAATAAAATATACCATGGAGATACCATGTGAAGAAAGTAAAATAAGCGATTGTGAATATGAATAAAATATACCATGTAGATACCATGTGAAGAAAGTAAAATTACAGATTGTGAATATGAATAAAATATACCATGGAGATACCATGTGAAGAAAGTAAAATTACAGATTGTGAATATGAATAAAATATACCATGGAGATACCATGTGAAGAAAGTAAAAGAAAGTGACCCAATTGATTCCCATTCCCTTTTGTATATTTTAGAACTTGAAGAAAAGATAACTTTTCAATTTATAATGCGATAATGTCTACAAACATTTTGTAATTATTTTTCTTGTTATTAATTTTGTCCTATTAATATGTTGATCGACTATTCTACTTTTAATTTATGACGTTCATTCTAACATATGTGTAATAAAATATTGACGTTGCTGTGTAAACGTTTCTACAAGAAAGTGAATTCTTGTTAAAAAGCCATATTTCACTTAATTTTAAATTTGAAAAATTAAAAGATGAATCTTTTCATGGAGTTTTCAAATTTGAGTGTCAGAGTTTCCAAGCCATGACCACTGGAAAGAAATCGAACATCCCCTGTGAGATTGTCAGAGTACAAAAAGATGAAAGAAAGTTGGCGATCTACTGGTGGCTGGGAACTTCCCCTTTCTGAAGGAAATCGGGAGCTAAAAATAAAGAATTGCTTGCCTAGCAGTTTAACCCTTTAAAGGGCCATTTTTTTCTAGTCATATTATGTTAAAATATTTTTAGGCTTTAAATTAGAATAAGAAAAGAGATTTATTTAGCTTATTAGATAAATTTAATTTGATTAATGAATTAATTTGGTTAATTAATAATTAAGTGACAAATCAAGACACATTTTGTGTGAAATAAGGAACTAGAGCATCTAAGTTTCTGTCTTTCTAAAAAACTGTGTCAGAACTTATGCCAACCTACATAAATTCATACAAAGATTGATAGATTTGGTGGGAAGCATACTTCCCACGGCCCTAGAAAGGGTTAATACAATTGAAGTTATAGCCATTAGATCCAGGGAGATTTAAGAAATCACCCAATTCAAAAGTTAAATCACTTTTTAAGATTAAATTTAAGTGGGTAGAAATTAAAACAACTCAAATAACTCGAATTTATTACACAAACACCCACATTATATATTCTTCAAAAGACTAATTTTCTTAAAATATTATATCACTCTGGGCCTTGTTTTGTATAAACAGCTTAGATTAAATAATTTATGACATGGAAAGTAGCATTCTTTTGTCTGATCTGACAATACACTAACGGATTGTAAAATAAGACTTTAAGAGGATAAATATCTATATCGGTTTAAAACAATGATAATTATCGTTGTAACATTCCCCGTTTCCCAGTACTGATAAGACATTTACAGCCAGCTGTGTCGTCGCTGTTACTTATTAAACTCCTCGGGATAACCATATGGTGGATCTTTTCACCGGGGTGGTCTCGCATCTGTTCATTAGCGACTAGAATAGAAGACCACATGTGGAATTCCTCGTCCAAGAGGTATTGATAGTACCTTCAAATAGAAAGGGGTGACCAAATATCTGGATGTTAGACGTTTCTCATTGTGAAAGGAGCTTCCCACGACCCACTGGCGCCGCCGAGAGCATATGGCTGAACCCCGATTGACCGAAAGAGAGCTCAAATGACCAATTTAAATTAAGAGGCGCAGATTGTCGCCGAAATAAAGTGCGGATATTTTTTTTAGGGGAGAGAAGAAACGAATTGCATGAGACGGTTGGACTACGCCCACGAGTTCGGAGTCTGAGAAACTACCCCTGGAGTGGTCGTGTTGACGTGATGGAGAACTGAGTTCCAAGAAAAACCTTCGACTTTGACTGTTGTATCTCCTACTACAGGTGTAAATAACTATTTAACCAAGATGAGAAGAAGTTGTTCTTTTGTATATATAGGGCTGTAAAATAAAGAATTGTCTGGAAATTCTGCTTATTTGATCAGTCTAGATCAAGACATTACATCGTGTAAAATGTATAGATAAAAAAGAAAATTATGATGGTCGTACATCATATACATGGCTTAATAACAAAGATACAATGCAGTTAGATAAAGATTTCACCAAAACCGAATCTTAAAAGACCAGTTTCTTAATATATCACCTCTTATTCATATAATTAACCAGGGCATTAGCGATTCGAGCTCCAATATGCTAAAGGTTTCTGGTCTATGAATGTATATCTGCAGTAGAAATCATCACTTGCTCACTCTATTCATTTTCTTTCCTGTCTTTCTTTTAAAAAGCATATATTTCTCTTCTTTTTTTTTAATTGCAAATGTTTAGTGGAATTATTTAATAAAATATACTTCAATAAAATATTTCTAGCAATATATCGTTCCCATTGTCTTATAATTTAAAGATGTGAATTAACATTTCAAGACTTCCAAGTCTCGAGGATGATTACATTATTTACGGAATCACCTACAGAATAAATTTAATAAAAACAGTTTTTAAAGACATAATCTGTTCGTGCAGCTAAAAGTGAAGTATATGTAATTTAAATTCTACAGTTTTAGTTCTTTAATTTATAACATTCTCTTGAATATATTACAGAACCTTGGATAAATTTTTCTTAAATTTGCTGGTAGATGATACCACTCATATGTAATCAAAATTTAAATTATCATCAATATTAATATATATTATTCATTAAAATACTGCATCGTCATCGAGAACACACGAGTGTGCAAAATGTGAAAATATAGCTTATCAATAAATGTGGGGAAATTCAATAATAAAATTTAATTTGTACAAGCATGTTAAACTAAATAAATGTATAAAGCCAATATCTATATCTGTATATAATCCTTAAATGCTTTAAATTAGTTGACACTCAAAAATATAATCAATGCCCTGATTTTGATTAAAAAACACATAATCAAGTTGGAAATTTTTACCATCATAGAATCGCATGAGTTGAGCTCAAGTGAAAAGTTGGAAAATGGAAATCGACTCGTATTCCTACAACATTAAAAAATTGGGAGATTCATTCCAAAATATCCACCTTGTATCTTCAGAATAAGACATTAAGTTATTAAAGTACTTTTCTAATGGCATGACATCAATCAACACTAAACTAAAATATTAATGCCTGTTGTCGCTAATCATTATATTGCTGCAACATATTTGAGTAAATGTAGCAATACGGTATAAATAATTGCCAAATTATTTATACTGTATTGCTACATTTTTATATTACCATTTCCTATTTTACAGAATAAATTTGGCTATTTTTTATACTGTATTTTAAATACTATATATATTACTTCCGGTTCTACCGTATAAATAATTACCAAATTATTTATAGTGTAGAAACGGAATCAGTGCTTGAACGCTGCTGCCATGCTGACGTAAAAGCACAACTAAGTATGAATTGACTATTATACGGAGAAAATGTTTTATGTTGATTTAAAATTCCGATAGAACAAACATTTAAACTATGTAAGTAGAAATATGATAAATGTGATTTACTATTGCAATTTTGAATCATTTTTGCAATATTATTTTTTCTTGTTTAAATTTTAATAAAATGCTTTACTTTACATTCATTATTATTTGCATATTGATTATCAGTAAAAATGGAACATTTCTAATTAATTGCTTTAATTATCTTGATTCAAAGGAAAATTAGTTTCCACAAGAAAAGGAACTACATTTTTAAAAAAATCTTTTGACTTTCATCTGTTTTAACTCTTGGCGTTTATTTCCTTAACAACTTGTTAATGCGATAAAAAAAATGAACCGAATCATACTATTTTTTTCACTCTATCGTTTAATCATATTAATTAGATTAAAATGCTGTAATTATTTGAATGGTTACTTTTATTTTTAGAAGATTTTCTTTAATCGTAAACTTTATATCGAAGCGGGGTTGTTTTTTTTTCAAAAACTTGCTTATATTTTCGGAAAAACAAAGTAATCGTTTTAGATTTCTGTAAGAAACTAAACATAAATTAATAGCTTCAATAAATTTAATTGGAAGCAATTCATTTTTTTTATTTTAGCCTCCAACCACAATTTAATCGAAATTCTATTCAAAATCATTTGATTTACGTGACATAATAGCAATTTCTTTTAAGTGTATGGGAACTATTTATGTGGAATTTCTCATGCGATTGGAATTTTTTTTTATTTTTGAATTACTAATTTTAATTTTTTTTACTTGTATTTTAATAAACTCAATCCCATCAGTGCTTTTTTTAGAAAAAAAATATATGTAAAAGTGCTAACAAAAAAGTTTAAAAACTATCATAGAAAATATTAAATTACTTAAACATTGGTTCTGAATTTTTGAAAAAGGTTCTCTCACAAAGAAATGATTTGTAATTTTTTTAGAATCAGTAAATTTATTTCCTCCATGTATCAGCTAGGACCTACGTTATATTAGCCACTTTCCGAGCAAAAGTTATGTATATTTCCTTTAATCATGCAATACATGACCTTTAATCGATCCTACATAACCTTTTGTATCGCAACACTTTATAATATTTGTTGAATTAAGTCTGGATGACGCCATTTATAGAAATGATGTTTAATTAAAGTAACGTATTAATGTTAATTAAGAATTCTAAAAACAATAATACATTATTTGTGAATAAAAACCTCAAAATAATTAAACAAGTACAATTCGAAAATTTCAATTCCAAAATTATTATAATTTTCCAAATACAATAAATTATTTTAACTGTGCAAAATTTCAAAACTATTGTAAACAAATGAAAAATCGATTACGCAATTCCCTTCTTACAACCATAGAACATGAGAAACTAAGTGATTCATTTTGTCCACAGTATTTTTTTTTTTTTTTTTTTTGAAATTCTGAACAGTAATTGATTTATATTATTATTCGAAAAAACGCCACTGTCTGCCAAATAAGTAGAATAGACAGCTTCAACAAAAATTTTACTTTAAAGCTAAAATAAGTCTTTCATCAACTCGGAATCTTTCCAAAATTCTAACATCTTTTTCACACCATTTTGCAAAAAATCTAAAAAATTTTAACGAGGAAAATAACTGAATGATAAAATAATCACAAATATAATAAAGTCCTACCATAAACTCACTAGATTTCACTAAGAAAGTAATCGATTTGTGTATGTATGTTTGACTAAAGTCTATACTTCATACGCAGATTACCCTCTCCTCTTCAATTAAGAAAAATATTTAATAATTCATTCATAATCAAAAACTAAGCTATTTCCAGAGGCTTCATACAACCTTTTTGGTTTAAATTAGCTGCCATTGATTAAAAAATGCTTCAGAAATCGAAGTGATCTATTTATATTTCATTCTATGGAAATATAAAAATTCTTTTTAAAGTGTATTTTAGTTATATTAACGTCCCGTTTGAAGCAACACTAGGGCTATTTTGGGATGGACCTCGTAATTTTGAACCGCTGTCAGATGACGAGAATGACACCTGAGCTGTCACCCCCCTCTCCACACCACACCACACCAGCGGGAGGACGCTTGGTCAGGACGGATTTAGCATGCAACAGACCCCCTTACACGACGGTTCTTTGGTGGAATCGGGTATCGAACCTGAAACCCTCCGGTTCCGAAGCCGAGACCTTACCACCAGGCCACCGCGGCCCTTTTAAAGTATAGAGTACATTGCTAACATCTTGCAATTGATTATGAATGAATTATTAAATATTCTATTGCAATATTCGTTTCAGCTTCTTTCCGAAAATAATTTATATTTTAAAATGAATTCACTTTTATCTGGATCTTCAAGATATACTTATTTTTGATAAAAATGCCAAAAAGAAATATGCTTGTGTATATAAAATATTCATTAATGGAATTACACAAATGAAAAAGGAGATTATATTCAAATTTCATATTTAATAAAATAAATCCAGACTTGCCTTATTTCCGAAATTCAATTCTAAAAAACTTCTTTCGCATTGTAAATTGTATTCACTTTTTTTTATCAAAATTCAGTCATAGAATTCATAATCATTCCATCATCAAGAAAAAAAAGAATAATAAAGAAGCAATTTTTATCAGAATAAAATTGGTTATTAAAATGGTCAAAAGAAAAAAATTGAAACATTAAAAAGTTTGTATATAAATTTCCAGACAGCACAGAAACGCATGCTATAAGTAACTTTTTAGAATTATAGAAGTTTGAAAATTGTTTTATATTTGTATGTAAAAATTGCTACATGAAATAATAAAGGAAAATAAAACTAAAAAAGTTTCAAAAAATCAATCTTATAGTCTTCAGCACTATTCAAATGTGCCAGTTTTTATGCGATTTTATTATGATTCCCAGATAAACCATCAATAGTCGCTTGTCCATATAACCACCCACTCTTTTAAGATAAAATCAAAAACACTGCTGTATTATATATTCTCAATGCAAAGAAACCACATCAGAATCTCCCAGCCACGAATAATATACCGATTTCATACATTTTTATTTCACTTGAATGCTCATGAAGCTCGGGTACATCATCAATTTCTGCCCACAGTCGTCCACTTTATAGAAACATGCAAAATAAAAAATTGCAGAGTTCCCAGTCGATATAACTTGAGCTCATTCAAGCACTCATTTCATCATTTTGAATCCATATTTTGCATTTCTCGTCTTTGTATAAAAGCTGTATTTGCATCGAGTGTGATAATATATTAATCAAAGTTATGACATTACTAATTCAATACTGTTAATATGATGGGCGAACAGCTGGTCGCCGATAGTGGCTAGAATATACGAAATTACAAAGTCCGGTTGAAAAACCCTTTACAGTTTTTTTTTTATGTAATAGATGAATTAATGTAAAGATTTATATTTTATGAAATAAAAAAATATTAATTCCAATGGGTAAAACAAATTATATTCTCTTTATTCGAAACAAAACAAAAAGTATTAGAAAAAGTGAAGTATTAGAGTACATAGTATCTCTACACAAAAAGTATTGAAAAAAAATGTTAATGACTTATTTGAAAATGCAAAATAGATAAAAAGCTTATATAAAGTAACTAGTTACCAGCAGGATACAAAGTTCTTTTATTACTAATACTTGATACCAGACTTGTTTGTTACATAAAAAAATAAAACGCATTTAAATTTTAGATACTGCATCATAAAAAAAATTATTTAAGTTCTTCTTGTCCTTAATAGCAGAAAAATACTTGGTAGGAATTCCAAACATGAAATATAAAGTAGTATGCAATTTAAAAAACTTTTCAAAAAAAAAAGATTTTATTTAAATTTGGATCCACAGTAAATCAATAAAAACGCGCATTGCTTCTAATGAAATTGAAATAGTTACGAATTTCTTTTCGGTACAATAATCTGAAATGAACTTTCTCATTTCCTCGCATATATAAACAATATTAATGGCTTAAAGAACTCGGTTTACTAATAAAGAAGTTTTTTCTTAGAAAATTTAAATATTTAGCACTAATTAATAGGATTAAAAGATAGATGTTTCTGCTTATTTTCCTTTTCAATATAAAATTGATGTAAATTTTTTTTAACATATTAAGGAAGAAAAAAAATGTAAGCCTCAATTAATATCAAAATCATTTTCCAAAAAGAAATTTTAATAATAGTTTTTCATTGATTTGTAATAATTAAACTAACTAATTAAGGGCATTTCGTGAAAAGAAAGATCTTCAAAATTATTCATTTTTTCAAAACCCCTAAAATTAATATAAAACGCGAGTACTTCGACGCCACACTAATAAAACACATCTTTCAAATCTTAAAATAAGTAGTTTAACACATTATTCAAATGGAAATTACAAAAAAAAATTAAATTTTAGAACTGTATATTTCACAAAATTTAGAAATCTTTTTCTAACCTTTAGAAGTTGCATTTTTTAACACAAACCACAAGGATACAAAATAATTTTACAATATATGCGAGATTTTTAATTTCCGTAACGATGCCGATATAAAATAGATTGCATGCAAATAATTTAGCACTTAAAAGTCTTTCTGTCGCAGTATTAATAACTTCATATCTAAAGAGTGAAATAAATCTAAAAACTAATAACACTTTAATGAATAATTATCACGCTTAAAGATAATTATCACTTTCTTAAGGATAATTTTCATTCGGTTATCTTTAAGAGAGTTCTTGAAGCAACAGAATTCAGTTATGAAAATTTCCTAAAATAATTATATTCGAAGCTTCATAACTTGAACAATTTTTGATTACAGAAGAGTGGATTTTTTTTTATTTAAAATGTTATTATGCCAAAAACCATTTTACAAAAATGACGAATAAAACTAAAGGGCTGTATAAAAACTTAAATTTCGTATTTTTTCATTTCAGCAGTGTTTTCGTTGACGGTAACAATATATTCTTTTAATTATTTAATCGTTTTTACCTGTAAATATATGATAATATCCAATGGTTTAGGTATTAGTTATAGGATCCTGACGTGAAGCCTTCTACAGTTTTAAACCCTGATATGTTTTTTATCGTTCTTTTTAATTTTTATACGTTTTAAAAAATTAATCAGATTTAAAAGCTGACAATTCTCATTCTTGCACCTTCATATGTCTTGAAATATCAATAAATACAAATACAGGTAACCGATACTTAATAGATATAAAATTGTATTGGTTTTAAAGAAAAAGAATGATTTAAGTACATCTAACATACAAAAAATACACATTCCTAGAGAATGAATTCGGAATATTAATATTTAATCTGAATTCTTAGAAGTATTGAAATGCATTCATGGAAAATGCATAACTCCAATATACGCACAATAAAAACAAAATTTAGCTTTAGAGAACAGCAATTGATTTCTAAATTGTATCTAATTCATTTATAATATATAACTGATATTAATACAAAAATATAATTTTCGAAACACTAAAATTTTGCATGGAAAAATAATTTGGATTGCTTCTTACATTTTTGGCATTCAAAGAATTGTAATACATCAGTATGTTACAATACCAATTGCATAGAACGTTCATTATTCTTTCTAATATTTTAAACCGTTTAATTTCATATAAAACATTTAAGTACAAATATTACATGTTAACAAATGTACTATTCCGAAAGCAGCATTACAAGTTAAAAAGTAACTTCCTGAGAATTTCTTTCTGGGCATCTCCTAAAAGCGGAAATGGCCTTCCTTTTATCTTTTCAGGTCATTAAATCGATGAACAACTTGCAACTACCATCGGAAATATACATTCATCACGAAATATCCTATCCTTCCCGTGCTATCATTTGTCAAAGAAATTCTGACAATCGAGGATCACCATGAACTCTCTTTATTTGTGATTCTGGTCATATTAGGAATTAATCAGGATGCGAGGGTGTCTTATTGTTGTGAAATAAGAATAAAGGCACAGGTTAAATGTAATATTTGTAAGTATTCAATACGAGCTACTAGCAAGTAAAACCAACAATTTTGTTTCAAATTCTTTAAAATGGTTTTGGGTAAGGTCTTTATGAGTTGTAACTCGCACCTACTTATTACTTATGTTACATTTCGGGATTTAATCGTGTTATTACTTATAAAACATTGTATCTTGAATTCGGTATGGTGAAAATTATAATATGTACCTTAATATCAGTTTAATGATTCCTTTTTAGATCAACTACAATTAAAAGATTTAAAGTTAAAATCAAACATCTCTCTTGATTTTTTTTATTATTAAATCCAGTTTATCACAAAGATACAGTCACCCAAACGTGCCTCTTCACTTCATGTCTTTTTTAAAATCATATACCTCGATTCATATATTATTGAATTTCAAGAATAATATGGTCTTAATTCAAGTTGTATTCAATGAAATAATTAGCCTAACTTGTAAAATTATAATCAGAAAATGTATCTATATAGCAGAAATAGAAAAAAAATACCACACGTAGCAAATTATATTTTATATATTTATAGTTTCCTCATAAATAATACGGCAGAAAGAAACATAGCACAGATGAAAATATAAACAAAATTCAAAAAAAAAAAATGGAAGAAATGTGACAAACAACACTTTTAATATCAAAAAGATTCCATTTCACTTTCTCGTATACGTAATACAGAGAAAGTATTGTGATTATAAAAAAATTCGAACACGAGATTTTGATGAATTTCCATGTTTTAGACCCCTCCGAGTTCTAAAAACGTTTTTCGAAAATCTCTCGGTTTTTCTGTGACAAAGATAATTCAAAAACAGTTTCAGCTAGATGAAATTTGATAAACGGTCTATACACTAAATTTGTAACTTTCTATCAAATTTTGAGTAAAAAAATGCTCAGAGGAAGTCCGTCTGTCCGGCTGTTCGCATATAAGTTAACAAGATATTTACAAAATGAAGAAATAGATAAATTTTAGTAAACAGATTAAACATCTATAGTACAGACACCTGTCAAATTTTGAGCCAAATCCAACTACGGGTTGACTGTCTGTCTGTCTGTCTGCACTTTCAGAAACATATAAACACGATAATTCATAAAGAGCAATGACCTAAATGTATCAAATTTGGCATTGGATTTTGTGACTACCATTTTTCAGTCCTTAATTAGGTGAGAAATCGTTTATAAAATACAAATTCAATTTTCGTATATTATTAAACGAACGTCAGACATTAACCAAATAACTGCAGAAGCTTTAGATTTAGTTTCATGGCGCAAGAGCCATCTTTGGCCATACTGCGCCAAAGATGGATGAAACGATATATTCAGCAAAAATTCTAAATTCACGCCAAATTTTAATATTTTATAACATTTACGCCAATGACATTCTATGGCATGATACATTTATTAGAGAATATACGAAAAAATTTTGGTAGATACTATCGCTTGTTTTAGTAAATACTAAATCCTAATACAGATTAATCAAAAGTCGTAGATGTTTTGTGAAAATTAAAGATTTATAAGCCCCCATTCCACTGCACATAATGACGAAGGCTGCAAACTAGATCGGAGAAGAACGGCCACATCATATCTGAGGGACGGAGACTAAGAGGGACGGAGACGAAAACGAAAAACAAGGGGGGCATGAATGATTGAGACTCGTGGTCTGCCATTGAACTAATGCAATTTGATTTTTGTTTTCAGACTGATGTATTGAATCTATGTAAATATGTAAATTTAGATAAAAACAATCTAGAATAAGATTGGCTTGTTGAATTAATTTTTACAAAATTTTCATATATACATATATAATATTTAACTAAAACAACGATTTAGGCCTAGAAGGAACGGAGCACCAGCCATATTAAAGTGTTCCTGAAGAAATGAAGGGGACTTTAGTTTGCTGAAAATTATAATAAGTATAGAAAATCAATTTAATGATTATTTTTTAATCAAATACGGCTGGAAGATTTAAAGTTAAAATCGGACATATCTCGATATTTTTTTCCCTTGTCACTTCCCTAGTTTCCTTAAGTGTTTAAATGCATTACAAAGAAATGGAACTTTCTTTTTTTTTTTCGAGAATGGAACAAGGAAGCATTCATTTTTATGATCCAGTATAATTTGAAAATAAATTTAAATTTATTATATAGCCTGAAAAAAGTTAACATATTATAAACTTGTAGCCGAGAATTGCATGCTTCTTATGCCCTCCAAAACAATCTCATATTTGACCATTTCAAATTAGAATCTGTTCTCCTATTACGAATAAAAATACGAGTTTAGCTTAAATATGGCCCTCCCGGGGGGCACCTCGTAATTGAGAATTGAAGCTTCCGGCATGGTAGTTGGTTCCCGCCACCCCGATAGGTACATAAAAAGGTGAGGATTGACTCCTCCGACCGATGACACGACGTACTTCCTTAGGGAAGGGTTGTACCGTGGCCGGTGATGACCCTTAAGACTCAACCATAGTTCTCGCCAGTGTTGCCGTTGCGGTTATCCGGTAATTTAGATTTTTCCGTATGCCTCAGGTCGGCTCGGAGCAGCCGGTTTAAAGTTAGCTTAAATTTGGTAGTGAGAACAATGTAATGTTTGCAATGCTCTGGCGATTCGAATTTAGTTTTTTTTTTCCAACTTCCCAATCTCAACTTATTTTCTTCTTTCTTATATAAATATTCATTGAATAATTGTAATAACATGTTGATAGATTCGTGAGCATTTATTACCGGCTGTATAATTCTTGATAGTTTAGTTTAGTTATATTAACGTCCCTTTGTAAAGCAACACTAGGACTATTTTGAGATGGACCTCGTAATTTTTAACCGCGGTCAGATGACGAGGACGACACCTGAGCTGGCACCCCCTCTCCACGCCGCATCACACCAGCGGGAGGACGTTTGGCATGACGGATTTAACGTGCAACAGACACCCTTACACGACGATTCTTCGGTGGAATCGGGTCTCGAACCTGAAACCCTACGGCTCAAAAGCCGAGACCTTACCACCAGGCCACCGAGGCCTCGTATAATTCTTGAGTAATAAATGTAGAGTCATTTGTATCTTATATCGAATTAAAATTATTTACATGCTTTAATGGATATGTTTACTATATCTATCTAAACCACCAATAAATAGTAACTAAATAAGAAAATCCTTGGTACTAAAAAGAGGAGATTATCTTACTAAAATACTTATGCAAGTTTTTCCTCCATCAAAACGCTTGTACAATAATTTCTTTAACATTCGTTTCCCTGTTTTACCATTGTTAAAAAAATATTAAAATATTTTTAAATAAGCAATTTATGTAGCATATTCTTGTTTTTAAGCATTACTTCACAAAGAAAAATACAGAAATATGCTCACTTTAACCATAAAAATTCACTTTCATTTTCCCTTTCAAATTTCATATCGCAGTGAAAATGAGCACAGTAAATCTCTTCATATATCAAACAACGAAAGCGATTGCCGATTGGCTTTTATCAGAAAATTTAGAATTTTCTAGAAAAAGATGTCAAAAAAAAAAAGATTAAATATCTAAGTTTCTGTGGGAAAAATACCGAAAGAATGCGACTGAAGAAATAGTGAACTACATGAAATTCCCTTGAGCCTTCCCATAAGGAATATAAAAGGGTTGCGATAATAATGTAAAAATTGTCAGAAAGAATAAGAAATTCGCTTTTTGAAATATTGCACCCGAATCTTTTGTCATTTATGGATCAGTAACATGTTATTCAAAAGTAAAAATGTAATTCTCTTTTTGGGTAAATATAGCCAAAAGCGTAGATATACAGGGGGAAAAAAGAATGCAAATAAAATGAGTATACAGAAGATACCTATTTCTCCTTGTTTTTGACACAATTTGTGGAAGCATTATCCATTTGATGAAATGAAAGCATGAGAAAGAATTTTTAGAAAAGAAACTGCTCTAAACTTAAAGTAAGGTTTAAAAAAAGACATGCTACAAGAAAATCATTTAAGATTTTAAAAAACTAACAATAAAAATGTCAGACTGCAAAGTCGAAAAACCAACTACGATGGGGGAATATTCTTAAATATAGATATAATAATAGATATGATCATATCTTTTTCAAAATAGATAGGATGGTCTGTTTAAAAAACAATGAAATCGTTGTTGCATGATTTTTATAAGAAAATATATCAAAAATACAATTATCGTTTGGCAAAAGGTGGATGCACAACTTGAACTTTGTCTCCATAAATAAAAACATGTTTACTTTCTCGGTTATTTAAATTTGGAAAGCAAATAAAAAATTTTTACTTTTTATTACAGTTTACATATCATTAAACAAAGGTTGTTGATCTCCTGTACTCAGTCATTTAATATTTGAAATACGACTTTTTAAATTAACTAAATAAATATCCCCTTTGAATACTTGTTGGCGAATTTTGGCTCCTTTTTAAAAATGTAAAATTTTAAATAATTAAACTTTTACTTTGCTTTTGAAAAAACAATTTCCCGAACAATAATACTCCAGTAACAGAGAAAAATATATTGTATGCATTTTATTAATATATATAATTAATATTTTATAAAAATTCAAACTCATTATTAAACTGAATTGCACAAAACAGTTGCTATAAGTGGCTTTCATTTAATGGAATTTACCAAATAGTGTTGGATGCATTTTCACCAATATCTATACAGCCTACACGTTAATAATAATCTTTACTTTCTTCTGACAATAGCTTTTAATTTTTCCCTTCATGGATGCATGTTGCAATTCAAAATCTTTATTTTCTCGATTAATATGTCAACATCACTAACAGAAAACATTTCATTGTTTAC
This sequence comes from Argiope bruennichi, assembly GCF_947563725.1. NCBI lineage: Eukaryota > Metazoa > Arthropoda > Arachnida > Araneae > Araneidae > Argiope > Argiope bruennichi. The sequence continues at coordinate 44,246,574 of NC_079158.1, forward strand.
TGAAGCAAACCTATTTGCATCTGCAAAAAAATTGTGTACCTAAAAGAAATTTTCTTTACGTAGGAAATTTAATTTCGCCCTGGGAATTTTCTAACAATGACCTTTATTTTCTAACAATGGTCTTTCATTACTTCAATCAAAAAACGAAATACTTTTAAAAATGCTGACATTTTTTGTTATCATTTACCACTGATGTGGAACTGGTTTCGAAAAAAATAAAAGTTGTGTAATTTTATAAACATGTTTACGAAGTATCGAATACTTGTTTGCTTTCACTATTGTTATTAAAGTTTTCTCTGCCTTAAAAAAAAAATAATTTTATGATGAGAGGTTATTGTTTAAAATAATCTAAGGCGTGTAATATTTTGTTTTAACATGGGCCTGATGTATTAATTGTATAACACTTTAAAATTTGAAAAGATAAAAGAATATAATTGTGTTTTAAAACTTCATACCATATAATGTATAAAATAGCTTTTATAATATAAAGCATCAAAAATATAAACCACCATTATAGTTATTTTTCATTTATTTCACAAGACAAGATTGTTAAAAAAAAATTTCATTAATACCATCGAGATAACTACGATTCATGCAAGGTATACAAAAAAAAAAATTAGTGTTATGATTAAAGCCTAGCCTCTCTATTAAAGTGGCGCTGCCATCGCTTCTGAAAAACAGTACATATGACGTCAAATGAAGCGAGCGTGTATAAAAATAATGAGATGGTACGAGCAAGAGCGCCATCTGCGAAAGAAAAAAAGGAATAAAAAGGAATTGTAATCATCAAAAAATTGAAGGCAAAATTTTGATGAATCATCACATTTTAGACCTGAAGAAGAAAAATGGATTTTTAGCATTATTTCTACCAGTCTATGTCGCTCCATCTATGCTGTGAACACGATAACATAATCAATACATAATTTAATGTGTGGATTTAACATCGTTTTTTTTATATTTTTATTAAATTTTGAAAGAAATCTGATCTGCCTAGATGTGCGAATGCAAGTAATAACTACAAAACAAAAACAGATTGATGAATAAAATTTGATACCTAAATTAGCATCTAAAGTGTACATTCATGTCGAATTCTATACCAAATCCGTCAATGGGTTGAGAATCTGTCGATTTGTGTATTTGTAGGCATCTAAATTCAATAATTCAAAAACAGAACGACTTAGATAAAAGATTAAATACAAAATTTAGTTTATTATTAAAATTCCAATTTTTGGAAAAATTCTAATTTTATTCGCATAATTAACAGAGTGATAAATGCGGTTGCATTTTCTCCCTTCAGTATAGTACGAAGCACAAAATGCTCATGTTCGGGAATCTGAAAGTAAAAATCTTGGCACTCGTCGCATTCGTTTTCGTTGTTCAAATCTACAATATTATGCTGGCTGGTAGCTGGTCTAAGTTTAGTTTAATTATATTAACGTCCCGTTTTTAAATAACTCTGGGGCTGTTTTGGGAAGGACCTCGTAATTTTGAACCACGGTCAGATGACGAAGACGACACCCGAGCTGTCACCTCCCTTTTCAAACTTCTACACCACACCAGCGGGAGGATGCGGTTAATCGCATCTTTAGTTGGGAGTGTGCGAGAAATTTCTAAGAGACCGATATCATTGACTGTTTATAAAAAATTTCCAAATTATTTTAAATTAGTATAAAATTTATTAACTTTTAGAATCGAGTATAACAATTATACAGCAATACAAAAAGAATATCGACCTTTACGAATTATATTTTTATCTTCAATCTGATAAATTATTCGAAACGATTATATAAATACCAATTTGAATACTAAAAAATCTTATCTGGAAAGGCTTCAAATTCTCTACTAATCTCTTTTATTTTGTGTTTCATTCATTTGCATTTTAAAAATTTCTACGTTTATTATTAATACTGCAAGTCAAACTGACGATATAGTTTTGGATCCCTATGATATTGCTAAGATATTAATTACCTAAATTATAAGGTAACAGCTTTTTCTTAACTTGATTTTTCTAAACTTTTATTAACACTTTAGTATAAAGAATATTAATTGAAAGCTGGTTCAGAAAATAATGCAACAAAAATGACGAGTCATAATTTCATTTGGAAATGTAAATCATTACTATTTTTCTGCTAATTACACAGAGTCGTTAAAAGTTAAGACGAACAACTCCATAACCATCGAAAACAATTTTGGCCTGAATGTTTTCTACAAAAACAATGACATTTGTGTATCCTCGTTTGGTACACTTTAAATGGGGGCTTTAATAATATTTTTTTATTATAATGAGATAATTTAATTCTGTATTCAGTGTCTTTGGGGGGGGAGGAATTGATGGGTAAACCTGAAGCACATAAAATAAGGGGCACATATTGAAGAATATTGTAGTCTGAACACAAATATCCGAACAAAAAATACTGTATACTGAAAAAATATGCAATACAAATACCCTAAATACGATTTAAATAATAAGAAAATATTTCATCCAATTGTTATCATTTCCTTTTAAAAACAATAGGAAATAATTTCAGCTACCTCAATAAAAATAAAGAAAGATATTTGATAATTCGTCTCTTAAATTGAACCCGCGTTTCAAAATTATATTCCAATGAAACATCTCTAAATTTATTATCATATGATCATAAAACACATATTTAATAAATTTTTCAAGCTAGATGAGTTTTAAATTCCCCTCAAGGCTATTATTGGTCGATTTTGTGGGTCTAAAACAAAACTCCCGTTCTTTTTCCGTTAAAGATAATTTTGTAGCTTAAGTAACGACAACAGTAAAAGATACAGTAATGAATTTAGAATACATAATAAAATTCGAAATAACAGTTTAGGAAGCTTCAATTTAAAAGAATATAGATAAGATATTCGTAAACTCTAGAAATAATATCTACAAATTTTGTGTAATTTTAAAAATATATTTAAATGAATACTCACAATTATCAGAATTTAATAAATGTAGCTATATATTTGGAGTAATATAATTAATAATATATAAACGTTTGTTAATCGCAACGTTTGAAATTTTTAATAATAAAAATCAAAATTTTTGATTAATGAAGCAAACCCAATACGATTACTTTGGAGAAAATATATTGTTAAAGATCAATTATCAATATATCTTTCAGACATGAAGATAAACAGATACGTTATAGAAATTGAACGCTTTGTCTATTGGATGTCTGTTCGTTTAAGATCTGAACTGTTAAAATCGCACTTCTTAGAGCCTTTAACTCTTAACTTAAAATATTTCTAGAAAGTATTTAAAATTATTTACCATTTACCAACATAATACTATTGTTATGCTCAACATTTTATTATCAGATGTAAATAAACTTGGGTACTCCGACTCGAAAGTGGTTTAATTTCTGAAACTGTTCAAAGGTAAAGATTTGTTTCGTTCCATTCTGAGTGAACTTGGATGCCTCTTTGCATATTAGCAGTAAATGAAAGGAGGCTTACCTATTCATCCATATTAAATTATAATATTTAAATAGTGCTTTAAAGCTTGGGATTATGAACCATAATTTAATATATTTAGAAAATTCAATGGACTATTTTAAAGTTTATTTATTTCTTTCTGTATGTCTGTATTTAGAAGTAAATACCTTTCAAAATCATAGTCTGAATAATTTGCACTGCCATTGATTTTGTATATAAATGTTTTTTTAAACTAATAGCTACTAAAAAAAATAGTTACATCTCGAATTCATTTGCATCATTTTACCTTCAGTTTATTGGTAGAAAGAATGCGTAATCCAGTAATGTAAAGACTGATCGTATATTTTGCGTTTGTGCTGCGCTTTTGTTTTTTAATGCAATAATTTTGCATTATTAAAAGAGATTTTAGAAAAAAAAACAGTTTGTGATTAATTATTAAAATACAAAGTATTGTTGAATTAATGCAAAATTGTATTAATTGCAAGTATTGTATTAATGCAAAAAATTAAGAATTTATCGAAAGAAAAAAATAAACCTATCAGCAACTAAATTGGTTTCATTAAAAAGATAATTTGAATTTTAAAAGTAAATAGAATTAGGTTTTATGCAGTATTATTTCTAAATATATAGTGGGAAAATACCATACTCTCAATTTTTAATTTATTGAACTTTTAAAATAATTGCTCTGACTGCACAATTCTAATTCATAACTATATAAAGACCAAATTTGGTAACTAAGTGAAAAAAAGTCTGGCCTCTTGAGCGTCAATAAACACAGATATATTCTCCATCATTAATAGCACAGATAGAGAAGAGAAGTATATATACTCGATGACATGCAAAACCTACGAGTTTGATATTTATGAACAAAAAGAATTTCAATAATATTTATATAATACAAATAGAATAAATATTTTAAAAAATAGAAACAAAAACAAATCCATGCTAGAAGCCATAAAGCTAACATTGCAATGAAAGAAATACAAAATTTCAAAGAAACACTCAAGCGTTACATTATATGTGAATGCACATGAGCAATTTTTGCAATAAATCTATGATAAAGACATAGAAAAGTCATGTGAATGAAAATTTCACATCATTCCCAAAATGAAGAAAGTCACACAAATGAACGCAAAACAAACGTGGCGTACTTCATCCGGTTCAAAATTCGAAAATGCAAAATACAGACCGGAACTAAAAACGACTTTAACAAAAATCGTTATGATGAGAACTACACATTTAAGTCAGAACGAGAAACCATTGTTATCATTTTAGTCCTTCATCTGGCAATTATTAAAAATATTAAGTAGTAAGAAATTAAAAAATCCGACATAATCTGCTTCGATATTTCGCAAGTCACAGAGCTGGTATTGAAATTCCGAAGGATACGCTCAAAAGAACCGATTGGAATAATATATAAAAATTCTACATTTCAACCGTTAGACTCATCGTGTTTTAAAAATAAAAATTCATATTGAAGCTTATTATATATTTTTAAACCTAGGATTTAAGAAATGAATCACGCAATTATTTCTTTTAAAAGTGTACTGTGATTTCCCCAAGGTGTCCCTAGCAGCCCATTAAGTAAGGTTTCCGAATTTAAACCTTTTTTTATTTTCTAGTTGTCAAAAGGACTATACTGGACTACTACAGAGAGTGATTTATATTAATCTCAAAAATGTTAGGACTCGGCATTGTCAATGAGTAGCCTCGTCTTGGCTTTCATTTTTAAATAGCTATTCTTAGCAAACATAGCAATTAGTAAAAATTGTATATAATTATATAATAGCAATTAGCAAAAATATTATTAATAAAATGATTGATGTCATAATCAGTAGCATATTTCTCACTAATTTTTAAAAAAATGTTTATAAAACTCACCTTATAGTAGTTCTAGGGAGGATGGTAGCCATTCCTCGGCTTGAGCAACATTGATTGCAAACAACTGTTGATTTGGCACCCCTTCAGTTGTATATCCGAAACCTTCTTATTAATACCATTGTGCGTGACACTGAAAAAGTTACCAGACTTAAATTCTTCATATATTCTTTGTAAATTTGTCATTCCAGCCAAGGAACCCAAATGGCACACCTCCGAGTCTTAGAAAAATTAACCTAGATAACTCCATTTTGAGTATCACAGAAGTGGTTTTAGCAGTAAATTCTTCCATCAGCTGCTGTTAATATCGTCGTAAGAGTTCTCCTTTTTAATGTAGAGAGAAAAAAAATGCCGTAATGCTTTCAGTTCAAGATAAGTGAACTTCGAGGAAATGCAATTCATCCACCATCTTCTATAGTAAGATCGCATTTACTAATCATGAACATGACGTGTATTCTTACGTCACCCTATTAACCCCTTCGTATACAATGACGTGTCTGACACGCGCATCGAATCACTGAATTTTTGATTTTATATCTGTAATTAAATGGAAGTATTAAGTAATTTAAAATGCAAAAATCACTTAGAAACGCTTCAATACTTCATTGATCATTTTATTATTATAGGAATTAAAATTACACTAAATGTCCCAGTAGGATGTGTTAGCTAATTTGAAAATTAAATAAATTCGTATGTGAGCGGTTAAGGCCATCTTGAATCTTCTCACAATTTCTTTCATATATAGACTCCCCATTTGGTCCACAGTAGAGTGGCGCAGTTCAGCCAAACCTGGATCTTACGTCATTAAATCCCAACTAAATAAATAAACAAACATGTCCCCAGTACCACTTAGACTCGTCAAGATCAGTCAAAGATGAATATAAGTTTTTTTTAAGTGAGAGCATATGTAGGCTTGTTTATTCTTATCAATTATGAATTCCATCAAAGCTTATAGCAAGTTGTTGGTAGAATACTTCGTTACTTTAAACCTTTATACCACCGATGTCCAGTGTGGTTATACTGGATATACATAGTTGTCACATTCTTGATATATAATGATTTTATTTGGTTGCCATTCGACTAGTTAAGCCATTTTATAGCAAACCTTTTGGCGTTAATTTTTAGGAATTATTACAAACCAACAACTATTTCTGAAATTTCTAAACACTAAAAGGAATCTTTTTACTCGCATTTTTTAATAATCCATCTCATTAGTGATAAAGGTTGGTAGTGTTGAAATCAGGTTCTTTTGTTTAACAATTAGAATAGTCAAGTGATTCTTTAATTTGCACATGTTTCCGATATTTTCTAGCTCTGGAAAACCCACAAATGTTTATTAAAGATCGGAAAGTCTGAATTTATAAACACTTTCATCATTTCTCTCACAATAAGGTAAACGAAATTGGTAATCATTTCATTTTTAAGTCTATTTTTCAATATTTTCCTTTTTATCCTTTACAAAATTAGCCAAATTCTTTGTTGTTGTTTTTAGATTGTATTTTTTTTATTTGTATAATTTATATTTTTAATTCTTCTATACAACTTACAGAAGTTAATTAATTTCAAAATGTACACATTCCTTGATTTCCAGCCGTCTGAAGAGGGTTTCACGCTGGAGTTGCTCACAAAGTGATATCCTTAATTTTTGGATATGCTAAAATTACAAACCCAAATTATTAATTATTGAATCCAAACGTGATTTTTCGTTAATCATAAAAAATAATTTAAATCTGAAACGTTCATCTCTTAAAATTAAAAGCATTTAAACGTTCCAATTAAAGTTTTAATCCCAAGATACCAAAACGTATCCTGCACTTCAAATAAAGTAAAGCCTGCAAGCATGAAAACCAGGATTAAAATGATTCTCCTGTGGCTCTTTCAAAATCTTGGTTTAGTCCGTCATTATTATAAGCCAAAAATGGTCGGGTACGAATGCTAACGAAACAATCAAATCCAAGATACAATACAATTATTAATCAAAATTTGGATTTAGTCCGTCCCTACTATAACCCAAGAATGATCGGGTCCGAATACTAATGAAACAATCAAATCCAAGATGCAATGCAATTATTAATCACAATTTGAGGTTAGTCTATCACTACATTAACCCAAGAATAATCGTTTCCAAGTATTAAAAAAATAAAGTTATTAATCAAAATTTAAGTTTTATCCGCCACTACTATAACCCAAGAAGAATCCGGTCCGAATACTAAGGAAATAATTAAATCCAAGAAACAATGCAGTTACTAATCAAAATTTGGATTCTGTCCGTCACTACCACCACCCAAGAATGGCCGGGTCTGAATATTAATAAAACAATCAAATCCAAGAAACAATGCAATTATTAATCAAAATTTGAATTTAGTCCGTCATTACTTAGAACCCAAAAATGGAAGAATCCAAGTAACTGAGGAAATAATCAAATCCAAGAAACAATGCAGTTATTAATCAAAATTTGGGTTTAGTCCGTCACTATTTTAACCCAAGAATCATCGGATCCGAGAACTAATGAAACAACCAAATTTAAGAAACAATACCATTATTAATCAAATATTCAAAAGTTACTAACTGATAGCCAATGCCGATGACGTCAGTGATGTTAACCGGTTGCCTAGCAATTCGAATGGAAATTTTTTGCTCATTGGTCAATTATTGTAAAAAAAATTTTAAATCTGAAAATTTGTGAAATAATTAAGATATTTTTTTTATTTCTTCCTCCATTCAAATGTCTTAAAATTATGCGCACGTTATCATTTTTGCATAAGAAACGATGTAGGAACACGGATTAACATTAATATATCAATAGGATGTGCGAAAACCTTCGAATCTTAATTTCTTTTTATAATTCCTAGATTTCGCATTATTTTTTAATCTATAACCCATAATTATTGGTCATTTTGATTTATTAATTTCCCTATTATCATAGTCCAAAACTATAATGTGTTCTTAAGTGCTACAAATTTTTTAAAAGATATTTGTAGATTTTTCGTCTTTGAACAAATTTTCTTTGTGAAGCAGAGATGTTTTGTGCCTGCTGCTTATCATTTTGATTCGCTCCAATAATCATTTTTGGTCCTCACTCTTAAAGGTAGAAAAGGGGTAATATTGCAAAGTATATTACTCTTAAGTTCCCATCCGCATATCCGTTTGGAATATTATATAAAATAATGTTCACTTAAAAAAATTCACCAAGAATTACAATTGCATATGGGAAGAAAATAGCCTCTTCTTGCAGAAATCGATGCAAACGTATTTCAATCTATGTGTTTGGGTTCAGTTCAGTTTAGTTTAGTTGTATTGTTTATTTTAGTTTAGTCTTAGTCCAAAGCCCTCCTCGTTTTGCGCATGCATTAGGAAGGGTTTAATTCGGCAAAATAGGGGTGAGAGGAAATGTTTCATTTAACAATAAAGTAAATTCCGAAAATGCACACATTCTTCGTCGTGTAACCCCTTAGTGGGACAGAATGGTCGAATCGAGGTCATCTCTCATCTCAGGATAGTGAAACGAGCAGTATTAAAATTCCGTTTCGAAGCAACATTAGGGCTATTTTGGAATGGATCTCATAATTTTGAGCCGTATTCAGATGACTCGGACGTCACCTGAGCTAATACCCCCTCTCCAAACTTCCACACCACACCTGCGGGAGGACGTTTGTGCCCGAGGAATTTAGCATGTACCAGGCCCGCTTACAGGACGGTTCATCACTGGAATCAGGTCTCGAACCTGAAACCCTCCGGTTCCGAAGCCGATATCTTACCTCCAGGCCACCGCGGCCCTTTTATGTGTTTGGGATTAGTGCATTCCAAAATTAACTATGTACCACTGGTGCTCTTCAAGAAATATCTGAAATGTTACAATAAAAAGCTCATTTAAGCATGATAATAATAAAAAGTTTTAAATTTTCATTAAAGAATGTAAAAAATAAGGAAATAAAAATGTAATTATTTAACTGACTAAATTTTTGTTTTAAAAAACAATTCTAATACTTTAAAATGATTCCTATACTTTAAATGAGAAAAAATGTTTTTTTATTCAATTTAGTGATAAACGGTATGTGATCAGTTTATCACCATATTTATAGAATGTAATCACTTTCAACAACTAAGGGACATAAATTTTATGCTCTTAAATCGTGGTAAATAGATACAAGAATACGTTTAACACTACTATTAGCAATTTCATTCCATAACTATATATTTTATATAATATACAAAGAAAGTTAAACTATAAAATTACTACCACTATATTTACATCATTTCTCAAAATAAAAGGATTTTAAAGTTTTAGAATAAATGAACTGTGAAAATAAATTTAATTGATCCAGAAGTTTCATTAAACTTCTTTCACTTGAATACATCACGAATACAGTCTTAATTTAGCTTTGGAAATTAAGACTGCTTATTAGAAAGATGGAATAAGAATCTTTAATGAACCAGAGCAAACTGAGATTAAAATATGGATTTCTCAATTAAAAGTCTGCGATTCGACATTTAAGTTGACATCTCGTACTTATTTGTTTATACTTTGAAGCATAATTAAAACTTAGGACATTTATTTAAGTTTTGATGTTTCAGAGAAATAAGGAAAATCAATTTCCTCGATCTATGTCCTAATTCAAAATTCATTAATCGAAATATTGAATATTTTCTTATTTATAAATAGAAATATCGCATCATTTAATTACAGAAATATTAAATTTTATACAATACAAAATAATATTAATATTTAAATTTTTAAAATGTTTTTTAGGGAAATCGTATAATAATGGACTTAATATGGTATTTTTTTACGGATTATTAAAGACAACAGTGAAAAAAATTAGTTCTAAGTACTATAAGGCAAAGAGCGATTTTTATTGGAAATTTTTAAAAAGAGACCTTTTATATGTATGTATGATTGAAATCAATACTAGATATGAAAGATACTAATTTATAATATCTTAGCTTAGATTATTTCTACAGATACTGAGCTAATAATGCTATTTCTTATTTCCTTTACTATCTAAGACCTCAACCACTCCTCATAAAGGCACATTACGAAGAGAAGACAACAGATTAAAAAAATGAGGTCTGAACTTCATATGGAGGTAAAGAAAAGTTTTTGTGGCAATTTAACTAATTTTTGAATACTAGATATACCTCTTAAAAGAGAAATTAGGACGAGGCAGATCATGGTCCTTAGGATACCTTCATCAATTCCTCTTTGAGGAGAAATTGGAAAGAGGCGATTCGGGGCCTTTAGGATACCACCATCAATTCCTCTTTGTGAAGGAATCGGGACGAAGCGAGTCATGGCCTTTAAGATACCATCATCAATTCCTCTTAGAGGAGGAATTGGGAAGAGGCGAGTCAGGACATTTAAGATACCACCATCAATTTCACTTAGAGGAGGAATTGGGACGAGGCGAGTCATGGCCTTTAGGATACCACCATCAATAAATACATCTTAGAGGAGAAATTGAAAAGAAGTGAGTCATGACTTTTACGATACCTCCAGCAATTCCTAAGCCAAGGAAGTGACGATTACCATTCATATAACCATAGGTACCAATACTGAGTGTGGATGCATTTATCTATAAATTACATGAATATTATTTATTTTATTATTTTAATTATTGGAGGCTGCCTTTTATTATTGCATCACTAAAAATAATAAAAGACTCGTATGTTACATGATTTTCTTAATAGATCAAAATGTCTGAAAAATTTTGAAAACAATTTTTTATATCTAGACCATTTGGCAATTTATGTATTCATTTTTTTTTTTTTTTTGTAAAAGTTACATTTTTAATATTATTTCCCTTTTCTTAATGGTTCTATTCTGCTGAAATTGATGTTTTTTAAATTCTGATCTGAAAGATAATTTGAAGTTAGACTGATTTCACTTAATTAAAAAAACAGAATTTGATTTTTTTTTTTTTTTTTTTTTTTTTTTTTTTTTTTTTTTAGTTTTATAGCTCTAACTTTGAATACTTATATAACAACGAATAATATAAATTATTTTTCTTATGAACTCTAAAAAAAAGCAAAATCCTATATTGGAAAAAATAAAATTATATATTGGAATAACATAAAATTATATATTAGAAGAAAATAAAATTATATATTGGAAAATAAATTATAAATACCTAAAATAAAATTATATATTGAAAATTTTTTGCAACAATGAACTTTATTAACACTGAATTGAATTAAAAACTGGTGCTATAACCACAAAATTAAGCTGAAAAAATATAACAATTAAATATTAAATCGTTCATTCAACGCTCTGCTCTGAAACATGAATTCTATGCCTTTAAAAACAAACATTTTCACTTTCTTGGATTTCCTTCGAAAAGAAACCAGACCTCTTTGCTGTTTGAAACATTGATAAACATCCCTAATGAATGAAAGCCAGTTTAAAACTAAAATATTTTAACAAGTCTTCGAGTCAGCGATAATTTCTTCCAAAATTCTATCATTTCTCTTCACCTGAAGAAGAAAGGCTAAATTATGTACGGTACGCCGATTTTAATTAAAAATCCATGTTTAGTTTGCTTGTTTCATTCAATCTAGTGTACTTATGCCGGAGGGGTTTCTTTACGCTTGTATTCACACAATTATACTCGAAAACAGGTGAGACCAATTCAAAAATTAAATCTTTGTGTAGGAGCCTACATTCTGAAATGCATTCATTCCGGCAAGAGAATTCAAAATAGGGTTGATTCTATTATATTTAGAAGAACAGTGTGATTAAGGTGTATGTACACACTTAAAATTTCGAAAATCGTTCAAAATATCGAATATTTTTTATTGCTTAATAATGTTCTCTGATTCTTTAGCTTTCAAACGATGCCAAGATGTTATCAATATTCGAAATATTTCTCGAGTTATAATTATTTTTCTTGAGGTGCTTTCATTAAAAACTCTAGTTGCGGTGTTTTTAAAACACATTTTATGAAGAATGATATTTTTCCACTATGTTGCTTCATTCAAACAATCATAACTCAACAAGAAATGAACCAAATACAGTTATTTATATATCAAAATAATCTGTATGAAATAGCAAATGTTTTGTGCCTCAATCAAAGTTATATTTATAGAAATAAATTTTTAATAGCTGTTTAAAAGTTAAAATTACAAAAAAAAAAATCTCGCTTTTTCTATTCATTGTTGATAAAAAAAATTGTTTTAAAAAAACTATGTATTTTTATAACTTGTTTGAGGCAGACAACATGAAGACTAATATTAGGCATCATTTCCAACTAGAATTGTGTGTCTGTACAAATTAGAATTTAAGATATCATGTTTCAAAAAATATGCTAATTAGCTTATTAAATATTATTTAATTAATTAATAATTGGTGTAATAGGGTTTTTTCTCACTGAAATGAGTTTAAACATATATTAATGACCTACAGTGAAAAAATAGGATTTTTAAAATTAAAATTTTAAAAAAAGTCTTCAAGTGTGTACGTACACCTTAATGTAATAAAAATTTTGGATGATGGTTTGGGTCTACGAAAGCTTTAAATTTATTGATCCGAGACAATATTTTTAATAATACCATTTTATATATGGGTAGATATGTTGTAATTGTAGCGACAAACTCAGGGAAAAAATGACGTGAGAGCATTTTGATCTATTTTTTAGGTATAGATGCAATAAATTTAGCTCGACCCACACATTTTCCTATATTATCGTGGTTTTTTTCCACAGGCCACGAAGAAGAACCCCCGGGGGGCATCTCTTGAATGAGATGCTTCCGGCATGGTGGTTGGATCTCGCCACCCTGGAGGGTACACTAATAGGTGGGAGACCTGACTCCTCCCTGACGGGACGTACTTCCTTCGGGGAGGGTTGTACCGTGGCCGGTGACGGCCCTTAGGACTCAACCACAGTTCCCGCCAATGTTGCTGTTGCGGCGGTCCGGTCATTCAGTTTTTATGGTTTAAATCCGTGTGCCTTCGTGGCAGGTCGGAGAGTTAGATGTCTAACTTCCCACGAAGAAGTAGCGATTCAAAGGAGCCTACAGTCTAGGACTGTGCCGATTTGAGATTCATCGAAAAAAAATCGATATTTTTGAAAAATTAATTTTTTCGATTCCAATTTCCGAAAAATATCCATCTATCGATATCATGATAATGAATAAGGGTTCACGATGAATCGCGATACAATAAATCGATATTCGCAATTAATTTGCGTTTTCGATTTTGTTTTGGTTATAGGTTGGTGTTTATTTTTGCTGCTCTTCATTCCTTTTCACTTTCATACAGAATTTTTGTTAATATTTCTATAAAAACTTTCATTTTATCACTAAATACTCACCTTCAGAAATTAAAGAAAAAGATTAATTCAATTAAATCCACTATTTTATTCGCTGCTCGCATTTTCACAAATTTATGTAATTCGTATATAAAATTAATTTTCCTATACATCAGATTTTGAATTCAGGATTTATTAAAACTATTTAATTTTACTTCTTAAAAGCTTTACTATGTCCTTTTTTGTTTTTTTTTATGAAGAATGAAAGAAATTGAAGTTTCTTTTAAGTCAACAGTAAAGAGGGTAAAATTTTAAAAATTATTATATTGGAAAAAATACAACATTGCTTTGGCATTGACACACATTAGTAAATGGGTTTTAAAACAATTATTTCTTACATATTTTTATTCAAAAGAAAACGAATATTTTTAAATTGAAGCTTACTTTTATTTGGAGTAGTTCTGGTCAGTCAATATGTTAAGACATGCTATTTATAACTTATAATAGCTATAAATAAATAAGGATATCCCGATATATCGAAAAATATCGATGTGTATATATCGCGATGATGAAGTTCGGTTATCGCCGAGCCCTGCTATGGTCTACAGTTCTACATTCTGAAAAAAGTGAATGATCTATGGACCCACATCCTAAAGAAGTAAAGAACTCTGATTCAGAACATACTATAGGATCTTGAGATATGGAGCATTAAAGATCAAGAATTTAATCCTACTTATGGGTAAATGATCCTGAATGCAAGATCATTTTTTTTTTGTTATGATATATTAAGAAATCTTTAAGTTTGAGGTTGGCTTAAGAAAACGTATTAGATAAATTTAATTTAATTCAATTAATTAATTTGATTAATTAATAATTAATTAACAAACCAAGATATACTATTTTGTGTGAGATAAGGAGCTGGAATATCTCAGTTTCCGTCTTATTGAAAAATTTATGAGAACTGATGCTATCCTATATAACTTCATACAAGGATTGATCAACTTGACGGGAAGCATACTTCCCATGACTCTAGAAAGTGTTAAAATTTATATAACCCTTTCTAAAATATTTTAACAGGTTTCCATTTGTATAGTAGTGATTTAATAAAGGCTGAAAACAGGTATAAGACAATCGCTCAAACGATGTCAAGAAAAATAAAGCTCTGGCCAGCAAAGGAAACAGATGTTCAACGAAAGCGGAGATGTCAGGATATCGGAATTTAGCCATTATTTTCTGTTTTTTCTACAGAAATTTGGTGAAAATTACTCCTGAAAAAACTTTAAAAAACTAAATCTTAAAATTAAAAATTTTACCCTTTCAACCATACTAAATCAATTTATGATTAATTTTTCTTTCAATTTTTATTTTTAAAAATTTTTAAAGTAGATTATTTTGAAATAAGTATATTTATTTCTTTATTGGACAACTTTAAGACTTTGAGCTAATCCACCACTATTTTTTAAAATTTATTTTTTGTTTCAATATATATGTCTCAAAAAGGAGTTCAATATAATAATATTTTAACAGAAGTAGTTTCTAAGTTATAAATAATAACCATGAAAGGATGTTTATATGAAGCAAAGTCAGGTATATCAATTAATTATGGAATAAATTATCTTGATTTCCATAAACAAAAGAAAATTCTAACAAAATTTCCGTTAAGATTATGCGCTGTAACCGCCTATCAATTGGTTTCAGCTTTTTTTAATACAGAGACGACAATACTAGAGAAAAGCTATAATGTAAAATCTACATAGTGGGCAATGTTAGAAAATTGTGAAACCACCGTATTCTCCTATAGCAGCGATACATTATCGATTTTGCCTGGAAAATATCACCCTAACAGTGCACACCTAGCATTATCTGATTTTCACATATTTTTACTATTTTATGGCTTAATCTTCTGATAAAGGTCTCCAGGATGACAATGTTGTGAAATATGCTATTATCATCTGGTTATCATAACAAGCGGCATTCTCTTCAAAAGAGGATACAGCATTTTGTTGTATCAACTGTCTGAAAACTGATACCAAAATAGTTTAAATATAATCCAAGGAATGAAATGTAATTAACAATAAAATTTTACAGTTCATTACATATTGCATTTTATTTTAAATTGTCCACGGAACTAATTTTCTAGATGTACACAACATTTATAAAATAGCCAGAATTATCGTCCCATAACAGATTGCCATTCATATTTTTCAATGTGTAATTCTGATATTTTCAGCTGAAAACTTCAAATCGTTTATTCGACAGAAATGATCAAAGGTGTCTTATAAAATATAAAATCTATTTTAAAAGTTTAAAAACATTGGTGAAAATTAAACAGCTTTATAGCGAAGCTATTTTTTTTTTAAATATTTTTTCCATAAAGCAACTAAGTACGTTAAATTTCTTTTTTATTTTCTTATAGTAATTTAAATCCTATATTTTGTTCTTCTTTTATTCATAATATAAATAACATTCAAAAGGAACGTTAAGAAATATTACCCTCTTTCATTTTTAAAGATTTTTTTATTCGAAAAGTTAAAATGAGCGTTCCAATTTTTCTTTGGTAATTTAATCTAATTATTATGATTCAACGATAGCATTTCTTGTTTAATATAGTGCAACTTAGCTCAGTTTCATTGCATTAATAAATCTTTAGGAAACAAATGCAAATACAGCAAAAATATAAAAGATACAAAAAGAAAATTAATTTTTAAGTGGAAACTAATCTTCCTTTGAATTAAGATAATTAAGTTAATGAAGCAAACTTTTTTTATTTATTTTAAGGCAAATTATGCGATTAATTACAGATATATTTAAATGTATATTCTACTTACAATTTTTTTAAATATTCCATTTTTAATATTCATAAATTTTTTTAACTTTTATTCCGCATTTAAATAAACAACGTTGGCAACATTTTTAAGTGTAGAGTATTAGTTTAACTTTGTTTATGTAGCTTCCTATGAAACTTCGGAAAAAGGTTGCAGTGATATAGTATTGTAGCGGATAGTTATGAGCGAGGATAGAACCTGGGACCTTGTGGTTCACAGCCGAGTAGCAAGACCACAAGACAAAAGTAATTACTCATGTCTCGTAGCTGTTATCTGACTTATAAGATTCACCACAGTATCCATGCATCCTTTTTGAGGCCATAACGATCCTGTTTGAAAACATTCCACAGATGAATCGCCTTGTAAATGAGCCTAATGCAGACTTCATCAATCGGATAGTTATGAGCGAGGATAGAACCTGGGACCTTGTGGTTCACAGCCGAGTAGCAAGACCACAAGACAAAAGTAATTACTCATGTCTCGTAGCTATTATCTGACTTATAAGATTCACCACAGTATCCATGCATCCTATTTGAGGCCAAAAAGATCTTGTTTGAAAGCATTCCACCGATGAATCGCCTTGTAAATGAGCCTAATGCAGACTTCACCAATCGAGATCAAATGATCTATCAATGTATGGCCTAAACATTTGAGAAGATGTTAATGCTTCGGTGTCTTCTCCGTTATCTGACAACGATTGAAAATTACGAGATTCATCTCAAAATCGATCTTGTGTAGTATTAAAACAAAAATATAATTGAATTAACCAATGTCCTTTTTCAAGTTACATGAGGTTTACATTAAGTTAGACAACATAATTTTGGAGCATGATCAGATGCAAAAACAATGACTGGACTTTATTCCCAATAAATATGGGGGTGGGTGCCAGTGTTAATTAATGATAATAAATAATCGTTATATTTATGCTAAAGCAATTATTAATCAAGCATTTAAAAATATTTAAGAATAAAAAAAATACAGAAGAACTAATTTCGAACACGTTTAAAGTCTTTTTGGGAGGTTGAACAATGTATCAGCAGTTTAAGTATAGATGTGCAATTTTTCAAAATTAGAACATAAGTTAACCTAGACACACGAAAAAAAAATATTTTTCTTGAATCCATTTTGAATATAAACGAAGCTTTCAAATTTATTTATCAGATCTTTAACCACTACTTCAACAGTATTAAGTCAATATTTTAAAACTGAAAACACTTGAAAGAAATATTATTGCATTTTCATCACATAAGCACGCATTTATTTTTAAAAGACATTTAGGGAAGCATATTAAAAATGTAGAAAATGAATCTAAATAACTTTCTTTCATGCCCTATTCTATCGCATGCCTTCAATATTAGTAAACGGAACATACTAGACACTTTTTGCTACTAGCGATAGGCGAGGATCGAACTCGCAACCTTTGGGTTCGTAGCCGAGTAACAAGACCACTAGACAAAAGAAATTTCTCATGTCTCTTAGCTGTTATCTGGCTTATAAAGCGTCACCACACACTTATATCAATTCAAATTGTAGATAAATTAAATTTCATCTTGTGGATTATTCTGGTAATTTTCTAAATTAGCTGCCAATAGTTTGATGAATGAAAGATTCTTCAATTTTTTGCAAAATTATAAATTAAATATAAGTTTTCTTAATATTTATAAAATAAATTTCAGAAATATCATACTTAATTTTTATTGTCTTAGATAATAAATATTTTAATCATATGCTGCAATGATTTTAATTGTGTTATTTAAAACAAAGCTCTATATTAATACACCATTTTTTACATTTTGAAAACTAACCGTCATTTGAAATACCGCATTAAATTATAGGCGTCAACACTATAGTTACTGTTGGTACAAAATAAATTTAAATATATATTTTGCTTTGCTTTGTTTTTAAATCGGAAGGTAGATTGACCAAGAATGAACGTATACAATCCCACAAATTTCAAATTGTGAAATTTTTAGTTTTCACTCTGCGCTAAATTTTGTGAAATAAAATTTCAGTACGTGACAGCAAGTTAGTTTTAAAAAGCCTTAAAATGGCAAATTAAATGAAGTTGGAAAAAAATTACTTATAATTTACATATATCTAACTATATAATAAAATGAACACTTTATTTATTTTTCTAGTGCATTACTTATATTTTAAAATCTGTTACATTAACCCAAAAAACAAAAAACAATTATTTCAAAGGCAAATAAAAATATGAAGTTATTATATGATAGCAGCAACAGCAAATATTTTAACCAATAAGAAATAATCATCTTCTAACCGAATGTCTATTTAAATCAATAATTAAACATTTACTTTAGAAGAAAAAGAATATCGTCATTTTTTTAAAGAGCAAAAAGTAATTAAATGTTTAGTTAATTAAAAATTAACCAAAATTTTACCAGTTTTTTTTTCTTGCAGTAACTTTGGAGCAAATCTTTTTATAAGAAATGTCATCTTAAAATTCTTTTAATGCTATCTTAAAAATCGAAATTTTTACTTTTCACTGATACCAAAATCTTTTCTGTGCATTTTTATTTTCAGTTCTTATTAAATATTATAATATAAAACGGCGACAACTTTAAAACTCTTAACTACGCTACCATTTCTTTGTTTATTTCATTTCCATATCTTTTGGACATTTTTTTATTGGTTTGATGCAATGACAAAGACCCAAGGGCAATCCCTCAAGTGGCTTGACTTAAAAAAGGATTACATAAGTAATGATAATTTATTCAAAAATTTTTTATAAAAAATATCATGCACAAAAATGCTTTGATTCCGAGTAATGCCGGCTGTATTAGCTATTCTCAAAATAAATCATCACAGTTGGTTTTACAGGTAAAAAAAGAATTCTCTTCTATGATTAAAATAACCACAGCTCCCAATAATGCTTCCGTAAATTATTTGGAATCTTCATTTTTATTCCAAAAATTTTTATGCTAATTCGCCACTTTTAAGACGCTAAGACAACGCTCCATTAAGGCATTTATCCGCATGTTCTTCCACTTTTCATAAAATATTAAAGCAAAATACTTCTAAACGGGCAATTTAGGAAGAAACTTCTTATTGTTAAGCAATGCATTTGACAGATTTATGCAAAATTCTTTTCTTGCCACAAAGCCTCGTTTTCATTCTCTTTTCAAGAAATGTATACCAATTAACCACAGTTAAAAAGAAATGTAAATATTGTCTCATATATCATAAACAACTAAAGCTGCTGTCTGCTGTCTTTTACCGAAATTTTACCTTCCATTTTCTGTCCAAAAAAATAAATATCAGATCAGAAAAAAAAATCAAAGCTTTGCACAAAAAAATATTAGAAGAAAGGAAATAAAAAATATATATTGAACAACGAAACTCACTTTAGCAAGTCTCTGCGGAATATAAAAGTATTTTGGATGATAAAAGGAAATAGTCAAAGAAAGTAAGGAGTTCTCTTATATAGCAGAGCGATGCTTTTACCATTTGTGGCCAGAAACATCTTATTTGAAAGTGAAAAAGTAATTTGTTTTCAGGAAACAAAAAATCCAAAAGTCTGGAAAACCTTCTCAAGAACATACCTAAAAAAAGGATTATTATTAAAATGTATTTATAGAAATACATCTAAAATTATCTGTCTTGCAATGCAGTCGGTAAATTTAAGAATTATCGTTATTTTGAAATGAAAAGAAATTGCATTTATTTTAAATTTATGAATTAAATTTATAAAATTAAATTAATTTTATTTGTGTTTTTAAAACGCTGCTTGAAACAAATATACAATGTTACGGAAAATATAAAACGAGAACCTGATGTAAAGTTTTGGAAATATCAGCGGAAGGGAGAATTGGCTTCATATATTATACCAAATATACAAATAGAAGGTACTATAGTCATCGAAAAATTCGAGTACCAGACGAAGTTTGACGAGCCCCCACATTTCAGACCCCCCAGAATTCGAAAATCAGATTTTTGGCATTTTGTTCATCTAGCTAAGAATATATTAATTCAAAACCATTATGTGGTCTTTACTCCAAAATTGCAGATTTATGTCAAATTTTGAATGAAATCCATTCAGAAGAAGTTTGTCTGTCCGGCTATATGAGTGCATGGGACAATGCTAATTCAAAAACAAAAGTATCTAGGTGGCTAAAACTTTGCACAGAAACTTAATATCTCAAAAGTAAATATATATTAAACTTGGATTGTATGCATAACACATTTTTCAATAACAAAGAACAAAATGTGGGGAAAAATCGCTAATAATAAAACAGATGATCTTTGCAAACAATGAAATTTGGCCTTAAAAGGTCACTAAACAATGCAATTTAAGATTAAAGTTAATAGCAGCTAATGTTGTCAAAAATAGCTTGTATAAACAATGCAGTTTGTGAAATCATATTTTGCCGTTATAAATTGTAATGGAAATATGTTCAAACAATGAATGAACATGTAATTAACGGTATAAAAATCACATTGCATATTTTATACAAAATTCACACCAAATTATAGATTATGTTAACAATAAAATAGTCCTAATTATTGTGTTGTCATTGGATAAAAGACGTTTTTGCTTAAATAACAAATTATATACATTTTTTAATTTGGAAAAAGATTTTAATTAGGTAAAATAATCTTTTTATTAATGCATCATTTACTTGTTATTTTTTATATAATGTATTAGATATTGCCTTCCTTTTCAATTATTTATTTTCCAAATCATTCTTTTAGGAGTCCTTTTTTGCCGGCGTCCTTGCATGGGGGTAGTGCATCTTCCCCGTAATCTGGGCGTCCCGAGTACGAATCCCGATTCGGGCATGGCTGTTCTTCATCTGTGTTCTATCTGTGAGGTGTGTGAATGTGCCCCCCTGTAAAAAGGGGTTGTGCAAGCGAAAGTGTGAGTTTCATCTTCAAATAAGCTAGAAGTCAAACTTCTACCGTCGGGTGCTCAGAGGTCGTTACTCTCAGAAGCTACTGCACCCTCTTTCCGTGGTAACGCGGACAAAAAAAAATGAGTCTTTTTTTAAAGTTTTTCCAACGAAGCTACATAAACTTTAGCTGGAATGACTTTACCAATGAAGGTTTGGAATTTTATATATTTCACGGAAGAAATTTGACTCTAAAATATTCTACCAAGTTCAGTAGTATCTTGCTAAAGTATGTTTATTGATTTAGGTTAAAATCTATTTTAATATGATCTTTCATAATACAAATGATGCCAAATCACCAACGTACAAAAGCAAGATGCCTTCTACAGTAGATAACACAGTTTAATCGGCACCAGAGCAATGCAAGCGGAACTACTCCGGTTGATTGTTTGCGATACCTTATTGGCGTCAAAAGGCATGTTGAATTTCAATTTCAATTGTTTCTTTGCTAAACTTTTAGCAACCTTTCTTTTTTTCGGAAAGTAAAAATAACCAGAAAGTAATAATAAAGTAAAATAGTAATTAAATTCAGAAAGTAAAATAATAATTTCGTATAAGTAAGAACGAGAGTCGTTTCGCCGAAACTTTTGTCGCAGATTTCGAAACATTTTTTTTATCCTTCTTGTACAGCAGAGAATTTTGGTTCTATTGTAAATCAAAAATACCTCACATGACATTAGTGAATCTTTGGTGTGAATTAGCAGTTTTACTGAATCCATGACGAGGATATGTATTTTGAACGATTTTTTGCCGACTTATTGACACCAAAATGTAATACAAAACTACATTTATTGTCACAAGATCAGATACCGAATTTCATTGATTTAAGTTATTGCGTCTAGATGCATGGAAAAGTACAGAACAGAAAATCAACCATTTGAAGGATTTAGTTCAAAAACTTGAAAAGAATATATATTTTAGATGTTAAACCTGTATACCAAATTTTTTTCTACCTGAAATTTTGCCTTTTGTAATTATTGAGGTCATTTGAACTCGAACTGAAAGACTGACTTTCTATTTATGGGTATCGCTCAAAATTTGATATAACTCTACAAATTTCGTCCTAAATCCATAGACCGAATTTCATCTATCTAGCTAAAAACAGTTATGAAGTATTGTATTCACAGGCAGACGTACATAATTCCAAAAATGTTTTAATGCTTGAGGGAAATCTGAAGCATGAAAATTCATCAAATTCTAGAATTATCGATGACAGTACTTAAGCTGGTATCCTGGCATAGAGGTAGGACGTCTTCCCCGTGATCTGGCTGTCCCGGGTGCGAGTCACGGTTCGGGCATGGTTGTTCCTCTTCTGTGTTTTATCTGTTAGGTGTATGAATGTGCCCCCCCCCTGTAAAAAGGGGTTGTGCAAGCGAATGTAGCGTGAAGCGAGTTCAATAGCGCATGAAGTAGCTAAATCGTACTCTTGGCCCTAGATGGAGCTACTGAAAGAACAAGAGACGCTCACTCGGTTTAAATCGCTGACAAACAACTGCCAGGGGGCTTGTAAAGTGCCATAAGTCACAACAACAATACTTAATCCTTCTTATACGAGAATATAAAGATGAATATTTATAGTTGTTATCAACTTTCATAGTCATTAATAATATATTCACTTGATTTACAGGGCCGTAGTGGCCTGGTGGTAAGGTCTCGGCTTCGGAACCGGTGGGTTTCAGGTTCGTGACCCTATTTCACCAAAGAACCGTCGTGTAAGGGGGTCAGTTGTACGTTAAATCCGTCATGACCAAACGTCCTCCCGCTGGTGTGGTGTGAAGAGAGGATGCCAGATCAGGTGTCGTCCTCGTCATCCGACCGCGGTTCAAAATGACGAGGTCCGTCCCAAAATAACCCTAGTGTTGCTTTGAAACGGGACGTTAATATAACTAAACCAAACCAATTGATTTACCTCGCTAACTATGCTTAACCGACTTAATTTGCTATTTGATAATTTGCTTTGTAAGGATAAGTCAAGGAAATAATCACAGCGGTAAGTGGAGAGGTATATTTCAATGAAAATTTATAATATTTAACGAATAGGTGAAATCAGACTAGTTACATTTTTTAAGTGAAGTAATATTTCTATGTTCGAAGTATTGTGGTAAAAAAGATACAATATTTATTCCTCTTTTTGCGTAAAATCTTTATTGCTTCTCATTTATCAAATATATCCTATATTACATTTCAAATACTAGACCAAAACTAACAAATTCTGCAGATAGAAAATTTAGAAAGAATTATATTTCCTAACTTGTCTTAAAGTTACTATGTTAAAAAGTCGATTTTTTTGCCAAAATATGAAATTTTTAATTTAATATTCTTAACATTTGAATAGTTTTCTTTATAAAATCTTTTGAATTTTGTCCATTTTTAGGAAATTACAAAATCTTTTATGCTTGCATTTGTATACATTTTAATGCCATTTTACTTCTTTAAATTTTGTTTTTTTAAATTATTATCTATAGCATAATTTTCTTATGAAAAACTACATATAAATAAAAATGTAATGCATATTTTTTGTTTCAAATTTGGTATAAAAATGTCTTAATATATTATGCAATTTCTAAACTAGACAATAAGTAATCTATAATGCTTCACAGTGCTTTAAAAATTGAAAATTCCATGTTAGTTGTCCCTCGAAACTCCAGTATTTAAAGAATGGATAGAGATGCAGCTTATATTGTAATTCAGGAAAATATGTAATATATTTCTGCAAAACTTTAAGGTGTATGTACACACTTAAAACTTCGAAAATCGTTCAAAATATCGAATATTTTTTTATTACTTAACAATGTTCTCTGATTCCTTAGCTTTCAAACGATACCAAGATGTTGCCAATATTCCAAATATTTCTCGAGATATAATTATTTTTCTTGAGGTGCTTTCATTGAAAACTCTAGTTACGGTGTTTTTAAAACTCATTTTATGAAGAATGATATTTTTCCACTATGTTGCTTCATTCAAACAATCATAACTCAACAATAAATGAACCAAATACAGTTATTTACATATCAAAATAATCTGTATGAAATAGCGGATGTTTTTGCCTTAATCAAAGTTATATTTATAGAAATAAATTTTTAATAGCTGTTTAAAAGTTAAAATTACAGAAAAAAATCTCGCTTTTTCTATTCATCGTTGATGAAAAAATCGTTAAAAAAAACTATATATATTTTTATAACTTGATTGAGGCAGACAACATGAAGACTAATATTAGGCAT
Organism: Argiope bruennichi; assembly: GCF_947563725.1. Lineage (NCBI taxonomy): Eukaryota > Metazoa > Arthropoda > Arachnida > Araneae > Araneidae > Argiope > Argiope bruennichi. Next base: position 44,271,098 of record NC_079158.1, read on the forward strand.
AATTTCCAGCTAGAATTGTGTGTCTGTACAAATTAGAATTTAAGATATCTTGTTTCAAAAAATAGGCTAATTAGCTCATTAAATATTATTTAATTAATTAATAATTAGTGTAATATGGTTGTTACTCACTGAAATGAGTTTAAACATATATTAATAACCTACTGTGAAAAAACTGGATTTTTAAAGTTAAAATTTTAAAAAAAAAAATCTTTAAGTGTGTACGTACACCTTAAGAAAATCATTTGATAAACCGTTAAAATAAAAGATTTTTGTTTTATACCTCTTTTTAACCAAGAAGAGCTATTTTAAACAGTATTTGTCACTTAATCGGTAGATTTCGGTAATTTTTTTGTTCTTTTTTTACAAAAAAATTGTAAAATATAATTATTTTAGAGCGGTTTTCAAAAAGTTCATCCCGATCATACTCAAAACATCACACACGTAGTAGGTTTTATTATTTCATTTTTATTTTTAATGCATTCTAATTAAATTCGTATTTTATTTTTTCACAAATATTTTATGCATTAAATCGGTATCCGAAATTCAAATATGATATTCAAATTAAAACTGGTCACTGATGTAACGCAGTCCAAAACGAAATATTATTGCGTGGCGCAACTATCGTTTTCTTAAATAGAATTTTGTTAACATTCCCCATAATAGGGATCGACATTTCTTTAACTTTCCCAGTATGAAATAAATGGACCAGTTGCAGTCATATCCGGAAACATCCATTTATCACGAGATATCTTAACTATCTTCTGGTATCATTTGTCAAAGCGATCGTGGCATCGAATATCGTTGTGGGTCCGATTTTCTTGTAACACATACCATGTTACAGAAGCACACTTTATTATAGAAATTATATGAGACATTTTTTTATCCAATTTTGTTTGCATGCACCAGATATCGCATGATCCTTTGAAAACATTTTCACGATACTATTTTTTAGGATGACAAGGAAGTCATATATTATAGCCCTCTCCACAAAAAGATGGTGTCTAGTATAATATATACGAACGAGCATTGAACAGATTTTACACAATACACAGGCTTTACGATATAAAGAATATTTAGTAGAAGTTTTTCAAATTAATAGAATGCAGTTAATAGTACAATTTATTAATGAAAGCATTTATTTATTGCAATGCGCCTATGAATACACTTACGGATATTAAAATCATGGAAGCCTCAAGAAAGGTTTTTATATCTTCTTCTTTTATATAGCAACATTAGGCTCAAAGTCAGAAGTTCAGCTGACATAATTGTCAAAACAAGATTATGTTTCAATTTTGGTGCGTACGTGGTAAGAACCAATAGCAGATTACAGAAGAAGGAAATGAGCATTGAATTACAACAAATGTATTTCTAAGAAATTCCTGATCAGGATATTAATAACAGAATCAAATAATCATACAGAAATGTTTCTCTATATGATGTAAGATAAATTTAAATGTGTCAACGAGAAAGCCATCTTCTGACCCATTTTCTTCCAAGAATCAAATATGTATTCCATGGCCACTCGTCTATAAAGGCTACAGAACTACAGTTCCCCCTGATTCTCTCAGACAAAAAAAAATGACGTTTTAGTTTTAATCTTAATAATTTGTTTTTCTCCCTGCGAGTACAATAAATTAGAAATTTAAACTAGCGGCAATGTCTCCTCCAAAACTTTCAAGCGACATACCAGAGAACGTCTTGCATGGCATTGGCGTAAAACAGTTAATAAATATTAGAAGTTGGCGAGAACTAAGCATTTTTACTGATTCTATCGTGTCATCCTTGGCGAGTTTTTTGGTGATTCATCAATAGCATTCGTTTAATAGCATACGAAACTCGAATTCGTGCTTTAGGCGTATTTTTTGTCAATCGATTGAAACAATGATTAGAAAAAAAATTGCACTTGTAGTCACAAAATCCCATACCTAATTTGATAATTTTTAAGTCACTGCGTTTTTGAATTATCGCTTTTACATGTTTCTAAAAATGCAGACTGAACCCATTGCTGGTTTTGGATCAAAGTTTTATAAGTGTCCACATTATAAATTTTGTTGTTTCTAATGGCACTTGTCCTAGACAAGCCCACTAATTTTAGAAGTTAGTCATTTTAAGCCAAGGGTGCGTCTCTTGTTTTTTCAGTAGCGCCATCTAGGTTCAAGAGTGCGACTTAGCTACACACACGTCATAACCCATTTTACGGGGCGGACTTCATTCATACATTTCATTCACTCATCCACAGATAGTAATTTAGATCTGAATCAGAGAACGATCACCTCTGATCCAGTACCCCCAGTGGTATTACTGACGACATGGAATACATTGTGACCATGACATATTTATGCGTGCACCAGCCACCACACACACACACGGAGAGTCTTCGGCCGGCGGTGTTCCACTCAAGGGACGTGAATCCAACGCACTAGACTTCCTCTGAACAGATTTTACTCACAAAATCGGTAAATTTTGTGTAAAGACAGCAAACCAAATTTCGACCGCCTTGCTCAAAGCGTTTCAGAGTTATCCTTGTCACAAACAGACAAACCGACATTTTCCAAAAATGTTTTTTCTAACCTAGGAAGGTCTAAAACAGGAGATTCGTCGAAATTTCGGATTCGAATTTTTCAGTTATTACATATTTTCTCTATACTATATATACAAAAAAGTTTTAAAAAAAAGAAAAAAAAAGAAAGAAAGAAAAATGAATGTTAAAGATAAATCGACGGGCTGGAGATAAAATGGTCTGAAGCTGCATGGCGATTTCCCCTCGAAAGCATCGAAAATCGCTCACTGCTCATGGCTAAGTGACAGACAAGGAAGCAAAAGATTACTTCTCTGACCTTGAATTTAGCGATTTCTCAACCAAGATGTTTGCATCTCAGATTGTGCACAAAGAAAACATCTCCCTAATACAGATATGCAGAGCCAGGTCCACCTTCTTAATTTCTTTCATTTTCCTCTTGTTTATTATTTCATAACTTCAGTTCTTTATTCATATTTCCTCTACAAAATTATATCTGTTTTTAATGTTAACAGTCAACCTATTATTTTTCATAAATACAATTTAGAGTACCACACTCTAAGAATTTGGACTACTCAGAGGTAATGTTACCTTTCTGAAAACATATTTCAATAGTATTCTATTAAAAATTATTTGTATTATTTTTTACAATATTTCTCATTTTTATGGTGACAAGCCACCATGATTCGCAATTGCTCATGAAGCACCAACAGATTTTCAGAATATAAATATTTTCATTATCTCTGTTATATTAAACTTTTTAATTAGGCTTCGTTGTTTACATTGTAATACTTATGTTTTAACTTGATATGTTATAACTTGAGAATAAATCCTGAGGAATAAATTAGTAAAGAAGGCCGTTTAATCAATTAATGTTGAAAAAATGATCAAAATGCCTCGATTTATGTTTTAAGATCAGTATTGAAAAGTTAAATGAATGTCACATTAAATCAACAAAACGTGAGAAATTAGAATGTATAGCAAGAAACAATTATTATACATTAACAACAGTGGCAAATATTTTTTTACTTCTAAAATTCCTTTCAAATAAATTCCCAAACGATAGAATATTTATATAGAACAAAAAGAAATAATTTCTATAAAGAATAGCTTCGAAATTCATTTATCTGCATTATTCCACCTTGTATCTATTTGGATTCTTCAACGTTTATTTTTATTTTAAAAGTATTTAAGCAAATTTTCTACCATTAAAAATGCGAAGAAAAGCTATTAAAGCATGTTCTTCCCTTTTTTTTCTTAAAATGCCTTACAAAATATCTCTAAAACAGGCAATTTGGAGGACAAATTTTTATTGTTCAGAACCATTTCTGGCAGATTTATGCAAAATTCTTGCACTTACCATAAAACCTCGTCTTCGCTCTCTTTTCAAGAAATTTGTACCAATTATTCACGGTTAAAAAGAAGCTTAAATTCTCGACTCATATATCATAAACAGCTAAAGCGGCTGTCTGCTGGCTTTTATCAAAACTTTAGTTTGACTTTTCTAGAAAAAGAGCTTGGTAAAAGGAAACGAAAATCCAAGCTATTGTGCCGAGTCTATTGAAAGAAAATGGCTAAAAAAAATAAATATTGAACTGCGAAACTCACTTTAGCAAGGAATATAAAAGGATTTAGTAGAAAATAAATAAGGCGTTCTTTTTTCTTAAATTTTGTTGACCAAATCTTTTGTCATTTGTAGATCAGAAATATTTTATTCAAAAGTGAAACAGTGGGAATTAAAATAATCTTTAAAAACAATGAGTTGTTTATAAAGTGAATGTGCTACGATTACTTCAGACTGTCTTTCTCATTCAATTCATGCATTCATTTACTCATGCATTCATATATTCATTGATTCATGCATTTATTCAGTTCATGCAATTTGCATTCATGTATTCATTGATTCATGCATTCATTCAGTTCATGCATTTTGCATTCATGTATTCACTCATTCATGCAATTTGCATTCATGCATTCATTCACTCATGTAATTTGCATTCATGATTTCACTCATTCATGCAATTTTAAATCATGCATTTATTCGCTCATGCAATTTCTAGTAACAATTAAGCTCAATAAGAAAAGAAATATATACCTTGAAAATTCTATGCAATTTTCAAATTAAAATAATTTTGCATCAAAAACAAAATTGATGTTGAAAAATTGACGTTTATTAATCATTTATGAACCTCAAAAATGTCCTTATATAAATAAATGGGCAAACTGTCATAAGAATGGGTTATGAAAAGAATTCTTGTTAAGTGAATATGCTTTATTTATTCAATATGGATTTAAAACTAAATTATTTCAAAAATTCTTTAAAACCAATGCTCTGAATGCTCTTCGATTGTATTTCCTCAATTTATATGGTACTTAAATTTCACATTTCTAATTTATGTAAAATTTCCTTATTATTCTTTAAAAATCTACGATGGACTAGAACCTATAAGCGGACTTCTGAATCTGAAAACAGTAGATTGTCCTTATTGCTTTAAACAGAAACAAAACAAAATACACAAAAAAATATTGCATATTTTTAAGAAGTTTTCAAATCAACTTATGCTTTTTGATAGTAATTATAAAAAATTATTTTCAAAAATTATAGAATAATATAATATTTATTAAAAATTATAGAAAGCAGCCAACGTATAAGCCAAAATATGAAGCAGCCAATATTTCAAAATTTGGCTTTCAACAACGGAATTGTATATTGTTGCTAGAATTCCTTTAAAATCAATGGGTTCGCTGTAGTGAGTGAATGGTGACACAGACATAATAAATAGACACAGAATAAACAGACTTCAATAATAAAAACGACGCTTATTGACACGTAGACACGAATACACAGACGATAATTATACAACCGAGGCAGAATACACAAGCAAGAGACAACAGCACTTGGAACAAACAGCAACTAAGTAGTTTAGATAGAAAATAACCACAACAGCATATAAAGCGACCAAGCAAAACTCAGTAAGGAGAGAGAATTCACGTAACTATTCATTGTGATCTCTCCAAACGTCTGTCATTCTTTGCTTTCTCCTTGCTTTTGATATGCCGATATAACTGCCGATTCACTATGATACGACTGTCTACTCAACACACGACTCGATACTGCTTCAATACTTGTCTCCAAGACTCGGCATGCGCCACAATTCTCAATACACTAATCGCTTGAGCTCCACCCAACGCTTGTGCCTCGCTGAACTGATCCAACTCATTCACTTCTGACTCAACCCTGATTAAGTATACCACTGACTCCGGTTTGGTCTAACGACCTTTTATACCCTCCCGAGCAGATCACAGAAGGTTCTCGAAGCATCAATACAATTCACCTCCTATTGATCCTATCATCAAAATTCCTGTAGATTTGAATATCATCCATTTTGTCGCCAAAATTGCTAAATGGTAGCCAAGTTTGATGCCAAGACCGGGGGTTACTGAAACGGCATCCGATCAGCATCCAATAAAGTTGTTCGTAAAACTACCTCTCCCACGATAACTGTGCCGGGAAGCAACACTATAGATTCGTATCAATATTTTTTGCACAAAATCGAAGAAAATAAACAGAAGGAGTATAAATAATAAAGAGAAAAGGACACTTTTTATTTTTGAAGTGACTGCTGTTAAACTGTTCTTAAATGAAAAAACTATAGCTGAAATTTTTTCATTATTATCATTACATTGATTACGAATGAATCGGTACTGTAATAGAAGGATGTATAAAGCAGAAACATATGATCAATTCTTTACTATACAACAAAATATTAGAAAATCTGAGCATTTTACTTCATTTCATCGGAACGTTACTCATGCAGTGACATGTTTTCTCTTTCAAGCCTCCCGATACAACTTCGGGAAAAGATGGCTGGTACTTCATCTAACTGAAGCTTTTCATTCGTAATGAACTTAAAACCTTTGATTTATACAAATATTCATATAAAATCCTGTACAAAAAGCACTGGTTATTAACATGGATGTTAATATTTTGCCATAAATTATGGCTATAATTAATTTTGCATATAATATTTATATTTTTAAAAGTAAACAGCAATGTTTAAGTAAATCAGCGGGAGTAATCTCACCAAAACGTTCTCGTCTTCTCTCCGATAAAGTTGTTATTCAAGAGAACGCCTCAATATTAGTTGCAGGAGCGTATAATAGTTACAAAATATTTCCTTTTGGTGTGAATTTAGTATTGTCAACCTTGGCGAGTTTTTAGCGATTAATTTCCGACGTAAGAATAATATTATCCGAAAATCAAATGTATGTTTAAAACCCATTTTTTAACAACCGATATAAATTAAAATTTTACTCGTAACTATATTTAAAATCACAAAATTTCATAACAAATTTTATATAATTAAATGGATTTGTTTTTAATTTAACCCTTTTGCATGTTTCTGAAAGTACTGATCGATAGGCGGTCAACCCTTTGTTCGATTTAGCTCAAAATTTGATAAGTGTCTACAGCATAGATGTTAAATTTGTATACCGAATTTTTTTTCATCTGACTCTCTTCATTTTACAGTTCATGTGTTAACTTATATTCGAGCAGCCGGACAGACAGGCTTGCTCTGAACGGATTTTGCTCAAAATTTGACAGAAATTTGCGTAAGACCGTATCCACATTTCAACCGCCTAACTCAAAACATTTTTGAATTATCTTTGTCACAGACAGACGGACATTTTCCAAAATCGGGTTTTTCGAACTCAGGGTGGTCTGAAACGTGGAATTTCATCAAAATCTGCATTTCAAATATTTTGGCAATTACTATACTTTCTCTATGCTTCGTATACGAAAAAGTAAAAATGGTAACTTTTCGGAAAAAACAAAACTTGGTGGAAATTTACTTGATTCATGATCATTTTTTACTATTTCTGATAGTTTAAATAGTATTCAGAGTTTGTTTGTCTTTTTCCCTTCAAATATATTCGAGACAGAAAGATATATGCAGTATTTTTACGCAATGGGATCCCTAAGAAATGAGAATTACAATTAAAGTATTGATAGATCATACCATCTTCTATGCATGCTTCTTAAGCTCTTCAAGATGAAAATATTTTGAAGTGGAACATGTTTTTTAATTGACATTCTTTTTTTTTCATTTGAATTTACATTAAGTTCAGCTCAGAGAACTAGAAAAAAATTTAGTTTACTCACTTACATTCTTATTTCTATTGATTAAAATTTACTTGAAATAATTTTATTACAATAAAATCATACAAATATCCCACATCGTTTATAATGCTTTTAAATGCCTACTTTCTTTAATCAATATCTAATGCATTCTGTGCAATCATACTGTTGAGAGAAAATTACAATATTCCAAATATAATTCTGCAACGAATAACAACTTCTGTTGCGATGAGACTCTTTTATGTGTATTTGTAATTTGTAAATGTTGGTTTTCTGTATAATCAAACCGCATAAAATCTCGAAGTAGGTCGAACTGTACATGTGCGTCGCAATTCTTGGTGAAATAAACTAAATCTATTTGTCTGCTACAAGCAAGTATTGACTAGGACGAGACAGTAATAACATCAGGAATAAACAAACAAACATATAAGAAGTGAAATCTGGTTCGTCTACGTGTTTATGAATGAGGGAATAAAATTTTGGTAACAGCAAATATCAAAGGATTTGATTTATGCGATCTGATCAAGGAAAGTGATAAATATCAAAGTTATTGACTGTCCTAAACCTCCTTCATTGTGAATGATGTTTTAAAAAATGGGATGGCCATCTTCAGCTCTTTCTACCGCATTCTAGAGATATGGATTAAAAGTATGTGTCGTTACGAGTGTCAAAAGCAAAAATAAGCAAAGAGAACTATTCAGCCACTTCTTTGGTCGTTCTTTTGAACAAATTGAAAAATTACAACGCATTTATCAAGTTAACCACAATATAAAGCAATATATATATATATATATGAATTTGATAATTTAGCGAAATATAATGCTTTATTTTTTTTTCTATACAAAGTATATAAAATAGAGTTATTGAAAGTATCCAAAAATTCGTACTCGAGATTTTGGCTAATATTCACTTTTCAAACAGCCATTTGCATAAAAAAACACATTTTTGGAGCTATGCCTCTCTGTGAACACGCTAATTAAAAACGCATTCAGCTAGAGGATGAAATTTTATATGCAGACTTAAATCAAAATTATAGATTTCTATCAAAATGTGAGTTGAAATCTGTCAAGATGGTGTCTGTCCGTTCGTGTGAATTTGAACATGATCACAAAAAAAATCATTCATGTGCATGAATAAATATTTATATACAGATATGTCACAGATACTTATATTACGGCCGGGATAGCATGGTTGGTAGGGCGTTGGATTCGCGTCCCCCATGGACTGATCGAGTTTGCCAATGATGTCCTGTTGTTTAAATTATTTTTATTAAAGAACTGTTACTTCTTACCTGTTATTTTTGTATTTATTAAAGACAATTAATAAATACAAAATGTCTTTCAACTGAATTGAAAATATCTTAAAAAGTTCGAGACTTCCTAACTTTTTCAGGGATTTTGAGATTGATCTCATCAGCATATTAATATCTTTTATTGAAATATTTGATTAAATAGAAATAATCCTTGCAGATTTTCAAAAATGTTTACTTTTTACATTCGCAAAGGCATTATTAAATAACTTTTTATTCGAATATCTATTTATTCGTTTCAAATTCATAAGGTTAATAGGCCAACGATATGAAGAAAGCAAACGAAGGTCATAAAAGCTTTAAATTCGCTTGTTTATTTTAATATGCCTTGGGATACGTTCGATCAAACAGGTATTACCTCAAGTAGGGACTTTAATAACATTTTTTTTTCTTTATAAAACTTGATACAATCCTTCTTCCAATAGGCTTTTTTTTTCTTTTAAGGCTTAACTGTAACCGACGGCCATTCTTTCACATTATCCTCGGGTCTTTGTTTCCTTCTTTTCATCTCTTCAAATTTTTGAAACGAATTTTATTTCTTTCGCTAGTTTTCATATCACCAAAAGAAAAAAAGAAAAAAGATTATTTTTTTCTTCATCGGTTTCTTTCTCTTTCGGGATACCCCCAAACATAAAATATCTCCCAGTATTTGGAGTGAAGGAAGATATTTTTATCCTTTAAGAACAGAGTGAAAAGGGGGGCTTTGTACTTAAGCCTTTATAAAATCTTTACTAGAATTGCCGTAACAAACTCGCGATAACAAGTTAGAAAAGAACTAACCAGCGGTTGAAGATTACTCCACAAAAAAGCGGGCCGCTCTTAATAGACTTAAAAAAAAAGAAGCACGTAAGCTATATTTTATCCTTATAGAAATATGTAAGCCCTAAAAGAAGGAGGCAAATCATAAATCAAAAGAAATGAAGTGCCCTAGGAACGCTCGGCGCCATTTTTATTTGATTTTTTTATTTTCCTTTTCTTCGGTGTTTTTTTTTATTTGCTGAAGGCATCCTTTTTTCCTTCACTATAAGGAATGGTACCGAAGATATTGATCTCTTCACTTGAATGGGAGAAAGTGGTCACACTGTGGGTTTGCGATGTACTGCTATTGTATAAGAGTCGAGGTTTGAGAATTGCTCTACTTTCTTTTTTGCTCGCAATTTCAAACCTTGCCTTTTGTGTCATTTATGTCATAAATTATTGCAGGCATAAAGGACAGATTTTAGTTTTACTATAGACATCAAATACTAAATCAAGTCTATATATTTTAATCAATTAAAGTTTTTAGTGATTTGACTGGAATTCTAAGTTATTTTTTCCCCCGATTTTTATTATTTGGTCAGCTGAAATTTGTGTTTCCGACACGTTTTTATTTCACCTAATTGTATTTGATGTTGTAAATAAGATCTAAATGAGATCGGTTTTTATGTCATCGTATATTTTTCTCATTACAGATATACTAAGGAAATACAGGGTGATTCAAAACGAATCGTTCAAATTTCGTGAGGAAGTAGGGAATATCTCAGTAAATCGATTTCACATAGGAGAGTATGTCCGCAAATGTCATCTGCAAAGACAAAATGGACAAATGAGTGAATACAAGGAAACGGTATAGTTAAATGGTAACAAATGTGACTTTGATTGCAACAAGGTAAAGTACAAATGTACAGTAGGTTGTCAAAATTGCCACCATTTACACGAATACAGGATTCACAGCGCAGTTGCATTGACCACCGAACATTTTCAAAAACCCGGGGTATATCACGGACAATGCCTACGGTTGTCACTATTCGTTCAACAAGGAACATTTCACTGCCGACGAAGTCTCGTATGCATGGTCTTTCATGAACCAGCACAAAAGGAAATCCAAAGACTATAAGTCAAGTGATCGGCTGGCAAAGTGATCGGTACACCTCTGCTGATCCATTGAGCTCTGAATGTTTGGTTTAAGTAAATACGCTAAAGAATTGTGCTATGGGCTGGACATTATATCATGTTGATACCACATATCTCGGCTAATGTGCCACAGGCATTGTCCGTGATATGCCAGATTGTGTTTTTGAAAATGTTCGATGGTCGATGTAACGGCGCTGTGAAACCCGTGTTCGTGTAAATGGTCGCAAATTTGGGCATCTACAGGCAACGAATGTACTTTACCTTGTTGGAATATAGGTCCCTTTTGTTACCACTTAACTTTACTGTTTCCTTGTGTTCACTTCACTTCTCCGTTTTGTCCATGCAGATGAAGTTTGCGGATATACTCCTGCGTGAAATCGATTTCCTGAGATATTCCCTACCTTCCCACGAAATTTGAATGATAAGTTTTAAATCACCCTGTAAATTGACTACTTGACCGAAGATGAGTGCTCACTTTCCAGAATTTATGAATTGCATAAACCACAGAGAAGTGAAAACAGTACAACTGAAACATCAGCTATATCGTTCCAGCCATAAGGGAACAGAACACATTGTCAAAACTGTAAAACAGGAAAAATTTAAAAGCGTGCATTTTCTCTTCATCGAGATGCTAGAAACACAGACTGGAGTCTTACCTTATAATCGTAAGTAATTCTATGAAATTTCTATGACGTACGTCCATGAAATTCTGAAGACTGAACAACATCGCTAAGATATAAGTAATAAATTTGTTGAACGTTAAATAAGATGAAAAAGTAAACAATATACCACAGAGACACGCCTCTAAGCTATAGTTCATTCCAGTAAACACACGCCGTTTACTGCTTGGAAGAGCCTAGAACAATTTGATTCGTTTAGTAAAAAGGAAAATAATGTTATATTAGAAAAAAATATAAAAATGGTTTGTTATTGCTATGGAAAATCGGGGTTCTTTCGACTCGTTGGTCGATGAAGAAACACAATCAACAGACCTCAGTAACAAACTACGACTTTTATTAAACACGAAGAAACGAATGCACAGCCAAGACGTACACACACAATACACAGCAGCACACTACAACAAATAGTTGCCTACAGGTAGTAATCGCAGCACACAAAGAGACAAGACAGAATTTAGCAGGACGAGGGAATCTACTTAGCTACTTTCTATGATCTCTCCAAACGCCTCGATTCTCCACTGTCTCCTCGCTTTAGGTGTATCCAACTGCCGATACACTACTACACAACTGGCTACACCTCACACGACTCGATGCTGCTTATATAATAAACACCAAGACTCGGCACATATCTCAATTCATCAAACGCTTGTGCTCAACACAACGCTTACATTTTTCTGGATTGATTCAATTATCCCGCTGTCTCTTTCTACGATTCAATACACGACTATATTCCCCGATTCAGTACACGACTCTCTTCAACTTAGATTGCCGGCCTTTTATAGTTCCCGGAACCGGACAGAGAAGGTTCTGCAACAATCAGACATACCTCGGTTCCTATTGGCTCTATCAACAAAATTTTGGAAGATTCCATTATTATCTATTTTGTCGCCAAATGATCGTAAAACGGTCTTTCCAGTGATTCAACTAACCGTGCTGGGAAGCAATATTACTGATTTATTTATATATATATATATATATATATATATATATATATATATATATATATATATATATATATATATATATATATATATATATATATATATATATATATATACAATATTTATTTTCATACTAGTACGAATGAGTTTGGAAAATAAGAACGCGTCATCCCAGCAACTTTTGACAGCAGGCGGGAGCAATTTGATTCGTTTGTGAAAGAGAGGAAAAAATATATTAAAAGATCATCTTTCTCTTTCACCTTGCAGGTTCTGGGTACCGAACCTACAGGATCTCATATCCGAAAACGCTCTACTATTGAGCCTGCGCTCCAACTCTTCGATGAGTAATCTAAATATATTTATCTGTCTTCTCTGCAATAGAAAAGATACTAGGTTGTAAAAGCGTATCCTAATAAAAGTCACCTCATTTGACGCTTAGTAAAGGGTTTATTTCAAAAAGCTGTCCTTTTGCCAAAATTTTAATTCTGTCTATTTTAAAAATAATTTTTTGTATTTATGAACTATTCGTTAAGGTTAGACATAAGAAATAAATAATTTCATTAAAGTCATTTCAGAATAACAAATTTGGCTTGTTCAATCCAAGCTTTTCCATTTTAAATCATATACCAAGTCTGTCACAGTGAAACAAATAAAGTAGCTTGGCTACTTGTATATTATTGCAACCATGCATCAAACCGTGAATAAATCGCCAAATTCGATATCATTCTCTAATACATTCTTCGAATAGAGTCGCCAAATTTTGCCAATGTAGTAATTAAGATACTTTTACTTCATATGTATTATTTAACATAAAAAAGTTTTTAATTTAAATTAAACTTAAAAAATAACCTTGTATCAATTTAGAAATAAAATTATGAAACTGAGAAAAATTGAACACTTCTATTAAAAAAATAAAGCAACAGCTCTTTATTCAAATAACAAAATTGGAAAAAACCATGCCACTTTTGCAAATGATAACTTCAAACTCTTTCCTTATTTAAGTGATTCAGCTGAACATTGCATACATCTGTTGTTTTTATTCCCATTTTCGACTATCGCATTTAAAGTGATTCTGTAAGTTTTATTACTATCCATAAAAGATCCCATGCCGCTTCTTACCCAAATTTTTGACTACGGACGACATAAAAAGGCTCGCCCCACTTTGCGAAACAGAAAACTCTCTGAAGCTGGAACGAAACGATGCAGCATCTTGTAGAAGAAAGGAACGTGTGACGTGAAAATAGAGACTGCTTTAGCGAAAATGGGATTCAGGCAGTAAAGTTTTATTCACCGAGTACTGAGAGGGGTCTTCCATGCATGAGTTGTTGATGAAGCAATCAATATAAAAACTGGATCACGTTTTTGTACATTGGGATTTCTTACTAATGTTTTCTCAGGAGGTTATGATGAATTTGATAAAAGACATTATTGTTATAGAATTTGTAACGACATGAAATTATTTGTCTGGGATTGAATTTAAGTATTATTTAGTTGAAAATATGTATCTCAAAAGCATTCAAGACTCACTTATTGAAATTTAAAAATATAAACACTGTAAATCAATTTTTATAGTTAACATAATGAATACTAAATAAATCATCAAAATTCGGTAAATAAAATATTCAGTTGGGGGTATTTTCTACATCAATTATAAATAAGGCATGCTGAACCATAGGATTAGATATTTGTTATTTCCCTATCTTAAACACTTATATTTGATTTCACTAACTTCATGTTTAGAAAGAGGGATTTTTATTTATATAAATCAACTTGCCATTCCCTTCTTTATGTGCTTGTCTTATTAATGAAAAATATTGTGCAGAATCTATTCACTTTTGCTGTATCTTCTGAATGTTGTACATTATCATGAACACAATATAAAATATTGTTGAAAATTTTATGTTCATAGGGAAATATTTTTAATGATAATACAATATTTTAAGACATTTAGAGCAAAGAATATCAATTTATGCGTTTAATTTAATTTTGACTCCGCACTAGTGGAGACGCTTGGTTATTGTTTTGCCAAAAATAAACTAAGTGGTTGACAAAAATAAACTCATATTCATTTGTCAGTATTCTACTTTAGAGACTTCGCATCGCCAACAATGCCAAGTCGCCAAAGCGAAAACTCGAGATGGTTGCTAAGCAAACAAAGCAGTGAAGAAGTCACCGAAAAGTTGCTGACAGAAAACAACTGTGTGTGTGTGTTATTATAAATATATAACTTTCGATACCTCACTTCGCTGTTCCACGTTCATTCACTTTTCTTTTCTGTGATTCTTCGGTCAACAACTTCTTACGACCCTGTCCTTATTGGCCAGATATGAGAATCTTATACATGGCGGACATTCATGTCAAGTAACTATTTTGTTGTCGATAAGTCGCCAAATGTGATAACCTCCTTTATCATTTTCTAATAATCCTAAAAGCTAAAAATTGATGTCTCAAAATCGATAAATTGTCAATTTTCTGCTCATGCATTTTGTGGCTTCAGAAACCTCAAACCAAAACAACATCATGTTCTCACATGATAAGCTATAAATATATACCCTTTTTCGAACTTTTTTTTTTTTTTCGATTCACATGAGAATCCACTAACGTCTTGATTATGATTATTATTTTTGCTTTAAAACTAAATGAAGGGTTAAATTTACTTTCAGCTAAAAGATAACCATCGAAATAATAATAAAAATGATTTTCTATTAAACAAATGCATCAAAAAAGATATCAAATCACTGTACATTAAGAGTGCGTATCACTGCATATTTCATGTATATTCATTCAAAGATAGCAAGGCTCAAATATGTTCCTTTGAGGATTAATTGATGAATAGTTGCATGTGAGAAGTATTCATGAGTTTGTTAGACAAACAAGGCCTAGACCTGCTCAAAGAGAATTTCATCCCTCGTAATAAATATTTATTATGCGGGGTAAATTGAGATTGGAATATTCAAAAGCGCAATAACGTTTGCGTAACCGAAAATTATTATATTTTCGGTTACACAAGCGTAACCGAATAGAGTAGCTATTGGATTAACCATTTAAAATTTCTCCTCTGGGAGAGGAGGGGAGGATTGTTTTGTTGATTGTGTAGTATATTCTGAAATGGCACTTGTCGGTTGTAACGGCAACCAAAAAGCGCCAAGAAAAAATTTCGCCAATTTGGCGATTTCTATCGTCAAACTATACAGCGTTCTTATAGAGTGCATTCTTATAATTTGGCTAAATTTTTCTTGGTACTTTTTGGTCTCCGTTGAAACCGAATTGTACCTCCCAAATTTTGTTGTTGATAAAATCATGAGTTCTGTGACATTTCTAAATGTATGATCGTTTAAGTTTAATAGTTGTAGTGGTGACTCGGCTAGTTGTAACAATTTTTAATTAAATGTTTATATTTTTTATGTAATAGCTATTCATTGATTATAATTATTTTTAATAGTGATAATATAATTATTTTTTCAAAATCTGATATTGCTGCAACTTGCTCCGGTTATGAGACATGTTGTAATATCAGGAAGGACCAACAATATTTAAAATTGCATTCGATTTATACCATTCCTTAATTAAAATACATTTCCGGCGTCCTTGCATAGGGGTAGCGCATCTTCCTGTGATCTGGGCGTCCCGGGTTCGAATTCCGGTTCGGGCATGGTTGTTCTTCATCTGTGTTCTATCTGTGAGGTGTGTGAATGTGCCCAATGTAAAAAAAGGTTGTGTAAGCGAATGTGTGAGTGTCATCTTCATATGAGCTAGAAGTCAGACTTCTGCCCTCGGGTGCTCAGGTGTCTTTACCCTCAGAAGCCACTGCACCCCCTTTCCGTGGTAACGTGGACACGACTCATCATTAAAAACATTTTATGTTTGCGAATTAAATATCGCTTGGCATAATGAGTAAGTTACAATAGAATAAAGATAAATTATTTAGCCAAACAACATAAAAGTCTGTCTGCATCAGAATTGCAATTAACTCAAACACTTGATAAATGTCTCCCTATGGCAAACATTTTTGAAAATCAACCCCTTCGCCGTCCTCTCCTGTCAGCGAAAATTTCTGTTTTTCCTTTGTTTTTCGCAGCAAACAGAACAAGCAAAAATAAGAACTCAAGCAAGTAAATATTTACAAAGCGTTTTAAATGTTTAAAAGTTTAAAGAAGAACGCTTGAAGCGCGTTAAGGCGGCCCTGCAGAAGTTTCACTTGAACGCGCTAGACGAAGAGGTTAAACTGTGATGTAACTCTTCCTCCTCCTTTTGCCTCCTTTTTTGGTAAATAAAGGATCTTTTTGGACAGCACTTGGTGCAGATAATAAAGTTTGTCTCTTCCACTTCATTAAAATAATTTTATTCCATTAAAATAACTGTAAAGATTATAGTCACAAAGGCAGGAGAGATATTATGTCCTTTAATAAACGTCATTTCTTCAAATTAAATTTAAATCAGAATAAAGCAAGAAATAGAAACAAAAATATGGGTATAAGAAAAGGGAAGTCAATAATTAATGATTCTCGGAATATGTTGTTTCTTCATTAGTTAAATCGCAATATTATCATTGCTTCTAAACAAATAAGTTAATTCTTGTAGGTTAGTTTTAAATCAAAACTCCTCGATAAAACCAGTGGGAGGGGTCTTCTCAAAACTTTCACCTATATTTTCTAACAAAATTTTTATCCTAGCGAAAGCCTTACATGGCATTGATGTCCAATAGCTATGAAATATTAACTTTTGGCGTGAATTTAAAATTTTAACTGAATCTATCTTGCCATCTTTGGCGAATATTTTGGCGGATTAATTTCTGACATGATAGTAAAAGTATCTGGAAATAGAATTTGTATTTTAAATGCATTTTTGTTACACGAGTGAAAAAATATTTGACACAAAATTATACTTGTAAACATAAAATTCCGTACCAAATTTGATGTAGGTAAGTCGCTGCGTTTTTGAGTTAACGCTTTTACATATTTCTGCGTTCTGTTTTGACTTATGGCACTTTACAAATCCGCTGACAGTTATCTGTCAGCGATTTAAACCAAGTGAGCGTCTCTTGTTTTTTCAGTACCGCCAACAAAGGCCAAGAGTACGACTTAGCTACTTCATGCATCACATTAGCTTGCACATGCCCTTTTTACGGTGGGGGGGGGCACATTCACGCACATAACAGAAATAAAACAGATGAACAACCACGCCCGAATCGGGACGGCCAGATCACGGGGAAGACGAACTAACCCTATGCCAGGTCGCCGGCATCTACATACGGATGACATGGTTCTAAAAGTGCAGACAGACAGACGGTCAACCCTTTCTTAGATTTGAGTGAAAATTTGAAAGGTGTCTACCTATAGATGCTGTTAGATGATCTAGATTTCTTCGTTTTGTAATTATCATATTAACTTGCATTCGAACAGCCGGACAGACGGACTTCCTCTGAATAGATTTTACTCAACATTTGACAGAAATCTACACATTTGGTATAAAGACCGTTTACTAAATTTCAATAATATTCTTTCAATAATCAAAGCTTTTCTGAGTTATCTTTGTCGCAGATAGACAAACAGACAGGGCGGACATTTTCCTGAAATGTGTTTTTCGATTTAGGTCTAAAACGTGGAAATTCGTCAAAATCTCCCATTCGAATTTTTTGAAAATTACTATACTTTCTCTATACTGCATATAAGAGAAAGAAAAAATGTGTGCAGATAAATTTAATCCTTTGTTGATCCTTTCTAAAGTAAAACTAATACTGAAAAGTTGCACCAAATTCATTCAAAATTTATAATCTTAATTTATCTGTTATCTTTATTACATCTGTTCAAAATTCTTTACATATAATTTGAATTTGAAACTTGAGACATAAATATCTTCTTTAGATTTATTATTTCGGATATTTGTTGTTTTATTTGTAAATTATATATACAACAATTTCAATAATTATCCGTTTAACGTTTAATTATAGCATACATCATTTTTTTCTCTTACTTGGAAGGAAATTAATGGAAATCATATTCGAAAAACCAATAAAAATCAGCTTGCAAGAATCGTAAATTAGAGATCATTTAATGTTCTCGCTTAATTTACCATGTACATCAGAAAAACAATTATTACATCATTTAATCAGTTCACAATGAATTCTTGTGTTTATCTGACTGTAACTGCAATCGAGCGCAATCGTCCAATCATATCTAGAGTTAAGCTTTAAGCTTCATTTTAAATAATTTAAATGCTGTTTTCACGATACAAAGGATTTGTGAAAAGGGAAGGCGCTCTGCAGACAATCAGTCAGGCTTACGGAGTCATGTATGATTAATAGCTGGGACTTTTCGACCCTTTCTTGAAAGAATGCGATGATTTTCCCATCCCCATCCTCTATATCAATTTATAGAAGGAGCTAGGGGGTGGAGAAATTTCCTGTCAGCGATTCCGATATCATATACAATTTTTGTTTTAAATGTCATTGACTAAACATTCCATCTGAATAGTCTTTAGAGTAATATTCTAGTCACTGGAAAGTTGTCTTGCTTCGTAAATAATTGGATAAGTTAAGATAAATGGCAATGGCATTTTTCATTGTTTCCTGATAAAGGAGAAGGAAGTTGAATCAGAAAAGATAGAAGTATATTAGTGTCCAGCTCTCAGATTTCTAAGAAAGGCATTCCTGGCACTCTGTACGAATGGGCGCTTGTGTGTGTGTGTGTATCAAAATCAAGATCTGTTTAGATTTAAAGAACACCATTCCCAAGAGTAGTAATATATATATATATAACATTATTTTGTTTGCAATAGAAGGCAGGTTTGAAGACATAGATGAGACCTTGTATTTTTAATTTCGTTTTATTTTCTTCTGGGTGGTAGGCATGATTATTTACAAGAAGGAGCAGCGCGACACAAAAGCAGAAGTAAAGAAAGGACGAAACAAATGATCACTAGCCTTATATAACATGGGATTTCCGGCCACCCGCCAATTGAATACTCGTGCTGACCTTTGACACCTTTGCAAGGTCAACGGAGGGATCACTTTCACTTGATATGTAGATTACTGCTCAGTACTTTATAGACAACTTCAATTGAATTAATTAAACTGAAAGTGGAATTGGATCAAGAAATAAAAGAATGAAATTACTATGGGCTAAATTAAGATAAACCTTTGGAAATTAATTTGGATTAAATTAAGAGTTTAAAATATCATTACATATATATATATAGATAGATATTCTATTATTTTCATGTTTGTACATAGCATAGTTTTTATTTGCATTTGTATTTTTTTTTTTCATTTTTATTTATTGTCATGTTTTTTTTTATATATAGTTCAGTCCTCATTTCTAGCAGCCTTTTTTGTAACTAATTTTATTAGCATTGTTTTTTCTGAATTTTGTACTCACAAACACATTGTAAGTCTGTTTATGTAGTAGTTCTGTAGCATAAGTTTTCAGTTTCTCTTTGATTTTTTAATAAACCAAAGCCATTCTCCATCTGAATTCCAACCAGTTTCTTGCTCTCTGCTTTTTTTATCCAATATTAAAATCCCCATACCAAATCTTAAATGTCAAACGTCGAACAATTTTGGTGATAGTCACAGCGATGGATAGAACAGGAGCGTCTTTCGATGTATCTCCCACTTCATGCTCATTATACTGTTTAAATAATCAATAAGTTATAGTTGCAGGGGCATGAAACGGTGTTGCGTTGTGTGTGCGTGCGAGTGTGTATGTGTGTGTGAGAGAGAGAGAGAGATAAAAAATTAAAGGTATTTTGCGACTGACACTTGAAGAAAATACAGTTGTAATAAAACGCCATAATTCAATTAACCTTCTACTTAAAGAATTTGAGCTGAATCTTAAAAGAAATTTTACATAACTTTGTCGGTCAATTCAAGACATAGCCAACAGGGAGAATGACATTGAAATTGAATTGAATCAAAGAAAACTTACGAGAAAGTTTTAAAACTTTTAAAGGCTCAGAAAAAGGATTCTCCTTTTCATAAGAGACATAGGAATTAAATTGAGGCTATCACATGCACATGAACAAAAATAAGTAGAGCGACACGTTGTTGACGAGAAATTTATCCAAAATTTGAATCAGTCTTGATAGCACAAGGTGGTAATTTTCATTTATCTATCCTTTTATATTTTTGACATACCATGTTCATATACATAGCAAAGATCGACTTCTAGTTCATCATTTTTTTTTCAAATTCGGTGCAAAAATGTTAATTTTATCTAGATATAACATGATGGAATTCAATCTATGTTTCCATTTTTGAATTGAGATTAACAAACTTAACTCCGAAAATTTTATTTTTTAGAGGGAAGTCAGTTAGTCTGTAACATGGAATTCGTCATTATTTCTTAAAAACACCCAATACATTCAGTGTACAAAAAAATAAAAATGAGAAATTATAAATTAGTTTTAACAATATCAAAAACAGATACTAACCTTAAAATCTAGAGTTCATTATATTTAAACAGAATATCGGTAAGAATACATTTCTATACTAAAGTACCAAATATCTCCACTTTAATCATGTTTTCTTTTAATCAGAAATTAAGTTTTTTTTTATAATGTCAACATTTTTCTCAAAAAGAAAATTAGCTTTCCGAATAATGACAGAAACAGCAAATTCTGAAATATTTTTTTAAAAGATTGATTAGATTTGTTGACGAAGAAAAAAAAGAGGACTGTCTTAAACATTTAACTTTCAAAGAAAATACTATATTTTTTTAACTCCCAATTAGCAATTATCTTTTCCCCGAACCCATGGGAAAGAGCTTAATTAACCTCTTTTCATATTCTGTGTGTTTTCACAACAAATCAGAGAGGAAGTAGATTAATTAATTCTCCCTATGGAATTCCCAGCTAAAATGAGTATCCTCGTCAATGTGATAGATACAGAAGTCCATTCAATTTGATAGATTTAAAAATGAGATCAATAAATTCCTTTTCCTTAACTCTGAAAAACTCTAACACATATTTGTCTTCGAAGATTAAATTTTTTAAACTGATTTTATATGTATTTCATTTGCTGAAAACAAATAAATACTTTTTCCAATCACTTTTTATTTGTAAAAAATAACTGAAGCATTAATTAAATTATAATATTATTAATTCAAAAAATTCCGCATAACAATATTAATTAATAGAAAAACACGGGAACACTCCGGTGAATCTATAAAAGCTCAACTGAAAATTGGATATAATGAAATGAAAAAATTCTCGCTCTTTTATTCCTTCTCGAAAATTTATTTCGCCTGACTTTCTAGAACTATCTATGGCAACGCGGTAGTCTGGTAATAAGGCTTCGGGTTGGGAACCCATTCCAACGAAATGCTGTCGTGTAAGAGGGTCTAGTCCACGTTAAATCCCTTTACGGCCAAACACACTTCCGCTGATGTGGTGCGGGAATTTGGTTAAGAGCTGCCAACTCACGTGTCATCGTCCTTGTCATCTGACCACGGTTCAAATTTACAAAGTTCGTCCCAAAATAGTTCTAATAGTGTTTTAAAACGGGACGTTAATATAACTGAGCTGAATAGATTTAAAACTGCACATTATTAGAATTGCACTTTATCTGTACATTATCTTTGCAAATTCCAACAACCATATCCCATCATATGAATACCCCCTCTGTCTTAGTATTATAGGTCCTCTATTATCTACAGGTTCTAATGAAATCCTTACCTTATTTTTCACTAATATCATCAAGATTTTCGAGAAAAAGACATAAATAATTGATTAAGTATTATGTCTTTGTGCTTATAAATCAATCAAGAATTCTGATTCCGTTAAATAAAGCTTTGTTATTGTCCAAAAGGTTATCGATTCCAACGACAAATTAGATATACACTTTTCTTCCAACACAATTCCTAGGAAATGAAGATATATTATAAATTGTCTGCATCTCACCAATGGGGCACATTAAAAATCGAGATGAGAAACTTCCGATAGGGCAGTTAGTTCTCGCTTTCCTTGTGGTTAAAACAATGATGTGAGATTTGGTACCTACATACTTCCTACGAGATGAATTGTACCATGGCCTGAGAGGACCATTATAATTTAACCATGGTTCCCTTAAGGACGAGAGACATTCATATTACTCCGAATTCTGCAGCAGGATAGGGTACATCTTTTTGCGATTATAAACTACCTCATTTCAAGGATGTCCAAAATTCGAGTTTAAAATTTTCTGTCTTTATTCATGCATTTTGTTCTATGTATACAAAGTAAATGACTCTTCTGGTTAAAAGATTTCATAAACTTTTCATTGGCTTTAGCTTTGTTCGACGTGGAAGTATGATTATCCTTTCTCACCTGATACGTTCTCGAATAATATTTCTTTCACATAGCCCATTCTTTTCATGCTCAATGCATTTATCTTTTATTTTTATTTATTTTTTGAGGGAGAAGAGGGACAAGATACGAGAAAATTTCGCATTAACCATCCTTTTCAAAGCAATATTGTGAGGTTTATTCCTCTAACACATTAATATACTATTAGCTAATGAGTGGAATTTGTCTTATTACTTTAAAAGTGACTTAAATTTCATTACTGAATCTGTGCTAAAACATATTTTTTTAATCAGCTGAGATCGACTTTTGAATGTCCACTGTTGTAAACAAAGTTTGAATATATTTACCTACATGTGATTTCAACAAAATACCAGAAGATATAGTTTATAAAAAATTGAAATCAAAATTCCTGTCGGATTTATTGAAGACTAGTCGCCTTTGGCGACCAGCCAATTCGCCCATCTTAATTCCATCTAATCCTTAAAATTTTCAATTAAATATTTTATGTAATTTGTCTTTTAACAGTTTCTTCATCAAAATACTGTAAGCTTCAAATTTTGATAGCCATTTCAATCAGTTATAATGCTACAAAAGCCTTAAGCCATAATGTACTATCTCTCTAATTTTTTATCAACTCCCGTAAAAATCCAACTTTCATTTAAAGTGAAAATGATTAAACTGCAATTAATATCTTTTTAAAAACTTAAATATTGGAAAAAAATCGCTGCTAGGTGCACATTTCCGACCTCCAAGGCACACATATTCCAAATTTTGTAGGTATAGGTCTGACCTGTAGAGCGCCAATTCACACACACACATACACATTGAGCTTTATTATAAATGTAGATAAATTTCCTTTGAACTATCAAATTTCTATCAGACAATAGTATTTTTTTTTTCAAAAAAAATCTCCAATTCATGAATAAAAAAATTAATTTAAATTAGTTTTATCACTTTGACTGAAAAAATATTTCATGCTTAACTTTTATTATTGATTATGTTTCTTCCTCTGCATTTATTTCTTATTTTTTTATACATATTACCCACTTCATAAAATGTCGCAGAATTTTTTTGACTACTGTTTATTAATTCCTACAAGTTAAGGAGTGTGTTTTCAATCCATTCTAGAAACAATTCATTTCCATATAACTTATTTTTATAGAGTCATTTAGAAGCATAATAAAAAACTTCTCCTTCTTATAAAAACTACTCATTCATTTCTTGTAAACTTCTAATTCCAGTTTCCAAAAATTTGTATTCATCTTAAAAACTGAACTAAAATTTTGCACTGAAATGTTTAACATAAAAAGAAGTTGAATATACCTACATATATAGTTTATTAAGTCCTCTAGTTAGGAAAAGAAAGAGTAAGATAATCGGTATTTAAAACCTCCTATAAAAACTAATTCAACAAAAAGCTATTAGATGGCAGAGCAAAGCTCAACAAGAAAACACTATCATTAGAAATTCCTAGAATTTCCTTCATTCCGCGTTCTAATTTCGAACTTGAGTTCAATTTGTTCCTGCCAATCTATTTTCTTCGTTTTTAAATTTCTACAGGGACGGAGAAATTTTTAGTTCCCTAATGAATGCACTAGAAACGTTATTAGCCCGACAAAAAAAGAAACTTTTAGAAAAAGGTGAGATTAAAAACTTCTTTTCTTTTCCGCGACGGTACTACTTCTAAATTATTTCTCTGTCCCAGAATTTATAGAATATTTATTGCTTTCTCATATCATTTGTGACTCAACGTTTTCTATTATCTTTTATTTTTAAACTATTTGCTTTCTCGTAATTAAATATATAAAAAAAAATATCGCCAATTGTCAAAATGTTCAATTTCAAGATTTTTAAGCATCTTCACTTTTCACTGGCTATTCTGGTTTAATTCTTCCACATATATTTCGCTAACTTAGTCCATTCTTTTCTTATTAAGCGCATTTTTATTTATTTTTATTTTTATTTGGAAGAGGGGGTGGGGGTAAGATACGGGATTATTTCGTATTGACCATCCTTTTCACAGCAATATTGTCGACTTTATTCCTCTAACAGATTAATATACTATTAGCTAATGAGTGGTATTTTTCTTATTACTTGAAAAATGCCTTACATTTTATTACTCTATCTGTGTTAAAACATATTCGTTTAATCAGCTTAGATCGACTTTTGAATGTCTGCTGTTGCGAACAAAGTTTGAATACATTTACCTACATGTGATTTCAACAAAACACAAAAAGATATTTTTTTAATTTGAAATTAAAATGTTTGTTGTATTGATTGAAGATTTCCTTTGAACTATCGAGTTTCTATAAAAAAATCTCGGATATTCAAAAAAATTTCCAAATTACAAATAAAAGATTAATTTAAATTAGTTTTATGACTTTGACTGAAAAAATAATTCATACTCAACTTTTACTATCGATTATGTTTCTTCCTCTTCATGTATTTCTTATTTTATTTTATTTTTACACATTACTTTTTTTATAAAACGTAGCAGAAAGTTTTTATTACTGTTTAACGATACTTGCAAGTTAAGGAGTGTATTTTCAATCAATTTATGAAGCAATTCAATTCCATATTTTTTAATAAAGTAATTTAGAAGCAGAATAAAGAACTTCTCATAAAAACTCCTCATTATTATTATTATTGTTTTGTAAATTTCTAATTACAATTTATAAAAATTTGTATTCATCCCAAAAACTGAACTGAAATGTTTAGCATAAAAACAAGTTGAACATTCATATATAGTTTAGTGAGTCCTTTTATGCCAATTGGGTAGATTTCCATATACTTTGAACGATATTCATTTAGAGAAATTTTGTCTGTCAGTCCGAGTGTGCCTAAAGAGTAGTTCAATTATATTAACGTCCCATTGTAAAGCAACACTATGGCTAGTTTGGGACGGACCTCGTGATTCTGAACAGCGGTCAGATGACAAGGACGACATCTGAGCTGGCACACCCTCTCCACATCACACCAGAGGGAGGGCGTTTGGCCCTGACGGATTTAACGTACAACAGGTCCCCTTACACGAGGGTTCTTTGGCGAAATCGGGTCTCGAACTTTTAGCCCTACGGCTCAAAAGCCGGAACCTTTCCACCAGGCCACTGCCGCCCCCTTTAAAGAGTCGATAACTAATAAATTTAAAGCGCAAGTCGAAAAAATTTTGATCTGTATAATTTTATAATAAATATTAAATGAAATTCGTCTACTTCCTGACTGTCTATCGGTCTATGCATTCGCATGTATGAAAATGCGATAACTTAATATGAACTTAAATAAATGAAATCTAATATGTGATTTTCTATATCAGATCGTAGTTCTGCAGCGAATTTTGTTTTAAATAGGTCGAATACCACCGTCCAAAATAATTACTGGGTTCTCTTTACTATATAATGAAGAGCAAAATACTTACACACAAGGCTCAGATGCCATGTCCAAAGTATATGAGTTTTATGTGGAAGGAGTGGAGGGTTAATGTTTTCATTCGACAGGATGCGAGACTGTTTCTGAAAGACGATTCTTTCTTATAGATATAAAGGTGCTAATTATGATATAAAAATAGCTCATACGATATATGCAAAATGCTTGTAGAATGCACAGATCTCAGGAATTCAGTACATAATGTCAGTTCTTTTTTGAATGAAAGAATTTAAGGGAAGAAAAAAAAAAGAGTCAGTGCTGTATTTTCCTTACAGCACAGAAATTTATTTATTTCAAAACTTCAATATTGGAGATAAAATGAATGCATTACTATCGACTATAGTTTATATTTTCATTAAGATAACTAACGTGCAGTATCATTTCATAATTCCTCATAAATTCCATTATAAATTTTTCTTTGACATCAAAATCTACAGGTATTCTAAAATAGTTGTACTCCCTCAAAAATAATTTAAGCTTATTAATAAAATTATTTATGTGTACATTCTTTGTTCAATATATTATTTGGTTATGTTATCACAGTTATTTACTGTTGCAAAATGAATATATCAACATTTAAGTGCAATATCCGCGAGTTTAAGACGCAGCCTATTCAAATACACGTTTCATATACGGAATATTACACAATTAATCGTATCAAATATTAATAATTTATTCAATAAGAAAATTAAATAAACTTTTAATCGTCTAAAAAAGAATGCCCTTATTTAACACTCACATACACACACAAAAAAAAGTTCACCTTTGACTATTTTTTTTTAAGTTTCTTCTAATATTTTTTTCTTTGAGTTTCTTCTAATATTTTTGTTCCCCGAAATCAAATATTTGTTCTCGCGTTCACGATTAATCTGACGGAAAACTTCTTCATCGGAGCGCCATCTGTTATCAATCGCCTGTACTACAGATATGTAAAATATTAAGCTGTTTCCCAATTCATATAAAAATATTACGAAGTTTTTAAGAAATTTTCCTGCTTTTTTACTTATTTTTTGACAATAAAATGTGAAGTTATTAAATTTACTTTTGATTTTT
Source organism: Argiope bruennichi (assembly GCF_947563725.1). NCBI lineage: Eukaryota > Metazoa > Arthropoda > Arachnida > Araneae > Araneidae > Argiope > Argiope bruennichi. The sequence goes on from NC_079158.1 coordinate 44,298,336, forward strand.
AGTCAGTATAAATTAGAGAAGGGGAGTCATTTTAAAAGAAATATACTTGGATAAATTTAAAAAAAATTATTGTCATTATTATTATTTTCTTAGTGTTTGTTTTTTACTAATTCTGAATTGAATTATTTATGTATTTTCATAAAAATCTAATCAAAATTCAAATATTTTAATGTGTTCGTAATTACATATATGCGTCAGGTCATTTTAAGTCTTTTAAATTAAAATTAATATAAAAATATGACATTTAACATAACCAGGGAAGTAACATGTACCTCTACTATAATGACTATGCTGAATTTATTGAGACGTTACAGCTCCCCAGCGGCAAAATAAGGAAGTTGAAAAAAAATAACTGAAAAAATGAAAGAGATGGACAAAAAAGTCGAATTAAAAAAGTGTACGCTATATCATAATAACAAACAGAGAAAAAATTCATGGAATTATCTGTGAAATTGGTGGAGATATTTGCGATTAAAATGATGAACTTTCCGTAACTTGATAAAGGGTTCCTCCTAAAATGAAACATGTATTCACTGGTGACAACGAAGTGAAGTTTTATTACCAAAAAAACTAAACAAAAATAATAAATAATAATAGAAACATGCAGTGGGGTAATATCTGAGAATACATTTTTTTTTTCAGTTTTAAAGTGTATCCTCTTTCAAATCTCGAAAAATTTATAATTTTAATGGCAATATCTTCGCCAATTTTATAAATAACTCCATGAAACTTTTTTCTTTCTTTTTATTATAATTATAACATGCATTTTTCTAATTGGATTTTGTGACCGATCTCTTATATTTTTTGAGTTATTTTTTTATCTTTCTCATTTTGCCGCTAGAGACGCTGTAATCTATCTGAATAAATTCTTTATAGTCAAATTACTATATGTACTGGTTATAAACAGCGCTGTTTAGAATGTAAACGAATTAAAATGACTTTACCTATATTCTATATAGTATGTATGAAAGTAAATGTATGTATGAAATTTTAATGCACAGACTTTGTAACAGGAGAGATGACTGTATATCCACACTAATATCAATCGGAATGAAAATTGAGGATATTTCTGTATCTATCATTATCTATTTCTGGCGGAAAAATTTAAAATTCGTCATAAATATACATGTTGTTGTTTCTTATGGCACTTGCCATAGGCAAGCCCGCTGTTCGAAGACAGCGGGTTTAAGCCTGGGAGGGAGCGCCTCTTGTTTCTATAGTAGCGCCATCTAGAGCCAAGAGAACGACTTAGCTACACACACGTCACAACCTTTTTTACGGGGCGGACTTCATTCACGCATTTCATTCACTCACACACTTAGAGTCTTCGGCTGGTGGTTTTCGAACTCTCAACCCAAGGGACGTGAATCCAACGCTCTCTCTCTCTCTCTCCCATATATATATATATATATATATATATATATATATATATATATATATATATATATATATATATATATATATATATATATATATATGTATATATATATGTATATATATATATATATATATATATATATATATATATATATATATATATATATATATATATATATATATATATATATATATATATATATATATATATATATATATATATATATATATATATTCGTTTGCTCAAAATCTTAAAACTCTTGAAAGTTCTTCACCAACATATAAATATTAGCCTTATTATGTCATTTTTATATCTCAGCATTAAACAGTATTCGTCAGTCCACGCAATTCTTAAATTTTACATTCAATGGCAAGTAAATAGCATATTAAAATAACTGACATATTACTTGTCAGTTATTTTAATCAGTTATCAGTTCAGTCAGTTATTTTAATGACATATTACTTGTCAGTTTTACAGAATGCTTAGATTTTATAATAAGGAATATTCAAATAATTCACACAGATCATAATTTGATTTTAAAAAATACATAAGCAAAATGAACTTCTTAGCAACTTATCTTTCACTTTTTTAATTTGATATTATGTCTATTTGTTTATAAGAAACGTATTAATATTTTTATAAATATGAATTTAATTTTTCTGTAATGATTTCGTAACATGTAAGCTGCTGAAAAATACTTAATAGGATGACCAAATGATATTTAAAATCGTAATTCTAAAATCAGTATCAAATTACTATTCTTCTTTTCACATCTGTCTAAAAAAGAATTGTCTTATTAAAATTATATTCACATATGAATTCAACTGTTTTACTTTTCAAAAAAAAATTTGTATAATTTTTGCCTTTTTTTCTGTATTGCTTATTTGACTAAAACAAAAGATACAACAACGAATTCCTCTCATAAACATCAATTCAAGAACACGAACGCTAAAATGAGCAATGCTTTACGAATAATTTGCATATTTCATCAAAGGATCTGAATGACCATTACATCTTAGTTCACCAAACATGGTCCATGGAAACATTTGTTAAACTGCAGATGCATCATAATGTAAAAATTATGGGCTATTTACTTAATGGAAATATGGAAAGAGAGTTTATTTTCGGAAATTGGAATATGGGAAAAGAGAAAATACATTTATGTATTTTAATGCAAGAAATGGTCGCCAGGCCCATCAAAAGAAAGAAAACTTTGTCCATTTTTCATCCTTGCTTTAAATTTTATGTTGTTATTGTTATCCAAAGCTATTTATGAAAGCATTCTGTATAAGTGGGCATATTAAAATTCTATATCATCAAATAGAGGGTTTGCCTGGATGGTGGCCAAGTAGCATTGAATATTTTCATATTTATTGTGTTGCTCTATCCTCTTTTAAATAATATCAAATGCAATCATTTATGGATTTTAAATATTACAATCATTTTTGAATTTAATCATTAAATACAAAATTAGGCTTTATTGTTCGATTAAAGCATATTACAGAACAGAAATATATTAAAGGATATTTATTGACTGGAACAAGTAAAACCATATATTTTCTCTCTAAATCATAAATATTATTTAATATTTTCAAAATATTTAATTCATTATTTTTTGCGATAAAATTTTTATTATACAAAATCGTGTCAATACGCGAAATTTTGAGTGTAAATAAAATTTATGTAATTTAGAACCATATCATTAAAAACAATTATAGTATATTTATTATAATTGTGACATATCTGTATAATAATTCTTTTATTATGTCACAATTTTAAAAATAAACATACTTCTACTTTTATTTAAAAATAAAAGCATTTAAAACAGTTCTATATTTTTAATTGAACCACGCAAAACTTTACTTTTTACATGCCTTTTAAAACTGCCGAGTTTGCTTCAATTTCACTTTCCATATGAAATGATTACCCGTTTTGGTTGGATCTCGCCTCCCTGGAGGATACACCAATAGGTGGAGGATCGGACTCCTCCCATCGATGACGGGACGTACTTCCTTCTGGGAGGGTTGTACCGTGACCGGTGACGGCCCTTAGGACTCAACCACAGTTCCGGCCAATGTTGCTGTTGTGGCGGTTCGATATATATATATATATATATATATATATATATATATATATATATATATATATATATATATATATATATATATATATATATAAAATTTTGTATTCACCGATGAACGCACAACTCAAAGTGATAATAATTGCTTCGACTTATGTAATAACATCAGAAGATTCTAAAATCACATTTCATCTTTTAAAGAAACTTCATGATCACAATAGAAAGGCCTTTGTGTCTCAAAGACTTCTTAATTTACCAAGATGGCTCTACACAATTCAACTTACTCTTTTTTATATTTATGTGTATCAATGCTTGACAGTAGAATTTCTTTGTATTTTGTTACCATGACAGCCAACAGTCGCCAAAATGAGTCGCTTCAGATGGACAACTTTTGAGCACTTATTTTCAGTACTTACTTACACTTACTTTCATGTTAATGTTGAGTCCTATTTATCATTAACGGATCTTACCAGGAAGCCCCACAGATACAGTAATGAGATATGTACCGAAATATATTCTGATGTGGTGTTCGGTTCTCGCTTGCTAGGTCGATACATAAAAGTTGTCGAGTTGGTTGCATGTACTTCCATGGCTAGATTACTTACAACGGGTGGTACGTAGATACCATTAACCGCTTAACTGTTTTACCCGAGTGCCATACATGCATCGATTTATCGAATTTTGATAATTGAAAGCAAAAAGTAAACCATTCATAACGATTATAATTCAATATTAAAATTATTTCAAATACATAGACAAGTCAAGTATTCAATGGATTTCCATTTGAATCAAAATAAGAAAATACTCCCAAAATAGAATATGTCATCTTATTAGACAGGAAAGAAAATAAAACAGTTAAAGGGTTAAATCTATGTGTTATTTCTCTCCCATGTGTTGTCACAACAATACTCATTCAATTTATCCCTGATGCTTAGGCATGGTGGGATAACTTCAACATGCTGCGTGTTTTGAATTGATCTCATTTGTGATATTAGTTATTGTTACTATTCTGTTATATCCTCTTTTTATGTTTTATCTGGTATATCTGCTTTACTTATTTGGAGTTCCCATTAACACTAGCAAAGTGCCTCATGTAGCGGCCCCCCTTTCCATTACCTATCCAGCATTATATCGCGAAAATGTCTTGTTTCTTTATGAAGATCGATCCTTTATGCAAGCAAATGTCCTTTCGTGATACTAAATATAAGATTGTAAAACATTCTAGAAAAAAAGGACTAGGCGGGGTTTTTTTAGTCTCGACAAGAAATTTTTGAATTTGCAAATTCTATATTTTAAAATGTTTAGAATATATTTCTCAGAGAGAAATGTCTCTCAAGTTCAGAATTCTCGAAGAAGTCTTTTCACTTTTCATTCACTGGTTACTTTATTTCGAAATCACATTCAGAATAAAAATTTTAATCTGAATGCGCAAACAAAATAAGATACAAAAATTCTCAAAAGCGTTTTGTCACTTCAAACAATGTTAAACGAAAGAAATAAATTTAAAATTCCAGTTCTAAACAATCTAGTAAGAAAATATTTTATTTTTGATGCGTCTGTCTTATTTGCCTCGGTCTTTGAATTCTATGCATAATGATTTTATATCCCAGCAATTTGCAGAATCTACGGCTTAGAAACATTATGTTGAAAATCATTATTTATTTTATCGTCTGCGGTTTTAGAGTATTGTCTCGTATAATACTATTTAAAAATTCAATGTTACAAATGTGTAAAATTATATCAAAATAATACGAATGCAAAAAAACTTCCGCTAGATTTAAAGAAAAAGTAGGCAAGAAAGACTTGAATGTTAAATATTTCTGAAAAATAAATATATTTATTTATGGTGATGAAAGCATTAATTGTCTATTTAAAAGAGGGTTCTATAAATGTCAGACGATCCAATAGTGACAAAGTTGTTCCCAACAGTGAATGATTTATAAAAATCTGTTCTATCAACCATTCTACAATATAATGAATTTTAATAATATAGCATTTTATAATATAGCATATAATAAAAATTTATTACGAATAGTATGAATGGGAATTCAGATTTAAGAATTTTATAACCTGTAAAACTATTTTTGTGCTATAATATCCTCAGAAGTTATTAAAAAATGTTAAAATTTCGATTAATTTTTAATTAAAAAGTCTAGCTTAAAGCTCAAAAATTTTTCTTAGATATTGTAATTACTACCCAAGAAGTAACTGCATACTAATTTTGGTATCTTAGAATCTATATTCTGCTCTATACAGAGTTTTAAAGGATTATTTTCCAAGTAATTTATAGAAAATATGTCGGTCTAAAAACATTATCACATCAATATATCGTATAAAATATACTGAAAATAAAGTTTCTGTTTATGTTATCTACTATAACTTAAGTGAAACCATTTTTGTTTTTGATAACGCAATAAAAAATTTATTACAAACGAAATTCGGATAATTTTTTTATTGTAACTCAATCTCTTGATCTGTAGTTTAACTTCAGTATAAAATATCTTTACATAACAAATATATTTTAGTAAATGTATAAAAATGAGCGCATCATATATTAAAAACAATTACAATGGAATTCTTTGAATTAGAGAAATAATTTGGAATTGAAAATAACTCCCGAAAACACAAAATAATTTTCTAATCATAAGTTTTAAGAATACGTTTTCATTTATACCATAATATTTCTACTATATTAATTAGAGAATTAAAAATTTCTTCGTCCCTGTAGTAATTGAAAAACGGAGAATACGTTGTCTTCTATTGCCGAGCTCAAATTAAACCCAGGACGAAATTAGAACGCAGAACAAAATGAATTTCAGGAATTTCTAATAATAATGTTTTCCTGCGAAATCTTGGTTTCGAACCTAATTGCTTTTCTTGCCGTGCACTATTTTTTATTAATCAACTTAGGAAAGTTTTAATTAGCTTAGTCTACTTTTATTTCCTAGCTTTTTTTTTAATTCTATGAGAATGGGAAGAAAAGAAAGTCAATTTCTTTTCGGGTCAAGTATTCCAGTGCTAATTTCAATTCAATTTCAAGAGAAAATGAAAATATTTAAGACTGAATGAGAGGGTTAGACAAAGAGCTAATGAGTAGTTCTCTATGGAAGAGAAATTCTCCATTCATTGTTCTGAATTAATTTGAATAATTTATGATTAGGAAAAAAATTGAATTGTTTTAAGCAAACATGCTGAAATAACTTCAATCCATAATTTGATATATCGGAACTTTACTGTTTATTTATAAAATGGCATAAATAAATACTTTCAATTATTGATAAAAGTACAATATATTGCAAACCAAGCTTTTCCATTCCTGAGATTTTGATCAAAAGATATTCATACTTATTTTACAAAAACATTATTTTGGACCAAACGATTTTTAGAAAAAACTTCTGAAGCCTTTTTTTTTGGTGAGAATTAAATAAAATAGATTTAAATTTTGTAATATTTCGAATTGTCCCATAGACATTAAAATATAACATAAAACTATTTTTTTCCAGATTTTTATAGAGAAGTGTTTTAGTTCTATGCAAGATTTTGTACATTTAATATAACTGAAATTATAATTTTTTGCCAGAAATACAGAATTTGATCATTTATTTTGAAAAAAAACTGTATTTATAAGAAAATAATACATTATCTACTACAATTTAAAATTCCGTCAAAATTGCTGAGCAATTTGAAAAAAAAAAAAGTTTAAAGAAGAAAAGATGAAGAAATATAAAAAGCATTGTAAAATATTATTTAAATGGGTCGAACGAGGAATTTAAAAATTTTGAAAGTTATCTATGAAAAGTATAAGTACTTTTGTCCTGGGAATATTTCCAAGAAAATATAATTAAAGAAATGAGATATCAAATAAAGGCAGAATTGTATTGAAAATTGAAATTTGTATTGACAAAAATAACTTAATTTCAAGAACTGATTGCAGAAATGAAAAAAAAAAACTTATAATTTTTCTATTTTAGATATAAAAATGGGTATAAAAATATTTTTTAGACAAAAATATATTCTTATGTTACTTAAATGCGTTGACATAAATGTTGATTTATAATTAAATATGGTAAATATGTGCAAAATATGGTAAGTCTAGATCTAACGCTTTCACCTGTAAAATGTTTTGATTTAATTTCACATCACACACATATATTGACATTACCCTGATTAAAAAAATTGACGAAAATAGCTTCGTTAAAGAGTAATTACATTAAAAGTTTCAAATTATTGTAACTTTTTTTATAATACAACAAACAGAATATATTCTGTAATCTATCTGTTGACCGAATTATTTTTAAAAAATAATAACTTTCTTCTATGAATAATATCAAAATAATAAACAAAAAAATTCCAAAGAATTATTTCAAAGCGAATTTTTACACATTTGTACCAGCCGTATATCCACTACACTTTGGTAAACATAAAAATGTAATATTTATTTATTGATACAGCTTTGTGATTTTTATTTATTTTATCTTTTTCAGCAGCTGCATGATTTTAAGATATAAATGTTTATTTCTACCGAGATTGATAAATATCTGTCGTGTTTTAAACCATAGAAATCCTAATTAAGTTAAAGCGAAAAATCAAAATATTACTTACCAGTTGCAACTATTGCTTATATACCTTCTTTTATGTCAATATTGAGCAAACCTTATTGATTCATTTATTAGAAGGACAAATATTTCAATCTTAAGCAATTATGCTATGTTTCACTCATTATCTATTCATTTGAGAATGAATGGATGAAAATTCCGAAGTTTTGGTTATTCTCTAAAATCGGATGAGAAATTAAAAAGGATGAAAAAATTATGTTCGTCTCATTAATTATTATAAATATGCTTATAAGAAATTAAAGACCCTCCTTTCTAAAAAAAATTTTCGCACTAATTGCATCTTTATAATAATCAGAATTTTACAATTAATATTCATTGAAAAGCATAAGAATATTGAGTTGAAAAGCCAAACAATTTTTACATGAATACAAAAGTATAAATTACGTATGTTGCCAAATATAAAAAATAGTATAATTGTGAAGAAAATATTAAAACATTTTTCAATGGATTCGCTTTACTATTTTTCATCAGTTAATAATCTCTGAATTCCAATTTATATCTTCATATCAATCAGAATTTTTCAATTGATTTTGTAGCCCATAAAAATAAAAGGAAATTAAACATTTTTTTTATTTATTTAACAGTAGCAATTGAAGAACAAAAGATTAAAAGTGGTATAACTAGAATAAATATTTAAAGATTCTTTTCACAAGATATTTTTCAAATAAGGAAGCCTTTCAAAGACGAATTTCGGATTTTGTTATGGAAAAGTAACTTCGTTTATAAAATTATAAAACAAATGCTTAACAGTAATATTAAGTAAATAAATGATATAATAGTTTGACTTTGTGTATAATAGTATGTTCTATAATAAATTTTCCCACCTTTTTCAAACTGATCCAGACAAATATTCGATTTCATTTTTTTACAAAGCATATACTTTCATATCATACAAAATTATTTACTATTGATGATTATATAATTGATGATTCTTAAAACTTTCAATCCATTGTTTACAATAATGGTAATAAAAGTATAATAATGTTTAAGAAGATCCAATCGTGTATGCTATAAATATTAGCTTATCTTGATGCAGAATATGTTTTTAAAATTAAGAAACAGTTGAAAACTTTATGCAAAAAACATAGCGGAAATTCTTCCATTTTAGCCGTTTCTGTTGTAGGAAATCTGCTTGTTATCGAAGTATGGCAGAATTATATTTAAAAAGAAACTCAATTTTTTTCGCAACTTATTTAGAAAAAGTTTAACTGTTGTCTTATAATTACAGAAATATTGTCTTTAAATTGTAAACAACTAACTTAAAAGTTGAATCTATGAGTAAGTTAAGCTAAAATTATTTATAAATTTAATAAGTTTTTCTAATATTATATCTATAAACAAATTTAGATATATTATACATACAATGTAGCCATTCTAATCATAGCAGTGCGGATTTAGGTATTTTACGTCCTCAGGCAATATACCTTTTTCTTTAATAAGATTAATTAAGTTTCACATTTAAGTATTTTAATAAGTTAATGATTATTATTTTTGTTTTAATAACTTCACGAATTTATTTATCTATTATGTTCTAGAATGCTTAGCATTCACGTTTTTAAACAATATTATTGAGTAGATATTTGCTTTTATCAATATCTTAACAACTAATTGAAAGTGATGAAATATATTGGAAACTGACCAATTATAATAATATTCTAAGATATTATTCATATAATTTGCATTTTTCACAAACTTATTCATTTGACAACTAGGAGATAAAAAATTTTAATCGGTTTACTTTCGCCTAGCTTAGAGGCCGTAGGTAGTTGCCTAGTTTGTCTAACTGGAAATCCACCACTGAATCGCATCTCAATAGTTCGTGATGTGCATGTACTTCTAATTAAAAAATAATCTAAATGACATAAAAAATAATCTTTTGCACAGTTTGAGTCAATAAATGTATGATTGAAAAAAACTGTGAAATCTATATTTTAATGCAGCCCCCAGATCTATAGTCATATTTAGTAAAATTAAGCATCAATATTTAAAACAAAAAAAATCATGCTTCTTCGCCAAAAATTGAATGAATGATACAGTTTTGAATGCTATTATTGTAGACCATTTAAGGGACCTCTTTCTGAGAGATCAACGGGAGAAATTTCCTAGAAGCGGTAGCTGAGTGGCTTAAAATAATGAAATGCAAAGCTTGAAAATTCGGTTAATTTTAATTGCTGAATTTTAATTTTTTTATTTAAAATGTTAATGTAAGAAGACTATTCCAATAAATATAACAAATATGGAGCAACGCATAAAAATTTAACCTCTGTAAGTCTTTCAGTGGAATAATTATTGGCTCAAGAAACAAAAAAAAAATTATTACTTCAATCAAAACAGCTCCCCAATTTGAAACATATGCCTCTCTCTAATAGTCTTTAAATTATCTGTTAGACCATGATTAGAGTGGACACACTTATGTATAACAAGCATAAAAATAAGTAGCTCAAATCATTTCAGTTCAAAATTTGTATGTGAATAATTAACTAATCAATTTTCTTATAACAAAAAAAACTGGTGTATAACCTTATTTATTTATAAGATCAAATAAAAGAATAATATAATATTTTTATTAAAAAATTTATTACTTGCCATTATACAAACGTTTTCAGCGTAAAAATAAAAAAATAGGAAATTTCTCATGATAACGACAAAATTCTAAGATAAAGGTAATATACTAAACTAAAATTATTTCAAGTTGTCTACAACCGTTAGATCTCTGAATTTAACAATTTAGCACTTTTCTAGAACTCAACACTATTTTACTCCTTTAGGTTACTAACACTACTTTGTGATGAGTGAGAATGGGTAATTACATACTATCGCATCTATGCCAACTTTCAGGATAACTCACCAAATTGGCAACCCTGATTTCACAGGTATCTAAGGTACTGAAATGAGGATTTTAATATTGGCGATATTGAATTATATTCAATGTCGCCATTAAGGTTGCAATAGTACGTAAATACCCGAGATTGCATTCATTAATTTAAATAAATCATCAATTCACATGTATGAGAATTATGTGGTAATTTGGTGACTTGAACCAGCAATCATTTTATAACATAACTGCTGCCGCGTTGATTTATTAATTTGTTACACCTTCATGCTGATATAGATGAACATTGTCTCAACTTTTAATTCTTTTTAAAGCATGGTGGTTTATTTTCTGAACCACTTATATCGAAGTACTTAATGCATGGTGGTACAGCTTTTGAACTACTAAATGAAGAAAATATATTTTTAAAATATGAAATTATACTTTCTCCCGTAAGTTAACCAAAATAAAAGAATTTCTAATAATTTCTAAGCATAGTTGGATTTTTGATTAATAGATTTATAACATGGGTTCATTGGAACTCTCATAGAGTATTCAAAAAAAAATGGTAATGAATAGGACTTTAAATGTAATAAAAATGGTTCGAAGTTGTTGAAAGTTTAAATTTGAAATTTCGGGGATCATTTTCCCGCCAAATATGGTCCAAAGTTGTTGAAAGTTAAAATTTGGAATTTTGGGGATCATTTTCCCTCCAAATATGGCAATCCTAATTTATTTATTTTTTATTTCCGTTATGTTACAGTGTATTGTGGCCATCCAAATTTACACACATTTGATGAGTTTTTGAAAGATTTGCATGATTGTGAAGTGCTTGGTAAGAGGGCAAACATTGTTCTTTTATTTTACAGTAAAAATTAAAATAAGAAAAGCTTGAAGTATTAAATCTTCAAAATATTACATCAAAGAAATGGAAGTCGAAATCACATTATAGAATACATAGAGGAGAACACAGAAAGAAACCACAATTACACAATGTATTCTAAAATTAGTATTTGTAATAGTATACATTCAAATGCTATTGTTTGTTGCGATTTAACCCAATTAGCTTTTATTTATAAAGCAAGCGTTTTAATAATTAAATAAAAACTATTGAATAAACATGGTTGATTAATGTGTTGCGATTTAACAATAAAAAAAACTGCATTTTACTACAGAACAATATTAGACAAATTCGATAATAATTCGCAATTTTTCATGTTTCCACTTACCATTGAAGTATTTATATTGTGGAACTTTATTTTCTGTTATGCACAACCTACTTGATTTGGAAGAAAATAAACGAAATCTGACAGGAAACATCAAATTAATGATCCCCGAATTTTTGGAATCAATCAATCAACATGTGATATCCAAAATATCAATCAGTAAAAGTTGAAATTTTCTTTTTAATTGCTGGTAAAACTTGTAGAATTTGGCAATTAATTAGAGAACTCATCTAATTGAGTTCGAAATTCAGAACGATTCTACCAGAGTGAAGAAAAGAAATTCGATATAGTGGACATCATGTCAAATATGTTTTTAGATTTCTTCAATGGATTGTCTATAACGGTTTCTTTCATTTCAGAATCTATTTCTTTTTCTAATAGTTTCAATGACAATAAAACATTCTGGACAATTTCATCGAAAGTATTCAAAACTAAACTAGAATTTTCATTGAAATTTATGAATCTGAACTCTGAAGATACATCAATAAGTGTTTTTGAAACACCATCAGAAAACATCTTTACACTATCTTTGGAAGGATCTTCTTCAATGGATTTTGCAATGTTCCACAGTGACCTGGTAAAATGCTTGGCAATAGTTGGAGATAATTCCTTAGATATATTTGTTATATTATGAGTTATACCCTCAGTCATTGTGGATGCATATTCTTCTAGTTTTTTAAAAGGAAACTGAGTGCCATTAAATAATCTTTGAAAAACATCAGATTCAGAAAGGTTACTTGAGACTTTCTCCAAGATGGTTTCCTTGAGGCTTTTTGTAGACCAACCCAACTTTCCATTTTCGAATGAAGAATATCTGACGAATGAGTTTGAAGAACCTGGGGTCATCTTACTGGTTGTTATACCCAACAAAATCATCTTCAGAACATCTCGCGATGTTTCTTCTAAATTTTCATCACCTTTAAGATACCCTTGTTTGATCATGCTGAAAGTAATTGTTTCTGCAATAATGGAAGATATCACCGAAAATGACTGGTGAAATTCTAAATCTTGAGGGAGAACTCTTTTTGCAAACGTATACGCTTCCAACATTTGATTCGTTATGTTATTTGTTAATCCTATTTTAAAATTCAGGAAATGAGATCCACAAAACGCATTTAGTAAAATCCTTGATGTGTTGCCATCAATGTCCTCATCTTCACAAAATTCAGAAATAAGAGTTGAATTCCTTATTCCAAGAGATAAAATTCTCAAAAAATTGGCATAATCGCTTACTAATTCCACTGAGGCGTCTTTTAGCGATTCGGACATATGTGAATCAGGATCAGGCAAACGACTCAGTCGCCAAAGAATATTTCCAGCCAAATTACCGGCGTACATTTTAATAACATGATTTGAAACTCTGTGAGTGACAAAGCCACCTTGGGTGATGATTTCAGCAAGAATCTCGCCAATAGTTGTCGCCACGCAATTGACATCTGGGCAATAAACGGGCGAGCAAGGCAACACCATTCGTAGAAGATGCTTCAATGCAAATTCCTCGATGCCTTCACTGCTGCTGAAAAGCGGCGAGTAAGCGGTGGCTTTGGCGATTTCTGTGGCATAAGTCAAGGCACTTTTGACATACAGATACGGTACACCAAATTTTCGATGAAAACCACCAAATCTAAGTAAGGCCTCCACTACGGGTTTCGAAAACTCCACTTTAATAGCTTCAAGATGCTCTTCGGGTACGCTCTGGGTTTGGATACTCCATGTCGCCAGGGCAAATGTATTTTCATCTCTCCTCAAGAAAACAACTAAAAGACCAAATAGAACGTACGTTATGCTTCTCATCGTTCGAATTCTTTTTAATGTTTGCTGTAAAAAGAGAGTAAAAGATGAAATCAAACCATCTAAGCAAAAAAAAATGTTATTTGGCTCAAAATGGGATATTACCAAGTGAATTCGAAACCTCAAATGCGTCAGCAAACAATAAAAACCACTTAGTTCCAAAAGATTCTACATCAATTTAACTTTGTTTTCGAAGACATTAGAGCGTCGTGTTTACTTGTGTTATCATTGTTTTCATTTTCTTGAGAATGAGTTCACTGAGCAAATATCATTCCATTTTCTGAACATGAGCGCATTTTTTTTTCTTTATGGAAGTAATTTTGAACAGATGGAAACAAATATAACTTCGTGTCTGTTACGGATTTAATAAGCCAATATATCGTGTACATTTGAAATATTGTGCATTATATAACTAACAACTTTCATCCAATGTTTATATGGATTTATTCTTCTTATTTTGAAAGAGACAGGGAGTTTTTTTTTCGGAGAAAATATTTAGATGCGTACTAGTTGCATATAAATATTTTTCAATCGTATCTACATTTGAACCGGCTATTTTGATAAAAAAAAATCATGAATGCACTTAGTTTAACAAGTTATTCAAAACAATCCGCGATATTACATAATTCATTTTACAATTTATCTGTAACTACGATAGATAACAACATTAATATATTTTTTTTAAAAATGAAAACCAGATTTAAATGTGATGTTGGCAATCATATTCGATAAAATTAATTGCTACAGTCTAATAATTTAAAAAGTCGATCATTTTCTAATTATTTTTGAAAGAAAAATTATTCTATTATATACATGCTTAATAAATTATTTGCAATTGCGATTATTTTAAAATACTTCGACAATAATAAGAAAATTGGGAAGTAAAATAATTTGGAGGGAAAGAAATCATCCTTTTGAAATAATTTGGAAAGTCTTAAAAAATTATTGCAGATGTTCAATTATTTTAAATTAAAATATTAGAATTTTGCAGAATATAATTCATTAAATGAGCCGTTTATTTTGAAAGTGGGGCAAGTACATTTAGCTATAATGAAACTCTTACGTTTTTTAATAAGCACTGTAAACACTATTGGATTATAAACTTACATTATCTGGTACCACAAAATATGAAAAATATATATCTGTGAATACTTACCAATATTTTAAAATTCATTAAAATGCAAACCTTTAAATATCTCGCAATAACAAAAAATGGACTTGCTCCATTTTCAAAATAAACGGCTCAAATATTAATCGAAAAAATAAAAGACAGAAAAATATTTTTATCGTTTGCATTGCTAAAATTGTAGTGAAAAATAATACAGGGTTATTTAAATTTTCTTCAAAATATTCTTTTAAGGATTTATAGAATTCATCTTTAAACCTGATATTACTTCCAGTAAAAGTGACCGAAGTCGTCAAATGATCTTTGTTCCACTGATGCCTTGATAATGATATGCATTGCTTAACATTTTACAAAGGATTAGTAAAAGGTATGTATCTCATGTGAAAGGTTCTTTGCATTTGCAAATCGTAAGGGCTCTATTTACTGTAGTTTTCAATGCTTCTGTTATTAACTGTGACTGTAAGGACTTTATTATATCTTACTTGTCCTAGTGAAATGGCGAAATATCATTATGGTTATATGCCATACCAGATTATTCAAATATCCTTTTTTGGTTCAACATTCTAATTTTATTGTGAATTTTGAACATATACAATTAATTATTGTAAAGTAATTTTTCATCATTTTCATATAAGTAATTCATCCTTAAATCTTTTATATTAATAAAATATTGCATTAAAATTAATGTTATTGTAAAATTCATTTAAGTTTGAAATAAAATGAAATAAATTAGTATAAAATTAATTGAAAATGATCAATTCTTTTAAATAAATAACATTAAAAACAAACTGAGTTAACCCTAAATCGTTACGTATATACTATATTAAATGTTTTCACAATTTTATTTTAACTTGTTTTACAGCATTTGAAAATTTCAATTAAAATTTAATGAACAATTAGGCCATCTATTAACTTTTCAAGTCACCTTAAAATTAAATCATTGAATTAATTCAATGATACTTAACGAACACAGCTAAAATTATTCTTAATGATGGTGCTTAACAAACACAACAGGAATAGTTGAAGATATTCTTAAAGAACACATTCAACTGTGGTATTTAATTAATTAAAATGAATGCTTACTCAACTAGAAAAGTAGATTAGTGTTCTGTCAGAAAATAAAATAAAATTAAGCATGCAGTTGCATTTTCATGAGCCTGTCTTGTATTAGCTTGAAAGATTTAATTAATTAATCGAACATTTGAAAGGAATTAGTATGATTAAATCTCTTTGAAGTAGTCATCAAATGCTTTATGCAAAAGCTGCAAGAATAAAAGTAAAAACAAAAAGAACGACGTTATTCTAAAAATCAAATAAATGTTTTAAAAGTTTACTGTTCATCGCTTTTCCGCTTTTCAATTATTCAAAAATCGTTTGCTCGCTTTTATTTTTAAGAATGCGCTCTTTATCACATCAATTCGATGTTTACTTTTACGTTTATAAGACACCGTAAATACTGACTGTTTACACAGACTTATTTGTCTTTCAAACTAATGTTTATTTTACAGAATCTAAATTTATTACTTTCATTATAGCAAAAAAAATTTCGAAATTATTATAGCCATGAGTTTATTTTGAAGGTGCATTTATTCTTCTAATTTTGATAGTCAGAATTAGAAGATTAATGCTTATTAAATAAATTTTCAGAATATTTGGATTCTATCAGATTTTACAAATAAGTACATATTGTGGTTAGATTCATTTTACCTTCAATACAAAAATAAATAATTTTAATGCAATATAAACATAAAAATAAAATTAAATTGGTTTGATTTTTTTCGTAATGCATTGCATTATGCAGTATTTTGAACAAATATGCATTTGATGCATTGCGAAGTATTTTGAACAGGTTGAATATTATTCAATTTGAATTAATTTGCTTTTATCATACAGAGGGACAAAAATGATTAACGATGACGAGGGCGAAATTTGTTTGTTGCTTTATTTATTTAATTTATGCACAATATAAAAACTTTCATCAATAAATATCTTTATATTGGAAATTAAATACATTTACTCGTAAAAGAAAACATTTGTATTTACAGCATTTAGAAAATGTATAATATAGCATATTGATATATCTAAATATATGCTCTGTTTCACTTTTTTGAGCATATTGATCCAAGGGCTTCACAAATTATCTGTTGATTTAACGTTTTAGATATCACAATATTTGAAAATGAAGCATGCAAATGATATTCTTTTTTAGCATATAATCTTTTCAAATTAGGGAAAGTTGAACTTTGACATAGTTTTGAAGTCGTTACTACAAATGTTTAGTTCTATGAAACATACTTTTGAATTTCATCTCATTTTTCGTTTCCATTGATAATCAAATGTTTCATAATGTTAAAAATATTCCAAATTTTCTTTAAAGAATTGTGATTTGAAGCTAAAATTAATTTGAAGAGAATACTAGACGACGAGCCGCGTTTTAGGTGCAATACAGCAAATTCAAGTTATGCGTTTTTTATTTTTTATTCTTTACTGTAATTGCAAAATGGTAAGTTTGTATGCATTTTTTGTTTTGTATTTTTTTTATTATTTACTGTAATTGCAAAATAGTAAATTTGTATGTATTTTTTATTTGTATGCATTTCTTCGAATTTTTTTATCCTTGTAATTGCAAAAATCAAAAACTTTTAGACAGTATCTCCTTTTTTTTCTTTCTTTTTCGCTCAGACTTTCAGATTCGAAAACTATTATAGAAGAAATGTATTTTTCAACATAGAAGTAATCTGTGATATACTTGAGAGCATTTCCTTAAATCGTTTCAATAGTAAGGCGAATTAAAATGGTCAAATATTAAACTCTAGAAAATGATAGAGCGAAATTGTAAATTATTTTAAATTTCGGTGACTTAAAGCAGTGATTGATTCATTCTTTTACCAAAGAACTTCATTCATCGTTGCCAGTAGTTCGATGTGTTTTTATTCAATTTCAACACTTCAACTTTGATGTCTTGTTAGACTGAAAATTGAAAGGATTACAAAAGATGAATTTCTAATTGTTCTTAAACAAATACAAGAATAGATAGTACTTCTTAGAAACAATGAAAATTGGATTTAAAAAGGTAGAAATAATTCCTATGAGTTGGAAAAATTCCGTCTGATAGTAGTTAGGACAACCATACTATCATAAATACGGTAGGATTTCTTTCGAAGAATTACTGAAAAGTCTCCATTATAACATAAATGATATTAAATACAAGAATGTGAAATTAAAAATTACGAGTTCTACTCAGAAATAGATCAGTAATATGGAGAATCTAATACTTCTTCCAAAGTCTTAGAGATAGAAAGAAAATCAAACGATATTCATATTTCATGTACTATGGAATCCGGTGCATCTTTCAGTTCAGTTAAGATATCATCAAACTATAAAATAAAACAAATCTGTATTTTTTTTTTAAATTGTTCTTTTGGAATGCAAAAAATTCCATCTAATGACAATCGGAATAAACAACTTCATTCGTATTGACGAAAAAATTTCTATTATTAAATTGATTTAAATTCACCATTATGGAAGAAATGTGAATAAGTCCACTAATGCAAAAATCAAAAGTATGATTTCTATTTGGAAATCGCGTCATCAGCGTAGATGAAGTATCATAAAACCAGGGAATGTAATAAAGAGTTCAATATGTTCCGAAAAATATTTTTAAAGCCCATATATTTTTATAATCAAAGGATAGCAGATGTGGTTTATCGGTGTATTCATGTATTACGTCACCTTTCTTATTTCAAACTTGATGCCAAATAATCTGCTCATTTAATCACCTAGGCCAATTATAATTTAAAACAGTGCATTTTTTTTATTTATTTATTTAACTATGCGGAATATTTACTCTTAGAGACGAAATTTATGTTTTGAATTCTATAAATATTCCAATAAGATGTGGGATATAAATGCGTAGATTTGAAAATAGTTTCAAATACACACGATTTATGGTGCTTTTGTGTTTTATTATTATTTCTCTATTCTTTGCCTAAGTATTTATTTGCCTTCCCAACTATATAAAGCATCCCAATTGGATCATTGACTGTTATCTCACTTCATATAAGAACTTAAAGGAAATATGAGGTATTCAAGTTCGTCTTAACAAATGTGACCTATCTCGGCTAGAATAATTCAATGCCCCATCAGAATCATAACTTAAAATTTTAGCTCTTATCCCAACGGAAATATTGGCCTGACAGTAAAATAGTTTGGAGGGAGAAAAGAGTGACCTGTTCTCTCATAAAAGTCTTAGAATTTTTCAAGTTGGCATCTGTACAGAACTGGATTTCCCAAGCCAGCTTTCGCCATGCCTATTCATATATATGCTACGTTTTAAGGATTATATAATTAAAAATCTTCCGTCTTTCTGCCCTATTTTATTTATTTATTTTATGGAAATACATAGTATTATAATTAATATTTAAATAATGTAATAAAGCATAAATAAATACTTTGTGTTTTATTTAATTTTTTTTTAAATTAGTCTTTTAATTATTGCAAATTATATATAAGATGAACAGGGAAATCAATCACCTAATCTCCCAATTCAACTATTAGTCCTGAATTTATCAATTTCAGTATTATATAAAAGCTAACGAACTCCACGTACGTCATCAATGATCACTAGTACCCTCCAACCACACATACACACTACTTTTACGAAAAATTTCAAAAACACTATTTCATCGTAAGTTTTCTGTGGTGAAAAACTATTATTACTGTATCAATTGGTGCAACTGTACCAATTGTACAAATACCGGTACCGACTGTATTGTACCGGTATTGTGATACAGAGACTAATCATGAATGTTTACCAGACCCTTCCCCTGGTCGAAAGTTTCAATGGGGCATTAGAAAATAAAATTTAGCAGAGCCCCATCCTTAAGAATTTCTCCTTTTCCCCATTTTTTTTCACTACTCTGTAGATTTGAAATAAAAAGGAAAATATAATGCTCAAATCTCAAGAAATATGCGTCAATTTTTATATTATATACATGTTTATGATACTTAAATAAATCATCAGTGGTCGTCCGTCCTCCACCAATTTCCCACCACCTCGGAGAAAATATCAAAAATACTATTTCACTGTACATTTTAAATGGGAAAAAAATTACTGAAGAGCAAAATAAACTTTCTCTTAAGCAGACTTAGATTTTTTTCAAATTGGCTTCCTATTTTTCCAATAATAAAAATAATTTTTTTTCTGTTTTATTCTACATATATGTTTAATATAAAAATACAGCAGTATATTATATACTCATTTTATGATAATAAAATACATAAAAATATATTGTATGTAATTTATATTATTTTTTAATTCAAATTACATACTTAAGTTATACACAAAATGTATGTGCCGGTGTCCTGGCATGGGGGAGCGTGTCTTCCCCGTTATGTGGGCGTCCTGGGTTCGAGTCCCGGTTCGGGCATGGTTGTTTTCTTCATCTGTTCTATCTGTGAGATGTATGAATGTACCCCCCTGTAAAAAAGGGTTGTGTAAGCGAATGAGTGATGCGTGAGTAGTAAAATTGTACTCTTGGCCCTAGTTGGCACTGCTAAAACAAGAGACGCTCCCTATCGACTTAAATAGCTGACATCGAAACAGCTGGCTTGTCCATGCCAAGTGCCATCAGAAACAACAAAAATATATTTTAAATTTATAGAATAATAAAAATATTATTCAGATAAACTTATATATATAGAGAGAGAGATACATGTTATAAAATATGTAGATTAACAATGCATTTGACAATTCATTATTTGCACCGAATTCAACAATAATTTTGGGTTTAATAAATATTTTTTAATAGAGATAATTTTAATTCCCTAATGGAGATCTTATAATTATTTCTTTATACTCTTTAATGACGACATTCTACTAGGAATCTACTTACAAACCTGATACATGTTTTCACTCTTATCTTATTTAACAAATAGTTAAATAAATTTTGAGTTCAAAAATTTTTTTTAAAAAAATCGGCTTAGTAAATAAGGGTCGCCCTTTAATTTAGAGCTTTAATAAATTTGCTTAATGGCTAAAACGGCCCTGCAAGCTCATGAGCATGCACAAGTCACTTTTGTTTGTTCAGGTAATAATTGAATGATTTTATTAATTTTTTTTAACAAATTATTGACTCAAAATTATGATAATTGGTATTTATCAAATATATTTTTAATTTTACTAAAAGAAAGTATTGTTATCCTCAAAAAAATATTCGAATTCGTGATTTTGATGTTTCAGTCTACTTCTCGTACTCGGGTAAGACTACAAGTTTCAGGTCTTACCCGAATATGAAAATCCCATTTTTGGAATTATATCTGTTTGACTATGAACACAATTTCTCAAAAAATGTTTTGAGCTAGATGGATGAAATTTAATGTATGGTCTTTACACCCAAATTTGTCGATTTCTATCAAATTTTATGTGAAATGTTATATCTGTCTGCCCAGATGCCCGAGTGTACGTAAGTTTGATAATTTGAAAATGTAAAGAGATATGTCGGTAGAATTTAGTACAGAAATTTAGAATCTATAGTGTAAATCTTTCTCAAATTTTGAACCATATCTGTCAAAGTATTCCCCGTATTTCGATCTCTATTTTCTTATACAAATAAACGTAACTAATTCAAAAACACAATGATATAAATAAATGAAATTTGATGTGTAATCTTTTGACTGTAACTGTAGTTCAATGTCAAATTTTGACTTCAATCGATCGAAAAAAAGGCATCCAAAAAATATGTTTTCTATTTTCAGATGTTGTGTATTAGCTATATATTAGTGATTCATAGTCAAAGATCACACGCTAGATTCATTCAAAACACTGGTTTCACGTAATAGATAGATCTTATTATTGTCCAGTGGCATGCAATTATTGCACAAGTACAGGTTTTCTTTAGTATAAATTAAAAATCACACAAATTGAAACCTCCAAGGCTTTGCATATGTTCTATAATTTTATGCACAGTTGTAACACTATTCTTACAAATAATACAAGAAACTTTTAAGGGAACTTGTCTTTCTAATTTTAAACCCCTTTTAGACTAAATACATCAATTTTGAGACCTTTTAAAAATTCTAGATTTTAAAATATTTAAAATGTTTTGATTTTTTTTCACTTCACTTTTCATTATAATCATATAAAAATTCATTTGAGTAAAACTACGAATTAATTTTTAATTTCATTTTAAAAATAAGTTTCTAGAAATATTTTTATGTGCAAATGTTAAATTTTCCTTATATTTTTTTAATTAAAATTTTCTTTTAATTATCTAATAGAAACTGGAATTAAAATGAATATGTAGTTTTATTTTAATTATAAGAAGACTCCATATTATAAATTTTACATAATTTCTTCGTGAATTAGCGTATATGAAACATTTCAGAGATATTTAAATTGATAAAAAAACATCATTTCAAAAATAAATTTAATCCTCCGATTGCTACTTATTTTATGCAATACATGTTTTAATAATATTTTATTCTCATATTAATTTATATTTTAGAAGTCAAAATGTAAAAATTAAATTTTATATTCCCGATTTCTATTTTTTTTTTTTTTTTTTTTTTTTTTTTTTAACGACCATTTAATTTATTTACAGATTTGAATATCAAAAAATATGCAGTTTATTACACAAATAATACCCAAACTGATTGCGAATAAAATAAGATTTTACAAAAGAAAGTATGTTTAAAAATTTTAAAATTAAGGAATGTTTATTAAAATAATTAAATTTAATAGAGTGTACTCTATTTATTCAAATCAATAATTTCAAATTATTAATACTATTTTTAACTTTATCCTTATTGTCACTTAGTTTTCAGTTAAATAATATTGTTTATAAGACCGCAAATGTAACTTATGTATCTCTTCCATGCATTCAGTAATTTTAATTTAAAATTATTTTTAAGTTCATCATAAAGAATTTCCATAGCAGAATTTTCTCAATATTTTAAATAAGAAAAAAAAAGTCATTTATTTCCTTTAGATGGCAGCACGAGCACCAAGTTGTGAAAAGTTTGAAAATGAAAGATATGTTACTTTTGTGGCGCCATCTAGTACCCTAAACTAACATTTCTTATTCGCTGCTTCAATACATTTTAAATATTTTTATTTTACAATAAAAAAATATATTTGATTTTTTTTATTTGATCCAAGCATTAAAGTTAATAATATTTTGAAATGCACTAAATATAAATCATTCAAGCTTTTATACTGATTATTTTATAATGTAAATTCCTCAATTATAAATTTAAGATTTTTTTTTTTTTTTTTTTTTTTTGCATTTTAGCACATGGGAATGGAAAAGATTGTTGAACAAATGTCCGAAATTTTAAAAATTATAAAATTGTTTTTCTTCGTTATTGCCAATAGTCTTCTTTAAATGATCTCATATTTATATTAAAATTGATATAAAAATGGTAAAATAGCTTTAACCATTATGTACGTGAAATGTACATCGCCAATCGTCAGATGTAAATAAGTTTTAAAATCCTCTTTCCGATTCCTATAGGAGAAAAAAGAATCTGCGCTTTTAGCATAGCATGCGCTTCATACACCATGCATATTATTTGCATCATGTTATTGTGACTATGCTTCAAATGATTCCATTCATGGCGTCATCTAGGATCAGATTCTTAAACTGAGAAAGTGAGCACTTGCCTACAGTCTCCACATTTTGATCCTATTTGCAGAATAATTTCCTTTTGGGCTTTCTTCTGATTTACAAAGATGTCACATCGAATTCATTCAAATAAAAATGAAGTATTTTAAATTCAAAACATTTTTATAAGATTTTTATTCATATTTTCTCAGATAGTTAGATCAGTTTTATCCAATCAATTTTGAACTAGCTCTTCGACTTACAATTCAATAAAGCACATTAAAATATTTGGATTGTATTTTTTTTTAATTGTAGGGATTTCTTTGACTATTTTTTTTAACTTACATTTAAATGTAAATTTTCTGATAAGCTAGATACTGAAACAAATTCTGAAAGATAGTGATGAAAATTCAATGTTTTTTTCATTCCAATTTTTCAATATTTCTATCAATTAAAAGCTGCGCATATAGAGCTTATTTTAAAATCAACAATATATATATATATATATATGGATTTGGATTTGGGAGGGGGGAAACAGTGAGCCCTCCCCCGAAGTTTGTTTAACCAAGAGATCCCTACAAGGTTTAATCTTATCCTGTACCTAACGACAAACTTGTAATTAGGTTAAAGGCCCATTTTTTTCTAGTCATATTATGTTAAAATATTTTTAGGCTTGAAATTAGAATAAGGAAAGGTATTCATTTAGATTATTAGATAAATTTAATTTGATTAATTAATTAGTTGGGTTAATTAATAATTAGGTAACAAATCCAGACACATCAATTTGTGTGAGATAAAGAACTGAAGCATCTAAGTTTCTGTCTTTCTAAAAAAATGTGTCAGAACTTACGCCAACCTACATAATTTCATACAAATATCAATAAATTTGGTGGGAAGCATACTTCCCACGGCCCTAGAAAGGGTTAAAGGGTTAATAGGTTTTAATTTTGATTATTATTTATTCTATGTCTTAAAAAGGTTTCAAATTTGGAAAGCTATTTAAAAGATGAAAATGAAAATTATTAAATGTCAACTAGAATCAAACCAGCCGAGAAAAAAAATAACTACTTTAAGCAATTCTTTGAAGGATAAAGTTATTAGTGCAACAATTAAAGAGCGATAGGAAAATTGTCTATTCCAGGAAGATAAATATTTTTTGTATCATTATTCTTTGAAATGTAATAAATATTTTAATTCTACTTCAAAATATTGTTGTCGGTGGCGTAGCGAAGGGGGAAACGTGAAGACAGAATCTTACAACATTTGAGAAACTTTTTAGAGTCAAATATGTCGAGAAAATGAAGAAATAATGCCTCATTCGCATATTTCACAAGTGCACGTTTGTTTTGTAGCAAGGGACATTGTCCTAAATCAATCAATCACAATTCTATTTTTGTGTGACAAAAAATTAAAAGCGTAAACAACTGCTGCGTTTCAAATTCTTTGCGATGTTTGTTCAACAGTTATTGTTATCTAACTTTACTTATATAATTTTAGAAATAAATTGACTATACTGAAATTAAGAAACCTAACAGATTACATAAACTTTAAAGAACATTTTTCGATTTCATTTTCCG
Organism: Argiope bruennichi; assembly: GCF_947563725.1. Lineage (NCBI taxonomy): Eukaryota > Metazoa > Arthropoda > Arachnida > Araneae > Araneidae > Argiope > Argiope bruennichi. The sequence goes on from NC_079158.1 coordinate 44,323,545, forward strand.
ACAAAAACATTGAGAAATTCAAATCTTTATTTTTTGTAATAAAATTTTTGTCTTTATCAAAATACAAAAGATAAAGGACAGTATTTTTATTGTTAAATCATTTTTTAAAAAAAGTGGCTTATACATAGATTCTAGAGATTTAAACACTGTTAATTTGTGTTTTCTATCTTCTTTGACTTTCTATAAAAGATAGAAACTTTTCTCATCAATTATGATTCTAAGTGTTTATCAACCTTAATTCAATGTTTGCATATATTTGTTAAACATTTTATCTATCCTATCTTAAAATTATAAAAATATCTTATCATGATTTAACAAATTTGATTATTCTGTTAACAAGGGAAAGACTTATCTTTTATATTAGGAGACAGTTTCGATTTAACCAACGATTTAAACCAACATGAAACGCGTTAATACTGAATAGAATCAACGATCCGATGAAACATTTCTGACATGAAACTTCAGCATTAAATTATAATTGTATTTGGAGCGAGATTTGGAATTGTATTCACAAAAAATACATGAAAAAATTACTCAAAACCCAACAATAACCTCGCATTTTTTTTTTTTTTTTTTTTCATATGCTTTTCGAAATTAAAGGCTCCACCTTTCTGAAATCTTATCTATAGCATGATTGGTTGAAATTAAAAATCCCACCTCCAGGTGCAAAATGCATATGCCTTTTTGAAACATGCCACATGGTGACAGTTTACATTTATTATACATCTAATGATGAACGGAGGAGAAAAAAAATCTTTTATATTCCAATCACAAACTTTTCATTGTTTATTTAAATAGCCGAACTATCTCATTTTACTAAATTATTTATTAGAGACATTTAACAACAAAGCTATTTCCAATTTTATTCATTTTCTTAACAATACATTTTAAGCTCAAACGACGCTTTTTCAAAACAAAAAAGAAATTCATCTTTTTTTCAATAAACATTGCATAATATTTATTGAAAAAATTATTTATTGATTATATTTTATTGTATAATATATAATTCGAATATTTTTTCTGTGGGAAAAAATATTCGGAATGTCATTCTTATCTTAATTACATCTTATTCAGAACAATATCTTGAAACACAAAATCAAATTATCAATTAAATTTATTAGTTTACAAAATTAAATTTACAGTTCTTTTTGGAATTTTCTTTAAATTCTTCCTTTAGTTTTTTTTTTTTTTTAGAATATCTTAATATTTTTTTAAGCTTTTTTTTTATTCTTTTTAGAATATTTTTTTTAAATCTATTCAAATTATTACTTTTTTAAATAAGAATTTTATGTTTTCTCTTTTAATTCTATTTTTTTATTTTTAAAAGTTTAATTCTTTTAGAAATAATTAATTTATTTATTTTCTTATTTTAACAATGGCGTCATAATTTATAACAATAACGGCTCATCAATTCGGTAGCGAGTAATGCCTGAAAACAAATTATTTTTCCATAGCACAAAACTGAAAAATAATTTTTTAAATTCGAACAGCTCAAACATTTTTATTGTGATAATTTGAATTGTATTTTAAAAAATACTAAAATGCTTTTTTTTATTTAAAAAAAAACCGGAAACGATTATATTTTTAATTAAATGTTTAAAAGTAATTAGAAAGCGAAATCGATACCATAAAATAGCGAACGAAAGAAAGCGAAAGTAAATAAATCATGAGAGCAAATTTACTCTACATTATAAAGAAACAATCGACTGAGCGGCAAACCTGCGCTGCAGAAATCCAAACCATAACAGAATTCAAAGAGAAATAAATTGGCTTTTTTGCTTTCTGATTTACTACATGTTGATACACAATGAGCAAATTTTAAAGCTTTGAGGGCAAATTACCTTTCAATCCCAACCATGTGTATCTCCTACATCTTGATTCCTTTTCTGCATTCTTTCTTCATTTTTATTGCTTTTTTATAATTATTCTTTTTATTGTTCATTGAACTCTCTATACAACAACTAACTACACAGCATATAAAACGTAAAATAATTTTATTTAATAACTTCAGAAGAGAATTGTAGTTCATTAATGCTGTAGATGTGTCTTCAAATAGTGATGACACATCATAGCATGAATGGATGTGTCATGACTGGTTGGTAGCTTATTTTCTTATTTAGATATCTTTATATGGTGTCTCGAATATTTGTCTCGATCTAAATGTCGCCAGGAAAATATGTTCGTTAAAGATAGGTTACATCCATTTAGTTTTAAATTTTAGAATAATTTTTAAGACAAATTTTATTTCCTATTCAACCATTTAATGGAACTTTTACGTAGTCAGCATTTTCAGGTATTTATTTGCGATGTGATGTGTCATCAAGCAGTGATGACACATCACACCATTAATGGATGTGTCATCACTGGTTGGTGGCTTATTTTCTTATTTAGATACTTTTATATGGTGTCTCGAATATTTGCTTTGATCAAAATGTCGTCAGGAAAACATTTTCTTTGAAGAAGAATTAAGTCTATTTGATTTTAATTCAGAAAGAAATTTAATTTAATTTTAAATTTTAATTTAGAATATTAATAAAATTTAAATTAAATTTAGAATAATTTTAAATTTTAGAATAGTTTTTAAGATAAATTTTATTTCCTATTTAAGCATTTAATGGAACTTTTGCATAGTCAGCATTTTCTGGTTTACGATATATCGCAGTAAATTTTAAGCATATTTTTTTCATATAATACACACATTCAAAGCACAGATGTTTTCATGGACTCGACGTAGTTGCTCATTTCTAAATCCGAGTCAGTGCAATAGAACAGGTAAGATAATAGATGACAGTATTTTAAATAGTGTAAAATTAACCGCCTTTGATAACTGGCTGATTCGATGAGAATATTAATCATATTTAATTTCAATTAAATCTTTTAAGCATAGCTTGAGGATCTTAATTCTCTCAACAAAATATTTTTACGCATCAAATTATAAGAGATAGAAAAGCCTTGTTAGTTTTAACTTTATATCCATTTTTATTTTTACATAGTATAGATGATGTATAGTAATCACCAATCAATTTTGACGAATCGCTACATCGTAGAACTCTCTGAGTTCAAAAAACATATTTGTAGAAAATATCCGTCTATCTGTCTGTGACAAAGATAAGTCAAAGATGATTTTATCTAAACAGATAAAATTTGATTTAAGGACTTCATACCAAATCCGTAGATTTCTTTCAAATTTTGATCAAATTCCGGTCAGAGGCTGTCTGTCTATTCAAATATAATTTAAATCAATAACTACCAAACGAAGAGAGCTGGATAGAGAACACAAAATTAACATCTAGACGACATCTAACGAAGAGAGCTGGATAGATAACACAGAATTAACATCTAGACGACATCTAACGAAAAGAACTGGATAGAAAACACAAAATTAACATCTAGACGACATCTAACGAAGAGGGCTGGATACATAACACAGAATTAACATCTAGACGACATCTATCGAAGAGAGCTAGCTGGATAGATAACACAAAATTAACATCTAGACGACATCTAACGAAGAGAGCTGGATAGATAACACAGAATTAACATCTAGACGACATCTATCGAAGAGAGCTAGCTGGATAGATAACACAAAATTAACATCTAGACGACATCTAACGAAGAGACCTGGATAGATAACACAAAATTATCATCTAGACGACATCTATCGAAGAGAGCTGGATAGATAACACAAAATTAACATCTATACGACATCTATCGAAGAGAGCTGGATAGATAACACAGAATTAACATCTAGACGACATCTAATGAAGAGATCTGTATAAATATTACAAAATTAACATATAGACGACATCTAACGAAGAGAACTGGATAGAAAACACAAAATTAACATCTAGACGACATCTATCGAAGAGAGCTAGCTGGATAGATAACACAAAATTAACATCTAGACGACATCTATCGAAGAGAGCTAGCTGGATAGATAACACAAAATAAACATCTAGACGACATCTAACGAAGAGAACTGGATAGAAAACACAAAATTAACATCTAGACGACATCTAACGAAAAGAACTGGATAGAAAAAACAAAATTATCATCTAGACGACATCTATCGAAGAGAATTGGATAGATAACACAAAATTATCATCTACACGACATCTATCGAAGAGAGCTGGATAGATAACACAGAATTAACATCTAGACGACATCTAATGAAGAGATCTGTATAAATATTACAAAATTAACATCTAGACGACATCTAACGAAGAGATCTGGATAGATAACACAAAATTAGCATCTAGACGACATCTAACGAAGAGAGCTGGGTAGATAACACAAAATGAACATCTAGACGACATTTATTGAAGAGAGCTGGATAGATAACACAGAATTAACATCTAGACGACATCTAACGAAGAGAGCTGGGTAGATAACACAAAATTAACATCTAGACGACATTTATTGAAGAGAGCTGGATAGATAACACAAAATTATCATCTAGACGACATCTAACGAAGAGAACTGGATAGATAACACAAAATTAGCATCTAGACGACATCTATCGAAGAGAGCTAGCTGGATAGATAACACAAAATTAACATCTAGACGACATCTAACGAAGAGAACTGGATAGAAAACACAAAATTAACATCTAGACGACATCTATCGAAGAGAGCTAGCTGGATAGATAACACAAAATTAACATCTAGACGACATCTATCGAAGAGAGCTAGCTGGATAGATAACACAAAATTAACATCTAGACGACATCTAACGAAGAGAACTGGATAGAAAACACAAAATTAACATCTAGACGACATCTAACGAAAAGAACTGGATAGAAAACACAAAATTATCATCTAGACGACATCTAACGAAGAGAATTGGATAGATAACACAAAATTATCATCTACACGACATCTATCGAAGAGAGCTAGCTGGATATATAACACAAAATTAACATCTAGACGACATCTAACGAAGAGAACTGGATAGAAAACACAAAATTATCATCTAGACGACATCTATCGAAGAGAGCTGGATAGATAACACAAAATTAACATCAATACGACATCTATCGAAGAGAGCTGGATAGATAACACAGAATTAACATCTAGACGACATCTAATGAAGAGATCTGTATAAATATTACAAAATTAACATCTAGACGACATCTAACGAAGAGATCTGGATAGATAACACAAAATTAGCATCTAGACGACATCTAACGAAGAGAGCTGGGTAGATAACACAAAATGAACATCTAGACGACATTTATTGAAGAGAGCTGGATAGATAACACAGAATTAACATCTAGACGACATCTAACGAAGAGAGCTGGGTAGATAACACAAAATTAACATCTAGACGACATTTATTGAAGAGAGCTGGATAGATAACACAAAATTAACATCTAGACGACATCTAACGAAGAGAACTGGATAGATAACACAAAATTAACATCTAGACGACATCTAACGAAAAGAACTGGATAGAAAACACAAAATTATCATCTAGACGACATCTAACGAAGAGAATTGGATAGATAACACAAAATTATCATCTACACGACATCTATCGAAGAGAGCTAGCTGGATAGATAACACAAAATTAACATCTAGACGACATCTAACGAAGAGATCTGGATAGATAACACAAAATTAGCATCTAGACGACATCTAACGAAGAGAGCTGGGTAGATAACACAAAATGAACATCTAGACGACATTTATTGAAGAGAGCTGGATAGATAACACAGAATTAACATCTAGACGACATCTAACGAAGAGAGCTGGGTAGATAACACAAAATTAACATCTAGACGACATTTATTGAAGAGAGCTGGATAGATAACACAAAATTAACATCTAGACGACATCTAACGAAGAGAACTGGATAGATAACACAAAATTAGCATCTAGACGACATCTAACGAAGAGAGCTGGATAGATAACACAAAATTAACATCTAGACGGCATTTATTGAAGAGAGCTGGATAGATAACACAGAATTAACATCTAGACGACATCTAACGAAGAGAACTGGATAGATAACACAAAATTAACTGTCTAGATACCTTTCAAATTTTGAACCAAATCCAACAAGGGATTGACCATCTGTACTTTCAGAAATATGTGAACGCGATACCTCAAAGACGCAGTGACTTAAATATATAAAATTTGGCATATGATTTTGTGACTACAAATGTAGCTTTTTGTCAAATCTTTGATGCAATAGGTTGAAAAAAAACTGTCTAAAACACAAATTTAATTTTCAGATACTATTAACCGCATGCCAAGGACTAATCACCAAATAACTCGCCATATATTCAGCCAAAATGTGATTTTCATACCAAAAGTTAATATTTCGTAACTATTGTATTCCAATACCATGCAAATGCATTGTCTGAGATATGACCTTTATTGGAGAATATGCGAGAAAGATTTGGAAAGACAACTTCCACTGATTTGTATTGTGTACACGAATTATTCAACTGGAATCGAATAATGATACAATTACTGTTTAAAAATTTGGTTAATCTATTTTAAACGTTGTTTTTTGAGGTAATCTAATTTCACTTTCTGATTAAACATAATAATTGTGCAGATAGCAAAAACGATCTTCCTTTGTTTCAACAAAGAATAAAAACCAACGATTCGGCGAAACAATGAAAATGTATTGAATTTCATTACAACAATAAAATTTATCGTTGAAAATTTTGCAATTTTTTTTTTTAATTTTCAGAATTTAGGAATAATTTAATGGAAAATTTGATTGATATCACTGAAAAGAGAATTTTTAAGTTTATAGTAATGTAGGAAATCAGTTTTATGTTCTAATATTTTCGAGCGGGAAAAGTCAAATTCTCTTCTAATTAACAGTTATTTGAATATTTAATTAAAATTTCATAAATTCCTACTACTTGTTATGCTTTCTTTCAACATCTGTTCTAAATTTAGAAACACAATGTTCAAAAGGTCAACCACAAAGAGCTCCTCAGCACATACACATTTTTTCTTAGTTATTAGAAGAAATAGAAATTAGAATGTTGATAAGGAGAAATACTGAAAAAAATAATAGCATAGTTTTTTATTCTCATTTTGCACATTAAGAAAATGGAATTTTGTTTGAAAAAAAAATAATCTTTATGTGTGATTAAATATAAAAAGTCTGAATGGCTTGAGCAGGAGAATGTTAGAACTTCAAAGGCGAGCAAGTACATTTGCTCTTAACATAAAGGAAACCATTAAACCATATGTCAGTGAAGAAAAAAGATTTCTTAAATCAAAATTTCATCGTTAGCTCCATTAGTCATATAAATTTGTTGACCGCTTTCATAACCCTTTTAACTAATTCTTTTTTTTCTAAATGAATAAATATATATAAAAGCAACTATAATATTAAAAGAAAAAAAAACTATTTTTTTTAATTTATATATTACAACAATAGGAGTAGTAGTAATAACATGAAATTTGCCATTGTAAGGTCCGTTTTAAGGTGTCATTTAACTTTCGAAATTAATTATTTCTTAATATATTTAGCTGAGTAACAAAAATGAAGGCAATCTCAGCTGTTTTTAAGCATTTTTCTTGCCGATATGGTTTATGTACTATATTAGAAAACAAATAATGGTTTTTACTTTCTTGTATTCTAAGTTACAAATATATTGTAATTGTCAAAAAAATTTGAACTCGACATTTCAACAAATCTCCTTGTTTCATACCTCCTAGAATCCAAAAAAAACCATTTTTGGCATTACATCTCTCTATCTGTCCGCTTGTCTGTATGTGGACACTATAACTTAAGAATGCTTTCAGCTAAGCAGATGAAATTTGGCATCGACAAAAAAATTTAATATTTCCATAAAATTTTAAAAGAAATCCAAGCATAAGAAATATGTCTGTCTGGCTGTTCGAGTTCAAGAGAATGCAATTACTATTAAACTTAAAGAGCTAGATACATAAAATTTGGCAATTAGGTTTAGCAACTAAAATGTAGAATTTTTAATCAATTCTGGCGGATATTTTTGGGTACTTTTGTATAAATCGCATGCAGGAATGAATCGTCAAAAATACCCCCCCCCAAGATCACATGATAGATTCCGTAAAAATACTAAATTCACGTCAAAGATCTATATTTTCGTAACAATAGCTCTTCCTGCCTTGCAAAGCACTCATGGCCTTACCCAAGGCCACCAATTTTATGTGGAAGATAAGACATTTATTAGAGAATATGCGAGAAAGTTTTAGTAAGACCATTTCTGCTGTTTAATGATATACTTAAATTCTTATTTAATTTCTTCTTTGATTTTAATAAAGTTTAAAAAATTCATTTTATACACAATTTGTATTAAGCCCTTACCTGCCGAGGATAACTTGCGAGATTCGGTCCCCAGTGCCACGTATATATACGTATATAGTTAGTTGCGAGACGTATATATATACGCCAGGGGCAGTTAACACATTGACTTAGAGAGACGTATATATACGCCCGCGGGCAACGGGTTAAAATTCCCAGTTGCTGCAATTAAATCTGTACACCTTTTAATATCCACTCACAGAAATGCAATGTCTTCGATTTAATTACTATGAAATAATTTATTTAATTTCCACGGGCTTTTAAATTATCCTTTTCGTCGAGTAAGGTCATCCCGTGTTACTGAACACCGTTCGAACGAAAAGGAAAGAGAAGACCTAGGGAGAAAAAGAAAAAACACTATGCCATGTCATTCCAACATGGAAAACAAACATATCAAAAAATGAACGCATTTTTTAAGCCATGACAATAAAACTCGTGATATATCAGGATTTCTATACCACCAAAGCTACGATTTTGAAGAGAAAAATCAAGAATTGTCAAACATTTACTAGTTGATTCAAATACAGAGACAAAAAAATGAGAAGGGTCAGCTGCTGCCCGAAGAGTCAGACAATATGAGACAGATTGAATAAAAATCCAAGTAGAGACGCTTCAGCGAAAATCCCTTTTATTAAATTTAAAATATTATTGATGAACGGCGTACTTGCATAGGAGTAGCGCATCTTCCTCACAATCTGGGTGTCCCGGGTTCGATTCCCGGTTCGGGCATGGTTGTTCTTCATCTGTGAGGTGTGTCAATGTGTAAAAAGGGGTTGTGAAAAAGAATGTGTGAGTTTCATCTTCATATGAGCTCGAAGTCAGACTTCTGCCCTCGGGTGCTCTGGGGTCTTTACCCTCAGAAGCTACGACACCCCCTTTCCGGGGTAACGCGGACACGACATCATCATTATGTTATTGTTACTTGGATTTATCCAGAAGGAGAGAACTCTCCAGAACTTTATCATATACTCTCTAATAAACTTGTCATGCCAGAGAACGCCGAACTGGCGCAATCATTTGACAAGTATTAACTTTTGGCTTGAATTTAGCATTTTTATTGCAATTGTTGTGTCATCCTTGGAGAGTCATTTGGCTATCAAGCCTTGGCATCCGAAAATCGAATTTGTGTTTTAAACACGTTTTTCTCAACTGATTGAAACAAAAATTTAACACAAACCTGAAATTACAATCACAAATTCTCTTACAAAATTTAATATACTTAACTCATTGCGTTTTTCAACTATCAAGTTTACATGTTTCTAAAAATGCAGACTGGCAGACAGTCAACCCAAAGTTGAATTTGTCGAAAAATTTGATAAATGTCTACACTATAGATGTTAAATCTACATGCCAAATCTTATCCATTTAGCTCACTTCGTTTAGTAGCTATCGTATTAACTTTGAATAACCGGACAGACGCGCTTCCTCTGGACAGACCTTACTCAAAATTTGATAGAAATTTGAAAATGGGGTGTAAACACTCTATCTATCTTAAAAAGTTTTTGAGTCATCTTTGTCACAAACAAACAAACTGACAGACGTCATTTTCTAAAAGTATGTGTATCGAAATCAGAGAGGTCTAAAACACAAAGATTTATTAAAATTTCTAATTTTTTTGACAATTACTATATTTTATCGTATGAGAAAGTAAAAATCCAAGAGATGGGTCCGAACATCTTTACCATGAGAAACGCCAAATTTTATCAGCTAGAAAAATAAAATAAAATACAAGTAAATATAAAAATAAACTTCAACATCCATCAAGCCATAATATTATCGGAAGTAGAAAATAGATTTCAAACAAAAACACCTTTCATTTCTTTCTTCGTCTCTGATATTATTTCAAGTTGAACAGTTTTTAACTCCTAAGTGCGGATTAAAAAGCTCCTAAACCTTATTGCAAATTTTAATGCAAAATGAACATAACGCGCTACCTTGTTCTTATCAAAAATTTCCGTTTTAAAACACTGCGCAACGCAATTTTAAGAACCTTGAAACAATCGTCATCATTTTCTAAAAAACAATGAAATGAAAATGCAGCCTCTGTCTGATTGCGCGTATCAAGCCAGTCATTGCGCCTTTCTTTCTGAATTAACATATTATTCTATCGCACCTGTCAGTCTCGTTTCAAAAGTTTTATCACAAGTTCCGTTTAGCTGATATCAGAGTTGAAAGCCGCTTTTTTTCTGTGTATTTTCCATAACAATCAACATTAGGTGATTGAACGGACGATTGAATTAATCAATTGTAACCTTGGATGAAAGAGGCAATTTGAGGGTAAAATTTGACATACATATATCGGGGCGTTTTTTTTTTTTTTTAATCTTTATTGAATCAACAATTTTTCAATTTTATTTTTGTCTCCTAGATAAGTTTGAGTGCAAAATACACCAAGAAAAGAGAAAAAAACTCTTTTATTAAATAAAAAAACTTAATTAATATTAATAATAATTAAACAATTTTAATTTCTGTCTTCAGCTGATATCTTGCTAACTATGTTCAGCCCTTGGTGTGTATGTGTGTGTTTAGTACCATAAAAAATAGCAATATTATGAACATGGCTTGATGCAAAAGGTACTTTTAAATACCGTGGAGATATAAAGGGTTAAATTCTTGACAAAAGAAGAAAATTTTTCTATAAATAGTTACTACTTTTAACTTATGAAATGAAAACATAACTGGTCTTTATTCGTAGGGCGGAATTTTTGTCTTTCTGTTCGTCCTTTCAAATAGTAATTTATTTGAGAACCATGTTTTTACTTTTTAATGTGCAAAATATAAAAAGAAAAAGCAATGCAGTCATCTTAAACATCGACTTCAAGATTTTGATGGATATCCATCCTTTAGATAGCTTTGAACTCAATGAAACCGTTTTGAAAAGTGTGTTCATTGCAATATTTAAGTAATGACAATATACTGTGAACCCATTTACAATGTTTAAACCCTGAAAGAGACTGTGCGTCCATTACACTGCTTAAATGCTGAAAGTGGCTGTGTGTCCATTACTCTGCTTAAACCCTGAAAGAGACTGTGCGCCCATTACACTCTTTAAACCCTGAAAGAGACTATGCGTCCATTACTCTGCTTAAACCCTGAAAGAGACTGTGCGCCCGTTACACTGTTTAAACCCTGAAAAAGATTATGAGTACCCCTTACACTGCTTAAACCCTGAAAGAGAAAGTGCGTCCATTACACTGCTTAAACACTGAAAGTGACTGTGCCCCCGTTACACTGTTTAAACCTTGAAAGAAACTGTGCACCCATTACATTGCTTAAGCATTGTAAGAGGCTCTGAATCCTTTACATTATTTAGTCACTGAAATGATCTACGTACTGTCGAAGAAATGCAGGGACTTGAAGAGATTGTCTATCTGCGAGCATAATTTGTCAATACAGAGAAAGCGTGTGAGAAAAAGTGCGTTTTGTATTTAAACCAAAATACTAAAAAACACAATAATCCACGTAAGTGAGATTTGTTACAAAATTTTTATCTTTAGAGGTGTTGAAAACGGTGTCGGATTTAGGATTATATCTGTCAACATATTGATTATAAGGCTGATTATTTATCCATGTCTGAATGAAAAAGATAGCTAAAAAATAACCGAGCTACCTAATCGAAAATTCAAAATTCATACTAGATTACCTTCTGTAAAGTTTATAAGTTTCGAATTGAAATAAAATAGTATGAATCAAAATGACAGGCACAGTATAAAGAGCTGAAAGAAAATGCATCAAATGGAACGAAGGTCAAGGTCTAACAAATCTGGAAATGCACTTATCCTACTCATTACGTATCAACCATATGCAGAGTAAAATCGTTCAAAGCAGAAACGAACGATATCTATAATAATTCATGCCTAATCAAGGCATAATCAGAAATCTGCTTCACTTCCGAAATGATTCTGTCATTTTTCTTTTGTTTACATGAAAATCATAATATTTTGTAAACAGTGCAATTGTTTTGAAAAAGTCTGATTTAACAACAGCACTTCAACACTAATTGGGACGTATTTTCAGCAGCGTTGCGGTTTATTTATTTTCTATTTTCATCTGAACAATAAAGAATTAGAGATGTTTCATTCTCAGTGTATACTAAAAATTATAATGATAAAAAAATAACAGTCAAATTATAAAAAATAACAATTATGAAGACTAATAGTTTAAAATTTGATAATTCCTTTATGAGATAAGTAGTTTAATTAAAAATATTGGTACAAGTATTTCTAATATTTTTTTATCAATTTTTATTATAATAAATGAGCAAATAATATAGTTTTGCATTATTGAATTAATAAGTAATTATTAGTTAAGTTAACAAATGAATTATTGTCTTTATCAAATAATAATTTATATTCTTACCCTTAATGCTTATAAAATTTCACTTTTCTTTACAGGTCATGCTGCATAAAATCCAAAAAAAAAATAATAAATTAGTTTTATTTGAAATCACATTTTCTTTAAAAAAATTGTTTGGCATTTTCAGAGTAATTTATTTTATTTTCGTCTATAAATTTTAATCGTTTGGCATTTGGAATGAAAAACAAAAATTTAAAAGCCAATAATCTTACAAATACAAGATATTCACTAATTCACTTTTTTTTTTTTTTTAGATCGAGGTCAGACTTTTATTTAACTACAGGATTAAAGAATGGTAAAATCGCATAACCGATAAATTTTTGTTAGTGCTACTCTCAAACACAATACGCGAAGTCAGCCTTACAGGAAAGACGAAGGTGAATGACCGTTTGTTATGTAGCAGATATCACCATGGGCAACAAGTTTTTTTCTATCCCGTCTCACTCCCGAATGTTTTGTAGGGCCAGTCAATCCATCCGTCTGTCTGAAAAAGTTGTCGGAGGGGCGGATAATCTTAGATTTCGTCTGCCAAGAACGCTTGCTAATCGGTCGGCCGGATCTTCGTTCAATCAGATTTCGTGAAAATTAGACAAAATACTGGATTCAACAGAAATATAATGGAAATCATGTTTTGAAAACGTCTGAGAATGGAATGTACTGGAGATATTCCATTATTAATGGTGTCTGTCTCTAAAATAAATTCTGTCTGGTTTTTATTTATGATTCTTTTTTTTTTTTTTTTTTTTCTTGTGCGTGCTTACAATACATCTCGAGATTGACCAGACTAAAAACTTAAAACAGCCCCTATCGGTTGTGTGATACTTGGTTCATTTTTTTAAGATAATAATGCTTTTTTTAAAACAAAAATAAGGAGATATACATAAGTTATTCTAATGAAATTTTTTCGATATATTGAATTTCAATATTTAAAAAACAAAATTTTTACCATTTAATATTTAATAATAAAACAAAGGAATTAAACTCGAATTATTTTACTTCTCCATTAAATGCTGAGTATTTCTTCAAATGTATATATATGTATATATATATATATAAATCATCCATATTTTATTATAATTTCATTGTGTTGTATAAAACTTATTCGCATTTAATTTTATTAATTTCTTTTAATATGTGAGCTTCAATGCTCTTTTTTTTCCAATTTTCTTTCATTTGTTAATTACTTTCATCTGGCTTGCCTCGTCTCTATAAAGTCTATTTTTTCCCACTCAATTTTGATTACATAAGAGGACATAAATTTTGTTTACTTATACATTCTCGAAGACAAGGTACTGTTTTAATATTCTTTAACTTCAGCAAATAATAATGAAATGCTTCTGTAGATTTTGTAATTTTTTTAAAACTCGATTCTTGTTATATAAGAGGTTGAAATATTGTTTACTTTTACATTTTCGAAGAGAAATGCACTATTTTAATATTCTTAAACTTCAGCAAGTAAAAATCGAGTAATAATTCAGTGAATATTAATAAATTATCAAACCAAATTTTGATTGCGTACCAATGACATCACCTGATAGAAAATTTGACAAACAATTAATCTCAGAACGAAAAAGTAGAAACTATTTAAAATTTAAAAAAAAGAATCTCTTATTTAGTACATTAATAAAATTGCGCTTTTAAGATTCGTTTTTAATTAAAATTTTAAAGATTAATTTGAAATTCAATAGTTTTAAAAGAATTGTCTATGTCTTTAATGAAAATATTATATATCAATTAATAAACTCAAAAATAATAAATTAAGTAATGTAAATATATTTTCGGGGGGGAGAGAGGGGATTGTTTATGATAATTGCAATTAATTTGCTAAATTATTATATTGCCATTTTTAGCCCCGAATACCAAAAAACTGAATAGAAAAGTATTTATAACGAGAAATAATTTTTATGTATAAAAATATACGAAAATTGACTTGTAGTTTATACAACTTTTACAAAAATTGTCTAGAATAGAAATTCTTCATGTTGGTAGCAGATGGCAGGACCGACCTGAATTGTAATAGAATACTGCGCATGACTGAGAAATCTGGATTCAGCTGTTTGGTGACAATCTATAAATCCAAGTCACTAATTTTACTTACTCGTATAAGTAGATTAGAGAAAATAATAATCGTTAAAAAAATTAGAATTCAGAATTTCACGAATGTCCGCTTTTTAGACTTTCCTGAATTTAAAAAACACATTTTTGGAAAATGATCGTCTGTTTGTCTGCCTGCGATAAAGATAACTCAAAAATGCTTTGAGATAGAAAGTTGAAATATAGTACACGGTCTTGACGCCAAATTTGCATATTTCTATCAAATTTTGGGCAAAATTTGTTCTGAGCTATTTAGGCTGTCCGGTTGTTAGAACATAAGTTAGCACGACTGTTAAAAAATCAAGAGAGCTAGATAGATAAAATTCGGTACACTGATTTAACATCTATACTGCCTATCTATGACACCTGCCAAATTTTATGTTAAATCAGACCACGGATTGACTGTCTGTTGGTCTGTTATTTCAATAACATATAAACGCGATAATTAAAAAACGCAGCGACATAAATATATCTTATTTTGTTATTTGGATTTGGATTTTATTGGCACAAGAGCCATGGTATTGACTAAGCTGCGCCAAACTGTATTTATTTTAGGATAAAAAATATAATTTCAGCTTTAAAAAACAATGTAAAAAAATGAAAAAGATGAAGATTACTTAAATATGGGGGTAAAAACCTACTGATTTCAAAAAAGCAAAAAGATTAGCATGTGGTATTCTATCAGGCAAATGTGAAAATGTGGAGTTGTTAAAATGATATGAACGTTGAGTACTAAAATTTGGGCATTCACTGAGAATATGGTAAACAGACATGGTGCAATGGCATTGAGAGCACATTGGTGCCGCTTCTCCAAAAAGTAGATGGCGATGGGTGAATCTGGTATGACTTATTTTGTTATAAGATTTTGTGATTGTAAGCGCAGCTTTGTGTCAAATTTTTGTTTTAATAGGTCGAGAAAAAAGACGTATCTAAAGCACAAATTCGATTTTCAGATACTATTAACGACATGCTAGGGATAAATTGCTAAATAACTCACCAAGGATGACAAGATAGATTCGGTGAAAATGCTTACGTGCAAAAGTTAATATTTCGTAACTATTGTACGCCAATGGCATGCAAGGCGTTCACTGGCAAGACAAGTTTATTAGAGAGTATGCGAGAAAATTTTAAGGAGACCAATCCCATTGGTTGAAATGTGTGTGTATGTCATAAACAGAAATACCTGCAAATAGGCAAACATGATTTTCAAAAGGAATTTTTTCGGACAAAAGGAGGTCTAAAATATTAAGATACATTAAAAACTCGAAGTCGAATTTGGACTGACAGACTGAATGGATGATTATAATACTTTCTTCCTGCAAACATCTTATTTGAAAAGTTAAAAACGCGAACAAGTAGATAAACGAAATTTGGCATATAATTTAGCATTCAAAATTGTTGATTAAAACTAATTTTTCGACACAGCTGTTCAAAAAAAAGTTGCAAAAACCATATTTGTTTCCGTTACTACATAGCGTATATTATAGGTATGCTTGAAGATAAGTATATACGAAGAATATTCACGGTTCTTTTTTTAAATATTCTATTCCTTTTGCAAACAGATAAGGGCGAAAAAAATTTGAATGAAACTAACTTCAAAAATTAAACTTGCCCTATTTGGTAGATTTTTCCAGTTGACTATTTAACAGGCGACATGTTTTTAAAAAAACTGCCTCGAAACACTTTAAATGAAAATTTAGTCTTATTTCTTGTCTTTCTTTCTTTCTTTATCTATTTTTTATTTTTTAATAATCCAAGGTTTTCACTTGAAATCTGATCATTCTAGTTATATTATACAGGCGATAAAATACTGCGAGCTATATAAAAATAATAAAATGCCATTTGATGGCTTTTAAGGCAAATTCCCGAAAATGTGTCTAAATACTCCAAGTACATAAAATTCTTTTATATGGCTCAAACTGGTTTTAGTCCCTTTTCATATGAGGCATTAACATGTGCTTCGAAAATATTAGATGCACCAACAGCTATGAAGAGAAAGGTGAAAATCGGAGAATAATAAATTGGAAAAGCATTTAGAATTATATTTCAGTTTAGAAATATAATTCTAAAACAGAAATTATATTTAAACATATTTCTCAGTTGGAAATTTGGCTCATTTCTATATTTTCTGTTAATGTCATGAATCAGTGATAGCCGTACGATGACGAAAAGTTAATATTTGTCGTACGATTTGATGATAACCAGTTTATCTATTGATGTAAAAGACCTTCTCTTCTAGCATTATTGATATACGGCTAGTGCATTAGGAATGTGCCGGGAGGGGGGGGGGCATTTGAGCTATTTTTATAGAGAGATTATTGCAACATTTAATCCAGAAAGGAATTTGTATGATTTCTAGAAAATGTGATACTTTTTGAGAAATTGCCAAAAGTAAGTGGTAACATAGTAAAGTTTTTTTTATATGCCATTAATAAACGAGACTCATTATTTAACTACTAGTTACTAGCCACCTCCGACGACTAGTTGCTCCCCATCATATAAAGAGTATTTAGAATGCCAATCAACATTTATTAACTATATATTATCACAACAAAATAAAGTAGTATTTTAAGTTATTAAGTAGTATATTAAGTTATGTTGCACAATAAATATAGAGTATTTAGAATATTTAACCATATTGCCAAATGATGAAATTATTAGAATAAAATTGTCGAAATCACTCTAATTGTAAATCAGTTCTATTTTGCAATATTTCTTGAAACTACAAGACCGTAAAGGACTGTTCATGATGTTATGGGTTTACATATGAAATACGAATTGACGAAATCGGTACAATGGTTATGACTAAGGAATTTTACTAATGTTCTTCCCCCGTAGAGAATGTAAAATGACGACAATTTTTAAAAACTCTTCTCAAAATTGGGGGGTAATGGAAAGTAGATAGCTAGATTTAGGGGTCATAATTTTTCGTATAAATTAAAAATTTACGAAATCTGAGTAATATTTAGGACTGGATGAGCTATCATGCCTTTCTATCAGAAAATGTACGGTGGAATAGGGGTTTTGCGACTTATTTCGAAAATAGTCGATAGCTTAGTGGTAGACAGGTGACCATTGATGACCCATCTAAAGGTCATAAGTTTTTATATTAAATAAAAAAAATCGGCAAAATCGGACAAGTGCTTGGATCTAGAATATATATATATTTCTTTTTTGAAAGAAACGAAATGGTTAGCTGTTGAATATCGAATCATTATCAAAATCGGCTGCTCAGTATCGTTATCGATTAATCGATGTCGTTAATTTGTGTCATTATCAAAACTATATTTGTACTTATTAGGAGCAATATTATGTATCATATTATGATATTCATCATAGATGTGCAAATCGGATGTCTTCACGTGCAGACTCGTTTAATGCATTTCTAAACAATTCGCAAATATTACTTTTTTCCACATTTCTAATCATTAGCGTATTTAGGTATTTTAGGCCCCAGACGATTTACATTATGACACTCTTCTTATGATAGCTGGTCTGTTTAGTTTAATGGTTCCATTTTTCAACTTATCAATATGTCAAAAATTTATTTTAGTTATTTTTTTCTTTAAAAGCTTTGGGAAATTAAATAAGTTTTTAGTTTATTTATCTTTAATATGTGTATCATAAAAAATAAATCAGTATTATTCTTGAAATTTTAATGATAATTATTAGTTAATGTTTTCCTTTCTTACATATATAAGCATTTAATTATTACGGAAAATCATAAAAAATAATAAATTAAAAAATATTTTTTACAGAATTATCAAGTGCAATATAACATAATCAATTGATGAAAAATCTACAAACTAATATATTATAATAGTATAAGGTGGTGGCGCGTTGAAATTTCAAAATTATAATATTAGTTTAGTTAGTTATATTAACGTCCCATTTGAAGGGATATTTTGGAAGGACTTCGTAATTTTGAACAACGGTCAGATGACGAGAACGACACCTGAGCTGGCACCCACCTCTCCACACCACACCAGCGGGAGGACGTTTGGTCAGGACGGATTTAACGTGCAACAGATCCCCTTACACGACTGTTCCTCGGTAGAATCGGGTCTCGAACCTGAAACCCTCCAGTTCCGAAGCCGAGACCTTACCACCAGGCCACCGCGGCCGTTCAAAATTATAATATATGTAGTATGATAAGTAATAATTAAGTGATAAATTGATAGTTAATTTAATTTTCAAAACAATTGCACAGTTATATATATATATATATATATATATATATATAAATGCATTAAGAACACAGCACCTTTAATCATAAATGATATAAGTGCTTTATTTAATAATTTAACAGTTTTGAAACTGAATAGATGGCAACTCCAATTTCGAGAATGTGCTATTGTATTGATTCAATAACTTATCGACAGAACACCTGCTGCATTTGTGAATTATTTGTTCTTTTTTTTATCGAATTATAGGGCCTCTGAAAGATTTCATTTCAGCTTATAAACTTGAAAAGTGAGAATTCGATGATATTTTTATTGGATGATTTGGTAATTCCAAAATAAAATTAATTAATTTTGTAATATAAACGAACTTTGTTGAACTACATCTCATCATACAAAATGAAAGTATTTGTTAATTTATGTGCAGTAAATACACAGAGTTTTATACTGTTATCTAAGCACGAAAGATACGAATTAAAAATGGAAAAATCGGCCCAGTTGTTGTGGCTGGACGCTGCGACAAGCTTTTATTTTATCTAAAAAAAATCTCTCAAAATGGAAATTAGGGCAGAGGAATTTGTCATGGGTTTTCTTACCTCTATAAAGGATGTAATGTTTTTTTTTTTTTCGTTTTATTTATTTCTATAGATTGTGAAGATGGTAGCACGTAGGTTAACCATTCAGGACATATGTAAAAGCCATGAGGCTTCATATAAAATAAAGATTGATGACAAAAACATTGATATCAACTACAGAACTGACTACTTGTTTTTTTCTAATTATTTTAATATAAACAATAAAATATTTAATTATTAAATTAATTATTTTAAATTATAAAAAATTACATTTTTAGTTATTATTTAATTAAATTACTTTCTGTTAATATTATTAATTAAATTATTTCAATTAATTTTAAAAAATTACTGGATTTGTTCTGTAACAAAACATATCCAACTACTCACAACAATAATTTAAAAGAAAACTTTTGGAATTAATTGCGAGTATAAAGGCTTAAAATTAAATGACTATCAGAACACTACAGTTCTATAAACATCATGCCAACAATATCTTTTTCTTTTTAATGGGTGGCAACACAAAAGAATGAGAAGAACAGAAGGTGATTGAGATTAATCGATATAAACCAACAAACAAAACTACGGGGAAAAATGAGCTACTTTTTTCAAAAGCGATTCATATATGAAGTTAATATATTTTAAATAGCACTTATGAAAGCAGAATAACAAAATAATAAACAAGATCTGAAAGTAAATGATTTTACTGCTACCCAAATTAGATCATTCCTGGCGTTAAAAAGATCCTGAAGGCATTCCGCTTGGTACTTCCGCTTCGGTCCAGCAACAAAAATCAATCCGACAACTGCATTACTCGACCTTAGCCGATTTCTAAGATTAGCAGGCAGGCAGCCCTTGTTTTCCAATTCACTAATCACAAAACGTATTGAGATTAATGGTTCTTTAAAAGGATTTTTTTAGGAAGTCTAAAAGAAAGTAGGGTTAACAATAGGCCGATTTCTGTTCCTGCGATTTCAAGCTAGTAATGTTCAATTAAAATTCGCTGATGCAACGAAAAATCTGATTGGAATAATAATAAGGTTTCTCCCATTTTTTTCGCGTGAATTGGGAATTGTAATACTCCGGTGTTTACAACATCAACGTTTTTTTTAAAGAAAATTGCAAGAAACAACATTGCCCTATTTACCGAGTTTCGGGAATTAGAATTTGCATTAAACTTCGAGGCATAACAAAGCTGAACAATTGTAGCTGTATCGCTGTCGTATCTGATTTTGAGAAGCGTGAATTTTTAAAACGATTTAACCTCTTGTTTGTTTTTGAGTAATACTATTCGTCTCACTGAAACAGACTATAAATATTTATCCTATTGATTTTTTAACTTCTTGAATAAATATAATTATTACTGTACTTTCTCATACAAGCATTGCATAAAGTACAGTATATTCTCGAGTGTGCGGCCTAATATGGCGGAAGGACTGACTGAATAACAAAAAAGCCGGATAGGCCGGGGTTCTATGATTTCATTTCTTTGTCCACTAATACCAGAAGATAAAGTTTTTATACCAAAACACACTATTAAAATATGTATTTTCACACTGCTTATTGATTACTAAGCCCTTCATTTATCTCAAAGTAAATGCAGCAGCGGCCTAATGTATCATAGAAGCAGTTGCCGGTAACATGTCGAGTTTAAATTGAAGGCTCTGTACTGGTTGTTTATATACTGCACTGCACCTTTCAAGAATTTATTAGAGAAAAAATAAATTAAAAAATACAAACTGCTCACATTTTAACATAAATTCTGTAATGTCCAAATTAAATCAGGAAACAAACAAAACAACGTAAATCGTAGACCTAATTCTTGAAAATCGGTTCCAACTGATTTTATTTTTCACTGATAAATGATTACATAAATATGAAAAGGTAACCCTAAGATAAGAGTCAAAACTTACAGTTTTTAGATTTTGGAAAAGTTTTTCATACATGATTTAATAGACGCCTTGCCTTCTTCATTTAATTACAATAAAAGAAAACTAGGTCGGATAGTCGCGAACCGGATTCTCGGGAATGTACAGTATAGTAATCGTCGAAAATTTCGAACTCGAGATTTTGACGAACTTCTTGATTTCAGACCTACTTGAATTCGAAAAAAAAACCCTTTTCAATCGGTGAATCTATGTGTGAACACGATAGCTTAAAAGCGCTTTCAGCTACGCAGTTGAAATTTGGCAACTCCAAACGGCAAATTTGAAGATTTCAGTGAATAATAATATTGTAGATTTCTATTAGAGCTTGTAAGAAATCCCACAAACTCTAATAGAAATCTACAAATAAATTATAAAGTGAGTATTATTTATAAATAATAAAATATAAAGTGAACTCTTCCATCAGTTCGAGTACAAGTCAACACGATGACTATAAAACACTAGGAGCTAAGTAGAATAAATTCAGCACACAGATTTAAAATCTAAAATATAGATCCGTACCAAATTTTGAACCAAATTCGTAAGTGGGCTGTTGTTTGGCTTGTTTGTTTTGTTTTGTTGGCTTTTATATTCTCATATGTGTACACGTGATGACACAAAAACGCAATAATTACTTAAAATGAAATTTGCTATATTATCTTGTTAGTAAAATTGTTTTTCTGTATTAAATCCTGATGTCAAGTGGCCGAAAATAGCTTGCAAATTACATGTTCGGTTTTCATCAGAATACTACGAATCACAAAACGCTCATTTGCGGGAATCGAAAGATAAAGATAGTCAATGTACTCGTCCCGTTCTCGGCCACTGTTCTTATGAGAGGAGAAAACAGGGTAAAGGAAGAGACATCTTTCTTTCAGAGTATGGGAGAAAGTTTAAGGGTGACAGCTCCCACAGGTTTGAGTTAGATGTTTTCATAATCTGAACCAAAAACCTACATAATTAGAAGGAGTGTTCTTTCGACAACTTTCAAGTATACCTACACAATTCATAACATTTTTCTCGTTTCACTTCTTCTCAGAGTAAAGGAAATGAAGGATGCGTTTTTACTTTCTCCTATACGACGCATGCTGAAAGTAATATAACCGTCAAAATATTCGAAGTCGAGATTTTGACTAATTTGCAAGTTTCAGACCTCTCGCTGACCCGAAAAGCGCATTTTTGGTATTTTGCCTGTCTGTCTGTCAGTCTGTAAACATGATAACCCCAAAACGCTTTTGAACTGGGAAGCTGAAATTTGGTCTATGAAATTACGACAAAATGTGTAGATTTACATTAAATTTTGAAAGAAATCCACTCACAGGAAGCCTGGATGTCAAGTAAGCTCAATAACTATAAAATGTAAAAAATAGGTGTATAAAATTTAGCGTCTAAAATATAGATATTTATCAAATTTTTAACCAAATCAGTCAAAGGGTCGAACTCCTCTTAGTCTGCCTGCACGTAAACGCAATGACTTGAATCAATGAAATTCGGTCTGATATCTTGTGACTACAAATGTAGTTTTGTGCCAAACTCATTTTCGAACTCATGAAAGTCTAAAATCCGGAGACTCATCAAAATCTCGAGTTCGAATTTTTTGACACTTTCTCTACACTTCGTATACGAAAAAGCAAAAAACGATTTACTTCTCAAATATTTAAAGCTCAGTTTCAAGATTCCTGAAATAGATATCCCACAATGCATTATTCGCTGGAGTTTAGAGCTGGATGATTTCGCGATGGCAGTGAGAATTTAAAAACTGTTGAGAAAATTTTTAAAAAATTAGTTTACCTGTAAAAAGAGGTGACTACTTTAATGCAAGAACTTTATGATATTGTGTATTTCCTGCCTGGAAATATATATGTTTTTAACCATTCTAAAAATTAACTTAAAAAGTATAAGAATCTGTTTCAAGCTGACCTTCTGTAATCTCGAAACAAGCTGCCATTCTAATAAACTAATCTTTCAAGTTGCTTTTCATTTTTATTCTTAATAGCAATCATGCGGTATAACCATTCCAAGGCTAATTCATGTATTCTCATGTTGTTTTTCATTTTGTTTCGATAACAATTATTCAGCATAACCACTTGAAGATTAATTCATGTTGCCTGACATAACATAAATTTTCAACCCTATTGCCGTTTACTTCAGGGAGTTTTCTTCTAGAAAATTTAAGTAGATTCTTCTAACTTATTAAATTATTTATATATGTATTGCACAATTACATCATCACTACATTAATATAAACATTTACATTAATATAAATTAACTACATATGCATTACAAAATAATATCATTGTTTAATTTTCCCGAAATTTTAAAAAGAAAAAGAAAATAACAAAACACAATTTTTAAATGCATTTTTAGATGGTTGTTCTCACGTACTTGAATCTCTATATCTGTGGAAAAAAGTTATAAATTACTCCCTTCCATAAAAACAAAGTTTCAAAAATGGCTACGTCGTTCTCCAGTTTTTCTTTAATCCTAATTACTTTTTTACAATAACAAAACGAAAAAATAAAGATAAAATTTGATGTACAGTATGTTAGAATCTAAAATGTAGATACATATCAAATTTTTAACGAAATTCCTCGAAAAATCAACCAGCTATGTCAACACATAGACACGCATTAAATGCGAGAACTCATGAAAGCAGTGAATTCGATGAATGATATTTGGTATTCGATTTTGTTAAAATTACCTTTTTGTACAAAATTTTCATTTTAATCAAACAAAAAAGGCGCCCAAAATACATACTCTGTTATCTTCCCTATACAACGAGGCACAAAACTCTCATGCACGGGGCACCGAAAATGGAAATCTGAGCAATCATGGCCCTTTCATAAGGGCCCTTTTTTTTATGGGGGTGGAAGATAACAACACGTTTATTTGGAAGTATGAGAGAATATTTTGGAGAGATCATTTTTTTTTGCTTCATTATACGAAATAAAGTATTCTTCGTACAATTCTACGATAAAAGTAATGTGAGCACATTTTAATCACTTACGTTCGGTAAACTATATAAGAGAATTGAAGAAGTAGTTAGTGAATTTAAACGAAAACACTTTTATAAGTGCACGAAGCTGCAAAAAACTTTTTAAAAATATTTTTTTACATTCTAATTATGATTTCTTTTGTTTCTTCAACTCATTTTCAGATGGCACACCCTAGTATGGAGTAAAGATTTAATTTGATTATCGATCAACTGATAATTAAGTTCTTAGAATGTTAGAACACCTATTTCATTATCATCAGGAGCACACAAGTTTGCAAAATTTCAAATTTCTAGTGGTTAAAATGAAGAAAGAAATATCGATTATAAAATTCCATCTCTTCGAACACGAAATAGCATATTAAATAAAACTAAATAAAAATTGTGTTGCGTACAGCGACTTCATGATGAGAAAATTTCACAAAATGCTCTATAGCGCGTTGTTCCAAGAACTATCACATTTTGTTCATACTTATTTCTTATATAGTAGATATTCAATATGAAAGAGCTTTCAAGATTTTGCTTTGAATTTTAATTAAAAATAAATCAAATAAAGTCAGTATTAATCAATTAAAAATTAAGTTTTAGCACTTGTACTAAATAACTTTGGAAACTTATAATTGAACAAAAACTTAACATGCATACGCCAATTAAAAATTTTGAGAAAATTATTTTCCAGAATAGCAATTTTATTTCGATACTTCTCTCCATTTTTAAATATTTTTTTTAAGTATTTTTAAGAATAGTGTTAAGAAAAATATTTTCCATCGTATTAATTATTAGATTTAAATTTAAGAGAATAATGGCGATATTTAATTTATTATTTTGAGTGCAACCATAATCACTACTATATAATTAAAAAAGTAAATTTTAAAATCGGAAAAAATGATAAAAGAATCTAATCTCGAAATCCTCCCTTTACATGAACTAATTGCTTTACTTGTAAATTTATAAAATAAACCAAATTCAGAGATATTTTATAGAAAATTAACTTTTTTATTTCTTTTTTTAACTCCTAATATAATTTTAAATTCTATTTTCATTATTATGAAATTTGTTCAACTAGTTTAATTTCTAATGCAAAAAAGTTAATAATCATATGTGATTTAACATTTAAGAACTAAGAATTTTATCTTTTCAGTCCAATTAACTTTAAGTTCACTTTTCAAAACACGTCCTAACTTCTACGCTTACAATTATCTGTTAGAATATACGATTTTGTTTTTAAAAAAACACTGCCCAAGATTTGAAGTCCGCAATAATTAATTGCATTTAAGTTAAATATCTTTTAAAAAATTAGATTTTTCAAGCTTAAAAAAATTTTATTCGTGGAATTTATTTGCAAGTAGCTGATTTGTTATTTATCCTTTTTAAGCTTTCAATTTTAAACGTTTTAATTTTGTTTCCTATTTTCTAGAAATTATTATTCTACGTCTCTTTATTATTGCATAGTTGCTTGTTTTAGAAAATTATTTTAGAATCTATTGAAATATGATTTTATTGATAAATTTGATGTCTAGGAATCCAAAGCGTTCAACAAATAATTCTAAGAGCAAGCGTGCAATTCTATACCTTTTGCATGGTTGAGTGGTTTCGATTATCTGTGATCTAACATCTAAAATCAATTTAATAATTATCAGTTATCAAATATATCAATAAACACAGAAAGGCATTTATTAACATAGACGAAAACAAAGATATTCACATCTCTAATTAGAGATTATAAATCTGAATAGCTAAGCCTAAAAAAATTAAATCAAAGTTCTAGAAAAACTGCGCATGCGCCGGTTGCCATGACGACTACAACTAGGAAATGGGAAATGGAGTTCTACAACGGAGCAAAGTTAATATTTTCATTTTTTAATTTATTTTTTAACATGAAGAAAATATTCTTTCAATAAAACAGGATAAAATAAGGAAGTTACAGACTCTTAGTGAAAATATAGAATGATACGGCTTCAAGTTTGCGTCAGTCGTTGATATAGTAAATCTGTAACGAGTTCATTGCAAAGAAGTGAGTTTTGATTTTGATTTACCAAATCATTTATTTTAATTTCAAAAACTGTGAACTATTATTTCCCTCTATTTTCAGTATTAAACACATTTTTAATAAATTCTGAATTTATTTCAACAAAGATAATGTTGCAATTTTCTTTGATTATGAAAATTCTAAATTTTCATAATTGATCTGTTTTGTTTTCTAAATAGACGTTGCCACCCGTGAAATCAATTCACGTTAGGATAATACGTGCCCAAGAGGATTTAAATTAAGAATCCATCCAAATTAAATATGGAATCCATTATTCATTTCACCAGAAGTCAAATTTCGTCACATCACAACGTAGAGTTAAGATAGCGTATAGTCAAACTGCATACGCATTTACCTTCGTCTTACTATTATAATGTCATCCGGATTGTTCTGATTTTGTTCCTGGTAAAAAATAACAAATTTCACTAAAATCATTTAAATAAAAAAGCAATAAAATTGCAGTTTTTAAATATAGCATTTTTATCCAGGAAAATATATCAAAATCACAAACGATTATTTTTAAAACGATAAAGAATTTCAAAAAAAAAAGGATAATAATTTATCCTTAAATTTTATTTTAAAAATCATTACTATATGGAATAAAATCTAAAGATAATCTCGAATAAACTTATAAAAATTCAAAATACCCGATTTTTCTGAATTTATTGAGATACATATTGTCTAGTTTAGATCTAAACCAGACATGGATGATTTTACGAAATAAAAAATTATTTAGAAGTATTATTTTTAGTGGACAATTTCTTCATTGATAGTAAAACTTTACAATCATCAGTAATACTAATAAAATTGACAGAGTCGGACGCAGTTAATATGATAGTATGTAGAATTAACTATAGCAAAAAGAAAATTCATTTTAAAAAATTGAAATAAAATCCCTTTAATATTTGAATGATGGTATTTTAAAAGCAACTTTAAAAAAAAACAAGTGCACAGAAGCAAATATTAGCCATTGCAAAATGTAAAGAATAATATCGTTTCAGCAAACGCTTTGTGTGTGTGTGTGTGTGTGTCTCTGTGTGTGTGTGTGTGTGTGTGTGTGTGTGTGTGTGTGTGTGTGTGTGTGTGTGTGTGTTTGTGTGTGTGTGTGTGTGTGCGAAATAAGTAATAATAAATTTCATAATTCATTTTCTTGCTCTCAACTTTTTCATCTATAGCTAAAATAATAAAAAATAAAGACATTTTTTAACAAGAAAAATATTACAAAAATTCGTAAAGTAGCGAAGCATTTAAAGAACGAAGAAATTAAAATTGGTAAAAGTTATATAATAGAAATATATAATTGTTGATGATAATATTATTATTACTTCAGTGTAATGTAGCAAATATTGTTTTAATTCAAGTAGCGCATACATACTTTACTATGATTATTTTCTTACCCTGCATATTTAATAAAAAAGAAATATTTAATTAATTGCAAATATGATGAAAGCATAATATAAAATTCTCCATTTCTATTCCTTTACCTTTTCGCAAAACGTTTTTTTAACTATAACTTCGACTTGAACTTAATAACATTGAATTAACATTTTGATCCTATGTTGAAAGATTCTTTTTCTATATGATTGAAAACATTATTACTATAACTACAATTGCCGCTAGACTACGTCAAATAGAAAACATTCATTGCATGACCTTGACGATAATTTTAGATAGGTTAAACTATTTCAGATTTATCTACCGACGCCAAATGCGTCTGATAATAATAGAATATTTAAAGGTGAAAAATATAAAAAAATTCAGATAAAATGAAACCCATAAAAAAAGCCCTTGCCTATTATCAGCTCCTTTCTTCTTTGAATAAAATCGATAATACAAAAGAAGAAAGATAAGTGATAAAAACACATGTTTCATTTACCTTACTTCGAAATATTTTGTCCCCAAATCATTGAAAAGGAGTGTTTATATCCATTGAAAACCTTGTAATTTCTTTTTGAACGACATGTACTTTTTAAAACCAATAAAATTCGTCAAATAGAAAACAACACCTGATTCTTTCACAATCAGAACTTGTTTTATCCTGGTAAAAAACATCCATCATAATTATATTTCGAACTAGCCACCTTTGGCGACCAGTTGGTTTGATTGTATAAATGGTTGTTAAAAATTTCAATAAAATATTTCCTTCAATTTGATCTTAAAGATTGTCTCATTTGTATATGAAATATATGCGTAGCAAATTTTTGTAGACATATTTCATATGGTGTTAGAAGCTTTATATCATTTTGTTAATCGTGTTATGCATTTTGCTAATTTTCCTATACATGCAACTATATTACAGAAAAAAGCATAGATATGATTTATCTACTTTGTATTTATCTAATATTATTGTGTCCAATAAAAACCTCCAAAAATTTCATGTCATTTAATTTATACGAAGAAGGCCAAATTTTGAATACTATCTAGAGTGCGAATAAAATACTTGATGAAAAAAACAAAATTAATTCAAATCCCATTACAACAACAATCAGCGGGGGTGATATCTCCAAAACGTTCTGACATTTTCTCTAATAAAAGTGTCATGCCCTACCCCATCGTATAAAATTGTGAACTTTGGGTAGGCCACGAATGACTTGCATTACATTGGCGAACAATAGTTACACGTTCACGCCAAATATTGTTGTTTGGCGTGAATCTATGATGAATCTAGCATTTTTACTGAATCTGTCATGAAAGCTTAGAGAGATTTTTTTCAATGATTAATCTCTGCCATGCGGTTAATGCATAAATACCAAAAAAAAATCTTGCACATCAGAATTTTGAACTTTGTGTACTTTTGTACTGAAGAAAAACATGTACTTATTTAAAAAGTCTTCTCTTTTTATACGTCGAACAATTGAACCTAAAATTTGATATAGAATTACAGTTGTAGTTATAAGATCACATCAAATTTCAGATAAAAGATAGTTCAACCTATAAATATGGTGAGTTCAACTATTCTACAGTAATAACAAAACATGCTGTATTAAAATCTTTAAATACATTTTCTAAAAAAAATTGTTTTTTCATTATTTTCTGCGTTCATTCAGAAAATTTTTCTACAATATTTAAATTAGATTTTACCCAAATATTTTATTTGATGTTAGTAATGCTATTATATAAATTTAAGCTTTAGAGTCACATTTATTAATTTTATCGAAATTCAAATGAAAGAAAATTGGTAATTTTTAATAAAAAAATTTAATTATTTATAAAATTAAGAAAATTTTGCAAACATTTTGAGTTACTGGAAATCTTTTCGTTCATAACACAGCTAAATACATTAGTTATGTACAGTAAAAATAATTGAAATATATTGCTTAATATGTACTGTACTGTACTTAATGTACAGAAAAAAGAATTGAAATATATTCCTTAGAATTTGCTATAGAAAGTTTGGAGCAAAATCAAATTTTCATTAAAATTTAATTAAAAATCGCTATTAATTTCAAGTTTAATAAAATGTTCACTGAAATTTCACTACCATTCTTTGTTTTATTCTCGCTTATAATTAAAAATATATTTGTGTTCTTAGGTTTCAAAAAATGCTTCGAAGGTTGTCTCATATCTTAAGCCTACCTATAAACATTACAACATATCAACAACGTTATATATTTTATGCATTCCATCTATTTTAGCACAAGTTGCCAACGTATGCATTTAAAATATAACAATAACGTAAAATTTGAGTTCGTATACACTAACTTATTCGCTACAAATTAGAGAACTCATTAGAATTCCGTTTTTCGTTGGTTATTACTTATATTTGTAACTTCAATAAAATTAATTTAAAATTATAATATGCAATTTTTTAAATGTTATTTTCAATCTCTACAAATTAAATTCGAGTTTTTAAAAAGGATTATTTTATAACTGTTCTTACAAATAATTCAACAAATCACTTTCCTTTCAAACTTCTCCAATAAAAAAATCACGTGGCTTTCTGTAACATTTTTCAATTACTCTTTGAAAAAAATATACTATTCATTCAAAAACGTACCCTTAATAAAAATGTTTTTTAATTTTCTCCAAGTTGACAGCTCTGGCAAACGAGCACTTTAAACAATCTTTTAATCAAAAAAATAAATGAAAGTGTTTCTTCTATTTGCGCAAATAACAAAGAACCTTTTCATCTTAAATGGCGAAATAATTTGTTTACTCTAAACAATGCCGATTTCTTCCTTTGCTCCCCCACGATTTCAGAAACAAAGGCTAATTTCAAAAGATTTGATTCAGCTGCGATCGTAATCTCAAACAGTTAACTCTCAACACAATGTGGATTTCATGAGTATACTATTGATCGAGAAGTTGTTTAAAATGATTTCCCTGTTAGATTTGCACCTGCTCGTCGAGTTAGGACATCATCAACTGATTTTTTGAAACGTCCATAGAGGTTTTAATGTTTGATATTCTAAAATATATCCTGAATGTTTTCAATGACTGATTTTGGTATTTTGTGACCCTAAAAAGTACAAATAATAAGTTCCTTGTTTTGATATGGTCAGTGTAGTTTCAACATTAAGCACATTATTTTTAATGTGTTAATTATTTATTTTAGTTTAATATTTCTTATTTTATTAACATTGTTAATATATATTTGTTTTTATTTACTTATTATGATTCCAGGTGGCGCTCACTCAGTTTTGTACACAATATAATTGAAGCAAATGTTTAATTTTCTAATATACTAGTAACTAATTGGAAGTAATAGGATAGATAAGAACCTGAATAACTGTACTTGTTAAAGCATTAACATTATCGTAATATTTTATCATTCATAGAATTTGCAGTTTTAGAAACTTATTTATTTGACAATTAGGAAAATAAAGTTTGTTAATCGCAAATATAGTAATAATTAAAGTGTGTTAATATGTTTAGATAATTGCCTAAACTGCTAAGTTGGGAATTTGTCAATGATTTTTTTTGAACGTATAAAGTCCATTTTATTTACATTAGGAATATTATTTGTACTGTACAATAATGATCTAATCTTTATTAATTGACAAACCATCTTTGGTGACTAGCTGGTAGGTGAGGAATATTGTTTGTGTTAATTGAAATTAAATTGTTTGTTAAAACTTGACATTCAGGATTTATTTCAAAAAAAACTCTTTTAAGAATCAAATTGGAATAGATATTAAATTCGCGTTATTTTAGCTATGTCGAATTTTATTGAAGTTGAGATATTTCAAAATGTATGCTTTGAAGATAGAGCTTATTTTCATTTGCATGAAGTTAGCTATTTGCCCCATATTTATTTATATTGTCGCATAGAAAAGTGACAGTCGACTCTCCAAGCAGAAGATTTGTCAGTCACTGTGTTCTCAGTTCAGAATTGAGTTAATAAATTGGTTTAGCTCTACTTCTTGTGTGTGTCATTGCGTTCCACACTAAAGTATCTACGTGACAATATATCGCGCATCTCCTATATGATTCATAATTATGTTTTAATTTTTTTTCATTCAACCAATTTTATAAGTTGCTTCTCAATCCATATTATTTCAAAAGTGGTTCATCCATCTAGTTCTTGAGTTTCGCGTTCACAGCCGTATTGACAGAATAATAACAAAAGCATGTATTTCAGACCAAAGCGGGCAGATATGTCAAAATCTCGAATTCGAATCTGTTTTGACAATTCCAATACTTTCTCTTTGCATATTTCGTATAGAGAAAAAAAAGCAGCGAGAGTGGTTTTTCCAAAACTTTCTCATGTACTCTTTAACAAAGGGATTACACCAAAGAACGCCTTCCATAGCAAATGCTTCCAATAGTTACGAAATATTAACCTTTAACTTGAATTTAGCATTTCTACTTAATGCACCGAGTGATCCTTGGTGAGTATTTTGACGATTCATCTCCGGCATGCGATTAATAGTGTCGGAAAATCAAATTTGTATTTTATACACATTTTTTCTTTGAATCGATTGAAACAAAAAATTAGCATGAAACTGCACTTGCAGTTACACAATCCCATACTAAATATGATATATTTAAACAACTGCGTTTTTGAACTGTCGCATTTACCTGTATCTGAACCTGTAACAGTCAGTCAACCATTAGTTTGATTTGGCTCAAAATTTGACAGGTGTCTACATTATAGATGTTAAATCTGTGTACCGAATCTTATCTATCTAGCTCTCTTCGTTTTGTAGTTATCGTGCTAACTTATATTCGTACAGACGGACTGACAAGCTTCCTATGAATAGATTTTATTCAAAATCTGACAAAAATATGCAAATTTGGTGTAAAGACCCCATACCAAATTTCAACCATCTAGCTC
This sequence comes from Argiope bruennichi, assembly GCF_947563725.1. Lineage (NCBI taxonomy): Eukaryota > Metazoa > Arthropoda > Arachnida > Araneae > Araneidae > Argiope > Argiope bruennichi. The sequence continues at coordinate 44,356,287 of NC_079158.1, forward strand.
AAAGCGATTTGATCTTTGTTACAGACAGACATTTTCCAAAAATCTGCTTTTCTTATTCAGTGTGATCTGAAACTTGAAAATTCGCCAAAAATCTCAAATTCAAATTTTTTGGCGAATTTTGGCGAATTTTTTGGCGATACTCTCTATGTACGAAAAAATAAAGCATTCTTGCGTCATGCCCTACGAGAAAAAAAAATAAAAGAGTCACTTGAAATCACTCTCATGACAAATATAGCAACGCACGCCATAAAATACCTAACTGCGTGTTATATAGCATCATGATGACCTCTCAAGTCTTTAACTCCCCCATAAATTACGAAATAGCTTTCAAATTTAAATTAGCGCAGAGCATTTGACGCATGTCACGTGAGCTCACGTTTACTCAATACATCTTCGATATTATTTCAATCGAATAAAACCTGAAACAGTCATATAAATTCATAGTGGCCTTTTATATGACAGAAAAAGCGATAAATTACATATCAGACATTTTTAATTTATAGTCTTTCTGTCTATAACAAAGCAGACCTTATCTTTTTTTTAAGATTGCGGGAAATGCATCACGTTTTGAATCACGTTTCAGTTCAATGAGTGAAGCGATGAGCAATCGTGATCTTACAAATTTAGTATGTAGCGTGTGGTAACATCACGTGTGCAGTCATGTTTGAGTAGCGCGATTGGATTAGACTCCTTTTAACAATAATCTTGCCTACTTTGGACTCTTTTGTTAGTATATGCTTTATATCAAGGGTTACTAAATTTTTACTTTCTCGTATAGATTATATAGAAAAAGTACAATAATCATCGAAATATCCGATCTTGATTAGACCAAGTTTTAGACCGAAAAGCACATTTTTGGAAAATGTCCGTCTCTCTGTCTGTGAAAAAGATAACTCAAAAAGGCTTTGAGCTAGACAGTTAAAATTTGGTATACAGTCACTACACCAAATTTGCCGATTTCCGTTAAATTTTGAGTAAATTCTATACAGAGGAAGTCCGTCTGTCACGCTTTTCGAATATAAGATAACACGATATTTTACAAAACGAAGAAAGACAGATAAATAAAATTTACATACACAATTTAACACGGATTTATTATCTACTAGCCGCCTTTGGCGACCAGCCGGTTCGCCAGTATTACCGCTCGCTACAATTTTTAATTAAATATTTTAAGTAACTGGTCTCTTAATAGATTCTCAAACAAAACATTTTTAATCTTCAAATTTTGATAGTCATACCAAACTTATACTGTTGTTTAGATCGTTTCGTTCAATTTACTATATATATATATATATATATATATTGCTAATGTGTTGTCATTTCCGATAAAACTTCAACTTTAATTTAAAGTGGAAATGATGAAATTGCAATTAATATAAAGATATTTTTTAATAAAACCAAGCGTTTTATTTTATTTATCATCTTTATTGTTATTTATTTATTATAGCCGCATTTGGCGACCAGCCGGTTCGCCAATCTTAATGTTCGATAAAATTTTAATAATTAAATATTTTATGCAATTCCTACTTTAATAGCTTCTTCATCAAAATATTTTAAAACTTCAAATTTTGATTGTCATATAATTCATTCATAATATTATAAAGGCCTTCAGTCATAACGTAATATGTTTCTCTCTCATTTTCTGTTAGCACCTGTAGAATTTATGCTTTAAATTAAAGTGGAAAGAATTAATCTTCAATTAATATGATAATATTTTTTACTGAAACAAAGCATTTTTTTATAATCTGATTACTGAAAATAGAGTCACTGAGCGTTTAAACTTTATGGGCACTAAATAATATCTTTCTTAATTTATGTAATATCTCAAGAGTTTCTCAACAAAATTTTCTTAGATTCATTATGAGCAGATCGATTAATTAACAATGTTTAAATTTAAATGCATCAAACACTAAGAAAATAAAACGAATCGTTTAAAATAAACGGTTGAAAACAGGTTTTAAAAAAACTACTTAAAAGACGATGGTCTTAAAACTATAAGCATATAAAAAAATATATATAACTAACATAAATACAATTTACTTACAAAAGCATGCAACTAACCCAAAAAAAATTTAAATCATCCATTGATAACGGTTGTCATGGCAACAGTCAGAACAGAATGCGCATGCGTGAACTTTCTTCGCCAGTTACGTAACGCAAATACGTGATTTTTTCTACGCCAGTTGGGGTAACGCTATGCGGATTAGAAATTTTTAATTTCCTTTATTCTGTTTTATTTTAATTCAAAAGTACTTCAGAATGAATCTGAAAGATTGATTCATTAACAATGTTTAATTTTAAATGCATCAAACATTAAGAAAATAAACAGAACCGATTGAAATAATCCGCCGAAAAATTTTAACCCTAGCCTCATTACTGTTGGGAGAAAAAAAAACTGAAGCCTTACTCATTTGGCGGTAGTGAAAATGGAAGATTTTTTTGGCGGAAAAGTTAGTTTTTAATTAATAATTAATATTCTAATTAAAAATTCGAAAAAAGGAACCCCAGGTGCACATTCTCAACCTCCAAGGTATACATGTAACAAATTTGGTAGCTGTAGGTCAAACGGTCTGGCCTGTAGAGCGCCAACAACCACACACACACACACACACACATTGAGCTTTATTATAAGTATAGATTATTATTATTGAATATGAGTATTGCAAACAGAATCGCTCGGTATTTAAGTCTTATGTGAACTACAAAATATTTTTCATAATTTATGTAATATATCAAAGAATAATTCAACAAAAATTTCTCAGATTCAGCATAAAATTCAGTTTTTAGTTTTGCTTTCAAAAGGGTTGAAATGAAATCAGTAATAATATTTTGTTCCGGCCTATAAATATATTTCAAAAATTATGAAGTCTAAATTTAATGCAGTAAGGTATTATATTCTGAGAAATATTCTGGACACACCAAATTTTAAATAAATGAATGAATGTTTCTATTTTCCAAGATCAACTAAGACTTATTTATGAAGTTTTGAATGTTAAAAATTTAGAAAAACTCAACATTTTCATAATCTTAGGCCAATTTTTCTTGAGAAACCTGCGCGCTTATTGGCGTAATTTTTTTTTTTTTTGAAGCGATCGATGGAAAATCTAAAATTATCCTTTTTTTATTGAATAGTGCTATTCAAATTTTCATAAATCAGTCAGTTTAAGTGATTGATTTAGTTGATTGGAAATTCACTCTTTTTATTTAAAATATTAGTGTTTCAAGAACATTTTGTTAATCGTGATTTCAACAGCAGAAGTGCTCGTACACAATAAAAATAAAATTTAAGCTACTCGTGCAGCTTAAATTTTATTTTTATTGTGTACGAAAAAAATTGTTGAAAAATATAGTTAAAATATTTATTTAAAAATTCATTAAAAATAGAAATTTAATTTTAAGGTTAAAACATTGGTATCATTTAAAAGCTAAATTTTTGATCTTTAATTTCATGTAAAAATCTTTTTTGTGCGGTAATATTTTCGGAAGTTATAGCAGAAACACGACAAAATTTCGCTTAATTTTTAAATAAATAAAATTCTAATTAAAAATTCGAAAAAATAACCCCCTGGTGCACATTCCCGGCCTCCAAGGTATACACGTGCCAAATTTGGTAGCTATAGGTTGAATGGTCTGGCCTCTAGAGCGCCAACACACACACACACACACATTGAGCTTTATTATAAGTATAGATAGTGTAAGCACTCGTCAAATTTTCAGCCATATCCAACAAAGGGTTTATTGTCTGTCGGTCAGTACTTCCAGAAACATGTAAACGCGATGATTCAAAAACATATTGACTTAAATATATCAAATTTGGTATGAGATTTCGAGACCATAAGTGCAGTCTTGTGTCAAATGTTTGTTTCAATCGGTTGAAAAAAACGTGTCTAAAACATAAATTCGATTTTTAGATACTACTAACCGCATGTCAGGAATTAATCACCTATGGATTCGGTGAAAATTCTAAATTCGTGCCAAAAAATATTCCATAACTACTGTACGCCATGGCAATGTAAGACAATGCCATTAATTAGAGAGTATGCGAGAAAGTTTTATTGAGACCACTTCCGTTGGTTAAATATTGCGACATACTTTTCATACGAGCTAAGTGGATGGAATTTGGTACGTAGACTTAATACCAAATTTGTTGATTTCTATCAAATCATAGACGAAATTTTGTATACAGGTTCAGCAATTGAAATGTAGATTTAAATCGAATTTTGAACCAAATCTGTCAAGGAGTTGACCGTCTGTCTTATGTACATTTACATACTGATAAGCGCAATGACACATAAATGAAATTTTGTATGTAATCTTATGATTGTTATTGTGGCTCTATGTCAAATTGTAATTCCAATCGGTTGGGAAATTGGTGTTTAAAGCACATATTCGAGTTTCTGACATGTATTAATTGCATACCAACAATGAAGAAAGATAATATTTTTATTAGAGAATATCAAAGGGTTGACCGTCTGTTGGTCTGTAAATTTGCATGCATTTAAACGCAATGGCTCAGATAAATGAAATTTGGTATGCTGTCTTGTGATTACAATTATAGTTCTATGTCAAATGTTGGCTTCAAACGGTTTGATAAAAAGTATCTAAACTATATATTTAGTTTTCTGATTTTTATATTTATCGCATGCCAGCAATGAAGAGCTATAATACTTTTATTAGAAAGTATGCTAACAACACTTTGGGCGAGAATTTTCACTGATTATAAAACCATATTCATAACGACCCACTTTATGGAAGTTTTTTCGTAGACGAAAATCGCACGTTCTTTCTGAGAAAGTTTTTAAGGGTTAAAACGAAACTTTCATGAAGCTTGGTGAAGATTTTAAGCCTATATCAAGATTTTGTAAATATTGTGTTGGAATATGCAGATGCATTCAAGATCTTTCTAAAACCTAACAAAAAATTGACTCAGAATCCACAAACTGAAACCTCTAGTGGATATTGTTGTATCATGTACGGTCTTTGACTTGGGAAAAATAAGAGAAAAATAATGATGCAGATTCCTTTGCTTAAAATAATTTAACTTCCCATTAATTTTTGTACAATTACAATATCCTGATATAACTCAAAATTAAATTTCAATAGAGCAAGAAATATAACTACATAACAATACGTGTCGCTGATATCATAAATCTGTTTGAGCTCACAATAGTGCATTTCGTGCTAAATCCGGTCGCCAAGTCGAAAAAAAAAGCACAAATCGTTATCATCTTAACAATATAGATATTACAAACAGCCTTATTTCAAAAAAACTTAATTAAATTTAATTAAACGAAATAAAATTTAATTAAACGAAAAAAATAAAAAAATTTAATTTAAAAATTTAATTAAACGAAAAAATAAAAAAATTTAATTTAAAAATTTAATTAAACGAATTAAAATAATTCATTATAACATAGCACTTCAATAGTAAAATTTCTTTTTAGCACAAACAGGGAATTGGCGAAAGCTCTACCTCAACATGGTATTCTAGAACATTCGGAATCGCATTTATTCGAATCTTCTCAATTTCTTTTTTAATTCCGATAGATAACATTTTGAGCTAAAAATATATTGCGACAGTATTTCCTTTGGATGAAAAAAAAATACATCTTGATTGTCAAATCGGAAAATAGCAAATCACTCTTCTGACTTGTCTCATATTTATGATTATATTTCGACAAGATAAACAAAAAATTCCGACTAATTGGAAAGATCCAAAATGTAGTGAAACATCAAATTCTATGGATTAATCGTCTGATGATAAAAAATTTTCTTCTTCCATTATAAGAAAAAGTAAAAATGAAGTATGAACTATAATAAATAACAGGCGAGATGGCCTTCCCGAAACTTTCTCGTATATTTCCTGATAAAAGAATATACCTCCTACCTCGAATAAAATTATGGACCTTGTTCAAGACAAAGAACATCATGAGAGCTCAGATTTTTATTTTCCGAGTCCTGTGTATGAAAGTGTTGGGCTTCGGAGAGTAAAGAAAATAACATAAAATGTATTTTGGTAACCTTCCTGCTTGGCAGCATGAGCCGTGGTGGTTAGGTGGGTCACGTGCTCGGGATCCAATTCCAACAGTCATATAAGCGATTCTATGCACGTACGATTATTTTACTTGATAAGGACCAGAAGTTTCAAGATGGGGCTACCAAGGTTTTAAAGTGCCCGAAACAGATATCGTTTTTGTCTCCGATCATGAATTAGAATTAGGAAGCCCATCGAAATATGACCGTCATTTTGCTTTAAAACGAAATGTAAATATATATATATATATATATATATATATATATATATATATATATATATATATATATATATATATATATATATATATATATATATATATATATATATATATATATATCCTTAATTAAACTAATATTAATCCAAGTGAATGCAAAATTTAATAGTTATTTACGCCGGGATAACCTGGTTGGTAGGGCGTTGGACTCGCATCCCTTAAGTTGTGAGTTCGAACTCCGCCGGCCGAAGTCTCCGTCTGTGTGGTAGCTGGAGCACGTATAAATCTGTCGTGGTCGCAAAGTCCTCCATATCGAGAATAATACCACTGGGGATACTGGATCAGAGATGATCGTTCTCTGATTCAAGTCTAAAGTACGATCTGTGGATGAGTGAATAAAATGCATGAATGAAGTTCACCTCGTAAAAAGGGTTTCGACGCGTGAGTCGTTAAGTCGTACTCTTGGGGCTAGTTTAGCGCTACTATAAAAACAAGAGACGCTCACTTGGCTTAAATCGCTGACAGGTAAGTGTCAGTGGACTTGTAAAGTGCCGTAAGTCACAACACAACAACAATAGCTATTCACAATTTTAGAAGCAAAATCACACTGAATTTCTTTATATAATTTTCTTGTTTTCGAGTTATTGCGCTTATGTACATTTCTATATACATTCAATACTCTAACAGGTTTGATTCAAATTTGATACACATCTGAAGTTTAAATGATAAACTGAAAGTCAAATTTCATTCATCAAGCTCTTGGACATAAACCTGTAACATTTAGAGTAGAGATTGCAAATTTGAACCAAATTTGATATCGATTGAATAATTGAAACAAAAATGTAACGCAGAGCTACAATTATTATCATAAGATCTCTTACCAAATTTCATTTATTTCAATCATTACGTTTTTGAGTTAGTGCGTTTACAAGCATGTAAAGCCGGCGTTCTGGCATAGGGGTGCGCGTCTTCCCCGTGATCTGGGCGTCTCGGGCATGGTTGTTCTATCTGTGAGATATATGAATGTGCCCCCCTGTAAAAAGGGGTTGTGCAAGCGAATGTGACGCATGAAGTAGTTAAGTCTTGCATTTGGCCCTAGTTGGCGCCAGTGAAAAAAACAAGAGACGCTCACTCGCCTTAAATGGCTGACAGATAACTCTCAGCAGGCTTGTAAAGTGTGCCATAAGTAATAACATGCAACATGTAAAAGTACAGAGAAACAGACGAGTAAGAACATTTTGACAGATATGGTTCAAAATTGAATGCAAATCTGCAACTTAATTCTTAATCTTGTGTACAAATTCCATTCTACAAGCTTTTAGATTTTCTTGTTATCAGACAAACTGATAGACCAACTTCTTGTCGAAGGAATTTATCCAAAATTCGATTTAAAAGTAGAAATTTAGTGTAAAGGCCACAAAAATCTGACTTTATCTTCGTTTGCGAGGAAATAAACAGAAATTCGTATTTAAATTATTGTTAAACAAAATTTACCGAATAATTTTCACTCACGGTGTTTCTTCCAGTTGTTTTTGCTTAAAATTCGGTTTAAATAGAAATAAATAAAGAAAGATAGTACAAAAATCTTTGAGATCACCATGATATCATCCTATTTGATATACGAACCTATATTTAAGAAACCGTGCTCTTACATTTTTTGAGATTCCAGAAGAACGAATTATCAGAATCATGATTTAATTAGCTGAGTTCTGACTGGTTTCAGTTGAATGATTCTTTCAACCTTCGTTTTCATTTTTACAGGCTGATTTATTGATACTTTTGGACTTTCAAACGAGACATATTTTGATTAAATCATAAATTTTAATGTTAGTTTTAGATACATTAATGAATAACATTGAAATCAATTATCATTCACTTTTCTTTATTATATAGTCATTTCAATACAACAGATTTCTAACAAATGAATGTAGTCGTTGATCAGCATTTTCCCGGGAAACTGCGTCACGATTGCTAGACGAGGGACTGAATCTTTTTTATAAAGGCGAGTTTACACTCAGCCAGTCATAAGATGGCCAGTAAGACAACGCATGCGCAGAAAGAGACTGATTTTTGTTTGCTATAATTTCATAAGATAGATTCAGGCATTCCATGCCTGGTTATAAATTGCCACTTTGGCGTCCCTGAATTTTTCTTTTTCACAGCGTATCGTATTAAAATGATGGATATTGATACAAAGAAACATGGTAAAATAAAAAAAAAGTTCAACAAACCTAAATTTGAAAAAAAATGGCAAATAAAATGAGGGAAAAAAATGCAACTTTGAATTAGAAAGAACAAAGAGCAAAAGATGTCGGAATGAATCTATACTACTATTATAAATGTGAAAGTTTGCATGGATGGATGGATGGATGTTTGTTAGTCAATCACGCCAGAACAACTCAACAGAATTGAATGAAATTTTGCTGAGAGATAGACTATAGTCTGGAATAGGACATAGGCTACTATTTATTCCGGTTAATTGAGTGGTTAATTATTTATTAATTAAAAACTAACTTTCCCACCAAAAATCGCCAAATGAGTAAAGCTTCAGGGTTGTTATTTTTTTTTCCCACGCCAATGAGATTAGGCTTAACATGATTTTAACTATTATTTCAAACGATTCTGTTGATTTTCTTAGTGTTCGATACATTTAAAATTAAACATTGTTAATGAATCGATCTTTCGGATTCATTCTGAAGTACTTTTAAATAAAAATAAAACAGAATAAAGGAAATTAAAAATTTATAATCTATATTGCGTTACCCCAACTGGCGTAGAAAATTCATACATTTGTGTTGCCCCAATTGGAGTTGAAAATTCACACATGGTCAGGAGTAACAAAAGATAAAGCCATTGATGCAATGAATTCCAATCTTTTTCCACGCGTACGAAGTCGCGGGTAAAGACTAATGAATAATAAGTGATAAAATTTTTTACTCCAAAAAAAAAAACCTGCCAAATTCTACAAACACATGCGCACTAAGGGAAAAAAATACAATATAACGGCATGTTGTTGTCCCGTCTGAACAAGTACTAACCATGGACCAAACAGCCTTTTTCAGCCATTCTAAACATGCGTTGCCTACTGGCAGAGTGTAAACCCACCTTATGCATAAGATTTTGTACAATATCTCAATCTGTACGATATTCTGGGCGCTGGTCAATGCAGTAAAATGTTGTTTACATTTTAAGCTAATGAGGCTAGTCAAATAATACATATGCACAAATAGCTTTATAGCTAATAATTATATGCAGTTAAAGTAAATACAATAATAATTACAGTAGACTCCCGATTATCCGCGGGCGGTTTATCCGCGCCTGCCGCACAAAGGTGTTTTTTTTTTTTTTTTTTTGACTGATTTCTTCAAAAAGGTGCAGTTTTACAGTTATGCTTTTGTAATTACATAATGCATTACAGTAATAAAACAGTACATATGTATTAATTTTTTTGTGTATCCTTGACGCCTCTCGTAAGTACAAAGCACTTTTCTGTTTTCATTAACAAAATGCATTTTAGGTTAGTTTTGAGTGATATACTAAAACAGTAAGCGTTAGTTAAACATTTCCTGCTGTTTATTTTACGTTTTATTGTACAAAAAACGATTTTTCAAAGTTGGAATGACTGTTTTCTCTTTTGCTATACTCGTTTTTAGCTTTTTTCGGATTATTCGCGATTTTTGTTATCCGCGGCGGCAGCGCCACCCAATTCCGCGGATAATCGGGAGTGTACTGTAATTGGAAAATCTAAGGCATGTTTCTCTTTTTGCCATATAGGAGCTACTAAAATATTCACAATTCCATAAATTCTTATAATTTTCTTGTACTTGACAATATTGTTTTGCACGAGAATTAAAAGAAAACTGCAATAATTTCTTTCATGCGCAATATCTCTCTCTTTTTTTCTTTTTTTTTGTCTTTGCATATGTCTCATTCACAGCAAAAATATCACGTGTCCAGTTTCTTCCAAACCTATGGATGCCACAGATAAGTCCAATTTATTAGCCATGCATATCAATAAAGAAATAAACTATCGAGCCAAAATATCAGCAAAGAAGTGAAGATATGATCTCTGTCTTCATATCCTTTGTCAGTGAAACCTTTGAATTCGTCGTCTGTATTATTCAGTCATTTGTTCGTAATTTGCGGTATTAGAAATGATTATGTTTAAGACAACATAATGATTTTAACTTATTGCCAGGGAAAGATGAAATATCTCTTCATTTTCCCATTAAAACCTCAGACATTCGAAGAACAAAAAACTATATCATTGTGGTTACTCATTTCCAGCCGCATCAAAAGATCTTCGAAACGAAAACGTTTTCCTACTTTCTCCGCTAAACGTCAAAGCCTGTTCTACGCATGCGTTATTTCCCAGGTTTTAACTCAAACGTCATCGGTACGTTCACTTTCCAGATAACACTTTTGAGGTTTCTTCGTTGAATTTCTCCTCGAACAGATAATATGATGTCAGCTGAATTATTGCATAGGTTTTTTTTTAATTATTTCAAAGATAAATTCAACGTGAGAGAGTATAAATTGAATCATTTTCTGTTTTATTTAAGAAAAAGTTTCGAGAAGAATCCATTTTAACGTAATCATCCAATTAAAACTAGTAATTAGCACATAGACTAGTAATTAGTAGTATAAGAAAAAATTAAAAATAAAAACAAAAATAATTGCTTTTAGTCCAATTATAAGTTATTATAAATAAAATTCGAAGTTAAGTTTAGTTGATGCATGTCGGAGTTTCTTTTTGGCAATGACTGCATAACAATTCCATTTTTGTAGAAATCAGTTACAATTTTTCAAGTCTTTTGGCTGCAGACTTTTGTAACAGATTACATAGATGTATTTTTTTTTATAAAACACAAATATTATTTTTAAAATAAAATTACAATGTTAAAACAGATATGTAAATGCCCTTAATAATTATTTATCTCTCTTTTTTTAAGGTTTAATATAATGTTTTAATGTAATGTTTTAATGTAATGTTTAATGTAATGTTTTAATGTAAATAGACGTACAGTACTTATGTCAAATAAGTTTACAAACGTTTCAAATCCTTAACTTATTTAATCATATCTATTTTTGTTAACCAATTGGTTCGACAGGAATATTGATTGCATTTAAATTCAATTAAATCTTTTATGCAAAACTTAATATTCCTGATTCTCTCAATGAAGTATTTTTAAGCATTAAATGGCGAAACATTAAAGTCATGTTATTTTAATAGCCTTACACCCATTCTTTTTACTGTGTACATGAACCTTCATAATGTACCTGTGTGCTGTTAAAAATAATTATCAATAATCAACAGTTTTCTCATATTGTAAATTGTCTCAATTATCTCATTACGTAAATTGCACGTTATCTTTTCCTATAATGCAAGTTCGCTTTCTCATTCATTATCCAGATAATTCTAGATAATTATCCGTTATATAATTAACATTATCCTTCATTATCCAGATAATTATCCATTATATGATTAACATTAACCTTCATTATCCAGGTAATTCCAGAAAATTATCCATTTATAATTAACATTATCCAGATAATTAATAGAATCTAATGCATTCTCTTTGATCTATACTTATAATAAAGCTCAATGTGTGTGTGTGTGAATGTGTGTGTGCGTGTGTGTGTGTGTGTGTGTGTGTGTGTGTGTGTGTGTGTGTGTGTGTCTGTGTGTGTGTGTGTGTGTGTTGGCGCTCTACAGGCCAGACCGTTCGACCAACAGCTACGAAATTTGGCACGTGCATACCTTGGAGGCCGGGAATGTGCCCCTCGGGGTTATTTTTTCGAATTTTTAATTAGAATTTTATTTATTTAAAAAATAAGCGAAATTTTGGCGTGTTTCTGCTATAACTTCCGAAAATATTACCGCACAAAAAAGATTTTTACATCAAGTTAAAGATCAAAAGTTTATCTTTTAAATTATACCAATGTTTTAATCTTAACATTAAATTTCTATTTTTAATGAATTTTTAAATAAATATTTTAACTATATTTTTCAACAATTTTTTTCGTACAAAATAAAAATAAAATTTAAGCTGCACGAGCACGTTTCGCATTCATGGGGAATAAATTAGCTTTTTTCAAAATGTTGCCATCACATCGATTAAAGCTCCATTTAAAAATAAATTAAATCTTTTTGGAAATGAAATATGCAAAAATATGATTTTCGTCACGTGTCTGTAGGAAATGAAACAAATATGAAACATTATTTTTTTCTAAAAAATAAATTCAAGAAAAATTATTTTATGATCTTTTACCCTATCTGTATTATTAATCCAATAAATCAGTTTTATTTTAAGGCAAGTTTTGTTTAATATGTACAGGATATCTATTCAAATCAGGGCCACACTGCTAATTTGTAAACTTTTAGTAATAGACACAGATCTGCTAAAATGGTCTAAATGGAAAATGATTATATTTTATGTAACTTGATCCAATAAATACTCTAATATATAACGAATTTTTGATTTTACATAAAGCTTCTACTGTGGAAATCACGTTTAACAAAATGTTTTTGAAACACTAATATTTTAAATAAAGAACTAATTTCCAATCAACAAAATCAATCACTTAAACTGACTGATTTATAAAAATTTGAATATCACTATTCAAAAAAAAAAAAAAGGATAATTTTAGATTTTCCATCGATCGTTTTAAAGAAAATACGCCAATCAGCGCGCAGGTTTCTCAAGATTAATTAGCCTAAGATTATGAAAATGTTGAGTTTTTCTAAATTTTTAACATTCAAAACTTCATAAATCAGTCTTAGTTAATCGTGGAAAATAGAAACATTCATTCATTTATTTAAAATTAGATGTGTCCAGAATATTTCTCAGAATATAATACCTTACTGCATAAAATTTAGACTTCATAATTATTGAAATATATTTATAGGCCGGAACAAAATATTACTATTGATTTCATTTCAATCCTTTTGAAAGCAAAACTAAAAACTGAATTTTATGCTGAATCTGAGAAATTTTTGTTGAATTATTACGCAAATTATGAAAAATATTTTGTAGTTCACATAAGACTTAAATACCGAGCGATTCGGTTTGCAATACTCATATTCAATAATAATAATAATAGATAAATAACAACAAAAATGATAAATAAAATAAAAGGCTTGGTTTCATTAAAAAATATCTTTACATTAATTGCAATTTCAGCATTTCCGCTTTAAATTAAAGTTGAAGTTTTACCGGAAATGACAACAAATTAGCAAAATATATATAGTAAGTTGAACGAAACGATCTAAACAACAGTATAAGTTTGGTATGACTATCAAAATTTGAAGATTAAAAATGTTTTGTTTGAGAATCTATTAAGAGACAAGTTACTTAAAATATTTAATTGAAAATTGTAGCGAGCGGTAATACTGGCGAACCGGCTGGTTGCCAAAGGCGGCTAGTTATTAATAAAGATAATTTTTTTCCTACTATGAATTTTTTTCATGAAAACACCATTCATTAGTTGAAAGTTTGTTGTACGATTATAAAATTCGGACTCATGATGTAAGTATAAAATATTTTTAAAAATAAATAATGATGGATTCTGCAATTAAATCACAAATCTTAAAATTAAGTATAATTTTAATTTAAAAAGCAAGTTTCGCTTAGAAGTCAATTCTATTTATATAAGTATCCTTAGTTAAGACTTTTATTAATGGATTTAATTCGTAAACGCATAAGCCAATTGAAATATTCTTTCCAGAACTTTCTCCCATTCTTTCTAATAAAGGGAATATTTCTTTTCCCCCTTCCTCTTAACTGCATAAAAATTACTAATTTTGGAGCAAACCATGCACATTAATACCCAAAGCTTAATTTATAGAGTTCCGCATATTAGCATCTTTGTACACTGAAGAAAACTGGACCGCCTTTTTCCGATTGATTGAAGCCAAAATTTGTCATTGACCAATAATTTGAGTAACAAAATCAGATATCAAATTTATTTATCTATGTCATTTAGTTTTTGAGATATCGCATTTGCAGGTATGAGAATATACAGACCGACAGACGATCAATCCTTTGAAAGAGTTGGCTCAAAGTTTGACACATATATGTAGTATAGATGCTAAAACAGTGCATCAAATTCAATTATCCAAATCACTGTAACCAAATTGTATTGTAATTGTACCAGCTCAGTACTTTTTGTAGTTATTGAGTTCTTTTTTATCTTTATAGTTAGGCAGACAAATTTCCTGCGAATGGATTTGTTCAAAATTTGATAGAAATATACAAAATTTCGATTCTGGTTCAAAGCGTTTTTGTGTTTTCTTGCTCACAAACAGATAGAGCAAACCGACAGTACAAAAATTATTTCAAAAATGTGTTTTTAGGGCTTAGGAATATCTGAAACTTGGAGATTCGGCAAAGCTCTAATTCGGGATTTTTTTTTTTTTTTTTTGACGATTACAAGGTTTTTTTATTCATTTATTTTATTTTCTCGTATATGTAGTATAGAGAAAGTTTAGTAATCGTCAAATTTAGTGTAGTTTAGTTATATACGTAATTTTGAACCTCGGTCAGATGACGAGGACGACACCTGAGCTGGCACCCCCTCTCCACACCACACCAGCGGAAGACGTATGGCATGACGGATTTAACGTGCAACAGACCCCCTTACATGGCGGTTCTTCGGTGGAATTGGGTCTCGAACCTGAAACCCTACGGTTCACAAGCCGAAACGTTGCCACCAGGCCACCGCAGCCTAATAATCGTTAAAAAAATGGATTTCTAGATTTTGACGGATCACTACGTTTTAGACCTCCCAGATTTCGATAAACACATTCTTGGAAAATGTCCGTCCCTTCGAATATATGATAACTACAAAACTAGATAGATAAGATAGCTAAGATTCGGTAGATAGATAAGACTCGGTACACAGATTTAAAATTCAATAGTACAGACACTATCAAAGTTTGAGGCAAAACCAACAACAAGTAGATCATCTGTCGGTCGCTATTTTCAGAAATATGATAACACAAAAATTCAAAAATGCAATCACTGAAATGTATCGAATTAGGTATAGGATTCCGTGACTATATGTGAAAGATTTTTTTTTGTCCAATCTTTGTTTCAATTGCTTAAAAAAATGTATCTAATCTTGTAAACATATTTCGATTTTCGGATACTATTAATGCATGCCAAGGATTAATCACCAAGAAAATTCGCCAAAGATACTCGATAGATAGATAGACACTCTAAATTAACGCCAGAAGTAAATATTTCGTAGCTATTGTAAGCCAATGCCACGTAGTCGTTCTCTGGTATGACAAGTTTATTAGAGAATATGCGAGAACGTTTTGGGAAGACCACTTCAGTTGGTTTGTACTTGGCATACAAAAAAGTAAAAGCAACCCAACAAAATAAAGATGAAATCTATTGCGCATTTTACATGAGAAAAACTAAGTCTATATGAGATGTCTTTGCATTGAGAGAGATAGCTTGCAAATGGATGATTTGTACAATGACGTTTACCACACGATTATGATGTAAAGTGAAATGAATTCTTTTAATGATACTTACAAATGATTGTTTAAAATGTAAATAACCAAAGAGAGCGTTTAGAATAGAGGAAGATTTTTAATTTAAAACTTTCCAAATTTATTTCCCCAAAAGAATATTATAATGTTTAACAATGGGAAATACCGGTTTCGGTTTAACTAATCATATATTCTTGGCGCA
Source organism: Argiope bruennichi (assembly GCF_947563725.1). NCBI lineage: Eukaryota > Metazoa > Arthropoda > Arachnida > Araneae > Araneidae > Argiope > Argiope bruennichi. The sequence continues at coordinate 44,372,242 of NC_079158.1, forward strand.
TGGTCGTTACAATCAACACCCACTAAGACTAATTCATTGTAACAAGGAAAAGTTTAACTTCTGATAACCTCATATCAGCATACATTTGATACTTCAAACCTACTTAAGTTTATTCATCAATTAGTGTTGTACCCTTGAAGCTTTGACCCGTACCTTTCAAATTTTCTTCTTCCACGAACACCTCCACTCAACACAGATTCCAGTTCTTTGTGCCGAAACGAAGGCCTTCTTATAGAAAAATTCAGAAGTTACCTGTCATTGAAACGCCACCGGGCGTCACATCGAAAAACAACCTTCCTCATTTCCTCGTTCGAAGTTTGCCATTTTATATGTGCCACGCACAGAAAGCTATACCTCATTTTCGCAGGTGAACGATTGCAGTGGATCATCCAGCCTTGAATCGCGACGACATGACACTTCGTGCTGATACGAGGTCCTTCAAAACTAACTTCTCAAGGCCGATGAGAAAACGTTTTCGCCTACCAAATGCAGTTTTTTGGTAGATAACGTTCTTTTTCCGAAGAAGATCGTTCGATTCGCCCTGAAAATCGCCGTCTTACTGCCCGAGTTTCATCGCTTTTAATGAAGTGCTCTGTTCATCATTTTTCTTTCAAACTAGCACTAATCGGAACGTAAAGTTCTCATATTAAAATAACGATCAGACGATTTTTTTTACTTGTTTAACTGCTAACCGGAGTTGGAATTAAGCAATGTAAGAATTCCTGTCGAATTCTTATGATGTGATAGAACTGATTTTGTTCTTTTTGTATGTGTGTAATAGTGCGAACCAAGATTTCCCGCCAATCTTTGTGGAACATGTGTGTTTACGAAATACACTGTGTTCTACTTAGAGAATCAGTTATGTAATATCGCTGACTCGGATTTGAATGCATTTCTTCTCAGCTTAGGAATTAAATTTAAATATTTCAACTGATGTTCTATTTATGGTGGGCTTGTTTTAATTAAAAAATCTAGGCCAAAACCTGATTACAGATATAATTATTACTTTACCATTATTCGTTTTAGTTTATTGTTAATTTTATTTAAAAAAATATATTCCGCCAAAGTTAATTTAATTTTATTGATTAGAACTAGATGATAAATTCTTAATAATGTTATTTCAACAATATAAAGCTTACTTATGTTGTGACAAGTTATATATTTTAATGTATTACGCATCTGTATATTAATATTTAACAGATATTGTGAAAATATATTTTATCTAAAAAAAAAGGTTTCCTTAATAAAAATATTTTAAATATACAATATTTGAATAACATATACAGAGAGAAGAATCAAGCACAGAAATTATTTAATCTTATTTCCGTATATTTTTTACTCAAAAATTGAATTTTAATAACAGATAAAAACAATTTGAAAGAAAAAGAAAATTGAATATCTTAGAGCTATAAAAATATTGATTAAAAATAAAATTATTTTTTTCTTGTCACCAGAAATAGAACATTGATACGAACAAATAATCCTACTGATGAGTAAGAATTGTTTATTTTTTCTTTCGAATAATTAATTTCCTTCGCGCGAGTATATTTCTTTTTTGTTTTAGTTTCATTAAATTCTGAAACTGTTCAAACAATTACAATCATTTCAGATATTTCGTCTGCAAAAATATTTCTAGTTGTTTTCACAGGAATTCGAATAACTTCTGGTATATTTTATTTTTGAATAGGAAAATAAATTAAATTATGGTTATTTTAGAAAGTGCAAACTCAAAGGGAGATCATTTACGAAAATCATCTTGAATACAAAATCTGAGTATTGAAAGAACGCTTGTTCGAATTTTTAAAGTTTTATTAATATATAATTGTATTTAAGAACTAAAATTAAGGAGGATGTTAAAACTTTTATTTTCTATCACAAATAATGGTTTTTAAAATGTTCAAAAGCAGAATTCCCATCATCAAAAACTATGAATAAAATAAAACAAAATATTTCAGTGATACGAACTCAAAATTTACAAACAAGTGAAGCGGGAAAATGATAAAAAGAATTTTCATTTTGCAAGATAAATAGATACAAGTTAACTTGCAAATATTCCTTTTACACTATCAAATTAAATGCTAATCGTTATTGATATTGATATAACAAAAACAAACTTTCTAAACAAGATTATAATCGGATTAAAATTCTTCAAACACAAAGAATGAGTTTAAAAGTTGTTCTTACTTTTAAATTATTAAATTAAAAAATTAGATAAATTATTAACCATTTCTTTCGAGATTATCTGTACTTCTGGTTTCTTAACTGTTTTTTTTTTTCATATTTTATGCAAATTTTTATGGATATCAGTGTAAAGCAGACATATTGTAGTCGTTTAGGTTTCATTAAATAGCTCATTTAACACAAAAGTTATTTACTTGACATAGAAAGAGATTTATAGCGTTAAAACTATAAAAATGAACAATATTATTGCGATTGCTCGCTTGGCTCTTATTGAGTCTTCTCAACTCCAGGGGGCGCTATTTAAACAGCTTAGAATAATCAATGACATTAAATGTCACAAGAGCTACATAAACTCTCCCTGTAGTTGTAGTTTATAGTTTTTTTGAACTATTGTAGATATGAATTAAGTTGTTGAACTGCCAACGTAGCAAAATTGCTTCTTATTAAAGTTATGAAAAAAGAACATTTAAAAAAATCATGTGTAATGAAACGCAGCTAATAAATTTTAATCAATTATTTCCAAAGATTCCACTATTCTAAAAAAAATTGGATATTTTTGGATTACAAATATTTAGTTTCATATCTTTATTATTATTATTATTATTACTATCTAAAATATCCATTTTCTTCAGCAACAAAAAAATTATTCAAATTTCCAGTTACTGCAATCGAAAAAAATTTCCATGAGGTTAAGTATTAAAATCAACCACTTTTTCCAGAATTATACTCTTTTCTCAATGTGTCTGTTTATAAATGCAAGTCAAAAATGTAATAAATTAGACTTGTGAAATTCGGTATGTTATATTATCTTAGAATATATTTGTCTGTCTGAATGTCTACGCATATATGATCATGATAAACACAAAAAGATTAGGGAAAGAAATTTAACATAAGGTTTTATCAACAAAATAGAAACTCTTGTAAATTTTCACGTTATCCGGCAATTGATTGACCGTTTGTTGGTCTATGTAATTGTTTGTTTATAAACATGGTACTCAAATCAGAGGGAATAGTTAGTCTCCTCGAAATTTTCTAACATAATCCCTTGTGCATAAAATTTTAGATTTTGGGTAATGTCAAGAACGTCACAAGGACCTAGCTTTCTATTTCCAAATTTCTACATATGATAGTTTTGTGCAATTTATTATAGTAAAGGAAACTAAATAAGCTTTTTTTTTTCAAATAACTGTAACCGAAATTCGATACATTGCTTCGAATCTAGAAATAAATTGACATACCAAATTTTATTTAACTAATTCTTTGTGTTTTTGGATTTTCTGCGCTTACATGTTTGAGAATATTGCCACGTAGATACTTTAGTGTGGGACACAATAACACACACACACACACACAAGAAGTAGAGCTAAACCAATTTATTAACTCAACTCTGAACTCAGAACACAGTGAATGGCAGATATTCTGCTTTCATACTAACAGGGAAAGTTCCAGAATACTTTTCTGGAGACAGTAAGAAAAGTCCAGAACACTTGTCTGGTAAACTAAAGAAATGTCCAGAATCTTCTGGAACATGAAACAAAGGAAAAAAAATCAAGGAATTAAATACTTACACAGATTAAGAATCGCATCGTCTCCAGCGGGATTCGAACTTACGATCTCTTGATTAAGAGACCAGAGATATGATTATTCGGCCATGGAGAGTCGACTACCTCGTTTCAATGCGGCAATATACAGACTGACAAACAGTAAACCCTCTGAGAGTATTGATTCGAAATTTAAGAAGGATCAACTCATTAGATTTTAAAACTGTATTGAAAATTTCATTTATGCAAATTATTGTGTCTTTGAGTACTGCATTTACATGATTGTGAAAATACAAATAGATCTCTTTGTTGGATTTGGCTCATTAATTTGTTTGGATCTCAACAGAGACTCTTAAGACTTATAGAATAAATCTCTATAGAGTTCCACTCTCTATATTTATAGATTCTATATTCTCTTGAGATTTTTTCAGACATTTTTTTAGATTTTTTTAAATAAATCTGTCTACTTTATTTTATAAATCTAGCTGCTTACGCTTTATAATTATGGTGCTCATTTGTACTTGCATAAGCAGATTTCTTCTGAATCGATTTCATTCAAATATACCTTAGGCAATTGGCCTTGGAAGTCATTAATAAAGTCCCTAAATGTGACATTAAATTGTATACTGATGGCAGCAAACTCGACAATTTTGCAGCTAGTGGCTTCTATATTGTATCTCCTCAGTCTAGTTTTTCTCTCAGCCAACGAAATCCAGACTTCTGTTCCGTTTTTAGAAGCGAACTTCTTGCAATCGATGAGGAATTTAAGACCATTTTACACGAAAATAATTATAAGAACCTTTGGATTCTTACTGATAGCCGCAGCTCAATGGAACACCTTAACAATTGGACCTATGTTGGAGATAAAGCAAGTTTGTCTGTTCTTCAGAAGTTGAAGCTGATTTCACTTCAACATGATATTCATTTTCAGTGGATCCCATCTCATGTGGATCTACTTGGTAACGAAATAGCAGAGGGAAAGAAAGGAAGCAGCCTAGCGACTTCATCTTCTGCTGAGCTCACATACTTAGAACTCTTCTCTCAGGCAAAATCCCTAAATAAGAAAAATTGGATGGTACCCCCTACTCATGATTGGTATAGGGTCAATAAGCCGGGCCAGTCCTTAATTCTTCCTTGTGATAGAAAAACCAACACTTGCCTGTCGCACCTTGCCAGTGGCCACCTTAAATGTCTTTCCTTTTCTCAAGGTGAAAAATTTTACCCTCTTTGCCCGAAATGCTGCAAACGCCAGGCCTCTGTTGAACATATTCTAGACTGTTTAGGACTTTGGGGGGAAATTTATTCTTCTCCCTTCCTCGTTTTTGACTTTCTTCTTGTCAACGGATTTTTGAATTTGGTCTGACTAAGTCAGACCATGGAGATTAGCAGCAACAACAACAACATTTGTACTTGCATAAGCAGATTTCTTCTGAATCGATTTCATTCAAAATATGATAGAAATATGCAAATTTGATTTGAAGATCATACATCGAATTTCATACATCTAGTTGAAAACGTTTTTAAGTTGCCATGTTTAGAGATAAGTTGACAGTTACAACAATGGATTTCTCGGACTCATGGACATTTAAAAATGGGTATATTCGTCAAAATCTAGAATTTGAATTTTTTTGTATTTATATACTACATATACGAGAAAATAAACAGCAACGACTTATATAAATAAAATTTAGTATACAGGGTGTTCATTAATTATTGTCGGGGTTTCCGTATCTCATAACTTTCAAATAAAAAATATTACGCAAAAACCGATTACGTATTCGTAAATTACAACTCAAAGAATTTTATTAATGATATTAAAGTGCAAAGCTTGCACAATTTGCACTTTGTAGGCATTCAGCTGAAGGCGATTCTTTGAATAGTACTTTACGAATACATAATTCTTTGAGTTGTAATTTACGTATTCATAATTCTTTGAGTTGTAATTTACGAATACATAATTCTTTGAGTTGTAATTTACGAATGCATAATTCTTTGAGTTGTAATTTACGTATTCATAATTCTTTGAGTTGTAATTTACGAATACATAATTCTTTGAGTTGTAATTTACGAATGCTTAATTCTTTGAGTTGTAATTTACGAATACATAATTCTTTGAGTTGTAATTTACGAATACATAATCGCCTTCAGCTGAATGCCTACAAAGTGTAAATTGTGCAAGCTTTACACTTTAATATCATTAATAAAATTCTTTGAGTTGTAATTTACGAATACATAATCGCCTTCAGCTGAATGCCTACAAAGTGTAAATTGTGCAAGCTTTACACTTTAATATCATTAATAAAATTCTTTGAGTTGTAATTTACGAATACGTAATCGGTTTTTGCGTAATATTTTTTATTCGAAAGTTATGAGGTATGGAGACCTCGACAATAATTAATGAACACCCTGTATAATCTTATAACTGTATCAGAATGTGGACCCAGTCAGCCTAGAAAGTTGCCTAAGAATGCGCTGGTCTTCCTTTAAAGTAAATTTCGTGCTTTATTATTCTATTAGCGCTCCAAATGCGCAATATTGTGTCCGTATATGTTACGAATCTAGTGTGTCATCACAGCACGTGACATACTTCCAAACTTTTTTACCTCGTCTGTGATTCGTCGTGAAAATAAGTCTTATAAGGAGAAATGAACAGAACGCATCATTTGTATTAGCATATGAGAAAGTTCAGAGAAGAACATTCTCACTGATTTTCTGCCAGAACATTCCCTATCCTGACATTCCTGATTTTCTTTCATTCAGTCTCTAGAGAGATTACTTTTTATAGCATTTTTATATTTTGAATTGTTGTGATTGAATTTTATTTATTTCTCTGTATATATTAAATACCATTTGGAGGCTAAAACCTCAGCAATTTAATCAATTCAAACTTTTATCTAATACTAGTCTCCTATGGCGACCAGCTGGTATACCAGGATTAATGGTCGTCAGATTTTCAATTAGATATTTTTATGTAATTAGCTCTTAATGACTTCCCGTGCAAAATATATTCAAAGATTCAAATTTTGATTGTCATACAACTCATGTTCCATTGTAGTAGGCACTCTCCCTAATTTTCTTATCTTTTCTCATAAAACCCGAACTTTGATATGAAACGCAGATGATTAAATATTAACAAATACAAAAACTTTTTCTTGAAAACAAGCGAGTGTTTTTAAAAATATGAGCTCAGTAAAGAAAATTTTCAGTACTGAAGTCTTATGTGCACTACAAAATATTTATTTCAATTTAATTTATAAATTTTGGAATAAATTATAAATTTTCATTTATAATTTATTAAATATTCCTAAGAATTATTTCATAAAAAAATTCTCTAATTCAGAATAAAATTCAGTTTCCAGTTTTACTTTCAAAAGGATTTAAATGCGAAAAACATTTTTTTTATTTTATTTCAATCAGTAAATATACTTCTGAAAACAATCAGGAATTTCAACTTTTATTTATAATTTATGAAATATTCCAAAGAATTATTCCATAAACAATTTCTCTAATTCAGAATAAAATTCAGTTTCCAGTTTTACTTTCAAAAGGATTTAAATGCGAAAAACATTTTTTTTATTTTATTTCAATCAGTAAATATACTTCTGAAAACAATCAGGAATTTCAACTTTTATTTATAATTTATGAAATATTCCAAAGAATTATTCCATAAACAATTTCTCTAATTCAGAATAAAATTCAGTTTCCAGTTTTACTTTCAAAAGGATTTAAATGCAAAAAGCCTTTTTTTTTATTTTATTTTAGTCAGTAAATAGACTTCTGAAAACAATCAGGAATTTCAACTTTTATTTATAATTTATGAAATGTTCCAAAGAATTATTCCATAAACAATTTCTCTAATTCAGAATAAAATTCAGTTTCCAGTTTTACTTTCAAAAGGATTTAAATGCAAAAAACATTTTTTTTTTATTTCAGTCAGTAAATATACTTCTGAAAACAATCAGGAATTTCAACTTTTATTTATAATTTATGAAATATTCCAAAGAATTATTTCATAAACAATTTCTTTAATTCAGAATAAAATTCAGTTTCCAGTTTTACTTTCAAAAGGATTTAAATGCAAAAAACATTTTATTTTTTATTTTAGTCAGTAAATATACTTCTGAAAACAATCAGGAATTTGAACTTTTATTTATAATTTATGAAATATTCCAAAGAATTATTTCATAAACAATTTCTTTAATTCAGAATAAAATTCAGTTTCCAGTTTTACTTTCAAAAAAATTTAAATACAAAAAAACAAAAAAAAAATTATTTCAGTCAGTAAATAAACTTATGAAAACAATTATGAATTTTAAATTTCAAACAACCCAGTAAAATAATTTTGACAATCTAACGTTTAAATCTTCTGTAAACTATCGAATAGTAATTAACCTAGAAAATCAAAGCTCCTGTTACATTTTTTTGCGCTGTCAAGAAGACTAAATTGAGATAAGAAAATTTGGCAAATAGGGGAAGAGAAACAGATGAAATCTTCCGATAGCACAAAGAGGAAATGTGATGACTACATGTGATCACATGGACGGCGTAATCAACCATGTGACAAGTGTCCATGGTGACAGAGCGAAACTTACCCTTTCCTAGGTGAAAAATGGTTTCACTTTGTAGATGCAGAGGGTGTTCACCTCGCAAAGTGAAAAGAAAACAACATTTCTTATTTCTAATCAGAAACTTTGTTCTTCAGTTGTTTCAAATGCCTATCCTTCGAAGGTTAATCTACGTTGATTTATTTGTGAGCTAAAGTTTAAATAGGATTATGCTGGTTTAACATGCATTAGAACGAGACAGTAATAGTTCAGCTTTCAAAACTTGTCTTGTATTTTGTTTAATTGTGAAATATTTCATTCTAAAATCCATAAAGTTAGATTAATGTTAGATTAAACCTTTATTCACTGAATTATTTTACCAATAATTTTCAAATTTATTTTTGAACTATTAGTTAAGTTTCGGTACAGGATAAACCCAGGAAGAAGAAAAAACTTTTTTTTATTCATTAAATCAATAATAAAAGATTTTTGATATCTACTCCTTTCTATTGGAAATACATTCTTCGTATTCTTTCAAATACTGTTGGGAAAAAATAGTCATATTGTGAAGATATCAGCCAGATTTAAAGGGCACATTAAAGTACCATTGGTAAATAAAGGGTTAATAAATTAAATTTGCAAAAAGTTCTTATAAATTTCATGCATTACTAGTGTTGTTCTTATAGTTGTGTATTATGTTTAAGAAAAAACGGCGATAGAATCAAATCTACAATTAATTCAATTATAAATGCCATATGATGGCCGCTGTGGCCTGGTTGTAAGGTCTCGGCTTCGGAACCGGAGGGTTTCAGGTTCGAGACCCGATTTCACCGAAGAACCGTCTTGGGAGGGGGTCTGTTGCACGTTAAATCCGTCATGACCGAACGTCCTCCCACTGGTGTAGTGTGTGGGGGGTACCAGCTCAGGTGTCGTCCTCGTCATCTGACCATGGTTCAAAATTGCGAGGTCCGTCCCAAAATAGCCCTAGTGTTGCTTCAAACGGGACGTTAATATAACTAAACCAAACTATAAATGCCATATGAAAATTTGCATTTTAAATAATATTTTTAGGTTAGCATGTTATTTGTAATTTGCATAAATGATTGCTTAGAATGCAATGTTTTGTCTTATCTAAAATTACAATTTTAGCATTTCACTTACTTAATTTACTTTTTGAGTCCTGGGTGTTCAATGTGAAAGAGTGTAAAGCATTTCATTAGATTTTCATTTTAACAGAAATTAATCAAAATTTTAGGATTTTCCCGCTTTGGAGAATATCATAAACTGCATTTATACCCTCTTAATTTTTTTAAATAGATTTCCGTTGAAACCATCTTCATTACTGTACAATTGTTTTGCCTTCATTTTAATTAACTTAAAGTACAATTTGTAACCAGGGGAAGTGGTCTCTCCAAAATTTTCTCGCATACTTTCTAATAAACTTGTTATGCCAGAGAACGCCTTACTTGGCATTAGTACACTAACTTTTGGCATGAATTTGGCATTTTAACTGAATGTAATGTGTCATCTTTGGCGAAATATTTGGCGATTTATCCTCTGCATGCAATTAATAGTATCCAAAAACCGAATTTGTGTTTTACACACATTTCTTTTTCAACCGATTGAAACAAAAATTTGACACAAATCTGAACTTGTATTCACAAAATACCGTACCAAATTTGATATATTTAAGTTTGATATATTAAGTCTTGATATATATAAGATTTAAGTTAAATTTTGAGTTATCGCGTTGGAATATTTCTGAAAGTACAGACCGACAGACACCCAACTCATAGTTGGATTTGGTTCAAAATATGACAGGTATCTACACTATAGATGTTAAATCTATGTACCGAATTTCATCTATCTAGCTCTCTTCGTTTCATAATTATCGCGTTAACTTTTATTCAAACAGCAGGACAAACAAACTTCCTTTCTATCATATTTTGTGAACAAAATTTGATAGAAAGACCATACATATTTACCTAAAATTTGATGTAGAAATAGAAAGACCAACAAATTTGATATAAAGACCATATACCAAATTTCAAGAGTTCACCCAAAGTATTTTTGAGTTATCTTAGTCATAGACAGACAGACGGAGGAACATTTTCTAAAAATTTGTCTTCCGAACACAGGAAGGTCCAGAACGTGGAGATTCGTCAAAACCTCAAGTTCGAATTTTTTGTCGATTACTATACTTTCTCTATATTACATACACGAGAAAGTAAAAAGGATTTACAAATGTAATAAAATTCTAATCAATTTTATTATTTCATCAAATATTCCATTCGCTTGTTTTTGGCGTCAAAATTAACCATTGGAAAAAAAAATTATCATTAATTCAAAAGCAGAATTTTCACTTTCGCTTCTATTAGCATGATAATGCTTTTTACAATAGCATTCTTTCTGTAAACTTCGTTTTATAAGCAGCAAAAGAGGTTTCCCAAAACTCTTTCGTTACATTTTCAAATAAAGATTATACACTCCTATCCCTGGTGTTAGGAAATTTCGGCATTAAGGTTATAAATTCCAAATTATTTTGTCTCCCGTACTTTATTGAAAAAATGATGCAATGCATTTTGAACCTGCTTTTGTGCGTCATTGGTATGATCACTTCACGTGACATTAAACATTTAACTATTTAATCGGTATCGCATCTGATATTTATGTAACCTAGCAACTGTAGCTAATATAAAAAACTTTAGAATTAAGACATGATATAAATACGTGTCGTTATGTTTGTAAGTTGTTTTGGTTCGGTATTGGTCTCAGGTCCTGTAATGACCGTTAATGTTTTTATAAGTTTTCCCCGTCATATCTGTAAATAGTTCATCATGTGTTCGATTCTATTTCCTCGTAATAAATTGTATTTAAATTAAACCTTTCCTTTTGTCGGAGCCAATCTTTGGAGACTTTTTATTCGTCATCATTTCCACTGCAATACTCTAATATCAAACGGCTCAATTCCCAGCCATTTTATAAAATATCATTGTAACACCTGGAATAAAATTGTAGAAATTGTGTAAAATCGAGAATGCCTTGCGAATTAATTATTAATTAGCGAATAAATTACGAAATACAGATCCTGGCTTGAATTTAGCTTTCATTTAGCAATTTTTAGTGATTTATACTTAACATATGGTTAATAGACAAATACCGGAAAATCAAATATGTATCTTATACGATTTTTTTTTCGGAATACAGCAACTAAAATTTGACAAAGAACAATAGATGCATAAACAAGATCCCATACCAAATTTCATTTATTTAAGTATTTGCATCTTTGAGTTATTGCCTTTGCATGCATGAGAAAGAATAGAACGATAGATATACCTCGTTGTCAGATTTAGTTCAAAATTTGATAAGTATCTACATTTTAATTGCTGAATCTATGAGCCAAATTTAAATTACCTAAATTGTAACTGTTTTTGAATTATCGCGCTTGCAGGCATGCTAAGGTACAGACCGTCAGGGGATCAATCCCTTGACAGGTTTGGTTCAAATTTTTTTTAAGAATCTTATCTTTTAGATACTAAACACGCGTATATAATTATATCATTCTAATTCTTTACATTTTGTAGTTAAGGAGACCAATTGCATGCAAACCACTGACAGAGAGACTTTCTCTAAATGGATTTTGTTAAAAATTTCATAAAATCTATAAAATTAATGTCAAGAACACATACAAAATTCTATATGTCTTAACTCATTTTTGAGATATCGTGTTCACAGATAGACAAATATAATTTCTGTAATAACTCAGAGAGGCATGGAACGTCAAACTCTCAAGTTCGAAGAAGGGTACACGGTCGCCTGGTGGTAAGATCGCTGCTGCGGAACCGAAGGATTTCGGGATCATGACCCAATTCCACCGAGTGCAAGAAGCCTGGTGCACACTAAATCCGTTCGAGGCAAATGTTTTTTCGCTGGTGAGGGGCGGAATTTTGGAGAGGGAGCGGCAGCCCAGGTATCGACCTCGTCACCTGATAGCGGTTCAAAATTACGAGGTCCGCTCCAAAATAGACATAGTGTAGTTTTAAAAGGGACGTTAATATAACTAAACTCAAGCTCAAAGATCTTTACGACTATAACGCTTTCACTTCGCATACATCGTATACATGAAATTAATAATGATTCATACAGAGGGCATTGTTCAATGCAATCATCCAATGTGGAAACAGGCGAATGAAATCTAAAGCAATATCATGCTTCGATGTTTTGGAATAGAGTTTTCTTTGTATATGTATCCTCTTTCAGAACTTTTGTGCATTCTATATATCATTTCAGTTACTAGGAAGGAGTTACGTTTTTATGTCATTTCTAAATTAGCTTTATATTATTAAATTTTTCCATTGTGTTTAAAACAGCAATTGAAATTGAGCAGATAGGATAAGAAGCGGTATTCGCTTAACACAAATAAATATACAAGGTTGTAAAGACTTTTGTAGTGTAACATCTTTATATCGCTTGTAAAAATCGAAATAAATCTTACCTAGTCATTTTTGTTTCGATTTCTTAAACTAATAAATATGGGAATGCCTTACATAAGTTATGATATCCATGCTAGCTTTATGCATGTGCACAAAGAGGAAACTGACGGAATATGTCTGTAAATATAGAAATCTCTTTAGGTAACACGAAAGCATCTTAATTTATACAAGCCATTACAATAACAATACATTTGCAAACAAAGTGAAAAAAAAACAACGTCAAGCTGAAATAAGAAAATTTATTAAAAACAGAATTCCAAAGATTTATATTTGATATGCACGTGAGCTGCATCGGGAATTGAAATGTTGCCAGCTAGAAACTAGAAACTCTTCTTCAGATATAAAAAAAAAAAAAGTTAAAGCCTGGCAATGAATAAATGATGCCATTTCCTGGGCAATAATAATTAAAATTTGAAAGATTTTAATCATTCAAAATTATTGTTAGGTAATTAACTCTAAATTACCTTTGAAATGTTTCCAAAATTATATTCATACGGCATTTCTGTCTATAAAAACCACATTCACAAATAAAAAACGAACCGAATAATTATAAATGTTATAAAAAATATTCCTTGAACGATAATAATTGTACGAATATAAAATTTAAAACAATTGTTAACTTTCTTGTTCAATAAAATATTACTTTTATTGTTTAGGAATGAAATATATTCACTAAACGTTTTTAGTTCTTGTTTTTTAACAAATTAAATCCTGCTTATTGTGGGGTTGTATCATAATTCGTTTTTAATTGCTCACTATTTTGTGCATCTTAATCCTAAAGCAGGACTTCTAAGGAGAAAGAATGGGAAAATAAATGGAACCGAGAACAATTAAATGGAATTAAAGCTTACAGTCCGCTATAATGACGTGTTTTGCAGCTGTCTTTGTTCTATTCTGGTTATGACATAAGGAGTCATCTGGTACTCTCTTTGTAAATTCAATAAATTTCTAAATATCAATCTTCCATAATTTATTTCACGCCACCAAATTAACTGTTAGCAAAAATTCGGGGATATTTCAAAATGAATATAAAGTAGAAGCAACAAAACATTTGATTTTGTTTTTATTTTAAAACAGAATCAGATAAACAAATGAAATGAGGATTTAACTTTTAACTTTAAATGCTTGAATTTTTTAATTAATTTTAAATTGGGGGGGTGCTTTCATTTCTCGAATAAATCATGGAAAAAAATATTTTAATCAGCGCGGGGGTGGTTTCCTCAATACTCTCTAATAAAGACGTTATTCCAGAGAACTTCTTGAACGACATTGTCGTACAATAGTTGCGAAACATTAATTTTTGGTATGAATTTAGCATTTTTACTGAATCCTTGGCGCGTTTCTTTTCTGATTAATTTTTTATCAGTGGTTAAAATTATTCGAAAATCCAATTTAGGTTTGAGACACATTCTTCTCAGTTGATTAAAACAAAAATTTGACACAAAACTACACTTGTAGTCTCAAAATCCCATACCAAATTTGATATATTTAAGTCATTACATTTTCTAGTTATCCTGTTTACATTTTTTCGAGCGTACAGACCGACAGACAGTCAACCCCTTGTTGGATTTGACTCAATATTTGGCGAACGTCTACCCTCTAGATGATAAATCTGTGTACCGAATTTTATCTATATAACGCTGTTCGTTTTGTAGTTATCGTCTGAACGTATAGTCAGATAACTGCATAGATAGATTTCTTCTGGACGAAGTGTGATCAAAATTTGAAAGAATTCCACAAATTTTGTGTTTAAGATCGTATACCAAGTTTTATCTGTCCAGCTCAAAGTGTTTTTGTGTTATTTTTGTCACAAACAAACAGACGGATATTTTACAAAAAGTGTTTTTCGAACTCAGAGACGTTCTGAAATGTGGAGATTCGTTCTAAATCTCGAATTTGAATTTTTTGACGATCATAATACTTTCTCTGTACTTTATATACAAGAAAGTAAAAATCACGTTTTACAACTAAGAAACAGCTTGTTGCCAATCGCCATCACTGATTAATTTAATTTCAGTAAACGCATTTTAATTGAATAAAAAATGTATGAATGATAGCGAATATAGATTAACCATTTCTAGGATCGTGGGAAGTACGCTTCCCACCAAATTTATCAATATTTGTATGAATTTATGTAGGTTGGCGTAAGTTCTGACACATTTTTTTAGAAAGACAGAAACTTAGATGCTTCAGTTCTTTATCTCACACAAAATGATGTGTCTTGATTTGTTACTTAATTATTAATTAACCAAATGAATTAATTCATCAAATTAAATTTATCTAATAAGCTAAATGAATCCCTTTTCTTATTCTAATTTCAAGCCTAAAAATATTTAAACATAATATGACTAGAAAAAATGGCCCTTTAAATGGTTAAAATAATTGACTTTTCAAGTAACAACTTTTAATTTAACAATGCATTCGGTATTCAAAATTGATTTAAAAAAAAGACAAGAAGTTACAATTGAAAACTGTCAGTCTATTTATTTTTCATTAATAAGCATGCTGTCATGCAGATGTTTTAAATTGACTCAATTACATTTTCAGACAATTGAGTGTGTTTTCTATTGGCAATAATAAGCATTAGTACCCATGGAAAACATCCTCAATCTTCATTTTCAAAATATTTTGAAAGACAAAATTGGTTATGTTGCTTAAAAGTAACACTCGGCATTTCAAGGTTAATAAAAAAAATCAAATACTTCGCTTTTTTTCGCTTTATAATCATTTTGAATGTTTTTCATTTCTGTGAGCTTTCTAATATGATATATTTCTAAATTACTTGTTTTATTTATCCTAACTATCGCTTTGTTCAAATTTTAATTTTTTCTTGTTTTGAATGATTATCTTGTTTTAAGTATTCATTTTTTTTTTCTGATCTATTCTATTTATTCTATGAAATTATAGTTTTACTATTTTAATATAAACATCTGAAAATAGTGAAATGTAGGCATTCTTTGAAAATGCATGGATAATTTGAGATATTTACTTTCAAGTCAAATAGTTTTTTTAATTGTTTAGAAAGAGCTTATTCTAAGCTTATTCATTTCATTCCAATAGCTTATCATTCAATAAAAAATAATCAACAAATTTAAGTTAATGTCTCAGGTATTGTTTCAGATTATCATATTCTAGTTAAGGTGTATGTACACACTTGAAACTTCGAAAATCGTTCAAAATATCGAATATTTTTTTTATTGCTTAATAATGTTCTCTGATCCTTTAGCTTTCAAACGATACCAAGATGTTGTCAATATTCGAAATATTTCTCGAGTTATATTTATTTTTCTTGAAGTGCTTTCATTAAAAACTCTAGTTACGGTTTTTTTTAAAACTCATTTTATGAAGAATGATATTTTTCCACTATGTTGCTTCATTCAAACAATCATAACTCAACAAGAAATGAACCAAATACAATTATTTATATATCAAAATAATCTGTATGAAATAGCGGATGCTTTATTTATATTTATAGAAATAAGTTTTTAATAGCTATTTAAAAGTTAAAATTACAGAAAAAATCTCGCTTTTTCTATTCATTGTTGATGAAAAAATTGTTAAAAAAAACTATATATTTTTATAACTTGATTGAGGCAGACAACATGAAGATTAATATTAGGCATCATTTCCAACTGGAATTGTGTGTCTGTACAAATTAGAATCTAAGATATCGTGTTTCAAAAAATAGGCTAATTAGCTTATTAAATATTATTTAATTAATTAATAATTAGTGTAATATTGTTTTTTCTTACTGAAATGTGTTGAAACATATATTAATGATCTACTGTGAAAAAACTGGGTTTTTAAAGTTAAAATTAAAAAAAAAAATCTTCTAGTGTGTACGTACACCTTAAAAAATGTCTGAAATTTCAACATTGTCCTTTCCATATCGATTGCAAAGTTTTACACATTTATTGCGTCATTTATTGCTTTTGCAGAAATTAAAATTTAAGATAGCGCAAGAAATACAATGCATTTTTCACATTCTTTTCATACATTCTATCTGATTTTGAATCCAAAAAAGAAGGACCACACAAGAATTTTACACAATGCGACTCCAATGAGTAAACGCTCAACAGGAAAAACTTAAAAGATAAAGATAAGCGTTACAATCAAACATCATGTACTTTAAGTCAAACATGTTTACTTTAAGAAAAGTTGGATACTGTAGTCTCTCAGTATTGAGACAGATATCAGAATTCCAGTTTAACGAAAGTTCCAGAAAAGTAAATGTTTGTTTAAAAACCTCACTTTAATGACTGAATATGATGTTTTTGATTAGATTTAGATATTTTGTGGCTTTACGTAAAGTATATTGTGAGACCTCTTTTCTAATAAACCAGAAAATTTAAACACATGCTTAACATGTTAAAGATTTATTTCAACATATTTTTTTATTAACTTTACGAAAATGTATTTGTATTTATTTATCTATTATGAGTCCAGATAGTTCAGTATTTATATTTCCACACCATATTATTGAAGCAGATAATAATTAGATAATTAGTGTATATAAAGATTCTACTAACAAAATGAAATAATGTGCAATTTTTTTCTAATTTTAAAAAGTGAAAATTAAGCGAGATTTTAATGTATGTCCCTAATAATACAAAAATATTATTTAGGAAAATAAATTTTACGTCATTTCAAAAAAAAAATTTTTAATGTGTTTTTAATAGTATCAGCTTGATTGATGAGAAATTTTTCTATAACTTTAGAAATTTTCAAAAAATGATTTTTGCATTATTTTACCTACGTTTTTAATTCAATTCCTACTATTAGTTCACACTCTCCCTATATATATTTATATATCTTGTTCAAATTTTCAGTCGTTAATAAAATACTTTTTATTCATCCACTCAAGTTCAAATACATTTTTTTAACTTTTAGTGGGTGACACTTGATGTTAATACAGTTTTTTCAAATATTAATTCATTAATTAAATTTAATTAATTTTTAATACTTTAAATAGATTTTTAGCAGTTTTTAAGGGAAACTGAAATCAACAGGCCGTAGCTCAATCGGTAAAATGCAAGGATTTCAGTATTTTTCACGTGAAGGTGAAGAATGCGAGTTCAATTCTTGCAAAAATCAGTAATTTTTTGATACCTAATAATTTTTTTGAAAATTAATTAATGAAAAGTAACAAATATTTTTTTTTGTTGTTGTTGTTGACCTAAGTAGGAATTAAAAAAAAAATTTTTATATTACTTGTTTTTGCAAATAAATTCAAACTTTTTATTGTTTCAGCAAACATGTAATAGCGTTATTTCCTTATAATCTTCAAAGTTAAGGATTGTATTTATTATCTAGGCAGTTTAACAAAACAATATGAAAATTGAGAACCGCGGAAGTCAGCCATTTAATTTTTTTTTTATTATTATTATAACACTATTTTATAGAGCTTAATTCTATTAAGAAAATTCTTGTAGATAATATTCAGAGTTAAAGTAAGGTTATTAAAATAGCATGGATTTAATGTCTATCATAATTCGATGCTTCAAAATACTTTATAGAGGAAATCATGAATGCCAAGTTGTGATTAAGAGAATTAGTTGAAATTAAAAATAATCGATATTGGCGAGCTAATTGATCGCCAAAGGAGATTAGAATAATTAGCTAAAATCCATTATCATATAAAATCACTTATGTTAATGAATATTACTTTTTCTTGGATCGAAACAAATGGATTAAAAACAAAATTAGACTTAGATTTTCTCAGCCTCTTTAAAGACTTGCTTTCATTAATAACCATACGATTAGTGAATGCAGTCTCAATGGTTGACAGTTTATCCCGTATTGAGAAACTGGCTAGGATTTGTATCAAAGTACTTTATTTATTTTATTTATAAATACTTAATTCGAATTTCAATGCATTATATTTTTAACTAGATTGATTTTTTTTTAATTATTCGTAAGAAAATTCTTTATTCCTTACATGAAACATGTTTTTACTGATAAGTTTGATTAAGTCTAACAATTCATTCCTCTATTTCTGGACATATACATAAATGAGTGTGTATGTGTGTGTGCATGCGTGTATGTGTGTGTTTAAAAATATTATTTAATATTTCAATTTAAAAAAATATTGTTTCAATATAGTATATGCGCAGTAATCGAAATTGGAAGGTAAGGGAAAATAAGGAGTTCATTTAATCTAAATTATACATAACTAATATTTTCGGCGAATAGCTGGTCTCCAAAGATGGCTATCATCAATGCAACACGTTCTGTTCGTCGTACATTGAAAAAGAGCAAATATACATTTCCAAAACCTGCTTTTCGAGCTTTCAATTGCATACATATAGAAAATTTGATGTTTTTATGCCATAACCACGTGCCAAATTTCATTCATCTAGCTCATTAAAAAAAGTACAATATTCATAAGAACGCCGCACTTCTGTGACGTACATCTCAGAATATGAAGAAACGAGTTACACAGGATAATTCTAAAAATAATAGTTAGAGAAAGATAGAAAGATTATTTCTTGTGTAAATATTCTTTTATCGCTACTGTATAATACTGCAATAATCATAATTCAGTCGTGATGCACATTAATTGTAAATTGCATAGTAGAATAAGAGATAATATCAAACGTCATAAACACTCAAATGTCAACTTAATCTAATATAAATTGTAACGAAAAAAAATCCGTTCGGTAAGTTTATAGTGAAAAAATTTTTATAGGCTCATAAAATCGCAACGACTCTTTATTCTACAAAAAAAACTCGAAACACAATGACAAAAATTAGCACTCGCTGTAAACAGGGGCGCACAAGTCATACTTCCGACTCTCCGACCCGCCACGAAGGCACACGGATTTAAACCATAAGGCTGAATGACCGGACAGCCGCAACAACAACACTGGCGAGAACTGTAGTTGAGTCCTAAGGGCCATCACCGGCCACGGCACAATCCTTCCCGAAGGAAGTAAATCCCGTCATCGATGGGAGGAACCAGATCCCCCACCTTTTTGTGTACCCTCCAGGTTGGCGAGATCCAAACACCATACCGGAAGCATCTCATCCTCATTTCGAGGTGCCCCTCGGGGGTTAACAGGGGTGCACAAGCAACAAATCGCTATTAAACAACCGAAACAGCAAAAAATGCTCACAGAGCCCGCTGAAGGTCATAATTCCAAAGAAAGACTTCGCTCATTTCAACATTTTTGATTCAAACATTTTTGATTATATAAACATTTATTGAACAAATTTTAATAATAATTAGTGGTTAAATGAAAATGTTGATCATTATGCAAATTATTAAACTGAACTGAACCATTTTATGACAATTGCCAAAAACTCAGCTTCCGCAGAAATACGATGTAGCAAATTGAAAAATAAATATATATCTTAAGTTTTGATATTCACATTTGGATATTCGTTCCAAACTGTTCTATTTTTCAATAAATTATAGCAAAAACAAAATTGTATAAGATTATTTTCTTTCATTATAGTAAATGCAAATAAACTAATGGCATTAAACCGCTCTTGAGTCCAATCAAAACTATTCATATTATGATGTTGAAAATATACTTCTCAAAGCTAGTGGTAAGCTGTAATAAGTAAATGCTGCGGCAAAATGCCATGACCTATGAAATTGAATCCAAAAATAAATAATATCTTGAAATATAACTTTGAAATTAATATTTTGCAGCGCCTCTGTTAGAAATTCAGAATTTACCAGGATACCACCATGCCACTGGAAACCACTGATATCAAATAAAGGCTTTTATAGCAAAGCAAAATTGTTATATTTAATGAAAAAAAAAAATTTTATTTTCTCTTTTTTGTGTATTTCATTCTTTACTTATATAAATATAAACATGCTCTGAACATTTGGTGTTTTTATTGCCACTTTTGCCTTTTTTCCTGCAGTACCCAAAATAGATATTCCATCAACACTTTCAATTATTCTTGTTATCCAATATAAAATGCAAACATACTTTTTTAAAATAGCTAACTCATTTATCAAGAAAAGGCTTTAAAAAATCGTAGAGTCGTTTTATAAATGAACTGTTTTATAAATTTCTGAGTTGCTGAAAAAAGCAAATTGTTAATTACAGTACTATTTTTCTTTTTATTCCAAATAAATGCTTATTATTCTCAAGAGCAGCAACCTTATTTTAAACTCAGATTTCGTCGGATTGGCTTTGCATTCATTTCATTTTCGTTTCCGTATTTTGCAAACGATTCTCTTCTTGTTTTGTTTTTCTTTTTCCTTTTTTTTTTTTCTTTCTTTTTTTTCCAAAGTTAATTTTTCTCATCCTTTAACTCAAAATAAAAGGTAGGGGAGAAAATAGGCTTTCATCTTTTTGCATTCTCAATAACTTTTCGACAGAAAAAAGATTTTTCCAAGATTTATATAAGTAAAAAAATAATAATAAATAAATAAATCGATTCCATGTGTAATATAAGAAAGGTAACAATTTCATTTATAATTTAAGAAATAAATAAATAAACAATAAATAATTTTGTAAAAATTTCAAAATGATGGATTTTAAATTTAAATAAATAAATAAATTTTGATCGGTTTATTTATTTAATAAATAAATAAATAGATTCTATGTGTAATATAAGTACGGTAAGAAAGTACTTAAGAATCCATTAATATAAAATTCTAGTCAAATTAAAATTATTATATATTTAAATAAATAAATAAATTTTAATCAATTTATTTATTTAATAAATAAATAAACTGATACCATGTATAAGTACGTTAATAAAGTACTTAAGGATCCACTTATATAATTCCTGTCTTAATTAAAATAATTATAAATTTAAATGAAATCTCAGGAAATATACTGACTGAAATATATACGAACATATTTTAGGGTTAATTTAAGTACTTTATATATCTCTGACTATGATTTGATAAGATTTCGTTCTAAGACACACCTTTGAACAGCATAATGAGTAGGAAAATGAAGTATTGCTTATGATTTAACTAAACAGTAATTGCTGAAATATTGTTGATTTTTTATCGTGTGTCGCCGTAAAATTGCACTGATACAGACTTCGATACATTTTTATATTATTACTATAAAAATAATTAAATAATTGCTTTTAACTGATAGCTGTTCAATAAAGTTTTTTAAATAAATATATTTAACTAAATTTTAATTAATTATATTTAACTTAATTAACTAATAAATATAATTAACTTAGTTAATGCTTTATTTTTTTAAAAACATTTAACTTCAATATCAAAATATATTACATATTTTTTTCTTTAAATATTTCGAAAATTTGCTATAGCATTAAAACCATTTAGAAGCTTATTTTAGATCGTTTTTTTTTTCTCTTAAAAAAAAGAAAGAACGAACAAAAGAAGATAATTGAAGCTTGTGAAGAATTACGAATACAATCAATCAACATGATTCTAGAACAATATAAAATCCTCTTATACAATGAGTGTTTCCTAAACATGTAATTCTTTAAATTCTTTTTAATCCAAGTATTAGTTTTTTAACCCAAGATTTGATTAACTAGGCCATTTTTCGGAACGCGTTTTTAATTCCCGAAATGCCTCAATCCAGGCTCCGAGGGAAAATATTCAAGAAAAAAGCGACATAAAATGTGACCTCCTTACAAATTCCATCAAAACAGGAACTGGCTTCTCAAAAGCTCCTTTGTAATCGTAAAAACACGTTAACAATAACCTCTCCCTATATGCAGTTTGCTAAGTATTGGTTATATCCCGATTTGGTATAGGATCACTGGCTGGATATTATTTAGCTTTAAGAATATCCTGTTGGAATTCTTTCTCATATGTGACACCTGAATTTTATTTTTGGATCGCATTCCCCAGGTTGCAGGAAGAAAAAGTTAGAATGTCGCTAAATAGCGTAGCAGGCCTGGAGCTTTTATTAAATGATATTTTTATGTTCTTCTCTAATAATTTGTTTCAATTAATGAAATCAGCGGGAATTGTCACTCAAAAACTTTCTCGCATATTCCCTAATAAACTTGTCATGCCAGAGAACGCCTTGCATGATAAGGGCGTATAATAGTTAAGAAATGTTAACTTTTAGCGTGAATTCAGCGTTTTTTCTGAATCTATCGTCTATCGAGTTTTTTTGGCGATTAATCTCTGGCATGAAGTTAATAGTATCCGAAAATCGAACTTGTACTTTAGACATGTTATATTTCAACCGATTGAAACATAAATTTGATACAAAACTGCACTTGTTGCAAATCCCATATCAAAATTAATATATTTAAGTATTTTATAAATACAAAGTACTTTATACATACAAAATTAATATATATTAAGTATACTTTTTTTAATTATCACGATTGCATGCTTCTGAAAATACAGACCGACAGACAATCACCCTGTTTTTGGATTTGTCTCAAAATTTGACAACTGTCTGCACTATAGATGTTAAACCTATTTACCAAATCTAATCTATCTAGCTCGCTTCGTTATAAGTGTCGACTTATATTCGAAAAGCTTCGTGTTAACTTATATTCGAAAAGCGAAACAGACAAAGTTCCTCTGAATAAATTTAATTTAAAATTAAATAGAAATCCGCAAATTTGGACTAAACATCGTATGTCAAATTTTAACCGTCTGGCTCAAAGAGTGTTTGAGTTATCTTTGTCACGGACAGACGGATATTTTTCCAAAAATGTATTTTTCGAACACACGGATGTCTAAAATGTTGAGATTCGTCAAAAACACAAATTCGAATTTTTTGGGGATTACTATACTTTTTCTATTACATTACGTATAAGAGAAAGCAATTAACATATAACTATTCTGTCTTTTCGGAGTTTGTATCTAATGCTGGCTCTGATCATCGATGCCATCACTGCTACGTGAATTGGAAAGGAGGTACTACCTTTGGAGTCCTGGGATTTATGGCTCAAAGCGTCTGAGAAGTTTAATTTGTGACATCTGAATCATCGTTTTTATGCCACTTAATTTATCTATATTGGTTTTAGTATCATATGGCACAGCGGTGACTTTTAAGTGATGAATATGGGGAATGGATCTTTTTTTCTGGTGACTTTTTTCGAAATATGTTTTGAAGAAAAATTTGTTCGATGTCAAGCATATGTGACGCCCGTGACATAATGCATTTTTCACTCTTCTAATATTTGACACAATAAAGTTATTATTATTAATCCATTGAAAAGAATCAACTTGATAAATTTTATGATTAATAACGCCCACTCGGCGTAAAGAAGATTCTAGAATATAATTGGTGGGAGAGTGAATTAAAAAAAAAGGACAGTTAACATTCAGCGGGGGGGGGGAAGTCAACAATAATTGTCTTAATACCTAATGAAAGCATTTAAAGTCATTCTTGCTCATGTCGTTAAGTTAAACAAACGCACTACTGTTTTATCTTCGACTCCCCCCTCCCTTCTTTTACAAGTTTACTGTTCTCGGTATTCATTTCCTTTTCTCTACCATCATCCTGCGGTTAAATAGCATCTGTCGCAACTTTTATCGCAATACTGTAAAATGATGTTATTGTTATATATTAAATTTTATGGGAAAATGGGGGAAAAATTTTTTTTTTTTTTTAAATTTACCGAGAAAACTTATTTAAAGCTTATACACGCCTGGTATAAATCAATGCTGTATTTGAATTTCTAAAAGAAGTTTTTATTTAATTTAAACGATAACATTTATTTATGTACATATTGCGAACTGGTTCAGAAATGAAATGTAATGTTGTATAAATTCAGAATCAATTTACAAGAGGTGTTCAAATGAAAAGGTATAAATGAAGACTTTATTCGAAGTATATACCATAGGTTCCATTGATTAACGAGCCGAAGGATTCCTTGTTCCCAGAATTTCTGTGGCCGTGACGATACCCAGTCGTTCACAGCGTCCTTGAGTACGCCGTCCGAGTTGAAACGCTTCCTTTTCAAATGTTTTTCAAGGAACCAAACACATGAAAATCGCAGGGTGACATGTCCGGGCTGTAGGGCTGATGGTAGAGCTGCTCCCACTTGAACTTGGCCAGTTCCGCCTGTGTGACCCTGGGGACGCAAGGACGCGCGTTATCATGGAGCAGAACCACACCTTCCGTGAGTAGCCCCGGTCTTTTGTTCTTGATGGACTTGCGTAGTCTTCGGAATGTCTCATAGTACACATCTTCGTGCTCGAGAAATTCAACAAGTAGCGGACCTTTTACGTCGAAAAAGACGGTGAGCAACACCTTGCCTGCTGATGCCACGGCTTTAAACTTTTTGGGGGAAGTGACGACCTATGCTTCCACTGCATACTGTCCCGTTTTGTCTCTGGCTCGTAGTGATGGCACCAGCTCTTATCACTTGTGACGATCCGCTCCAGAAAAGCGGGGTCTTCATGATACCGAAACATTTTGAAGTGCTAGCCCCATACGCAGTTCTTTATGCTGGTCGGTCAGCTGCCTCGGAACCCACTACGCGCACACCCTCCGGTAATGCAACCTGTCGCGAACAACTGTCTACACTGTTCCAGCGCTGAAATCCACCTTCACCGCCAACATTCACAAGGCGATCACTTCTCACTAGGTCGTCCGCCTTGTCGATGAGATCGACCGTGATGACTGTCTTTGCCTGGCCCTGGTCTCAGATCATCAACCAAACTCTCACAGCCTGCATGAAAATGGGCGCTCCATTTTCTCACTGACTCGTCTGACACACAATCTTCCCCGTAAACGGTGACCATCCGGTGATGAATAGCGTCCGGTGTATCACCTTCCGCTGTCAGAAATCAGATAACACCGCGCTGTTCCTCAATCGTCGAATTTTAAAATGTGAACGCCATCCTGTCTTCACATGCACTGCCACGTCATTAGACGGCGCTCTTTATAAGAGTCTCTGCTCTCTCCTGCGCGTGCGGGCACCTGCGCATGCGCCGATCTACACCGGAGACTCCAATCGTATCCGTAGATGTCACACTACGTTCTCCCATAGCGGCATAGGCAAATACGTTAACGGTTACGTTGTTACGACGTTTTGTACCTTTTCATTTGAACGTCCCTTGTAGTCAAATGTTATTATAAATTAAAATTAGCAAACAGCAAAATTAACTAAAGTCATTAATTCATAAAAAAATTGATTTTCGTTATTTGGATGTATCTGATACAAAAAAGAATATGGCTTTTATAAAACTTTTCAATTAAAATCAAGACAATTATTAATACTTTCTCTTATACAAAATAATTTTTATTTTTTAAAAAATAAAATTTTCAATGCAAAAAAATCGACATATTATTTTATTCTCACATGGAAGCCCCTAAACTCGGGTCCAGAAACAATGCATTCTGCAATGTTTCGAACTAGAAGTATGAATTCTCTTTTAACAAGATTTTTACTTCCTCTTGTACGAAATAAATAAAAAGAAATTATTATAAGTGTCTTTCGAATGTATAGGTCAAAAACTCGAAACCTTATTCTACAAGAGATTCATTCAGTATGCATTATGTATGAAACCCTTCAGATTTTGATGTCCTCATGTTGGTATAATGCAGAATTTTGGAGAATGAAGTAGCTGCTCCATCATTTAATCACTGTTCAAAAATAACGCAATCCATTTCAATTAAAATCAGGCAGCTTCAAAACTATGCGGTCATTTAATTAAATTCAAACAAAACCAGCGGGAGTATTCTGTGAACGCCAGTCTAATTCTAGTGATGGTGCCTTTGTTATTTTTTTAAAAATACTAAAGAATCTTGTACTTTTCAGCAAAAGAATGGTTTATCTAGTTAGAAATAATATATATTTTTATTTAAGCTAAAAAATAAAAGTTAGAGCTAAACAAATCAATTAAAGATAATTAATGGGTCCTTTTTCTAAACAATTATGAACAAACATTTTTTTTTAATATAAAGAAAAATATGTCCTCAATAATTTGCTAATAAGCATTTTACTTTAATCATGTTGCATATGATTCACATTTCCGCAGTAACTGCATTCCTGTAAGGTGTCTGCTTTGGGAAGGGAGGGTTCGAGATTCAAAACACGTTTCCCATCGAAAAACAACCAAGTAAGCAGATCTGGTGCACGTCACATTCGTTGGGATCAAATGGTATAGTGCGGTAGCATCCAAAGGAGAATGCGAGCACAGGCCTTCTCCTCATCACCTGACCACGGTCCACAATTACTAGGTCCATCCCGAAACAGCCTTAGCATTATTTTAAAACGAAATGTTAATATAACTAAACTAAGTTTCACCCAATGACTTGTATGAAACTGAATGGGTCGTATTCATTTATCGCTTTTTAACTTCACAAGATTAAAAATTAATTAAAATTCGAAATTAATTTTACACACAATTTTAGCGGGAAAATTATAACTCCGTTAACATTTAATTTAGTTATATTAACGTCACGTTTTAAAGCAACACTTGGGCTATTTTGGGATAGACCTCGTAATTTTGAACCGTGTTCAGACGACGTGGATGGCACCTGAGCTGACTCCCTCCAAACACACACACCATACCAGCGGGAGGACGCTTTCTCCCGATAAATTGAAATCCAGCGGGATCTACATGACGGTTTTTCTGTGATTTCGAGTCACGAACCTGAAACCCTGCAGCTCCAAAGCCGAAATCTTACCACCAGGCCACCTCTGCCCGGGGCAGAAATGGGAAACTTCAGCATATTTAGGAAGCAAATGAAAACAGCTTATAAAATTTAATCCTTAAAAACCAGGAACGTGTAAAAATAAAGTACGTAAAGTATTCGTCAGGTGTTTCTTTTTTTTTTCTTCCAGTTGCTTTCCATTATCTGAAAACATAACACTACTATTTAATGTCCTTATGAGCAGTGTTTATTTTTTTTCTGATCGAAGATAATTTTAATCTTTATTAGCTCACTAGTAACTACGAACACCTGCTTTCACAATTCATTTTGTGACGCAGTTCTAGTGATTATTTAATGATATCATCGGAAACCCGTCAAACTTAAACATGTACATAAAAACTGTTCTGATCTAAATTATCATAATGAGCTGAAAAAATAAATATTTAAAAACACGATTTTCCTCTTTTTTTAAAAAAGATTCCCCTTTTTTCCTTGTGGGATTCGTATCAGTTTCTATATTTTTGATCAAATTTTTCCTCCTATTTTTTTTTATTAATTTAGCAAATCAAAATCATTTATATTCAAATGCCTTTTGTTATATTTTTACATATTTATTCATTTTTGAAAGTACGATTATATTTTTGTAATGATAGTTTAGATTGAAAGCTTCGGTGACCTAGTAGTAGATGTAAGATCTCGATTTTAGGGCTTATTTCATCAGAAAGTGCTTGCTAAATCAGTCGGAACCAAACGCCCTCCTGCTAGTTTGGCATGGAAGCTTGGACAAGGGATGCCGGCTCAACCATCGTCTTTCTCTTCTGACTAGCATGGCTGCATTATGCGATAAGCAAAATAAACAACTGCTTAGAAGCCCCGCCACTTTTGAGGATCCCAAAAAATTTTCTGTGTAGTATTTTCAGAGCAATCTAATAGTGCTTTCTTTTATTTACAAGGTTCATTTTCTAAGAAAATATTCAAATTAAAAGCTTGGACAAGGGGCGCTGGCTCGGCCGTTGTAATCATCATCTATCCATCATGACTGGATTATCTGATTGGCAAAGCAAGCAAAGATCTTGAGACTCCACAACTTTTGGGGACCCCAAAATTTTTTGTGTAGTATTTCCAGAGCAATCTAATTGTGTGCCTTCATTTTATTTACAATATATTCAAATTCAGTATTCTGAACATATTCAAATTAAAATAAAATATCGCTTAATTTCAAAAAAAAATTAGTAGTAGTAGTATTTTTTTTCAAGTTTCCAATTTTGCTTGCAGATCGGAGTGATCAATTTAATTTGTGTATTTAAGTGTTTAGAATATGTTAGAAATTTAAAATTTGTTTACAAAGTTGTACAGTAGACTCCCGATTATCCGCGGGCGGGTTATCCGCGGTGCGGATTATCCGCGTCTGCCGCACAAAGGTTTTTTTTTTTTTTTTTTTTTTTTACTGATTTCTTCAAAAAGGTGCAATTTTACAGTTATGCTTTTGTAATTACATAATACATTACAGTATTAAAAACAGTACATATGTATTCATTTTTCTGTGTATCCTTGACGCCTCTCGTCTGTACAAAACACTTTTCTGTTTTCATTAACAAAATGCATTTTAGGTTAGTTTTGAGTGATATACTAAAATATTAAGCGTTAGTTAAACATTTCCTGCTGTTTATTTTACGTTTTATTGTACATAAAACGATTTTTCAAAGTTGGAATGACTGTTTTCTCTTTTGCTATACCCGTTTTTAGCTTTTTTCGGATTATCCGCGATTTTTGTTATCCGCGGCGGCCGCGCCACCCAATTCCGCGGATAATCGGGAGTGTACTGTATCTTTTTTTTTTACGTAAGAAAATGAGCTAGCACTCTTGAAGACGAAAGTCATTTATGTTCTGTCATTTCAATTTATCATAATATTTGTTACTTAAAAACTGCTTTTAATAGATTTTAAATTAAAATTAATTGAAAAAGTATGATTTTAAAAGCTTACTAGGAAAAGGAGCAGGGCAAAATTAACATTGCCTACTAGCCAATAAGCCTACAAGAGTTTAATCGGCCCTTTTGAACAGAATTCAAAATTACGATACCCGCCCCCAAACAGCACACATATTGCTTTAAAAAGAACATAAATATAATGTATCCTTTCTAAACTTTTACTTCTTCAATAATTTGTTTTAATTTTTTCTTTATTTTTTATTTTTCAAGTCTCTCTCCCCTCTCCTACATTTTTCACTTCCTCAAACGAGATTTACTCCCCAGACTGAAAATCGCTGATGTGAATTAATTTAAATCCAAAAGCATGAATTATTTTTTTAAAAAAAATAAAATCATAACTGAAGTTACAAGATCACAAATTAAAAAACTAGTTACAGGAATATCGTCTGCAAAACATTTTCCTTCCTTTTATAGTAACATTTTGTCCATTTCCAAGTTATCTGACAAAACTCTCACTACGATACAATCTGCCTAAACATAGTTTACCTGTATTCCAACGAATCGCCATCCACAATAACATCTTAAGAAGATTTCACTCACTACAAAAGCCCCAATATCACCCTCTCCACCTTCCACCCCTCCACATCAGCCCCGTCTTCACCCCGCGAATAGCAAAAAGCCTGTTCTCCCCCTCCCGGTAGGCCCCAAAAATACCGAAAAACGCACTTTTTCTCCCTCTTCCAGCAACAAAAGTTTCCGGCAGAATGTTTGAGGTCAGGTGTCTCCACCGCGTTCCGGTTACCGAGTTTTCGCTGTTATCTCGGACACCTGAATTCTTAGCTAATCATGCATTCTAAATCCGCCTCCCTGAAATTTTGCAACGGCCCTGTTGCTTTTCGGCTTCATAATGCGCGGGACAGGCTGTCTTCCCACTGCCAAACGATACGCCTTAACAACTGTTCAGTGGAATCGCTTTCTTTTTGTCTAATCGTGGGTTTTACTGCGAGATTATTTCTTTGAATTCGAGTTCGGTTGAGTCCATGAAAAAAACTGTAGATGTGTTTTTAATTGGACTTTTGGTTGTGGAAGCTCCGATTTTGCAATTTCTATCAAGTATTTTTTTTTGTTTGTTTGTTTGATGTGCTATTGTTTATAGGTTGAATATTATCTCTAAATTATATGATGAGACATGCCTTCATATAATACAAAAAAAAAAAAAAATCATTCCAAACGCTCGACAAGGCAGACAGTTGACCAAATTAGGCATGAACTTTCATCTGGGATTCTAGATGTTTACTAAAAAAGGTGCTTTCAAAATTTTAATCAGATTTTTATGTAAATATTTAGTGAAAAGTGAACGTTTCTCATCAATAATTTTGAAGCATTTTGTTGCACAAAGACTAATTTTACATTATTTTAAAAATTCAGAAAATTATCTTTTACCTGATGCCAATGCTGTTTAATTACAATTTTTCTAATTTTTTTTAATAATTTTGAATGCATATTTAAGTATACAAGTACATCCTCAAGAATCTGTTTCGCGAATATTTGGCTTCTGTACTATCCGGTCTAGTTTTCTTTTTTCGTTATTAAATGAAGAAGGCAAAGCGTTGCATTAACAATAAGCGGGCATCTGTTACGATCCTCCTACGTGTCGTGTGCAAAATGTAAGTTGTGGCAGGCAAAGAGCAGTATTCTGCTCGTTGTTCATTGTTTCGTCATTGTGGAACGGACCTCAATTGTTGTAACTGTTCCTGGTTATAACTGCACAGTAAGCACAGTATTCGTGAATTGTTCTTGGGGAATATTTAATGTTTTTTAAGTGTATTACAGTAAAGATTTCAAAATAAGTGATACGAAAAAAAAAAAAAAAAACCTGTAGTGACTATGGAAGAGAAATTACGCGCCATACAGTGACTAGATTCTGTCTTAACAGCAAAAATTATAGCTTCGGAGGAAAGCAAGCTTGCTGATAGAGCATATTATAAAATAAATTATAATTCAGACAAGCGTGTATTTGATAAAATGTTGGAAAACTTCAACTTCCTGTTGGTACCTCCGATTTCGTTGTCAGCTACAGTGGTTTATAAAAAAAATCACATCTCTCGGTGCCCATTTATCGTAGAATTAAAACAAACACAGATTTCTAAACTCAAATAAATGGGTTTAATAAAACAATAAAAAAATTTGTGAATTTTGAACAAAAACTGCCTTTTAAACGTAGACAGATACCTTAAGCCAAAAAGAATACTTAAGATGCTATTTGGAATCGTACCAATGAAAGATTACACAAAAATTTAAAATTAAACAATATATTTTAGATTAAAATTACACAATATATTTAATTTTTACACTTAAATAAATCAATGTAAAAAAAATAAAAATCGGGATTATAAAAATTCCTATATCTATCTATTAAGGAAGTAAAAAATCCTTAATCATCTTATTAAAATTGGTGTTTTGAACTTTGCCTTCTCTAGAGTGAACTTGTGAACCTTATTTGTCCCAAAATGCATCACAAATCGTTTTTTTTTTTATTATTATTATTAATTTCAACATTAAGAATGATCATTCAAATTTAGTTACGGTCACAGAGACTGTCAAGCACTTTATGAATGCATCAGGAAAACCTGATGAAAGTAAACAATAGTTTATCATCAACAATACTTCTTCTACTTTGACCCTATTATTTTTTTATTTTTTTCGAGATACTGTTTAAATTAGATCTAATGTAAAGATGACTAGGATGATACCACATTCATTGAAAACTTTCGCTGAAAATCATTTGCTTTGTCCTGAATGTCTTTTCTATTGGCTTTCAAAAGAAATTTCGGTAGAATTACTTGGTTAATACAAATAACATTCTTCATATCTAGGAAACGGTAATGAAGTTGAGCTCATAAAATATTTAAATATCTATCATTAGGCAAAAAAAATTGAATTGAAATAAGATTCCGTATTTTTTTAATCACTCATCTTTACCTAATTCAACATAATATTTTTGTTTCATTTCCGAAATCTTAATCCAATTAAAATGTTTAACTATTTCCCTGGACTCAGCAGATTCTAATGATAGATGCTATATAGATTTTTGCTGATAAATACTAAATAGCAAAATTGTATTTCCATAGCTGTAAGCTTTAAGGCATTCTCTAGTAATCCATATATCAATAACAGATGTATGGCTTTAGATTAAAGATACATTGGAACAAGATTTGGGAATCATAAAATTGAATGATGGTAATGTCGTGTCCGCATTTCCACGGAAAGGGGGGGGGGTGTAGTAGCTTCTGAAAGTAAAGACCCATGAGCACCCGAGGGCAGAAGTCTGACTTCCAGCTCATATGAAGATGAAACTCATACATTCGCTTGCACAACCCTTTTTACAGGGGGGCACATTCACACACCTCACAGATAGAACGCAGATGAAGAACAACCATGCCCAAACCGGGATTCGAACGAGGGACGCCCAGATCACGGGGAAGATGCGCTACCCCTGTGCAAGGACGCCGGCAAAAAATTTATATAAAAGCTAAATAAGAACATGATGCTGGAACGAAGAATGGAAGAAAGTAAAATGTTTCCACGTTATTACTTTCGCATATACGCAATACAGAGTAAGTATAGCAATTAACAAAAAATTCAGACTTTGAAACAAAAAATTCAAAAAAAAATTTTGACGAATCTCCACGTTTTAGATCTCCCAGAGTTTTAAAACCCATTTTTAGAAAATGTCCATCCGTCTGTCTGGGACAAATATACTTTAAAAATGCTCTAAACTAGGCGGTTAAAAGTTGGTATACGGTCTTTACACTAAATTTGTAGATTTCTAACGAATTTTGAATAAAATAGTTTCAAAGAAAATCCGTCTACCTGGCTGTTCGCATATAATTTAACATGATAACTATAAAACGAAGAGATATAGATAAATAAAATTCTGTACGCAGATGTAATGTCTATAGTATAGACACTTATCAAATTTTGAGTCAAATCCAAAGAAAGCTTGACTGTCTGTAGACTTGTACTCTCAGAAATATATAAAAGCGACAATTCAAAAACGAAATGACTGAAATTTATAAAATTTCGTATGAGATGTTGTGATTACAAGTGCAGTTTTGTGGCAAATTTTTGTTTCAATCGGTTGAAAAAAATGTATCTAAAATAGAAATTCTATTTTTGGATACTATTAATCGCATACCAGGATGTAGTCGCCAAATATCTCGCCAAGGATGACCACGATAGATTCACTAAAAATGTTAAATTCACACCAAAAGTTAATATTTCGTAAATATTGTAAGCCAAATTCATGTAAGGTGTTCTCTAGCATGGCAACATTATTACGAGTATTCTAGAAAGTTTCGGGGCGAACACTACTGCTGATTTTTTTAGTTGTAACACTTTCTTCCTTACCTTGCTTTCTTGATTGTCCCAAATTACGCGATTGGGACATTTTATCGCTTTGCCAAAAAAAATCATTTAAAGCATCTCATATGTTTAAGTGCCTTAATCATATTTTACAGCTCAAATATCTAGGTATATCACTCTATCATTTTCGCTTTATGAGATCCACTGTGGTACATGGTTTTCAGCTTTTTCCAGGAAATAATGCAATGGCCAAAATATCAGTACCCATTTTGGACTCTTTGTAAAACAGCCAAACTTCTATGTTTCTTTTATTAACATGTTTACAATTTAAATTTAGATTATGGACAGACCAATGTATGAGGCAAGCATGCGAAGCTTTTTCTGAATACCATTATATGCACTACTCATTATTACATCAACATCATATCCTCAACCATGACATTTTGGAAAATCCGAATCTTTCTCGTGCAGTGATTTCATATTTTTTCACTAAAGGCTCTTTGATTATTGATCTTTCATTTTCCTGAAAGAAGTAAAAACTTGCAGTCTTTTAATTGACCTGTTTAATTTTCCTGTTTAGCCTTTCAGTAGTTTTATACATCTATAAGTTCACTTAATTGGCCATCTTTAAATTGTCTTGTATCTAAAATTATTGAAAACATAGAGGCATATTCAAGTTTTCGATAATTGTTATATTTAACTCTTTCAAACCTGGTGTTTTATTTTCTTAGACTGATATATTAAAGCATTAATTAAATTTTCAATTAATACTCTTTTTTATTTTTAAAGCTTAAATATATGCATTCTTCTTAGATGACTGCCTATGTTGAAAGTGGCATTTTTTTGACTATATAGGTAAAAAAAAATTTTTGCAAAAAAATATCTTTTAATTCAAACCTTTTTATTTCCAAAGCCGTTTTTCTTTTACTTTGAGGTCATCTAGAAGCCGAGACATAGCTAATTAAAAATTTGCTGTCTTCTGCTAAATTAACTGTATGTCTGCAACTGGATGTCACTGTAAAATACAATTTTTTTAATGCAATTTCTCGAACATTAGTTTAGGTTGAAGTTTCCATTTCAATTTAAAGTGAATTTCCTTTCGAAAATTGAAAAATATCAGCAAAGGGATTTCTTTTTGTATACAGCCGACCACGCCGTCACCACTGAAAGAAGCAGTATCAACAGAATTTGTTGTGGCCGACTACTGCCTTCATCATAGCTTACCCATAACACTGATCGATTTATCGAATTGGCACCCTCCATCAAGGAAGGGAGGAAAATCAACCCATGGTTAATTAAAAAATTGTTGTCTACTGTTAAGTTAATTGTATGTCTCTTTCTGGAACCGGATGTCGATGTAAAATGCAGGATTTTTGTGTGTATGTGTGTGTGTTCTCTCTCGAGCATTAATTCACATTGTAACTTTCATTTCCATTTCATGTGAATTTCCTTTCGGAAATAGAAAAATATCAATACAGTGACTTCTTGCGGACAACTGATTATCCTACCACCACTGAACGAAGGATTATCGATAGGATTCTTTGTAGCCATCTACTGTTTTTATCATTGCTCGCCCATAACACCGGTCGATTCAGCAAACTGACATCCTCCGTCAACAACTGGAGGAAAGACAAATTAATAAATAACCTCATCACCAAATTACAAAACTATTGTGGGATTGCAATTCGTAGAAATCCTGGTAACCTTAAAAATATGCAACCTAGAATCATTGCAGCCTTTTATCACCTCTGCTCAAACACTAATCACTGTATGCATGATCAATGTCCAGCAGCAATCATGTGCTTGTGTCAGTAACAACAAACAAAGGCACAGAGAGAAAACATTTCTTGGAAAAGTCAATAGACGTCCTCAGATTACTGTAAAACCCGTATGCATGAAACTTTGTGATCGAAAGATCCACAGATACGGAGTGTTAAGACATATTAGCAACCAATTTTAAACTATTGGGTTGGCAACTAAGTAATTGCGGATTTCACTCATAGATGGCTTCAGTTGAGTTTTTAGGTTTGCAGACGTAGTACAAATGTAAAACACATTTTGTTATTTGATAGCTGGCAATTCAGCTGTCAATCAGTAAAAAAAGTTTTTTGATCGGTTGCGTAGTTTTCGTTTGACGTTAGTTGAAAAATGGAAAATCAAAAGGAACATTTTCGTCATATTTTGCTTTTTTATTTCCGCAAAGGGAAAAACGCATCGCAAGCTCATAAAAAGTTATGTGCTGTTTATGATGACGAAGCCTTAAAAGAACGGTAGTGTCAAAATTGGTTTGCCAATAGATTATTTTAGAATAAATCTAATTTTTAACTGCGGTTACTGTTTATTCAAGGATTCGAAAATCCTTCGCGCTTTTGCACATTCTTTAGGGTGCGTTTATTCCAAAAATAGGGGTGAGAGGAAAAATGAAAATAGGAGATATTTACATTTAATAATAAAGTGAATTCGAATTATTCGCGAACTTAAAAAGCGAAAAAATTGCTGATAACTCGTAATATTACAGGGAAAAAAGATTCTAAATCTCAATAAAATACTATAGAACAATTTTTATTTACTGTAAGGGACCTAAACATAAAATTCAGATGAATAAATGGA
Organism: Argiope bruennichi; assembly: GCF_947563725.1. Lineage (NCBI taxonomy): Eukaryota > Metazoa > Arthropoda > Arachnida > Araneae > Araneidae > Argiope > Argiope bruennichi. Next base: position 44,408,440 of record NC_079158.1, read on the forward strand.
AGATTTCTGCTCTTAAAATTTGCTAATACCCTTTTTTATAAAATAATAACAATTCTTTATGTAAAAACACTTTTTTTTATTTGTTATTGCATTTTTAATAGCATTTTGAAATTAACAAAAGTATATAAACTCGATCTCATTTAATGATATTATATAAAATATTCATCGTGCCACTCTAGAAAGCTTATTTGCCTCTTTAACTAGCCATATAATACGCAATTTTGAATTAAAATAAAATAGTACGGTCGGAAACGACACGACAATCATATCTACATGGGGGAAAAAATGAATGAAAAAGTATCTAATAGATAGGAATTCAAGATCAAAGAATGAGGAGGAGTTCTGGAAATGCGCTCATCATTCCACGTCTCACCCCTTAGCGACGTAGAATCATTGAAAAATGGTAGTCTCGGAATTCTTAAACGGTTAACAAAAAGGATGACAACTAATTTACCAAACTGATATTTAAGAAAGGGAATTTGGTCCTTGCGAATTTGAACACCGGACCCTCTTGTAAGTCAGTACTTCGATGAAATCTTGACTCGAAGAGATCAAGTCTTGAAGGGAGAACTTTACCTCCAGACCACCGCAGCATTCAGTTGAGATTTTTATTAGTTTAAATGAAGGTGGTACTAATATATTGAGTATATTAAATAAATTGCTAGTGAATATTGACAGTTATATGCAAGAAACCATAAAACTTTTCGATTCTGAACATATCTGGTATTTTGGCATACTTTTATTTTAGTTTGAAATCAGAAACAGCTTTGTACAATAACCCTATGCTATTGCTCAAAGCTGATTATTCAGGTAGGTTACCTCTAATACAAAAACCTTGATAGAATAGACCTTTCTTTGATTTTTTTAGCAACTTCAAATACATGGGTTTATGAGTCTGTCTTTTCATTAAATGGAACAATAGATTTCCTTCATTAAACGATGTAGCTAAAGCGATAACACACCATATTACATAAATACGCAAGAAAGCTGGGATAAAAAAAAATCTCTATATATGATTTTGATATTTTTAGACGATGCTCTGGAAATATCAAAATCTTTACAATCTCCCAAATTTTGGGAGAAAACTGTGTAAAAAATTTGATACAGATGTATAGTTTTAATGAAAATCCAACACCACAAATTACCGCTGTTTCAGTTTCAGTTTCAGCTTTTTATTTTATTTTATTTTTCATATACGAAGAGAAAGTTTCGCAATCGTCAAAGAATTTGAACTTGAGGTTTAAATAATCTCCAATTTTTTTTTTTCAGACTTCCTTGAGGCTGAAAAAGTCATTTTTGAGAATTGTGTCTGTCTTTGAGCACAATAACTCAAAGACACAATGAGCTATGAGCAATGAGAATGATGAAATTTGATGCGTTATCTGAGCGTCGGATTTGTATATTGTGCCCAAATCAGGACGAAATCTGTCGGTGGAAATTTATCCATATGAATGGGAATCTAATAACTCAAAAATACAGAGAGCTACTTGGATAAAATTTGGTATACAGATTTAAGTTCAAAGTTTCAGTTCAGTATCAAATTTTGAACCAAAATATGAAAAATAGGGACTTTTATTTACTGATCTGTTTATTCGCGTATCTAATAAACGTAATGATTAAGTCAAATTAAAACTTGATGTGCCGGCCTCCTGGCATAGGGGTGGCGCGTCTACCCCGTGATTTGGGTGTCCCGGGTTCGAGTCCCGGTTTGGGCATGGTTGTTCTATCTGTGAGATGTGTGAATGTGACCTCCTGTGAAAAGGAGTTGTGCAACCGCATGATTGATGCGTGAGTACCAAAGTCGTACTCTTGGCCCTAGTTGGCGCTACTATAAAAACAAGAAATGCTCGCCCTCCGGTTTAAATCGCTGTCTTCGTAACAGCGGGCTTGTCCGTGGCAAGTGCCATAAGGAACAACACAAAAACAACAAAACTTGATGTGCAGCTTTGTGACCAAAGCTGCATATCAAGGCTCATTCTCTGGACTATTGCGACATTAGACAATATGACTTTCGCCTTACAAACCTCACCTTCCTATATATTCAGGGGATACAGAGGAAAACGGAACAATAGAAAAAAACGGTGCTGTATTGTCTAAATACGCAAGAACGTCGAAAAGAGAAGTCTAATTGCATACAAATATATCTAAAACATGGATATTCATTTTTAAAAAAATCTCGAATCTGAATTTTAAGTGTTTACATTACTTCCTCCGTGTTACTTACTCCACATTGAAAAGCAAAAATGGAAATTAAATGTAAAAATGAAATTGCAAGACTTGAATCCCAATAATTATTTATGATTCGATAAAAGATTGTTTTTCAAGTAATGATTTCATCCTTTTCACTGACTAATAAAATTACCCTTTATATTTGTACATAAACATTAACTGCCATCCAACGGTATGTTATCATCGATCGCCATTTCAGTAGGAAATTGAATTATCTGCAATCGCATTATTTAAACAACGTTTTTATCTGAAACCGTAATTACCCATTTCGTCAGCAGTATGATTGTGCGATTTATCTTATCACTAAAACATTCCATTTCCATTCAGTATTATAAAGATCCTTTGTTTCCAGAACGAACTTGGGGGAAGGGAAAGAAGATTTAACATCCCCAGTCGAAACCTCATTGAAAGACAATGTTTTAACCTTCCTTTTTACCTTCTGGTATATGTAGTACAGAGAAATTATAATAATCGCCAAAAAATTAGAATTTTAGATCTTGACACGTTTTAGACCTTCCTGATTTCACGAAACACATTTTTCGAAAATGTCCATCTTTCTGTCTGTTTGTCTACAACAAAAATAATTGAAAAATGCTTTGAGCTAAACGAATGAAATTTCGTACACGATCTTTACACCAAATTTGCAGATTTCTATCATTTTGTGTAAAATTTGTGCAAACGAAGTTAGTCTGTCTAGCTGTCCGAATATAAGTTAACACGATAGCAAGAAAACTAGACAAATAAAATTTGGTTCACAGATTTAATATTACTTATGTAAATACCTATCAAATTTTGAACCAAATCCAATTACGGATTGATTGACTGTCGGTCTGTACTTTCAGAAGCATGTAAACGTAATAATTATAAAAAGCAATGACTCAAATATATCAAATTTTTTGTGGGAATTTGTGACTATAAACGCAGTTTTGTGCCAAATTTTTGTTTCAATCGGGCCAAGGATTAATCACCAAATAACTCGCCAATAAAATGTAAAAAAAAATTCAGTAAAAATGCCAAATTCATGCCAAACCTTAACTTTTCGTAATTAATATCCGCCAATGCAATATAAGGCGTTCTCTGACATGGCGTTTATTCGAGAACATGTGTGTATGTTTTGGGGTGACTAATCCGCTGGTTTTAAAATTTGCTCGTAAGTGCATAGTTCACAATTCATTTAATACTGTCACAACAAGAATGAACATAAACGCGCTAACTAAAACAACGATAGATATTGTAAAATGTACTTAATATATGTATAAAAATTTATTTAAATTAGAGCGAAAATCGGACTGAAATAACAGTGGCATCACTGAAAAGCTAAAATTAATGTTTTTTTAAATATTAAATTGGTACTGTTTTGTTCAATACCGTGTTTCGAAGTTGCTGTGGAAGAATTTATTAAAATTTTGATTAATTTTTATTTAAAATATTTCTTAGTGAGTACCAACTATCAAGAAGTAACTTTGTGCCGAATTCTGTTATATTAAAGTTTTGTTTTTCAAAACAATACTTTAGCAACTTTGGTACCGACCCCGCGATTTTGAACCACGATCGTACGACTAGAACGAACCTAAGCCGCCACGCCCTCTCCAAACTTCCGAACCGCACCATGCCTCGACAGATTTAACTTGCACCAAATTCACTTACTAGACGGTTCTTCGATGGAATCAAGCCTCGAACCTGAAAATTTCCGGTTCCGAAACCAAGACTTTATCAACAGGCCCCAGGCGACACCAATTTTATGCCAAATCTGGAGACTTTATAGATCAATAGTTTGTTCTGTAAAGCATTCTGAGCAGAGGGACAGGTGGGGGTGGGATGGAGTGCAATTTTTTTTATTACACATGCCACCTTTCACGCAATTGTCAAATAAAATGCCAGCCTTTTAACATGATAATGTTAAGAGAACACATGCACAGTCTACAATGATGTTGTGGCAGAGTATCGACTTCGAGACGAAAGATCGTTATTTCAAAATTCGAATTCCCGAAGCCCGCTGAATGTGTGGGCTCGATGTACGTTAAATGTGACGTTGATAGTCAAACGTCCTTGGAGTGAGTGACGTGATGAAGAGATTATGTGAGGGGTGATTTAGTAAAATTCATCTTCATCACTTGACCACGGTTTAAAATTACAAGCTTTATTTCTTTGTAGCCCTGGTGTAATTTTAAAAGAAGTCAAATTAATTTAATTGGCAGGATGTCAGTTTTTTTAGATCTTTTTAATAAAAATTAAAAAAGACAAGAAATCAATTCCTTTTTCTCGTTGGTATAGCTTTCAATTTTAACCTACAACTTTGGCGTTTGAATTATCTGTAAAGAATTGAAAGGGCAAATGTTTTGGATTTTGAAAGGAATAACCGACTGTTCTAGTTCTTTAACATAGAATCTCTTTAAAGGATTTCATAGAGACAATGTCATGTTGAGATTAGAGAAAAAAAATTAACACCAAATTATTTTTTGAGCTATTAAATGTGTTAAATGTGCATTACAAAATAATCTAAAATTGTCACAAATTATCGTTTTTGGTATCTAACATGTCACTCTAGCATTCACTGGAATTTTAACATGAATATCATTATATGAAACACTTGATTTTAAAGTCTACAAATGACCTTAACTATTGACCTTCACCGTAACGAACGTTCTAAGTTTAGTTTTCTTGGATTGTCACAATTAACCTGAACGGTTGATAACCCGGCATCAGAACATTATCAAAGGTGATGACCTTAGAGAGTGGAAACAGAGAAGTTCGTGGGATAATTGTTAAGTGGCGTTGGTGGTCATATAAAAGAAAAAGTGTTAGAGATGAAGAATAGAAACTACAGGAAAGGATGAACAGGTACGAGAAATGCTTGTAATTAAGGCCGCGGAGGCCTGGTTGTAACGTCTCGTCTTCGAGACGAGAGGGTTGCAGTTTCGAGCCCCCATTCAACAGAAGAACTGTCGTTGTAAGCTCGTCTGGAGCACGTTAAATCCATCTGGCCAAACGTCCTACCGCTGGTGTGGGTCGGAAAGGAGATGCCATCCTCGTCATCTGATCGCGATTAAAAATTACGAGGCCCTTCCCAAAATAATCATAATGTTGCTTTAAAACAGATGTTAATATAACTAAACTAAACTCGAGTGCACATGATTGGATAGAATAATTATTTGTTCAGCTGGTCGTTCTCGAGTACTTCAAGCCAAAGCTAACAGTGGATGTGGAAAACGGTCTGATATGGTATGGCGCGGAACAAAAGATGAATATCTTACTTGACCTAATTTTCGCCACTTCACACACTTGGAATGGACACAAAATAAATACGAGTAAAGAGGCAGAAGTCTGGGGTTTGCGGGAGGGAGGGCTGCAGCTAACTCTACCAAGATATTCCCCGAGGGAGTTGGAGTAAAGAGGGCATAGCGTAGTCTACAATGCTTCTACTAAATGGAAGGGCTTAAAAATAGAATAGCATGGAATGATTGACTGACCGTAATGGAAAATGTTTATGTGGTGACTTATAATTTATGTTGATTTAACCACTTACAAGTGTCAGTAAGAAATAAAGGTAAATTATAGCTTGTTGCTGGTCAAAGACATACTGGGGAACTATGGTAGCAATTGAAGCAGATACTTGACCTTAGTTTCTGCATATGGAGTAAGGTAAAGGAATTCAAAAGAAATTGGTCCACATTTATGTCGCGGTTGGAGGGGAAAAAACTATCGATGAATTTTTCTCCAAATTTATAGACTTAAAAAAATTGGTGTAAAAATGTCACGTTAAACCTAGCCAGTTACCATTATTAATAAATCATGTACATATATGCACGAATAGGCAGTTCGCGAGTGATTTTGCCCCAAATTTTACACATGTTTATTACTCCAAGTGATAGTTTCAAGCATTTTTAACTTCCTGTATGAGCAGAACGTAGACATAGAGATTCGGATATGAGTAACCGATATGTAAATAGATTTCGTCGCGTCAACTGACATGCAGATAGAATTTCGAGATGTTGATATGTAAATAAATTTCGTCAAAAATTTAATTTAAATCTAGTCTATTGTGATAAAGACTACTACTGCAATTTCAACAATATAATTTGTTGCATTTTTTAGATATCATATTCACAGAAAGATATATCAAAACTCGATGATTTTTTTCTGTTATTGTTGATGATGTTATTGATTGTTTGTTTCTTTTCTACCGGACTAAGTGAGGTTCAAAAAATGCAGATTCTTCAAAACTTCGAGGCCGAATTTTTTTGATTACTATACATTTAATTAGAAATTTTATTGAAATCTATTATATTACGATAAAAACCACTACTAAATTTTAACAATCCAGTTTGTTATATTTTTAGATATCATATTCACAGACATATGGACCAAAACTCGTGCGTGCGCGCGCGCGCGCGCGCGCGTGTGTGTGTGTGTGTGTGTGTGTGTGTGTGTGTGTGTGTGTGTGTGTGTGTGTGTGTGTGTGTGTGTGTGTGTCTTATTGTTTGTTTGTTGCTTTTTTTTTTCGGACTAAGTAGTGAGGTTCAAAATATAGGGAATCTTCAAAATTTCGAGGTCGAATTTTTCGTCGATTACAATACATCTGTTTTGACAGCTCCTTTTCAATCTATTATAATACTTTTATTTTGTATTTATTATCTATGAGAAAATATCACCAAGTTTCCCTTAAACTACATGAAGGCGTTTACTTAAATAAAAAAAAAACTTATGACTCAGTAAACTCATAGCAAAATTTGATACAGCATAGACCAAAAATTCACAACAGAGATAAAAAGAATTTTTTTAAAAATGCCAAACGATCCTATAGAATTCAATAATTCTTCCAAAACGAAGAGTTCCGCACGATATGAGATATGCGAAAACTTTTCATTCAGACGATTTTCTTCGCCTTTTCTTCCTGCAAAAAGAACCATTTATTATTATTTTTTTTCTAAAGCAATTGAATTCCATTCTTTCATAAAATTATAACCCGCGTAAGCGGTACTTTTCATCATTGTGTCACATGCACATAACTTATTGAAACTTCCTTGTGTATTTCGTCGCTCCCTTTACCCAGTGACAGACAAATGATTCATTTGACCGAAATATTTCACTCGACATATTTATTCCAAAATTCTTTTTTCAAACGAATCTGAACTCACTTCACTCCAATTCTCCTGGGTACTCAATAAATATTGATTCGTTAGCATGAGAATAATATCCTTTAAGGAATTGAATAGTATAGTTAACAAAAATCGAAATACAACAATAAATATTAGATGTTATGCATTATTTATTTATTTATTTTTATATTTTGAACTACTTTATATTCTTGTCTGAATAGAGTTTATTTCAACTAGTGACGGATTGTATGTCAGTCATATAGATCAACCATTTCAATACATTCTTGAAATAATGTGAAGAAGACAGTCTGAAGCCTGTTGAATATATTAATGAATCTATTTTTCAATGGCATACATTTACTACGAAGAAATTGTTTTATAATTTTTCATTATCTTCAAAAACAGAATTCCAATATATTTATTGCATGGCATTCACAAGTCAGGTTTTAAAAACTTATATCGCAATGAAATGATTAAAAAAAAAATTGAATTTCTTCTCATTTGTTTTCATTATTTAATTCATGTCAAACTTTATTAGAAAAATTAAAAATCGTCTCCATAAAAATAACCAATTGTAAAATAAGAAAAAACATAATTTTAATAAAATTGATAGATTATTGACAAATATTCAATCTTTTTAATGGTGAATTCTTTATTATAATTTATTATTATTTCCTTTATTATAATCTGTTTTCGCTAAAAATATGACAAAATCCTTTATTTAATATGTTTAATGGACAAAATTACACAAACACACCTTTAAACTAATTACAAAATGCATCCTATTTTGCTTTTATTAATTTTATTCAGCATATTTCATTTCAAGCTGACTTATTAAAAAAAATAAACTACTAGTAATAAAAAAAGTGTGTGTGTGTGTGTGTGTAAAGGAAATTTCTTTTTTCCCTTGTGAACTTCAATTTAACCATTTTTGTTAAATATTTTTTAATAATTTGTTATTCTTTTTTTAAAAAAAAAAATCCTTCTTTTCTAAAAAAATTTTAATTTATCATATTAGAAATCTAACAGAAAGTTTTTTAACCTAAAAATTTTCCGAATGTTTGTCATTTTTTTTTCATTATTTTAATTGGTGTTTTCCTAATATTTAATTATTATTTATTATTAATTATTAATTTGGTATTAAAAATTTCTTTTATTTATTTGAAGAAAAGCTTTATTACATGCTTTATAATGCATTTCTATACGTGCAAAGAAATTTCCTGCCTATTTAAATAACTGGAATTATTTATCGCTTAAATACATTCGCTTTCATTTCTTAATGACATAAGGAAATTCTAATTTTAAACAAGTTATCCTTGAAGAAATCATTGTAAATAATTGTAAAGGTGTGTTCCTTGATTAATCAACAAACAGCTTGAAAAGTCTTAAAGTATTTTTGAAAGTATTTTCAGTTATAATTCTACACTCACCTCTTTTTGTTTAATATCACAAATACATCATAAAAGTGATTTGTATTTTAATATTAGTTATCTATTTAGTATTGCTGCAGATGGCGATATTAATTTTACTATTAAATTTATCAAAATATAAAATCTAAAAGAATTTTAAATAGCAGTAAGTACAGAGTTAATTTTAATTTTAATTTCGTATCTTCTAAAACAAGAAATGTAGGGAAAACACAGTGTAAGAAAATATTTACTTATAGATTAGATGGCGCCAATTTATATAGATCATGTGATTCTGACGTCGATTGAGTGAATTTCATTGGATGTCTTTCTTGGATACTAGGAAATTGAGTGATGATCTGAGGATTCAATGAGAACCTTGTACCAACGCTATACTTAATTAAATTAATTTAAATACTGCTTTTAATTTTATGTAGAAAAGAAAACAAAATAAATTTACATTTTGCTTTAAGTAATAGTTCCTCCTGTGTAAATATGTGATTAAAAAAAGAAAATAAGTTTTTTTCTTATCAAAAACTTATTTTAAATTAGCAAGAGTAGTTCCCCGAAATTTTCTATCATATTCTCTAATTAAGATTCTACCCCCCCATTACCAAATTATATCGTTTTGGAGTTGTCCAGTTTACTTTAATTCGAATAGCAGACAGACACTTACTGTGAATCAAAATTTGTCAGAAAAAGTTGAAAATTTGTCGTCAGTTACCTTGAATTTATTTGAGTTAACGTGTTTAAAGACAGTCTGACTAACTGACAAACAGACATAATGCTAAAAATGTGTTTTTCGAACTCGAAAATTTCTGAAACATGGAGATTCGTCAAAATCTCGAGTTCGAATTTTACAACAATTACGATATTTTCTTTACACTTCGTATTCGAAAATGTAAAAAATTCAGAAAGATTTCGTTCCAAAAATGAGTGAATTCAAAAGAATATGTAAAAACTTACTTTAAATTCACATTATGTATATGAAATATCCCACTTAACCTAATTTTGAAATCTATATTGCAGGGGGGGGGGAAGAAAAAGAAGAAGAAAAGGAGAAGAAAGAAGATCTTCGATGACAGGTGCATTTATCGTACAATAGTAAATGTGGCATCGTGTGAGTTGATTTTAGACGGTTGAAAAAAAATCTGCCTGTACATTAGACTTCATAAAATAAAAAAAACGCAACATATTAATATATATATATATATATATATATATATATAAATGTCGAGAAAAAATTTACCCACATACTTTGAGGTTATACAGTAACTTCTTTATGTATAAAACTTGTATGGTAATTAGCAGACATGATATCATTTTCATGTGTTACGGCTTTGCAGTTTTTTTTTTCCAACTAACGAAGTGCAAGTATTAAAAATATCTCTAAAATAATAATTATTTATAATACTTCAACCATCCGGATTTATTTTTAAAAAATGTCGCTAATTTCCTGTTATTCTTCCGTATATTGATTTTCGGGAATAAATTAGAAGTGAAAATCAGCGAAATGAGATGGAAATTCTATTTCCTTCTTAATATTAGCTTTCGCTATTGCAGTCATTCCGATCTCACGCAGATACATCTCTGACCCAGATCTATTTTATTTACTTTTTATTATGTATTCTGTACTTAAAATAAAAATTAGGAAAATAAATCGTCTGCGCATTGAAATCTCATCTTAATACTTTTATCATGAATATTTCTACTTGTTCTTCATAGAAATGAAAATTCTTAATCTAAAACTATCAGCATTCTGTTAGAATTTTAACATTTTTTTGTTGTTATTCGACACGAAAATGAATATATATCTTATTTATTTTGCAGCTATTTTTCCCTTCTCGCATATTTTGTTATGCCTGTTTTTGCAAATTTTAGTGAATTATAAACTTCCGATAAACACATACACTTTTTTTTAATTTCCTGATTTATTTTAAGAATATCAAAAAATTTCGTTGTAGTGGTAAGTATAAAATTACGTACAAGTTTTCTTTAATAAAAAAAATTAAAGAAAGCTTGTAATTTTCGAAAATCAGTGTTTAGTTTGCGAAAGAAGTTTTCCTTGTGGCCTTTTATTTTATTGCGATCTAATATATTACATGGAATGGTGGAATAAAAATTTTACTTATATAGAAATAAAATTTTAATTCACTAATTATGATTTAGTAAGGAGTTTAATGTTAAAAATTAGTTTTTTTAGACAGTCTAATAAATTACATAGAAAATTAACGATTAGTTAATGAAAAATCAATTAATTAAAAAATTATATGAAATGAATGATTGCATTAATCTTAAATTTTCAATTATAATGATTAATTGATAGGAAATGCTATCCGTATACATATCTTTTTTAACCTTTCCTTATCTAGATAGTTTATATTCTGCAAACAAGACACTATTTGTAAACGAAACAGCAACTAATTTGACCTACTGATTGAGCTAAAGAATAGTTAAGTATAGTTAATGAGACATTTGAATGCTATTTTAATCTTCCAAGAGCGAATAATATCGTGAATAGGTTTATTGACCTATTCTTCCAAATTTACAATTATAAACTTCCATTATCTGAAATTATCTTTCAGTAATTGAATTTTTTTACAATATATGCTTTAATAAGTTGCTAGGAAATAGAATTTTTTACGATTAAATATTGAAATGTAGGAAAGATTTACTTAATCAACTAAATTTATTTCTGTTAAAAATATTATATTCGTATTTTTAATTTAAAGTAAAAAAAAATACTGCATTTTTATTTCCAAAATAATAATAATCTACAACTAATAAGAACTGAATCGAAAGCATGAGTTAAACTATTTTGTCGTATTTCTTGCTTAAATATATCATAATGGTCTTGTCTTATTCCACGAGTATTATTCTAATGTAATGTATTTCAAAGTACTTGATATACATATAAAAGAATTTAGTTTTCGATAGTGATAATGTAATAAAAAGGTAATAAGGAATATTTTTTGCATTAAAAAAGCATTATCTTTAGAAAAACATTTAATTCAATAATACTAAGTGTTTCTTAAAAATATTTTAACGGCTTTAAGATGCCTATTTTAAACCACATGACATCATGTATCATCTTGACATCACTAGCAATGATTCGGCAGCTTGAAGTTTTCTATTGATAATGAATATAGTTGAAATTATAATGAGTTTTCACTGGATATGAATTGATCTTGTTAACTTGGCAGAATTAAAATTAGTAATAATATTGTATTGACAGGAAACTATAAAAAAACTGATCAAAATTTTAATCTTATCATGCATTCACTTTTAGCCATTTTTGATCAGGGATTCAGGGATTTTAACCGTTTCAGACATTTTGAGGATTGAGCGGTCTCCGCAAAACTCTCTCGCATACTCTAATAATAATTTTATTCTATTCTTCCTGCATACAATTATGGACCATGGATATGGTCTCGGCGCATAATAATAAGGAAATATCGATCTTTGGTATGAAGTTAACATTTTTATTGAATCTATCATGTAATCTTTGATGATTAATTACTGGCATTTAGCAATAAGTACACGAAAATTGAATTTGTGTTTTACACGTATCGTTTCCAATCAATTGAAACCAAAATTCGACACAGAATTACACATTACATACCAAAATTCATATGTTTAATTCCTTGCATTTTTGAGTTGCAGCATTCACATGCTATCGAAAGTATAAACCAACAGAAAGTCTGACCTTTTACGGACTTGACTCTAAACTTGAGAAGTATCTACACTTTTAATGCTAAATCTATGTAGCAAATTTCATTCGTCTAGCTCTCTTCGTTTTGTAGTTATCGTGTTAACTTATATACGGATAGCCAGACAAACTTCTGAAAGGCTTTCGTTAAAAATTTAAAAGAATTCTACAAATATGGTTTAAAGGCCATATACCAAATTTCATTTATCTGTCTCAAAAAGTTTTTGAATTATCTTTGTTACAGAGATAGTTTCAAAAATGTGTTTGAGACTCGGGGAGTTCTAAAACATCTATATTTGCCATAATCTCAACTTCGAATTTTTTTGACGATCATAATACTTTTTTTTTACGTCATATACAAAAAAAGTAAAAAGATTTCTTTTTACTTGAATTTATATTTTTTACTTAAAACTTTTGTAACGACCAAAATTTAAAAATAAATTACGATTTGGACCATTAAATAATAAATAAAAAGGAACATTTGAGAATTTTAATGCACTATTTTAATTAAAATGATTTTCAAAAGAAAATTTATGAAAATTGTTATTTTTAAAAAACAAAAATTAAGAAAATGGTGTTTATTACATGATGTAAAATCTGAAAGATTTCATAACTATTTTTGAGCTGCCAACATAAAGTTAACTAAAAGTTCCCAATTTAAGACATATTTTAGAAAGCCACTGCTGTTTCATTTTATTTTTTATTCAGTTTTATTTCATTTTAAATTTCAGTTTTATTTTTTTATATATAAGCAGAATAAAAATGATAAAAAAATTTCATTAGATCCTAAAAGTTTCGATATTTTATCCATTCTGTGACAAACTATATATTTTTAACTAATCTTTTACAACTATATCCGTAATTACCATTTGCAATCTCATTTACTTAGAACGAATCTAATTTTCTCGTAATAGCATCAAACCGTAACCGTCTATTTTGAGAATCCGAGGGTAAATTTCCTGATGTTTTCGAAACAAAGACGATACGCTTCACATAAAGCAAACCGAAAAAACATGTTCAACCACTAAACGGCCTCAAATATAACTTCTTTCCTATCAGGAAAATTGGATACAAATTGAGTAAAAAAAACTTGAAGTAAATTAAACTGGAGATTTATCGACAAAAATGTAAAATTGGAAACGAAACGAATAGTATAGCTAATCTTGTCCTGCCAAACGTTTTACGATAATATCAGCTAAAAGGTTTCTCGGTTCTTCAGATGAAAAAAAAAGATAATTACTTCTTCCGCGTTTTGAAAAGTTACATCTCTTAAATCTAAATGTTTAAACGTTTGCTAAATTTAGTGTTGCAGAATTGATTGGAATGCTCTTAAAAAAATCGCAAACGATATTTACCATAAAATCGTCCGGAATCTTTTTTTTTTTTTTTTTTTAAGGAGAATGATAAATATTTAGAATTTTGTCTTGCGATGTTGATCGTAGGCATTTATTGCGAAAGTGGATATTCGGGGAAAATAAGTTTTCCCAAGATTAAAAGTTGAACAATTGTTTTTCCCCTAATTTTTTCTTTCCCTTCTCTTTTTAAAATATTTATGTTACAGTGAAATAATTTCTCTAATTGCAGTTTTAACTTTTCTATTTTCTCTACTTCTACTACTTTTTTTTATTATTATTATCGTTTGGAAACTAAAAGCAAAGGATTTCAAAACAATTCCTTTTTTTATGCTAATAAGTGAAATGAAAGATGTTCTTCTAAAATTTTAAGAATGATTACTAAATTTATCTGTATATACTTCTTAACTTTCTTTAAATCTTCCAATTTTATCAAATAAATCTAAAACTTCTGCACAGTAAACGATTGAAAAACCGAATTTTTTTCGATATAAAGGACCCATAATTTTTGTTCTATCTATATTCTTTAACCTTTCTCTTAATTGTAAGTCAAATCTTAATCGACAAAATTTTTTCTCCCACATAACGGTCTGTTCCAGATGCTATATAACGAAACTATCATGATTTTATGATAAAATCTGTCACCCCCTGTCTGTCAATACTTTCATCACTCCATAGATCTTTATTCTTTTGTTCTAAATATACAGTGGCTCAAACAATTGAGAGTAAGTACACCTTACGTTTACTTGATAAATCCAACTTTCACTATAAATAACACATTAAGGGGAAGTGCAAATATGTTTTTATTTTTACACATAATAAATGATTTAATTTAAAGTAAAAACAAAGAAGAATTAACGAAAAGTTTCTAAATTGAAAAGTTTTAGAAGCATTTGAAATATATACATATGCGGATTTTTATCTCAAAAAATTAAGAACACACTAATGAAATTTTTTCAATATTTCGCATAGAAAGAAAGTATAAGCATTTAGTAGCATGTATTTTGGCTTTTATAATGGCATTTAAACGTCGAGGTACCGATTAGGCCAATTTTTGTGGTATTTGAAGATATTTTACCCCATTCTTCTTGCAACACTTGTTTTAAATGGGTTTCGTTTCTAATTTTGTGTTTTTGGACCACTGCTTCGAGTGTGGACAACAGATATTCAGTGGCATTGATGTCAGGGTACTGTGGTGGTGTGTGTGACTACTATTTACAATTTAAAAGACACACATTTTAACATTATGTGCAGTATGTTTGAGGTCGTCGTCCTGCAGGAAAATGAAATTTCAATCTAAATCCAAATTTTTAACATTTTTATTTAGATTACTGCGATCATATGGTCCATCCAACTTACTGCAGAAATTTCTCAGATCATAGGCAGAAGTGTAAGTGCTGAAACCGTGCGAAAGTAATTAGACTAGCTGACTATAAAAATCGATTTGTTAGAGAGAAACCGTCCATCAGCTTGCAAATTCAGAAAAAAGCGTTTGAAGTTTGTAAAAACTTATCAACTGAAGACCAATAACATTTGGAAGAAAGTTTTATTTAGTGACGAAAGAAAATTCAACATTTTTGGCAGTGATAGCCGTCGCACCGTATAGAGAAAGCCTAATACTGCTTTCGATCCAAACAATTTAAGCCCTACAGTTAAACATGGTGGTGTCTCCATCATGATTTGGGGTTGTATGGCTTCATCCAAGGTAGGAAATTAAATTTTAATAGATGGCATTATGAACCATATGGTTTACTTAGCTATATTTTACAGTAATCTAAAGGAAAAAACAGTAATCAGTAATTTTACAGTAATCTAAAGGGTGCTAAAATTTTGGGTTTAGATAGATGGAAATTTCATTTTCCACCAATACAATGACACCAAACAGAATGTAAGTAAGGTCAAAATGTGGCGTCTTATTCATTGTAAACAGCAGTTACACACACCACCACAGTACCCCGACATCAATGTCATTGAATATCTGTGGGTCACACTCGAAACAGTGGTCCAAAAACACAAAATTAGAAACAAAACCCATTTAAAACAAGTGTTGCAAGAAGAATGGGGCAAAATATCTTCAGATATCACCAAAAATGGGTCCAATCGGTACCACGACGTTTAAAAGCCTTTTAAAAGCCAAAAGATATGCAACTAAATATTGACACTTTCTTTCTATGTGATTTATAACAAAAATTTCATTAGTGTATTCTCAATTTTTTGAGATAAAAATCGGCATATTTTTATTAAAAATGTTTCTAAAATTTTTCAATTTAGAAATTTTTTGTTGGTTCTTCTTTTTTTTACTTTAAATTAAACCATTTATTATGTGTAAAAATAAAAATATATTTGCACTCCTCGTTAATGTGTTAATTATATTGAAAGTTCGGATTTATCAAGGAAAAGTTAGGTGTACTCTCAATTGTTTGAGCCACTGTATATGTTTGAATAAAAAACTCGTGCTTGCTTTTTAATTAATTAGCTGCTGTTGTGTTTACTGTTTGCTATGTTATATAAAGTTCATACTTTAACTGAAACTTGTATTTTAGTTAGAAGATTTTCTTTCACAAGCATATTTCATTTTTAAAAACAATATAAAATTGTGTACCCTTGTTTGCTCATATCTGCCATTTCTTTTCTCTCTCTCTCTCTCTCTCTCTCTTTTTTTTTTTCCCCCACAGAAACACAATTTTCAAAAAAAAAATCCCTTCGTTGACATCGATTAATTCTTTTATATATCTTTAATATCTATATCTATATATATATATTTGATTAGCAAAATGTTTTCTAAGCATGTTTTCCTTTTGTACTAAAAATGTATCTTTTCCATCCGTTGATTTCTTATCTATTAATGCCTTGAGATCAACGGAACTTGTCCCTATTTTTTTATCGTATAAAATTTCATCTACCTAATTACTTCGTAATTCATACTTTAGTTGTTTGGTAAGATGTATATCGGGTCAATGTGAAGTTGTTTAGAAAAATTATTCTTTTTTCAAAAAGGAATATGTATAGCAAAATGTTGCTTATCTTTCTAGACCTGATTATTTTTTAAAAAATCAGTTACTCGAACTTTTTTTTTTAATTTCTATTTAAATTTCAATTAACTAAGTTTCAAAATATTAACTTATCTTTCAATCTAAATTCCTTTACAAGAAATCACACTTAAAGTTTTTTTTACGCATTAGATCATGACACTGTCATTTCAATGTTTATCACTAATATAAGCGTTTATATATATATATAGAGAGAGAGAGAGAGTGAGAGAGAGAGACAGAGAGAGAGAGGAATAATTATTATGTGTCTTCATGGAACAGTTTATTAAAAAATTCTTACTTCATGTGGAATTAAGATTGTGCAGAGATTATTCAATAAAATTTCTTATTCTCAATAAAAGGATTTAAACTCCAAAAAAATTCAACGTAACTTATAGTTCTTTTTTTATTATAAAATTCCTCTCCTCTCCCTAAAAATAGACTAATTATCCTTTTTTCCGATTACTAAAGATTTAATCTTTAAATCGTATGACATTGATGATGATTATGATGTCGTGTCCCCTTTACCACTGAAAGGTAGTGCAGTTGCTCCTGAGGGTAAAGACACCTGAGCACCCGAGGGCAGAAGTCTGGTTTCTAGCTCATATGCAGATGACACTCACACATTCGCTTGCACAACCCCTTTTTACAGGGGGGGGGGTCACATTCACACACCTCACAGATAGAACACAGATGAGGATGCCCGAACCGGGATTCGCCATGCCCGAACCGGGATTCGCCCGAAAAAACCAGGAAAAAACCGAACCGGGATTCGCCCGGTCCGGGATGCCCGAACCGGGACATTGCGAATAGATATAAGAAATAGATCATCCTCAAAAGAATATTTTACAAAGAAATAAAAAACATTTATGGATACACAAACTGAACTAATAAATTGATCTAAATTTCGTCTCGCCGGTGTCTTTGCATAAGTGTAGCGTGTCTTCTCCGTGATCTGGGTGTCCCGGTTTCCATTCCCGGTTCGGGCATAGTTCTTTGAGGTGTGCGAATGTTCCCCCCTGTAAAATGGGGATGTGCAAGCGAATGTAACACATGAAGTAGCTAAGTCATACTCTTGGCCCTAGTTGGCGCTACTGAAAAAACAAGAGACGCTCGCTTGGCTTAAATCGCTGACAGATCTGTAAGCGGGCTTGTAAAGTGCCATAATCATTTTTATGTTTGATCTTTTTTTAATTAGAAATTATTGCGTTTTTTAAACTGAATAATAAAGTGTATATTCAATTTAAAATTTAAATTTTATAAATTAGATATTCAATTTTAAAAGGAAATAAGAGATAAAGAATATTTTTGGTTTTTAATAAATTATATAGAATCAAGCTTTCACTATCAATAAATACGCAAACTAATGCTAACTATTCATTCATAAAGTTTTTTTTTTTTTTTTTTTTGAAATTTAACAATTTCTGATTGCAAGAAAAATATTGAAAAAAAATAAAATGAAACAAACATGTTGATTATTATAAAAAAAACAATAAAAAAGATGGTATAAATCATCCAAAAAAAAATCGAAATTTGGACTAATTTTCCAGGTGAAATCGGTCCTTGGAACGGTTTATTATATCCAAGTTTTTTAGAAGTAATACATAATTCTTGAAATTTTTCTTAAGATGGGTAAACTACGTCACTGTAAAGCAATAATGTATTTACTTAAAAAACGTATTGTCAATTTTGTAATTTGAAAATCAGAATAATTTGGAATGATACAGACAGTTTTTACTATAAATATGTTTTTAATTTCAGATTACATAAAATTATAAGATCGTAATATTAGCGAAATGATTTTATTATTTCATTAATAATAAAATTAAAAAGTATAAAATTCTTAATTTTAAGATAGTTACCGTTTTAATATTCGTAAGTTGTAATTCGTAGAATTAGTTTTTTTTTATCCCTAGAGAATGTTTTCACTTAGTAAATTCTCTTTTTTCCTGGTACATCTTTCTTTGACCCACAAAATATTTAAACACTTTTAACATGACCTGAATCAATTTGATACAATAACTGTTAAAATGTAAACTTTTTATATTCGTTTCTTTCTGTTTCCTAACCTTAAAACTTTTAAGGAAAGGCAGTATATTAAGTGAAAAATGTGTTATAAAAATAGAAGAAAAACAGCAATAATCGAATGACCCGCTTACAAACCAGGTTTTAATTTCTCCCGCAACTTTCTAAATAGGCGAATGGCAATGGTTGAGGCACTTTCATGAAATATGTCGCTCTTTTTCATTTGTATATTTATTCCATCAGTGAATAGGACCTAGTGGGACAGATGTACTCGAAATCCGGATTCGATGCGGGCACAACAAGTTTCTGCGCGATCTCCCCCCCCCCATATATTTTTCTTAGTTTTTATTTTATTTTTCTCCGCGAGACAGATGTTGAATGGCAGCTTTTAAGTTGCAGCTTTAAGTGAAGGAGAAAAAAGAATAAAAGAATAGAGGGAAAATAAGAGCTGGTTTTTCGACGATCTTTTACTTTTGCCCGAACGCTTCTTCCAATGTATGGAAAGTCTGAATACCTGTCGATTTTTTAAGGAGGGAGAAAAGGAATTAATTTCGAATTTTTTAGTGTGAACTGTGAGAAATTTTTAAACCGTTTTTTATTACAGCGTTAATTTTATATTGCTGAAAATGAAATAATTGGCCTAAAAATGATGAATGAAATAATAAAAGGAAATAAAAATAAAAACGACGGGTTTTTTTTTTCTATTTTCTGAAAATTAAAACATGAATCTAAAGAATACAAACACGAATATATTATTAAAAATCGTTCTGAAGAAAGGAATAGAAATAAAAATGTTCTTTTTTATTATTTGAAAATCAAAATGCGAATTCTGACTCATATTAAAAAATACCTACACATATTTTCTTTAGTATTCAAATTATTATAGTTCTGTAGCGAATTGTCTATTATTTGAATCATTAGAATTCAATTATTTGAAGTAATATCATTTTTATTTCAAAAACATAGAAAGTAGAATATAATTTTAAAAATCAGTAAAAAGTAAAATAAATGAATACATAGGTTGTTTTCCTCAGTAAAGAAAATAATTTAATTTTTATTTAACAGAAAAACAGATCGTTTTAAGGAGAAATTTTAAACAATTTCCGATGAAGTGTATAACTGGGACATCAACCAAACTGGACATTTGAAAACTCATTTCTTTTTTCAAAATTCTACTTAGCAATAACCTGAATATCATAATTAGTTTAATCAAAAAAATTTCCAATTTCATGCGAGTTTTTTAAAATTCAGGCCTTCTCAAATTGTGGGTCTCGGTCACGTTTGTGAAAGTAATAGCTCTAAAATGTGTGTCATAGTGTCATGTGTAGTTTCGACTTGCTTCACCAGATATTATATAATTTTTCATTATGTTTTTACATTTTTAATTCGGTTTCATCGTTTGCGACATTAAGTATTGTTGGTGTGAAGTAGTAAGTAACTTATCTACTTCTCGCTTTACATTTTTGAGTTATCGCATTTTCATATAAATGGATGGACAGGCGGATAGAATGTGTAAAAATCTCATACAATATTTCAGCTGTTTATTTCCATTTTCAATCATTGTCTGATACGCAATCAGGATAATATACTGACAAGAAATTTCCCTCCCTCAAAACATGGAATTTAATCTGAATACAGATCATAAGGTTTGCCGCAATTCTTTCAGCTTATTATCTTAAAAAGGAATATAAACTATTAGATTATTTCTTTTTTTTTATAAATAAATAACTTTTGAATACTGTCATACAGTAGATGTAGGCTTATTTGGACAGATCTTGTAATTTTGAACGCCAAAGAAATTGCAACTATCGTTATTTTTCTGACATTCAAAATTATTCGCTATATAGCAAAAAATAACGTTACTCTCTAAACTTCAACAACAGATCATCATTAAAAAAAAAAAAAAATCTGAATTATGGTGGGCTTTAACTTATCTATTGTGCGTTTAATCAAAATAAACCAAAAATTAGCTTACTTTTCAATATCGAATTTCTTTTATTCGAATATTCTTTTTTATTTATTTATTTATTTATGTGACTTTCACAGCTCTGAATTAGATCTCAAATAATGAGAAAAAAAATCTATAAAATAATAAAGAAACAATGCATTTTCTTAAATAAAATAGATCAATAACATTCAGCTGACTTTCCATCCTTATTAAAATAATAAATTAAGCTAAAGAGCTCTGAATGATAGCCACCTAAGATGATCAGTTTACAACAGTCACGGTCGAAGTCAAGGACTTCCGGCACTCATTAGTTTTTCGTCCTTTGCAGTAGTTCCTTTTTGTCCTTTCCTACTTTTTTCCTGGCCGGTTAATTATTGTAATTCTCCCATGAGAATTTCGTCAGCAAATGTTAGTGGTATAGTTTCTTATTTGAATTTAAGAATTCTATTCATGACAGAGCTGATAAGTTTGGATTTTAGTTGATAGCTAAATGAGGATACTACAATCGACGGCACTTATTCTAGTGCTATAATAACTTTACCCTTTAAAGGGCCCTTTTTTTTTAGTCATATTATGTTAAAATATTTTTAGGCTTGAAATTAGAATAAGAAAAGGGATTCATTTAGCTTATTAGATAAATTTAATTTGATTCATTAATTAATTTGGTTCATTAATAATTAAATGACAAACCAAGACACATCATTTTGTGTGAGATAAAGAACTGAAGCATCTAAGTTTCTGTCCTTCTAAAAACACTTGTCAGAACTGATGACAACCTACATAACTTCATACAAAGATTGATAAATTTGGTGGGAAGCATACTTCCCACCCAAGACTGATATAGTTTGAAAATTAACTCGGGAAGTAAGAATTCAATTTCCATCATCAGTATATGATGCAATAAAGTGCTTCTTGGCTTCTAAACGAAATTAAGGAGAAAAAAAAAACCCTTCTCTTACGTTTTGAATATAAAATTTTATTGATTATTAAAATTTAAAACTAATTTCTGCTTAAATAATATTCGTTTTTTTAAATACTAGAATCACACAATCAGAATTACTTCACTAGAAAGGGGGGGGGGGATAATCATTATAAAACTGCGAAGCTTTCCTTCCACTTCTAATTTTAGATTAAAAATTATTTTTTTAAAGCAATCAGCTGTAATGATACTTCTTTTTCTTATTTTTTTATTAAATTTTTTACATTCTAAAAATATTATAAAATGTATAACTAGGAATGCCACATCCTTGTCTAAACATCATGAAATACCTTTTCCAAAGATAGTGTATACGTAAAGACAGAATAACATTTAAAATAATAATTATTGAAGAAAATTAATTATTCCTAATGGAAAGGGAATATTTAAAAAAAAATTATTCTATTCTAGTTTTGAGAGCGGTCTAATATAATATTAAAATCTTAAAAATCAATATGAATAAATTTTAAGTGATCCATAATGTCTCAGTAAAGTTTTGAAATTTATTGAAGATTTTCTTGTATATATTGCAAAGCATTAAACAGCAAAATACAATTTAGAAAAGAACTATTTTTGAAATATCTGTGTTTTCCGATTAGCCACTGAAGTGAGCTAACTGAAATAAAACTTGAATTTGATAACACAAAAATTAATTCTAATTAATTGCTATCAAGCCCTGTAGAAAATGAGTAAAATTCATTCATTAATAAAATATCAACAATTGTAATTGTAAATTGAGTGACAAATGAAAAAAAAAAAAAAAAAAGGCCATGAAAATAATAATTTAGACTAGTGACTAAGTAAGGAAAAAAGATTTTCAGTGGATTATTAATGTTACATTTTAAAGTACAATTATGATTTCATATTTAAATAAATATAATTCATATGTAATAAGGAAAAATTTTCTCTAGACACTGGCAGACTTAGTTATTTTAGGGCCCCAAGCAGTGTACGGTGTAAAGCCCTTCTTTTAATAAGTTTATAAGTCTTATTTCACATTTCAACATATATTTAACATGTTAATATTTTATTTTAGGTTAATTTTTAAAATTTATTGACCTAAAATATATATACCTGTGAATATATATTTGTTTTTGATTTACTTTGTGTTACGACCCAAACTAACAAGCATCCATGTTTGTACATATTTTGATTGAAGCATACGTTCAGAGTTTATAAATATTCTAATAACTAAATGAGTCTAATGAGTTATACAAAATCCCAGCTAATTATACTTGATGAAGTGACAATTATTCCTAATATTCATGATTAAGAATTTGTATTCTCTATCAATTTATTAATTTGGCAAATGTAAAAATAAAGTTTTTAATCCACGTGCTTGCGGAATGTTCTCGGGAGAGTGATCCTCGTTTGAAATCCTCCACTATCTCTAGAATAATTATATTTGAAATATCGTCTGCAGAATTACAATTAGTATATTTATCGTCTGCATACACATGATACTGTTAGTATTCGTGCAAAATTTATATAACATAAAGAAAAAATTCGTGATTTAAAATATCAAAGTTCTACAATTCTTAAACTACCAATCATAGCTTGCGTTGACAATTATTTATAGTAAAAAAAACTTTCATTGCAAAAATATCTGGATAAAATGTAAATTTTTAAAATTAAAACAGCAAAAATTTAGTTGTTTTTGTTAAAAGAAGTATTTTTAGACGCTTAATTTTAATAATTTCGTAGCGTATTCTTTATTAAGAATACGCTCACGAAGCTTGAATGCGATTATAACTGTGATCGTAATCGCAATCGTAAAACGCAAACGTCATCTCAAAAATAAATTTGATTTCAGTTTTAAATCCAAATTTTACTTTCAGTGTGTTGATTATTTTGTGATATAAATGTGTTGTAGTATAAAAGAAATTAGTGAAGATTTCTTCAAGAAAAATTCCTTTAAGCGATATGTTCCCAAAGGAATGATGTACAACTTTTTTTAGGAAGCACAAAAAATAGAAAATGTTATTAAGTAATCTTAAGTAGGGGATTTATGGAATAAAATTGGTTGAAAAAACAGTAAAATGATGTTTAAATTTGAATACACAACTGTGAAAATATCGTTATTGAGAAATATTTTCCATAATTGCAAAACAAATCATTAGCCGAAGCATAAAGTAAAGATACCTTTATAAACAAAGCCTTCTGTATATATATAATGAATAGCCTTCTGTAATATAATGAATGTATATAACGAACTTTAAAATTTCTCTAAAATTAACATAACGATAAAAAAAATTATCTGGGAATAAAATTATTATTAAGGGATAAAAGAAATTTAATATGCATTTCATAATTATAAAATTAATTTATAAATAATATATAATTATGTATACAATTTTTAACTGCAGTGTTGCAGTTGGTTCTAATGTTTTTATATTTCTGTGAAGACAATATAACAGAATCACATATTTAATTTCATTTATCTCAGTTGTTGCGGTTTTAAACTTTACATTTGTATGCAAGCAAATGTACAAATCAACAGATAATCATTCCCTTGAAGGTTTTGGTTCATAATTTGGTAAAAAAAAATCTCCATATTAAATGATAAAAAGTGTATAAAATTTTGCCTATCTAGCGTTTGCCATTTTGAATTTATCGTGTTCACTTGCATTCGGACAGTCAAACTTTTTCGAAATGAATTTCTTTCAAAAGTTGATAGGAATCTAGAAATATAGTACAAAGTCCACATATCAGTTACCATCTAAAATCAAAGAGATTTTGACTCATCGAGTTTACATGCATACAGATAGACAGACATAACTCAAAAAATGTGTTGATCGGACTCAGAGAGGTATAAACGTTAAATTTCGCGAAAATCTCTATTTCCATTTTTTTTTTTTTATTTGTCGATTAAATCTTATTTTTCTTTGCTAACTTCTTAAACAACGAAGTAAAGAAATGAATAAAATCCACTAAATGCTTTTCCTCGTGCTGTCATTTATATTAATATTTAAAAAAAAGCCCTCTGTATTTTCGTAATATAATGAAAAAAACTATGCATTTTGGACTTCTTTCTTTTAACCGAATGCGTCCTATAATTGCAATAGATTTTCAATTTGGGGCTCAAGACCATATCACATTCACTTACAGAGGAGTATACAGACGTTAACTTTTTGACGTATTTGGTCTAAATTTTTACATATATCTACAAATTTGATGATAATATTATATGCTGAGTTTCATCTATCTTGCTCTTAGCAACGTTCTTTCTTTCTTTCATTCTTCTTCTTCTTCTTTTTTTATGGGGGGAGGGTATCATATTCATATGCTCAGAGACGGATAAGCAGACATATATTTGAGTTTTTGACTTAATTCGTTCCCAGACAGGCCCAAATACAAAAATTACTTTTGTTGTTGTTGTATCACAAACATCTAAAATTAGAAATTCCTCGAAGATTCGATATCAAATTGATTTCTATTCCAAAATTTTATCTTTCTGTTTTTAGCTTTAACGAAAGTAAAAAGAAAAAGGGAGGGAACTCTGTAGTAAAAACAATGCATTAACAACGATAAATATTCTACTTGCATCATAGTATAGTGGTCTCTCTGTAATCTGACGCTTCTCCGATCCGGTATCTCCAGTAGTTCGACTTCAGAGAGGCAAAGGGGCAGTGTGGAAAAAGAAGTCACTCCGTAAACAGTCAATAACAGATTTTGGACGTTTTTTTTTTTTTTTTTTTTTTTTTGACATTTAAAGCATATCAGCCTGTTTGGAGACCAGATACTAACTAATAGTAACTGTGTTTAATATCAATTAAGTCTCTATATATAGCTTAATGTTTAAGATTTCCTCGGTAAAGTATTTTTAAGCATCAAACTATGACAAAACATGATTAAAGTAATATTTCTAATAGATTTATAATTATACTACTTATTATGGATATGAACTTTCCTAATAAGTCAAATCTATTAAAAATTATAGAATCTCAGTAATCTTCTTCCAACTTTTCAATATTTTTTGTGGTAACAAAGTTCATTTTCTGATAAACTACACATATAAGAAACAGAATTTTCCTCCCTTGGCTTTTCAGCAAATGGGAGAAATTCACGCCATTAAATATTTTATGTCACTGCTACAATGAAATCTATTGCTGAAATGTAAAACAAAAATACTTATAAAAAATTTGCACAGGTTGTATAATCTATGATAAAAGAAATAAGTGATCAAAATTGAAAACTTGAAGACAGTATTAGAATATCTTATCAACGAATCAAAAGATTCACTGCCAAAATGTAATGATTGTACAATCTATAAAAAAGGTATTGAAACACGATTCTATAACTTTATAATTCAGTCCACTGCCAAGCAAAATATTCATTTCATGCTTGCAGCAAACATGGTGAGACTTGCTTATTCAATACTAGCCTTTTCAGCTTCATTTAGTTTTTAGTAGCTTTACATTGGTAGCTTTAAGGAAAAAAGGCTCAATTTCAGAACCATCAATAGAAGGTTTAAGACCTAGTCTCACCAATGCACATTCCGGCCTGTTACTACGATGAGCTTTCAAATAGAACCTCTTGTCTCTGTCAAATTTATTACACATTCTAATTAAATATAAAATATATTTACGAACAGTATATTTTTAATCCCTACATAAATTCAATTATAATAATTTAATCTTGCAAATAAATATTTAAAAGTATCATTAATAGTTTCATGCAATTTGCGTCGTAGCGAATTCATTCTATTAAAAATATATATATATTTTCTAGGAGAGTAAAAAAAATCTTTCAGAAAACTATTTTATTATATTTCATAATATTTTTTCCTTGTAACTGCAGTTTGCGACAAAACATCGCGCAGTTGTTTCCCAAGACATTCTTATAAAATTCTACTGCTATTCTGTGTAGAGCTAATCTTAGAATGAGTTTGGCGAAAAATGGCGCTTATCTGAACTAAAAGCCCCTCTATTATTTGTAGGTTATCCACGTAAATTAAAATACGTATATCATAAAAGAAAATAACTTCTTAGTGAATCTTAATAATTGCATTCACATTTAAAAGAATCACAGAAAACTTGGATATAAATATAATACATTAAGTTATTCACTTTTTTTTCATTTGCCATTCTATTTATTTTTTTTTCGAGAAAAAAATTCCATTCTACGTTTATTGGCTGTAACATAACATTGTACGCTTATGTACGTAAAGTTTGAAAAATAAAATTATTCATACACATTGGACAGTCTTGGGACATATTGATCGCTAATGTGTTTATACATAACAACTAGTGATTTAAATAAATTGATGGTTTAAAAGTTTAAAAATACTCATTGATAATATCTCGTTATACATTTTTTCCATAATTTTTTATTTCTAAAAATTTGTTATATAAATAAATATAAAAACCAGCGAGAGTGGTCTCCGCAAAACCTTCTAGCATACTCCCTATTAAACTTGTTATCTCAGAGAACGCCTTGCATGGCATTGGCGTACAATAGTTACGAAATGTTAATCTTTGCCGTCAATTTAGAATTTTTAGTCGTGTTATCCTTGGCGAATTATTTGGCAATAAATTTCTAGCATGTGGTTAATAGATCCGAAAATCGAATCTGTGTTTTAGAAACGTTTTTTCCAACCGATTGAAACAAAAATTTGGCACAAAACTGCAATTGTAGTCACAAAATCCCGTAAAAGATTTGATAGTACTGCGCCTTTGAGTTATCGCGTTTACATATTTCTGAAAGTACAGACCAACGGACGGTTAATCCCTTCATTGGTTTGGCTCAAAATTTGAAAGTTGTCTATAATATAGATATTAAATCTGTGTATCGAATTTTATCTCTCTAGCTCTCTTCGTTTTGTAGCTATCGAGTTAAATTATATTCGAACAGCTGGATAGACAATCTTCCCCTGAGCGGATTTTGTACAAAACGTGATAGAAGTCTACAAATTCGGTATAAAAACTGTAAACCAATTTTATCTGTCTAGGTCAGAGCGTTTTAGAGTTATCTTTTTCACAGGCATTTCCCAGAAAGTTGTTTCTCGAGCACAGGAAGATCTCATACTTTGGCGATTCGTCAAAATCTCGAGTCCGAATTTTTTGACGATTACTATATTATACTTTCTCTTTACTACGTATATGAGAAAGTAATAATTTATATACATTATGATTCATTTTGATTTCACATCATATGAGTTTCGATATTTTTCAGCCACAGAATTCTAAAACTGAAAAATGAGAGAAGAGCCGGTTACAAAATACTGAAAATTGAAAAGATCCAAGAACTCTTTGCGCTTTAATTCTTTTTAAGTGGTTGATTAAGAAATGATAAAACAGTCTCTATATATGTATTTCTTTTGTTCTAAATATGTAAATGTCAAAATATCATTGATTAATGGACACTGGAATCTTCAGCAGAAGTCTAATCTTCAAAGAAGTCTTTTGGGGTTCCTTTGAGAAGAAAAACATAATTTTCTTTCTTTTGAATACGTTTCTATCCTCATGTTAGTTTTTCCAATATTTTTTAAACCTTCTTTCATCATTTACGTTAAAACAGCATTGCTGGTCAGTATATTTGAAAGAAGAACATAAAAATATCATCTGTCTCGTTTCATATCGTCAGCAGACGAAAATTATTGAATTTAAAGGCCAAAATAAATGTACGATTTTAAACGAATCGAAATATAAATAATGTATATTTTTTGTAATTCATAAATCCATTTTTTTCTGATACTCTTCTTTTTTTTTTTTTACATCCGGATTTGCGACGTTCTACTCTGATAATCCGAGTTCTTTGTTCTCGGAAGCTATATCTTTTTGCCTGCTGAACAACTCAACTCGTTTTCGAGGCCAAAGACATTTCACAGATGTTCGGAGCGTTGACTGTTGATGTTGTCTTAACTGTAGTGGGGCGTTGAGCTTCACGCTAACGCTTTGTTTTGTTATGACTCCTGTCTGTTCTTTGTGTTCAGTTTTGTGCGCGGTGTATCTTGTTTAACGCGAAGTCTTATAAAATGTGTGCCATGTTAAAAATTTTGTGAATTGTATTATGATCAGTCGGAAAATATTTTCGACTGAAGGAAATCCAAATTTCGTTGGAATTCGGCCTAGGAATGTTAAAAGCACTTGTGGGTACACGAAGCTCTCAACAAATGAGAGCTTTTCCGACAGTAAGTTCTTCACCCCAACATGCTGTCATTCCTGCTCAATCTTTTTTTCATCCTACCGTAAATCCACAAGATACAAAACCCGACAGACCGATCGGCTACGGCACTTTCGGAGTCGTTTGGTAAGTTAACTTCCTTTGTTCCCTCAGTGTTTTACGAACAAAGCATGATTCAATCGCGAGGTGCATAAACCTTTATCGGACACTTTTAATTGATTGTATGCTAGTTGTGTCACTGAAAATTTTTTAACATAGTATATGCCAAAAAAATTTTTTATATTGTTGGTAAACTTTTCCAAATCCAAGAGAATTAATTTTGATACGGGGGATCGTATAAATATTGAAAGTTTATTTAAAATTGAAAATTCAACTAATCAATCGTTTCTTTGTTTTGAAACATAAACAAATGGGTTCTGATTATTGTAATTTTTTTCTTTAAATATATTAAATATATTTTTGACGCGTCATATATGAAGTTTTAATTACTTTTATAGATCTTGATATAACTAACTAACAAGCTTTTTCCGATCGATAGATGACAGTATTATAATTTTTAATATTTATCTAAACATAATTAAATTAAGTTCATCTGTTTTTTTTCTTTGATGTCTTGTCATATTTTTTTTATTTAAATCATCGTACTTTAATTACCAAAATCGAATCTTTTTAAATTTGTTTTAAATTTCTTGGTATGTGCGGCTTATGTTTTAATAATAACTTTATTATCAAAATATTGCAAATTAAATATTTAAATTAATTTAATTGTGAAGTTTTGAATAAAATTATGAAAAGCATTGCCTTATAGTTTAAACTAGTTATGGAGAGTATAAATCATTTTTTATTCAGATTAAAAAAAAAAAAAAGATTTTACTTATAATTCTTAATTTGATACTGTGTCTATAAACATTGTATTTTTATGTAAATTTACATACATATATATTTCTAAATATTATGATTAAATTTGTCTTCATTCAAGGCTGTGTTTTGTTTTAACAAATATCTAGTGTTTTAATAATTTCACAAGAGCACATAATTTCTTTTTTTCTCTTAAACTGAAAAGATCAAACTTCAATATCTGATTTTTTAGACTGGGATGCCATGTGGGATATAAGCTTTAGAATTCAGTAAAGTCCAAAAAATTATTTTTAATTCCAAAAGCAATAAAATAGTTTATTGATAAAAAAAATTAAATATAAGCATTCTGAAGCATTAATAAAAGCATAATTCTGAAAGGGCATAAATAAAATGTTTCATTGTTTCTATATCAGACTGAGTCATTTATCTGAATCTTATTAGATATATAATGCCATATTCAGTATATAATAAAAGCCATGGACAATTCTTCATAGCCTAACATTTTCAAAATTAGTTAAAAATAAACTATTTGTTCATAGGTAAAAAATAAGTAAATAAAAAAGAATTTTGGTCTGTTATGGTAAGTGTTGTTATTAAATTTCTATAAATTGCACATAAAGTTCTTTAATATTGGAGCATAAATCTTGTTCTGTAGCTACATCATTTCAAAATTTTTCATTCATATTTTTTTATAGTTATAACTATACTTATTGAACATTTTTAAATGATCACCAAAATTGAGGAACAAAATATAACCCCTACAGTAAAAAAAAAAAAAAAATCTAATAATAAAATTCAATTAGGATTTATAAAGGATCAATCAGGAGTTATAGTTCAAAAAATCAAGTTAGAAAGTTCAAAAAGGAGTTATGTAAATCAATTCTTTCAAACTACTTGTTGCTATTAGATGGAATGCTAAATAATTATCACCTGTGTTTTAAATCATAAATTGAATTTCATCTTTACATTTTCTTTTGGCAGGGGTGCTCATTAGTTTGTTTGAGTGATGAGGGCATGCACATTAAATTTGAGATGTGATTATTATAAGGATATATTTTAATCCATTAAGGATTTCTTGTAGAAGTACAATGCATATTACGTGGCATCTGTTTTATTAAACTGACAAATTTAGTTTTGCATTTTGTAACATTTTTAAATTAATATGTTAATAATGCCTTAAAGCTCATTTTTTTATTTTTATAACTTTGTAAAAATTTATTTTTTTAAATTTATAATGACTTATTAATATTCACATTTATCAACAATGGTATTTAATCATATTTTCTTTATATATTGTTTATGTCATAATCATATTAATATTTATAATTTGTACTGTCTGTATTTTTTTACAAATTCATTTATAAAAACTTGGCTAATAGAATTTTATTTTATTGAAATGCTTGCGAGTCCTCTTTCAATTTGTGGGCTACTAGACTAAGCTGTCTAGTTGTAAATTTATCACTAAATTTTGATAGCTATGTGTAACTTATTTTAAATTGCCTTTTATGAGGAAAAGTTCAAATTTAGTCAAATCCACTTGTTATAAATTTTTACATTTGGGAAAAATTATTTGAAATTTTTTTTCTTTGACATTCTTTTGTTATCATTTGAAGGAAAAGTTCCGTGTTTTTTTTCTAATAGAAAAGTTTTTTTAAAATATATTAAATTGGCATAATCTATTGAAATTTTTTCTAGATAGAAAACTCAATTTGTGTATAATGTGAAAAAATTGAAATGCTTCTATCAAATTATGAAATTGTATTTTGATTTAAATAATTAACTGATAGTCTGTTAATAAGATGTTGATGACTTTATGGACAAATGGTCTTGGGTCCTAGAGCTATAATATGTATTTGGCACATAATTGTCTATAGAAAATTTTAATGGTTTACATGAAATTGGGAATGAATTAAAAATTTTAATTATTATTCTAGTTAGTGATTTTTAAATCTTGGAAATTTTGTATAAAATTTATGAAACTTTTCGTGATTATGAATTTTTCCAGAAAGTTTATAAAATATTATAAGTATTTTTGAGTCCATAGATAGGCATCCATAATTATGTATCTCTCTGAAAATTTTCAAGCTTTAATTTTTGTTGAATTTGGAATTTTCTTTTTAGCATGTTAGAGTTTTATATTTTCACATGAAATTGACATCACTTATATTTACAATGATATTTTATTGATTTTCACACTCTAACTCATTTGGCATTGCATGGCCAGATAAATCTTTTACACTAAACTTAAATTCATCTCTGTTAAGATATTTTATATATTGCAAAAGCTAATTAGGAGTTTTTTTAAATTAAAACTAGTTGATTAATATTAATTGTAATATTTAGTTATAAGTAAAAAAACTAAGCAATCAATTAATTGTTGGGATTATCCCAGTTGTTCTGGAATCCTTCACACTTTAAGTTAAATGTGAGTATATTAAATTTATATATATATATGCATATTAAGCTAAATATGCATATATTATGATCTTCACTCGTATAATCTTGAGTATTAAATGATTTCATTTTGTATTATATTTCTAGGTCTGTCACAGATCCTCGTGATGGAAAGCTGGTGGCGCTCAAGAAAATGCCAAACGTCTTCCAAAACTTGGTGTCTAGTAAACGAGTCTACAGGGAAATAAAGATGCTTTGCTTCTTCAAACATGAAAATGTAAGACATATTTTTGTATTATTGAAATTCGTAAATAAAGTGATGATAATCTTCAAAGCCTTGAGCAATTCAAATCTGTGTTAATGATTCTAATTTAAAATATCTCTTTATTAGTTGTGTTTATTTCATTTTTTTAATTAAATTTTCTCCTACATCTTATACTTTATGAAATTGTAATTTTTTAATTCTTAGTTTCTTGACAAATGCTGTTCCAAAAAAAAAAAAATGTTATTAAAAATTTAAAAATAATTTGAATGGTCTTTTCTTCAATATTAGAAAAAGCATCAAATTTACTTCTTTGTTTTTTATCTCTGTTTTGATGAATAAATATATAAAAAACAGCAATTTTTAGACAGGAATTCTAATATAAATATAGCAAAATTTTATATTTCCTTTTGATAATCATTTCCTAATTTTTCCCTAATTGATATACTGATATTTTCCATGATAATTATTTTTATATGAAAAGTGAAATTGGATGTAGAGAATTTTTTTAATGAATCATTTGTAAAACTTTTTATATCTTAGTTATTAAAACTGAAATTAAGATAACTTTCTTGATTATTCTTGTAGATATAATCATTTATCAGTTTCATTTTTTAATAGAAATTGCTGTAGTAGCTATTTGAATTGTAAAGAAATTGAGCATATTGCTCTTCTTTATTTCAAACTTCCATGTTTATTACAAGCATTTTTGTTTAGAACCCTTTTAGTTTAAGATTAAAGCTAATAAAATTGAAAATTTAAACTTAATGTAAAAAAAAAAATTATATAGATCTAAATTGATTTTATATAAATATCTAACTTTTTTTTCTGTAGAGGCTAAGAAATTTAATTAAGACTATTTCTTTATTTTATTATTTTGCAATGACTTTTATCATGTCTGGATTTCTTAGTACTGTTTTCATTATTTGTGCTTTATGAACTTAGTCTGAATGAACCAGAATTAATTTCAATAATAGTGTTTGGCATCAATCAAATATTGCAGTAAAAATGTTAGTTTATGAAATTTTTATTATGTGTAATTTTTGTATGCAAACTTTCGTTCAGAGTACAATTTTAGTGAGTGGAAATGTTATTGAATTTATACATGGAATTGCAAAAAACTTGATTGAGTTTGTTAATATTTTAATTTTAAATATATTTGTTGTAATATATTTGTCTTTCTTTCATAGGTTCTGTCTGCTCTCGATTTGCTGCAACCTCAGAATTTGGAAACTTTTCAAGAAATGTATCCTTTCACTGTAATTTATATGTATTAACACTATATGCCTGGCATTATCACATTGGTGTCATGCAAAACTGAATTAAAATTATCTGAATCAGTGTTACTGGTGCCAAACAAAAAAATGGTCCCGATTTGACATGTGGTGTGTAAAAATATTTTTTTACTTTCATTATGCAGTTTTTTATGCATTAGAAATTTGTTTCCTTAATGTATAATTAGTTATGTGATTACAGAACTTATGCAAAGTGATTTGCATAAAATTATTGTGTCGCCTCAACCTCTTAGTACAGACCATATCAAAGTTTTTTTGTACCAGATTCTGAGAGGTATGTAAAATTACAATTTAGTAATTTGATATGTGTGGTCTTTTTCTTGCATGTTTTTATTTTTTTTAATTTCATTGTTGTTTCATTTGCAGATATCTTGTACACTTTTTAATCTGTATATCGGAAATAAAATTCAAATATAATTCTGAATAACTTTTACCTTAAATAAATGAGCTTATATTTGAAAGTTTGTTATAAAAAAAAGTGATAAATAATATTTAAACCCTTTTTACAAATGTATTAGCTGTATGTGCTGGCATATTATTGTTGATTGCTTAAAAGTTTTTACAGTTTTAAGTATTGTTAAAAATTTCTCAATGATTAAAAACATCTGTTAAAAGATATTTTAGATGATTTCCCTTTTTGTTTCCCTTTGTAAATGAGTTGTGCTGCTGAACTGTTATAATTGTTTCTTGGATTCATATCTTTAGAATTAAAAAAAAGTTACTAATCATATTACAAGCATTTCATTGATTAAATTGATTCATTTCATTTAAAAATGTCTCATCAAACTTACTGGAATTAATTTTCCATATTGTCAATATATTAAAATTTTAAATATTTTACAATGATCATTTAATGGATATTTTAGTTATAAGATTTTGTTTGATCATTTATTTGCTTTGTATTCATTAATCATCTCATAGCTGTTATTTATAATTTTCATTCATTAAGAAATTAAAAAATATGAATTCATCATCTTATTTGATAATTAATTCATATTTATTCTTGAATGCATTGTAGTTATTTTTATTATTTATCTGCTGTTTTGTTTCAATTAAATGCAAAGATATTTGAATGAAAATATATAAAAAATTTATATATGTAATAAATTTCTCATCACATTTGTCCCTTGAAATTTAAATACTTGTTGATTAAACATATATATATATATATATTTGGGTGTTAATGATCTATAATTCATAATTTACAGGCCTCAAGTATCTTCATTCTTCTAATATTTTGCATCGAGATATTAAACCTGGAAATTTATTAGTTAACAGCAATTGTGTCTTAAAGGTAATTTTTATTCCTATTTCTATTACATCTAATTAAACTATGTTTATTTATCACAAGTTTTTTTAGTGAAATAATTGTTTACCTGTTTGTAATGCAAGTATTTTTATACTTGAAACAAGTTCTTACGTGTTTATGTAGCTTGATCATGTTTTTCTAATAAAGTGTTTAGTGACTTGATTATGACAACTTCTTGTATCATAAACAAGAAGTAGGGATACAACAATGAGACACAATTCAAACCTATTTAAATATTGAAATCACAGATAATATGGAATTTTCATATTTTGTTTTCCTTCTATTATTTATAATTTTGGAATGCAGAAAGATAGTTTTACACTAAATTAACAAATTCTTCACTAATTGCACTAAATTAATTTTTGAGAATCCATCATCTATAAATCATGGTTATTTTGCTGAAAATCATCCAGTTACTTTGAATAAATAATTTTCTAGAAAGAATTGTAACTTTATTTAGACTTTTTTCGCTAAGTTTTTAAAAGTAATTCTATTTTCTGTTTATATATTTGTGATATTTATCATCCTGTATTATCTGAATAATGTTGCATTTGTGATTTTGAATCTTTTATTTGATACTCAAAATATAGTGAAAGAGAAAGTTCTTAAATGTCATTTGAGATGTGTAATTGTTCATAAAATTTTAATCATTTTCTGCGATTCATCAACGCTATATTAATTAGGTTTGAAATTTATAAAGATTTAGTTAAAATGATAATCAAAAGTTTTCTGATGATAAAAATTGTATTAATGTTACAAAATGAAACCCTCACTGATTGCTTCAGTAAAGGATCCAACTAATTTAATTTTGCTGTATAAAATATGTTTTTTGGCATTAGTTTTTTGACATATTTTATCAAATGCAAGGTAAGCATTAATGGTAAAAAGGTTATTTAATTTCTAGAAAAATGGATCTGCAGTAATTTTGATTTTTTTTTTATAATATCATTCTAAAGATATTCTTTCCGTTATTTATTTTTTATGCCATAAACTATTTTTTACCTTTTCAGATATGTGATTTTGGCCTTGCAAGAGTTGCAGAAACGAACAGCAAAAAGCACATGACCCTAGAAGTTGTTACGCAGTATTATCGAGCTCCAGAACTTTTGATGGGAGCTAAGCATTATTCTTATGCTGTTGACATCTGGTCTGTAGGTTGTATCTTTGCTGAACTCTTAAGCCGACGAATCTTATTTCAGGCACAGTCTCCTATTCAACAGGTAATTTGGAGCTATTTATATGTATCAAAGCATAGAATGATATTTTATTTTCCTCCTTTAAAATGAGGACAATTATGATGAATTCAAATGTTTTATTTTATACAGAGAATTCCAAATTGAATTATTTTCACTATTGTTATTCTTAACCTTTCATGAACAGGATATTTTTCTAATTTATTTAGCATTCTTTTCTTTAGTGTTTATTTGTAAATGCTATTAGAGATTCAGGCATCTCATTTTCCATTTAATAATTTAATGGCTTTTATATAGATATTTCTTGACTAATACTTTTATTACAGTGTGCTTGTGACTTATTACTGTATAGAATTTTATGTCAGTAGGTCCATTTAAATATTTCCTTCTTTATTCTTAGAGTATTTTCTTAAATTTAAATTACATCATTTTCCCACTGATTTTACATTGTCAGTTTTTCTTCTACTATATCCATTGAATTACATTCATATTACAATTCATATTAATTAACAAATCTTTTTTACAAAATTTCGTTTTCTGCCAACTCATTTGCCTATTATTAAATATTTTTATATTTGCATCTAGATCAGCAGAAAACATTTTTAAAGTTTTATGTAGTCTACCTATTAAATATCTTGCAATTTAAAAGCAAGAGGAAAAATTGTATGTACATTATTATTGTAATATTAGATTTTTTAAAAGAAATAAAACCTTGTATCTTTCATGTAGGAAGATTGGCTAATATTGTTTTGGCTGAAATCTATTGGAAAAATATTACTAGTTTATAAAAAAATTTAATAAATATTAAAACACAGTCTGTTTTATCATTATCTTATTGTAGAATCAAATGGTGACAAAGTCTAGACTTTATTGAATCCAACTAGATAATTAGAATTTTTGTTGCAGAATACCAAATTAGTGTCATCTGACAGTGGTTCAAAATTATATGGCCATTCTCAAAATAGCTTTTCTTTTTTAATTTCTAAACAAGACACTAATATAATTATTCTATTTATTGAAAGTAATTATTCTCAAAATTGAGTTATTAATATTTCCCATTCCTCTGTTTTTATTACTTTCATAGTTGGTTGATACATTAATTAGAAAAAAATTGATATTTTATATGGTAAAATCTGTAAAATTTATCAACATTTCTGGAATGTCAGCTGTTTTGCATTTATTGGGAATCATTTTCCTAACTTAACTGTGATTTACATTATCAATTTTTCGCATAACATTTGTTAACTAGTTAATTTTTATTATGCATTATATGTAAAAATTTGTTTAGGTATTCATATTCCTAGATATCAAGTATTTTATTCCTAGTGTGTAGTATCTACTCTTTTTTAAAATAATTTTAAAATACTCCTTTAAAAATCCTTTACTTATTTTATATATATTTAGATAACAAATATAATTTTAATAATTTTTTTTTTTTCCATATTACTTGAATTATCACTCAGCACTATTCAAATTAATTATTTCTATTTAAAATAAAATATTGTTTGTCATTTTCTGCTACAGTTATGTCATTTTTTTCTTTTGTTTCAGCTTGAACTTATTACTGATCTCCTTGGTACACCAACTAGAGCAGATATGAAATATGCATGTGAAGGTGCTATTAAACATATCAATAGTAGACCTCACAAAATGGCTTCACTGTGTAAATTATATTTATTATCATCTCATGCTTCACCTGAAGCTGTGCATCTTCTAACTAGAATGCTTCAGTTTAATCCAGTAAGTTGTTCTTTTTTTCTGATCTAGAGCAGATATGAAAATTCGACAATTTTCATATTGTTTTGATAACTTTGGAATCTTTTCTTTGAAGTTCTGTTAGTTATAATAACCAATTTTCAAACTATAAACAATTAAATAAGACCAGAAACATAATTTCAAATCATTTAATATACAAAAATATGCAATACATAAATATTTCATATTGATATTTATCTCTATTTCATGTGCTATATTAGATGTATGTGTTTTTACTTTTTACCAGAAAATAGTATAAGGAACTCAGAATTAAGATATTTTTAATAATTGTCATTTGATTTTAAATTCTTTTTTTTAAATGTGTATGTAGTATAAGAAAATATTAAAATTGATAAAATAGCAAAGAATTTTACTTGAACTAAATAAAAGGAATTGCTTCTTGTCCAATCTGGGTTGTTTCTACATCTTTTTTAGTGACGTTTGAAACATGCTGTTTTTCATATATTGAACTCCAGAAGATGTAGATGTCAAGAAATGTTAGTTTAAAAATGAGGTGATAAATTAAATTTTTTAAGATAAAAATAGTCCTATTTCAGCTATACAAATAATATGCTAGCCCTATCTGTGAATAAAGCTTTTCTCTATCCTGAGAAAATAACTTGGGATGAAAAAAAAAATGAAACATTCATAAGTGATAAGCATAAATGAATCCATTGTGTGTATCTGAAAATGTTTTTAATTTCTTTCTGTTGTGATTTCACTTGCAGATGTTAAATAATCTTATAAAAATGCTGGTCAATGTTTCAATAATCTTAATATACAACTCTTTGACTCTCGCTGAAGGCATGGACCCATAGTTTATTATTGATTATCAGATTTTTATTTTTTTTTCTGTGTAGGACAACAGAACAACGGCTCAAGAGGCTCTGAGTCATGCTTATCTTGATGAAGGAAGACTTAGATACCATTCTTGTATGTGCAGTTGTTGTCTAACCACCGCTGCCGGCCGTCTCTACACTGATGATTTTGAACCTGTGGCTCATCAGCGGTTTGATGACTCATTCGAAAGAAATCTTGTATCTGTTAATCAAGTCAAAGGTAAAAATGAGCTTCATCTTTAATTTTCACTTATTTTGCATAATTATCTCATACAAGGCAAAACTTTCTCAATTTAATGTATGATGGATTTAATGTATAAACTATTTCAATTTAATGTATAATTTAATGGAAGTTTTAATGTTGGAGCTTGAAATATTAGATGAAATTTAATCAATAATTTTCTGATGTTATAAATTTGTGTTCTTTCAACCAACAGTTATGGATTTAAAAGAATAAAGCATCTTAAAGGTGTCTTTTTACAATTTTGTTATGAAAAGTCCTATTTTACATAGATTTCTATGGGAAAAAAAAAATTTCACTTAACAAGTATTTCACATTACAAGTAAGATTCAGGAATGAATTTTGTTTGTTTAGCAAAGCTTCATTGTATATTAAAAGAAACCATTAAATTTATTATATATTGTTATCATTAAATATGTTAATACTATTAGATAATATTAAAATATGTTTTATCATTTAGCGGAGTTGCACACTTTTATACATGAACATTGTCGAAGATCTCGACGAGTTCCATTATGCATCAATCCACAATCAGCAGCCTTTACCAGCTTTACTAGGTAAATAAAAACGTATTTTGAAACAAATTTTAGAATTTGAATTTTTATTTCATATCATATGGCCTTTAATAAAAGTGATAGCATTATCATTATTATTTATATATTCATGTCTGTACATTTCTGTCTTTTTACAACATATTCTTATGCCCCCCCCCGAAACTTGTAAATAGTATCAATTTGTGTATGCCATAATATTTGACATAATTTGTTCACAAATAATAATTTTTTTAAAAAAAAATTTTAATGTCCCCTCCCCCTTCATATTTTTTCAAGTACAGAAGATTTAAAATAAAACACAGTTTAACATTTGATATCTAATCTGAAAATACTGTTATTCTTTTCCGATGTTATTTTGTTTGCCATCTCCCCTCAATTCTGCTTTAAGCTTCTCCCCCCTCCCCCTGTCTAAGTAAAATCGATAATTTTATTCTTAAATTCTATCATTTTTCTGAAATAAAAGTTCAGATTTTCTTAAGTTTGTTCAATTTTATCTCTTGTTTGTAAAATATCAATTCCCATATGAAAGTATTAAGTTGCAAAATTCTATTTAAAAGATATAACTCTTATAAAATTATTCATTATGCAATGAAGAGTAGGTTCTCTTTTTTTAAATTGGGAATTAGATTCAGAGCTATCATGTAGAATTTTATATTTACTCGTATGCTATGGGTAAAGTTTGAAATCAGGCTTTCTAATTGAATACAATACCTGGCATTTTATGGACAAATTTATGAAATACATCTCTGATGTTATGATTTTTTAATCAAAGGGACACCATGAAGCCCATTTTGGCTGCAAATCTAAAATTAGTCTTAAAAATATTTTCTTCCCTTAAGATCTTTTGAAGGATATAAATACATAGAGCAGCTATAAAAATAATTCAAAGCATTCGAACAATGCATAAAGAAGGAACTAATCGGTTGGGGAGGGGGTGCTCCCCCCCCCCAAGGATGAAATTATTGTCAATGGTGGATTAAACCAACTTATTCATGACATGCTTATTGAAGAGATTTTGCAAACTAAAGTATATGCAGAAAATTTTATTTTAATAAATAGTATTGGCATTTTGATTTAATGAAGTATATTAAGTTTAGAATAATTTGTATCTTATTTTTAGAATATAAACTTGAGTCATGATTTATAAGTAAAATAATAGCCTGTGTTAGATCATATGATAATTTTATCTCAAAATATAACCCATAGACACACACATAAAGAACCTTGTAAAACACAAGCAAACATAGCATAGTAAGAACGAAATCTTTATATAAATAATGTTATACAAATAGAAGAATATTAAAATGCAATAGGCTTTAGCAATTATATCATATTGATGGTTTAGCCACTTAGTTAATAATTTGTTAAAAACAAGTTGCATCATGAAAAATATTGAAAATAATTTAGCACTAGTAAATCTGTAGGGTATATTTAAAAAAAATTATTTTGATGTATTATGGGTATTTATTTTGCTTATCTGATTCTTTCAGCTCAACTGTTGCTCATCCATCTGAATTACCACCTTCTCCTCATCAGTGGGAATAATTGTTTTTAACTAAAGAATAAGCCAAATGAAAATTTTCATTCAATACTACTGTGATGCAATGTTCTAGGATGAATGAATTCTAGGTGGTAATGCAAGATATTGTGTTCACTTATGTTTACTTCCACATTAAATCTGTTTTAATTTATATTTTGTGGCTAGAGGCAGGAAATATGATGCACCCTGGTAATTCTTAGAATAAGTATAATTGCTTATTTGTGTATGATCTGGTATTGTGTGTTGAAACCAAAACTCTTGTTTAGTAACGTCTTTCCTTAAATGGTTCCATTTGAGCACCTATATGAACAATTTCCAACTGCCACATGACATTTTTTTAAACAAAAATGTATCTCTTGCAATGTTATGATTGCTCTATGGCCTTGTATAGCCTTATAAGGGTGTGTTTGTAGATATGTTCACCTAGACTTATCTTTATTCATTAATCACCTGTGTTTGACTGTGGAATTTTAACTATATGACAGTTCAGAATTTAAGGAGATAAGAATTATTTTTATAAATAGACTGTAATATTCATTTTACATGCCTTCAAATGCAAAACAATTGTGGCTTACATCAATTGATTTGTTGTTAAATAAGTACATTAATGGTATAAAGATATATTTATGCAATATAAATTACTAGGTAATTATGAATTCTGTTTCTCTTCTGAAAGCACCATTGGCCTATAAGGTTCTCTTCTGAAAGCACCATTGGCCTATAAGGGTGCAGTATTGATATTTAATGCTATGTGATAAGACACTGAACTTGTGAAAGTGTGACATTTAATTTTATTTGCTTTAAATGTTTTTATTTTTGAAATGTGGTACATTTTCTTTGTTGCTACAGCATGATTTTGTTAATGTTTTTGCATTGTTGATGATCAATAATTATATCAAGCACAAAAAAAGCAATGTTTTTATTGTTTGTTTGCTTTAAAATTAGCTTGTTGAATTTGCATAAACGGAATTAGTGATAGAAGAGTATGCAATCAAAGTTGTTGCTGTAGTGTATTTCAATAATTATTTCCCAGTTATTTCTTGCTACTGAATTTTAAAAAATTGCATTTTGAGCTTTTTTAATCTCAACAAAACCTGAAAAAATTGTTTAAATTAAAATCATTTTATTATTTATGTAATTAAAAAGAATCCCATAAAGTGTGCTTTTGTATAGAATATTGAGTTTACAATTTTCTTGTGTGAAACTGCTAAATGTTTATAAAATATTATCTTGTTACAACATAATAGCTCTTAACAATCTCCATTATAACCTCAAACATACATGCGCACATTGTGTCAGATGGCCTTTGAAATATAAAAGTACTTTTAATATTTATTTTTAGGTATATGAATCCTGGAAAATGTATAATCATTATTATAAGACTTTGGTTGGTTGATTAGTTAATTATGCTTTAATAATTTAAAGAAAGCAGCTGATATATTTTTCAAAATTCAGAAAATGTTATAGTAAATTGACTGTCCTACTAATATCTTATTTTAAGCTGCAGTGATAACTTCATTGACAACTACTTATTCTTTTAATCTGTTAATGAATAGTAAGTAGAGCATTAAAAATCTAAAATAAAATTTCAATGTATCCAAAATTTAAAATATTTCTGGTGCAGAATTCAGTTTAACAATAGTATATTTAGTTAAATTTATTTTGAAGAGTGTCTGTATTGTTCTAATTCATGTGAAAGAAACCATCAACAAAAATGCATAATGTTTAGATAATTTGTACTGAACATAGTTGTAAATTTTCTGGGTTTTTGATGCTCTGCTGATTATTTTTTATATATATGCAAACCCACAAGGTTTTTGCATAGTAAAACATAATCAGTTTTAATATGTTGTATTTCATTTTATATTTTTTACAAAATATCCTTCGAATTCTAATCAGAAAAAAATAATTTGCATTAATATCTCTTCATGCTTTTTGCCATTCAGTCATGTACTGCACTATTAAGCTTAGCATAAAACTATTACCCATAATTCATGTGTAAAAACATCACTGCCACCAAGCCAAGAAACTTTTGTAAATAATTTGTTAAGAAGTGTTTCTGTAAATATGTTAATACCTCAATATACTGGAATACAAGTACTGCTATGAACTTTTATATTTTATTTATAACTGGACCTTTTGTGATAATAGTATTCATGTAATTTAACTGAATTTAAACTATCCATAAGAAGTCATTCTGCTCAGTCTTTAATTGAATCTGTGGTATTTTTTAATGTATAGCTAAGGAAAGCCGTTTTCCTTTTATGTATGGTTTCAAATCCTTTGCCAATTTTAGGAATAATTTTTATTCCTTTCACATATTCCAAACTATTTTGTGTTATACGTAATCCATATATGTTTCAGTGCTGTCCCATGATGTATTAGTTTTCTTGTGGTTTTCCTTAGTGTTACTGTGTGCCACTTATTTATTTAAACTGTAGTGGCATTACTTCAAAAACTGAATATGTATCTTTTTATATTAAAGTAGATTAGCTCAAACTTCTTCAGGGAATTAGTGTCATGTGAATCTGACATTCTAGCTTTTGTCTCAAATTTTTAGTTATGTACTTGTGGTGTAAACATTTTAATAAAGCTAAATTTGAAATGGTTTTATTTATTTCACTATGTTCAAAGTACATTGATTTCCAGGTTGACATATATTGAACCGATTATGTACACAACTCCTCTAAGTAGACTTATTTACCATAGAAGATGTTATTCTCATTTTTTAATAAAAAGGAGATCAGGCCTTGTGTGCAAATTCTTCTCCCTTCTTAATGTTG
This sequence comes from Argiope bruennichi, assembly GCF_947563725.1. Classification (NCBI taxonomy): domain Eukaryota; kingdom Metazoa; phylum Arthropoda; class Arachnida; order Araneae; family Araneidae; genus Argiope; species Argiope bruennichi. The sequence goes on from NC_079158.1 coordinate 44,452,361, forward strand.
CCTTTCAGCTCAGGGATAGCCTTCTCAACCAAGTCTTTTTCATATGCTGAGAGTTTTCCTAAACCTAAATTCTTTTCCACTCCATTGGGCTGAAATAAAATATAACATTAGATATCTACTTTAAAGCATTTTTTTAATTGCAAATGTTATAAACAGTATAAATTTTATAGATATTAAGTCCTACTTTTCTGAAACAAATAATGAAATTCATAATTTATTTTAAATGCTCAGTTATTCATATGATTAAACAAATGAAAAGCTTTCGACATGATTTAATTCCAAGTTCAGATGGTAGCATCATACCATGCAGGAATCTAATTTGAGTAGTATATAAGTTTCTTTCTAAATCAAAAAGCATCTAATAATACAGAAATCTGAAATTTATTAAATGTACGGCGTCATCATTAACTCTTTCTAGGTTAGTCGGAAATATGCTTGCCACCAAACTCAATCTTTGAATAAAATTATGTAGGTTGGTATAAGTTAGGAATTTTTCAATAAGACCATTTCCTAGATTCTTCAGTTTCTTACCTCACACAAAATTATTTGTTACTTATTAATTAATCAAATTAAATTTATCTAACAAGCTTAATGAATCTTTTTTTCTTAAGTCAATCTCAATCCTAAAAGTATTTTAATATACCATGACCAAAAAAAAATGGTCTTTTACAGGTTAATCCAACAGAGCAAGTCGTATTCATATTATTTCTTAAGCTGAATAACGGGCTTTGTATATCTCACTATGCAGAATTAAAAAATTATTTTCAATGAGAACAAAACTAGTACATGATACACAATTCAAGAAAATTAAATAAAATATGAAGGAAAGCTGATAAGTACTGTGGTCTTACACTCAGTATTTAAATCTATAGTAATAAAACTGATTAATTAAAAAAAATCAGGTTTTTACTGTTTTTCTTACCAATTCAGTTGTCTAATACACTCACCATTATTGTACAGCCTGATTACCTTTGTAAATGAAAACTGTACAGATATTTTTAATTCACATTACGAAATTTAAGAAAATATATTCAATAATACAATTAGTTTACAAAATTAATAGCATGCATGTAAAAAATGATAGTAAAGATATAATAGATTTGCCATCCTAGAAATGTTGAGGAATGCGTGAAGATTTATATTAAACAGCTAATCTGCTGGTATTAAAATTCTGCTTTCCAATTTTTTTTTATAAACTACTTAAATTTAACTTTAAAAAATTCACTACTTTTTCTTAATTTTTGTCTCATTTACAATCTTCCAACAGTTCCTTCAGATTGAAATAAATCATTGTTTCTTTTCAAGACTATACATTACTTAAATGGTAACACTTACAAGAACATTACATTAAAGGTAGTAAATGAGGTTTTAAGATTTGCTGATCTATTTGGCTTATTTCACATGAAACAGGTAAATCAAAAGGGAGATTTTCACAAATCTTTATATACAGATAATCATTCACATATAGATAATTTAATATTAAAGCATGATTATACATTTTGAAAAACTAGCATTCATTGTTGCAAACCAAAGTTTTCTGCAATTACCAGATTTGAATTTGAGAATTATGTAATGTCAGTTGGGAGTATTTCTTAATACTTCTTTCAGAATCTTAATAAAATGTTTTAGATTATTTTCATCCTTTAAAAACCTTTACCTTTTCGGAGTTTAAAATTAAAGAATCTCAAATTGCCTAGTTATTTTTAACTAGTTTTTAAAAATGGTTATATGAAACATCATACACATACACACGCACATCCCTGCATAGCTAATACTAAAAGAAACAAATTTTTTGAAACCAATATAATCCTTATGCAGCATTAGCCCAAACTTTTTTCCAAAATGCATTTTGCCATTATTTTAAGAATGATAGACTGAATTGCTACACTGCTTGAATTATTTTTAAATATATGAAAACAGAAGTTCAACTAGTTTATGACTAATTTTGCATGAAATTGTCAAACGTACCAAAACTGCAACAGGCTTATTGAGAGGGTCATTTTAGTCAGTCTTTATATTATAAATTGTATTTATTATTGTTTCAATTTGTCAAGAATATCCAGTAAAGAATAATACTACTAATAATAAATACTAAGTCAGTCATTGATGTTGCCAGAAAAGAACACTCAGTGTCACCCATTGGTGACTAACAAGGTATTTAATATATTAAAAGAGAATGTACTCTTATGGAATTAATATTAAACAACAATATATATGAATAAATAGTTTAACAATATTACAGTAAATGTAAAGAAAAATATTTACAGCTATACAATGTATTAAGACGGGATCTTTTATAATATATTGCTTTCTTCAATCAAAATATTTCAGATATTTAATTCGATTCTCAACAGTAATTTAAAAGTTCAAAACTGTTTAGCTTACCCCTAAGTGCAAAGGTGTAGAAAAATATGATGCTTCTGTTTCATTGGATTTGACGTATGCACATTCAATTACTCCACTTTTTCCTTTCATGGCATTCAATAACTACAAAGGAAAGTTAATGTAAAAATATGTGTTTCAAGATGTATATAATATTCTAAAATAATCAGACTGTTCTTGTTTCTGCTATATAATATATTGAAATATATATATCAGGTAAATGAAATTATAAAAAGAAATACCAGAAAATTTATTAAATGCTTACAGAAAATGTAAATCTTGCCCCAGCATACGCCATGGAAAGTGTAGCAGAACCCTGGAAAGATGATAGAAAAGATTAATAAATAAAATTCAAATATAATCATAAATTTAGTACAATTAAATGTTTTGAAAAGTAAATCAATTTAAATTTTACTGACAGCTCAAAATAGTACCTACAGAATTGACTGAGGAATTTCATTACAATAATATATTTAGATTATAGCATAATTTCAACTTTTTACTCAAATGAGTATTAAATAATATTTTTAAATCATTCACAAAGAGGATACTAAAATTTCTCATTTTTTAAATAATTAAAAGATAAAAATTTGAATCAGTACTAAATGTAGTTTATATTTGTACAAAGAAAAAATTTTATTTTGAATAAATTGAATGAACTACAAAGCAAGAAATTCAAAATGTGCCAAATATATGAGCATTTAATAAAATTTGACATTTTAATGTTATTAATTTTTTGGTTGTTGTTAAATGGAAACTTTTGAAATCTAAGTCAATTTTTTTTTTCTTTCAGTTAAATAACATTGTTAACTCAAACAATTATTATAAACCATTTTTCAGTATTGAAATAATATAATTTCAGTATTGAAATTAAAGCTGAGCTTTTTTTTTTTTTTTTTCTTCTTCTTTCTTTTTACATATTTTGAGACATAAGACTTTTTACACAAAAAGTTTATCAAATTAGGAGGAAAATTAATAAATTTAAGATTTAACTTTTTGTTCAACACTGATGAAGAAATTTCTCAAAAAAATTTCTCCAAATTTCTTTGTATACAAAGAAATTCATTAAATATCAAGCCTCATAATAGTTTTAAAACCTTTTAACATCATGATCCAAACATATCTGAATGCATGAGAATACGCAAACTTACAGCTCCTGCTTTAGCTTTAACAACTTCAGTGCCAGCTTCTTGGATTCTTTTGGTCATAGCATCTAATTTATCAGCATCAAATGACACAGATGGCTTGCACTGAGAAATTAAGGGGATGATTGTAATTCCAGCATGTCCTCCAATAACTGGGCAGTTAACTTCAGTTGGATCTAGTCCCTAAGAATAGAAACAAGGGGAAAAACACATTCATCAAACAAATATTGACAAGGATATTTTTAATCAGTTAAAAATTGTATATATTCTTTCATCTAACAGAAAGAAAATGTAATTACTTTAAGAAAAATAATTTAAGAATTCATATTCAGATCAAATTAACAGCTAGTTTTATACCAGTTTGTACAAAGTACTTAGTTCTCTTTAAATTGGAAAAGAAAAAAGAAAAGTGTAATTTAAATTTTTTTATAAATTAGTATTTATACAAAAATAATTTAAATATTATTTTTAAATTTTATTGAAACTTTAAATTTCACTTCCTGAAAAAATACTCCACATTTTAATCACAAATAAATAATAGTTTGAAAAGAGATCTTTAGTTTCAAGAAATAGTCAATAATCAATTAGAAAAACAGGAAAATCTCTTCTACACTTTTGAATGATTTTGTAAAGAGTATTCCTTTCTGGAAACTTCTTTACTAAAATCATTTTTTAAAAAAATTAATTAACAGAAAAAGACACTACAAATTAGAAATTAACTGGAAAAATTCTGTAAATATTCAATTAAAGACACCTAGAATAATTTTTTTCTTAGCATAAATACATTATGTAATTTCTCTTTAATATTCTATTTTCCTAATATCCCTCTTTAATCTTAGTAATCATACAAATTTATTTCTTTGATTCAAAAACTGGAATTATACATCAAATTAGTGAAACTAAAAATTGAAAATCACTAATTCAAGCATATCAACAGACGGATACAAATTATATAATTACATAATTCTAATATTCTCAATCAATTAAAGATAAAAATAAAAACTGAACTCTCAAAAAAAATATTAATATAAAAATCATTCATCATAAAATTTCATATATAACCATTTAGAGCTGTTGCTTATGATAATTTAATTAGTACATTTTAAAACAGTAATAAAATTTTAAATTTCAAAATTCCAATTAAACCCATTTTTTTTAAAGCAAAAATAAAATAAGTTGATTATAAAGTAATATTCAATTTCTTTACCTTTGCCTCAGCGATGAAGGCATTAGCTCGAACAACATCTAATGTGGTGACACCAAATATCCTCTTGGGATCATATACATTATGCTTCTTGAATACTTCAGAGGCAATGGGTACAGTTGAATTTACCTATAAAAAAGGTAAATTATACTTTCAATTTTTATCTATAAATACAATGTAAAAATTATATTTTCCCCATTACCTTGATAGCATAAGTCAAATAAAAATTTTAATGTGATTTTTTTTTAATGTTGTTCTTTAATAACAGAAATGACAAAATGTCGAGGAGATAATCAACTGATATAGTTACATTGACATCCCAATGTGAAGATACTTAAGTTAACAATTTAACTCAGTGGCAAATTGTTTTGAACACAGAAACTTCAACATTCTGTCTCACATAATAATTAATAATTTATCAGTAATAAATTACCTACAAATAATTTACCCTGGCTTCATTATAAATAATAAGATAACATGCCAACAAATATTCAACATATAAAAGAATAAATCTAAAGTAAAATCAATATGTTGCTTTACATCCTAAAATTGATAGATTTTTAAACCTCTCACTAGTAAATAATCCATTTTCAAACAAAATCCTCAACCTATCTTAATATATACAGCACTAATTTAAAGACTTACTGCTTCCATCAACAAGAAAAGAATTCAAATTATCCAGAACAGAACATAGTTATTAATACCCTTTGATGCATCAAGAAACTCTATAATTCAATCAAATATTATAACTGATATCTGATACTCATACCAAAAATCAGTCAAGAAATATTTTCTTCCTTTCTTTTTTTTTTTTTTAATCAAGAACTTAAACCACTCCAATACTCAAATAACTAACCAATGCTTCTTCATCTACAACACTAAAGAGCACAGAAATCTATATTCTTCAATGAAATGACGTCTCTCTCTTACACCAACTAAATATTTAGATAAATTAAATTGTAATATTTTTTGCCAATAGATAGTTCTATTAGAAATTGCTTAACACAAATAAAATCCAAAACCTAAAGAATTGCAGCTAAGCAATCATCTTCACAGAATGTTATTATTATTATTTACTTTTCATTTTATTTATTATCTTTTTAGCTTAAAATATTCTCATAAATGGTTCTTATGCAGAGTATAAACATGACAAAGGCCTAAGAACAAACAAAATCTGAATTACATAAAATAATGAATTGCATTAAACATAAACACTGACAAGTAAAATAAATACAATTAATTGAACAATAAAATAAATTTATACAAAAAGTGCTTGAAATGTTAAAAATACAGTAAAATTATTACACAAAAGAAAATTAATTGATCTCACAAATAATAAAATTCAATTCCAAAAATATTAAAATCTGTGTTGGTGCAAAAATTTGTCATATCAGAGAGAGTGGAAATATATAACATAGGAATTATATTTGGTTATACAGAATTGGAGAACAATTTTGCAACTGACCGCATAATTTTGAACAATGGTCAAATGAGAAAAATACTAGAGGAAGTAATTTCCAATCTCTAAATTTCCACAGTATATTAACATAAGGTTATGCGCATTAGACTTCTATACATAGTAAAAGTGAATATTCTGTTAAATGCAAGCTTAAATGCATAAAATAAACAATTTTCTATAAGAACAGACAAGTAATTTGACATCAATTTTGTGACATGGATGGCAGGCTTTCCATTATAAGGTCATTTTACTTCAGTAATTAACACTTATTTGATGTACCCAAACACTTTGAGCACATTAAATATTTATTTTGGCTACTTTCAATCTAATAAGATGCAACAAAATTTTGAATTTTCAATTCAAAAATCAAAGTTTGACCATTAGTAATCAATGAACTCCCAATTAGAATAAAAGAAATGCAAAATGAAATATGTGGTAATCCCAAAAAACAAATTTATCAAAATCAAGGAAATAATAAAAAAGATTTTAAAAACTTACTGGGTTAGATATGATGCAAATCATAGCTTTGGGGCAATATTTTGCACAAGCAGCAGCCAGATCTCGAACAATAGATGCATTTGTGTTAAACAAATCATCTCTTGTCATACCTGGTTTACGAGGCACACCGGCAGGAATCACAACAACATCACATTTAGTTAAGCAAGCCTGGAAAAATATATTAAAATGATTTAACAAATCTTCAATGGAATTTTTTTTCATCTGTTAACAGTTATAAAAAATTAAGGTATTAGCAAGAGCCAACAAAAACTTGCCAAATCTAAATGAGAAGTCAATAACAATAAAATATATGTTTTATCCAAAAACTTAATTATAGAATAATTGCTGATAAACACATATGCATAATTTTTAAAATGTACTTTTCTGATTTAAAAAGGTTTAAAAATCTCAAGTTCAAATTCTTAATGATCACAATATTTTCTTTGTATATTTCATGTATAAGAAAGTTAAAATTGCAGTTATTTAGATTTTATTTTACCAAGTAATATCTTAATAATAAACTAAATTTCCCCTCTATTAAATGACTGTCAAAAATATCAATATAGGATTAAGCATGCCAAAATGTGATTTGAGTGTCACATTTTGAATTAGAATAAGTTTTCTACTTTATAATTAAAGACTAAACATTTTTTTTTTTTTTTCATATGAAAAATTTTTAATGGCAAAGTAAATTTCCAAAGGAAATTTTTTAAATACTATTATATTATGTTTTAAATGCTTTATAATGGCTCAAAAATATGCAAACAATTCATAAAAACATGAATAATTACAGATAAAAATTTAGTTTATTACTCGAAAATTATTTTAATTAAATTATTTTCTTTTTTATTGCTTTACAGATTTTATAACTTAACAAATTGTTTTAATGTACTTAATTTTAAAACAAGATGTATAGTAAAAAAAAAAAAAAAAATTCCTAACATCAAATATATATATAATGTGTTCTAGCCATTCAAAATTATCGTGTAACATAACCAAAATTCATTCGTCAAACTTCATTTCTATAGAAAAAGATGAAAATGGCTTTGTAATGCTCAGATTACAGGCCAAAAGAAATCAAAATTGTCCATTTAAAATGGGATTTGGAAAAGAAACAGGAAAATTTATCTCATTCCAAATAATTTAGAGATGGAATTTTTTTTCCTTTCAATGTGGTTATTTCTTCTTAATCTTCTCTAATCAACACTAAACCTAGCCATCAAATATGGAATAAAATAATACAACAGGGAAACAAATCTACTTATAGGTAGATTAGAGATCCTATCGATAAGCTACAAGAACATACAGAGAAACTAATGGTGCAATTGTTATTGAAACAATTCAATTTTTTTTTTTTTTTTTTGCTGTATTTTTTTTTTTTTTCACTTATCTGTAATTTCTATTTAAAAAACATTAATTATTAAAAAATTTAGTTTTTGAAAAATTCTCCTTAGGAGATTTTTACTAAACATGGAATATCACTCTAATACGAATAATGCAGATAGATGATTAGACTGAAAACTAAATAATAAAGATAGATTATTATTTTCTTTTTCTTTTTTTAAAAATACAGTAGTCTCAATTATCTAGTCTAGATGGAAAAAAAATTCAATAATCAAATAAGAAATAATTTGATTTACCAAAATGTTAGATTTAAAAAAAAAACTGAATCTTAATTATGTATTTGTCATATAGAGTACAATTAACCCTTTCTAGGGCTGTGGGAAGTATGCTTCCCACCAAATTTATCAATCTTAGTATGAAATTATGTAGATTGGCATAAGTTCTGACAAATTTTTTTAGTAAGTCAGAAACTTAGATGCTTCAGTTCTTTATCTCAGACAAAATGATGTGTCTTGATTTGTTACTTAATTATTAATTAACTAAATTAATTAATCAAATTAAATTTATCTAATAAGGTGTGTTTCAAATTTTTAGGGACACCAGTAAAAATGAAAATAAAAGCATAAATAATAAATATTTGACATTTATTTCTGAAACAAGTTAGATAAATAACAAAAATAAATATTGTAAGATAATTTAGATTAAACAAATAAATTTCAACTTTGAAATAACTAAACAAAAGAGTAGCACAAATTTTGTGTTTCAAATTTTTAGGGACAGTGGAATTAAAAGCTTCAAAATTTCAAATTAAACTTTTTACCGTTCAATATTAGCAACATTTTTTCTGATGACATCATATATTCTGTTTGGCATGGAATATATTAGGTTCTGAAGAGGTGTTGGAACCAGAGAATACCAAGCATCCATTATTGCTTGTTGAAGTTGCATTTTCGAATCAAATTGGCACCCTCCTTCATAAACTGTTCTTGCCAAAAGACCCCTTTGAAAATCTATGGGGTTTAGATCGGGGCTTCTAGCTAGCCAATCCATAACTTTCACATTGTTATCTCTAAACCACTTTTTTGTTGATTTTGAGCTGTGGATAGATACATTATCCTGTTGAAAAGTCCAATTTGGACCACATATTTCAGGTCCTGCATTAAGTAAAAGTGTTTGTAACATGTTTTGGTATATATCAGAATCCATTCTATCATTCACAAATGCCAGTTCGCATGTACCATTGAAGCTAAAAGCTCCCCAAATCATAACAGATCCACCGCCCATTTGCCTTTTGGAGAAAATCTCTGGTTCTTTTCTTAGATCATGCCAGTAATATCTCCAACCGTCTGGCCCATCTAGATTAAACTTCTTCTTGTCGCTGAACATGATTTCTATCCACTCATCTTTGAAATGCATGTATTCCTTTGCCCAGGATAAACGTTGTAATTTGTGTTGTTTGGCAAGTGGTGGTTTGCAAGCCTTTTTTGCATATTTCATGTTTTTATTGCTCTTGATTGACCTCAAAACAGTGGTGTAAGAACATCCCAGTTTCAATTCTTTTGTTACTTTTCGTACCGATGATTTTCCATTTACACATTTTTAAATAATTCTCTTGCGGGTACATGAATCGAGCTTTGGCTTAGGTCCTCGCTTTTGAATGGCAGTTGATTTCCCATTTAACTGCTTCACATAATTTTCCACAGCACGTTTTGAACATTTTATGAGGGCTGCAATATTTCTCAAAGACTTTTTTTCATTGTATTAAGCTTTTATTTGGCCTTTTTCAAGATCTGATAACCAATTACCTTTAGCCATATTTCTTCGGCAAAAAATTAAGTACTAATGTGGACCTTTTCAATATAAGCTTTTTAAGTTATTAAAACAACTGGTAGTAAATGAAAATGAGCAATAATAAAGATTTAACTTGAATTTATATACCATCTCATCTAGCTGTCCCTAAAAATTTGAAACACAAATTTGGCATTTTTTTCTATTTTCTTCTTTTATTACCATTGATATTTATTTAATTATTTTAGATTTTTTTATTATATTTAATTTTTCATGTTTTTCAAAGAAGTTTTTACAGATATTAGGTAAAAATTATTCCAATTTTATGTTTTTATATGGTGTCCTTAAAAATTTGAAACATACCTTAAGCTAAATGAATCCCTTTTCTTATTCTAATATCAAGCCTAAAAATATTTTGCATATACTGGTTTATATAATAATAAATCAAAATATACTATGCAGGCTTCAAACAGTGATTAAAAAAGTTTTTAAATAGTCTGAATAAGATTAAAAAAAAAAAAAAAAGGAATTTTTGGAACTCTTTCTTTTATCTAACCTACACTTTGACATAAGGGTGAATGTTTGGAAATATATTATAATTTATTATATCATATTTCGTATAGAGACAGAAAAAAAATTTGCTGTCATAGTATAGAAATATCCATAAGTTAAAGTTAATAAAATTCCAAAAGTATAATAGATACTTCTAATTGCTCTGGTCCCATATGTCCAGTAACTGCAGCGCCAGTATTGATGTGACTTAAATCTGCTGCCACACCAGGAGTGTGGGCAATATCATATAAAGAAAGGTGAGAAACTAGAGGACTTTGTTTGATGAGTAAGGACATAGGCTGACCAATGCCACCACTTGCACCAAGAACAGCTACTTTAGCCTGCCTCTGAAAAAACAAGATACACAACATTTAAAAAAAGGAAAAGAAACCATAATCAAAGATAACAGTAATTAACAAGATTTAAAATTAAAAAGAAAGGAAAAAATAAACTAAACAAAAAACTTATTACAATTTAGTTATTTTTCATATAGTTTTATCAGTTTTCAACCATTTAAATTACTGAATTAGCTTTTTCTATTCTTCATATTTAGATCTGAAATAGCTGAGTCATTTATTTAATTTCCTTCTATCTGAGGAAAAGTTGAGGCGTTAATCATTTCATGAAGTCAGACAAAAACCAATCATATATTATAATCTTTATAATAACTCTAATAAACGATGAAACTGGTGTCATTGATATAAAATTAACATGCAATAGATAAATATTAATACTTTATTACAAGTCACTAAAAGATAATCCTGTTACTTTAAAAAAAAATTTTTTTTTTTTTCAGACATGAAAATTTTGAAATCAAAACAAATTACTGCTAAGAAAACTGCAAAAAATTTATCTTTTAAAGGTTAAGTAATGAATAAATTTTCAGATATAAATCTAAATTAAACACTTTATCAAAATTAGAAAATGCTCCATCCTCTCAATAAAAACTATTATGTCACTAACTATCAAATTAAATATTTTAAATTTAGTATTACTAATTTAATTTAAAATATATAAATTTGTAATTTATAAAAAAATAGTTATTAAAAAATTCTTATGTTTCAATTTTTTCATTTATAATTATATATTGCATCTGATCTCATTTGAATTGTTTGAAAAGTAATTAAAATATATGCAACTTTAGCAATATTTTAATGCCATTTAACACACTATTTCATAAGAACTCTCTATATAGAAGTTATAACAAATTTTGTGAATTAACATTTTTCATTCCAACTTCCTAAGACCTGATTGTGAATTTAAATATTATTATTAAATATTAATCTTTCCATTAACACATGAATTAACAAAAACTGTTATTTCAATTAATTAATCTTTAAAATAAAAATCAGAAGCAGTTGGCTAAATGTCTTCATATCCATCAAGTTTTAACAAAATCTTGCACAAATGCACATATGAAAGAAGTTTTTATAGTTAAAAAGCGAAATCTACGCAAAACACACAATGTAATTTTTTCACCAGATACATATTTAAAGTAAATCTCTTCCATTTTCAATAATTTATTTAATAAAAAATATCAATGATTTTTTTTTTTTCAAAAAAATGCAAAGCAAAAAACCATAAGAAAAAAGCTATAGCATCATACACTAGCAGAGTTTATATACATAATATCTTGATAATATTCAACATTTTTCAAAACTAAATCTGAAATTTTCCAGTTAGATATATACGTTGCAATCTATAAAAGCTATTTTTTATTCAATTTTCAACTATGAATATTTATATTTCAGATTATAATAACTTGTCAAAACGGAAATATTTTTAAATATAGAACTTATGAAATAAATACCGGGAAGCCACGCAAGACCGGCCTCCCGTCCAAAGATCACATAATCAACATATGTATTTTTTAAAATCTAACCTTTGCTGTTGAAGAGAAATTCCTCAGAATAACTCTTCCTGCAGAAACTTTAGACATTGTTGAAAACATTTTAATTTTTAACAGAAACTAGCCGATATCAGAACTACCAGATTTTCAAGGTGCAAGTAGGACGAAGCGAGTGTTGCCACAATGACACCTTCCTTAGTCGAAAGTCAAAATTTGTACAGTTCTCTTTTGTTTTGTTTTTCATGAAATAAATGTCACCCTAGATGAAGATTCTGAAAAGGAACAAAAACAAATAAAAAATAGTTACATGTATGAGCCTCATAAAAAATTAATTTGTTCATATTATTAAACTTTAAAAAGAAGAAAAGGACATTTTTTTCAGTTACTACTTAGAATTTAATTCGCATCTCAACTTGTATGTCATGAGTTTTGTAACTATGACAACATAGAGGACAAAACTTTCTTTTCTGTCTGCTTTCGGAATACTGAATTGTGGTTTTCTGTATTATCATATTTTTGCTCTAAAGGGCGAGAGAGGAAAAAAGATATTAAATTTAATGACTTACTTTTTAGTTTTTCTTCTCCATTAACTTTTCTCCAATTTCTTTTTATTGACGTGTACCTATTAGAAAAGAGAGAAGAAAACACATTTCTATGAAGCTACTAAGTTTCGAATTTTGTTATCATTCACCTTTGCTTCATTGAAAGTATATAATAATTCCAAAAATTGCATAAAATATGTTTTTAATTTAAATGTATAATAATGAACGTTTATTTTTCTTTTTAGAAATTTTGAATAAAATTGCAATAAATTTTTTTAACAATCAAATTTTGTCAAGGTATGCATAAAAATAAATTTTAAAAATTGTAATTTTAAGTTGGAAAGTATAAAAATTACATTTATTAAAGGTAATTTATTCTTTAGACATCTAAATAAGGTTATTAGGGCATTGTATTCGCTTTTCTGGTGGTAGTTATGAGTTAGAGTAAAACTTTACAGATACTTTTGAAAATAGTGAGAGATACGAAATTCACTCCACACACACACAAGCACGCAAAATGATTTGCACATACAAAATTTGGTATAGGTTAGAAATAAAAAAGCCCTTTTTAAAGGAAATGAAATAATGTTCAATTTAAAAAAAACACATTCTAGGATTGAAATTCCTAATGAAGAACATTAAGAAAAACCTAAATTGCAAAATTCGTTCGCCTTATATCATCTGTTTTTATTTACTTTACATTTATTGTCCTGTAAATAACAAAAATTATTTCATATAAGAAAATATTTTTGGGAGATGGAATGCATGAAGATCTCTATCTTCACAAGAATTCCATAAACTTAAATTAATCATTGGAAAGCATAAATTCAAAAACAAGCAAGATAAGATTATATCAGAATAATACGCTATCTAGCAAATAATTAAAATTTACTGTGAGGAAAATTAGATAAAATATATTAAAAAAATCATATTTAATTACAAAACATATAAGAAACTTAGAATGCTCTATTTATCTAGAAAACATATTAGAAAGTTAACATAAAACTGTAGACATTCTGTTTTATTTTTATGAATATTAATTTTTTTTGTGCCAGTAGCGTTGGGTATTTTTAAATTATAAAAATAATAATTGGAATTTCGAACTGGGTTTCGAACTCCTGTAGACAAAATACTTTTAGAATCTAATTTAAAACGTTTCATTTAAATTTACATTCATCACTTCAGTTTGAATGTTAATCATTTCAATAAATTGTTTCAATTGAAATTCTTTTTATATATAAAATTTTTTTTCATTTTTTAAAAATCTAGTTTTTATTTTTACCATTACAGAATTTTGCGGGTGGAAATAGAATCCGAGAGATAGTAATTTTTAAACAGCCTTCTATCTAAAGATTTATAAGAACATGTTTTAAAGAATCAGATATTTCCAATTTTCAGTGATTGGTTGTAATGGCTATAAGAACTATTACTAAAAACTAATTAATGAAAGAATATAAAGAATTAACCTCGTTTGCATCTATTTGTTCTATGTATTTGAAAGAAAAAAGAAAATATTGTAAGTCAAACAATTTTTATATTTAACCCATTAGAAGTTTTATCCTCAACTCTAATTAATTATTATTTTAATGTATGTCCGCGTAAAAGAGAAAACAAAACTTAATAAAGCCAAGGAGAAAAAGCGCAGAAACACAAATTAAGAGAGAAAAGTCAATACTTCAATAAAGGGAAGAAAAAGAAATGAGTATCATACAGCTGAACGTGAGCCAAATCTTGTCTGCGGCTTCAATAGCCGAATCACCGCCAATTCAATGGGAGAAAACATCGATTTGTTAGATCTGTCACATAGTTTTTGCGCATTGAGTTAATTTTTATTCTTTCGAAGGCTGTCCGAGGTGTAGCCATAATTTTCGTATTTATTGATTCATTTTCTGTACTCTTTCTTCCTTTTATTATTATTATTTTCATTTTCACTAGTCGTCATACCATGAATTTAAAAAGAAATAATAAGACTAAAAAAGAAAGAAAATATACAAGATTTTTAAATAATTTCAGTGCTGCAGCAATTAAATCTTAATAGACCAGCCGCTGTAGTGTGAAATGCTGTATCCTGGCAAATAATGTGGTTAGAAGATTTCAAAAGATGGATGAAGAAACAATAATTGTAGATGCCTTTCTTAGAGTTTCTTTTGCAGATTACTGATTATTATAGAAAAATGCATTTTCAGTGAATTTTTTGGGAAGGTAGAATAGATTTAAAAGGTATGCAAGATCGAAGGGTTTTAATATACGTATACATATGTTAACTTTTAATGGACATTTTAAAAGACATTCTGTCTGTCTCATATCTGTCTTTTGCCATTTTTCATATCTGTCATTCATATCTGTCTTTTTTTTCCAATTCAGTTCTGCCTCATGCTGGGTTTACACTCCGCCAGTTATAAGACGGTCAGTTGGCAGCGTCTATACAGAAAGGGACTGATTTATGTTTGCCACAATTTCATAAGATAAATTCAGGTATTCCATGTTTGGCTATCGTTTGCCGTTTTTGCGACCCTGAATCTTACTTTTTCACTGTTTATTGTATTAAAATGATGGATATTTATATAAAGAAACATGGTAAAATATAAAAAAAGGTCAACATACCTAAATGTGGAAAACTATGGAAAAAAATGGCGAATAAAAGGAAAAACACACACAGCATCGCATCATAAAGAACAAAGAGCAAATAATGTCGGAATTAATCTATGCTAAGTGATCAATTTTTTCTAGTCAAAAAAACACCCAATTTCTACAATTCATGCGTAGTATGAAAAAAAAAACGATATAGCGGCATTTTGTTGTCAATTACTTACAAAAAGAAGGAAAAGAAATCAAAATTGGGAAAATAAACCAAAATTACTTCACGGAGGTGACTGAGTGTCTGCCTTGCGTCCGTAAGCAACGAGAAGATATTTTTTCCTATAGTCCTTCTGAGGGAGATGAAAACGGGACCCTTCACTTTTGAACGCGACATTATTAATTCCGTAATAAAATTGCGATACATTTTTTCTTTGTTTTTTGTTCCTCTTTTGAAACGATGATTCCGTTACGATATAAATGTAGTAATTCAAGGCCAGGAAAGCCTGGTTGGTAGGGCGGTAGATTCGCATCTCTTGGGTTGTGAATTCGAATCCCACCGGCCTAAGACTCTCCCTGTGTATGGTGGCTGAAGCACATATAAAACTGTCGGGGGCGCAAAGTTCTCCATGTCGAGAGTAATACCACTGGTGGTACTGGTTCAGAGGTGATCGTTCTCTGACCCGGATCGTCTCAAATTATGATTTGTGGATGAGTGAAAGAAATGCATGAATAAAGTCCGCTCCGTAAAAAGGGTTGTGAAGCGTAAGTAGCTAACACGTACTCTTGGTCCTAGATGGCGCTACTGAAAAACAAGAGACATTTTTTCGGCTTAAAATCGTTGACTTCGTTAGCAGGCTTGTCTAGGACAAGTGCCATTAGAAACAACAACAAGAACGTAGTAATTCATTTGGAATATAAATAAAAAAAAAAAAAATAGAAATAAATACAATATGCAGACAAAATATAATAATATATCATGATAATAAGATTTTGCATTATGAAAATAATTAAATATATAAAATCTAGGAAATTAGAATCTCTAATCTGAAATATCGCAATCTAATGAAGTTTTAAGCTTGATTCGATTATCTACATTATTTTTAAAATTTCAACTCTTAATTACAGATATATATTAACAAAGTGTTTAATATCGTCACGACACGCACATATATAAACGGAATAACTAAAATAATTATTATTATCATTAAATGTGCTTAAAAAATTAAAAATTTGTTCGAAACTAGGGAAAATTTGCACTGAAAATTAAAATAATATCCCTAAGAATTTGATTAAAAAAATTAAGTTGTACAAATTAGTTTTTATGTGTTAATGGAAAAAAAAACATTAAAATCGCTATAAATTTTAATTAAACATTAACTAATATCGATGAACTCTTTTCTAGAGACCACTTCTACTGAAAAAGTAACTAGATATCAAATTTAATAACTCTAGGTCTAATGGTCTGCTTTATAGAGTATTTTGTACCGAATGATTTGTGCATCGCGCTTCTTATGATTGAAATACCAGTTAATACAAAATGCCATACAAACAATGAGTGAAGCAGTAAACTATATTTTTAAATAATTATGTGAATAATTCGGTAAGATGGTTTCAATCCCTTGTGAATCGAAATTGTATATTTTACTGTAAATGTAAAAAAAAAAAAAGTGTGATTTTAAATAAAAGCTGAAATAGATGAGCCTAAAAGAAAATTAAGTTTAGTTGTATTTTTGTCCTGGTTTGAACCAACATTATGTCTGTTCGGGTCAGATCTTAAAAATTTGAGCAGAAGAAGGCATGTCGTTGACGACACCCGATTCGGGACTTCCTGCCCAAGTTTCCAAGTTGCACTAACAGGAAGATATTTTCTCGCGATTTAAGATGCAATAGGTTTATTTACACAATGACTCTACGGTAAAGCTGAGCTTCGACGATGAAATCCTAAGACATGATGTCATCGTGAAAATGCTAGATGGGTAATTGCATACTTTAAGAAATAACTGAGATGATCTTGGAGATTATATTTTAAATAAATCAATTTGCTTTTGAAACATTTTGATTTCACAATCTGTTATTTTTTATACATATTTCTCGTTTTTCATAACAACTTTTGATAACATTGTAGGTATTTATTAAGTTGCATACATAAATTTTTTTTATTTAAATCATTTAAGATTTTTCAGAGTAAAAGAAACAAAATATTACATTTGTGCGAACATTCTAAAAATTTGCTTAATTTGTTTATGTTTGAATACATAAATGTTAGAAATTTATTTTAAAAAATAA
Organism: Argiope bruennichi; assembly: GCF_947563725.1. Classification (NCBI taxonomy): domain Eukaryota; kingdom Metazoa; phylum Arthropoda; class Arachnida; order Araneae; family Araneidae; genus Argiope; species Argiope bruennichi. The sequence continues at coordinate 44,469,990 of NC_079158.1, forward strand.
AACGAATTTTTAATAATTGTTTTTCAATTTTTTAGAAAAACTTGAAAATACAGATTCATGCAATTATTTCTCTTTTCTTTTTTTCGAATGTCTTTCTTTTTTTCCTAATTTTTTTTCAAAATCGGAATTTTAAATAGATCACCATCCTTGACTCAATCTGCGCTTTCCTCCTTCTTTTCAGCAAGAAAACGTCGAATGTGCTTTTGCAATTTGATAGTTGCCGCGAGACGCTTTCTCACGTATTCTTTTCTTTGTTTTTCAGTCAAGATCTTTGTGGCTAACTCATTTATTTCTCTGTACTTAGTGCACAGTTCTTCAGACTCATGTATTTCTTCTTTGAACTGATTCCAAAGATCCTCTAGTTCCTCCTGTGTATAAAAAAAAATCCTACCATAAATTTTTTTTAAAAGAATGATAAAATAATTTTTTTTTCTAAGCGGCTATTCATGTATAGCGGTACTTCCTCTCAAGGCCATTTTTGTTAGACACGGAATTTTTGGCACATAGAAATGATGTTAAAATAACTACTAAAAACTGGTCATCCATTTAACTTTGTTGAATTCTGTTTCTCTGTAATTAGAACTCTTATTAAAAGAACTATAACGATTTGTATATTCAAATAATTTTTTTTCAAGCTCAAAAATCCTTTTAATAATTACAAATATGTGTAATGTGTATAGTGTCATGAATCTGTAATAAGCTTTCTTGCCAAGTTCGTGGCATGACTGGAGAGAGGGATTCACAATTATTCTTAACATATGCTGAATAAATGCCAGATTAAGGAATCTCCAAATTGGCAACAAAAATTATAAAGAATTTGGTGATGAAAATGAAGGTTCTCGAAAATACAAGAATTTTGACTCTATCATTCTTAGGACCTGGGATCTGGCCATTTCTCTGGGAAATTCCATATCTTGTTAGAAAATTATGAAAGGCAGAGCTCTCAATAATCTTAGAGCTCTCCGAGAGAGCACAATTCACTCTCTGGAGTTGGACATTCTAAATGATATTACTATTTTCGAATTAACAGTCTTATGTGCAGTCTGTTTATGTGTTGTTGATTTCTACAAGAGCTGATTTTTGTATATGTCTTGAATATTTTGTATTATTTCAGACTACTTTCACCATACAATCACAATTTTTTAAAACTTGCTGACGTATCAATTATGATTGAAAGAAGAGGTGTTTTTCCCCCTTTTTTTTCTTTTTAATCCTTTTATAATTCGTCTTTTATTGAAAACAAAAACATGTTTTTTTCCCCCTTCAAATTTTCGTATGCATAGCATAAAATTGTTTTTATTGTAATCGTATAAAATATTAATTACAATAATCACTTGCATAAGCTTAACATTAATTTTTTTCTTCGCAATGGCATATTTTTAAGAGGCTGTTAATAATGAAAAATATTATGTAATTTTTAAATTTTGAACTTAAATGACATTCAGTATTTGTTTTTAAATTTTTATCTTGAGAGGTAAAACAAGCTTGATGTAATTATTGAATCTACAATCATGTAATATATTTCGTTTTGGAGTGATTTTATTCTGAATTCAATTTTCAAAGAGTACCGATTTTTGATTATGAATTTAAAAATTATCACACTATAATATATATTCGATGTGCTATTAGGAAGAAAATACTTTAAAAAACAAATATTTTTATACTGTTTTACATATAAAGTACTTCTCTTTTTTTTTTCTTCTTCCATATTCCATATTTCACATATAATATTTACTTGCATCAAAAATCCCATTATTTACTGGACACAAATTTTGATTATTTTCTTTGTTGATGAAGTTCAAGTTTAGAAACAATATCAGAAATAAAATCGAAAATTATCGCTTTGGAAAATATTCCAAAGTGGACTTTATCCTCTATTGTAGAGGGAGATTCAATTGCACTTAACATAAAACGAGAATCAAGTCCACGAGCGTCGTCTTTTCACCTCTGAAGGAAAAATGGTCCCTTCCCCCTTCAATCTCACCCCCGGGGGGCACCTCGAAATGAGGATGAGATGCTTCCGACATGGTGGTTGGATCTCGCCACCCTGGAGGGTACACTAATAGGTGGGGGATCTGGCTCCTCCTATCAATGACGGGACGTACTTCCTTCGGGGAGGGTTGTACCGTGGCTGGTGACGGCCCTTAAGACTCAAAGACAGTTCCCGCCAGTGTTGCTGTTGCGGCGGTCCGGTCATTCAGTTTTTGGTTTAAATCCGTGTGCCTTCGGGCGGGTCGGAGAGTTAGATGGTTGACTTCCCCCTTCAATCTAGTAAAGCAACACCTCCTAAAAGTACTTTAGGAGGTGTTGAGTAAAGCCTTTAGGAATGCTATCTCAGTATGATCACAGAAAGAGAAAGAAAAATAGAAGTTCCACCTCGAGGTTTGGTAAATGATTGCAGCGCCATCTCAGTTGTTCCGCTTGTACAGGAACACAACCGCGTATTTTCAAAATGAAATCAAAACTGATCGCCATTTGTTAACGGGATCTTAGAAGGTTAGCTTTATATTTCAATTGCAGGAGAACGTTAATAAAATAATCATTAATCCTTAGTTAATAGACTTTCAGTAAAAATCGCTAATACTATGGGATAGTTCTTTACAATATTTATTTTTCGAGTACAAAAAAATCAAATGGAAAAAAATGGCTAACTTCAAAGAAAATAACTAAAATCCGAACATTTTTAAATTTTATCTCTTTTTTTAAAAAAAAAATCAGCTTTATTTGTATTTTGCTTTTTAAAACTAAAAATTCTAACCCTTCTGAACCGGCATTTTTGTTTATAACGGTAGTGACTGTAGTAGAGGTTACCGTCATCCGTACCGTGGTTACTTTGCTTCGTATTGTACTCGAGCAAAAACTTATATCGAATAAATAGGTCGTTATAGGTGAAATTAAAATAATTAAAACGTGAGGATACATCTGTAAAAAAATTGAAAATTTTGTGAAAGTATGATTTCTGGTTCATTTTTAAAATTTCATCATGAATTAATTAGCTTAGCATCATCATTTAAATCCTGAAAAAATGTCATCTGCGTTTTTACCTGTAAACTTTTTAATTTTCTTCGATTTTTCTCTTTCAACCAGTTTATGAAAGCTCTGGTTTGCATCGTTTCCTAAAAGAATAAAAATGAGATAGAAATCAAAAATAAATTCACATAGAAAAATTATTGTTACGAAATTTCCGGGTTCGTTTGGATAGTGGAAGTCATATGGTGTGGAGAACGCTCAATCAGCAGGCGGCAGTAGAAAATAAAACAACGACGTTTATTTACACGAAGACACACAGGACAGCACAAGGACGACAACTATATATAGCACAGAGAAGACAATTATCTTCAGCCGCGAGACGTGCACACAGCAGCACACAACAAGACTCTACTGCAGACAGTAGCGCACAGCTTAGTTCAGCACTAGCTTGACTCCGTCGCTGCTCTGCTAATCTCCGGAAGACTTGTTCTTTACCGTCGATTCCGAGTACTCTCGACTACTCGGCAGCTGCAGACTGCCTCCTTTTATAGGTCTCAGGAGGCGGGGCTAGAAGCCTCTCAACCAATCAGGAACGTTCGAGGCGTATCTCGGTTCCTAATGGACGGATCGGGAAAATTCTCGATGTTTCGGGTATAATTTATTTTGGCGCCAAATTCGCCAAACGTCGCCAAATGGTCGCCAAGCTTTGGGACCTCCGATGCCGACACCCGGACTCCGTCCAATACAGATGACTGTAAAACGGTCTTTCTGATGATGGAACCAACTATGCTGGGAAGCAGCATTACTGATTCGTAACATTATTAAGTTCGAGGGTACCGATATTTAAAAAAAAAATGGATTTATAGATTACTAGCCGTTGGACCATTGATTTTGCCACTGTCTGTAAGTTCAATATATATATCATGAAAATTAAAACACATATATATCTAAATCGTACGTATTTATTCATAAATTCAACGCAAAAAATTTTTTTAACCTCAATCCTCTAGTTATTATTCCAAAATACTCGGAAAAAGCATTGTTAGTTGTCCTTTCCTCTTCATTTTATTAAGCTGCTTTGCATTACACGCGCTGTCTACGTTTCTCTGTTACGCCATGAAGCTGTTCATTTATATATGAATATCTTTCTGCCGAATCAGTTTTTCATTATAATAATCACAAAACTCTCTCTTCTACAATTTCATAATTTTATATCGAAAAAATAATTTATTACGTAAGTTCTACATAATAGTTTATTTTCAGCTACATATTACACATTTTTCTTTTACTCAAATTTCTAATTATTTTTGATGCAAGCAAAATTATTAAAAGATTTAGTGAGTAAAGTCCTATAAAGTGAAATAATAAATTAGCGGAAGTATGAAGTCTTTAAAAAATACTATAAATTAAAATAAAATTGCTATGAAAGCAAAATTTAAAAAAAAAAAACATTCTGCTTGGATAGCTGGAAAGCAAAAATAGACTCTTTATCATCTAAGTTAATGTTTCACTTTTCTTTTCAATTCCTTTGCAAAAACAATGAAATTTTACATCTTGAAGCAATTGCAGATAGTGAATTTATTGATATTATATTATTCAGTATTTATTGTGCAATAAATAATATTAAGGTAAAAAAATAATAAAAATAAAATATAAAAATATTTATTGCAAAGTTTAAAATATATTATTAAAAAGCTTTGAATTTTTTAAAAGCAAATGCTAAAAAAATTATATTAGCATTAAAATAGTATTAAAAAATAGCATTAAAAATTTTTACACTAATTAAATAATTGAGTGAACTGAGTTTCTAATAATTTTTCTAAACATAGATGAATAGATGAAAAGATTAATTATCGTTTGGGATTATTCTTAATTCAGTTAAGTTCAGATAATGATGTTTTATGATACATATTTAAAAAAATTATTGTTTGCATTTTTAACTACAGCGAGGAAAAAATATCTATTTTTCTTAATTAAAATTGGAGTTCAGATATTATCTGTGGCAGTTTTTATTAATTCAATTATAGCTATTAATTAGAACAAAAAAGACTATATCAAATTTTTTTAACATACTTGTATTAAACGACCACCTTTTTTAATACAGTACATTCTTAGTAATGTGGCAGACATCATATTAGAGGATAACCAGATTAATAAAAATTCTCGATCTACGAAGTTTGTTTAAACAACAAAATTTATGCTTACTGTACAAAATATAAAGAAAATTATTCTACATGTAATAACTGTTCGTGATGGTTCTAAACTTGGCGACCATGTTGATGCAATTATTGTTTTTAATCAGTTTTTCATCTCTAAGAAACTAAACAAACATTGCATAAAAAATAAAACATTAACAATCTTTTATGATTCTTTAAACTATTTAAAATTATTTTTAAAACCATTTTAATTTATCACTTGTAAAGAAGAAGAAGCAAATCCCCTCCCCCCGTGGATCAGTGAAGAAAATAATCTGGATAATAATTGATTTAAAATCAATAAAAAAAAAGTATTTCGATCATTCTTGTTTTAAATTAAGAAGAACTGTTTGAGTTGTAACCACAAAAGATTTGAAAAATATAAAAGAATTAGAATGTTGCATCTTGATTGTATTATTTCAGCATTTAAGTTTTTATTCTCTTAAAATTTTTCGGAAAAATTTATATATTTAGGAAAAAAGCTTGTCTAAAATAAATCTATATATGCAAAATAGTAACATATATGACTTAAAAATATCTCTTCTTATTTATTGTTGAATGCAACGGTCAAATGCTAACAAACCTCTGTACAAAATTTCTGATTGATTTATTAAATATTTTAACATCTGCACTTAATTCAATGTTTAAGTTAGTTAATTTTTTAAAAAATTAATAGAAATGCTTAGGATAGGGTTTACCATGTCACCAAAAACTCCAAATCAATATGATAAAATAGAAGTCAAACAAAAAGTTCAATCAATCTCGAATATAGATTTAACTATCGTCAGATGGGTAATCATTATGACTTGCCTAAGGAAATCGATTTTTATAACTTCAAAAATTGTTATCCAAAAAATGATTTTACAACATATTAAAAATGAAAAAAAAAAAAATTCCTTTTTTAATTATATAAAGTTCCTTTCCATGGAATTTTTTCCTTTATTTTTAATACGATTTTTAATTTAATTTGATGTGCAATCTGTGATATTGTTTTTAATGTTAGGATGAAATTCAAATTCCTTAATTAAAACATTTAATCATATGCTTTTGTAGATGTTAAAATTAAGATAAAAAATTGCTTACCTTAGACATTAACTCCAAAATAAGAATTTCAATGCAGTTTCTATTTCATATGTACATGTATTTTTTTTTTTAATGTATGCATTCTTGCAATAATGTATTCAATTAAATTTCTGCTTTTCAATAACATTAATAAGATGAAATTTAAAAAAAATCCATTCTATTTCTTTAACTGTCTAAAGATCGATAATCAGGGCCTACATGTTGGTCGCCAAAGGCGGCTAATACAGTAAGTTACGTTACAGGCTCAAAAATTTATTAGAACGGCAATGGTTGGTGTGGTTAAATTTTAAAAAAAGTTAATTGTCATTCGCAATTCTATTTCAATTTGTAATAAACACCATTTGAAGTAAAATTTTAATTTGAATACCGAACAGAAAGATTTTGTAACATTATATATTCTTCTAAATTTTACCTCGATAACTCTCCATATTTCCGACCTGTTCTTCAGCGTGGCTTCTTCATATTTCTTCTTGGCCTTTTCCTCCTCTTTGTGCAGATGTGCCAGTTTCCTTTCATTAAACGTCTCGATGAACTCCAGCTGCTCTTTAGTGTTTGCTCTAAAAAGCCCCAAAATGAAGAAAAAATTAATGGGAAAAAAAGAATGATTCGATTCTAAACAAAAATAAACATTATAAATTGTACATCAATATATATATGAGTGTTTTTGTTACTCTGATTATATTTTTAGATTGAATTATTTTCCTCAAAATAAGTGAATGCAAGAAAACTCCAAGACCTAGCGCATGGAATGCAGTAAAGTAGATTACTGCACATAGGGGTGGCTAGTTTACTTGGGTCATAGCTACTTTTTTTCGGTTAATTAAATGCTCTTTAAAAAAGTTATTTAAATTTAATTAGTTTTTTTAATTAAATAAAAGGAATAAAAAATGTGACTTTTTACTTTTTTTTGTATATAAAGAAAGCATTGCAATCGTCAAATAATTCGAACTTGAGATTTTCTTGAATGTTTATGTCAGACTCACTGAGTCCGAAAAATCTTATTTTTTTGAAATTATGTCTGTCTGTCTGTGAACACAGTGACTCAAACACTATTTGAACTAGATGGATGGAGGTATTTGATCTTCACACCAAATTTGTAGTTTTCTGTCAAATTTTGAACAAATTTGATTCACATGAAGTCTATCTGTCTGCCCAAGTATATTTGGACATGATAACTACGAAATGTAAAAAGCTAGATGGATGAAATTTGTCATAGATATTGCCTTCGAATAATATCAAATTTTGAACTAAATACAACAAGAAGTTGGCCGTCTGTCGGTCTGCACTTTCCCATACATGTAAACGCGATAACTCAAAAATGCAATGATTTAGATGAGTGAAATTTGGTATGAGACCTCGCTACTAAAACTGTGGCTGTATGTCAAATTTTGGTTTCGTTTGGTCAGCAAAAAGACACTGAAAATGAATATCTAGTTTACTTCATTATACCATGAAAAATAGAATGCTTGTAAAATAAAAATCTGAGTACTTGATCTCATTCAAAGTCCATACTTTTATGCAGCGGGACAGAAATTTTATTAAGGAATGTGTAAGAAAATTCAAGGAAAACCACTAACGCTGATTTTTTTAATTACAATGTAAATAGCCATAGATTACTTAAAATTGTTAAAACAATTACTTGATTAAGAAAGGTTGCTGTGATTTAAAGTCTTCAGCTGCAGTTAATTGTCTTTGAGTCTTCTCCTTTTCCATTTCCTGTTTTGAGATCTAATAAAGAAAGATTTTAAAAATGGATGAAAACTAATTATAATATTATGAAAGACGCTTTTTTCATAAAAGGTGATATAATGAGCTTTATTTCATTTAAACAATCTATATATTTAAAATGATTAAGAAAATCTGTAAGGAATTCCCCCCATCGTCAACCTAAGGTCTGATTTCGCCACTTTTTATCTCAATGAATTTTTATGACTCCGGTTGTCTCTCATCATCATTCATATTCGTAAGAAATCTCAACAACATTATTTCAAAGTATATTATTTATAAGGGGTAAATATAACCTAAATTGAGTTTCTTAGTCCCATGAATATAAATGAATATTAGTTGAATAATAATAATGAAGGAAGTGAAGTTCCTAAATGAATAATAATTACTTCCCTCCTTCAAATACTGTACCGTTTTCATTAATTTTTATTACATTTCAAAGCTCATGATATGTAAATCCCTAATAGGATACATAAATATGGATCATAAATCAAACTGAAAATTTCTTTAAAACTGTAATCAAAATATTTCCTTTCGGGTAAATAATTGCTTTGCTAAATAAAAATTTTCTGACATTTTGACATCTCAGTTATTGTTATTTTAAGTAGGAAGTAATAGGAAAAGAAATGCATAATAGGTTTTTTCCCCCCATTCTATGATGCATGTTAAGAATTCAGTTAACCACGTGATCTTCCTGGGCGGAGCTAGCTGCCAATCATGTATCACGTGGTCTCCCTGTTGTTGTTTAGTATATCCCCCCCCCCAGTAGAAGCGAACTTAACTCCTGTACTAGGGGGAGTATGATCTTGGCTATCTCTCTCTCTCCCCCGAGAAATTTTATGTGTAGTTCTTTAGGCCTACTACACTTTGGCGTAATTATGTGCCTTTTGTTGTTGATGTTACAAATAAACCATAGAAAAAACAACATGTGTCTTCAAGTCATTTCACCCAGACCACAATCTTCACTATCGAATAAATTATTGTGTAATCAAGAAAAGCAACCTTTTATAATGCATATGGGTATTTACGTAAACTCACCTGCCTATTTTTTTGTAATTTCGTTCTTTCCACTTCCTCTTCCAATTCTTTCAATTCTTCTGATAGAGCTTTGTCTTCTTCGTGGAAAGTCCTTTCTTTTTCTCTTATTTCTAGCCAAGTCTGCGACTTAATGGACAATTTTCGCTCCACTAAATCACGAAATTTCTTAAAATTTGTACAAAAATCTGGAAAAAAAAATTCTTTATTGTTGTTTGTAATCGTAATCGTGGATTTTAAAATTCTAAAAGACTAGTTTTATCGTTACCGAAAATTAAAATTATTTATATATTGTTTATTTCAATTTTTTTAATGCAAACTGTGACCATTTACTTTGATCGTTTACGTAGCAGTTCATACTAAGACTCTGAAGAGCACAGTGTATTCTACTTATTTTAGTTATCTTATCATTTTAAAAGAACAACATTAGGAATTTCGTTTTTACCATTTATCAGTGTAAATTGGCATGTTTCGTGTCCCAAATTAAAAAAAAAATAAGAAAATGTGGGAGAAATTAATGATAAATAAAAATTAATTTAGAAAACTGAACAGTAAAATTTTTCTTTTAAATAAATAAAAAAATATTTTGGCTCTGTGTGCTCTTATCTTAATCCTACGTTTCATAATTTTGTAATTTTTTGACAAGAGTTACATATATATTTTCATAAGCGACATTAGGATTTAGGATTTTCAATTAACATTTTATAATTATTTCTTCTTTATTATAAACTTACTTCTATCAAACTAAAAATCTAAATATTATTTATTACTGTCTGATTATTGAATAATCTATATATTTAAAATAAGCAGGGAACTAAAGAAATACTTCTTCAACTCCAACTACTAATCCGATTCAACTAATTGTCGTTTAATAAGAATGTTCATGTCGCTATATATATTATCAATAATAATTTACCTACTTCCTCTCGATTTCGAGAGATATTGAAGAAATAAAAACTTGATAGAAGCTTGCTTTAATCTCAGCTATTTCATTTATCAAGCAATTGTATAAGACATAGAATTGTATAAGATACATACTGTGTGTATACAATTGCATATATGCAATGGAAAGAACCAAAAATAAAGTTAAATACCTGATATGTGATTTGCTCTATGAAAGCATTTAATCCCTGTGATACTGCAATTAGTACAATTCGATTTTAATGGCGACAAAAAAGCGCCAAGAAAAATTTCGCCCAATTAAATGAATATATATCCAAGTCGCGAATCACATGCAATATAGTTTGATGATGGAAATCGTCAAAAATGGCGAATTTTTTTCTTAGCGCTACATTACAAACTACAAGTATCCTGCAATCAAATCTCTGGAATCAAATTCCAATTCAGGTTACAAACATAACCTAAATTCTAGTAAAGAAAAATAAAAAGGTTTGAAAAAATTTGATCAGAACCTCTTTATCTTCTTTTAGCCATTGTTTATTTGGCGCGACTTAATATTGATATCCATTTCCCAATATTAAATTTTTTGGCGGTAACTTACTAAGGCTAAGCTTTGATATACAGTCATTTGGCGCCTTGCGAGGTTGGCAATTTTTTGATTGCGCTTTTGCTACCGTTACGCTATTACTACCATTCGAAACCATTTCGCTAAAATTTGGCAGTGAACTATTTTTTGGCGAAAATGACTGTATATCAAAGCTGTCCCCTTATTAAATATAGTAATTTTAACAATTTTTATTGCAATCCCAAAGGACATTTGAATTGAAATCAAGTTTAGAATGCACGTTCACCATCGTCAAGGTGGCCAACAATAACAAGTAGCTAAATTAAAAATCAAGATGGCTGATAATAAGTGTTTCACAATATTATTTATCAGGTCAGTTATCTTGCTTGACAACTTGAGGTTGTTGGTAACTTGGCGTGGTAAAGAGATATCTAAATTATATTTAACTGGCATTTGTAACCATTTCTTATAGACATTCAAGATAGTGACTTTTGGTAAATATTAAAACTGTTGGCACAATAGTATTCTGCTTGGTGAGAAGCTTAGTTCTAATCTCGTCTTACCGTTTCTTTTATTTAATTATCATATTTTTTAAAAAATTCATTTTAAATTAAAGTATTCTGTAATTTCTCTTTTAAAACTCTCCAAACTTTGTATCATTATGACGTAATATTAATGCACAGTTTCAAATATCAAAAACTTGCCAATCGTTCAAAAATTCGCCAGAAGTCCAGCATCTTGGATGGCTATTAGAAATGGTAGCAATCGACTTTGAGGACTGTAATAAAAAAACTGTCACGATTACATTTGGCGATAAATCACCGCAAAGTAATTCATCTCTGAAGACCGTATACTTATTATAAATCTAACCTTGTTTGGTATGCCATTTTTGACACTTTTCGTGGCAATTATTAGAATTGTACTGATTCACTCATGAACCTTTTAATACCTTTTATGCTTTTATCACAGTCAAAGTTTAAACTCTTAGTATTAATTTTCTTCAGAGCGCAGAAAAAATCTGAGAGATCCTTTTCAGAAGAATTCTCGTCGATTTTATTAAATTTTATCTTCGGAGCTACAGCTTCGGGAACTCTGTACCATTCTAATTTACTAGAAATCAAAGCCAGTTTGCAGAGATCATCATAGGCGGCATCGAAATTTCCAACCACCGCTTTAGCAAGGGGAGAGTCGATTTCTGTTATTTCAGCCATTTCCTAAGCCAGAAGTGGGAAATTATATCAATCCAAAAATGCTCCTATAAAAACGACTGAAAAACTTTTACATATTGGCTAATCAAGGTGATACTTCATTGGTCAGTACGAAAAATTAGCGATTTAAAATAAATAAAATATTTCGCCCGTGCGCAAATAATAATTGCTTTTATCAGTTAGTATTTCAAATTAACATTTTATCTCAATTATTATATCTAAAGGTGGAAGGAATTATTATACCTAAAATTATTATATCTCTGGTGATCCCAAAAGCTATCGAAGGAGTTCTTATTTAATATTTGACAAGAACTAGTTGCCACGTATGTGGAAGGGATTTTTTTTCTTTCCAAATTTAATTTCAATAACTTTTTCTGTTTTTACACCAAAAACACAAAGAGAAACCACTGTAATCACCAGTAAATTCAGCCTCGGGGTTTCAATGAATCTTCACATTTCAGACATTTTTGGAATTATGGTCTGTCTGCGAACATGATAATTAAAAAATACTTTGAGCTAGACGGGTGAAATTTAGAATGTGGTCTTTACATTACGTTCGTAGATTTCTGTTGAATTTCGAAAGAAATCCATTCACAAGACGTTTCTATATCTATTAACGTAAATCTATTAAAAATGTAAATGCCCAGTTCACTCTCTTTCTAACTTTCTTGATATTGTAATTTTACTTTTTTATTCATCCTGTAAATAGCACATATAATTAACAGAATCCTTCTTTAGTGTCTACAATGGAAAAAAATTGTGCGATTCAATATTTTGATGAGAAATGAAATCGGTTTGAATTCTAGAGCAACAATCTAATCTATTGTAGAAAATCAAGCAAAAACTTATCTTTATAAAATTGCCCAAATTTAGGAAAAATGCGCTGAACTGTCAAATTAGTATATTTGAAAAGACGATTTTTTAAATTGTAAAATGACGTAAAAATCTTTTTTGTGCTGTAATATTTTTGGAAATTATGTTAAAATAAGTCAAAATTTTGCAAAATTTTCAATTAATTAAAATTTTAAAAAATCGTTCTGTGATTCACATTCTCACCTTCCAAAATGTGTATGTGCCAAGATTGTTATCTTTATTTGAAACGATCTAGCCTTCAGAACTCAGAGAAGCACACGCATTCATCTTCATTTTAAGAAAAAATAATTCATGATTTTGTATTTTTGGAATTTTGCAATTGTAATTTTTGCAGACACACACATATTTATATATTGCGATAAGATCGATAGCAATTTTTAAGAGATTTACCCTGTGACTTCCCATCACCTAAGTAACCAGGCATTTGCTTAGTTGGAAATCCACTACTGTTGATCCACTACTGTTGTGTTCTAAAACAGAAGTTCTGGGTCAAATTTTGATTACAAATGATCGAAAAGAAAACATCCAAATTACAAGGCGCTGATGTATAAGGCTTTGAAGATAAAAATCTGAGAAAATCTTTGGAAATAAAATTCTTGGCTTTGCTCCATGTCGAAAATTTTTATACAGTGGAAAATTGGCTAACAATTTTTTTAAGGTGTATCTAGAGAGTTGCGGAGAGTCGACTTCTGCTAGTTTAACCCTGATAAATGTAGGGATCACGAATATTTTACGATCGGTTATTAGGGATGACGAATATTTTACGAGCGGTTATTACGTAACCAATATCAAAAAGGCACAAATACCAATGATCAATACTTTTCGAAGAGGGGTGTGATTCAAATCCTTGATACGATCTTACTGGTGATATTTCGATTACAGGCTTTGGATCACGATAGAAAGTAACAATCGATATTATATCACTGAAATTTACCGGAGCGGTGATTTCACTGGAAAGTAACAACGATACGATCTGTCCAATGGAAGCTCTCGAACGAAACAGAAAAGGAAAAATCTGTGAATGGCTTGAAAAGTGAACGGACCGGATATTCTTGGAATTATCATATCATTGAATTGCATATCAGTGAAATTTATCGGAGCGGTGACTTTACTGGAAAGTGTGAAGTCGCCGCTCCACTTCATGAGAGTGATCTTGACCTTCAGATATTCGCATTTGATGATGCACTATTCCATACAAATCCTTGCGACTTGACTTTGCATATATTCCATTTATTGCTGGCGCCATCTATTGGTAGAATATGGAACTAAAGTAAGCAATTTAAAGAAATAACATATATATTTATTTCAAATTTTTCAGAAAATGGTTTACTCCAATAAAGAAATTAAATAAATACTTTTGAAAAAAAAATGAAGAAGTAAGCTGAAACAGATAAGTTAATTCGATCACACGTTACTTAAGTATTAAATTAAGCATTAAAGTAAATTATTAAGTAATATATTATAGTAATAGTAAGTAATTAAAGTAAATTAAGTATTAATTACAATTAATAAATTTTATATTTAATATTAAGTAATAATTTTTAATTTATAATATGATTGAAATAACAGATATTTGGAACAAGTATTTAAAAATAACAATAGCAAAATTATTTGTTATTTAAAAAATCGTGGATTATGCATCTCTAGCGGTTATTACGTAACCAATATCAAAAAGTCACAAATACCAGTGATCAATACTTTTCATAGAAGGGTATGATTCAAGTCCTTCATACAATCTTACTGGTATATTCCGATTACAGGTCTTGGATCACGACAGAAAGTAACAATCGATACTATCTGTCCAAAGGAAGCTCTCGAACCAGAGTTCAATTATGCATAGGGAAAGTCCCTTACCCACCGAAGTGAATGGACCGATTATTCTTGGAATTATCGTATCATTGAATTGCATATCACTGAAATTTATCGGAGCGGTGACTTCACTGGAAAGTGCGAAGTAACTGCTCCACTTTGTGGGAGTGACCTTGACTTTCCGATATTCGCATTTGGCGATGCACTATTCCATACAGATAATTCTTAATTGCTTGTCACATGACTGACTTTAAGTGCATTTATTCTGTTTACTGCTGACGCCATCTATTGGTAGAATATAGAACTAAAGTAAACATTTTAAAGAAATGAATTGAATAAATATATATTTAATTCAAATTTTCAGAAAATGGTTTACTCCAATAAAGAAGTTAAATAAATAGTTTTGAAAAAATCAAATTTAAGAAGTAAGCTGAAATAGATAAATTAATTCAATCACACGTTACTTAAATTAGTAAATTAAGCATTAATTACAATTAATAAATTTTATATTTAATACTAATTAATTATTTTTAATTAATAATATGATTGAAATAACAGATAGTTAAAACAAATATTTAAAAATAAAAATAGCAAAATTTTTTGTTATTCACAAAATCGTGGATTATGCAGCTCTAATTACAACAATCAGAACTCAGAACCACTTTGCAGTATTTGCGTCCTTTGTACGCTCGCAACATAATGAAGTGAAATGAGCAAATGAGCGGGATAAACAAATGATTTTCGAAATTATTTATTTATTTATCATGTTTTTGGAAAAAAAGGAATAATTTGTTGTGATTTCACAAATTTGAAGATGTCAAGAGATTTAACTACGTATCCTATATCTCAGAATGCTCGATTCAAGCTTCTTAGTTCCGGATTTCTTACTAAAGAAGATTTAAATGGCTTCAAACCAAACGAACTTGCTTGTGGTATGGAATGTGTAACAATAACAATGTCTAAAATATTTTTAGTTGTAATTATTCGATAGTGACAAATTTTATTTGGTTTTTGGTATTAATATTAAATTTTTTATTTGAAGATTATCTATATTTTAAACATTAATTTTCATTAATCAGTATTTGTGATTATTAGGTTTTAATTATTCGGAATAAGTTGAATCTTCTTTGAATGAGTTTTTTTTTATAACTTTGTTTTTTTTTTCTTGTCTTGTAGACACTTGATTAGGCAATTATTTAGAATGGAGAAAGTAAAATTTTCTTTTTTAAAAGGGTTCCTTGTTAGGGAAACCTAAAATGGAACCAATTTATATTCTTGTGATAAAATAAATATCTAATTCTTAAATCTTTCTCTTTCTGCTTGTAATATTATGTCACAACACAGCTTTAGATGATATTAGTTGATAAGCACATTTAAATTTGTGACGTGGGCTGTGATGCGACTATAATTAATCTTTTTTCTATTTAAACTTCAAAATGGCTCATTTATTGAATCAGGCATTATATGTTAATATTTTAAAATTATTAAATCATAATAACGTATTCATTACTATTTGAACTCTCTGTTTCTATTATTTTTATTTTTTTCATTTGTGCGGTAATGATCTTGTAGTTTTAGTTAATTTGCGGGAACTATAAAACACACAAAAGTTTTTGATTGCACCTAATAAATTAATGTTGTAAAGAGTATAAGGAAATTTAAAGAATTAAATCTTGTACACAAATTTTTACTAATAATAAAACAAAATATGTGTTTGTATGTGTGTTGGAGTTCTACAAGATAGATCATTTGACTTACAGCTGCCATCCTTGGCATAGATATATTTTGGAATGTTTGAAATTTTAAAAGGAATTTAAATGGATTAAAAATTTAAGACAATTCTAGGACTTTTCCTTTTTATTATTCCTATTATTTGGACAGTTTACAGAAGAAATCAGAGAATAAAATTTCATTACTACAAAAGATGATGAACAATTGAAATAGATTACTGTACTTATGTTCTTAATGACAATGTGATATCATGGGACTCAACTTTACGTACACAATAAAAAGAGCATTGTAAAGCCATAAAATAAGAGATTTTAAATGTCTATCACAATTTAATGTTTACAAAGTACTTTGTTGGGAGGGAACTCATGGATATCAAGTTGTACTAAAAACACTTCATTATATATATATATATATATTCATTGAAACAACCAATCTCCAAAGGTAGATAGTTAATACTAAATACTAAAATAAGAATGTATTACTTATCAGAACATCAGAAAGTATACTAACAATTAAGAGTACTAAATATCTGTAAATAGCTTCAAATGTGAACGTTTTTTCAATGATTTTAAATATTTCAAGTTTAATTCTTCCCAATTAAAATGTTTTTTTATTACAGTTTTAATGTTTTTTTTACGGTTAAATCTTTTTTTACTGTTGCTTAAAGATTTTATGTGATAAATCATATTTTTTCTTTTTAGAAACAGGTTTGTCTGTCCAAGAAGCTTTAGATGTTTTAGATATTGTATTTCCCACACCATCTTCAAATTCAGCTTCTGAGGTGCTAAGTTGCAGTGCTTTTGATGTTTTATTAGATGAAAAGTCTCGATCACCAATAACAACTTCTTGTAAATCATTTGATTTCATCTTAAATGGAGGAATACCTATGAAGAAAATAACAGAGCTTTGTGGATGCCCTGGTGCTGGAAAAACTCAAATGTGGTAAATTAATTAACTTTTTTGCATTGATTATTTTGATTTTGCATAAAGAAGTGATTAAACCATTTAAATAATATAAGACTTTTTATATTTTTATTATTTAATATTATGAGAAATTTTAGTTGATAGAATTTTAAATGCACATTATTCGTTGATATGAATTATTAATGTTAGATTATTATTATTATTTTGTAATTTTATTCATTCATCACTTTTCAAGCTGGTATATCAGACTTTTATTTCTTAATATTTAGTTTTAAACAGCTAATTTTTTTTTCTGTAAAAAAGAATTCTTCCTATTAAAGGCTAAAGAAGTTCCTTTTTATTAAAGGCTTTTTTATTTATATATTTTTATTAAAGAACATTCACATAATATTTGTATATTATTTAAATTTGTTGTTACTTTTCAATAATCTCAGCATGGTTTTTGAAGACAGCACATTTATTGGACATAGAAAACATTTGTTGTTACAAATGATAAATCAGGCCGCGTTCTATTAGCTGAATATAAAAGTTCACCAATTAATTCTTGATACATTGTGATGTCAACCAGTTCATTTGTGGAAGGGAAACTCTTATCTTCTCCTTTTACAATTGGAGTTTTAACACTTTTACATTTTTCTAGATTATGTTTAATCAATAATGATTCAATATATTCAAATTGACACAGACCAATACCATTTTCATGTTTTACAATTTCTATACCTAAAAATTTACCGGTTTTGTTCTCTTGATACATTTCATCATTATTAGAAAAAATTGCTAAATCATCTACATACATACATAATATAAAAATATTTTTACCAACAGTTTTAATGAATACACAATTGTCAGAGGCCAGTTGCATCAATCCTAATTTTTCTAATTCACCTTTTATAGTCATATACCAGTTTCTACCAGATTGTGGTAAGCCATAGATACTCTTTTGCAACTTACAAACTTTTTCATATCCAATTAATTTTTCATAACCAGGTGGAGGTAACATATAAACAGTTTCTTCAATATCACTATATAAATATGCAGTTTTAACATCACAGAACTTAAAAAATAAATTTAATTTAGATGCAAGTGCCATTAACATTCTGAAAGATTCGATGTTCACAACGGGTGAATAAGACTCGGAAAAATCTTTATTTTTTATTTGTTTAAAACCTGCTGCTACAAGTCTCGCTTTATATTTTGTTTCACCAGAGTTATCTTGTTTTAAAGAATATACCCATTTACTTTTTATTAATTTTGTTTTTGCAGGCTTATTTACTATTTCCCAAACTTCATGTTTATTTAACGAATTCAATTCATTTTTCATTGCTCTTTCCCAGTTCTTCCAATCAGCACTATTTTTTGCCTCGAAGTATGTATTCGGAATGTTATAAACTACATTAGCTGACATTTTAGATTTGAGCCTTTCCGCACGTCTGACTGGAATCTAATTTACGATATTATTACTACTTGATTCAACATCTGGTGTTTCGTTTTCATCCCCTATAGCGGCGTCTGTCTGACACGAAGTTCTACTATGGTATAGAATTGATGAATCACTATTCTCATCCTCTGCCGATTCATCAGGAATTTCTAAACTAGATATTTCACTTTTTGTTTTTTGATTTATCTCGCATGCCGCTGGAGAAGTTTCAAGAAGTGAATTAATATCCCAAGTTTCTGCTTTCGTTTTCCCCAAATACGTACTACCTTTTAAAGATTCATTGAATTTAACTGATCTCTCTTCTATTATTTTTCGGCTTTTGATGTCATAAATTCAATAACCCTTTCTTTCTCTAGCGTATCCTAGCATTATACCACGTTTCCCTGGAACTTCAAATTTATTTCTCATTACTTTCGGAACGTGAAAATAAGCCACACAGCCGAATTTTTTAAGATAATTTAATTTCGGTTTTCTACCTGTCCAAATTTCAAGGGGTATTTTTTCTTTTCCTTTACGTGGGGTTACATTAGACACTTGGGTGCTACAATTAATGGCTTCGGCCCAAAAGTTTAATGGAAGCTCACTTTCATATAACAAAGATCTAGCCCTTTCTAAAAGAATGCGGTTCGCCCTTTCAGCTTTACCGTTACTTTCACTATTGTACGGAATAGTTTTTTCATGAAATATTCCTGAATTAGCAAGATAAGTATCAAGTTGTTCATTTACAAATTCTAAGCCATTGTCAGTTCTTAATTTTTTAATTCTTTTATCGGTTAAATTTTCATATTTGGCTTTAAATTGTGAAAATATATTAAACACTTCATTTTTATTTTTTAAGAAATAAGTAAAATACATGCCAGAAAAATCATCCACCAATATCATGAAATATTTTGCGCCACCTAATGATTCAGGTTTAATAGGACCACACAGATCAGCATGAATCAATTCAAGAATTTCAGAACTTTGATTTACATCAATATTAGGATGAGTTTTTCTGGTTATCCTACTTATGTCACAAGTTTCACATCTAAAATCATTTATATCATTAATATCAATATAATCTTTCATTTTAAGCATATATTTAGGATTTAAATGACATAATCTGTAATGCCAAATCTCATAATTACTAGTGGATTGTTTAGAAAAATAACACTCTGAATTATACAATGGTTCCAAATATAATTCTAATCTATTGTTATTTTTAAATGCTTTAGTAACTAAATTATTATCTTTATCAAAAATCAACATGCAATTATTATTCGATTTAATTTTACAACCCTTATCCATCAAACAAGTTACTGACAATAAATTATATCTTAGTTCAGGAACATAGCTAACATTAGTAATTGTTAAATTTCTAGGATTAATACTTACAGTTTTTGTTTTAACTGTTCCGATTCCCTCACACAAAATTTTAGAGTCTTTACCAGCTAAATAAATATCCCTTGTTTCAGGGATTATTTTTTCAAACCACATACTGTCTTTGGCCATATGAGAAGAAGCTCCACTGTCCAGCAACCATATTTTATCACTTAGGCTTTCTTCTTGATGAGAAGTAGTAAACACATCACTAACACTTCGTCGTTTTGTTGATTGATTGGCACGATGTTGTGCATTTCTCCTTTGATTATTTTCATTACATGGAGCACTTCTACTAGCATTTTTATTCCTGTAAAAACAGTCCTTGGCGATATGATTTGGGCGTCTGCAGATGTAACAGAGCCTTACACCAGAACTTTTGTTTTCTCTAGAATAAAATACTTCCGCACTGATTCCTTCAGCGCGAGTACTCGTTGGCGAATAACTGGTATTTTCTTCTTCACGTAAAATTTCTAATATTTCGTCCATTGACTTGTCACGTTGGGTTTTGAGAATTTCTCGCACTTTAGAGAATTTTCCTTTCAGCCCACGCACTGTATAGTAAACGAGCTCCCTAAGTGTGACATCCAGTCCTAAAGAATGACATTTTGTAGCAATTCCTCTTGCTCTGGCAACATAATCGTTTGCCGATTCATTATTTGTCATTTGAAGATTTTTCAATTCATTGCCGGCATCTATTTTGTGGTCTTCTGCTTGACCCGTAAATGTTGACTTTATTTTATCCCAAAGAATTTTTGCATTTTCTTCTGCTGCGAACTGTAGAGCCTGTTCGTCTGACAATGATAACTTAATGTAAGCAACGGCGTCAGAATTTTTCTGGTTCCATTCTGCTGCATCTTTTTCACTTAGATTATCTGGTTTCACCGCGGATATAACAGAGTTCAATCTTTTCAAACTCAGCGCTGCCTGTATTTTCAATGCCCAAATGAAATAATTAGTTCCATTCAGCTCAGGGACATTTACTTTATCCATGCTTGCAATTTCGTTTTTGACAGTTTCGTTTCAGTCACACAGTTCACTTAGAAATTTTAACGAAACATTTACCACGAACCAGAACCACGGACCTCTGCTACCAATTTGTTGTTACTTTTCAATAATCTCAGCATGGTTTTTGAAGACAGCACATTTATTGGACATAGAAAACGAAAAGAAAAGAACACAGGTATTTACAATTAAGCACACAGCATCTTGTTCGCGGGAGGAATGGTGCCGGAACGAAGCGCCAGAAGCAGAGTCACACAGATATTCCTACGCAAGAAAAATAGTCCGCTTGCTTCATCTCAACAAAATTGTTTATGGTTTTGATTATAAGCTGAAAGTTTAAAGGTTCATTTTTATGAGCAGAGGTTTTTAAATATATATATATATATATAAAATGAGGCACTTAACATTTTATATGTCTTTACTATTCTTATGCAGATTTTCTTGAAAATCTATTATTGGAAACTACTAACCTTTTTACTAATTCAAATTTTGTTTCATAAAAATTCAGTGCCTTGTTTAGTCAAACTTTGGGATAAAATCTAAAATAGTATCTTTTCTCTTTTTATCTATATTATATTTAAATTGAGATGCATGACTTACTTAAAGTAAAAGGACATTTTACTTTCTTTACACAATCTGCTTAACATTAAAATAGTGTTACTTCATGTGATATCAGAATTTCATGATAAACATAACTAATTTTGTATGAAATACTGTAACATCATATGGTTTTGCCCTCTAACAAGGATCCGAAAATTTTATTAGTACCATGCATTTCAGGCGCATCATGTAAGCATGAACAAACAAAATTCATATTTGACAAATTGAATCTGATCGTGTCCAATATTACACTCACAAATTATATGAAGGAAGACAAAAATGTTAATTTTAATACAAATTATTATTTTATGATTGGGATTCATTATCACAATCATTAAATAATTATGTCTAAAAAAAAAATTCTTTTCAACATTGAATGATTTTTCTTATCTGTGTTTGCTTAGATTTATTTCTCATTCGATGACTTAAATCTGAAAGTGACAGTTAAATTTTGAATGTTTTTGGTGTTTGTAATATAAATTTTACATTGTACTCTTATTTCCCTTGTAGTATGCAACTTTGTGTAAATGTGCAGATTCCAAAATCTCTCGGTGGTATTGATGGAGAAGCATTTTATATTGATACTGAAGGCAGTTTTATGGCTCAAAGGTTACTTCAAATTGCAAATGCTTCTGTGAATGAATGCAAAAGCAAATCAACAGGTTAATATTTAAGTTATTAGAATCAAACATTTAAAATAGGAAAGATGTATTGTTGTTTCTTGACTCTAGCTAATTGTTTATTTTATTATTTAGATGCTCATATTAAAATTTCATTTAGTGAATGGATTTTTTTTGAAAAAAAATATTTGTTTTATCTTTATTATTGTTAAATATGTAAAATATGAATGGATAAATTGAAAATACCCTTTAATGTCAGTTAATGATTTTTTTAAATGTTAATAAATACAAATTAGAATTCATGTCCAAACAATAGAACATTCGTGTTAAAATTTTTATTTTCTGTAAAATAATATACCTGGACTGTGAATTTTGCAGCAGAAAATTGTTAAAAAGAAAAGAAAACAAGTTGTATTGTGTCAATTATATGCAGTATAGAGATCATGTAAAAAATAAAAATTAAATGCCTCTGAATTAGCATTTTTCACTACATATATGGTATCATGTTTTTCTGAAATATTGGAATATTTTGTTATGAGTTTTTAAGTTATAATTATATAAGCTCAGTAATTGATCAATGAATAATCGCCATTACTTTTAATTTGGTTGAATTCGTTCCCTTAGAGTTAATGGTTAGCAGCCCATTTTGGGATATTGCAAAAGTGATATTAGTAATGGCAGAAAACACAAAACAAAAGAATTTAAATGGAAAAAAAATTAGAATTTGTCTTTATCATGTTCTGAATGTTAATGCAACAAAATATTTAATATCTTCCATAAATGCAAAGTTTGTGGTAAAATCACCTTTATTTTTATGTATATTATTTATATGTCATAACTAAATATTACATATAAGCTTGATACAACTTCTAATGTAAGATATCTGTCTTCATTAGAATGTAATTATATGTAATATAAAACAGCTCTATAAACTAAATGCAAGCATCACATTGAAATTTTCTTCCCCATAAATAAGTGATAAAAATTATGAGTAATTTTTTGCTATTATCATTAGTTACTTTAAAATTATTTGCTAAAAAATGCTATTTTCAGTAGTTTAAAGTTGAAATAATTGTATGAATTATAGAATAAATTGTAAACTTAGAATTTTATCCTGCAAATGTTAATTAATTAGATCCATTTGACTAAAACTAAGTTATGTACTTAACAAAATGCACTTTATTATTAACAAAAACTTCTTTCTGTTCAAGATGATTGGAGAAGGATATAACAATACAAGTACTGAAAAATAAAAGGACAAATCCAGGATTATTGGAAAATAAAAAAGTGGTCAAAAAAGTCATTGCATTAGTGATATTGAATAAGTGGATGGTCTAATTCAATATGTCTTCTAGGGGAAAAAATATTTGAATAAAAAACTTGTGTTTGTTTATTAATTAGCTGCTGTTGTGTTTACTGTTTGTTCTGTTATACGAAGTTCATACTTTAACTGGAAATTATAATTTAGTTAGAAGGAATTTTGTTTCTTATATATTTCCAATTTAGAAAGTCTTATTCCAAAAAAAAAATAGATTGTGATATTTTACAATACACATCATGTGAAATTTATCATTCTGGTTTTAATTACTTAACAAAGTTCTGTTTCAGATTCTGATGTCAAAAATTTTACCGTCGAAAAAATTTTAAAAGGTGTATATTATTATCCCTGTAAATCATATATTGAATTGATTGCTAGAGTAAATCTTTTACATCAGTTTCTTGAAAAGCATAAAAAGGTTAGTAAATTTCAAAATTTTCAGAAATAGAAAAGTAATTACTATTGAATTTGTGAGTTATTTATTTATTGATTGAAAATTTTTTAGGTTTCCTTAATAATATTGGATAGTATAGCATTTCATTTTCGTTATGGTTTTGATGGAAGTTATTCTCTGCGGGCTAGACTTTTAAATGGAATGGTGCAGACATTAGTTAAAGTTGCTAATGACCATAATGTTGCTGTAAGTATTAAATATTTTATTTAATTAACTCTTATATCAATATGAGCTGTTAATAATTGAAAATAATCTAGGAATAATGAAAATTTTATATTAATTCTTTTTTTAATTATATACAAATAGAATCTTGTATTATTATTTATCAAAACCAAAGAAGAGTCTTAGGATTAGGAAAATCTTTGGTTTGAGGCCTATTTCCACTAAATATCCCGTGGGTTTGTGGATCTGTGCATTGATTCATTTGGCCTGGATTGTTTCTTACTGATAATGCAATAGGGAAATTACTGATACAAATGCTTCCTTCTTCATCTATTCATGATTCATAATTATGATCTATCCTAAAATAATTCTCATGTAGCTCAAAAATGAAACTTTAAAGGAACAATAAATGTGACTTGGCTGATTTGCATGATTTTAATTTGTTAATAATTTGAATTTTTCCTAGTTTGTTGAATAATCAGACATGATATGTCAATAAAATATTATTCATAATTTTAATTTTTATTTTAACTGATTCAAATTAAAAAAATGTAAAAAAAAATTGGTGCCGCTTAAATATTCCATACTTTATCTGCTTAATGATTGTAAGTGTCAAAGGAATTTACTGCTATATAATGTATTCATTCAAAAATGCTATAAAATATTTTTCACATTTTGAAAACCTTGAACTCATTAAATGTTTACTGTTTATTTTAAAGTCTTATTATATTGTTGCTGTATTAAAAAAACTGTATACTATATTTTAAAATTATTACTATAAATAGTTACTAAAACTGCTAAATATTAAAATAATTATTTATTATTTTTGTTTTTATAATTAAAAACAGTTTATTGTTTTTGAAATTTAAAAATTTTCATTTTCATGTATTTGTTTTAAACCCATTTTTCTTTTTTTGTTTAATTTTTGAAGAAATTATTCATATTGCGGGCTCATTAGCTTCAATCAAATTTGATAAATTCTAAATTTTTGCACAATTTTTTAGACAATCTGTTGTATATTATCCGTCTTTGTTATTACTTTATCTTTAATTCAAAGTCTTTTTATTCAGGTGGTTCTTACAAACCAAATGACAACAAAAATACATGAAGATGGCAGCTCTAATTTAATACCAGCTCTTGGAGAGAGCTGGGGACATGCTTGTGCCATTCGTTGCATACTGTCATGGAGTGAAGAAAATAGACAAGTTCATATATTGAAATCTCCATCTATGGCTGAAGCAAGAGCTACTTATACTATTACAGTAAGTTTATTTTTCTTTTGATTTTTAATAGTACATTAAATTATTAAGTTATACTCTTTAAAACAGGGTTTCTTATATGTGTGGTTTTAATTCCTACGGAGGGAAGAGCACAAAAGCATATTAAAGAGTTTTTAAATTTTTCTATGTTTTTTTTTTCTTTTCAAATTCTTTGATGGAAGAAGATTTTTTTATTGAATTCTCTTTTGATTATGTTATTAATTACTTTATCTTATTTATTTAACAATTTTAGAAATGCCATAAATCTTTTCTGGTGAAAATGGGTTCAAAAGGGCCCTGGAATGAAATAAATTTTAAGAAACCAAACTGTATTGTTTACAAGTATCAAGATTTTTGTTACCCTAGCTTAGAAAAAGGCAAACTGTGCATTTCAGTAAACTTAATTTCTTTAGTTTTGAATTCATTTGATAGCATTTTGGAATTAGAAATAATTTCAATTGATTAGGAAAGATTAATTTAAAGTTAAACCTAAAAATTACATTTTATGATCTATAAATTTACTCAAGCTACATTTCACAATCAACTTGATCACTGTGATATTATTTACTTTTCCTTCCAAATAAATCTTCTATTCTGTCTTCATGATTTATGAGACCAAAATATTTTTAATATCAAATTTGTCTCTGATATTTGATCAATATCTTTTTAAATTCTCATTGTCTGTTCTGTTTCTTGTGCCCTGATTCCTATCAAATAGAAAGTTCTTAATCTTTTCTAAAATTTGAATTTGTAATATGATTTTTTTTTTTTTTTTTTAAAGGCTTTTAAAGGTGGAGGGGAAAAAAAGAAGCTTACAAGAAAGGGAAGATACTATTTAGGAAGTATTTTTCCCAAGTTTGGATAAATTCTGATTAAATAAAAATGAAATTTAAATTTAAAAAAAAATCTTACTTTTCAAGGTGCATCTTTTTTTAATTTCAAAGCACTGGGTCCAGTGCTTATCTTGTAAAAGGATCTCTAGACAGAAATAGCATTTATTTTTATTTTTGTGAGGTTGCATATAATAGTTTTCATTTAATTTGCATTTTTTTCTCTTTTTACAGAAAAATGGAATCACAGATGTTTAAAGGTTTTTTTAAAGAAAAGTTATTTTGATTTGAAAGTTTTAGCAAAGTTGGGATCTTTGAATTAAAAAAATATATATATAGTTATATGTAGATAATTGTTGAAATATTTGCTGGTTTTATTTTTAAATGTGATAGATTTGTCATTTGTACATTTGCATTAATAAATATTTTACTGAAAACTGTGTTTTATTCTGATTTTTGTTTATCCACATAAGCAAAAAAGTTGCTTAGAATCACCAAAACAAGCTTCTTGATTTGAGGATGCATAGATAAATCAAGGTAATATGAGAATTCCATTTGGATTTTCTTGTCTGTAATATGAAATGGTTTTGATTCAATGCAAGTACCATCCAGCCATCTTTTTAATTTTCTTGTGCTATTGAAAAAAATAATAAAAAAATGTTAAATTCATGTGATTGTTAAAAAGTAATAATAAGTAAATAACCATTTGTATCTTAACTGTTTTTATTTGACAATTTTAAACATAAACAGTTGTAGATAGGCAGTAGATTTCAATAACTAAATTCAATTGATTATTTTTATTGAATTATTTAAATTAAAGAAAACATGATTATTTCATTTGTACAATGCTTACAGGGTTTTCTTTAAAATTTTTGTAGAAGTTAAATATTTTATTAATTATCCACTGAGTACTACCTAGTATTGTAGGTATACTTTTCATGCTTCATTCTAATGTCTTTAAGATAACTAATTGATGTTTTGGAACTGATGGTTTAATCTCACATAGTCTAGCACATTTAATCAAATCCATTATTTATGATAAATGGAGAGTAAGTTATATTGGTGCATTTAAGTATTAATTAAGATAGAAGTTTGATTTAATTCTATTGTATAAAGGCAAGCAGGATCCTTTTTAATATCTTTTAGGAAGAACTAGCCATTTTTATGTTTAGTTCACAGGAATTCTTTTAGGGGCCATATCAATTATAGCGAGAAATTCATTCAACATCTCTCAAGGCTAAGACACATTAATCTCTTAGTTATTGAGAGATGTTAATTAAGGATAGAGAACCTGTTACCTGTCCCTCCATTTAGTGTTTCTCATCTGTAGCAAGTCTTATCCCTAAAAGCCTTGCTTTGCAAATAATAATAGGCTGTTTCATTGCTCTTACCATTCTTTTTGATCATTAGCTAAAATTTGTAAATAATCACATTCAGAGTATGCATAAAAGATTACACATAAAAGTGATTTTATTATTAAAGCTGTGAGAAATTCTTTATTTTACTGTAAAATTGTTTCTTTAAGAATAATATGTACTGTTTGAGACATTTATATTTAAAGAAAATTTAGGGTTAGAAAAAAAAATGTTTACTAGATAACAAAATAATGCTAATTTTAAAACAATTCCCTTTCTTGTGAATTAGAATCTCATGTTTTTTTTGTTGTTGTTTTATTTTTCTAAATAGGTTTAATTTTGTGCAAATAATGATAAAATTTTCATAAAATTTATACAAATGTAGCTAATTTCTTCTGATTAGAATATCAACTTGGAAATTATAAATCTTATAGGTGTCTTTGTTGTTACTATATCCATGCTATTATGCCTTTGATTGTGGTTTTAAAATATTATTTGTTTATATATTAATAAGATTTAGTTATGGGCATATAAAAAATAATTATCTAGATTATGTTTTTGATACAATTGTTTAATTATTTCTGAAAAGTAGAATCAAAACACCTACCTTTCCATAGCACTTTTCATGAAAGTCAAAAATATAAGTTTGATCCTTATGATAGAAGATGTAATAAGTTCATCTTTGGATTGAAATGCTGCATCTACATATGGATATAAAAATTGTTCCATTACTTCATCTTTGAAGTACTCCAAATTTAATAGCATCATCTGAAACCAAATTACATCAAAATTAAAAATATTCGCATCATTATCAGGATTAAAATATAAATAAAAAAAATCTTTATATGAACAATCTATCTATCTATATCTAGTCACTGATTTAAAAATGGGTAGAGCTCGAAATTATTTACGCTACACATTTTATTTACATAATATATTGTATTATTATTACAGAATAAAAAATATTTAAATAGATTTAATTTATATAGCGTAATGAGGTAATAATTGTACATCATTTAAATGTATACAGTATTGCCTTTTTCTCCAGTTCCACTATATTCACACTGATCAAAACAAGTACAATGTAATTTTTTTTTTAGGTTAATTTTCTTTGCATTTGCATAGTAGAAAAAAATCCCATGAAATCAGAGGCAGGATTACACTTTTTTAAAAGAAAGAATGATGGAATATCTGCTGACCAATTCTTACAGAGATTTGAGCTAGACACCTTGAGGGCTCATTTTTTTAAGTGATTTTATTTATTTATTTATTTTGCAGTAATTTAATTATAAGCTTTTAGTTTATTTAGCAGAGCTGTACATTCTAACTAATTCAACATAAAATCATATATCTTTTAAATATTATGGTCTTACTTTAAAAATTTTCTTAAATAATAACCTTTTGCAAATTTTTTTCCTTGTTGTATGATTCTATGTAAACATTATCCTATTATTAAATTGTAGCATTTAGATTGCTTCAAAATAGTTTAATATTGCTCTTTAATTAATGATTTTTTTTACCTTGATTGTGAAGTCGATTTTTAAAAAGTAAGCCCCAATAAAATATTTTTTTATTTCAATTTGTCAATATTTGCGACTTAAAATTGTGTTTTATAAAGATGCAATAGAAATCAATGCAAATTATTTGGTTTTCAAAGATTGGAAAATAAGTGGGGTTCTTGATACTTGTATTGTCTGTGGAATTAATCTGTTTTCTCATAATTAATATTTCACAAATTATTCAGTTATGAAGCAGCCTAACTAATTTAGTTCAGAAAATTTCTCAATATTTGTACCTATCATTCCAAATATTAATTGCAATGATGAATGATAATAAAGGTAAATTTTTCAGATGACGATCGATGGAAACAAAGACGATGGCTATAAAAGAAAATGGAAATTATCAGTATATTGACTACACATTATTCTTATTTTTAAATGCGAAAAGTTTTGTCTTAAATACCATTATTTTTTATTATTTGAAACCGCATTAATTTACTCATTTAATTCTTTATTTATCCTGACGATATGATTTAAGATTGGATAGTAGCTAAATTTACTTTTGTTAAAGATTTTAATATCTTTTCTTCACAAGCATAATAGTATTCTCTCATTTGGGGTGCTCTTCCAGATGAAGTTCTGCAAGAAATCATTTCTAGTTTCTTCAGCAAAGGTTCCAGCGAAGAATAAATGCCAACCATTTTTTGGACCTTAACTTCCATGTTCATTCTGGCATTTTCAAAGAATGCCTATGAAGGAGAAATGAAAAGAATTAGCAAACCACATTCTTAGCTTATTTCCTTTTCTCTACATATATAATTCTACCTTGAGAGTCCAGAAGTATATACATAAGTAAAGAAATTGTACGACTGAGAAATTGGACATTGAATGTATGGATAACTCTGTGGTACACTGAAAGTGCCACCAGAAAATAATCATTTGATTAGCTTCAATAGATGTATTGAATCAAATTTAATAAATCATCATCATTCTGGTTATTAGTTATTTCTTCAATTATCATTCTTTAGGTGGAAATTATGTAATATCGAACATCTGTTCTATCTGAACCATGTTTCACCATTGCAGGATCTCTAACTCATGAATATTTTTACAATTCTTTCCTCTTTATTAGAGCTTTTTCTACTTCTTTCTTCATAGCATTGCTCATTAAAAATTGCTTGTTTTTAATGTTCTTTGATAAGGGCTTGAAAAATACGCATTTAAAAAAAAAAATTCAGGTGCTTATTTTTCTTTCTGAAGATGGGGGGGGGTGAAATAAATAACATTTTTCCTATACTATACCTGCAAAATTATATGAACATATTTTCTTTGCTGTGTTGATCTTTGATCTCTGGCAAAATGCCGATAAGTGCGGTCAGTGTCAAAGGTTTTCCCTCATTTTAGGGAAACACTGATAGCGTAGAGAAAACATATTTCTTTCAATGAATTTAATCTTTCATATCCTTTTGTTTGTCTAGGAAGGGGAAAAAGTCCTTCTTTTCAGAGATCATTTTATATAATTATTATATAATTTTTATGTGACTTCTACCTGTTAATGCTTTTCTGCAAATGGTTCCTTGTTAATTCTATTTGAGCATTATCACAGATGAATTATTTAGGTATTTTTATTGCAAATAAAAAAAATGTTTTTAGAATTTTTACTCTCTTTTGGGAAAATGTGTATCTGATTCACTGTGAACTTTTAAAAGTGAATATATAGAATGGTTGAAGGTTTGCAAAAAATAAAAGTAAAGCAGTAAACATTATTGTAGAATCGAGAATATCAGCAACATCAGTCTGTAAAAGAAAAACGCATAGAAATGCAGTTTGCTGAATTTAAATATAATGTTAATGCTCTTGCTTAACAAACTAAATAATAAAAACTTTCACGTTAATTTTTAAAAATTATAACAAAGATGCGACTATTTCTGAGATTTCTAAGCACCAAAAGGAATCCGTGTACTCCCATATATTTAATAATGCATCTTATTACTTTTCAGAATGCGAAGGGTTCATTTCATTGATCTTTTTAGAAAGATTAGAAATTCGTGTTACACTTTTTTTTTACTTCCTGGTGCTGCAGCTTTTATTTCGTTGATTTTGCTTCGGTATTCTGTTGAACCAACGTTGTTTTGACTAAAAAAAGATCCTCCTGTGATGTAGCAACCGAAGGCATAGAAAAGAGTAAGTATAGATGTCCTGTGTGCCAATCTTATTGGACGACATCGGAACAAAAGATTAATGTGTTTATTTTGTGATTTGACATGAAATATCGTGAAAGGGCGAAAAAATAATGCCATGGCCCGGCGGCCATCCGTATTTATTAAAGCAGTGGTAATCACTGGGGAAGAATATATTACCTATTATCCTCTCTATACCACTGGATCTGTCGTGTGCTTGGTTCTAGCACACATTAGATCTGGAGGTTCTAATGGTCTCATGGAGGCTTACGGAACGGGATATTACAGATGTTATTCGAGAAAAAACCCAAAAACATTGGGCATTTACAATTTTAAAAAATCTCACACTCTCTGATAAATCTGCTAAATATAGCTATGATAAAAGCAAATGAAGGTATGTAATTGTCATAAACGAAAGATAATTTTATTAAAACTTAACTTTTTTTACCTCGCAAGGGGGCACCGAATCTTCAATCTTCATAAATTGGAACAAATCACACGTAGAAAGCGATTTTACATTTTTGTCGATTTCCTGAACTATGTTTTTGATTCGATTAACGAATCCTCTGAAAATATCTACAGCCTATAATAAAGAAATACCAAAATTAGAAAATGGAATCGGAAATATGACATATACAATTGATGCTTTTTATTAATTGTACTTAAAAATATTACAGCTACCCATCATAAAGACGAGTTTATGTGAAATTATGTCTCATTGGAAAAAATGCACATATTTTTTTTTTTAGTTTAACATTCAGAGATTATGAAATACGAATAATTTTTTTATATTCATGTATTTTTTAAAATTTTATTTTTATATTTTTTTAAAATTTGTAGTATATTTGTTGTTATTATTCCATTTACGATATTTGCTCAGTTTGTATAATTTTTGCACAACTTTTATTGTATGTTGTGTTTTTAAAATATGTTTTTAGCCTAATTTATCACGTTAAATGTTTTTTTTTTTTTTTCGACATACAACTACAAAATTTTTCACTATGTATAATATGTATTTTTCACTGTTTATTTATATATTGTGTACAACTACAAAATTTTATGTTGAAACTTTTATGATTTCTATATATATGTTCTTTCCATGCTTTCACCAATCTATGCATTAGATTAAAATTTATTTAAATATGTTTTTTAAATTTAATTGTTACCTCAAATTGTTACTTAATTTCCTTTTGTTGTTTATTTTGATAATTATAATTTGAGCTATTCTATTAAAACTTTTATAATTCGAAGCGAATATATTTTACTTATAAACTCAATTATCAAAAATCCTGGAAACAAAAATTATTTACAAAAATCTTTTAATGCTATAATAATCTTAAATGTTGATACTTCAAACGAACTTCGGCTTGCAATTTTTTAAAATTCTTTGTATCTATGTATATCAGAAATGTACTGCCTTAAAGAAAAGCAAAAACATTATAATTTATCTTTTGGATAAAAAGACATAAAAAGTTTATAAAGAAATGGCATTTCCAAAATACTTAAAATTTCTAAATACCTACCAACCATTAAAAAAAAATCTGTTTCGAAAAATTTCTTTAAAATAAATTTGTAAAAAGAATTTTTTTTAGTTACACTAGGACCAATAATTTGTAGCGGAATAGCACATTTCTTTTAAAATACGGCGAGGGTGGGGGAAATAATATAAATAAAATTAATTGTGAGTATGTAGATTTACTTTACATTTCCTATTAAACCATAAGACTAAATCAATTGAAATGTGGTTAATTATTTCAGATAAGAGAAAAAATATTATCAACTTTTCAAAATGCAAAAATTAATGAAATTAGTAATTAATTGAAATTTTTGTGTTATTTTGTCGCAACTTCAGAACAAATTTTTTTGACAAAAAATGTATATAATGTCTTAAATTAAAAAACAAGCAATTAACTTTTCAATTATGCAAATGAACTAATTTTTCAAAATTAATTTTTAATTTTAATTTACAGTAATGACATTCGCCTTTGTAATTTTATTCAAATTAAGTGAATTTTTTTTTATTTCTCAGAATATCCATAGGTTTTTAAACTCGAATTCATTAAACCGAAATTTAAAAAAAAATCATTTGATAATTTTTGCTTATTTTTATTACGCGCTCATTTTACTTTTATAATTTTAATGTAGAAGAAATAACATGCGACTGCAGCCATTGCTCAGAGCAAAAACGCGGCTATTAAAATAAATAAATAAATGGATACGAGAGCAGCGAACTTGAAAAAAAGAAACAATAATAATAATTTTAAAAAAACGGCAGAGAAGAAATATAAGTTGAAATCTGCTTTAATGTGCGCCTTCACTTCACCAACGATCACCAACAATGCCAAGTCGCCAATATCAAGCATCAAGATGAGTGACAAGGTAAACAGCATTGCATAAGGTTGCTTGAAGTATATTCCTCTTGCTTGTTTGGGTTACTACATTGGCGATTCATTCAGGTGGCACATTAAAGTAGATTTCAACTAAAATTTGCTAAGATAAAAATGTTAATAATAAAATATATTTTAAATGTATAATTGAAAAGATTAAATTTGAAATGGAAATAAGAATTTTCTACTTATAAGAATGGTATTGCCGAAATAAATATTTTCAATAATTTGAAAAGAATTTGGCTTAAAAAATTTCTCAAATTATTAGTTTTATTAATTTGAATTTGAAGATGTGTATCAATTTAGGGATTGAAGATGTATATCAATTTTAGGATTTTTAAATAATAGTGTTTAGTTTAACTCCAGACAATATTATAACCGTAAGCTTTGATTGAGCGACTTAACGATGCCCTAAAAGAAAGTATGAAATCTTTCTTCAAATTCAATGAATAGTCAACAGCTGTGTAAAGTCAAAAATAAAAAAAATCTATATTTATTGTAATAAATTAGAGACAAATTTTTATGAGAAAAATGTGTGGGTTTACTGACAATTGTAGGTCTATGACAAAATATCGACATATATATAAACTAGTAATGAATAAATCTAATTGTTTGAATAAATACTTGTAAACTGAATGTGAAACCTGTTTAGACTTTTTGATAAAGTCCGGTACATCCGTTGATTCCCATTGTATTTGATGCACTCCGAGATCAAGTACAGAGCAAAGGTTTTCAATAGGTATCTCCAGAGTAGAAATCTGTAATAAGATATTTACTTCAAATGTCATTGTTCTTTCAGTACCATAAAACAGCAAGTTAATATTATTTTTAATGCAATTTTTCAACTACATATTAGGAAAATTTGTAAACAGATAATTGTTTTTATAACCTTACAATGTTAAAAATTTTCCTAGTTGAATCGTGAATTACATCTAACTGGTTTCAAGCAGTATTTTTCTAATTTTTATTTTCATAGTGTTTGAACTAATAATAATTTTTTAATGTAAATGAACGCAGCATTTCAATTCTAAAACTAAACGTTTAAGACTTCTAAAATTGTACGAGTTAAATGAGTATTAAAGTTTGAAATTTAAAAATTTTAAGTCATTGAAGCTAAATTACACACAAAAGATTCATTCGAAATTTTACGTAGCTAATAATTCCTTAAACAAGCTGGTTCCAAAAGCGGCTTGTATATAATGTTTTAAATATAATATATTTTTAAATATTATCTCAGTATCAATCGAATAAATTAAAAGTATGTTTTATTCGGATAGGGATTATTTAAAACATAGGTTGTAGTTACGTTACATTAAATAGAAATATAAAATTTCACAAATAATGCTAAATATAAAGTTTTATATGAATGCTTATTAAAATAATATTTTTTTGTAAAAAGTAGAACTTTTTGGAAATGTGTGCCATTATTTTACAATTGTGATTATTTAAAATTAAATTGTGATCCATGTGAAATTTAGGCATATATTTAATTCGATTTTAAACAAGTTTCTTTAAGAAGTATTTTGTTAGCATAAGTTTTTATTTTATAAACGTCATTTTTCTTTTCTCTTCAAAAATATAATAGGGAACTTACTTCTTCTTTCTTTAAATCAGACAAACTATCTAAAAGCTCTTCGAGTATGAATTTAATTCTATTCCTTTGCAGGTAGAAAGAATTCTCCTAGAATAATCAATAAGAACTATGTACAAAGAAAAGTCTTCAAAACATCAAAGAAATGACATTGTTATTGAGAAATACCAATACTCAAAAAAAAAAAAAAAATCCTTATATAATTAATCATCTGCAGGAGATACTTTTATACGAATAAAATCAGAGCTATTATTAGTTAAATAAATAATATACTTGAAACTAAATTTGTGAAAAAAAATGCATTCATATACATAATATAATTTGTAAATCGAATACTGTTTATTATGTAGGTTTTATTATAAAGGGTGTTCCAAAATTAACGCAAGATTTGAATTCGCCACCATTCGTGCAGTAAAGTGTTGTCAACCCTATTAAAAAAATCATTTGATAGCCAATATTTTAGAATTAATAAAAATAGAGCGTTACACGATAAAATAACTTGTTACATTTTCTCAACAATATTTCAATAATAATGAAAGTCTGGCGTTCAAAAATTTGAGAATTGGTCCCCTAGATCGTATGATTTAATACCATTGGATTTCTTTTTATGGAGTTATTTCAAATCAAAGGGCCATGCCCACAAGCACGCGTGCATCGAAGGAGGAAATTTCACTCTGCATTAACGAAATTCAGTCACATTTGTGCAAAATGGTCATGGAAAATTTCAAGAAAAGAGTGCGTCTGTGCCAACAAAGCCATTGAAACTATTTGCCCCATGTGTAATTCCATACATAACCCTATCCTGTGTACTTTACGATTCAATAAAAATAAACAATAAGCAGTTTTAACAACAATTATTTTTATTTAATTCAAATCATGCGTTAAAACGTTGTTCAATCGTGTAACACTCTATTTTTACTACCCTTTAGCTATATGTTGTCAAATCTTTTTTTTTTTTTTTAATTGGGTTGCCAACACTTTACTGCACGAATGGTAGCAAATTCAAATATTGCGTTAATTTTGGAATATCCTTTATATAAAATATATATAAAAATATATCAAAATGCACAAAATAATCAGGATCTAATTAATATGTATCAAATATTATTCTTCAGTCTTAAATCAGATGAACGTTCAAATTTCACTATGTACTGGTTTAATCCCAAAGATTGTATTAGTCATTCCTTTTGTTTCCGAAATCTTATCTGAGATCTCTCAGCTATTATCTTTTTAACATAGTTTTTCTTAAATTTTAACTTCTTTCCATACAATCCATTTTTAATAAAATATGGGGAATAGCTTAGATAAAATTATATTTTGATTGAAGTAGAATGCAGGTTCGAAACAGTGAAGAGACTTAGTATTTTTAATTTCGTTTTATTCTATTTCGAGTGGCAGGCATGATTATATACAAGAAAACGCAGCGTCGCACAAAGAACAAGTAAGAAGAGCGAAAAAAGGGACGAACAGATGATGACTTGCCTTATATAACCAAAATTAGAAATAAATATTAAGTTAATAGCCAAAGAATCAAAAAGAAAGATTAACTGAATCCGGCCCGAAGACTTTCTCAAGGGTCACCCTCAGGCAAGGATTCAAACCAGGGATTTTTTCTGTAAGGGGTCTGACTTTCGTCCAACAAACTGACCCCTCGTGACCCGAAAATCCCAGAAAATTGAGGGTTTAGAGATAAATTAGTATCACAAGATTAAAACAAGTAAAAACACTAGCAAAAAACAATCCAAATAATACCACAGCAAATCAAACCACAAAATACATAAAAATAGAACCAAAAAAAGTAATATAAACACAAGGCAAAATACTTACAAATTGAAAGTACAATTCTGAAGAAAAACTACTTGAGGTTAAAACGTGCTATTGTAGATGCATTTCGTTAAACTAAACTAAAATTTAATTTTTCCACGTTTACAGCTATATCCGCCTCCGCGGATTGTTTGTTGGACGATAGTCAGACTCCTCACAGAAAAAATCCCTGGTTTGAATCCTTGCCTGAGGGTGACCCTTGAGAAAGTCTTCGGGCCGGATTCAGTTAATCTTTCTTTTTGATTCTTTGGCTATTAACTTAATATTTATTTCTAATTTTGGTTAAGTTCATTTGTGTTTTAGTTGTAGCAGCATTAGCACTCTCTAAATACAATGTATATTTTATATTTTATTATTTTATAGATTCAGAAAAATTATATAGGTGTTTTTGCTCATTGTTTATTTATGGATTGATAGTTTCTTGCCTTATATAACATAGTATTTCCGGCCGAGTGCCGAGGGAATGACCTTTGACACCTGTTCGAGGGTACCGAAGTATCACTCTCATTTGAAACGTAGTTCTTGATGGCGCATTATTTTTACAAAGGGATTAATTAAACTGAAAGTGGCATTGGATCACGAAATAAGAGAATATTTTAGAATGAAGTTTGGAAGGCTAAATTAAGGTAAAGTTTTGGAAATTAATTTGGATTAAATTAAGAGTTTAAAATATCATTACACACACACACACACACACATATATATATATATATATATGTAAAAAGAGTATATACCTTTTGAAAGTTTCCTTGAATCTGCCAAAATGAGAATATGCATAAAGTTTGCAAATATCTCTTTTCGTATTAGGATTCTCCTTATATCATTAGGGTTTATTTTCCTTCTCTTGATTTGAGACATTGCCAAGCTGTGCAGACTATTACTTAAGTCGAGGAAAAATTTAATCATGTATTTGTGATACATGCAAGTTTATACTGAGAGTCAAGATTTTGGTTGCAGCCAAAATCTTTATTATATCTAAATACAGTACACTCCCGAGTATCCGATTCTTGACTATCCAGCTTCCATACTATACGGAATAGTTTTCTTTTATTGCAATTAAATGAGGAAGGCAGCTTATCAAACGACGCCAGATATCATTTGTTTGCCTAAGTGGGGGTACATTGTGTCGCGGAAGACAGTTAAAATACAGAAGCAGTCATCTATTAAAGACTTTTAAAAAGATTAAAAACAGCAAGTATCGGCTCTCATCTTAGGTTTACCTTTTCATATCTGGGTAATCGTTTATCAGTGAAAAATAAAAATCAGTTTGAGCCATTTTCTTAAGAATTAGGCCTACATTAGATTTACTTTAATGATTTGTTTATGTTTCCTGCATTTAAGTTACAGCATTTATTAATTTATTTTAAAGTGTGAACAGTTTATATGCTTTCACTTTTTCTCTAATAAATTCTTCAAACGTGCAGTGCATTATATAAGCATGTATAAATGACCAGTACAGAGCCTTCTGTTTTAATTCGACTTGTTATATGCAACTGCTTCTATAATTCACCAAGCTGTGGCCGCGTTCACATTTTACGTGGCTTGAGGTAAATGGACTGAGTACTTAATAAGAAATGAGAAAATACATATTATAACAGTGAGTTTTGATATAAAACCCCTGTCTTCTGGTATTGGTGGTAAAAAAATGAGTTCATAGAGCTCCGGCTTATCAAGCGTTTTTGTTGTTCCGGCCTGCCCTTTCACTAAATTAGGCCGGATACTCGGGAGTTTACTGTCTTATACTTGTATTTAAGCATATCTATTTTCGTAAATATTTTTCGACTACTTACTTGAATGATAACATTTTTCACAAAGCCTGGTATTTCATATCCTAGCGCCTCGAGAAGTTTCGCTTCAACTGACACCTCTTCCAGATGGATAGGAAAATTTAGTTTGTATAATAAAGCTTCTTCAAACCGTGCTGTAAGCATAGTGAAGAAAAAAATATTAGAATTTTTGTATTGTCTAAGTA
Organism: Argiope bruennichi; assembly: GCF_947563725.1. Lineage (NCBI taxonomy): Eukaryota > Metazoa > Arthropoda > Arachnida > Araneae > Araneidae > Argiope > Argiope bruennichi. Next base: position 44,508,861 of record NC_079158.1, read on the forward strand.
GAGTGACAGTTTTCTTTTATGAAAATTCACAGAAATAAATTATATATGGCTACAGAGTAAAGATTATGCGTCCTCAATGACGAACTGGCACACACACACACATTCATCTTTATTAGTAGTAGAGATAGACGATATCAAATTATCTCTTCTGCTAATTTTTCAGGTAAGGCACCTATATAAGTAAATTCCAAAAGCAAACCTTATCTAAATATAAAATTTGATTCAAATCGTCAGAGCCGTTTTGGATATATATATATAGATATATACATACAAGAATTGCTCATTTAAAATATTAGATGTATATTCAAATTTGTTTTTTTACAAACAAACCACGCACTTTACAAAGTAGGATGAGAAAAATACGTACTTATATTAATAAATTTAGCAGATTGTGGATGAAACTTCATCAGTATATGAGCCTGCAGAAATGTATTTAACTTTTCTTGCGCTATCCCTTTCCAGGCCTCGTACTTCTCTTTCTGATAAGAAGATAGCATTTTTTCTGTCTTCATGAAACGTGCCAGAGCCTATAACAGATAATAATACTTTTTTTAAAAAAATTTTTTCTATTTACCGTAATGATATATGCACAGAGATGCGTATTCAAAATGCTTCGGTATACCTTAAGTCAAACTTTAACATTATATATTTGAACACAATAAGGTTTTTAAGATGCATTACTTTCTACAAATGGCACTATGCAATCGTGTATGTTGCGTACAGGACGCATTTCTGAGAGAGACCGTCGAAATTAAGAGTCAGTAAATTTGGTGAATAATTACTGTCTAAGCAATAAATACAGACCTAAAAAATGTTTTTTCAAAATTTTAATAGGATTTTCAGTAAATTAAAAAAATAATCAAACATTTAGCACTTTTTTTTCAGTTATCTCGGAACATACAGTCACATAAACACACCCACACCTCAGCGAATTTTATAAATAGTTATCAGGCTTTGAAACAATTGAAAAATTTTCATATCAAAATTATTTCCAAATTCGAAAATACCTATAAATGTGAAGAATCATTTACATTTCTGAAAAGATATGGATTTTTTATAATCTTGAAGGTCTCTTAAATGAATCATGTCTATTCTGGAAGTAATGACTGATATCAGGATCCCCCCCCCTCCGAAATAGGAAAACTGGTATTAGAGAAGTGTTATTCTAAGAAAACTGCCATTCATAATCTCCCTTTTCTACCATTTATGGTAGGAGAGAGAGATCACCGATTCTTATTGGATATTAGGCTATTAACTTCCGACATTTGGCAACGAATTTGGTGGCAAAAATGAAGGCTCTGGAAAATACAAGAATTATGCTTCCATCTGTATAAGGAACCGATATCCGAGGTTTCTTCTGAAGATTACTTAAAATTCTTACTTATTACTGAAAAATTATACAAGTGCGACAAGTTCAAATGAGTTAATCTCTCTCTGGCGTTTTATTCTTAGAGGAGCTAGCGAGCTATAAACACCGAGCGCTGTACTGTTACTTTTTTAGTTTAATTAGTGATTTGCTGCCTGTTTTGTGCTTTAATTTCTACAAGTGCTGTTCTATAGGGCATCTTGACGTGTTTTCCCTATAATGTATTTTTTTTTTTTTTTTTTGGTATATTCGTGAAATAAAGTGTCGTTTTTCATTCTTTAGCTTGCTGGATTCACTGTACACTCATCAGATGAATTCCGTAACATCAATCATTTTTAAATACATTAGGATGAAATCTTGGGCTATTTAACCTGGCTTCATGACACTCAGCCTCTTATTCCGCCTTCTATCTTCTATCAACTTGAGATGTCTCTGATTATAATGATTAAAATTTTCAGCATTAAACTATTTGAGATTTGAAGGATCTGTTACTTGCCTCTTTGTCTTTATCGTCCATTCTAAAAGAATCTCTGATTTTAGACATCGGCTTGGATATTCTTATGATCAGATCACGCGCCCACAGAATAGCGGATGCCGTTTCGGGCACAGCGTGCAGCTGCGGTGGTTCTCGCTCTTGGGCTATGAATAGATTTTCAGTCTCGGAAATCTAAAAATGAAAAGATCAATGGAAATGAATAAATGAATCCTTATTCTCTATTGCAACCAAATATATTCGCATTCCGTCCGTCTATTATGAGTGAGTACTTATTACACTTAAATAGAACGACGAGGTGCTAAATCACTAGGGAAAGATACGTGCCTTCCAACCACACAATCCACGAATGATTCCGTTATTCTCTAAATTAATGTTGATCATTTTATAGGGAAATCAATATTAAATAACATATTGTTACGGATTTCTCTTCTGCCGTCGGGTTCTTTTGATAGTGGTAGTGATATGGTGTGCAGAGAACACAAAATCACTACCACTATCAAAAGAACCCAACGGCAGAAGAAAAAACCGTAACAATTTGGTGTCAGAAGTGGGGTAATGGTCAACAGTGTTTAGTGCTGACGAGATACCAGAGCAATGGAAGAAGAAACGAAAGCCGGACTGGAGAAACTTTTGCAAGAAATGAAAGCCGGACAAGAGAAACTTTTGCAAGAATTGAAAGCCTTTACGGAAGAATTGAAAGCCGGATATGAAGAAATGAAGAGCGAGTTAAAGAAAGAAATTTTAGAAGATAAAGGTAACAAAATCGGAAATGTCCAAGATATTACAGAAGAAATGGAAGGAAATGGCGAGAGCCAAGTGAGAGAAGAAAAGATCGAATGGAGACCGGTGTCACCGAAAGGGAACTTAGCCATCCGGAGTATGAACCGAAGTTTAAGGAGAGGCACGAACAGGGAGACAGCCAAATAACTGCGGAGCTAAAGCAGTCTTCTCCGAATGAGTCCATTGAAGTGGAATCGGAGGATCAGACACTTGGGGATGGAGAAGATGAACTCTGTTTGGATGGGTCTGTGTGTGTCAACAAGTGCTCCATGCCTATGGATGCAGGAGTTAATGCCACCCTGTTTGGACGGGACAACCTCTTTGCAAGCCTCTTAGTATCTCCTTGCATAGTGTCGTCCGTGTATTCGTCTTCTTTGTGTTCGTCTCTTCGTGTAAATAAACGTCGTTGTTTTTCTACTGTCGCCTGCTGATTGTGTTCTCCACACCATATCACTACCACTATAAAAAAGAACCCGGAGTTAAGAAGGAGAAATTCGAACAATATGCTATCATCTCTGCCCTTATGCTTCACAGGTGCGTGTCAGACAACAGAAAGTTTAAAAGAGTGATTAGATTTAAAGTTTTATATTAATCAATAATTGCAGTTATGAAAATGATATTCTAAAGTTTATCTATGTATCTTACAGCGTTTCTGAAATTTCGTTTTCAAATGCACGCGTACGGAACAGATAGATTTCCCTTTGACGATTTGATCCAAAATTTGGCAGAGATTCACACTTTTAGTTGATACAATAACATTTAAGACATAGAAAGATTCAAATTCGATTGGTTCGATTTCGGATTGAGCGTCGAATTGTGATGAAATTATATGAATTATAAGAATTTTGTTTATGATTCATCAAAAACATTTGGCATATGTCACCCTTAGAACACTTTATTTTTAACTACATTAATTAAATTGGAATTTGCCTATATATGTGATTGTGTGTGTGCTATCATGCATTTCTTTTTTACTTATAGTTTGGATACTATATGCATCTGTAGAAAATGCGCTTGTCTAGATGGGCTGTTATCCTGTTAATAATAACTCAGAAATGATTATCATAGTTTAAGTAACAAAATTTATAGTAGATTATCTCATGAACATTGGCAGAGTGCTTATTATTTGCAGTACACTTCAGATGTAAATATATGTATTGACATGAAAAGTTTTGTTTCCCTGCAGTGATGTTCTCGAATAATTACATCAAAACGAATGATTAAAATCGGTTTGAAACAAATAGCGATCCACCAACAGAAGAAAATTCAATGCCAAATCGTAAATTAAAATTATGCCGAAAGAAAATATTAGCGATAACTTCCAAATGAATATTACGAATGAGCAGATCTCAGCTCATTAACCTTTGCTATAATCCAGAATAAAAGAATGTAAATAAAATGTGAAATCATTTTTCCTACTATTAATTCCCATTCTTTTATCTTTGTGCACTCACCCCCCTTCATTGTACAATTCACAATCGCGCGCGCGAATTTTTATTTCCTTACAGCGCGATCTTCTCCCTTAATATTATATACGTATAATATTAAGGGAGATCATATATATATATACGTATAGATATATATATATGATGCTAATGAACACTCAGATTAAAATTAATAAATAAGATTGAATTCAAATAAATACATAAATAATAATCTATTAATATTAAAAAATGCATTGCAAATTAAATAAAAAAATCTGCTGAAAAAAATAATGGAAAAAACTTTCAACTATCCCAAGTAACGAAAATTTAATGAATAACGACATCGAAATGCAACGTAATAACATTCATATTAATTGGAAATCTCCCCATCTTTTTTAAAAAAATTTTTTTATTAAGCCCTATACCTTACTTAATAGAACTGTAATAAATACTTCTTGGATCTGTTCGGAACAGAATGCAAGCTTACATAATAAAAACTGCATACTTCACTATGCTGGATATTTGCTACAATCCAGCATTAAAACGTAAATAAAACGTGAAGCTTACGAACTCATAACTAATTATTATATCAGCACACACAAAAAACATGTTTGAATCACTAAACGCCAAAAGAACATAACAGATTTTGCTTGGAGATTATATATATATATATATATAATCTCCAAGCAAAATCTGTGCAATAAGTGACAGCTAGTTCTCTCTCTCTGCCGAGCTCTGAATAACAAAATTTTAATTCGACAACATTACTTACTTCTCTGATGAACTGTTTGAGCATGTCGGCCCGGCTTTTCAAGATGAATTCCCTGATGGACATCGAGACGGTGACTCTGTCGAAACTTTTGGCGAGTATGTAGGCGTTTTCCCAAGACAAAGTCGATTGGAACATCCTGCCTATGTACTGCTTCATTTGGTCCTCGAAATTTTTGACGTCTCGGAAAAAGATTCGAGTGATTCGATCCCACTCAGTCTTCATTTCGGAATCGAATGCATCAATGCCGGACTACATGATTCAAAGGAAAAGACAGCAAATGACCTGGATGGCACTTACAATTTTTATCAGTATTTCAGATTTCTAAGTAATTAAAAATTAATTTTGAGTGACAAGTAATAAAGCTTAAGATAGATAAAAAGAATAAGGCAAAAAGAAACAACCCTTTTATAGATTTTGAGTTCAAGGCTACAAATGGCACTTAAGTCTATTTGGTTTTTTATGAAGAAATGATTTGGCTTCTGAAAGGTATTCATCAGTTATATCCCCAAATGTGTATCTTACAGATACGCTTTCTGTATGACTGTATCCAGACAAAATATATTCTATCACTTTTTGATTAAGGATTTTCCACGAATGAGAATTTATCGATTTTTCATCATGGGTTTATCAAACAAACCATAATAAATATTTCGAACGAAGATATTAATCCTCAAAAGTGATTAATCTAATAATAAAGGATTCTAATGTATAATAGAGTGTTACTTCGTTCGCACTGCAATATAGAGCAATTAGACAACCTGGCCTTATCTGAAAAGTACCCTAAAGCAAATTTTTTGTAGGATTGGATTTCGTTGTTATTGTGTCATGAACTACTTCCACTTGCTTTAGTTGAGCATTTCAATTAACCATGAAATAAAGAAGTAGAAACTTAACATCTTCTGTTGGTCAAAGTGACTTGGAACATTACTTGATGCAGAAGTCTGATTAATTTGTTATTACATGGGAGTAAAATATCTTCGTAGAAAATTTTCAGGGGAACTGAAAAAAAAAAGCGTTTTTCTTGGAGGAAAATAAGGAAATACTATAGCAGCGACCGACAGTCTTGATATAATATAATACAGTCTTCCAGTCTTAATATAATATAATGTAATATTGTTTTCCAATCTTAAAACAATGCTTGTTAAGGTGTCTGATTAGAATTAGATTAGAATTTAGATTTTCGGAAACATTTATATAATAAAAAATACACATTAAGAAGCTTATCCATGTAGTAGACTTAGTAGATCAAAATTAGAAAAATATATAATATTTAATTTTCATTTCATATATATATATATATATATATATATATATATATATATATATACACTTCTAAAAGTGTCTAGAATATATTAAACCACAAAATAAAGGGTATTTTAATAAATAAATATTTGAAGCTATCATTATGGATTCTTTATCAAAATTATTCATTGTTTTCAGCTGAAAATGATTTTAAAACATGATTAAATGAAGCTATCTGTAAATCTATCGTCTCCTTCAAAGATTTTTAATATATGCATACCAAATTTCATTAAATTTAATTGAATTGTCTGAGAGATATTATATTTTTCTAGAACAGATCAAAATGTTATAATTGTCGCCAGAAAATGCATTTTAAAATGTACTTGAACATTAGTTCATATAAACACATAAGAGCTGTTTCCAATTCTTTTTAACATAATTGCAGGTAAATAGTTAAAATAGACATTAAAAATATTATTTTCTAAGAATTTTTTTTTTCACAAAAATAGGATAAAATATTCGCTTCCGGTTTAAAATGTCACTATTTTCGGTTTTCTTTTTATCTTTTATGTATTACTGAAACTGATTTACTTGTAGTTTTAAATTACATATGGATTAAAAATAAAGACTGTTATAGAATCTAAATAGTTAGGACTTTATTTTTAAATCGTGGAATCATATTTAAATTTTATATGAAAAGCACCTTTTCAACTTAGTCAGATACCTTAAGAACACAGATGATAGAACAAACCACCCTTTAGTTTAAATTATTTAAATATTCGATGTCTCAATTCAAAGGGCCTTACGTAAATTAATTACCCCTCCCCACACACACACACATTATTTAAACAGAAAGTTTTCAATGACTTGAAAAAAAAGCAGAAGAAGAAGACTCGTGTCTAAACACTTAAGAATTGAATTGTTAGTACAATATTTTTTTTTAACTAAAGTAAATTACACTAAGCTAAAAAAGAAGGGTATTTTATAGATGTATTATTCTGTTATTATTTGTTACTTACTCGTGTCACACATTTAAAAGAAAGAATACATTAAATCATAATTTGAAAAAATAAATAAATCAATCAAAATAATAAAATAAAATTAATAGAACAACTTACATATTGTATAACCGCAGTCATACCGAATATCCTGTTTTGCAATACGCTAAGATCCTTCATATCTTCGGCAAAAAATCTCAAATTGGTATTGAAAATATTATAGAGTTCTTGAAGTACCTATAAATGGGAAAGACCGCATAACTCTTTTTATTTAATGAGATCAATGTACGTAAGAAACAGTCACATGATAAATGCTAATATACATGCCATGTCATTTAAAAATGAAACCTCTATCTTTTTGTGACTTCAAGTCTTTTACTTCTTCTAAAAAACATTTTGGATTCCAAAATGAAATCGCTGCACTAAGCTAAAATAGGAAAGCATTAATTATATATGAATATATATGGCTTTCTGGTTTTCCTATTTTTTATTCTTCAGTCTTTCTTCCGTTTCTATTTTTTTCCCATTGGAGGCATTACAAATGAGATGTATAGTATTTTATTATATCATAAACAAAGAAAAAAAAATGGAAATAACAACTGCTCAAAATGTTGTTCTTAAAAATATTTTTTTTTAAATTATTGTTCTCTAATGTATATCTGTTCTTATTAGTACTTAAGGTTTGTGTTCGTCAGTATATGGTGTTCGGGTTTTGAATGTGTGGGTTAATCAACGATACTTCTAGCTTGGATAATAATCTTTCAAGAGCGTTTTATTTGATGGTACTTCAATAATGAGTAAGTAATATTTTTTTAAAAGTTATGATTCAGTTAAGTCATTATCGTAAAGGAAAAAAAAAAAAAAAGAAAAAAAAACATGCTGCCTTTTATAAATTTATAAAAATTATTGTGCTGCAGATGTATTTTTAATCTGAATTGTTTTGATGATCATTTATATAGTTCATTTGAATTGGAATGCATTTCAGAAAGACGAAAATTGACCGCCGTTTGGCAACAGAGAATTCATTTCTGAATTTACATTATGAGGTATGACTATTTTAGCAAAACTTTACAAAACAAATTGATGCTACATTTTTTAATGCAAAATTGAATATTGCATTCTAAATAATTTGTTGTATGAAAGATATGGTTTGCTTCAATTTTGCTTAGCAAAATGTAGAAACTTAAGTCAAGCTTCTATTAAATCCGAAATGCATAAAATGGTTATAGGTTCTTACTTTCATAATTGTGGAAAGTGAGTGTAAAGAGAAATATTTTATCATGTGATTGGTGAATAACCATGCGACTGTACTTAGCTAATATGTAAATGCAGAGCATTAAATGCCATTTTCTGGTTCATTTTTTTTTCCTTCTTAAAGATGCGCTTAGAACTTTTTAACATGAAACTGATGAGCCGTATTTGATGTGTATTATGTGAGTATGCATTGACTCTATTTAATGTAGAATCTTTTGACCAGGAACGTAAAATTTTAATAGTGTTAGCTCGCACTGTCAAATAATAAAAGATAAATCTTAAGTGATATATGATTGATTTAACTGATATATGATATATTTTTTTTCATTGGCTGAAATCAAAATTTGACAGAGAGTTACAATTTTAATCGCAGGATCACATGCCGAATTCTATTCATCTAAGTCGAGCTATCACATGAGTGTTTAGACCAACAGATAATTAATTCATTGACCGATTTGATAAAAAAATTAACATATATTTACATTTCTGATACTAAAGCCCCATGTTGAATTTCATTCATCCAACGTTGTTCTAATTATTCCCATTCAAGTTACTGTGTTTGCAAAGAAGGACAGACAGTCTTCCTGAGAATGAATTTCATTCAAAGTTTGAAAGAAATCTGACAATGTGGTGCAAAGACCACATATCAAAATTCACCTTTTTAGCACAAAGTCTCTTTGAGCTGTTTTGTTTACAGACAGGTATATTCCCAGAAATTCTGATTCAGAAAAATCTAAAGCATAAGGATTTGTCAACATTTGGAAACCAAATTTTTTGAGGAAAATAATGCTTTCTCTTAGTATATATGCGAGAAAGAAAAAAATAAATAACCAAATCCTTCATTTTAATGAGAATTTAGAACGAATTCAATTAGCATTTGTAATAGTATATACTATAAAAGTATTACATGGATTTAAATTTTTTAAAAACAAGGCGTTTCCGGATCAGGAATGTTTTGCGCAGTGTTTACACTCACATTCCAAACTTTATACTTACATTAAATATTTTAGTTCTGTAGCAGACGAAGAGTTGTATTTTATCGGTATTATGTTAAACAAGGATTTAAGATGACAAAATGAACTTTAGCATGAAGTTGATAAAGATGGCTTGAAATAGGAAATATAAACAAAAAAGTACAATAAATAATAATGATAATAATATTGGTAATGTTAAAAGTTTAAGGAGTGTGTACAGGTGTGTCCTCTTTATTGTTAACCTGAAAAGTGGATCTTTCCGAGAACTTATTATAAAAGTGAATAGTCAAAAGTAAAAACTTTCTTATTATTTCTGCTATATCTATGAATATACTTTGCTTATATTGATATCGCAGATATTATTCTCAAAGCAGTGTAATATGCAGGAAGTAAAATAATCTTAATAGAAAAGTACTAGAAAATCTTTCAAAATAACTGTTGGCTCAATCAAACAAGTATATTAGAAGAAGTATATTGTTAGCCTACCGTAGATATTCTTCCGAGGTCTTCGCAAATGGAAATCACATGATCAGTCTCATCGAATAAAATTCGAGTGTCGAATCTCCACCAATAAGAAGTTCCATACTTTTTCACTTTCTCACATTCTTCAAAGTAGAGTTTTTTCCAATATTGTAAAATTTCGATGGACTCTTTCGTAATTTGACCAATCTAAAGAGTCAACGAAAACATAATTGAATAACAAGATATTATAAAATAGTAATAGTCAAAAACGAAATATTCTCTTAAGGAAAGAGGAATGAAAATTATTTTAAAGAGAAACTGGAAATTACAGAAGAAAATTAAGCGACTAATTAAAAAGAAATGTCAATACTCGATTATAGGGTGGAAAATGAGTTGGAAAATTACCATAATTTTTTTTTAAAAAAAAGAACTCCATTTTCAATTAAAGAGTTGAATTAAATGTGTTTATCGTCTCAGCACGAAATACAATTTGGTCTTTTGGGGCTAGCAAATTTGGACTTTGGTCTGAACAAATAATTACCTGTGAAACATACTCGCTTCATGTGGCGATTAACATATCGAGAATGCGATGTGATTTTGCTGTAAAATGTTTGTTGAAGAGAAAGAGATTACCTTGCTTGGATTTTGAAAAAAAAATCAAAGTGTTGAGTACTACTTATAATTTATGGTTTCTGATTAAAAAATGTTCAGATCGTCGAATTAAAATAAAATTGTGGTGGAAAATTTTACTGAAAAGTGATAAGAAATTCCCTACTTTTGAGAACAGGGCTCGTGAAACGAACTTTTCAACTCGTCGAACTCAAACGAACTCGTCAATTTTTAAATTTACGATGGGTTTTCAATGTTTTTGAGATTGAGATTTTTCGATTGATTCTATACACAAATTAAATATTCACATAGTTTTATAATGTTCTTGTCAATCACAATATATAAATTTTACATTTTCTGTGTTTCTGCTTTCCATTTTGCGATGCACTCTGCAACTAGAATTTTTATGTGTATAGTGTGCATTTTCCTTTAATAAATAATTAAAATGGCAATGTTGTGACATTTGAGAACGACACATGAGAATCATACCACGTGAAGTAATTCCGTTGCCACTCGGCAGAAAATTACGCTTACTTGTGGTAAAGGTTTTCGAAATAGCCCGTCGATTTTTGCTTCTCCCTTCACTCTTTCCTTCAGGAGCATGGCTATTCCGCTCAAAAGCCGACACAAGTTTTTGTCCTCGCCGTAGTATTCTGATTGCACCCAGGTGACTTTCAGAATGACGAAAGTATCGAAGAGAATTTTCTTCAAGTCATCATCGACTGGTTCCGAAAGAAGCAGCTAGCGGAAAAGAAAGAAATGAACAATAATTTAGGATTTATTTTATTGCCCATAACTACACTCCCTGCTTGCTTAGAGTCTAAGACACTGAGAAATACTTTAAGGTGGATGAGGTAGGTTTAAATATCATTCGATTGAGCTAAAACTTAGTCAGTTATAATTGTACACCAATCGCCAATGTTTTGGAGTGTGTCCTCGAATTTATCACGAAGAAAATTTCCCATTAGGCTTTGCGATCACCCTAGTGTACACACGTAATGTAGCCAGCCGATTTTGTGATTGAATTTATAATATAAGATAAAGTTTGAACCACATCTTGGTAGGATTAAGATTTTCATACAGATTTATAATGGGGTGTCCAAAATTTTTTTTTTCTCTGTGAATTATCGTTTTTACGTTATACACGGACAGATAAAAGGATAGACTACTTATTGAGGGGACTGGATTGACCATTGGATTAAAATATAAAGCAAACCAAAACGCCTGGTGTAAATTTCACATACTAAAATTCATCTCTGTAATTTGCTGCTTTCATATATACTCGAATAGATAAACTGAAAGATAAGCAGCTCGTTGATGGCATTGGTACAATATTTCACACAGTTCTGTGTTCTTGGTAATTACATTATATTCCAAATACCATCTATCTAGCTGGGTGCATTTTTGAGTTATGAACAAGAACGAGTAGACTGACAGATTTCCAATCTATTAAACATTTTGAGTAGATCCGCAATTTTATGTAAAAATTAGCTAACATACCCAATTTTATCGGAATGAATGTACTTTTCTATATAATATTTTTGATATTATTAATTATTTAATATTATGTATAACATTTTTTTCAAACTTTTGTATACGTTATTATAATATACACAGTCCTTTTATTATACCACGTTACTTGATTAATTGCATTTAGGTATTGATCACTTCTTTAAAAACCAATAAAAAAAAATTCCAAACGATATGGATAACAAATAGTCGGATCGAAATAGAGAGAAGAAATAGTAGTAAGAAGTTTAAAGAAATAGTAGTATTATAGGTCGAAGTCTTACTGCTACGTTGCTTCAAAATCTTCTGTGTTACATTTTTAAAGAATTAATAACTATAGGGGAAAACATATCGCACAGAACAGAATTTGGTGTCGCTGAAAAAATAAAATTTTGAATTTTCAAATGGCATTAAAAGATTTCTTCTTAGAAGTTATTGAAAAACAAGAAAATATGGATTAATTGCTAATGATTGGAATATTTAATTAACTCTTAGATTTTGAAAAGCTGACAGCATTTCTTTTTTTATCTTGTCTTAAAGAATAAGTATGCAAAGTTTAGATGCAATCGGCAGAGCTATTTAGAAGCAGAAGCGCACAAATGCAACCACAATGACTTTTATTTAAGACAAAGTATGAAAATTTATCCATCCAGTTCATTCTTTTTTTTTTTGGAGGGGGGGGGCTACAATTTTAGTCAAACAAGTCGACAGACAGACAGAATTACAATCAGCAGGACTCGTGTTTCTTTTAAAATTTTATATGTGGATTGTGGATATGTGTTGCAAAAATACATATTGTTACAAAATTTTTCTTCTACAACAAATACCGCTAATCAATTGTAATGACGCAGCGCATTTAATCTCCAATAGTTCAGCAGCTTGCTAATCCTCTAGTCTTTTTTACTCGTTGGCGACTACGACCACTCTCACACACATAATTTCCGCCGATCCACACAACTTCTTCCGATACACACGACACGACTTCTTCGTAGCTTCTGAGTGCCCGTCTTTTATAGTTCCGGGAGGCGGGGCTAGAGTCTTCAGACCAATCAGGGCGTACCTGGCTGTATCTCGGGTCTTAGTGGATGGATCGTGAAAGTTCTCGAACCTTCCAGTAGTATCCATTTAGTCGCCAAACTCGCCAAATGGTCGCCAAGCTCTCAGGTCATTGACGCACAGGACAGATCTTACAAAGGGTTTTAACGGCTTTTCCAGGATGACACTATTCATGCGGGATAGCAAAATTACAGATTTGTAACAATATCAAATTTTATCTATTCAGCTCTACGGTTAATTGTTCTGTCTTAAAAACGCCTTTTTCCCTTTTCTACTGTGGTTGCCATGGAGACCGACGCATGCGCAGTTTCTCTAGAACGTTTCTTCGGTTTTTTTTTTTTCTTCTTGTGCTTAGCTATTCAAATTTGCAATATATAATTAGAGATGTAACATTGAATATCGTTCATTGCTTTCGTGAGCGTTTTCATGTGCGTCAATAAATGTCATGTTAAAAGATAATAAATAATGATATACAGTGCACTCCCGAGTATCTGGTTCGCGACTATCCGACTTCCGTATTATCCGGTCTTGCTTTCTTTATCGTAATTAATTGCGGAAAGCATGCATTGACTTCCATTACTTCCAATGTATTGAAAGCGGGCGTCTGCTACAGTTTTTTTTTTTTTTTTTTTTTTTTTTTTTTTTTACGATTGCAATAATTTTTATTCGTAAGCTTCGTATGCTAGAGAGCAATTAAAAGAAAGCAAGGCTTCTTAATTTTTTTTTATTCTTGGTAGAAAAATATTCACTTAGCTTACCTTTGCATTTTTCTCTAGTAGTGATAAGTAAGCAACGTTATCGGTAGTTCGTTTCAACAAATTTTCGATTTTCTTCACATTCTTTTCGAACTTTGTAACATCTCTGTCAGCTAACTTGAGAATTTTAATTGTTTTCTCGATGATAGGATGACCCATCTGATCGGCACATATGTTTAGTTTTAATTTTTGAGTTTTCCAAAATTCGACTTCATGAAGCAGGCCATTATCAGGAACATTCTGCAAAAATATAAAGCATGCATCAGAAGAAAAATGAAGGTTACAGAAATAATTTCGAAGGTAAAAATTCTGCTAGCAAATTTTTCAGTCAATTATTTGGTACTTTTGGTAATCATTTGGTTCTCCAAAATGAATGCTTACCAAAAATTTCAATTAAATATTTTATATAAATTGGTCTTAATGGGTTTTTTAACAAGTTTTTTTTTAATTTCAAACATCTGATTTATTATTAACAATATTTATAAAATTTTGCACCTTTCTGTTCATTATACAAATTTTCTGTTTATGATTTTATACTTTACAGTTATATTACAAGAAAAAACAGCAATGCTTGAAAATGGACGTTGCAAAAAGTTTTCATCACTACTTGAAACTGAAATAAAACCTCAATTTTAAATGATTTAAATTTTAAAAATTTTCATAGAAGCATGCCTTATATTAAAACCTACTTAACATGGAAAAATAAGTTGAGACTTCATAACTTGATCATTTAAAATGGACAAAAAGCCAGAATAAAACATTACTAGCAGCAGCAGCAGCACTGAAAGCAATTTGAATTTCACTTCAGCAATGAAATTTGTTGTAAAATACGCTTAAAGTATTTAATAAAAATTAATCAAAAATAGAAAAAGATATACAGATAAAGTTTAAGACATTAAAAAGTTAATATTTTGAATTTTAAGATGACGCAAAAGCATTTTTATGTAGGAATCTTTAAAATTTACTGCAGTAAAACGCCAAAATTTCGTTTAATTTACAATTAATTAAAATCAAAAAATAGCTTTCATATTCTTATGAAATATTCGTATTCTCCAAGATTATTTGTTCCAAGATTGATTTTATGTCAAACGGTTTGTTCTGTGGAGTTCCAACACACACGGATACTCAAAGACATTAATCACCTTTAATAATAGTAGAGATAAGATTAAAAACTCGATAAAGAACGAAGGATTTAAATATTATAAATCAAATTAAAAAGATACAATAGTTTCTTTAATTTTAAGCATTTACTTCTATAATAGTGCAATACATTAACTTATTGAAGAAATTTAATTTTATTCTCAAGAAATAGGGGAATTTGTACAAGTAATATTGAAAAATGCTAATATAATTTGAATGACTATTATATAAACATTTAATAATAAAATCAAAGTTCCAACAATGTAAATAATTAATACAAATGTACAACGTAGTAGAGAATAACTGGAAGTGTCTGAATTACTGGTTGTTGCGCCGGACTTCAGTTAACGCCGACAAATAGAATAAATACATTTCCAAGTACTTAAATTAGAATTTGGTTGCATTTTATTCCAAAGAGTAATCACAATTTTCAACTGAAGAAGATCTTGGAACAAAAAAATTATCCTTCAGAAATCCTGATACGCGTGAGTGCATGTATGCATTGTACATACACATTAATAAAAAAAAAAGAAAATTATGCAGAAATAAAATTGGTTTCAATAAAAAACTTCTCTTAGAAAAATTCTTTTAATTTTCCTGAAAAACATCAAGATTAAGGTAAGTTAATTTCATTCTCATTAGATTTTTTTATAAATTTTATAATTTTAATATCCATAAATTGTTAAATAATAGTGACATGAAACAGTTATTATAAATCACCTCATGTTCAATTTCATGATATAAATCTGAAAGAACTGAATTCCAACTATCCATCATTTCTTCGGCTTCTGTTACATATTCAGTTTCTTGCGCTAATTCTTCTAGATTGATATCTTCTGGAATTTGTGGCAGAGAAAACATGAAAGGCTTCTCGATTTGAGAAATTATCTGTTTCGTAGAGTCAGTGAACTCTGTCATTTCCTTATTGAAATCTGAAATCAAAGATGTTATCTGGAAAAATAAGGGGGAAAAAAAAGAAAAAAAAAAGAGCAGACGATTTTTAAATCATAGTTAAAAATTAAGAATAAAATTCCTAAAATGTTATTTATGTGACTAAAAAATTTACATAAAAGCAAATAATCAATAGTTTAGTATTATAATTATATTCTATGAAAATGGATATTTAAAATTCAATCCATGTTATTTTCTTTTTTATAATATTCCTTTTTAATCCAAAAAAAAATTTCATTATTTTTTTACGTTTATTATTGAACAGAGAACTGGAAATCTTAATTGCATTGCTTCATACGAAGAAACTTTTATTCGCATTATTTTATCCATAAATAGCTAATGATCTAGTTGGTGACTATTTTTTTTATCTTTCTCTTTTTTTCTCATGTACTTAATTTAACAAATAATAGTTATATTTCTAACACTAATAAAAATAAAAAAACATGTATCGAGGCATATTGCTAAAAATGATCAAGTCAGCCAAATCAATGTATTCTTGTTTTAAAATGTCAAGTTTAAATCAGAAAAAATCGTGTATATTAATGCTTATGCAGTATATACTATATACCGATAATGCATTTATATATGACACATTTTGTACTATGGGATTACATTTTGGAACAATTAGAATGCATTACCTAATTATTTTCTTTCCTGCCATCGTCACCTTTAGCAGTATACTGACGATATAATAAAATTTAGTTTAAATTATAAAATAAAAATTGATTTTTTTTTCTTCTTCAGGCGTTTAATTATTTTAGTATTGTGTTTGAGATTTTTACATTGATATCGAAAAATTCCTAAATAAGAAGAATGGGATGGTTCCCCCTACTCATGATTGGTATAGAGCCAATAAGCCGGGGCAGTCCTTAAATCTTCCTTGTGATAGAAAAACCAACTCTTGCCTGTCGCGCCTTGCCAGTGGCCACCTTAAATGCCTTTTCTTTTCTCAGGGTGAAAACTTTTACCCTCTTTGCCCGAAATGCTGCCAACATCGGGCCTCTGCTGAACATATTCTGGACTGTTTAGGATTTCATTGGGGAGAAATTTATTCTTCTCCCTTCTTCGTTTTTGACTTTCTTCTTGTCAACGGATTTTTGGATTTGGTCTGACTAAGTCAGACCATGGAGATTAGCAACAACAACAACAACAACATTGATATCGAATTTCAGCATAAACAGTTTTAAGCCTTTGAACTGAACGTTCAGCTGAACGTTGAACTTTAATTTCAGCTGAATGCAGCTGAACGTTCTATATTGATATCAATAAAAAATTCGCTTAAAGTATTCAAAATTTTCTTTTTTTTTTCTGACAGTTTGGCATTTATTTTTTTTCTTCGCCGTCGTTTTCTGGTGATAATTTTTAGAAATCATTATTTTAGAAAAGGTATGTTTTAAGTCAAATTCTAAATATTATGTACTTAATAGTGTCAGTTCGACTGATGTACTTACTGTTTGTTTCTTTGTTCCAGAATTTTTTTGAAAACAATTTTTCTTATTTACTTAATTTAATTACTTTAGAAAAAATAATTATTTTAATTTCAAAATTAAAAATTTAATACCTTCTTATTTTTGTATCACTTGCTTGATTTCATTTATTAAAATTTCCGTGCTATATAAAATTCAAAACAAATTCAGTTCCTTACAAAACCTTTTCAAAGATATTAGGTTATTTAATAAAAGAAAAATGAGTTTAAAGATAGCTTTTTTACTAAAAATCTAAAATAAGCTTAACTCCTTCTGATTAAGTCAGAAAAAATGTAAAACATTCATATTCTTGAATATACATATCATACATTTGAATATGAAAACATTTTAACATATCTTGTAAGCTTCCTGATATTACTGTTAAAAGGAAATGAAGAAAATAGTATTACCTGAGTTTCATCTACCGGATAATCTTCTTTTGAAACGTGGACTTGTCTGTTTTCGTCTGCAAACATCGGCTTATACAGCTGGTAAAAGAAAAGGCTTGTCAGCAGATCTTGTAATGTGTTTTTTAAGTGGCATATTCTTTTTAAAACACACTAGGTAGAGGAAGAATCCAGAATCAAACCCGTAAATTTCCGGTTTCAGAGCCCGAACGTTGCTGGATTCAGCCAAAAGGCCTATGCGATACGCAACCTCTTCAGAGGGATATTTTATTTTTATTTTAGCTCATTTTTTTTTCAAAATTTTAAGCCGTATTTCCAAAATAAGCTTAGATGTTCATTTGATCGTATCAGTAATCATTTGTGTGTTCTTATGCTAACTAACAAACGATAGAAGTTGTCTCTTTTTTTTCGTTGCAACATTTTAACTATCCTACTTTTTTTAATTATCCAATTAAATGATATTTTCCATATTATGGTTATGTTGCAATTAAGATTCGATAGAGTATTTAAGGTATTTATGAATTATTAGCCGATATACCCGCCATTGCTTTGGATTCAAAATCTTGCCATGAATGAACATTTTCTTTATTTACTAAGAAATACCTGACAGACAACGATATTTATGTCAGTTAATGACATATGCTATTTTTATCTGAATAAGGAATAAAAAAGGAAAAATTCCCCAAAGGAATGATCTCTGAATGCCTCCAACATCGAATTCCTCAATATTCTGAATTATTTAAATCTATTTTTTTATATAAGTATTTTTTGAAAGAATAATACTAGTTCAGGGCTTTCACTTTCTCTTATATAAAATATATAAATAAAAAATATAATACACTCTCGAGTATCCGCCCTAAAGTGGCGGAAAGGAGGACCGGATAAAAAAACCTGGATAGGCTGGAATTTTAGTTTTTATATCAAATTTCACCATTTAAACACGCATTCTTTTGCTTCTTATTGAGTACTAAGCTCTCCATTTATCTCAATGCGAAAGCAGCCGTGGCCCGGTGAATCATAGAAGCAGTTGCATATAACAAGTCGAATTAAAACAGAAGGCTCTGTACTGGTAATTTATATATGTTTCTGCACTGCACTGCACGTTTTAAGAATTTATTAGAAAATATATAAGTAAAAGGCTATAAACTGTTCACATTTTAACATAAATTATGTAATGCCCAACTTAAATGTAGGAAACATAAACAAAACTTTAACGTAAATCGTAAGTATAGTTCTTAAAAAAATGGTTTCAAATTGATTTTATTTTTCACTGATAAATAGTTACACAGATATGAAAAAGCAAGTAGATAAGATCCCAAACTTATATTTTTTATGTTAAAAAAAAATCCTGCCGGTGTCCTGGCATAGGGGTAGCGCGTCTTTCCCGTGATTTGGGCGTCCTGGGTTCGAGTCCCGGTTCGGGCATGGTTGTTCTTCATCTGTTCTACCTGTGAGATGTGTCAATGTGCCCCCTTGTAAAAAGGGGTTGTGCAAGCAAATGTGGTGCGGGAGTAGCTAAGACGTCCTCTTGACCCTAGTTGGCGCAACTAAAAATAAGAGACGCTCCCTTGGCTTAAAATCACTGACTTTGTCAGCGAGCTTGTCCATTAGAAAACAACAACAAAATCCTTAATAGATGCCTTCTTCATTTAATTACGATAAAAAAGAAAACTAGGCTGGATAATACAGATTTGATTGTTTTTTTATGGCACAAGGGCCAATACTGGCCAGGCTGTGCCAAACTCGAGGATAATACGGAAGCCGGATAGTCTCGAACCGGGTACTTAGGAATGTACTGCATTATAATCATTAAAAAAAATCAACAACGAGATTTTAAAGAATTTTTCCGATTGAAACCTCCCTGCACCAGAACAACACATTTTTTTTTTTAATCATGCTTTCCTCTCTAAGAATAAGATAACTCAAACAGGCTTTGAGTTGAACGGATGAAATTTCGTATATCGACTTTCCACCAAAGTTGTAAATTTCTTTCAAAATTTGAACGAAATTTTGCACAAATACACACATAAAGTTAATTTGTTTGTTCAAATACAAGAGAGCCCGATAACTACAACACACAATGAGCAAGACTGATCAAAATTTTGGTACACATTTTTAACATCCGAAGTGTAAATTTATATCAAATTTTGAACCAAATCCCTCAAAGGGTTTCATGTCTGTCGATCTTTACATTCTCACACATGTAAAAGCGGTATAATTGAAAAATGTAGCGACTTTCATTTGATTCATGAAATTTGATGTAAGACACCATAACTAAAATAGTAATTCTGTGTCAAATTTTAGTTTCAATCAATTGTTTAGTTTAGTTTAATTTAATTATATTAACGTACCGACGTAAAGCAACACTAGGGCTATATTGGGACGGACCTCGTAATTTTGAACCGCAGTCAGATGACGAGAACGACACCTGAGTTCCTTTTCCACACCAATCAATTGACAAAAATGCATCGAAAATGCGCACTCGATTTTCTTTACTAATCTGTGAAAAATAAAACATGCTTTCGCTGGGCATTGTCACTTTAATTGAGGGTAGGGAAGGCGATGTCAGGAATATTTTCTTGTGATCTGATTCTCAAGATTATAAAAATTTGAATATTCGTCGCTTTCTCACTAATTTTCACGCTGTAGAGGTAGGATAACAGCTGTTTTAGGAAATAAGCGAGAAAGTTCAGGAGACACCAATCCCGCTAGCTTGATAAGAATAACATTAATTTTTTTAAAACCATGTGAGAACATGATGTTTTGATTTGAGGTTGTTGAGGCTTTTGAAACCACAAAATGCACAGGCAGAAAATACGCAATTTATCGCTTGTTAGCCATCAATTTTTCGTCTTTAGTGTTACAAAAAATGATTAAGAAGGTTGTCACATTTGGCGACTTATCGCCACCAAAAAGTTACAATAAAGGGCAGGCTCGTAAGAAGTTATCACTCGAAGAAGCACAGAGAAGAGAATGGGAATGAACATGAAACTGTGAGGAGAAGTATCGAAAGTTATACATAAAATTTTTCTTAAATTTTCTATTTTTCTAGCTGGCAAAAAAAAAAAAAAAAAAAAGTTTTGGAGCTCGATCGATTTTGAGATGAAAAAACCCCCCCATCGTTTCTTAAATATCGATGCATGTGTAATCTGATAATCACGGGATTGTTAAAAATCGGTTTAAACTGGTTTTCGACGAAATAAAAGTTCTGACTTCAAGAAAAAAAATTTAGGACTCAATTGATTTGGTCAAATTGATTTTGAGATGGTCAAAAACCATCGCTTTACTAAATGTTGGTGATTGCAAATTATGAGTCACATGAGAGCATGTTTTTCTGTCAGGTTGATACTATCTAACTTTAAAAAAAATAGTGTTCTCTTATGATTACTTGAAATTTGTGATAGCAGATTTCCATTTATTTATTTATTCAATTTTTGGACAGAGAAAAAGGAGAGCAAGGACCGCATACTCACCGAATTTATCATCTCGTTGACGCATACAATAGGATGCTGACTGAAAAACCCTATTTCAAAATACTGAGGCATTATCTTGCAAGCTTCTTCGGAAGTATCGATGCTTGGAATCGGTTCGGTTTTGCAGCGATGGAAATACACGTAACCTCTATCGGGCACATGCTTCGTGACGTGAAACAAAAGATACAGCTTCGTTTTCTTTACAATTAACCTGAGTGACGTCTGAAAATAAACAGAAACAATGAATTCAAAATTTTCGTCATTAAAAGCACTTTTGTTTGGATTCTTTTTCTCAGCATTTAAAAATATTTAGTGGAAAGATTTCCGTGACATTAAAATTGCCTTTTTATTTTCTCGTATACGTAGTATGAATAAAGTATAATAATCGTTAAAAAGTTCAAACTCGAGATTTTAACGAATTTCCACATTTTAGACCTCCATGAGTGCGAAAAATGTTCGTCTGTCTATCTGTCTGTTATAAAGATAATTCAAAAACACTTTGAACTAGATGGCTGGAATTTAGTATACGGTCTTTACACCAAATTTACAGACTTCTTTCAGATTTTGAGTAAAATTTGTTCAGAGGAAGTCTATCTGTCTGGATGCCAGTAAATAATCGCAAAAAAACTCGCCAAGGATGAGATAATAGATTCAGTAAAAATGCTAAATTCAGGCCAAAATTTAATATTTTGTAAATATTATACTCAAGTGTCATACAAGGCATTCTCTGGCATGAATAGTTAGTTTATTAGAGAGAGTATAAGAGAAAACTTTGGGCAGAGAATTTCCGCTGGTTAAAAAAGTATTTCTCTGAATATTAGTGACATTGGAAGCTCCGATGAAATATGGTGATGAAAGATTCTTAAGGCTGTAGCGGTTATATAACTCTGCTACCTTCTCTTTTAATACCGCAGATGGCGTTATTTTATTAATATAAATTTATATATCCCAAGATCGTTCTGGGGTAGAGGTCATTATTAGATTATATTCTAAGTGAATGTAGTGTTTTTTCGTGTTCGTGTTTGTTTTGTCTTGTGAAATGCGGAACTTAGAAAATAATTAAATAATTGTTCTTGAAACTCGTCTGTTATTTTCATCTATCTCATAATAAAGTTATAAAGAGTTCCCCCCCTCTAAAATGTAGATTTCCTAATGCTCTCTCTTCATTTGCCAAGATACTAATACATAATATATCAATAAATCTTATCACCAAAACAACATCAATAATCAAATGGCTGGCTTAAATTTCTTTCTTAATATAATGCAGTATAGTTGACTAAAATTAACGTAACAAAAAAGTAATCTCAAATTGCTTTTGAAAATTTGTATCCATGAAATATGTTGAGATGGAACTGAAATTTAAACAGGAAATACAGAATTAGTGAAAGAGCTATTTTTATACATTTTGTTGCGCAACTATTCATGGAAGTAATGCATTTGTGTAGCATCATTCTTTCATAGATTTCTCTCTGCCGTGGAATTTAATGTTGCCAGGTGATCGTACACAGTACGCTAATCAATTCATGACAAAATATTAGATGCAGACAAATTAATTTGCTATATAAAATGAAATACGCTCCTGCAAATTTCAGTTTTTTTTTGTTTGTTTTTTCGAAATGAATTTATTTGTCGGGCAATTTTTTTGGTCGTGATGGGTGCTTGAAATTCCAACATGAGTTTGAAAAAAAAAAAAAAAAAAAAAAAAGAAACACCGATTTCTAGTATTATAATCATTACAGTATTATATGTAAGAAAGATGACAATAAATTCTATAAAATTCTCTGATAAGAGCAATCAACTTAATGCCCTGTCTCTAATTACTTTACTTTTTTGCTCCTACCTTAAAGATCAATCCATATGTGATACCAAACATGATTACTTCGGGTTTAATAAGCCACAAAAATAAAAAATAAAAACTTTCTTATTTTGGATTTCAACTCATTTTTTTAAAGTGATTAAGTCTAATTCTCTAAGTGATTAGAACAATCATGATAAAGGGATATACAAATGTTTTTCTCTTTCTAGAAATAAAATAAAGTTTTTTCACTGGGTAGCGTTTATAGCAAAGGAGAGACAGAGAAACACCCCTTCCTCTGAATTATTATATCATAAAATTTTTTTATTCAAGACAAATAATCGACAATAATTTAATATTTAATGTTATTTTGAAGCAAACTAGCTATAAAACAAATAATAGGAGTGAAATTTAGCATATTATCTTTATATTAAAATTACAGATTTGTGTCTAATTCTGGATTAGATAAATCGAAGCGTAAAATGTAGCAGCCATCTTTGGCGATCCAGTTAGTTCGCCTACATTATTAACATTTTAGGCTGCTAAATGGTGAATAAGGAAGTATTTAAGCTGCTTATGACGTATAAGGAATAAATTTCACATTGTTACTTGATATGACAGAAAACGTTTAATTTAGCTGAATCAATTTACTACAAAAATAAAAAGTGTACTTAAGCGAAATAAATGGGCCGCGGTGGCTTGGTGATAAGGTCTAGGCTCGTGAGCCGTAGAGTGTCAGGTTCGAGACCTGATTCTACCGAAGAACCATAGTGTAAGAGAGTCTGTTGCATGTTAAATCCGTCAGGGCCAAACGTCCTCTCGTTGATGTGGTGTGGTGTGGTGTGGAGAGGGGGTGCCAGCTCTGGTGTCATCCTCGTCATCTGACCGTGGTTCAAAATTACTAACAACTAATTAATGTAACTAATCTAAACTAAGCGAAATAAAAGCGGAAGTGAAAATTCTTCTATGGAGTTAATGATTGGCAAAAGGATGCGATTGAATGTTTTGATGGGTGAGTTTTAATTCTGTCATAACATTTCAAAACAGATGTGCATCAAATTGAATAAAAAAGTATTATCAAAATTAAGGGGAAAATTATATGGAATGGAAACTAATATCATTAAAAGGGTTATTTTTTAAGATAATACAAACACTATTTTTATAAGATAATTGTTTTGGGAAATATAGACTTCTATCTCCATACGCAAATCATAGTGACTGTCCTTCAAGCGATAATTAAATCTATTTTTCGCTCGATTAAACAATCTTTTTGAAGCTTATTTCTTGGTTTCTTTTATATCTACTTTCCTTTGATGGAATGGACTTTTGTTGACACAGCGAACCTTCTCTAGAACATTTCTAATAAAATATTTGCAACTTCATTAATTTGCTAAGCGAAGCAATGAATAAGTTAATGAAAAAGATTGAAAGCAATGAAATTATTCAATGAAAAAAAGATTGAAATTCGTATAATGGTTTGTTTACATTTGATTGTTGCCATTCGACAGTAAGTAATTGAAGCAGATTTCTTTGCCCGTTCGTAAGTATTTTTATTCGTGTCATATGAGTACTCAAACACAAAACAATCTATATAAATAATTTTTGTAATTAGACATTATACCAAAATATCACATTTGTATCAAATTTTGGGCTTACTCGATCAACGAGAATCCCAAAAGCATAATTGACTCCGTATCTAATACGAAGTAAAACACAAACTACATCCTACTGTGTAATTATATGAGAAAGTCGAATAAGTAACATTGTTCTTGGTTCTAAAACACCTGCGAATACCTGCCAAACACAACACCTTGTTGGCAGAACATTAAAAAAATAGGAAAAAATCTAGAATCTTCAGATAAAATAACTTTTAATATATATTTTGTAAATTTCAATATCTTTATTATAATATCAAAACGGTATATATCAAACCGTTGTGTATGATGTGTGATTGTTTATAATGTCAAAAATGTCATTTGCTATTTATGTTTCCATTCAGCTAAAATATTAAAATTTTATGTGTTTTTCTGTTGTGGTGGAATGAAGATCATTATGAGCCGTGCTGTGGAAGCAAGGGGACGTATGTTTTCGGGAACATTTCTTTAAATGATCACATTTCACACAAAACAAACACAAACACGGAAAACAAGACATTAACGCGTGCACTTCTTAACAGAACAGCATCTCATATCATGATTATAACAATCGCATTGCACTATGGGATGCGAACCTAATCAGATATCGCCATCTATTATCCAAAAGAGAAGATAGAGGAATGCAATTGCTACAGTGGGATTTTTAACAAACGATATTTTAATGTAATAACAACAATTATATACTTAAAAGCGAACAACGTAATTTGATATCACTTTTCGAGCATTACTAAATA
Organism: Argiope bruennichi; assembly: GCF_947563725.1. Lineage (NCBI taxonomy): Eukaryota > Metazoa > Arthropoda > Arachnida > Araneae > Araneidae > Argiope > Argiope bruennichi. The sequence goes on from NC_079158.1 coordinate 44,534,179, forward strand.
CCAATGGACTTGAACGAATTTATTTTGATGTAAGCTTTTACCGTAGATTTTTCCTCAGGAACCGCCTGATCAGCACCTTCTCCAGTGACGTCAGACTTTTCTTCGGACCCACTCTTTGAAGATCCATTTTCATCTGACTCGTTATCGTCAGATTTTGATTCCGTGTCTTCAATTTTGACTTGATCTTCTGAACCTTATGCAAATAAAATGTAATTCAGTGGAGCAAAACAATAATATGGCATAGTAATGAAATCTAGAGAAGCAATATATAAAAGTTTACTTTTTGAAGAATGATCATTGAGTAAGTAATTTTCTTTTTCACTTAGTTTACGCAAAGATTTGTCTTGAAGAGTTTATAAACCTTTTCTACATAAATATTTTCTACATTTATAAATTGCTGAAAGCTAATCAATGAAAAACTGCTAAAAGTAATCATTTCTGAGGAAAATTTTTTTAAAAATCGAATTTTTTAAGTCAAAAATAGCGAAACAGGAATATGTTTCACTTACAGTTTAAAGTTAATTTACACTTAGTTATAGAGTATTGACAATATGTACATAAAAAGATTTCACTTAGCATATGAATATGAAAATTATTGTTGTCTGTAAAAATTATAGTTGCAAAATATACTAAAAATATTTTTAAAAATTTATGTAAATTAGAGAAAACAGTTACTCGTAGATAAAATGGATTATATTGAAAAGTTAACTTTTTGAATTCAAAGTAATGTGAAAATATTATTATATATATATACTTCGAAATTATTGAGGAAGAACGCTAAAATATCGATTAATTTTTAGTTAAAATTTAAAATTTTGACAGTAAAAACCTTTTTTTTTTTTTTTTTTTTTAGAGCAACTACTCAAGAAGTAAATATCAGCTACGTGTGATAACGTGTCAAGAGTCAGTTCGTTAGAGTATTTTGAATGGCTTTAGAATTATTCATGTGGCATCAAACAATTAACCTCAATCGAGAACTGTTTAACCCTTTAAACCCTTTAACCCTTATAAAGGGCCATTTTTTTCTAGTCATATTATGTTAAAATATTTTTAGGCTTAAAATTAGAATAAGAAAAGGGATTCATTTAGCTTATTAGATAAACTTAATTTGATTGATTAATTAATTTGGTTAATGAATAATTAAGTAACAAATCAAGACACATCATTTTGTGTGAGATAAAGAACTGAAGCATCTAAGTTTCTGACTTACTAAAAAAATTTGGCAGAACTTATGCCAACCTACATACTTTCATACAAAGATTGATAAATTTGGTGGAAAGCATACTTCCCACGGCCCTAAAAAGGGTTAAATATAGGAAAATTTATCATCAAACAACAATAAAAATATCATATCTTATTCATAACATATCAAAAATATCATATCATTATCAACACAAAAAATTACATCTTAGAAATATAAGAAAATATTACCTTTTTTTTTAATTAAAAAGAAATAATTTTTCTAATAATAACAGTGACAAGTTTCAAAAATTATTGCTCAAAACGATTTTAAACACATTTTAGCTAATGGATTTACAGAATTTTGTTTCTTTAAAGTCTTACAAATTTTTTTCCAAAAGCCGTAGCAGAGAATTACGAATTTATTCATTATACACTTTTAAAATGAGTCGATCTCTGTAATTTTTTTTAGAGCAAAGCGATTCAATAGCACCGACTCACCTTTTTCTTTGGAAGCACTTGCTACAGACGAAATATCCGACTCCCCTTCACTGGAATGAGACGAGCGAGATGTAGTTGCAGGTTTCGGAGTTTCTTCTGGTTTTTCCTCTGCATCTAAAATGAAGGAAAGTATTTCGGAAAATTTCTTCCATTCATTTGAGTATCAGTGTTTAGTTCAATTCCAAAGGTTTTATTGCTATTGAAAACAAATAAAACTTTGATAGAAAGAAATAGCGTGGATTCAGTTCTAATCTTCCAAGTTTCAATATCATTCAAATTTATTTTAATTTAGTTTTGTTTTGAAGCATCTGCAGAGCTTTTTTAGGGTAGAGTGTCTCAATACCCACTCAGGTTTTGGGAAGGCTGAAAAATTCTAAACGATGGTGAGATGAGCTGGCAGTATCTGTCCGAATTTCGCTCATTAGCAGTAGGAGTACATTTGACACTTGACATCAGATTTAATGAGTATTGTCAACTCGATGTACATGGTATACCTTCCGTAGAGTCAGATTTAGAATCAGATTTGTTGCCTAGGGGTAGGGATGACGAATATTTTCAGAGTGGTTATTACGTAACCAATATCAAAAAAGTCACAAATACAAGTGATCAATACTTTTCAAAGAGGGGTGTGATTCAAATCCTTGATACGATCTTACTGATGATATTTCGATTACAGTTTTGGATCACGATAGAAAGTAACAATCGATACGATATCACTGAAATTTGCCGGAGCGGTGATTTCACTGGAAAGTAACAATCGATACGATCTGTCCAATGGAAGCTCTCGAAAGAAATCTGTGATTGGATTGAAAAGTGAATGGGCCGGTTATTGGAATTATCGTATCGTATCATTGAATTGCATATCACTGAAATTTATCGGAGCGATGATTTCACCGGAAAGTGCGAGGCTTTACTGGAAAGTGCAAAGTCACCGTTCCACTTTACGGGAGTGACCGATATTCTTATTTGATGATGCACTATTCCATACAGATCAGTTTTAATTGCTCGTGACATGATTGACTTTGATTGCATGTACTCTGTTTACTGCTGGCGCCATCTATTGGTAGAATATAGGACTAAAGTAAACATTTTAAAGAAATGACATATATTTTTAACTCATCTTTTCCAGAAAATGGTTCACTCTAATAAATAAATTAAATAAATAGTTTTGAGAAAAAAAATAAAATTTAAGAAGTAAGCTGAAACAGATAAATTAATTCAATCACACGTTAATTAAATTAGTAAATTAAGTATTAATTACAATTAATAAATTTTATATTTAATATTAAGTAATAATTTTTAATTAATAATATGATTGAAATAACAGATATTTGGAACGCATATTTAAAAATAACAATAGCAATATTATTTTTTATTCAAAAAATCGTGGATTATGCATCTCTACCTAGGGGAGACCTAACCATTAATCTCATTAACAACAAGAACAACAAAGCCTGCTAAATGATAAAGAATTCATGTTGGCAATAGTATTTCATTAATTTTATTACATCAAGACCAAAGCCGAATCCACCTTCATTTATTCCATGTCTTCGAAGTTAAATTAAAGCAAATGTTAAATATGGCAGTACTAAAATAATAATTTATAAAAAAAAGGTTATTAAAAATTTGTATACATATAGGATTGTTTTACAAAAGCTATATCCTACTGGCGCAAAATATTGTGCGATATCTCTACGATGTTTCTGATATTCTGAATACCGGCCAATATCATGAAGATATCGTAACAATGCTGTTGGGAATTTGGTGCCTAATAGTTTAGCCTTTTATTAACCATATTTTTACTTTTAGAATATTTTCTGCCGGATGGTTTTAATTTATTAAAATGTAACCATTTGCGAAAGGTTACAAAGAATTATGAACCCACTCTTTCGATTAATTAACACTTTTTGCCTACCTTCAAACCATCGTCAATACAAGCATGGGAAACCAGAGTGCAAGTATTTAGATTCCAGCAAAGCTGAGGGGGGGGGGTATTAATTGATCGGTTTTATCTCTTCGAGACGAGGCAGTTTTATGGGAAGAGCTTTAATAGGATTCGTTTTATAGTTGGAATAAGCATTACTTTTCCGATATGTGACCGTCCTCCTGCTGGTGTGATGTGAAGGTTTGGAGGGGGAGGGGGAGCTCAGGTGTCGTCCTCGTCATCTGACCATGGTTCAAAATTACGAAGTCCGTCCCAAATAACCCTAGTGTTGCTTTAAAACGGGACGTTAATATAATAAAACTTCCGAAATGTGATAAATAGTCATTCAGATTTTTTTTCGAGTTAGATCGAAATTCTTTTCTTTTTTTAATGATTGAATGATTTTGCACATAAATTAAGTGTATAAGAACGAAAGCAAAATTTCGAGAATCCTTTTCTATCCACTGGAATATTACCAGTTTATAGATCATTAGATTTTGAATACAAGATCGAGGCAAGAAAGCTTAAAGAAAAAATTCATCATATGATGAAATTTAAACATATCATGCCAAAATTAAACAGAATAAAAGTTCCAAAGTATACTGTAATAAATTCAATAAAATAAGCATTGGTGGTGAAAGCAAACATTTTACTTTAATTTTCAAAACCCACTTCAATTTGTAATTTACTATCAGTGTTTCTCCAATTCTCTTTCAATTGATTAATTTCATTTGAACTAGAGAAATTTTTTCTAGATTAAGCTAATAACAGATAATATTTGAATCAGTTAAAATTATTAAGATTTTTTTTTTTTTTTTTTTTTTTAAGAATTTCTAGCTGCTTGGAAAGCAATTACTCAATATCGTTTGGTTTCGAAATCTTTAATATTTCATTCTACTGTCAAAATTGGATTCGAAAATATTTCCTTCATTATATGCTACTTATTCGAAATTAATTAAGGCTAAAATATAAGTGCAATTTAAAAGCGAACATTTGTATAAAAATTAAGATAGATATTTATAAAATTTCATAATATCCCCGATAATTTAGAATATTATAAATGTACAAGTATTATTTTATTCAGAATAGAATTCCAATTTATTCTACAGAAATGATTATTCTTCTAATACTGTTTGTTGGTGATATAATTTATTCACCTGAATTTTTTATATTTTGCAAAAAAAAAAAAAAAAAAAAAAAAAAATCTCATAGAAAATCATACTTTTTTTTATAATTTATTTGCAGAATAAAACTTATTCTATGATAAAAAGTAAAATGAAAGATTCTGATATAGTAGTCATAGCGTTTTTTGTATATGCTCCCACTGTATAGAGTATTAAAATGTCACACATGAAAAAATATAAAATCGAATATTTGCAATATGAGATCTATTGAATCCTTATTGTATGTTTTGGTATAGTAAGTTTTCCGAGTAGTTTTCTTCATGATAATCTATGTCCATTGAATGAAAATTTTACATTTTATTGTAATGGAAATGCCATTATTAAATAAGAAATTATGAATGCATACTTTATTATTTGAGATATTTAGAAATGTAGAATTTCTCTTAAGTAGGGGATACAGGGTAACGATATATTCTTTTATTCCATGATTCAAGTCAAGTATTTTTAAGTGTGAGAAAATCCATTCGCAAGGCACGGCAAACAATTGATTTCAATTTTATTCCACAGTGAAAAAAAAAGTTTAATATTTCCCCTCAGAAACTTAGAGCATGCATGCTTTTTCAAATTTTGGAAAAAAAAAAAAAAATGATTATTGTGAAAATATTTTTCAGTAAATTGCCGTATTCGATATGTCAATTAGTATTAAAATATTTCTTTGCCAAAATGAAATTTAATTAGTAAAGATTTTAGATGATTTTTATGGCCCTTCATGAATATTTTTTTATACCATGAGAAATGTAGAATGCAGTCAAAAATCTGTTGTAAAAAGTGTTTTAAAAAAACCGAATAAGCAATGAATATTATTTGTTTTATATATTCTTTACTGAATATGCTTTATTGAATATTATTGTTATAGAAAAAAATTCTTTCATACAAATTAAATTTTTTCTGTTAAAAGTACGTGCATATTCAGACAACTTTCACGAATGTGTATTTGACAAAAACGAAATTTATCGTAATTATTGCAGTAATTAATTTACTGTAATAATCACCAACAAATTTTAGAAATGGAAAATATTAAAATATAACTATTTTCTATATTATAAAACTATATTTTTGTAATAATAATTACAACAAAGTAATTAAATTTTAAAATAAAGAAAAGGAATGTATCATATAAAAATATTTCATTTACCTTCAGTTTCAATTTCTTCTTCTACTATGTCCGAATAAAAAAAGATGCATTTTTTCGAGATTTTGGGATCTGAAAATAAATTTTTAAGTATGGTTTGATTGCTTTCATCTCTTTTGATCAAATCGTCGAATGCCTCATCGGTAGTATTGATGGATAAAAATCTATAAATAACATCTTTAATCCATTCGAATCTTAAATCATCCATATTCTATTGCCTTTTCATCAGCGTGCGAAACGCAACGAAAATTCAGACATTCTAAAAGTTTTCATTTCCCTCTTAACCGCATCGAGAGCGTTTCCACGGCAACTGTAAGGTTTTGCTGTTTCTGATTTGAAAATAAATTAGTTTTGAAATTGATAATGCAGCTATTAAAAAGTGAAGAAATTTCAGTTTATTAGCAACGATAAATTTTGCATTAAACAAAAAGGATTGTTGGATTTTTTTTAAGGACAAAACAATTAATTTTTCTAGATGTTTCTTAAGAAAAGTTAAAACAGAACAACTCAACTTCAGTTCCAAACAAAACAACAGACAGACGGAATTTTCGGAAATCGGTAATTCCCTTCTCGTGTTGGAAGTGCTTTGATGAAGTTACGCATTTTTTTTATATGTTTATAACTGTATTCTGTGATCTGCAGCAATTTTATTTTCAAAAAAGTATCTGAATCTCGAAATATATATATATAAGGATTTTAAAAAATGGATTCCTGTAGTGGAGGAGATATTGACAATCATGATGTAAACAAGACAAAATCAAACGTAGATGGTGAATTTGCCATGGAAGATTTTAAAGAATCTTTGTTGAATTGTGAAGAACAAATAAATTCAGCTGGCAATGAAAGTGATGAAGAGTACAGTGATGCCAAAGATGTGTGTTCTGATGAAGAGCTGGACATGGATGAGGAATCGATTGCTGACAGCCATAAAGATCTTTCAGATGACCAATTAGAGGTTCTTAAATTCGAGAATTTTATTTGATATATTATTGACAGTTTCAGTATTATTTTTATTGGCTCCTTCACTTAATTATTATAGGGAGATTAAACTTTAAATGAAGATTGATCTTAAATTTGATTTTTCCTTATTACTGTTTTCTTTCTTTCTTTTTTTAAAAAAAAATAAAGATTAGTTTTTATAATGATTTTATCAACTTTTTAATTGCAATTTAAGTTTTAAAACTTATTCAATTATTAAAGAAACTCTTATTTCTTATTCATTTTGCTCAATACACAGAAATATTTTTACTGTAGTTATCTTTCTAGATTTTGCAGAGTTTTTTTTTTTTTTTTGAAGTATTAGATAAGTTTTATCAAAAGTTTAAACAGGGCAGCTTTATAATAGTAATTTTTTGTGATTTTACTTTTTTGGCTACCAAATTTTTGTAGAAGGTAAAGTTAAAGAAAACTATTTGTTTTAGGCAAGCTTTTGTTAAAATATGCAAAGATAATTTTTGAAATGAGATTTGTAATTGTACATTGAAATGTTTGAAATGCATTCTTTAATGATGTCTTAAAAACATATTATTAAATTTGAATTCAAAACTTCAGGAAAAGAAAAAAAATAATTATATATAGCGTAATTAAGGATGAATTATTGATAAATTTCCTAAAATTTGAAAGGTGAAAGTAGAATAATGACTTGTGACAAAGAGAAGAGGATAAACTACAATCAATTTCTTGGGGGCAATTTTTTTATTTAAAATAAATATAATGTTGAAAATGTTAATTAGACATATGACAACATTTTGCAGTCCTCATCATATTTTGAAAATATTCTCCAGGAGAATTAAACTGTTACATTATATGAGATATTTGGGTATTAACTGTATGCTAAGGATTAATTGTCAAAGATAATTGATGTTCACCAATGGTATGCAGTTAATATATAAGTATCCAGTATAATCATGAATGGTTTCTGTTGTGTATATGAAAATTTATGCATTAATATTAAGTTGTATTATGTCCTTTTTCTTTATAAAACAATAAAATTCTAAAATATGCTTAGTTTTTTTTTTTTTTTTAATATGAGACTATGTCTCTTCTAAATTTATTTAAAAATATTTGTAAAGAAATTTTCAGAAAATTCAGTTTTCAGTTAGTTTTCTATAAAAATCATTTTCAGTCTGTTTTCTATTAAAATCATATGTCTAGTGACAATCGACAATCCTTCATCCTTATATTATATTTTATTCCCCAAGTATGGATTAATTGACAACTTCAAGTGATGATTTTAAGCATTTTTTATGTCTTTTATTGTAGATTCTAGAAGTGTAATTTTTATAGAATGGGTGAAAAAATAATAAAGTAATGTATTTATTTGTAAAATTTTTGGTGTTTCAACAAAATTTTTATTCTTATCTCATTATTGAATACTTGAATATTGTAAATTTATTGAAAATTGCATTAAATTGTTAATAGTTCCTTGCAATTGCACATAATATATCTAAAAATAACAAACACGTGACTCTTTGAAAAGACCATATGATAGTAGCATTTGATTTTTGACTTTGAACATTGATTTTGAATATTTAGCAATGTGGCATCCTTGCAGATTGCAATTTGAAATCTTGCTTTCTTTCTTTGCAAATTATGACTATGATGACTAATTGCAATCTTTTTTCCTGATTTATCTAGTCAAATATTTTGTAACAAAAATATGGTTTTTAACTATCAACTGTTATTTAGATTATTGTCCTGAGTTTTATATTAAGTGAAAAAAAATGTGAAAATTTTGTTCAATTCTTTTGATTTGATTAACCAAATCCTATTTGCCAATGAATTATATACATATATGTGTGTGTGCATAATATTATCTCCTAATTTAATTTAAATTCTAATTAATTACCTAATTTTTTTAATCTTAAATTGGCCATATTACTTTATTCTATAATTTCTTGATCCCGATTCCACTTTTGTATTTAATTATTTTTAATGGGAACTCTAGGAAATTGCTCATGTACCAAGCAAAAAGATTTAAAAAAAAAAAAAACTCTACCTTTCCTGAGTCTACATGTTGCAAAGAAATCATTATCAGAATCTTATAGTAAAGTCATTGAAAGGAAATTTTTTTTCACTTTTCTTTGTTGTGTTGTAATTTAAACAGAGAGGCCTTTTTATTGTCTCTTACAAATTATACCTCTTTTGTAAAATAAATCGGATTTTATTCCAAAAGTTTCTTCTTTTCAGCCACATATCTGCAAAATTATGCTTACAGTATTATATATATATTCTTTTTAGGATAAAAGTAAGGTTCTAAGGAAAATTGACCATAAGATGTTCAGTTTTTTCCTCATATAAGATATGAAGGAAAAAATATTTCTCTTCATGCATTTACTTTCCTTCTCAATAGGATTGTGTATTTATGTTAAATTTAGTATTTAAATTTTTGATATTACCCATTTCTATTATATTTTTACAAGCAAGTTTGACATGCAATGAAAAATAAGCAATTAATTAAACTTTACATTATGAACCTTATAATTTTACTTTTTGATGGCTTGAGAAATATTCTTTTTTTTAAAAAAAAAAAAATCTATTCTTTGCTTTTTTCTGGGGTTTTCTATTAAAAATTCTGTATAATTAAAATACAGGATTTCTTCAAAATTGATTAGTTTATTTAAAAAAATTTGTATTAAACTTGCAGATTATCAATTTTGCTTTTCTGATTACTTCCAACATTAAAATTTAAAAAAATAAAATATAAAATATTTGGACTAAAATAGTGGTTTGTGTGGATAAATGTGTACATTTTTGAGGGATCAACAAAAAGATATTTTATATATGTGATAGATATTATTTTTAGATAATTGATTAATATCTAATTTCATGATTATTTTATATTTTTTAGAAACTGAAAGATGAAGCTGTTGCATTGAAAAATAAAGGAAATGACTGTTTCAAAAATGCTGACTATAAAGAAGCTGTAAATTTGTACACTCAAGCTTTGAACACATGTCCTTTAAAATATCAAAACGACAGATCTATTTTGTATGCTAATCGAGCTGCTGCAAGAATTAGCTTAGTAAGTTTGAAATTCTTTAACCTCTTTTTATAAATTTAATATTTTATTTTTATGAATAAAATAATTTCATAATAAACATGTGTATTTTTATATTTATACATGCCTTTTTAAAACTTTTTTTTTGCATATATATATATATAATTTTTTAAAAGTATTTTTTATGTAATAGATTTGATAATAGATATAATTTTTATATCTCTTCTGTTTTTATATGTAATAGATTAAATTTGCCCTCTTAGTTTTGTTCATGTTCATAATTATCTTTCTAAGGTTACACAATAGAGGTTCAATAGTTATAAGCTCCTCCCAACAAAGCAGCCGACCCTCCCAGATATGGAGATGAGAAACTTCCAATATGGTGGTTGGTTCTCATCACATTAGTATGTATAGTGAGGGTGTGGGATGATGTTACCCCTCACTGAAGATAGAATGCATCTCCTATGAGAAGGGTTGTGCTACGGCTTGTAATGATAATTAAGACTTAACTTTTGCATCATCCTGATCATTCATTCAAATCTGTATATTTTCGAATAGGGCAGATGCTACTTCGAAAATTGTATATAGGCCTCAGATTATTCCTTATTTTTGGAAAGCTCATTAAGAGCTCATTTAAAAGCTCATTAATGCTTGGTAAGAAAGACCAAAATTTAATATTTCTGTATTCAACAGGCTTAAAAATTTTTTTCTTCATTTCACTGAACTGTAGTAGCTAAAATTTATGGTATGCTTAAGAGAGATATTTAACATTTTTAGTTTCATATAATATGCTATTCATCATATACATTTCCAATTGAATTCTTGTATAACTGCTTGTCACCATAATGTAAAAAATAATTTTCTGTGTTTTGTTGTGTATGTTTTTTTTTTTTTTAAATTCCAGATTTCAATAGTGTATTTTAAATATCAGTAAACATTGTAAGGAAAATATATTATTTATTTGATTTTTTTTTTTTTTTAATAAACTACATGAAATTGTATCACATTTTTGTTTAAATACTATGCATTGAATTGATTTTTGAAGAAGAAAATTTTTTGAAATTTATTCAATGTTAATAGTTTATTAAGAACTCTGAAAGATTATCATTTCACTGATTTAAATGAAAATACATTAACTTCCAAATTGAAAATATTTAATGATTTAAATCAAACTTTAAATAGATATCCGTAGTTATATTGTTCTTGGTAATCTTTATTAATTCTTAATCAAAATTACAATATTTGCATTTACTTTAACTTCAAAACTTACATTTCTAAATCGACACATTCATGTAAAAATTATTATTTTAGGGATTTTAGGTTTATTTTTGCAAATTATATCCAAAGTATATGGTTTGTAGTAAAAAATTGAATTTTATGTTTCTGTTATATTACAAACTTCTTATTATAATGCAACTACTGATTTTGAAAAATGCAACATTTGATTTTTTTCCCACATTGTTTTGTGAAGCAGTTTTATATCAATGTTTTCTTTGTATGTAAATATAATAATTGGTTTCCACATAATGGTATCCAGTTTATACTAGGCTTTTTATTTATATTTAAATTGCAAAAAATTTTCAATTGTTCATATCATTTGAAAATAAGTACTATTGCATTACTTTTCCAATATTTAGTATCATTAATTCATAACTTTTGGTTGATAAATTTGGTTTAAAAATATTTAAATTGTGAATCTGCACTGAATGCATTTTCTAAAACTGTATGCTGTTATTGCATTAGAAATTAGACTTGTCAGATTAATTAAGAATTTTTTTTTTATCAGACCTTGTTGGTGAATTGTTGATTTAAATTTTTTTTCATTAATTTCAAATAAATTAGTTTCAACTTTAGCAGTATTTTATCCCTTCATGAAGCATTAAAGCAACGGGGAATTGAAGGGAGGAGGGGGAAGGCAAAGATCTGATAAAATTATTTAAATCTATTGCGAAAGCGAACTTTTTTTCTTTTATTTATATCATTACCATTGAAAAATATGTTATTTTTATTATTGCTATTATTAAGCTTGCATAAAATGTTATTAAATGAAATGTTTTTATCCATGTAAATGTCTGTGGAGCAAGAGATAGATAAATATACTTTTAAATGATATTTTAGTTCTGATTATAATTTTATTTATTAAAATTATTATTAATTATATGTATATATTTATTACTCACTGTTATTTTTTCATGTGATATTCTTGAGTACTAATGGATTTAATTTTACTTTTCAGGATAAAAAAGAGGAAGCAGTGTTGGATTGCAATAAAGGTATTAATTTCTTCACTTGCGACTTGTAGTGAATCATCAGCAAATACCAAAAACTTATTATTTTTCATTTAAAAAAGGGTCATTCTAAGCTATTTTACACATCCTGTAATAATGTCATTTTCATTGAAAACCCATCCCTCCTGCAAATAACTAAACTGAACAATAAATGTCATAAAACGAAATACTAATTTCACTGAATTATCTTTGATGAGGTATCATTCCATTTTGTTGTATGTAACATTAGAGTGCATTAGGTAGTGATTTTATTATTTTCTCATGTATAATTTTCTGTTCACCTCGTTTTTAGAAATTTAGTTTTAAGTTTATGATTGTATGAAATAATATTAATTTTAATAGAATATTAAGATACATCATATTTTCATTAATGAATCTGATAGTAATATAAAATTTATCAAAACACTGCATTCGTTTTTTTTAAGAAATGTACTCATTTTTATTAATGTATTCATTTTTTTAAAGAAATGTTAGCATGCTCATTGCATTTGTTTTGATAAATTTTACATTGATAATGCATTTATATAATGTCTTACTGATTGCTTTTTATTTGTTTATTCATTGTTATAAAAGCCCTGGATGTTTTTTTAGTGAAGGGAAATTCTATACTTGATGATATGCTTGCAGCTTTATATCATTTAACCCTTTTATATTATCTTAAAAAATAGGATTAAGTATTTTTTTTCTTTTGATTTCTTTCTTTCTCCCCCTTACTATAATTCTACTAATTAGTAATAAATGTAAATGCATATTCAAATTATAATCATGTAGAAAAGTTTGCAGCCATTGCTATTGGATTTCTAGTCTGAACAGGCAATTGAAAATTTTGCTCTATGTTATGGAATTATTTGCATTGGAAATTATTTATTTGGAATTATAAATCATTACTGTTGAAAAAAATTAAAAGCCTCAAAATTGTTCAAGGGACTATATTATAACATGTTTAATCATCGTTAATTTGCTTTATGTGTATTAAACATTTTGTAATATATTGTCACGTAGATGAAGTGAATGTAGTAAGTCCAATAGAAATGAACACACTCAAGATCAACTGAAGAGTTTAATACCAATCTAACCAATTGGGAAACTACTTATATACAATTCAAGAACCTTCTAGAATTTGAAGGTCCGCAGAAAAGAAGTCTTGCAGAAAATTAGGAATTTACATAAATAACATATTAGAATAATTAACATAAATTTGCATATTTAACATAAGTCTGACATAAAGCTAACTGAAATTAAAAATCAATTTTTAACTGTTCGCCTCGCTTGTATTTGAACCCGCAACCTTCCGCTCCGCTATGAAATGCGTCGTTCAGACGACTGAGCCATCGACGCTTGGTCGGAAGGAGCAATTTTCGCTACAATATATTGAATTAATATATTATTATAAGAATTATAAAAGGGCAAATCACACTTGAATTTAAAACATCCTCTTTATTTTGAAACATTTTGAAGAAGGACCGTTTTAGACTATTGACAGCACATGATATAATTTTTAGACATTTTTATTGTTTTAAAAGAATGGTATTATGTGCTACTGTTCTTCCTCCCTTACCCCTTGTTTGAAAAGTGGAAGTTAAGCAATAATTTTTTTTCATTTTAAAATTTTCTAGATAATTAAAATTATATACATTTGTGTGTTCTTGAAAAAATAGTACTATTTTAATATCTTCAAACTTAATTATCTGTACATATTAATTAAATTAAATTTTAATTTTGCACTATCTAGTAGCGAGTTTGAGAAACCATAGATTTCCATATTAAAAGTTAAAAAAGTGATTAATATAAAATATCTTCTGTTTTGTTCACTAAACAGTATTTTTGCTTAAATATTTGTAATTAAATTTATTGAATAATAAAATAAAATTGTATAGCTTTGAAATAATAAAACGTGTTAAAAATCAGTGTGCAGGTTATTTATTCAAACGCTATAAAAAATTATAACCAAGTAATTGTTAAAGTGGCAATATAATTTGCCTATGCTATTCTGTTATTCTTCTCCTTAATTTAAATCTAACCAATGACAATGAAATTTTATATTACTTTCTTCTATACTAAGTATAGAGAAGGTACTAAGCTTGTTAAAAACTTCAAATTCCAGATTTTAACAAATCTATACTTTTTAGACCTCCTGAAGTTTGAAAACCGTATTTTAGATTTTATGTCTGTCTGTGACAAAGATAATTAAACAATACTCTAATTATCTTTGTTTAATTTGATGTATGATTTAACTGATTTGAAAAATGTTCTTTATACCAAATTGTATAAAAATTTTAGTGAAAACCATTCATGGAAAGTCTCTCTGGTTGGTTCTTAGTATAAGTTAACACGATAATTACAAAACAAAGAGAACTTATAGAATTCGTGACAGATTTAATGCTTAATATGTAGATACCTATCAAATTTTCAACCAAATCCATCAAGGGCTTGTCTTTCTGTCAGTCTGTACTTCCACAAGCACATAACTGCGATAGCTCACAAATGTAATGACTTAAATACTTGAAATTTGATATGTGACTGCAAACTTTAGTTCTGTACCAAATTTTGATTTCAATCTGTTGGTAGCTATGTGTCTAAAACACAAATTCAATTTACAGGTCATATTATTAACTGCTATTAATGAATCATCAAACAAATCGCCAAGGATCATGAAATAGATTCAGTAAAAATGCTATATTCATGCCAAATATTAATATTTCATAATTGTTGTTCACCAATACTTTGATGGCATTTATGGACTTACTCATAGTCCACAATTTTATGTGTATGGAGAGTGATAAGAGCTTTTGTTAGAGAGTATGCAAGAAGATTTTGGAGAGACCTTTCTGACTGATAACATTTAACAAAAAATATTTTTTAAAAATTGTCAAAATACAGAAAAAATTCCAAGAACTCTTAAATTCTCATATTATTAAAAAGACAAGTTTTAAAAATATTGAAATGGTGTAAAATTTAATTTTATACAATCATATTTTCAACAGTTGTGGAAAACACTCAGCTTCATTAAAATTATAATAAATTTTTAAAAAATTGCTTAAAAGTACATATTTCAAAGCATAAATGTCCTGAATTTAGTAATTGAAGGTCAAGCAGTATGTTCTGTTAGCACCAATATATGCAGACACAGACATGCATCTTCATAATTAGTAGAAATTTTCAGAAGATAATTTTCAGTATTTGAATGCTGCTTAATGTCTCATTTTCTAAGTGTGTATTTTTTAAATTTTAACTTGTCTGGATATTGCTTGAATTTCATATTTATGTATCTTATTTTAACTCATATTTTTGTTGTCATTTTATAATATGAATAGTAAATTGTTGCCTTGTATTTTTTTTTTCTCAGAAATTTTCAAAATCAAATCACTTTGAATCTGTTGCAATTAAGATTTTTTTTTAGAACTTTACTTATGTATTTTGAAGTTATATATTTTATTTTAGTTAATATTTTTGATGTTATTTTGTAATATGAATGGTAAATTATTATTTTTTTTCACTGAAATATTTAAAAGCAAAAAAATTGCTTTGGATATATTGCCATTAAAAAAGAGTTTACCAATAAAAAGTTTAGTTATGTATTTTGAAGTTATATATTTTATTTTAGTTTATATTTTTGTTGTTATTTTGTAATATGAATGGTAAATTATTATTTTTTTTTCACTGAAATATTTAAAAGCAAAAAAATTGCTTTGGATATATTGCCATTAAAAAAGAGTTTACCAATAAAAAGTTTAGTTATGTATTTTGAAGTTATATATTTTATTTTAGTTAATATTTTTGTTGTTATTTTGTAATATGAATGGTAAATTATTATTTTTTTTTCACTGAAATATTTAAAAGCAAAAAAATTGCTTTGGATATATTGCCATTAAAAAAGAGTTTACCAATAAAAAGGTTCATAAATATTTTTTAATGCTGAAATTCTTTTATTTATTTTCTTTTTACCTAGCCATTGAATTGAATCCAAATTACCTTAAAGCTTTAATAAGGCGAGCTCAGCTTCACAAAAAAATGGACAACCTTGAGAGAGCATTGGAGGATTATCAAAAGATAGTAGAACTTGATCGCAACAATGCTGAGGCACGTGCTGCATGTGCGGTAAGATTTTCAGAGCATTTCTATATCTTTATGAATATACATTTTTATGCTCATTATAGATTTTCTTTTCATTCATTTTTCTTAATTTTCATTCTCTTTAATATAAATTGACAGTTTTTAGTAATTACATTAATGGCAAAAGGAGATGCAAAATGCAGTTTTCAAATTGAATAACTAAAAAAAAAAGTATTTTTCATTTTTAAACTATTGAAATAATTTCTGATTTAGTGATATTAATTAATAATTAAGAAATATTAGAAAATGGAAAAATATTCACATAATTGGAGAATGAATCTGAAAAATAAATCAATGGGAGTATAAAACATATTAAAAAGTTGTTGAATTGCAATGAATTGATGCAATCAAGAATTTTTTTCTAAATATTCATATGTAGTAAAAGAAGCTAAGAAAGGATTGACCTTTCATATGATATATTTATAATATCCATGTATCTTTTTAATTAATTGTTTTAGAACTGAATATCTATATGTTATTTTTAATTTAAAACCAATCCAGAAAACTAACTAAAATTAATAATTTTTTTACTCTTCAGAACTGGATGAAAAGCTGGTGTTTAACTCTTAATTCCTACAAATATTTCATCAAGTGAAAGTTAATTAATAGCTGAAAAAATATTCTAAAAATGTTGATACAAGCAGTAAAATACTCACATCTAAAGACTAAACCAACTACAATAATTGCTTTATTAAATCAATTAACAAATAATGTTTTTTTTGTTGTATTTCAGACTCTACCTGCTGAAATAAATGAAAAGAATGAGAAGCTGAAACAGGAAATGTTTGGTAAGTTAGAATTTTATAATTAATTTTATCATTCACACTGCATTTAATAATTATATTTGGCTTTTATTTGTAACAATCAAGATAAATATTTTACATTGATAAGATTTCTTTAAATTTATTTCATTTGATTATGAAAATATATGCTTATTTTTTTGAATAGTAAAATTTTATTTTTCTCTTTGAAGACTACTTAAACAAGAATTTTAAACTCTACACTGATTCATTGATTTTTAACTGGTTGATATAATTTTCTCATACTTTGTATTCTTCCAACAATTTTTGGATTTGTTTTGCATTGAACCTCTTGTAAAAAATATTCTAAATCAATAATTTTTCTTGTAGGTAAACTAAAAGAATTGGGAAATATATGTTTAAAACCCTTTGGGCTTTCGACTGAGAATTTCAAGGTTGTTCAAGATCCCAATAGTGGTGGCTACAGCATAAATTTTCAGAACAATACGTGAAACATGAGTTAGTGGGAAATTTATTTAACTGTAAAAATAATTTATCTGTTGCATGTATCATACAGTTATTTCAATATGCAGCAATTTAACTGTAATTCCAGTATAAATAATTTTATAAGCAATCTTCTTTTCTATTGCAAATCAATACTTCTTTTGTAAAATATGTCAGATGTTTAGTCATTGTATAATATATGGAAGCAATTAAATGCATGTTATTCTGTGTTATAAATTATTATAATCATAATAAATTAGTTATTGACTTATATTCCTTTTTTTTACATAATATTCAAATAAATATCGATTTAGATTAAAACTACACAAGGTTTTATTTTGCAGTGTGATTAGATAATGAATAAAACACCTTAGTCAGACTCTCCTTCTAAATTTTCACACCATACTAACAAGATATTATTTAAATCTGACAGATGTCCACGTATAGGGTAGATCTATTATTGAATTATTACATTTATCTTATTTCATGTAGTCTGCCAGCTTAATCCAGTCCATCATAGTTGCCACTGAAGGGGAAAAAAAATGACCCAATATAATTTTATTCTGCCATCTTTGGCGAAATAAAGAAGCCAATTTGAAAACAAAGGAATTTATTCATGAACATTACTATATACACACATAATACACTTCTTCCTTTTTAAAAGATTAACGAGTAAAATCTGTGCAATTTTTTGCATTTTTTTTTTGTGAGTCATAACATGCAATATAATTCAACAACAAATAAATTGAAGTACTTTAAGTGATTTGATTGAGTCACAGTTTGCACAGGTATATATCTATTTCTACAGTTTGTAAACACTATTCACTTTGTGAAAGAACTTGCAATCACAAGAATATTTCAGTTAAAAATAAGTGTAAAATAACTTTCCACCAGGACGTTTTATATTACAAAATCATTTCACTTAAATAATACTAACAGTGGAAGAACAGAGATAAATTGTTTCAAAATGTATATCCAATTCTGAAATTGTATAACACAATCAACCTATTTTCAGGACACACATATAATGATATGTCTTATATTGTATACTTTTCTAAAGTGCCAACACACAAATAATTGAATCTATCTTTTGTTGTTATTTTTCTTTGAAGTTAAGAACAAATATTTGTTCGAAAATATTTAGAAATCATTTGGAAGTCATTATTTATTAAGTAATATAAAATATTTCAATATCATTAGAATCAAACAGTAGATAATCAGTACAAATAGCAACTGAGAATTTTCAATATCCATAATGGTATAAACAATTTTGCATGGAATTAAATTATTATTTTTAAAATACACATAATGAATACATAGAATCTGGAAGAGGAAATTGCATGCTTTAATATAAAATATTTATGGTAAATAAGCATTGTTTACCATAATAAATTTACAGTAAATCATATAAGTATCGGAAATTCATGCTGGATTTCTAAATAACCGAGACAAATTCAAATAAACAGGAGTATTGAACTTTTATACGATAAAATAATCAAAAATTGTTTTTAAGTAGAGAAAATGTTTTTAGAGCATTATAATTTTTAACTGTTAAAAAATAAAGCCCTGACCCCTTCCCTCTTTTTTGACTCGGTTATTTTACATGTGGATAACTTTTGTGTAAATACTTTGAATGCAGTTTTTGAATTAGAAACATTTTTTTATGCAGATAAGTTTGACAGTTGGCACTCTTACCATTAAAATGAAATTTTTTATTTAAAAAGTGTTTATATACAGATGAATTAAACTCACATTATTTATTGGCAAGAAATGCACAGAACTTTGGATTCTGCCCACACAAGAATATAAAAAGAGTAGAAACTGTGTACTTGGCATGAATTTTTGATTGAGTTAAAATATTGCACAATCTTTGAAGTGAAGGATTTAAAACAGTAAACTTGGAAGTTTCTAACATATTGATTTTAAAATACAGAAGATACATTTTCTTAAGAAAAGAACCTGAAGTTTGATTATCGTTCTTAAAACTGAAGACAGTATCTCTGCTACAACCATGGAATGTCAAGTAGTTTTGATTTGTAACAAAATCTTATACCTACACAGAAATGCATATTTTACAGCAGATATTAGCACATATATCTATAAATATGGTTTATGCTATGCATCTACACCATATATTGTACATCTAAAATATATTCATGAAATTCGAGAGTACCATTTAAATCATAAAATGAAACACAGTACTATCTAACTGTTTCCAATAGCTGATCAAATAAAATTTTATCGTACTATTCGGACAACATCCTGGAATGTTAACTGTCAGAGCAATAAATAAATATGTACAATAAAAAAAAGTTTTGGAGGTAAATTAATTCTTTTTAATATTTAAAATATTGATCTCTGCCATTCATAATGTGAACTTAAACTAATGATGATTTTTGATGATAAAGATTAGTATTTGCAATCAATTTTGTCTGAAGTTAATAAAATCATATTGTATTGTTTCACAATATTTGATTTGAAGTTCACCGATATTAAATGTTAAAAATAGAATTACCATTTTTTTAAATCGTTAGTTGGCAACTCCAGATTGTTCTAGAATTTTCTAAATTTTAAATGCTTTTCTTTTGTTTGTTTGTAGTGATCCTCTTATATTATGTGATATTGTGTAAGTAGCATACACCCGTAATAGACATTGTTGTAAATTACCGTGATTAATATTGTGAAGATATTATAACAATGTTATTAGGTATTTTGTGTTAACAGAAACTAGTATGAACAAAATCAGAAATAACTTTTGGCCTCATTAAGAAATTAATATATATTAGAGGAATATAATAAATAATAACAAAAACCACATTTATGTTTCATTCAAATAAGTTTAAGCAGACTTTTGAATTTCAACAGTTATGATAGCATAAAATAAGTTTGCTTGCTGTTAAAATACATTCTTTAAATTTGTAACTAAATAAAAAAAAGAAATACTCATTCAGAATATAGCCAAAAATTATGAATGGTTTTACTGATTACATTATTCATTTTTTTAAAAAATAGTATTTAAATTTTAGTTAAGTAAAATTTTCTTTTCCTTTATACAGTTTTTTTTTTTATTTTATTTGTCATCTCTTCATTTTCATGGAGAGTATTTTCCCTAACACTGGATTTCCAAAGAGTGAATAGTTCTTTACATCATTAGTTTAAATTCACAAAATAAGGCATCATTAGACAATTGTAGCTGCTCTCAGAGTTCATAACAACAAACTTAGATAAATTATTACAATTTGGCAAGAATTCAGCTCACTCGCCTGTCCATCTTTCTCAGCAAAAATTGAATTATTAATTTTTCATTTTCTTTCTAAAACCTGCATATATTACATACTCTGATATTTTCCCCAGTTAATAGACAAAATATCCGCCTTATTGTCAATTGTAATATAGCATGTAATATTTACACAGCACTTTAGCTTACTTTGATTGTAATTCATTTTTGCATTAAAAGTTTTGAAAAAAAGTCAAGTCATACATTCTTTCAACTCTTTTTCTTCAAATAAATGGTAGAAATTCACAGTTAGGTAAGGTTCTGCGATTTGATGATATCCTCATGTTTGTACAAGAAATTAAGTAGCTTTAAACAGATATCTGGACTGAAAATGCCCCAAGGGTTTGTTCGGCATAGCATGCATGCACTTCATCCACTGGAATTTGACGGTTTGAGTCTGTTACCTGTAAAAATTTTAAAAATAAATTGATATAAAAATTAATAAATATATGAAAATTGTTTTAAAAACAATTTCATACTTATTCTCCATTTTGAATGTATTTTTCATAAACAGTGGCTTATCAAGGATAAATTGTATCTGAAACCTACTGTTATATTATTACTGGCATTTTATGATAAAATAAATATATTGATATGCATGCACTCCCAAAACTATTGCGTAGAGCTCTTTGGAACAATTTTGCCCTTTAGAATGATTTTCAAAATTTTAAATTCATTGAGATGGTATTTTAACATTTAAATAATTAAGTTTATAGAAATAAAATGAATATTTGTCCACAATTTTCAGGTATATTGTACACTTGCTTAAAGATTTCTGAATTTATTTTCGAAAAGTTAAAATACTTCTCCTTAGATAAATAATTTGGAAGGGCATAAAATTCTTTAAAAAGAATTTTAATCTCAAAATAATTAAACTTTACACACACTTTAATTATTTTGTTTCATAATTTTGTCATATATGATCTTACTGCAATTTACCAAAAATTTAACTTCCAATTTTGGAATCTTTTGTCTATAGGATAGGTATCAAATCAAAATAACTGAGAAGAAAATATCTATAAATAATGTAGCAATGAGTTGTGGCCTAATCATAAATTCTTAGTTTGCTACAGTAAATATGTAAATTGTAGATTTATATACTCGTAAATATATTTACACATATAATCAAATCACTTAAGCGATCTTTCCTGCCTTTTATATATCCTTTAGATGACTCTTTTTCTACCTTACTTTTGACAGTTTTTATAAATGTCAATACCTTTTTACGTTATACTTAGTATAAGCTAATCAAGGAAAACACAAATGATAGCATTTTACACAGCATGAATAATAAACTGTAATGATTTAATTTGCCATGACATCCAAGGCAATCACTTTGACCTCTCTGACCGTCCTGAGGCACGCGGATAAAACTGACTGACTGGACTGCCGCGCTAACTGGCTGGAACTGAGATTGTGTCCTAAGTGCCATCACCAGCCATGGTACAGACCTTCCCGTGGGAAGAGCGTTCCGTCATCGGTTAGGGGTTAGTCGGCCCAACACCATTTCTACATCAACTCGGGGAGCGAGAACCAACCACCATGTCAGAAGCTTCTCATCCTAAAATCTTGACGTTCCTTTTCTTCATAAAATATCCTTATTACTTGTAAATAATAACGTCGAAAATAATTTCAATGCATATGCCTACCTTCTAAAGGTAAGTGTATCATCTAAGACCAGAGTGTGGTTGCTTCCATAGAGGGAAGTAACCGGCTGGAATTGGCTTCCTCCGTCGTACATGTCCAGAGGGTAGAGATCGGTCGCCTGCACCTGGACAGAGCCCGAGCTGTCGCTCTTGTTATCCTCGGGGCAGTTGATGAGCTCGACGCGAGAGGAGGGTCCGTTGTACAGTTTCTTCGTCGTCAGCGATGCTTGAGAACCTGCTTGGATTAAAAACAGAAATATTAATTTATTAGATTGTCATCATGAATTCTATTTAGTAAATTTTACCTGCTATAATCTGATGCATGGGAAATTTGATAGTATTTTTCGGAAATCATCACATTAATAAAAGATTTTGAAATTAAAAATTTTTCAGGTTTAAAGAAAATTTTAAGCAGTTTTATATTTTAATGAGAATATGTATTCATAAAATTCGAGTTGATATTACTTTGTTAATTAATATTCTTACTGGTTTTATTATATTTATCGCTGTATAAATAATTTTAGAGAAAACGGATTACTCTTGCAACAATACAAATGTTTACCAAAATGGAGATGTTTCACAATTTGTATTGCCACGTTGGATTCATGATATGAATGAAAATTTGGTAGAAGCAGCTAATTTTGGTAATGCTTTCACAAAGTACTGAGTAAGTAAAACTCACCGAGTTGAAAGCAGTAAATTAATGCTGGAATTATTTTTCTTAACGGTTAAAGACATGTAAGTAAGTTTTGTCGATCGATCTAATGAATTCATTTAATCTCTAATTGTTGTTAGTATCTTCACTCAATGTTAAAAAGATTTTTATCTTAGCCTCTTCACAGATTCGAATATTTGATAATCGTTAAAAGATAGATGGAAATAAATGATAACGATTCAATTCTGTAACGATAAGAACAAGGGCAAAAGGACACAGATGTTTAAGTAATCTTCCAGGGGACAATACGAATCATATTTTCCTCTTTTCTTTCGGATAAATAAGATTTAGTTTAAGTTAATGTCCCATTACTAGGCAATGCAAGGATTACTTTGGGACGAACTTCATAATTTTAAAACGGAGTCAGATGATGAGGACGAACAATTGAACGGTCATGGTCCTCTTTATTCCAGTTCAGGTGCTCCTTCTGCACGACAAGACGTATTTCAGTAACTGTCGATTTCATTTTCAACATGTATTTATACATAACATCTCTTTGTCTATTTAATAACCAATTAAATGATAACATATTTTAAAGAACATTAAGCAAAAAATATTTTTATTAATATTAAAATCTTTTAAAATATTTTTACCATAAAGTACAGGAGCCAGCGTTGAAAACGTCTTTTGGGAAGATCCATAAATGGAGTGACTGTACGATGTCGGCTGCAGATGCGCCTTCAGGTCCTGATCTCTGGCTTGTCTTGTCAGCTTGCTGTAGAGGTACACCTTTCGCAAGTAGAGGAAGATCATGATGATGGTGGCGTTCACCAGGTTGGCGGCGGCGATGGTGGTGTCCCGATAATGCGGCGACAGCTGGGTCGAGAGAATGGTCCATGCCATCCAGACAACGGCCACCAGAATGGCGCAGGCCAGGATCCATCTGGATTCGCGGTTGTTGTCCTGGCACTGCCAAGTGAGGATGGCGAACAGAGTCGTGATGGCCAGAAGGAGCATGACGTAGATGAGGGACACGACGAGGCCTTCTTCAAAGGTGGTTGGGGGAGCGCATCGCCACACCTGTTCGTAAGCTCCGGTCTTGGGAGGCATCAAGATCAGCCATGCAGACGACAGGACAATCTATGTGCAATGATATGGATAAATATTTTTGCTGGGTATTAAGTAAATCTAGTTATTAGAGAGTGACAAAAGAATTCATAACGATAAATAGATATTTAAACATAAACTCATTCCTACTTTCTCATACGCGTAGTATAGAGGAAGTAAAGTAATCGTTGAAAAATTCGAAATCGAGATTTCGACGAATCTCCAGTTTTAGATCACCCTGATGTCGAAAAACATATTTTTGGAAAATGCCCGTCTTTCTGATAGCTCCAACACGTTTTGAATTAGACACATGAAATTTGGTATATTATCTTTATATCAAATGTGTAGATTTCTATCACATTTTGTACAAAATCCATTCAGAGGAAGTCTATCTGTCCGGCTGTTCGAATATAAGTTAACACGATAATTACAAAACGAAGAGAGCTAGATGGGATAAAGTGAAGAATAGTGTGCCCCCGAGTTTGTCGCCAATATTGCAACCTATCGGAACGCTCTTCTAGCAACCCTAATGCTGTTTTGTGTACTACTTTTTGCAATGGTTGAGTTGTACATAAACTACAACTATATTATGAAAAATTTTAAATTAAAAATATTAAAAAAAATATCGATTAAAGATTTTAATTTTGTTCTTTATTATAATTAAAAGTTTATTAAATAAAGAAAGTTAATTAATTATAAGTTATTATAATTAAAAGTTATTTTCTTCTCTCTTTTTTTTAATGTGAATACGAACAGATAATATTTTCTTTTGCAATTTTTAATTGTCAGTATGCGCTTTAAAAAATCGTCTGCATTTTCACTTTAAAAGACAGCTGCAATGGAATTCTTCGCAGTTCTCGTAATTCTTTTGATGTTCTAACGATTGGTTCCCTTCATAATTTGTTACGTTGGGAGTATTTCGAACCTGTAGAATAGATGAAGGGTAAGTTAAATATGTATATATATATATTTTTTACGAGTTAATTAAGTTAGGAAAGGATGCTTGTTTGAAATTTTGTATTGAGAATGGTTTGATATCAAACCGGCAGAATGGTTGAAGGGTGAGTGGAATATATTTTTTTACGAGTTGATGAAGATGGGAAAAGGATGTTTGTTTGAAATTTTGTATGGAGAATGTTCCGATTGCTTCTTTCTCTGTTCTTTCTTTTCTTTTGGTTATTTACTGTTTCTGTTATCCACACAGTCCTTATGTTCAATGTGCTAGCGAAGCTACTAGGTTCCCGCACCCGCTGCTAGCAAAACCGTAGGATTTTTTTTTTTTGAAGTTAAAAAATTCTGCCCGGTGCCTTCTACAGATGCCGAAGGACCGGGCAGTATGGAAAAAAAAATACTTATTATTAAAAAGTCCTAATTAAATGGCGGGAAATGGTAACCGTAACTTTTCCGCGTTTATTTTGTTTATTTATTATCCCGTTTATTTTGTCCGCCATCTTTATTGGCGACTTGGCATTGTTGGCGCAGCAGGGGGCACTCTATAATTCACTTTTACCGCTAGATGGATAAGTTTCGGTACAAAGATCTAAAATCTATGGTGAAGACACATATCGAATTTTGAGCTAAACCCAGCCATGAATTGACTGTCTTTTGGTCTGTTCTTTTAGAAAAAAATTAAACGCGATAATTCAAAAATGCAATGACTTAAATATATCAAATTTGGTATGAGAATGTGTAGCTGAAAGTGCAATTTTGTGTCAAATCTTTATTTTAATCGATTGAGAGAAACATGTCTAAAAGACAAATTCGATTTTTGGATGCTATTAATGCATGCCCGGGATTCATCGCCAAATAACTTGCCAAGGATCACACGATAGATTCAGTAAAAATACTAAATTTACGCCAAAACTTAATATTTCGTAACTATTGTACGCCAGTGCCCTGTAAGGCATACTCCGGCATGATAAATTTATTAAAGAGTATGCGAGAAAAGTTTGGAGAGACTACTCCCTCTGGCTATTAATAACGCAAAAACAGAATGTGAGTAGTAATATTCGAGTAATAACATCTTAGATGAAAAGGTAAAGGAAAAAATCATCGGAAATGATTTTCTAGAAATTTTTACGCATACTTCTTAATAAAGATATTATCCACCGTCATTTCATAAAAATTCTGCACATTAGGGAGCGCCCTGAGTGCTCAGATTTTTATTTTCAGTGTGAGTGAGTGTTTTGTGCTTCGTTGTATAGGAAAGAAAACCGAGTACATATTTTGGACTCCGTTTAGTCTACCGATTTAATTCAAAATTTCACGCAGTGCTAAAGTTTTTAGAAAAAGATAACACACCAAATTTCATTTATCTAAATCGTTACATTTTCGAGTCATTCCGTTTTCATGCATGCGAATGTAAGGCATGACAGACGATCCATTCGTTGGCGAATTTGGTTAAAATTGTGACATATATCTATATATAAAATGCTAAAATTATGTACCAAATATCTATTTAACACTTTGGAATTTACAGTTGTTATGTTTATGACATGGTTCAAAATGTGAGGCAAATCTACAGTATAGATGCTGGATCTTTTTATAAAATTTTAATCAATCTAGCTCTTTATATTCTGAAGTTACCGAAATTCATTTGCACTCGGACAGTCGGACATCCTGAGGATGGATTTGATTTAAAATATGATAGAAGCTTACAAATTTGGAGAAAAATCCCGCAATAAAATTCATCCATCAAGTTCAATACATGTTTGAATTATTATGTTTACAGACAGAAAGATATAATTTTTGTAATTTTAAATGATTCATAAAGACGTAAACATATACATTAAAATAGCCCTGTGGCTGAAAAATTCATCTGATGTATATATATGTATAAAATGTCTGAATTAAGTAGCGTATTTGGTTTGTAATATCACACTGTATCTGTTGTGTTATACATTACAGAAAATATAATGTACAAATTAAATAATCTCGAAATTTAAATACCGCAAGCCATAATACATAATGAATGAACATGCATTGATAGAAGTCTCACCTGTATGATGACCAATCCAACAGCGATGACCAAAAGTCCGGCAGGGCTGGACAGTCTCGTGCCGTCGCTGAGAATTCGGCTTCCGTTGTATCCCATGAGGCGCCAGGTGTTCATCACCTTCACCAGCATGCCCGAAAAGATGACAGCATACGCAAGGCCCAGACCGAATCTTCGAATTCCGCACGTACCCTCGGTCGATGTCAAAACAAAGGCGAAGTTCACGGCGTAGAGGAGTAGAAGTCCAAACAGAATCATGTATCCTAATACCTATAACGATAAAGTTTTTATTATTTTTTGAAGTACAATAAATAGTTAAATATTGTTTTGTACAGTGCTTGGGTAAAATCTCACGTCCATTCATTTTAATCAAAACTTTTTATGAGAGAATTGAAACATCGCCTTTATATATTTTTCTGCTTTTTTCTACCCCCCCCCCTCCCTCAATAATTTTTCCCTTTAGCGAAATTTATAAGATCTGTCCATTCATCCTTTTCTCTCCCCCCCCCCCCCTCAACAATTTATCCCTTTAGCGAAATTTATAAGATCTGTCCCTTCAAAGAGTTTAAGGCATGGCTTAAATAATGAATAAAAAATAGCAAAACAAATGTAATATCAAACAAAAAAAATGACATTTCTATTCTCAGCGTCTGTTCTTATTATAGTATTATTTAAAAACTGAAAACTGGCAGACAGATAAGCACTTCACTAACGAATTTCCAATTGTAAAGACAAACTGTTGAAGGTTTCATTGGGTTTTATTTCCCTATAGAAACAATAATGTGGGCCTAATTTTCCTTGAAAGTCCTTTGAAATGATAAATAATAAGCTATTTTAACTTCCCATTTGAGAACAACATAAGGTTATTTTGGGTCAATCTCTTCATTTTGAATCGCGGTTAGATGAGGAGGATGTCGCATGGGCTAGCATCTGCTCTTCAAGCTTAGGCACCACACTGATGACTGACTCACCATTTTTTTAAATGATTTTTCGCCAAATGTGGTAATAATGACGATTTTTTTTCATACTTGGCGAGAAATCTGGCACTATTTTTTATCTAAATTACTGGCCGACATAAAAACAATGTTCGATCACTAAAGAAGATTTTCTTTTTTCTTTTTTACGGTTTTTCGCCAAATATGGAAATTATGACGATTTTTTTTAATGCTCGGCGAGAAACCTGGCATTATTCTTACCTAAAAGCACACAATAATATCACAAACATATTATTTAAAATGCAAACTAGTAGAAGATTTTGCATCCATTAATTACCGTTGTTCCGACAGTCACGGGGAAGGACATCAAGAAATAGAGGGCGCAAATGATAACGAGAAGTATTCCCAAGATGGAAAGAGCAGTTACTATGATGCCCCAGACGGTGTGGAAGTTGGCGTAGATGGGTTCCTCAGCTATCAGCTCACTTTGTTTGTTCTCTAATTGATTTTTGCATGTCCCGCAGTCTTCTTTGCACTCAGAGACTGGCACGATGTTACCGGAGAAAGCGATGCGGTTGTCCTCTACGAACAAAATTCTGTCTTTCCAACTTCCGATCTGTAAAAAATGAAACCAGCGAAAGACACAAATTTAATATTTATTTTATAAATAATCATTAAAATGTTTTAGAGTTTAATCTTTTAATAGGAAAATGGTGAAAAAAAGAATATAAATTTTTTTAGGTATATATATTAAGTAAATGGGCCATATTATTTACGTATTTATAGAAGTTTTTTAATTATTAAATAATTGTTAGAAATTTATTTCAATTATTACCCAGAAATCTATGTACGGTAACATGCTCACAATAACCATGTAAAGTATTTGGTGTTATAGATGTCTTATAAGAACCACTTTAAGCGCTTTGCATCTGAACAGTTGTGCCAAATAAAGGATTAAAAAATAATTATTATAGTGATTAGAGTAGTTTTAGGTCTTAAAGTAAAGTCATTTTTTAAAAATTCATTTCATAATTGATTGATATTATAGAAGTCAGTATTCGTATAAAATAGATTCCCGTTAAATCAGGTTGTATATTAATCTATATATTTAAAATAATTCCAAAAACCAAAAGACCAGTCCCCTAATCTGATTTCGTTATTTTATTTTTCATATGTAAACTCATGACTTCCAGTTATACCAATGGTTCACCCCATATTTTTGTAATTTTGATTATTATTCATTCGTTTTACAAAATTATTTTATATTATAACTTATAGTATTTGGTATACTGTACCGAAAATGCGACAAATAAAAAAATAACTGCCATAATTTTGGCACAATACAGTAATTTGCACAATAAGATTTCGTGTTATATTTTAGATTACAATAAATAGAAGATTAGAATAAAAAAGAAGGCATGTTAAACTGTTTTGATTCAAATTTAAAAAGTTTTCTTTTGTCTCAAATCATATTTCAAAAATACAGATACATCATGGCATTGATATGTTTATTTAGAATTAAATTTAAAATAACAAATAAAAGTTTAAACCTTTTTTTTACTATGTTATGAAAGGGAATAATTTATTTTCTATGTTCTATTATATTTATTATTTTTAATGAAATAGAACAATATATCTCACCTGGTTATTCACATTCGAAACATTATGAGCAATCGAATGCTGTATCACGTCATAGCCGAAAATAGTACTTGAAGAGCTGCATTCTTCGCAATCTGAATAGGCTCCATGAAGAAGAATCTGAATTTCTTTCTGAAGTTCTGTCCTGGCGTCTTTTCCGCAGTCATCGATGTTCATCGCTGCCATTCCATAAGGACATTTCTTGTTCAGATAATTATGCAGACCTTCCGTAATTGACTGTATGGTTTTCACTGTTTGGTAGACATGTTCATTTTGGGAAAGTTCATCAGACGATAACTGTTCCTTGCCAGTACAAGAGTGAGCATACTGAATCTGTTTGACATTGCTGTTGCTCAACTGGCACTGGAATCGATGCTGCCAGAACTCTTCGAACCAAGCATCAGGAATTGGATAATGGTTCCACAGGGTAAGACTCTCATAGAACTTCCTATAATCTGGCATGTCGTGGCTTTCCAGTTTTAAAGTGATGGCATCAAAAGTGGCATCTTTCAGACTGTCCATTACAGTTGGGTTATTACCCCACGTTTCTGTTCCAATCCACATGTACTTGGACAGCACAGTGCTTATCTTGATGGCCTCCACCATATTCTGGACAACTTGATCGTCATCGACCAAAGAAATCACAACAGTCGCGTCCCGATTCAGTCCATTTTGGAGATTTGTAAGGATCTCGTCCCTCTTGCTGTGAGGTTCGACAAGGACCACGTGGGCCAGGCACACGCCAACTTCTTTGGCCTCCTTGGCGAATTGATAATACCCAGAACGGCCAAAATCGGTATTGCTGTAAACGATATTGACGTACATCCAATTGAATTTCCTCAAAATACTCAACAAGGCTTGTATCTGGGACATAGTGGAAGGTGCAGTGTAAAGGATATCATTAAATGCATCTGAATCCATTCTATCAATGGGGCTAGCTATTTGCATAACATTCAAGCTATCAAATATTGGCGAGGTTTCTTTGGATATTTCTGTGCCGTAAGTCATGGCCGCAAGAACGGATTTAGGCTTGATTCTCAAAGCGGTTCCTGCACTATTTTCTTTCGAGAAAAAGCTGTATATCTGATCTTGTCCTCTCTGAGGTCGGTCACAGTAATCGAAAACGAGAGCCCCGATTTCGACCCCTGGCATCAGAGTCGAGTTTTTATTGATTTTATCAATGGCGTAGGCAATTCCGACGAGGTGATGGAACATTCTGTCGTCTCTGAGCTCACCGCAGTCGAAGAAGCTCGCTCCTTTTCTGTGGACTGGCATCATAGCCAAAATAGAGAAATCTTGTTTTGGCACAATTTGTAAAGTGGAGGTGAATTTGTCGATGCTGTCTTTTTTGCAGTTTTTGCAGACAGATTTAATGTCGTACAGGCTTATTTCTTTACCAAATTGATTATATGTACGGATTTTGCTGAAGTTCAAAGATAAACCTTCGTCTGGAGAGTATGTTCCAACCTGTGGAGAAGAGAAATTAGTTAATTATAAAATTGAGAATAAAAAAAATCAATGTTGCAGTATACTGAATGGCCAAAAGAAATACAGATTTTGAATGAATTTCAGTTATTTTTAAAAATTGAAATTAAGTCGAAATATTAATTTAAAAAGCCTTCAAGAATTGCATTTATGAAATGTGATATTTAATTATATCAAATAATATTGTAAATGGGTACTTTTAGACCTTTTTATGTAATTTCAACACAGGACAAAAGTCCAAAACTTAATCGTTATATATAATCATAAAAACATAGTGAAAATTTAAGTTGCGATAGTTTTGATTTTAAAATAAACATATGAAACTATAGTTAAATTGCTGTTTAAAGTAAATGTTTTTAAAAAGTTTCCTATCACCGTAGAAACCTAGGAAAAATATCTATACTTAGCAAGTTAAAAACAAAGTTAAATTGGATAAAATAACGAATATCTAAGTTAATGCGGGCAGTAAAAATAATAAAAAATCGGTTTAACTTCATTATTTTAACTAAATTAAAGTTCTGTTTTGGAGTTCCACGAAGCCTATTAAAATTCCCAATTTTGAACAATGGTTCCAATGACGAGGACAACACTTGCTGTATCCTTTCTCATCACTTCCACGCTACACTAGCAGAGCAGAAATGTTGCTTTATTTTGAATAATTCAGTGTACGGAGAAATAAAAACAATGATAAATCTGATGTTATCCCATACAAACAAAACATTTTTCCATTTAATCTACCATCTTTCCTACTCCGGTGAGTATCTTAGAGTAGGTTTTAGTCGCCCTCTCATTTAGGTATTTAAATCCAAAGGGCTCCAAAATTTACAGAAATTCTAAAGAGCGTATTGGCAAGAATAAATTTGTTATGAATAGTAGAGAGTAGAAATAATGAAGTCACGCATGATGCTTCATAATATAATCAGCATATCTGTTACAAAAGTTCTAACACGTTTGATACTACAAAGAAAGGTCTAACAAGAAAATGAGGGTTTTTTTTTGTCTTGGTTCATCTTATTTATTGTATATCACCCCTTATAGGTGCACAATCATTTAAAAGTAATAGTCTCAGGATCCTGAAACGAAAAATAACTTCGTTCATTATTTATTTTATAACTTCGTTTGAAAATTAACATTTTTTTTAAAAAAAAATCACCGCTCAGATTAGTACCATACAATTTCGTTTCTATTAATTCATCAATTTTATGTCACGATTGGTCGATCTTTGTTTTTCAGGAAATTCCAATCTTCTTTATTATCGAAGACATATAATCGTAATTTCCAATCCTTTTGCACCGAATAATCGAATTACCTTTCCGTTATAAAGATTACGAATTGAACGACCTGACTGATATGAAACGACATTTATATGTTAGGGACGAATAAATGAGAAATGTTTATGAAACGATGCTTTATTGTTGTAACTGATTATTCGAAATTTTTAAAATTTAGCTGAATATGAGATTAAAATTTTTACTATATATTAATCGTTATATAAAGGGCTGTATCCCAATGAATTCTTCAATAGGATTAAGAGTGTGACATGATTGATAGACAATTTAAAAATCAGAAAATAAAAGAAATCTTACATTGACGAACGCATGAGCATTGCTTCCCACTTGTCTGAAATTGAGCACGTCCAGCGTGTTGGCGGAGAACCGCCTGTTAGTGAACTTGAAAAGCTTCCCGTCAGCGCCCGTGAAGGAGTTCTCCCTCGTCAGGTTGAAGAGCAGATCTCTGAGGCGGGGGTCTTCGGCCATCGCGGGGCACAGGCCCCGATCGAGGCCGGGGCATAGGTGTTGTCTCAAAGCTTCCAGCCCCACGCCCACGCTTAGGACGGAATTGATGACTTTCGCGACGCTGGCATCCTGCATGAGGGATATCTCGGCAAGGTTCTGGGATGTTCGGTCGCAGGTGGCGCCATGGCATTTGAATACCTGGAGGAATGAGATAATATATATTTATAGTAGAATGCTTTCATTATGCAATAAGCTGCATAATGAATTATTAATAGCATTAAAATGATTTAAAAAAAAAGGATCGTAAAGCATAATAAAATAATGGCATTTAACATTAGAACTATCAAGACCGCCATTTTGACGGCTTTCAAATTTCAAGCTTAAAATTGTTTGATATAATTTATGTATTATTCTAGAATTTTCAGGTGACTTTTAATGAAATATAAGAAAAATGACATATTCCTATTCAATTTCTACTCAGTCCATTTTAACTTCCGTAATCAGTATGACCTATACCTATTTATACTAAGACCCGTCAAAATGATGTCTTTAACAATTTTAAAGTTTATAATATTTTTTATGGATTATCTATACAATGATAGGCATCAATATGTATTTACATTCATTTAAACATCTTTTTCAGACATTTCCTCGAAAAATTTGAATTGCATTTTTCATATGAAATTATATGAATTGATCCAAAATGATCGGCAGCTGTTATAATGGGATCTGTTTTATTCCGATTACGATTCAGTTTAGAACTAAAAGCTCTAACTGGTAAATGCAATTAGAAATCAATCATTATCAATTATTTTTATTGTTTTTTATTAATAATTAACGAATTATTATCTTAAATGTTATTTTTGTTAAATTATATATTTTTTATTTGCTCAAAGTTACAATGAAAGCCACGATGATCAAAACCCCGTAAATTTGACGGGTGTGGTAAAACTAGGTATACATTTAAAATCAATGTTTTAGCATTAATGATGTTATTTTTTATGTCAGCGTTGCATTATTGGCAAGCAATGTAGCAATGGTCAATTTTATTGCAATTTTTATACAATATAAAAATATTTCTTTCTGGTAATATCTACAAATTATACAAAATAATGAGTACACGAACATTGGAACTCTGCAGAGTAGACTACTTGACCTAACTGGTACAGATTTACTTTAGAGGGAGGAAGTAGATGAGTTAATCACTCATTTACTTTCACTCAGGAGCGATTTTTTAACCTTTGATTACAACTTTAATTAATTAAAAAATTCAGATTTTGACGTGTTCTCTCGATAACCAGAGAAAATATTACTGCAAATAACTAATTTTTCCATGGTTTTAAAATTTTAAAAAAATTGCAAACTTCAAAGATACTATTTTAATTCTCATGTACGCTTTCCATGAATTTTGGAGATAAAAAAAATTGTTTTGTTTGACTTTCAACAATAAACTTTATAGTTGCAACAGTTTTCAAAAGTCTTTTTATTGTTTAATTGCTTGATCTTTTCCCGTAGTTGAAAGCGAAGGAGAAAGGTTTGTGAAATTTACATAAAGAGTAAGGAGAAGAAACTACGGTACCACAAAAGTTGAAAAATAGGGGAAAAAAAAAAAACGGCAATCATGCTTAATAACAGCACTATGATGCCTTAGGATTTTATTCCATTATGATATTTCATGGCACGATAAAAACAGGTATAAGGTTATTAAAATAACAAGGATAATGCCTCTTACTATAGAACGCTTCAAAATGTTCCGTTGAAGCAATTAAAAACATCGTATCATGCATAAAATATTCGATTGCAATTAACTTAATTAACCTCTTAACCGGGTAATTAACTCATATTCAATTCGTTTTGCATTGAAATATTTCATCATACCCAGTTAACAGATTAATTTACCTGGTGAACAAGCTGGTCGCCAAATGCGGCAAGAAAAGAATACTGTCCATGAGATTAACTTATTTACATTGAAATTGAAAGCTATTATTCTCTGGAATTTTTCTTATTAATTTGCTAAGATAAAATCATACCAATGAACCTATCTAGTTGGTCAACTCAACAAGTTTCAAAACTGATTTGAAGAACATAAGAAAATCATGGATGGTTCCTCACCACCATTTCGCCTAGGTGCGTTAACATAATATGCTGTCAAAATTTTTACAACTGCAAAATTAATTCACGTGGTCCCAAATGGTAGATGTGTGTGTGTGTGGTGGGGAGGGGAGGTGGGGTAGTGTGAACGAAAGTTTATTTAAATAAAAACTCCAGTCAGATTAAATAATAGAGTTTAAATGGAAAATGCACAAAATTAGTGAAAAGGTAGATTTTGAAGAATATTAAATCCAAAATTTTCCTAGAATTGTAACGTTAAAAGCATTTTTGAATTACTTAACTTAAAAACTTTACCAAAATAGATCCAAAACCTGAAAAAATCACAGTCTTAAATAATTGCAATAAGCAATATAAAGCATCTTACATATTTAAACACCATCGCATGGTCCAGCAACTAGAATCGTTGAGATTCTAATTTAGTGGCACGGGACTTGCAGGAAAAGAAAAAACAAGCCGTGCCCGTTGGGGGACACATTAGAAAAATAACTCTACAGCCGAAAAAAAAAAGTTCCATCGTCGCATTGGGACTTAGGGAAGATATATACAAGGTCTGAAGGTAATTCTTTGTTACTAAACGAACGCTTAGAAAAGGTAAACAATAAAAAGAATAATAAGAAATTAATGCCAAGAAAGCAAATATATAACGCGTACAATAAAAGGAATAGAAATAAATAAAAATAACAGAAACAAACTGTTACAAAAAGAATCGGGTAAATGGAGTGTTTGTTGTAGTCTTGTGCTCTAATGGCCAAAGAATAGAGATAGACAAAGACAGTCAGTAGGATAAATGGGGTGGTTAAATGACTATAAGAAAAGGTTTGTAAAATCGAATGCCGAAAAATACCAGGTAAAGGAGGAAGAAAAACCTAATGTCCCATGGGAACTCCTCCCTATCCACCCCCTCCCCCAATTCATTTACAGAAGAAACAGTCCATGGGATAACCTCATTAATGTTTTTTAGTAAAGTCAGTGATGTAATGTTCACTTTTTGTAGAAAGTAGCCAATGAATTGTTGAATGCAATTTCAGGACAACTGACAACCCGACTACAGATATTATTTAAAACTGGGTTAAAGATAGATAGATACCTGCTCCCAGTAGTCTCTGAACCAAGGATTGCGAGAATTATTTTTCGGATTGAGGCTGCTGAAGTATTGCTTGAAGGGAAAGACTGTAGAATATCCAGGCTGCATCATCACGGCTCCTAATGACACCAGAGGGTACTTGTGGAAAGCATCCATACTTTCGAAAGTGACCCATACGAAATCTCCGATTTCCATTCGACCGGCGTCCAGCTCTTCTCTGACGGCCGCAAACAACTCTGATGAATCATTATTGTTGAGGAACAACACGATAACTCTGAAAGTAGAGAACATTTTCAGGTATAAATACTACTTGTAGAATATATGGTACATTATAAAAGGGTTTTCATCAGTGTAAAATACATATATGTTTGGTGAATGTTGTCATAATTTCAATTGTACTTCGGTTATACAAAAGATCAAATTTGATGCCCACATAATTGAGTATAAATGAAATGCTAATTTACAAAAAATATTATACAAGGGGAATTTCTTTTGAACTTCCAGTGGGCCATAAAAAAAAAAGAAGAGTGGAGAACAAAATGAATTTATTATCAAAAATTCAGACAGCAGAGCAGAATAGACTTCGTCTGAACGGATTTCGTTCAGAGTTTGTATGATGTAAAGTGTACTGATTTGGAGTAGAGATCATATAATTATATCAAATTTCATCTTTTTTAGATCAAAGCGTTTTTGAAGTATCTTGTTTACAGACAGACAGACAGACAAACATATTTCAAAAATATAATTTCCGAAAACAGGGGGTCTAAAACGTCTTTTGAAGTCTTGGTTCGAGGTTGCAAATTCCGTGTACGAGAAAATTAAAAAAAAAAGCAGTCTGAAAATGTTGAGTTTTATTATGCTATTAGATGATAGAAATAATTAGGAACTAATGTTCAGACAATTTATACAAAGACTTTGACATAAATGAACGTTGATAAAGAAAAAGAAATAAAAATAAAAACACCATAAAACTGTCCTTGCTGATACAAAATTAAAGGACATTACACTCAATTTTATCTACTATAGAATACAGTTTTGATTAATATCTAAATACATATAAAAATGCAATTATTATCCCAATAATTATCTTTCATATCGAGCTATGAATGGCCTTAATCTGGCTCTGCTTGTGCAAACATACAGGCTTATCTATTAGCCGTCTATGTCATCGGTTTCAGTCGTGCCAGAGTCTAATATACCTCAAGCCGGGTCTACAAACCAAAAAAGTTCTTTTGTCCATTTGGTGGAATTGGAAAGGTGTAATTTTCTACGAGCTCCTTTCTCAAGGTGAAACAATAAATTTTTGAAAGCTGCCATAGCAAAAAAACGACCAGAGTTACTGAAACGACGAGACGTTGTTTTTCATCATGACATTGCGAGCCTACATATTGCATTAATCGTAAGAGAGAAACTCTTACAGTTTGATTGGGATGTTTTACAGCATCCTGCATACTCTCCAGAACTCGCTCCATCTGATTACTTCTTTCTGTTCTTAAAAAAATTCTCATCGCGATAAGCTCTTTAAAACCATCAGTGAAATAAACGCGCACCTCGAGGATTATTTCTTGTCCAAAACACAATTTTGGAAAGAAAGCATAATGAGGCGTCCTGAGAAATGGAAGAAGGTAATAGATCAAAAGGGTTGTTATATAACAAAATAAAAAATATCTTAAACAGTAAATATTGTGTATTCATTTCATACTAGAAATAGGAAAGAAACTAATGGGACACCCTAATAATATGTATCTTCATAAAGTAAGGGATTGTATAAAACTTTATAAATTTTTTAAAACCGTAGTTCAAAAAAACGTATAACATACTTTTAGATTTTAAAAAACTGTACAGAGCATATGGTGTAATAGTTCAGTTTTCATGAGAATAAAGTATAAAAGATTAGTAAATTTCAAACATTAAATAATACTTAAGGGGCTTCAGGATTCTTAAGCTTTAAATTTTTCAGTTTTTTTTTTTTTTTTGAAAATATATGTTATACATCTTTTCTGAACATTTTGGTACGAAAATTTTAACGATACTATCAAAACTCCCAGAGTTATCGAGAAGAAAAAAAAAACTATAACAACACCGATTAAATATTAACAGAAACTTTCTCTGCCAGAATGTCAGATGACATACAACCGCAACATTCTTTAATGCATAATAAGGACAAAGAAAAAAACTTTAAAATTTTAAAAGAAATAGAACAATTTAAGCTAACTAGGAGCAATGCCTACGCTTTTGGTGGTTTTTAATATGCATTACTTTGCTCAAATTCTTTTTTTACTATTTTTTACTTTAATGTCATTTTTCTCAAAAAAAAAAAAAAAAAAAAAAAAAAAGAAAAGAACCCTGTTCTAACTACATATTCTATTAACACTACATACCCTTCTTAAACACTGCATATCCTACTAATATAAAATTCCATGCACATGCTCAAAATAAATTCCTCTGTGACTTATACATCAATTTTTAGATAAATTATTGATAGAAATTTTTTTAAATTGAATTTCAATTAAATTTTCCTTAAAATATCAATTTTTTTTAAAAAAAATATTTTAAAAATAATTTTCTCAAAAAGTTTTATAAAACAAAAGTAACAGTTTACGCTAACTAAAGGTATTTCTTCTGATTCTGAGGCTTTTTAATATATATATATATATATAATTGTATTCAAATTCTCTTTTATTATTATTTTTTAACTTTAATGTCATTTTTCTTAAAACTAAAAAAGGAAACTTGTGCGCAGGATATTTCAATAACCACTGAGCCAATTAATTTGAAATTTAATGCACATGCTCAAAACGAGTTCTTCTTTGACTAATACATCAATTCAAATAAAATAATTTACAAAAATTTTAATTAGAATCTTTTCTTAAAATTTTTTTAAAAATTAGATTTTAAAAATCTTTATTTCAAAAAGTTTTATAAAAAAATGTATAACATGAAAATTGAAAATTTTTCTGTAAATTAATATACGTTTTGTAAATTCTGACCAATTTTTAAATTCGGAATCCTGCGCGGAGTAAAATACAGATTTTTAAGTTTTTGAAAAATATCCAATTTATATTTCTTTATGACTTTTTAATTTTTTTTCTTGAAATTATATGAAAACATGAGAAATAATACAATTAAATATGAATATTCTATAGTTAAATTTTGAAATTTCCAAATCGTTTAACTTATAAATCAAATGGGTAGAAAAAAAAAATGGTTTTCTGCTTCCATAGTTAATTGTTAAGAGTCCCGAGAGACATTTTTTTTCTTCACAATATTCCTATAAATTTATATGTAATTTTACTATCAATGTATACTTAATTTAAAGTATATATTTCAATATATTTCTTATAAATTATGTTGAAATGCAAACATTAAATTACAATAAAATAAGTTCAAATTATACAAAAAAAAAAAAAAATCTAAAAACAATTATTAAAAAGTCGGTAAAAACTCAATATAAAAACTTTTTTTTCGATATATATTAAAAAATTCTTTAAAATATTGCAAAATATATATAAAAATAAAGAATATTTTAGAATTTAAATTGAGTTTTTAAAATGACAATGCCTTGATCTCAAATTCTAGCAAAATATTTGTTTGTTGAAAAGTTTATAGGAATATAAGAATATATATTGACTTCTTAGACAAAACAGTAAAAACAACAACAATAGAATGAGTTTAATTTAACCAAAAAAGCGAAATTTCATTATTCTGTAAGTAGGATGTAGGGCAATAATGGTTAATTATTAATTCTAAGTTTAAAACAATTAAATGAACCAAAACTCCGAATTTAAAATAGCAAAATTTTACCTTGCGCCTTCTTTTTGCTTGTCCTGCAGTTTACTAATTAAAATTTTCATAGCCGCCTTGGGGAAAGACGGAGATATCTTCTCTTCCACAGCAAAAGTCACTTCTCTTGCCTGTGCCTTGACCTTGAAAGACTTGAAGAGATCCATTTCCTTCCAAGCCACGTCCGAATACAAAACAGAAACATAATCCCACTTGAAGTGTTTCAGCATATCAACAAGTGCTCCAGCCCTTATGTCGTTGGGTAGGGATGGCCTAAGAAGTGAAGGGTATTTCTGCATATCGTTGAAACTGGTGGATGTAACCCTCGGTGCCAGGGTCATCATCTTAAACGGCATCGCCACGTCGATAATGGGTTGAATCACATTATCAGTCTGCGTGGCCACGAGCCCCAAAATCTGGTTCACGCTGGGCAACTTGTGCATCGGAGCAGTGGAAGACAGGGAACTGCTGAAGAAGTTGGCAACATCCCGAGCCGCCTTTTCCTTACTGCTGCAGGTGTCGAAGATAATGGCCCCTAGATTGATGCCAGGCAAAATCTGAGGATTACTATTGATTTGGTCCAGGGCCCACAGGAAGGCTTCCAGGGTCTGGAGTCCTGAGGTCGTGACTGTTGAACCGCAGGTTAGAGGATTGGAAGATGAGTCGTGGATGTCCACCGACGTTGCCAAATACAAGTGATCCTTTGAGTCTAAAATGACAAAATCAGTTGGCCGTTTCTCGCACACACCGCAGTCGGACAGGCACTCGGACGTCATTTTGTCCACGGTGATCTCTTCGCCGTCGGAATTATACACGACGATTTCAGCTAGGTTGTTCAGATGAGTGTCGTAGGTTCCGACCTGAAATATGAATTAAATACAATTAGAATATCTTCTTATATTTTATTTAAAAACACATAAAATTTCATTTCTTCATCAGTTGCGAATTTCCAAGGGTTACTAAACCAAAGTTGGGGGTGGGGTGGGGGTTCAGATAGATCGATTAAAATCAAATTACTTGTCTATTTGTAAAAAAAAAAGTTGAGAAAAAAACATTAATTCTATGAATTATAAATCAATATGATAATACTACCCAAATTAGAAATAAATATTAAGTTTAAATGCAAAAATAAATTAAATGGAATAAAAAGGAAGGAAGTAATGAATCCGGTCCGAAAACTTTTTAAAGGGTCATTCTCAGGTAGGGATTCAAACCAGGAATTTTTTTCTGTGAGGGGTCTGACTTTCGTTCAAGTATTGACCCCTCGTGACCCGAAAATCCCATGAAATTGAGGTTTTTGAAGCTAAGAATTAATAACAATAAATCAAAGACAATAAATTACATAATAATAATAAGCAAAATATTATTTCAATATTCAAATCTAAACAAGACTATAACAAAATTGAATCAAACTAAACTCCATTAAAACCAATAAATAAAAAACATCAATAAAATATGAAAGCAAAGAACATATAGTTTGAAAATAAATACTCCAAAACCTTTTATGAATAAAATTAAATCTAGCATTGCAGACCATAATATTAAACTAAATTCTACTTTCCCGCGTTTAAAGCAAAATACGAATACAACGTTTGGTCAAAGTGCCTCGCCACAATGAGAAATAAATTGAACGATTTCAGCGCCATCTATTGAGTTGAAAAACCAAAGAGAATAAACTAGAAAGCAACTTTTTTTTTATTTTTTTTACAGCCTTTAGTTGTTAAAAAAATAGA
Source organism: Argiope bruennichi (assembly GCF_947563725.1). Lineage (NCBI taxonomy): Eukaryota > Metazoa > Arthropoda > Arachnida > Araneae > Araneidae > Argiope > Argiope bruennichi. Next base: position 44,575,930 of record NC_079158.1, read on the forward strand.
ATATATGTTAGAAAAGAGATAAAACTTCTCTTATTAAGATTTCTATTTTTCAAAAATTTTGGGGAAAATCATAAAAGTTAAGTTTTTAGTACGATTAGCTTCAATATAAGAAATGTTATTACAAATTTTTTTAATCCAATTAAATTATGAGAAAATCAAATTCTTTAAAATTTTAGAGTTTAAATTAGAATGGTAATTACTAAGTTTAATTACTCTGAAGTTATATTTATCCATTTTATCGTAAATACCTAAGAAAGTTTTTCCATTAGAAATTTCTATTTTTAAATCTAGATAGGTAGCTTTGTGTTAACTTTTGTTCGTTACAGTTAAACGTAAATCGTATGGACAACAATCCAACATTAACATATCTATGTTTAATAAAAGTGAATCATCAATATATCTCAAACCGTTTATTAAAATATATTTAATAATTTTCTCGTAATAATGTAGGAAAATATTGGTTAAAGCACTTGAAAAAGCTGTTCCCATTGGAATTCCCTTCTGTTGTTTATAAGAATTATTTGGTTGATAATTTCTTCTACATGAATTTCATTTCCATATAAATGTTCTCTAATTTTTATAAATTTTTAAAATTTAGTTTTAAGACACTCTCACCAACAATGATTTTTTTTATGATGAAATTAAAATTAATTTCATTATTGCATCAAATCATTCAGCCGTGTGCTTTCATCAATATTAAAATTAAGAAAAAAGAATTTTTTTCATTGGGCATTTATTCCGAAGTAAGAGTTGCATTTCCGTTATTTTTTTTTTCAGAATATATGCATCTTAATTTAATGTACAGAGATTCCATTAAATTCATATTTTTCAATCTTAACAAATAAAACGGTGAGATTTTAAATAAATACATTGCATATTAATAGTTTAACAGACTAGAAAACCAATATGCCAAAGGGACAAACTGATCGCCAAAAGCAGCTTTAAAAATGAAAAAAAAAAAAAAAAAAAAAAAAAAAAAAAAAAAAAGACACGGTAATAAGGCAACATAATACGCTGCTAATTTACTGCAACAATGATTCATTAAATTGTTACAAATGAAGTATTAAAGAAATCTTTCGCTTTTTAGCAATTAGCATAAATTCGTTGTAAGCACTATTAAAAAAAATCTCTTTCAACTATATAAAAGAAAAAAAATCTCTACTGAGATTGTAAAATTTCCAATTAGGAAGAGTTATTAGTAAGATTTAAGATACGTTGCTTTTAATTAGAAAAAGGTAAGCACTTATCTCTGAAGCAAAAAACTCAGGTAACTCTAATCTTATCGATCTAATGAAGTATTTCAAAGGTAAATTTTAATCTTTTAAATAAAAAGACTCTGCATGCACATGGATTAAATCTTGAGAGTATTTAATTCTAATGGGGAAAAAATCAGCGAATGCAGCCTTAGTAGGAATAAATGATGTTTGTAGTATTACAAGATTGTTAAAAGGAAAATGAGTTCAGTACTTAAGATATTAAATAAAAACGGACACTGAGATTATAATGCTTAATGAGAAATTTCTTTTAATTCTAACATTAGGAAAACCAAAGAGAAATCTCGCTTAAATAAATAAAATTAAGTTTAGTACTAAACCTAAAATAAATATTAAAAGCAAAAAATTGAAAAAAAATTTTATGTTTTAACTAGAAATAAAAACAACGGACTAAAAATTTTAACTACGGAAAACTAAAGACAAAAGTGATAAATGGAAAAGATTTAAAATGGAGAAGAAAATAGAGGCAATCTTCGAACTTTCACAATCATATATTGATTAAAAAAAATGTTCTGCCCAATCCCAAAGTCATTAGGAACGGTTAAGAGCCTTCTGTCACCTTGAAAACAATGTGGTATGGTGAAGCTCAAATAGTTTAACTGCTATCTGGGATATTTCAAAATTACGAGACCCATCTTCAAGCAAAGAATCTCATGGAGTATGCAGTCTGAAGTGCAAGGAACCAGCTGAGTAAATAAAAATTGATTTCAAAAGTACGAGACCCATCTTCAATCAAAGAATCTCATGGAGTATGCAGTCTGAAGTGCAAGGAACCAGCTGAGTAAATAAAAAATTGATTTCAAAAGTACGAGACCCATCTTCAATCAAAGAATCTCATGGAGTATGCAGTCTGAAGTGCAAGGAACCAGCTGAGTAAATAAAAAATTGATTTCAAAAGTACGAGACCCATCTTCAATCAAAGAATCTCATGGAGTATGCAGTCTGAAGTGCAAGGAACCAGCTGAGTAAATAAAAAATTGATTTCAAAAGTACGAGACCCATCTTCAATCAAAGAATCTCATGGAGTATGCAGTCTGAAGTGCAAGGAACCAGCTGAGTAAATAAAAAATTGATTTCAAAAGTACGAGACCCATCTTCAATCAAAGAATCTCATGGAGTATGCAGTCTGAAGTGCAAGGAACCAGCTGAGTAAATAAAAAATTGATTTCAAAAGTACGAGACCCATCTTCAATCAAAGAATCTCATGGAGTATGCAGTCTGAAGTGCAAGGAACCAGCTGAGTAAATAAAAAATTGATTTCAAAAGTACGAGACCCATCTTCAATCAAAGAATCTCATGGAGTATGCAGTCTGAAGTGCAAGGAACCAGCTGAGTAAATAAAAAATTGATTTCAAAAGTACGAGACCCATCTTCAATCAAAGAATCTCATGGAGTATGCAGTCTGAAGTGCAAGGAACCAGCTGAGTAAATAAAAAATTGATTTCAAAAGTACGAGACCCATCTTCAATCAAAGAATCTCATGGAGTATGCAGTCTGAAGTGCAAGGAACCAGCTGAGTAAATAAAAAATTGATTTTAAAAGTACGAGACCCATCTTCAATCAAAGAATCTCATGGAGTATGCAGTCTGAAGTGCAAGGAACCAGCTGAGTAAATAAAAAATTGATTTCAAAAGTACGAGACCCATCTTCAATCAAAGAATCTCATGGAGTATGCAGTCTGAAGTGCAAGGAACCAGCTGAGTAAATAAAAAATTGATTTCAAAAGTACGAGACCCATCTTCAATCAAAGAATCTCATGGAGTATGCAGTCTGAAGTGCAAGGAACCAGCTGAGTAAATAAAAAATTGATTTCAAAAGTACGAGACCCATCTTCAATCAAAGAATCTCATGGAGTATGCAGTCTGAAGTGCAAGGAACCAGCTGAGTAAATAAAAAATTGATTTCAAAAGTACGAGACCCATCTTCAATCAAAGAATCTCATGGAGTATGCAGTCTGAAGTGCAAGGAACCAGCTGAGTAAATAAAAAATTGATTTCAAAAGTACGAGACCCATCTTCAATCAAAGAATCTCATGGAGTATGCAGTCTGAAGTGCAAGGAACCAGCTGAGTAAATAAAAAATTGATTTCAAAAGTACGAGACCCATCTTCAATCAAAGAATCTCATGGAGTATGCAGTCTGAAGTGCAAGGAACCAGCTGAGTAAATAAAAAATTGATTTCAAAAGTACGAGACCCATCTTCAATCAAAGAATCTCATGGAGTATGCAGTCTGAAGTGCAAGGAACCAGCTGAGTAAATAAAAAATTGATTTCAAAAGTACGAGACCCATCTTCAATCAAAGAATCTCATGGAGTATGCAGTCTGAAGTGCAAGGAACCAGCTGAGTAAATAAAAAATTGATTTCAAAAGTACGAGACCCATCTTCAATCAAAGAATCTCATGGAGTATGCAGTCTGAAGTGCAAGGAACCAGCTGAGTAAATAAAAAATTGATTTTAAAATTACGAGACCCATCTTCAATCAAAGAATCTCATGGACTATGCAGTCTGAAGTGCAAGGAACCAGCTGAGTAAATAAAAATTGATTTTAAAATTACGAGACCCATCTTCAATCAAAGAATCTCATGGAGTATGCAGTCTGAAGTGCAAGGAACCAGCTTAGTAAATAAAAATTGATTTCAAAATTACGAGACCCATCTTCAATCAAAGAATCTCATGGTGTATGCAGTCTGAAGTGCAAGGAACCAGCTTAGTAAATAAAAATTGATTTCAAAATTACGAGACCCATCTTCAATCAAAGAATCTCATGGAGTATGCAGTCTGAAGTGCAAGGAACCAGCTTAGTAAATAAAAATTGATTTTTCATCCAATTCTATTCAAAGCAAAGTTGAAATGAATGTGGTTTACTACGACGTCGAGAGTAGAAATTATTTATTTCCTGAAAGCTTCGATTAGCAAAATTATATCTAATAATCATCCATGTATCATATATTCTCTTTTGATATGAAAATTGAAATAGATATTCACAGCAAAAATAAAATTTATTTATTTACAACGTTCTTTAAAGTTCCTTTAACTTATATGACTCGCATAAAAAAAAATGATATCATAAACATAATGGAAACACCATTGTATTAAAAACATCCCTTCTGACACCCCCCCCCCCAAAAAAAAAAACAATGAATAAATATCTAAAATCGCACAATTGTTTATATATTCCCGACAGATCTAGGCATAATTCTCAGCATAGCGATACACTTCTACCTATATATTTTTTTCATAAACATTTTCCCAAAGTGGAATAAAGGGCCTGGGACTTTAACTTAAAACAACTGCCTTCATCCCAGGAAGGAACATATATCTCGTAAGCAATAAAAGAATTTATGGGAACTCATAGAAAACTATGTAAGCGGAAATTATACGCTCAGTCCCAGGACAGAAGTGGGTCGTAATCGAACTAGGATTGCAGTTTTAGGAGTCAGGATCGACTGTTAATAAAATATCTCTTAAAGGATTGGAGGGGGAATTTATGTGGGGAGTTCACGCCTCAAGAAAGTGAGAAATGTATATTGAGCAGTAAAGTAAGTTAGGGCGCCTTTCCGAGGGATTTGCTTAGTATAACGAGGACCGGAAGGGGGGGGGGAGTAAAGAAGAAAGAGGGGGAGGGTATCCATACTTGTGTTCCTTAAATGTAAAGATAATATTTTTGAGGAAACAAGTTTTTTTAGAATTTGATATGAGTTATAGATTTTCATGCGGAATGGACTAAAGTATTGTTGAAGTGTATGGATCAGCAGATTAGTGAGTCTGCCGATAATTATTGTGGGATAAGATATTAAAAAGGGATTAATATTATCAGGGTTAGCAGAATTGGTTATGTGACGGTTTTATACAATGAAATATTTGTATTCGTAATGCTAATGTAATAAAGACAATTTTTAAGGCGAAACTTTGTTAGTAATCTAAATGCTAGAATCTCTTCTCATTTCTTAAAGACATTTTCTATTTTAAAGTCTTCAATAAGAATAATTAATTCAAGAAATGGATTTTTTTTTCTTTAGATTTATTATAGGCGATGTCATTTGCAGTATATCCATATGTTAGTACCTATATCAATTTGCATATTACATTTTGAAAAGTATTGTTGTCCAATGGCGTACAGGTTGCGCCATTTTACAAAATTAATCATTTAATTGATGATTAATTTCTGAAAACGATATAAATATTTAAAAAAAAGTATTACTATTGTTACGACATTTCCGGGGTTCGTTTGGATAGTGGAAGTTATATGGTGTGGAGAACGCTCAATCAGCAAGCGGCAGTAGAAAATGAAACAACAACGTTTATTTACACGAAGACACACAGGACAGCACAAAGACGACACCTAAATACAGCACAGAAGACGATTATCTTCAGCCGAGACGTGCAGCATACAACAAGACTCTACTGCAGACAGTAGCGCACAGCTTAGTTCAGCACTAGCTTGACTCCGCTTATTCCTGGAAGATCGGTTCTTCACCGTCGATCTCGACTACTCTACTCAATTCACGACGACCCCGGCAGCTCCTTTTATAGGTCTCAGGAGGCGGGGCTAGAAGCCTCTCAACCAATCAGAAACGTTCGAGGCGTATCTCGGCTCCTACTGGACGGATCGGGAAAATTCTCGATGTTTCGGGTATAATCTATTTTGGCGCTAAATTCGCCAAGTTTGTCGCCAAGCTCTGGGACCTCCTATGGAACCAACTATGCTGGGAAGCCGCATCACAGATTCGTAACACTATTAAGGGTTGGGTGATACTGTATCAGCATGGTACTTTGTATCAGATACACACAAAGTACTACTCGTTTCAGTTTCCTGGAACGAATATTTTTCGACAGTTCTATCTCACTATGGGGTGAGACTCGGAAGGATATACGCCTTTCCGGAATTTATTTAAAAGTGGTTAAAGGTAAACATCTTCTCCTTTCATTTTTCTTCTCACCCCTATTTTGTCGAAATAAGCGCATGCGTCAGATTAGATAGCTGACAAGTAAAAAAAAGGAATCCTTATCATTGATAAAATGCTTGTGAAATAATATAAATAAAAAAATTAATAATTTAGATGATTAAGCAATAAACAATTTTAATAATAAAAAATTTAAAAATTATTAAAAAATTTAAAATTTAATTAAATTTAGTATAAACAATTTTAATACTGAAATAATATTTTAAAAAATAATTTCAGTAATTGAATACTAATTAATTTGAATAAACATAATAATAATCAAATTATTAAAAATTGCAAATTTTTTACTAATTTCAATAAGTATTCAATTTTTAGTCAACTAACAGCAAAAAGCATTTCAAAATTGACAGCACAATAGGATTGGCTGATATTATATCACTTTGTATCAGGTACACAACCTGGTATAGATTAAGAATATCAGGTACTCAGTAACAATTTTTTGAGCTTTGATTGATAACGACTGGTAATCTCTTCGACTTTATTCGCTTTTAATAGGATGATACTATCAAAACGAATATATATACTGGTTCGCATCTTACTTCGGCGAGCATGTGTATATATATTTCATCCCGAGTCATTAATACCTTCTACTCCATGTAACGGTGCACATATCACTGAAGAATACTCGACTTCCCTTATACAGTATCAACAAAGCCCCTCCTCTTATCACGCATTCGTCAATCACTGTCAAAACCAAGACCGCTGGCACATCGTCATCAATATCCTTTCCGAAGAAGTGATATCCAATTCGGAGTCATATATGTATCAGTATTTCCTGACGCAAGAGCGAGAGCCGATACTCACTCAGTATTCAGTTTCATTCCGATAGGAAAAGAATCAGTTATTAACCCTCTAACTGCGTAATTTTTTAAAACGATGTTTCCAAATAAGTTAAAATATTTTTCAAGCAAAGTGAACTGATACTATATGTTGCATGATAATAATATATAATAAAAATCTGTAAACGTAAAAATAAACACCCTAAATTGCTAAAAAAGCGGGATGCAATAGAAAATGGACTGATTGCCAATAATCGCGGTAATCGCGAGATAAGCAGCAGGAGGGTTAATTGTTTCGAGTGCAAAAGGATCAGGATAATTAGTATCAGTATCAACCTGATTCAGAAACACCGGGTATCAGCCGCAATCTAATAAAAAATTAATGTAATGCAAATGAAAGTATAAATGCAATAAAATAAACTCAAAACATTACAGTTCAAAAAAATAGAAATATGTTTTTATCCAGAACACACTAAAGTACCGAGCTTCAAAATCCAAGTATATCAGAAAGTAAGTGAAAAAAAAGAAACGATTAAAATTCTTTCTTTACAGACATGAAACAAGTCCAGTTAAATAAAAGTCTATAAAAATATGCTTCATAAATTCTTTTTCAATTCAAGTATTTCAGGTTAAATAGCGGGAAGCCACTATTGGGATATTGTTTTGAACAATACAGAATCGGTTTTGTCATGCAAAATTTTGGGAAATCAGTAACAGCCATTAGCGACATCTGCTCTGAATGACAGTTTAATGCATCAAACTAGCCTTCGGAACTGAACTATTATTGGAACGGATAAGCACTTATGGAACTTCGACAGACTTCAGAATAGAATCTTGGCACGGATTCAGCTTGGAGTCAGTTACGTATCCATTGCCAATAACGGATAATATAGAACAGAGCATTAGAAGATTTAAAGCTATTTCTAATAGGAAGAATAAAAACGGTTTTTAGGAATTAGAAAGAAATTTAATCCTTATTTGTTACAAATGTTTGATTCTAAAAATAAACTTTTTAGATAAAAAATAAAGCTTATTATAAAAAAAATTGAGAACTGATTATCACTTATTGAAAAAAGGCGAAATAATATAACTGTCTTTCTATTAAATAAAAATCAAAACGATGAATGATTTATTAAGCATTACTTTGAATAATAAAATACAGTAGTTAAAATATTTATTACTGTATAAAAATGAATCAAATCATTTATTTCTTTTAGTGGTGAATTAACATATGCATTTTTAAATGCAAAGTTTGTAAAAAAGAATTTTGATTACCAAACAGTTAACAGTTAGCAATTTTGGATTATTTGAAATTTAAAAGTCTGCGGTTAAAATGATGTGTTCAATGCTAAACTGAAACTGGAGCAGGAAAAAAAAAAGAATACTAATTATTTTATTATTAGTAAATGCTTCATTTTAAATTCATATCAATAAAAAATTATTTCATTAAAAATATAATTTTGTTTTCTTAATTACATAGAGATGATTGATAATTAAAATAATTTTTTAATTAAATGTAAAATTAAAAAGGGAAATTGTAAATAAAGCAGAAGAATATATTTATTAAAAATAATTTTTAAAAACATACTTTTATTAATGTATTAAAAAGTATTGCTGCTTTTTAGTCTTTAATATATAATTAATTCCTACACATATCGGGAAGGTGTATTAATTTAAAGAAAAAATATATTTGCAAGAAAATATATATTCAGCATTAAAACGCATTAGGTCGTATTGTTGTTAACTTCATATCAAAGCATTATCACGTGGCTTTAGTAAGTGTTACCTAATTAGCACAATATATTGTACGATATCTCCACGAGGTTATCCGATATTTTGAATAACAGCAAATGTCGTAAAGATATCGTAACCATATTGTTGGGTATTTTGTACTGATAGAATATTCTGCTAAGTGTAAAAGGCATCATTTAAATATGTCGAATCTTGAGGCAACAAAACAAAGTTTGTGGGTAGTTTTGCCTTTTAAGAAAAACGTTTTCTTCTGAAAACAATTTGTGTTGAGAGTCAACGAATGCTATCAGAAACATAAGGTGATTAAGTTCCTGAGATTTCAGCATATGAGTATCGATTCAATAAAAAAGGGAACTTTTGATTTGGAACATGAATAGCATCTAGAGTAGAGGAAAAAGTTTAAAAACGAAGAAATATCAAATTGACGAAACAGAACCAAACACTGAAGCAAAAACAGCACGCAAAAAGAATCAAAGTGATTTTATAGAACGAAAACAATTGTCTCGTGTAGCGAAACCTATTTAAAGAAATCATACAAGCCTCATTCTCTATGTATTAAGTGTTTTTTTCAATAGATGGCATATGGTTTGTCTAAATTAATTTCCTTCATTTCTAAGAGAATATTTCGTAAAGAATTGTTCGCTTTAATTCTTGCGAAGAAGAAATTCTCGTTTTAATTCTTATGAAGATTACAAAAATGAATTTTGTATAGCTTCTAAAAATGCATCGTTCTTCCAACGAGAAACAAACCTACCACAAAAAAAAGTATTGGTATTACACTATTTTAAACCACCAGTTTGTAACAGGATTTCCCCACATAGCTTTATTTTTACCTTAAAAAAAAAAACACTTAAAATCAATGCACATCTCAAAATTATGGTCTTTTGAAATCAATGATTTTCAAATTCGCTAATAGATGGTGCCACAAGTATGAAATCATGCGCCCACGAGTATCAATCGATTAACTGAAAATCAAGTTTTGAAAAGATTAAAATAGTGCATTCTCATAGAGCACACAGGTGTGGAAACTTTTAAAACTCTACTACGTCACAAACTACTTTTAAAAAGTTGCACCTTGACAAACTTAAAACGAATAAAGGCGTATAAATAAATTAAAAATTAATATTAACAAATGCAATATATCGATTGAAAAAAACTAATACTGAGAATACCAAAAACAAATGAAGCCAATAAATTGGGTTCTTTTAAAATGTATTAAATCACTCACCTTTTGGTACACAAAGTTCTTGCCAGCAGCTCTTCTAAAATTAAAGATTTCTATGGGCAAGTTTCCATACCCCTGTTTGGTGAAAGCGAACATTTCTCCTTTGGCGTCCAGCCTTGACGAAGCCGTTTCTCGAATGTAATTGAACAAATGCTCACGCAGTTGTGGAGTCTGAAGCATTTTCGGGCACAAACCCGGTTCTGGATGACAAAGTTCATTCCTCAACCTTGCCAGTCCAGCTGATATCGCCAACAAACCTTGAATCATATTCACAGTACTTGAAGATGGCGCATACTCAACTGGCGAACTATGAGTATCACAGGTGCGATCTGTGCACTCTCTCCTTTGCTCCCAAAGTTCATGGAACCAAGGATTTCGTCTGTTACTATCGGGATGTAGTCTCTGGTAATATGTGGCAAAGTCCTCAACTTCACCTTGTTGAGTTTTCAATACTATTACTCCAGTAGCTTCGTTTTCAAATTCCTTGAAAGACTGTAAGTTGACTATCCAATCTCCACTGGATATGATCACCAGGTCTCCTCTGCTTATTTGACCAGCCATCACAGCTCTGTGAACACCTTTTAAGAACGCTCTGGTGCTTTTCTCATTGGTCCACATCACCACAGCTCTGGCACCTTTGTTCTTGGCAGAGACCACCTGTTTAACAAGATTGTCTATCTCAACATCTGAGGCTACAGTCGATGTTGTCAACTCAACAGCTATACAGATTTCACTCTCTTTAATGTATGACTTGAAAGTTTCCAACATAATGTTGCTCCGACGGTCACTGTCATGTATTGCGATCACGTAATTCCAACCAAGGTATTGCAAAATATCAACTGTTGCCTTTGTCTTCTTTTCGAAAGGTATAGCCACCTGTAGATGGTGTTTATTCATACCTTTTTGAAGGATGGAATCGGCAATCGAAATGGCTGTAACATTAAGGGGTGTTATTATAGATGAAGCTGCCGCGAGTTCTTCAGGCGAACCGTCAATAACAAACGCCAAGTCTGAACTAAAATCCTCCAAGTCTTTCTTTTTAGTGTCCAAGAGGTAGTTGGACAGTTTCTGGGTGATCTGGACGGGTGTTGAGCAGGTATCCACTACAACGACGCTGAGTCGAATTTCTGGCAGGAATTCTGTGTCTCTATTGATCTGGTCGACGGTCCATAATGCTGCTTCCAAGTCCTGAACAGCTTGTGGGTTGATTTCTTCGCTGCATTCTAAAGGATTTTGGCCGGATTTGTGGATTGGTAAAAGAACTGGAATTGAAATATCATCTGACTGATTAGCGGTGACATAATCAGTAATCGAAGGCATCCCGATGTAAGGATCTTCAAATCGTGATTGACGAACGCTGAAAAGAAAAAAAACAAAAAGAAAAATATGAATATACTCTTTAAATTCAAGAGTAAAGAAAACTATATAGCACCTTTTATTTTTAAGTTTTTTTTTGTAAATAAATTTTTAGTGATTTTCACAGAGAATGTAAAAGTAATATAATATAATTTATCCATTTAATCAAAGCGTTTTTTGCAGCTAACATTAAACATCATTAACCTTTTTCTTATTGATTGTGTAAATACTCCATGAGTAAATATTTTTCCTTTCGTATGGGCTGATACAGGTTTTTGGGCAGAAAATCATTGAATTTTCAAACCCACAGAACTTATATACCAATCACTATATATTATATATATATATATATATATATATATATATATATATATATATATATATATATATATATATATATATATATATATATATATATATATATATATATTAGTGCCATGAAAATATTTTCATAGTTTTATAATCTAGATCTTTGTTTTAAGAATTTTTAATATTTGTTAACTTATGATTACATATTAAATGATATCTGAGATTCCACCAAGTCCATTATGATTTAATGAAATTTTTACAATTTTAAGCATTTAGTTGTTATAAATTCAAAATAAGAAAATCTACTTTTGAGAGTTTGTGCTTCTAGATAATTCATTTTACTACTTGACAATTTAACTTTCAAAGAAAATAAATCAAATTTTGCTTTTAAGAAAGAAAACTTTTAATACTTAAGTAGAATGTTAAATAATGGCATTTGGACAACCTGCCGATATTATTAAAACAAAATAAAATACACACAAAAAAGTCATTTATTTTCCGTCACGACTTTCGTCAATTTAAAGAGAGAAAAAAAACTTTAAAATGAAAATAATCGCAAATAATTATTAATTAAAATTATTTTATTAAGATAAATTATTTGTATATCACCTAAGTAAAATCTCAGTTTATCTTTTCTGAATTATTAGCACAATAATCTAAAAAATCCTTCATTTTAACAAGCTTCATTGTCATTCAAATAATCACAATATAATTAAATAATTGCTTAGCCTATCTTTTCATAAAAGAGCATTCTAACAATCATATTTGAATAATTTTTCAATGTAATATTTTGTATCTGCTTCAAAAATTCTTTATTGCTAGATATCTATCTATAAGTCTTTGGAAAAGATAAAATGTTTCTTAAATTGGAAGAAAAAAATTCCTGTCAATATTCAAATAGTATTTAATCATTTGAAATTATATGTATATCAAATTTTGATTTAACCCTTTAAAGGGCCATTTTTTTCTAGTCATATTATGTTAAAATATTTTTAGGCTTGAAATTAGAATAAGAAAAGGGATTCATTTAGCTTATTAGATAAATTTAATTTGACTCATTAATTAATTTGGTTCATTAATAATTAACAAATCAAGACACATCATTTTGTCTGAGATAAAGAACTGAAGCATCTAAGTTTCTGACTTCCTAAAAAAATTTGTCAGAACTTATGTCAACCTACATAATTTCATACAAAGATTGATAAATTTGGTGGGAAGCATACTTCCCAACGGCCCTAGAAAGGTTTAAACATTAAAGATATCTGCTCTTTAATTAAAAATAATTAGAATGAGTTTTAGATTTATCCCATAAAATAATATGGAGTGTTAAATATTATTTCTTACCGTACAGGTAAAGTTTGAAAAATTTAATATCTTAAGATAAACAAATATATATTTAAGTTAACTATTAACTCAAATGTATGAGTTGCTCAAGGGTAAAACTCCTTCTCTGGAGTTTGTCAACTGTTGGGAATAAAATGAATGTTTACCTGCAATAAAATAGTTTTACAACCCAGTGAAATCTTTTATGATTAATCAGTACAACAGTTCACAGTAGAATTATAAAGGAAAACTATTTTCGACTTCCTTATTCTAAAGACTAAAATTGAATTCCATTAATTTTATTTTTTATCTTCGTCGGTCATAAAATAAGTTGTGTAACATAACTGGTAGCATACTTCTTCACAAAAAGTTAGTTATGAAAATATAAAACTATCACCCCCCCCCCCTAGTTCTTTCGAAGTGATAAAATAGCTGCATTTAATATCCATGAAGTCCTATGCAACTGTTTTTGGTCATGCGCCATCAATTTAAACGACTTTTACTGTATCTTATATTTGCTCATCTCAACGTTGCTAACCATCTCCCACTTCCCCTACTATAATCACACTTCCACATAACTTATTTGTATTTCTGTAGTCACAATAAAAAAAAAAAATAAAAAAAATGCTTCTAAATTTTTACAGATAACCATCCCACGCTATATTTGAATATTTATGAACCACAGACAGTGAAATAGGCAACATTTGATGCGATTTCAAAAAGAGCAAATTTAAGAGATAACGAATGAATACCTTATACAGTCTTTGCACCCTCCTTTAGGGCATGCCGAGGGGATGTAGCGGAAAGAGGCATCCAATACTTTAGCTTCTTTAGAATCATATGCTAAGACCTGAAAAGAAACAGTTTGATGTTCGAATTTATTTCGCCTTTCAAGATAACGCATATATTTAAATAATTCTATAAGAAGAAAGAAAGAAAGACGGCGCTCGTGTTCGAGTGGTTTCGAAGTGAATGTTTGCCTGGAAAGAAATTTAACAAATGTATCGTTTGTTTAAATCTTTATTATGTACCGCAATTTTTTTTGAAATTGTGGAATAAAATTTGTTTAACTATTCAAAAGGTGCAATAGTTGTTTGTTAGATCTAAAGAAATGTTTGAAACATGCTTTATTTTTGTTAGAAAATAGATTGATCAAAGATGGTGGATAAAAGAGTGGGTGGTAGAAAGATAGGAAATATAAAGAATTAAATTGTGTTTGTGTTTTATATTTAACTTGAAATAGTATACTGTATAACTTGCATTAATGTATATAAATGTTTTCATCAGAAAATATTATCAGAATACAAAAATGTATTATACCTGTATTTTAATTTTTAAATTTAATAATGTGCTAAAGTAAAATAAATAATCTTTTTTTTTAAGTTCTCTTATCAGTATTTAATTAAATTTAATTTTCATTTTGAATAACTTATATCGTAACGGGATTCAGCAGTTTCATCTTCTCTGAAAAGTTTAAAAGAAAATTAGGGAGAATTTTAGTAATATAAATATATCAATTTTTCCTGACAATCCGAGTATAAAACAGAAGAATAAATTTGTTACTAAATTAAGTTAAAAATAGAATAATGTAAAGGCCAGTAATTGTCTGGAATTTACAGGTATGGGAGAAATGTCTTGCAGCGTAAAACCGAAGGAATTAAAAAAATTTTAATTTGAAATTTTGAAACATGTATAGCATCTAAAGTGAAATTAATATTTAAAATAGTGTTAAAAGTTAACAGTGCAGAAATTTAAAAATATATATACAGACAAACCGAATACATAATTTCTTTTTTTATGATCTCGTAATTTAAAATTTAATATTAAAACTACAAAGCAGAATTGGTGAATCTTAACAATTTCAGATTAAAAACAATAATGCAGTTGTTATAACATAAGGCATTTTTTTTTTACTTTCATGAGCACGGAAATGTGGACGCTTATCATTCCAAATGGTATTTCCTTTTGCTTTTTCGAAATTTTTCAGATTCAGCATAAGGGACAAGAAGACTTTTGTTCGATTTCGAGAGTGCAGTGAGGTTCTTCTATAAGTGATCGTAGAGCAAGATATCGTTGCCCGATATATTTGAAGAGCTTATCTATCGAATTTGAGACAGTTCAAAATTTTCGTTTTCTTTTTTGATGGAACAATATAAAGGATCAGTTCAAGAAATAATAGCATAAATTGTAACAGAAACAGCTGCAGTTGCGCTGAAGAGTATTTAAAAATCGCAATTAAATGAAACTAAGCACTTTCAAGAAAGTTCAATAATTATTTAACTTATACTCTAGTAGCTTTTTTTAATAAGATATTCAAAATAAAGCAGTAAGATATTTTAAAAATAAGCTATAAACCTAAAAAAAAAGTAAATTCCATGTTATTAAGAAATGAAATGTGACAGTGATGTTCACAGTGATGCGACACACTCTGTTGACGTTGGCAATGCGTCTGTCTAATCCAAGTGTCGAGCGTATTCTTACGGATAAAAATTCCTTTAAATTGGAACGGCTTCGCTGTAGCGGGTGTATGCCTCAATAACAAATAAAGGCATTTATTAAGACGAAGACAAGAATACACAGCCAGGTCACGCATAAGCAACACACAACAGCATTTACAACAAGCAGTAGCCTGCAAGTAGTAATCGGTAGTAAACAATAACTACAGCACACAAAGTGGCCAGGCAGAATTCAGTAAAATGAGGGAATCCACGTAGATCTTCATAAAAGTCTCTCCAAAAGCCTGCAATTATCCACTATTTCCTCGCTGTAGGTGTATCCAACTGCCGACTAACTACTATAAGACTGGATACTCCATAAACGACTCCAATCTGCTTCAGTGCTTATCTCCAAGACTGCCTGCTCGGCTGAATATACAAATCGCTTAAGCTTCACTCAAAGCTTGCGCTTCGCTGGAATGATACAACTAATTCGTTGTTGACTCACAATACGACTCTATTCGATTGTCTTCGACTTGGATTGCCACCCTTTTATTGTTTTTGGAGCAGGGCAGAGAAGGTTCTCGAACAATCAAGTGTAACTCGCCTCCTATTGGTCTTATTCTAAAAGATTTTAATAGCAACCATTTTGTCGCCAAGTGATTATCAAGTTTGTTGCCAAGTTCGGAGGTCACTAATCCAGTATCTGACCAGCATCCAATAGAGCTGATTGTAAAATGGTCTTTCCTACGATGGAACTAATTGTGCTGGGACGCAACATTACAGATTCGTAAGAGTATTAACGTATATGGGCAAATATCTCATCTAAAAGGAAAAAAACAAATGTCCTCCAGAAACACAATACATACATTTTTTCTACGCTGGTGTATCCAAGTTTGAATGAGTTCTTATTAAGGGTGTCTGTCTATAGATTAGCGCATGTTACGCTAAAATGTTGCCTATAGCAACTTGGACACATACATATTAGAATTGGAATGCCCCATACTCAACCAATTAAATTTTTGTTAATTAATTACAAATTAACTTTTTGTAAAATAAATATATTACCTGTTTAAACTGCAGTCCATCAGTCTGCGAAAACGAGAATGTATTTAGAGCCAATTGCATTCCTTCCATTTCCCCACTTGCTCCGAGACTTGTCTTTTGTCCGTGCACACCTTGTGGACTTCGATCTTGAGGGCTGTGCTCGAATTCCAGGGGTTCGAGATACATCTCTACGAATTCTCGCCTCGTCATGCGCTTCAGATTTAAGCACATCCCCGGCACGTCCTTGCATTTGTCCCTCCACGCTTTGCGGTACGCATGGGCAAAAGTATAGAGGGAGTGCAAAGCAGGTAAAAACCTAGAAATAAACAAAAATAATGGCTAAAAGCGCAGAGGATTGGTAATTACGATTTTGTTAGTTGCCTGAATATTCCAAAAAATAATAAAATTAATAAAAATTATATATAATAATTTGATTAATGGAATCAGTTCACGTAACGTCACAATCACAAGGCAAATATAACAGTGCATGTCAATTTTCTACTTGCATCATTAAACTTAGCTGAGTGTGTTGTAACCTTTTAAGCCTTGTTTACATTTTAAAGAAATTTTTTTAGGGATATGATTATGTTGAAAAGCCGATCTTTGGCAAAAATATCGAAATTATTGCTCGTTAACAATCTTAATCTCTGAGTAAGATTATTAAAAATAATATTATTATAAATTTATACAGATGATACTTAAATATATTATTTTCTTTACAAAACTGTTAGGATCTTGTTCTGCGTTCAGCTTTCGGGAAGATATACTAATTTTTTTATTATTTTCTTATCTCATGTTTTAATGCTATCTTTAAATCTTCAAATGTAATTTTCTTTAATTCTAAATTCTTAAAAAAAATTCACGCGGAAAAAATTTCTTAAATTCTAGTTTAATGCACATTTTTTTGTTCAAATTTCATATAGTAATTTCTCAATATGATCAGCAGTTTCTGAATATGCAATCTGTTAATTTAAAAATATTTTACAATTGTTTTAATGCTACATAATGTGAAAAAGTGAAAATTTTATGTTGCATATTAAAATTCCAATAATTAAAAATTTGATAAAAAAATACAGCCTATTTGTTAAACGTCGCGTTTTTCTCTATTCAGAACGAGTAATATTTTTCTTAAGTATCTGCAAAATTTTAACAAATAATTTGATAAAAATTATAAATTTTTATATTAGTCGAAGGTATTTACTTTATCTAGATTACTCTATTTGCTAAAAAATCCATTTCTTCCCCTTTTAAAAAACCCTTTTGGTGTTTAATTGATATATTTTTTGTATAAATTGCATTTCCTTAATTGATTTTATGCAAAAATTTATTAAAATATAAATATTTTATAAGATTTAAAAAAAATCATCCCACATGTAAATACACACCATAAAAAGAATATTTATCGTTTGATTGTTAAAAAGAAAAGGGGAAAGACAATTGCCACATGAAACTATTTATCCATTTAACAAAATGAATTAATAAAATCATGAACTGAGAAAATCTAATGAGAAAGTTTTTACTTTGAAGTCTCTACAACTTACCGAAGTCTTAAAAAGTTACTTATAATAAACATCATATTATACATATTTATAAATTTTATCAAAATCTTCTCAAAACTGTGTCTTTTCTGTAGGATTAACAGCAAAATTGGCTAGATTTGGCGCCAATATCGCTTTCAATTGGTATGGAATCCCCAAATTATATGCCAATACGCCAAATCGAAGTTTTCGTGATATACTTATGCAACAACCTAGTGCTGCGAATACAGAAAAACGTTTCACAGCATGAAGTTGTTATATTTGATTTGTATTTTAGCTGCTACTGTGTTCATGGTCTGCAGTTTTTTTCAATCTCAATTTACAAAACATGTTAAAATTAATTAAATAAATTACCTAGCAGTTCTCATCAACTTGTCCGTCGGTGATTCTTTGAGGACCAAATTTTCACACATGGCAATATTATTATAAGTTGAGCTTCTGTAACTGGCGATTCTGCAGTTCTTCTGGAACATGGCGTACTCCATGAAGAAACGATCGTTGGCATCATACGTGGAAGCCGTGTCGCCAAGCCTTCGCCAATAGTCTTCGAAAGCAAATATTTCAGATGGGAATGGGGACAAGGAAAATATCTGTTTATTGTTGAGGGCGCTGCCGAAAGAGTCAAGTTTGCTGAAGGGTGGCATCCAAGAGAATAGCCACTGGAGTCGGGAGAAACTGGCTTGCGATTCCAGGAAAGTCTTCAACACTGTTTTAAAAGTTTCGTCATGGCCTGATAAAACAAAGCAAAACAAAACAAAAATGTATCAAGAATAATATTTATTTTAATATGTCATATAAATATGTAAATTCAAATAAAACTATAATAATTTGCTACATTTTTGATTAAATTACAATTTAAACTAGTTAGAATTGTCTCCGAAATCTCCTCTGAGACTTTCTAATAAAGGTATTATGATCTATCTTCCCCTACATTTGCATAAAAATTGTGAACACTGGGCAAGACAGCGAGCGAAACGAGTGGCTAGAATTTTATTTTTACTTTAGTTTAATTAAACTAATGTTTTGCTTTGACGCATTACTAAAGTTTTTTGGGACGTCTTCAATAATTTTCAGCCTAGGTGAGGCGACGAGGAAGACAACTGAGATGGCACCTTATCTCCTCTCCAAACTTCCGTTAGAGGCTTGTTTGTTTAGTTATATTTAACGTCCCGTTGTAAAGCAACACTAGGGCTATTTTGGGACGGACCTCGTAATTTTGAACCGCGGTCAGATGACGAGGACGACACCTGAGCTGGCACCCCCCTTTCTAGACCACACCAGCGGGGGGACGTTTAGCATGACAGATTTAACGTGCAACAAACCCCCTTACACGACGGTTCTTTGGTGGAATCGGGTCTCGAACCTGAAACCCTACGGCTCACAAGCCGAGATCTTACCACCAGGCCACCGCGGCCACTTCCGTTAGAGGAAAGATGGATATGGCTAGCACTAAACCCACTTAAATGGCGACTCTTCGGTATTTATTTTCGGGGCCCTGCATATGAGCGTTTTGTGCTTCATAGTATACTGAAGAGTGCTTTTGGGACAGACTAAATAATTTTGTGCCACGGTGAGGTGACAAGGGCGATATCTGCGCTGGCATCTTACTCCCTCTCTAAATTCCCACATCAGGAGGAAAGTTGGCCGGACTGATATGTATTTATTTTCATCATCTCAAACATTCATCATATATTTCTCACCAGTATTCATTTTCAGAGGGCATTGAGGGTTTTGTATTCATAATATAGTGAAGAGTGCTTAATAGTATAGTGAAATCAAGTATGCGTTTTAAACGCCTTACTGAAACAGAAATTTAGAACAAAACAACAATTTTAGTCTCAAAATCATATACCAAATTCTATCTCATTGTTCTTGAATTACCGCGTTTAGGTGGATGCACATTCTCAGCACGACAACCCCTTACGTTCAAAACTTGATAAGGATCTACATTCTAACTGTTAAATTATTAAATTTATCCACTTAACTCTTCAAATTTTGTAATCTTATTAACTTATACACGGACAGAAAAAATTCTTGTGATTGAATTTCGTTTGATAGAAATCTGTAAATTTGGCATACAGGCCACAAACCAAATTTCATTCATCCAGTCCAAAGGAATTTTGAAATATCGTATCACAGATAGACATACTACCAAAAAATAATTTTTTGGTCTTAAGGAGACCTAAAATGTGATTATTTGTCAAAATCTCGAGGTCGAAGTTTTTGACGATAATAAAACTTAGTGTCAGTCACATAAGAGAAAATAAAAAGAACTGATATATAAGAGCAGTAAACTTATTAAGTACTTTAATTGGTACGACCGGAGTTTAACCCCCTGCTTGGCGCAATTTTTAAAAATCGCCAACAACGGTCTTGCGAAATGTTCAAAAGCAAAGGAGCAGATGTTCAATTATAGTGCATAATAAAGATTGCCAGCTTTGGCGCGTTATAACTTGGCGAAGAAGGGAGTTAAACTCCGGTTCAACCCTTCAATTTTTAAAAAAATTAAAAGTTTTTTAATTTCTCCCGTTTTTTGAAATGCGTTTATTAAATTAGAATGCAGAAATCTCATTTTATCAAGTCTTCTGACGTTTGTTACGACGATAAATAACGCCATCTTAAAAATGGTCTGTTTTATTCAAAGAATAATCATGGAACTCCGCTTTTACAGCGCAAATGGGCTTCTGAGGAAGTTCTATTTTCTAAACCAATTAATGTCAAAAGTTCTTGCCTCCTGTGAGGGAGCATTTGAGGCCGACGGGAGCGAATAAAGCAAGTTTTAATTAATCTTAATCACTCATATTTAATTTAGCGCGAGCCGACGGAGAATACATGAAGTATTCCTTAAGTATTTCATGTCTTCTTTATTTTGCAATAAATCTTGCGCATATTTTGAAGTCTTTTCATAAAGTTGGGTTGAGTTGCTCACAAGTTAACTTCTGATTTTGTTCTTGAGAGATGAAAAATATGCAAGTAGGAATTCTAGGTTGCAACAAAGTGAGGGCAAATTGGCTGATTCAGACGTTTTTAATTGGAATTCGTTGTTAAATCAAATTTTTCTCGGATTCGATACCTTGAACTTTTAATAAACATTATTCGTATTTATTTTAGTTAATTTGGAAACACAACTATAATTGCCAAATATTTCTTGTATTTCTAAATCGTTTTTTCTAGATAAATATGTTTTAATTTTGTGTCCACAGTCATCATGTGCGAATGATTTTGAAGTGTCTTAATTTCATTCAAGAATTTTATTGAATGAAAAGTACTCATTTAAAAAGCCATAAAGTATTTCTCGCTTAAAAGTGATTTCTACAAGTTAAATATGAACTGCATTATAGAGTTTGATTAATAAACGATTTTGCTGTATCAGGTGGAAGCTGAAACTGGTACTCGATTGTACCTGATATTTTGGTACTTGAAACTATTGGCAATCTATTCTTTCCCCGCGCAAAGAAGCCGGTATCGATGGTTATCTATTCTTGTACTTGTTAATTAATTATTAATTGTGTTGGATTAATACACAATTTTGCTGTGTCAGGTGGAAACAGATACTGATACTCAGATATTTTTGTACTTATAACTGCTGGTAACCAATTCTTTTTTCCACCACAATGAGGACGGGTACCGGGTGTGTATCGATTCTTTAACTTGTTTATTAATTTTACTTGTGTTGGATTAATACACGATTTTTCTGTACCAGGTAGAAATTGATACTGATACCGATACGCGATTGTACCTGATACTTTTGTAGTGGAAACTATTGGTAACCTATTTTTTTCCCGACCCAATCAAGCCGGTTATTCGGTGGGTACTCGATTTTCGTACTTCTGCTGAGACTAATAGTTGATACTCATGTGAATATGATTCCAAATTGGATATCGCTTCTTAGGAGATGATATTAATGACTATGTGCCGGTGGCCTTGGTTTTGATAGTGATTGACTGGTGGGTAATAAGAGGAAAGGAAGAGTACTGCTAATATAGTTAATATATAAAAAAAGGCGGGAACTTTTTAATAGTTTGAGCCCTCTTATATGGGGAAAGGGAAGAAATATTTGGGAATGAAATATGTGTAGTTAAGAAAGATATAACCTATGCTCATAGCATCACCGAGGCAAAATAATAATCTAGGCTATACTGACCTAATACTCGATACCATACAGTTAATATAAGAACCTGATACAGTTAACATAAGAAAAGGCGGGTATTTTTCAGTGGTATGTGCACCTTACTAAGGGTAGAGGGCATTAATATTGGATGATGAAATATATTTACACACAGTTAAGAAAAACAACACTCGTATTCTTAGCGTCACCGAGGCAGAACAGTAATCTAAGTTGTATTGACTAATACTCTGTACGATAATAATATAGTACTAATTGATTAAGAGTAAATGTGGTCAATTGAGCATAAACTGATTGAGCTGATCAGCAACTCAGCAGGGTACTGAAAACCTGGTACTCATAGTCAGCATCAGTTTTGTACATACAGTATCATCCAACCCTACTGCATCTTAAATTTTCAAATACTTTTTGAAATTAACTAATCAAAAATATTTATAGAAATTATTAAAAAAAATATTATATAATTATTACTTTATTTATTAAAATTATTTATTATTACATTTCGAATTTATTAAAAATTTAGTATTTATATTATTTTACTTTTTCTTTATTTACCAATGACAAGGACTCCTGTTTTATCTGTTAACTTGGAGACGAAAGAAGTCAGCATCCTGTGGTAAGATTTCGGATCAATATTCTTCTCCCTTTTCTCGTCCCGAGATATCGGCAAGGACCGGATGCTCGAGATGCAGGGGTAGCCCGTCTTCGCTATCTGGCTGAACACTTTGGTGACGAAAATGCTGTATTCGTCGTCGGCGTGCAGGATGGCCACTCGTTCCCAATCCATATCATGCACGACTTCGGCAAGGACCTGTAAGAAAATGCCAAGAATTAACAAACGACAAACAAATACAAAAGGTAGGGTAATCATTTGGTGACCTGATAGTGATCAAGTTTTAGGCTTCAATATACAATAAAAAATATATGGCTTTTTAATCATGGCTTAATAACTAATTTCGATATTATTAGGGTTAAGTTTATAGTTTCAGTTCGAAAAAATTCTCTAATGGATGCAAAAAACTACATTTTATGCTGTTTAAATCAGTAAATGTATTTTGGAAAAATTTGCGAATTATAGTTTGAACCCTTCGACAGCCGGCGTCCTGGCCTAGGGGTAGTGCGTCTTTCCTGTGATCTGGCGCCCCGGGTTCGAGCATGGTTGTTCTTCACCCTGTGTTCTATCTATTGATGATGATGTCGTGTCCGCGTTAACACGGAAAGGGGGTGCAGTAGCTTCTGAGGGTAAAGACCCCTGAGCACCCGAGGGCAGAAGTCTATCTTCTAACCCATATGCAGATGAAACTCACACATTCGCTTGCGCAACCCCTTTTTACAGGGGGCACATTCACAAATCTCACAGACAGAACACAGATGAAGAACAACCATACATGAACCGGGATTCGAACCCGGGACGCCCAGATCACGGGGAAGATGCACTACCCCTATGCAAGGACGCCAGCGTTCTATCTGTTTAGGTGTGTGAAAGAGCCCCAACTATAAAAAGAGGTTGTGCTAATGAGAATGTGAGTGTCATCTTCATATGAGCTAGAAGACAGACTTCTGCCCTCGAATGCTCAAGGGTCTTTACTCTCAGAATCTACTGCACCCCTTTTCCGTGGTAACGCGGACATGATATCATCATCATCAACAACAACCCTCTAACTGCTCAACTTTTTAAAATCTGTATTTAGATGTGACGTTTGCAAATAAGTTCAAATATTTTTTTAAACAGCGAACTGTTGCCATATGTTACATGATAATAATATGATGTAATGAAAATCTCTAATCGTAAAGACAAACATTCTAAACTGCTAAAAACGAGGAATGCAATAGAAATGGACTGATTAACAATACGCGGAAATCGTGAGATAAGCAGCTGGAAGGTTAAAAGCTCTCCTCCTATTAGTCATATTTAGTCAAATTTTCTTGATACAATAACATTAAAAAAAATCCACTTTTTTGTAACTAAAACCGATCGAGTTGTGAAGTTTCGAATATCGTTATATTAGATCATTCCAATGGCTATCCAGAGAAAGATTTGCCAATCGAACAGTAGCCCTGCTGAAGGAGCTGGGTGATTGGTTTAGAAAATCAGGAATTCAAAGCTTCAAAATTCATTCAGTTCTGGTTACGAAAAACAGGAACATTTCTTTTTTTTAATATTGGCACTTCAAAAATATTTTACTTACTATGATCGATAGAATTTGAGGATTGTATAAGAGTTTAGACTTCGTAATTTTTCAACAGTACATTTATTGACATAATAAATTTTTGCGTCATTTTATCAACTGGAATTATATACATATCTCTAGCGTTTTAGTTTTTAAGAATTAGGCCACAGTTACAGCGAATACCTGTATATTAAAATTACCTTTATATCAATAGAACACCAAGAAACAATACAATAATTATAATTAATTTTAAACAAATTTTGTTCCAGCCGCATTCGATTTAGAAAAAGAAAAATTGAAAGAAGTATTTTGTTCAAAACTGTGCAGATACTGTATGTATAACCTCAGTCTTGCTTTTAATATTTGTAACATTATTCATATCATAAAATAATGTAATTAATTACCGTGAAATTATAGGAGTATGTCAAATGTAACTGCGCATGTCAGGTAATTGCTATATTTTGCAATATTGTGGCGTCTGACTCTTTTACATTCGACAAAATATGTAATGAATTCAAAATTAAGCTGGCGTGATCCGTTTCGAGTCAACATGAACTGATGCAGTAAAAATAACACAAGATTTGAATCATTAACATAGAAAAGAAAATAGACGCTGCCTTAGATAGACGATATTAATGTTTGCTATTTATAATGATAAACCATACAAATGGAATCAAATTTATATTTTTATTTACCCTAGAAATGAAAGAAATGTGGATTATCTTTAACATTTCTTTTACAATTCTAAATTTGAAGCCTAGTCACATTACCAAAAATAAAAATGAAGTAAAAGATAAATTTCTTTTCAATAAAATTCTTTTTCAGGATTACTGATCCTTCGTTATACACACAGACAACTTGAAATTTCTTTTAATTAAGTGCGATTTCATGAAATCATTTCAACAATTGAAAACGACACATAAAATAAAAACACTATCATCTGCTGCGAAAGATTTTAAAAATATATATTATATATTTCGCAAAATTATTTAAAATCCTTTGTTAAAATTTTTAAAGAATATTCAATCCACGTATCATAGATTTAACCTGAAACCCAAATGTCATAATAAATTTAAATAAGCTTAATATATGAAATTAAATATAAATATTTCGAGTTTCATGGAATAATTCTGGTGCTTGAAAATATGTCAGAAAAAAAAACACTATCGTCTGCGTTAAATTTCTTCAAAAGAATTTTTGCCCCTTTTGTCGAAATACTAATTAATTATCAATAAGCTTATTTTAAATTGAACATTCTATCGAAAAACTTTCCTGAAGCTTGATATTTTAATAAATTTAAATTCGGTTTATTAAAAGGAATTCAATAAAGTATATTCTGAATTTTATTAAAGAATTTTAGCTATAGAAAATAATTATAGAAAACATGCATTGATGTCAGTTCTGAAATTAATAGTTCCGCTGAAATGTTGCCAAACATGCTTTATAAAAATCTGTAAACGAATTTTACAGTAAATTTTAAATGTGACTTAATAACTGAATAAAAATCTAATCAAAAATTTCAAAAACGTAAAAAGATTTAAAAAAATTAATATATATTATATAGAATTGAAAAAAAAAAAGCTTCAAAATCTTGAAACTGCGTTAAGATAAATTTTGAAGTAAAATGAAGTAATATTGCACAAATATTAATGCAATGTAATATTTCAAATGGAAATTTAATCGACTATTCATTTCAGTAATGAAGTGAAAAAGAAACATCAAATGGTCGATAGAAAACATTAAGTTTTAAATAGGAAACTGCACTAACAGAAAATAACTTTCCAGCATAACACTAGAAAGAATTCCTAAAGAAAATAAAGGAATTGTTTGCTCTATCTTTTGGCCTATCCACGGCTTGAAACAACAATAAAAGGAACTTCAACTAATAAAAGAAAATTGCAAGTGAATTTCTTGCGGTTCATTAAATCCATTCACCTCAAAAGACCAACAAAAATATCCAAGTTAGTGGGACGTAGCCTTTATAGGGTCCGAATTTTTTTAACTAAAAAAAAATCAATTTTAACGTATAAATTTTCAATGAGAAAAGTTTAACACTTTAATAGTTAAAAAAAAAACTTTTAAAACTAAGTGAAAGTTTTGTTCTTTATTATCATTTTTTATTCGAAATAAAGCTTGATAATACAGTGCAAAGACAATTTTTTTTCGAAATATTCTAATAGAATGCAGATGGTTCATTATTATTATTGTGAACGGACATGTCACTATTTCGGAATGAATTTCATGATTAACTACATAGGTAAGTCAACCAACTGACATTCCGACCCGCCACGAAGGCACACGGATTTAAACCATAAGGCTGAATGACCGGACCGCCACAACAGCAACACTGGCGGGAACTGTGGTTGAATCCTAAGGGCCATCACCGGCTACGGTACAACCCTCCCCGAAGGAAGTACGTACCCTCTAGGGTGGCGAGATCCAACCACCATGCCGGAAGCATCTCATCTTCATTTCGAGATGCCCCCCCCCGAGGAACTAACTAGATAGGGAAATAGTATTCTTGGTTTTCCAACCTGTGACGTAACAACTCGCAACAACATGACAAAAGATCATCTTTTGAACAATGTTGGAAATCGCGACCAAAAAATGCGCGTTTTACACGTTTTGTTCTTAACTTTATTGTTTTAAATGTGTCCTTCTTTACTAAATCAATGTTGCTTTACAATTTTGTAATTAATGTTTTCCCCTGTATCTTGTTACGTTTTCGAGATAAGAATGGTAGTAGCATTGTTTTCCGCCAAATAGCACTATAACTGATCTTGCTTGTAGCTCATGTGGTCCATTCAATATACCTAGACACCCACTTTGTGGCCAAAATTGTCGTCGTTGTCAAGTAAATGTGAGATAGAAGGACCCAATGTACTACTTAAAAGGGCTTATAAAGGGCCCTATGTCCCAAACAGTTCAGGGGCTCATCATGTTTAAAGCTAACGCTGGGATACTGGATTCTCAGTACAATATGACGAAAATAAACACAAAATGACCATATAATGGAGATAGGTGAGAAAGTCAAGAGAAAAACACAGTCGGTGGTTTTTATCGCTAACATTATCTGCATTTCATTATAATTATTTAGAAGAGTTCATTCTATGATGGTTCCTAAATGGCTCTTCGCTGGAATGTAAAAATGTGAAGAATGAAAAACAAACAATGCATCAAATCACAAATTTCAGAAAAAAATGTCACATAAAAGGTTTATATTTGTGCTACTCCATGTTACAAAATAAATAAAAATTAAATTATTGTTTTAAAAAATTCCTAGTCTTTTCACGTGTCCCTAATTTTTTATAGCTTAGAATGATTTTTTTTTTTATGATTTTAGGTTAACAATCAATCTTTTTGAGCCTCTTCGGTTTCAGGACTGAATTTATTTGAAGATTTAAAGTTAGATTATAAAGTTTATTTATAAAAAGAAGAATTAAAAACTACATATGAGTCGTTGAAAATAGCATTTACTTCTTATTTTTTAAGCAGTCCATTAATTAGTTTATGAATCAATATAAATAACTAGCCGCTTTTCGCGACCAGTTTGTTCGCCCAGATTATTAATTTATTAGGCTGTTAAATTATTAATATGAGATGCATTTCTTTAAAAAACATTTCACCTATTATTTAATACAACTAAAACACATTAATTCAATTAAAACAATTTATTACAAATTACAAAGCGTATAATTTTTGAAAAAAAAAATGCAGAAATGAAAATCTTACTACGGATTGTATGATTAGCAAAAACACGCGCTCAAATGTTTTGATGGAGAGTTTGAATACCGTAAAATCATTATTTCTGACAGTGCATCAAATTTAAATAAAAAATGTTATGAAAGTTAAATGAAAAACTGTATGAAAATGGAAAAAGGTAATCATTAAAAAGGTCATTTTTTTAGTCTCAAGATAAAACAAAAAGAACTTTTTATATAATAAAATATAATTTTTGATTGCAACTTTAAAAGTCGTTTGTTAGCATTCCTTGTATACGCCCAGGATTGCAGACTTTTAGAGAGTTTTTGGACGACAGGCTTAACATGATTGGCGAGAAACCATACATTAAGCTTAAGTCTTACCATGAATACTTATCCGACAACGGTTAAGCCTACTTTTGTTCTTGATTGATTAAATTTTTTTGTTTGAAACCTACTTCTTGATTTCATTTATATCTTCTTTCTTCTGACTGAATGTCCTCTTTGGTGACATGGCGAACTATCTTCAGAACACTTCTAATAATATTTTACAACTCCATTAATTTTAGCATTTCATTCAATACGGCTGTAAAAATATTCAAAGAATAAAGCACTCTGAAATTCGTATGATGTGTTGTTGATATTTAGCTGTTGCCATTCGATAATTAATAATAAGCTCGATTTCTGTGCCACGCACGTCAGTATTATATATAGAGAGAAATAGCTGACAAAGATGCAAAGTAATAATATTTTTATAACATGATTCACACAAATTAAAAGAAAAATTCATTAATATTTTCCCAAAGAATGGAAATTTTACACTTCATTTACTCAGATATTTCACAAAATAATACAAACAAAAGGATAATAACAATAAACAATCTCTTTTCACCCGTAAATTTCAACTTTATCCTACTTAATTGTTTTGGTTATATCTAATTTACTTCCAAAAACAAAATAAAAGAATTTAGAAACATGTTTCTTTTTAATCCAAAGCTACAACAATTTACTAAATCTATCATTGGTAAAGCCTTCACAGTTCGCTGAAGAAAGATTAACGAAATGTTTAAAACTTACATCTTATTCGGAGCATAAAAGCTGGTTAGAATATATTCTTAAGAGAATTTCTAATTATTGCAACATTCTTATCGTTTACTTTAATCTTTTTTTCTTCAAGGTAGAATTTAAAAATTGATTCATAATTAAGAAGGGAAATATTTAATTTCCGTATACAGTTTTTTTAAGATCATCTATACAAACTATCTTTTGGTAAAGTAAGCGTGAAATATTTGGGAAATGTATTGTTTTTTTAATAAGCTTGAATGGTTAATGAATACAATCGTTCTTATTTGTGAAAGCTACACGAGAGAAAAATTTGAGAAAATTTTCACAAATAAATAATTAGATCACTATTATTATAAAACCAGCTGCCTTTAGCGAACAATTAATGAGTTGGATTGTAGGTTGTGAAAATTTCAATTAAATCTTAGTTACAATGACTACATCAACAAAAGTATTTTTAAAATTCAAATTTTTATAGACATGTAATACTACTATTTTAGAAGCTTTGCCCAGTCATGTTCATTGTATAAAACACTTTTGTAATTTATTGTCATTTTACCAAACATTTGAGCATAAAGTATTAATTAATATCAAGGATTTAATTCGGAAGTAACTAAATCTAAGTTATGCAATAAAATGCTCGATGAATGAAAAAACGCCCATAAAAAATAAGGATAAAAAGTAGAATCATTCAGTATTGAAATTTGATATGTACTTAGAAAATATTTAATGATTTGCATATATCTTTAAGGATTATATTGAAGTTTTTTTTTTGCCTTAATTTTTGAAAATATTAGAGTATAAATTTGATTCTTGCAGAGTTCTAAAATTTTTAATTTCTTTTCACTGAATCCCATTTGAATATCATTCAATCCTCACTCCAGAATTTTGACATTAAAAAATATTTTTAAGCATAATCTTCAAAAATAGATTTTATTATAAACTATTTACATCGTTTCTTCAAATATGAAAACAAATGATTTTTTCCCCATAGTTGAAAGAGAAGGAAGAAAAATTCTGCTAAATATCTGAACAGTTTACATTAGAAATCAGACTGCGAAATAACATTACCCAAAAAGACAACGTACAAATTGAAAAAGATTACTCAGTTTTTATTGGCACCATGATATTATGGGACTAGTCTTCATTAGGAAAATTCGAGTACACAATAAACTGCACTAGCAAAAATAATTAAAATAAAAAACAATAATATCTGTCACAATTTGATATTTAAAAATGTTTTTGGAGGAGAATTATGAGCATCAAATTATAAACGAGAGGTTCAACTGGAATTAAACAAAATCAATATCCAGTGAATCAGCTGGTCGCCAATGACGGTTCGTTACTGCAAATATTAAAATCATAGAGTATTCATTAGTATTCTGTTTTTAGATTCGTAACTTACACTCTAATGAAGATCTGATGGGTCTTGCATTGCTCCAAATCGGGATTTAAGTCTAATTAAGTAAAATCAAGAATATTTTCAAATGCCCTATTTCAAAGACTGCTTTTAGAATATAAATATTACCAAACTTAAGAACAATATCAAGTACCATTATAACTCGCCATTTACAACTAATTAAATCGTTGCCATGCGGGGAAAATTTCTCTCCCCCTCATTGTTTTTGTTGCTCAAACAATGTACCCGCATGTTTACGCGTTCTTAAAACTTTTCAAGAAAATAATACCCTTTCTCTAAAGATGCGGACAAATATCTAAGACCAGCACCTTATCTATAAGCAATTAATTCGAGGTCAAAAAGACCTTGGAAATTAAAATGATTCTTTATATTTCCTTAAATGAGCATTATGTGCCCTGTTGAACAAATGTTTTAATAATTTTTTATTCGATTATGAGCATTAATTAGAACCCTGAAGTTATTAAATGAAATACCAGAGAAGATTAAAATTTTACACTTTGAAGATTATGAGGAAGAAAAATTAAAATATCGTACACATTACAACACTATAATAGATTTCATGGAACGCAGTATTGTGTTTAGCGTCTTGATAATTGAATTTTTTATGGCTGTATCAACACAGTTGCATTCGTGTTTTTATTTTACTTAATGAAGTATAAAATTTCCCACTTCTTCTATGATGCTACATTTTCTTAGTAAGAAGTACCAGCATTGGAATTGAATAATGTGGGTTCGGCATTCTATTCCTTTGAAAATAAAGACCTGAAATCTATTAAATCTGTGGAGAATCAAATGTCCTTCAGTCTGCGTGGAAGTGTAGTGAAGCAATTTGAGCTTTTCTTTCTTTCTTTCTCTTTTTTTTTTCTTTTTCTTTCTTTTTTTTTTTTTTGAAGAGTTATTTAAAAAGAGTTCCTGTGTAGTTTTAAAATGAAATGTTAATCTAACTGTACAAATTCACATCTTAAAAAATTTGTACTGACTTAATTGGTTGGGTCAAAATGAATTGATGTTTTTACACATAAATAGTTTAACTATATTTTTCAATGATTTTTGTCAGTCATACGATTTTATTTCAGTTAATGATCTGATACTTTATACGTACTTTCGTGGCACATTTTGCATTGATTTACTTAAAGATTTTTATATGAAGATCCTTTTTATACGGAGTGATAAAAATAAAATGTTCATCATATTTATTTTTTAATCTTTACAAAGTAAAAAAAGTCGTTTATTATATAGATTCGTGGAATATAAGTACAAGTCGTCACATTAGTTAAAATCGAAAGTTTAGCACAGTGAAAAACATTGTCATAAAATATACGTAAAAGTTTCCAAAAAAAAATTTACTAAAATTAGATTTTTTTATAAAAACAAAATTGGTATGGCTGAAATTTTTTTAAACACGTATACATATAACTGATTAATTTTTGATTAAAAATACCTTAAAATTTTGAAAAACTCAGCACCTACTACTAAAGAATATAACCATGTAAAAACAACTAGGCTCAGCTATCGAGCCCATACAGCTTATTGAAATATTTTGCATAATTCATGACACAATTATTTATTTATATGATATTGTGACAATCTAGCCAGCCTAAAAGCATTGCCAATTTAAAAATGTATTCCATAAAATTATAGTGTAATAATCTCCTCATAATATTTTTAATAAAAATATATCAACAAAACGTATGATGGATTTCCAATTTATAATAGTAAATAGTATTTGATACTGTAATAATTTATCTACAGAATAAATTATATAAATAAAATTGTTGTTTATAATTATCTTTGGTAATTAATGATATCACCAGTATCTTCAAATAAATTCTATTCAACCAGATCAAAATACCTAAACAATCCAAACAAATCCCACGCGATTCATTCCAAATCACGAATATACCACCAACGAACTCATTCTTTCCTGCCATCACAGATGTTGCCACTCCTGTCAAACTAATTCCCAACAATAAAGGGAAACCCGATGATTGTCGAATCCGTTCATTATTACCTTTGCCAGTTGCTCTGGTGGCACAGCAGTCTCTTGCTTCAAAGGAATCACCGGAATGATATATCGACCAGCAGTCTCTGCAACACGGGAATCGGTCAGACTGGAGCTCATATCCACCATTCCTGCAGAGGAAATAGAGAGAAAAGCAGATAAATTAATGCTGTTAAGGAAAATTCCACATAGTTTGATTGGATAAGACAGATGGCAGCGGCAAGACGTGTCGCCATAACGATAAGTTGTAAATTAAGGCCATTTATTTCGATGAGTTCATTTGGATATGTCACGGGGGGGAATAACTTTATTTCCGGGGATGGATGGATGTAAATTCTTCGAGGGATGTTCCCCTAATGCTGTTATATCACGCCATAGGGAGCAATTTTGCATTTTTCATGTTTTGGGCGGTGGATATTATCTGAGTAAGAATTGCACGAAAGAAAAGAACTAGAGCTTAGATGCGAATATAATGAACTCTGCTTCCATTTATGGGAGATGCGTTATTGACGAAGCCATGAAATGGATAAAATTTACATTCCAAATGATCTCCTTTTTCTACCTTTTTATTCTTGAAAGAATAGTGTTGAACTGTAGTATTCTTTAAGAATGTTAGTAATAAAATTAAAAAACTTTAAAAATAAAAATGCAAATAGAATTTCTTAGAAATTTAATCAAATATATTATTATACAGAATTTTATGAATGCTATTATTAAATACTGGGAAGTTTGAAATAAATGGTGTCTGGTTTGATAACTGTTCAAATTAATTTAAAAAATTAAATAAGAACATTAATATGTCTTATACGAAAATTCAAACATCTTTAAATAAGAACATTAAAACATCTGTAATAAAAACATTTATCAAAAATGTTCTTATTAAAGTCGTTTAGCAAAAATTTCATTTCTACAAAGTCTTGTATAAGAAATTTCTTCACTCTGGTATAAGAAATTATTATAATAAAAATTTCAAATAAATCAAGTTTTAAACTTAAAAACTATTAAACTATGACTAAAAATATTCTATTTAATTTTTTGTATGCATATACTTTATAACTCTCATTTAAAACAAAATTAGTTAAGATAACGAAAGTTTATTTCTAAAAGTAGGACTGAAAATTGCAGAAATACAATATTATTAATGTTTGAATTTATCATAGTGCAATTTTAACATATATTAAAGAAAGCAAGAACAAAGAACATTTTAAATTCATCTTCACGCTAAACACACTGAATGTGATAATGATTATTTAAGTACCTTTAATAAATTAAAACGTCCATGCGATATAAACGAAATGGAAACTTCATTAACAAGAAAACTAATAAATTCGTACTTCTTTGTGTATTCATCACATATTTCGACTTAATTATAGTTTCCCAATATTTAAATTCCACTAGTGAATCGATAATGACCAGATGTTACTAAAAATAAGAAAATAAACGATTTCTAAGATAAATAATAAACAACAGAAAGGAGCTTAAGTACTTTCCGTTACTTTATTTTTAATTTAATTTATATCAAACAAAGAAGAAAAGTTTAAATGAATGAAGTGAAGCAATTATTTGTTATAAGAATCAATCATCATTATTAATATTTGAAAAATTTATTATCTTCATGCCATAATTACAGTTAATTAAATAAACGCAAACAATAGAGTCAAATGATATCAATAAAGAAATTTCAGTTTTCCCATGCATAATATAATGAAAGAGATTAATTTTCTTAAATATTGAAAGGATGAATCAAAACATAAAAGATTAAAAATGTTACACGAATACAAATGCCGATATTTTAAATAATCATTTTTAGAGCCAGTATAATAAGTGGGTATAGTATATATAAAGGCAAACGAAAAAGTAATAATGTAAAGTAAATTTAGTAATAATGATAATAACAACCTAGAGAATTATATATGCATACTAGAAAATGTATAATTAAAATGTAAAAGTTATTTTTGTAAATTAAAATGTTATGAGCGATACATATCGGAAAAAATAAATAAGTCAAATAATAAATAAACCGCATTGCTTGGATGATTCAATAAAAATAAAAAGCAATCAGACGACTTTGAAAATGCTAGATTTAATGATAAGTTCTTTCAAAAATTGTAGCTTAAGGAATTCAACAAGCTGCAATTATTGACGACGTAATGAAACTATTTAGAACGCAACTATCAAGAAGAATATAAGAAATAATTTTAATTTGAGAATGCATTGAGTTCAGTAGGAAAAAACTATAGTATTTTTTTATCGTTTTATTTTTAATATAAATGATGCAAAAGATTTTGAGAACAGAATCAGCATTCATAACGCATTTTAAAAGATACTATGCTGAATGTAGAATGAGACAAATTATAAATCGTTTTCGAAGTTTGACCCAGTGGTGTCAGAGGTACGAATAACTTTGAACTTAGAAAGTGAGATGAAATTCCAAAAGTGTTTTCTAGAACATTTTGTTTGAATAACTAAAAAGAATTCTGAATAATGATCTCTCGAATAATGCCGTGTTGACTTGAAATGTGTTTTAAGTAAAGAAATTTTAATTAAATAATTAAAGATTCATATAATAAAATAATCGGTTCAAAATTATTTTTTCAGGAATTTTTTTAAAACATAAAAAAAGAAAAGATTAGCATTAAAAATAATTACTGGTATTCGTATGGTTGAAGTAATATAACAAATTTTTTTACAACACTAAAAAATAATACTTAAATTATTTTAATTTTCTTATATGTGAAAGATCAAAAGTTTATATTTGTATAATAGTTCTACTTATTTTAAAAAAGGACATAAATTTGGAAATAATAATTATTTTCAAATTATGACTGCTATTATGAATTTTGCTTTATTCCGCATTTTATTTTATTATTTATATTTGCAAGTAACTTCTAATAAAAATTAAATAAGGTGAAGTAAATGAAGATTACACAGTTTTTAGAAATTCTGTTAAGTTTTTAGGAAATATTATTAAATGATAATAGATAGGTAGAGAGATAAATAGAAAATAAGTAATCCAAGAGATATAATAAAACAGAATTTTTATAGAAAAACATTCAAATAAATGTGTCATGAGATATTTAGCATAATTAATTCATCCAAAACCATTAAATGAGATTTAGTCTTTAAGATGTTTTTCAATAGTGATAAAGTAAATCACACATTTGTCTCATCTGATGAGGGGAAAATTACAAAATCAGAGTAAATAAAAAAAACATATAAAAGTAAAATGAAGTTCCCAAGTAAAGTATTATCTTACGTAAAAATATTATTTAAAAATTATTCATTTTCTGCTTAGTAATTTTTCAGGGCAATTAACTACTGCATGTATATTCATATACGTCAGAAAATCTTTAAAAAACAAACATTTTTTTCTAACGACAATTTTTATTCTCCAGTTATTTAAGTTGCCTTTTAAGATAAGAATCTTTCCACGGGAGCATTACTTTCCATAATTGATGGTTCTAGTTTTCCGCACCGTCAACCCCGCTTAATTTAACTTATTGACCTGGTCCTTAGTACTACAGTTTGCATTTTATATTTTTTATCAGAACGGATAAACTTAAAGACATTCACTGCTAACTATCGATATTCGTTTAAATTTCACAAATTACACATTCCTTGGCAAAAGTGTTCTTTTTTACTCAAGTATTCGAAAAGCATTAACCAGATGATAAATAGAGAGCCACCTTTTTCTGATTACATCAAGACGAAAAAAAAAAGTTAGCTCGATTCAGAATTCTAAAACGAATGTGAATTCTTTTTTCGTTGAAGAATAAGTTAACAAATCGTTTAAGAATCTACGATTACTTCGGGTATGGATTTTTAGTTAATGGTATCGTTTGATGTGTATTCATTATATTAATTTAAATAAAAATCTTAAAAAGAACGATTCTTAAAATGAACAGCATTAAAAGGAATATTGTAGCGGTGAAATAAGCACTCATTAAAATAGATTGTTAATTATAGAGAAGTCGAAATTATGCTAGATATAATAGTTTTTTTTTTAAATAAAGAAAGCAGACGATATTTTCACTGTTCTGCCTTTTGAATTATTTTTCATTTATGCTAAAATACTTTTCATCTGGGCATATGATACTGAGTTATATATTTTAATAAAGAATACTTTCTTTTATTAAATTCGAATTATCGTGGCTTTAATTGCGAATTGCCAGATTTTTATAAACAAACTAGAGATTTCTGGTTGATTTTGCAGAAATAATTACAATTCTTATCAAGTTTTGCTTCTTATTAGCGTTTGATTCTTTTGCTAAAATTATTGATCGAAAGATGTTCTAAAATGGAATAATAATCCTTTTACCGTTATTTTTCTTTGCAATTTAACAGATTCTACGAAAGAACACTTTCATCCGAAAAATAATCGAATTACTTCCTAAAATCTCCATTATCTATGAAAATGGCAAAATTATTCCTAGGACAGCAATGAACCGTAATTCGTAAAACCCGGCTTTTATCTAAATGGGATTTATTATTGCATCTGAAGCAGATGCACATTTGTTTATGGAATTCGATAAAAATAATGGGAAACGAAAGGAATTTCAATGCCATTTTGGCGATACACTTCCAAGAAAGTCTCAATCCACTTACCTATGATAGACGTGGAATTATCTTTGGAATCACTGCATTCTAAAGAACCTGATTTCATGATGGGAAATAATTCTGTCATATATCGCATTGCGAGCTCTTTATGACCGCACGAATCATAAACTTGTAAACCTGTATGAAACAAAGAGCAAAAATTGTTATTTACAGCTATAAAATGATTTCTTTTTTATGTTCATGAAAACAGCAGAAAATATATTTATGTATATGTGTTAAACGATCAGTTTATTCAAAGTGGTTAAGAGCAAAGTACATTTTTTTTATCGCAAATTAATTTTCATTTTATGTAATTCTAATTTCTGTTTGAGGTTGCGAATACAGTTAGAATAATATTACACGCTATTATTATTAGTGAATATTTTTTGCTTATTGTTAATTAATTGTATTTATTATTTATATTTATAATTCAATATTGTCATGTTTATTAATAAATTTTTTGATTCGCGAATCTTCAAGCATAAATAATAGTTTAAAATTTTAAAAATTACAAAATCAAAACCATACAGTTAAATTATGTGTTTATTTATTTTACATAAATGATAGTTTAAAATTAAAATAAAATTACAAAATCAAGACCATATAGTTATATTAAGTTAAATTATATGTTTATTTACTTTTTATAACTTATAAGATGTTCATAAAATTGGATTTTAAAACATGGTAACAAAGTCCCACTCTATAGAATGTATATTTGCATTTCGAAATATAAACGGCCATCTTTCATAGTTCAAATAATACTGTCTAATGGATTAAAATTAATTCGACAATTATTAATAGAACGAATTGGACGCTTCAATACTGAGATGGAATTAAAGATAAAATAGTTATTAAATAATTATTAAATTAGAGTTTCAGGAATTGTGTTTGAACCTTTCAAAAAATTTTCCACTTGTTTTCTAAAATTTTGGAATTTTCATCCTTTAAGAGTAAGTGCAGAGTGGGAGTTTGGAGAGACGATGTCACTCAAGTCCTTATTAGCACACGATATTTTTCGAATTTTTAAATACTCGCCAATATCTTGAATGTATTGTTAAGCATTTTTTGCTAATAGGAGCGTGACCACATTTCAAAATTACAACTTTCATCTCAATATAATTTTCATGTAGATTCAAATCGACATGGTAGTCCAACTAAATCAAACTGATAATATGAATTCATAATCTTAAGTTGCCGAAATTAAGAATGTTGTTTATTTTGAACAGCAAGCTAACGTATATTGATTAAAAAACATTAAAGAGTTCAAACTTACCAATTTTGACACCTGGTATAAAAGAATCTGATACTGTTACACCAGCCACTTCACCCGATTTCTGATTTAGGGCGTTGATTGCCCACCTGAAAGATTCATAGTACTGGACACCTTCAGTGGATGGCTGACCACATCCGAAGACACCCTGACCTGCTTCATGCATCTGCAGAACAGCGCCCACGACGACATCGGCATCAGGTTCGATTTGAGCAAAGTTCGACTCAGGGTTTGGACAAGTTTCAGTTAATAGATCTTGAGATTGCACCAAGTTGATAAGGACGAACAGCAAGAGATATTTCCACTTCGTTTTCGCCATTTTGTCTGGAAAGAAAAGACAGAATTGAAAAAAGGAATTCTAAATAATAAAAAAAACACAGACAAATTATAAATATTAAAATGAATAATTATTAGTCATTATTTCATAATAATTATACAAATTCAGCACCACAATACATGTCTGGAGTTCTGTGAGATATTTTTACAAGTATATTCTTCCCAATATATTTGGAGTTCCATAAATATTAATACGATAATTCTTGCGTAGAAATTAATATTAAACATTATATAATATTTCTATTTCGTCGTTAAGCATTAGAAGCAATCGATGTTAGACAGTTCATGTAGAATCTTGATAGTTTCGGTAGTTCCAAATTCTTCAATGAAATTTTTAATCATTCTATATGTAATAAAGAATAAATTTCATTCGATAAAAAGCTAAAATTTAATTTAAAATTTTAAACTATATCCGTTCAAACAACAAAACTGTAAAGCAAAAAGAAATGCCGATATTACATTTTGAAGAAACTTTTCTATTTTGAATAAATTTGAATGAAAAACAGAATTCGTATCAAATGCGTTTGCTAAGTAAATGAAAAATATCGAACAAGCGAAAATCTTAAAACAATAAAAACAGAAGAAAAGAATGGAAAACGAACACGCATTGAAAAAATAAACGAATATATATTCACAAAATGCCTTAAGGTTTCATACCACAAAACTAACAGGAAAAATAAAAAGAAAAGAAAGTTAGAAAAGGTAATATATATAGAAATTCCGGAACTAGAAAACTTTTGCCTTAGTTTGCAATTCTAAATACAAAGTTTTTTCGATTTTTAAATGCCATTACAGAAAAAAAAAATCACTATATTTCAACGATATGAAAAATTTTGCATTTTTATAAAAATCGTTTGCATTGTTATTAAACTAACGTCATCTGTGCAGCAAAATAATATTATTCCAAAACATTCTTGTTCCGTTTTATAAATCCTTTGTGTATGACTTTTATACAAATAATTCTTTTGCTATTCACAATATTTCTTTGTATGTTCCATATTTTAAATGTTATTTTATCGTCTGCATCTACGAAGAAGCGTTTAAAATATTTATCATGTTTCAAATAATACGTACTCTGAAAAATGAGAAACAGTTATTTAATGGTATAATGTAAAAAAAAAATTGCGAAATATATATAGATAATTTATGCTTACAGTATAATGATGCATAAATAATAAATTAAAATAAATCTGTAATGCATTCTGTTCTTGAGTAGTTTATAAACTTTTTTTGTTCATTAAAAGAGTTCTTTTCTTAAATATTTTTGATATGCATTGATGAATTATGATTAATCACCTATTTATTTACCAATAATAAAAATAGAGAAAACTCCCAATGTAATTTAAACTTATTAATTTTACCCAACGTCCATAAAAATTCTTTTTCTGCCTTTAAGAAGTCAGTATCAAGTTACCTCAGATGAACCACCGTTCAGATCATGGAATCATGTAAATATAATCCTTTATTATCTTCTCTCTTTAGTAGACCACAGTCACAGAAGATAATCCTGTATAATTCATCAGTTAACTTTAGTAATTAATCCAAAATCTCG
Source organism: Argiope bruennichi (assembly GCF_947563725.1). NCBI lineage: Eukaryota > Metazoa > Arthropoda > Arachnida > Araneae > Araneidae > Argiope > Argiope bruennichi. Next base: position 44,616,169 of record NC_079158.1, read on the forward strand.
AATCTGTGAAATGATGCACATAAAATGAAGATGCTATAGATTATGACTTCCCTAAAGGCATTTTGCGGCAGAAATCAACTGTGAATATAATCTATTGAATATCCGATGATAATATAGCGGTTTTCAAGTGCCTTCAGCTAATACCCGAAGAAGGTGAGTGTTATGATTGCTCCACTGAATACTGCTGTGTTACAACAACGATAAATCTTACAATGCATTTGCTTCGAAATACAATTTAATGCGCATAATCTCATACGACTTAACTTATGGCTTTTGTCGAATCAATAATATTTGATTCGATGAAGATTTTAGAAAAGAAAGAATTTATGTTCGTGAAGCAGAATTAGAAATCGATATCTGAAATAACCTGCATTTTTTTTCCGGAAAGAAAAAGGGTTTTTTAATAGAATTTTATTTATTTTCATGCTTTGAAAGATATAATTTAATGAATTAGAAAACTGAAATTTAAGATGAGGTTTTATTATCAGATTTGTACTCTTCTGTTGGTTAAGACTTAATTCCATTATTCATTTTCTTATGTTCTGAAAAGCATAAAATAAAAATAAAGATATTCTTATGACCTTTAGTGTTTTTTCACGGTCCTCTAAATAATAATAATTTAATTATTATCATTTGGTATTTAAAATTTTTAAATTACATATATGTACGAATTTTTATTATGGGTGTAAATGTAACATATAAATATGACTCCGATTACTTTTAATAGATGGCGTAAAGTAGTACAGTGCAAATAAATCAGAAAAGTTGTATTTAAAAGGTTTTACAACTTTTGCAGGTTAATGTGTGATCCCTGGTTAATATTTAAAAGAAAATATATATTTATTAAATTTCAAAAACACATGCAGAATTTTTTTTCTCAAAAAACAGCATTTGGGGACAATTATGTTACCTTGTTTCATTGCAAAGAAAACAACAGCAGAAACACATCGATTACATTTGGATATTTATGTTAAATGTGCCCCATCTAGTATAACCTGTAAAGAATGATCCCGATGCATTAAAAACGATGATTTCAATACACTTGATAAAGAGCAAAGTATATAACAAGATTGTTGCAATTCTGATCAATCGTCAGCGGTGAACGATACTAGAAACAGTTAATCAATTTGAACGAAACACTGATGCAGAAATGTACAGAATATGGTGAAAGACATATCTAGATTGTTTTCCAACACGACAAAGCTCGTACACATATCGCCAAACCAGTGAAAGAAACTTTAGAATTATTTCGCTTAGATGTGTTTTCCCACCTGCCGTATTCACCAGGTGTTGATCCTTCAGACTACTATTTGTTTCGCTCCATGCTGAATGCCCTTATTGGAGAAAAGTTCAATTCCCACGCATATATCAAAAATTGCTTGCTAGTTAGATTGCATCTAAACAATCGAACTTTTTTCATCACGGAACATGGCATGAAAAATGAACAAATGATGCAGTTTCTGTGGATAAATATTTTGAATAAATTTTCAGCCATATTCATACACCATATTTTGAATAAAAGTCTTATTTATACTCCCAATATATTGAAATATTTCTTTAATGAAGTTTGTGTTAATATTTCAAATAGAGTATAATCTACAACTGCATACAAAAATATGAAAGAGCAGTCTGGGAAAGAATATGTATATTTTTTTTATTAGTACATCGGAAATAAGTTGTAGAAAAATGATTAAAATGAAAAAATTAAGGTTTCTAGTTAACATTACAAAGTCACTTAAACTAGAACTGAAAAAAAAAATGATTTGAAAGATTCTCATACAACAAATAATTTATTCACAGAAATGTCTCATGTCAAAAGATTTTAAAGAAGTTTCCTTTATTTTAATGACTAAATATTGATTCTTGTTAAACTTAAATATCGTCTGATTTCAACATATTCTTGCGAAACAAGATCATATAAAAGACAAACATTGCATTTAAATCAGTCTTAAGTAAACACTGCATTTGTTTTAAGCATAAAAGTTGAACAGAAACTATATGGATGTTACATACGAATTATTTGAAAAAATATCTTTTTGAATTTCGTAATAAAACAAGCTAAAATTTGAAATCGGAGACTTAAACTGGATGTCTGATGTAAAAGCTTTGAAAAAGGATTTACAAATAATGGTTGAAGATCTAAACTTTAACAATCGAAGTAAAAAAAAAGCAAAATACATCAATTCTGATAATTGGTATCAAAATACACTTCTGAAAACATGACGAAATCGAATCCCACGATCAATTTCTGAGTACGTAAAGAGCAGTTCTTGGAAATTTGCTTTTGCAATCTATTGATTTTTATTAATTGTCTGAAATCTAGAAGATTTTGGCGTTATAAAAGTTCATGTTTAGAATCAACATTGATGTTGAAAGGTAAAGAAGTGTATGAATTACTTAGATAAATTGCAGTTTATTTAATTACTCATATAATACAACTTTTTAAAGTATCATTAAAATAGGAAGTAAACAGAATACTATCAGAATAAATAAAATAGAATAAATAAAATAAAAATTTTATTAATTTGAATTTAGTTTAACAAAGATAGAATTATTTTATCTTTGAAAAAATTATTGTCTGCGAATTAAAATGGAAACAGAACACTATCAGAACAAATAAATGAAATTTTTATTAATTTGAGTTTAGTTTAACAAAAATAGAAAGATAAAATTATTTTATCTTTGAAAAATTATCGTCTGCGAGTTAAAATTTCACGAGAAATAAATATTTTAATCTTCATAGTTATGTAAAATTTTCCTTTTTTAAACAAAGATGTATTTTTTGCTTACAATTCTTTCAGATATTTTTTAAAGTAAAAGATAAACAGTTTGTTTATTAATCACTCAGAGTTTCCTTTATCAATACGGGCGTCATAACAAGAGCTATTTCTGTTACAAAAAAAAAAAAAAAAAAAAAAAAAAACATGAGAAGGTGATAGATAGTGGGCGGAAGAAATTAATGATTCTATGACCCTTAAGTCAGTGAACTTATCCGTGTTAGAGTAGTATTAAAACAGGTATAGCCAGTTGGAAGTCTTCGTTGTTCCCCATAACTTCATGAATGGAGGTCCAGGTTAAGTTCATCTGTGTAGAGGAGAATGTGTTATCGTAGAGAACAGCAACAACTTTCAAAAAGAATTTATTTAAAAACATTCACATGTCGAATAGCGTCCTAAATTAAAACTTTATTTCTGGGAAAATATTTATTGGTTGATTATGAAATTGAAATATTTTATTAATTATGTAACCAAACGATTATAAATAGTGTATACTTTATTAAACTTAAATTCGTATTAACACATTTCAAGTCAGCCGATTTTTTGAAAAATATTAATTCCTTCAAATCATGATTGTTTACATTTTTTAAAATTAACTTGAAAGGTACAAGACTTAAAAAAATATCTTTCGTTTAAATGTTTATTCGCCTGACAATAAGCACATAGTAAATTTCATAATATGTTATATTATGAAACATACAATAATAAGCGAAGTTAACTTTGATGAAGAACGAGTCAGGTTTGATGGTATTATACTGATATTCCAGATAATGAAAATTATTCGCCATTTTTTCATTAAATTACTTCAAATGAAGTAATTTAACGATTAAGTACATCAATTTAAACTTAAGAAATAAAATAGGCATTGTTTGTTTATATATATAACCCTTAATAATCTTAAACAAATAAGAGAGATCAAAAATACAATTAGTTATTATTTTAAAGGACGTAAAAAAATTGCAGCCTTTAAGAAATAAAGCTCTTTTGATATTTACTAGAAACAAAAAAATATGTGGAATTATTTTCATCATTTTAGAAATTTGAAAAAACAATATTATATAATTCAAACTAAATATTAAGACCTACTAAAACATATAACAACTAAGCAACAACAACAAATATAATGGCACATTTTTTGAAATTATTATACTCATAATAAAATTACTTTCTCTTGCAACTTCGACCATACAAAATATTAAAAAATGAGTTTCATAGAAATTTATAAAAACATTTATTCATGCATACTTTCTGAAATGTCTGAAAATTCGATTATTTTCGCATAAATAAAATTTTAGGAAGAGAAAGCTTAATTTCAAAATGTATTCTATATTGATAAAAGCAGAGTAGATAACGAACGTGACACGAAACAATTTTTTTCATCAAAATAGATTATAATTATTTTTAAGTAATAACACTGTAAAACGTCTTAAAAAATTGAATATTATTATCGAACAATTTTTAATGAAATATTTTATTCACATAGAGAATTTTCCTATTATAACAAACGATATTTTTTTCCCTTTTATAATAAACTTAATTGAATTATTTTGAAGAAATTTGAATTCAGTTAATAAATAAAAATTCTTTTCATAAATTAAAATAACATAGAATTTAAAATTAGAATATTTCAGACATCTTATTCCTTAAATTCGAAAACAAGTCGCTAAACACTGAATATACAAATTAGCATTTTATATTAAAAATCATATTTTGTACAAGTATTAAAAATAAAATCTGCGATTTAATTTAAAAAATAATGGATTTTAGAAAGCTTCCCAGATAAATTATTTATTACTTAAAGTAAAATTTCAAACAAAAATTATAAGAATAAGTTATATTAAAAGCAAGTGTGATTTTAAATATTAGCAAAAAAAGTATTTTATTACAGCATTAATAAATTTATGGCATAAAAATTAATAATTATCGTATAATGTTTACATGTGAAGTATCAACTCAAATAGGTATAAAATTAGATTAATATATCATATTTATATGCACATATATCACTGTTATATCAAAAGTTTATATATTAATTTTTTTTCAAAGAAGTTTATTGTTTAAGAGCATTTGTCACGGTTAAGTACATCAATTGGATTTGCGTGATATGTTATGATTGTTTTTTCTTGTCACAAAATACCATACGTCATCAAATGCCAAATTCTGTACGTTTGGTAGATTATGGCTTTTTTTGGCATATGACATTTTAATATAGAAAATTGATATTCCTTTAAAAATATAATCAATTTTATACTCATATCTCATATTAAATTAATTGTCAAAGAGTTTAATAAGAGCTCTATAAGAATGATATGAAGTATTTTTAATTAAAAATTTATTTTATTTAGTCTAATGCCTTTTTCAACTTCACACAAGCATTATTTCAGAGCAATCCTCTTACTTTTGTACGGCAGCCAGAGACATGAATGACACCAAAGCCAGAATTCATTTTTTCAAATTTCCACACCTCTCCAGCGGAGGATATTTGATTTAGACAGAATCAGCGTTTAATAAACAGCGAACACATTTTTGATGACATTGGGACTCGGATACTTTTAAACACTGTTTACGTGAACTTTCAGCATATAATAATATATTCTTTATAATTCAGTTTTTTAAATTAAAAACAATAAAACCAATGTCCCAATATTTTTCCTAGATAAATTACTTAATGATTTAATCACAGGTTTCTGAAGTGAAGTCAACTTAAACGTCGTCACAGAATCATAACAGAAATAACCGTGCATCCCGTTAATACCTTTTATTCTTTGCCTCCAAGAGGATGCACGAATGATTCCAAAATTAAATTAACACGCATATATCACGTGAAAATAAATCGTCTTTACGCAAAAAAAAAAAAAAAAAAAAAAACCTTTTATTCTAAATCTGCCATTATGATGTAACGTATTCAATAATTAAATAATGCTTGAAGCCAAAATTATTTTTAAATGTTAAATGTTTTGATAGTTTTAGCACCAAAACTCGAATTTATATTTTTTTTAACCACATGTGCACTAGTTTGGCATTTTAGCGAAATGAACACATGGATACCTTATTTAATTATACTACTGATATTGATCGAAGATCTTATTGATCAGCAACTTAAATCAAAATAAACCAAAAAAAAACATCAGAAAAAAAAAAAACCACAGCTGATTATCTTGGCAAGAAACCCATTCAATCTAATACACTTACTTACAAATTAATTGAAAATTTTAATCAGGCAAGTCCAGACTTTATCTAAATATTGCAAAAAGAACATGAGTTGATTCGTATTCGCTCTGATTGCCATTCAAGCGGGTCAATTAACTTTTTAGGAAAGGAAAAAATATCCGATCCTAAGATTACACACAGCATTGTTTTCTTAATCACTTATTACCGCATTGTTCTTCACGCACCCAGACCTTTTGTTGCGCTGTTCTAGATTTTTTCTGCCCTTTACTCATTTATTTAAAAGCAATAATAGTTTCTTTACATGTAAGGCTCTCTAATTTATTTTTAATCACGTTTTATTGTTTGGAGCCAAAGGCAAACAAAATAAGTCCTTTCTTATAGTTAAATTCGCCGCTGAAATTGATTGAATTCAAATGAACTCACCCAAGGATTGGAATTTTTTTTCTGTCAGTTGGCAACAGTAATTGATGTACAAACACGTGACTTAATTAACTGGATTTTTGAAAGGAATGAATGATTAATTCATCAGTAGAATGTTTAATTCATAGGATTCTTACTTTTATCATTATTATTATTATTATATGATATTGAACTATGGATATGAATTTCTATTAATAATAAATGAGTATGTATGTGTTGGTGTCACATAGAGAGAGTCGTTTGACTTAGAACTATCGTATTTAATACTATGTAATTTGTAAAGTAGAAAAATGCACCTCAGAGCGATTTTCTAAAATTTTAATTAACAAAAATTAAGTGATATTCTGAATTAATGATATTTTTGGCAATACTTCCGAAATTAGAAGTGAACAAAACTAATTTTTAAGTCCATATTTTAAAAAGTTATCTTTATAATAATATCAATTAATAAGGATAAATAATGATATTAATTATATAATGATATCAATTTATTTATCCTATATTTTCCCTTAATTTAGATAAAAGATATTTTTTCGCTCAATTTTAAAATTAGCTTTCATTGTTTCAATAAGATTTAAGGGGTTTAACAGAAATTAAATATTTCAACTGTGTTCCCGGTAAATCAACTGATAACCAAAAGTTAATAATAAAAATGCTGAAAGAAGGTTCCTATTTATTTAATTTTTTCTATATAATTTTTATGACTAAGACATGACTTTTCTGACGCTTTAACCCAGATTTTCTTGTTAACTGTACAGAGAGAAATAGGCCGGTGAATATAATATGTTCAAAGACAGTTTCAGTACTAAATTTTATCCGTCTAGTTGAAAATGCTTAAAGTTATTGTTATCACAGTCAAACTGATAGAAAGAATACATATAGAAAAAAAGAAAATCGTGTATCCCTTTTATCATGGGCAGACATACTTCTATCAAAAGTAAAAAAAAAATTACAATTTTGGTAGAAAAGGACATAGTAAATTTCCTATCTTTAATTGTTGCATTGTTATGTTGTTTTGGTCACAGATAGATAGCCATAACTCCAAAAACATATTTTTTGGATATCTGAATCATATTTTTTTTTTTATCATGTGAGAAAATGATGTTGTTTTGGCTTGAGGGTTTGAAACGATTTGAAGACAACAAATTGTTGAAGCCTTAAATGCAACAAATTGGCGATTCATCCCAGTTTTTATTTTGGAGTCGGCTTTCATAGTATAGCTTTTAAAAGATCTATCGTCTGTTAATATAGTTTTATTTTAGAGTCGGCTTTCACAGTATAGTTTTTCTATTATCCATCGTTTGCTAATGTAGTTTTATTTTGGAGTCGGCTTTCATAGTATAGTTCTTCTATTATCCATCGTCTACTAATGTAGTTTTATTTTGGAGTCGGCTTCTATAGTATAGTTTTGCCATTATCTATCGTCTGCTAATGTAGTTTTATTTTGGAGTCGGTTTCACTGTATAGCTTTTGAATTATCTATCGTCTGCTAATGTAGTATTTCCCTTGGAAATCACAGTGTTATTGCCTAACTCGCGCAACGTTTTTTTAAAAATAAACCAAACAAGTTAAAATATTGTTTGTTTAATCGATAAAGATTGTTGGTTCAGGGATAATTTCAACTAATTAAAATAAGATTATTAGAAAAGAATGAAGAAGGTTGTCACATTTGGCAATTCATCGCCAACTAAAGTTAGAACTTGATTTCTAAATTATACATTCTCTGAATTCTTACGAATTGTCTTGAAAAACTTAAGTCATTAACCAGTTAACCGGGAATAACCAGTTTCAAACGGTTTAAAACCGTTTGAAACTATCAGGAGACTATCAGATTACGCATGCGTCGATATTTAGAAAAATGATGGGGAATTTTCATCTCAAAATCCATCGAGCTCCAAAACTGCCTGCTAGAAAAATTAAAAATGAAAGTTTAAAAAATTTATCCTTTTATATATATATATATATATATATATATATATATATATATATATATATATATATATATTAGAGAGAGAGAGAGAGAGGGATAGACACCGATAGAAAAGTCCCATGATAGTTTCAAACTGGTTAATGATTTAAATTAATTAAGACAAGTAATAACTTAAAAATAATAATGTTCTGACATGATAACTCGAAGTTTGCAATAGTAGATTTCATTTTTTATTTTTATGTATTTATTTATATTTGGATTCAAAGAGGTCTAAATGTGAAGATTCATCAAAATCTCGAATTCGAATTTCTTGACAATTACTGTATTTAGTATATTTCGCATACGAAAAAGAAAAAATGGAAGCTTTGTAAAATATTTAAATAATAATAATTTTGTATTATGATCAGTTATATTTTCCGAAATGAGCTACAAATCATCTCAAATAAGAAATATAATAAGTAAATCAATATTGAAATGAATTGAAATGAAATAATTACATGTAAATTAAATATAAGAAAACAACAATAAAAAAAACTTTGAAATAAGTAGATTCAAGCATAAGATGAAATAAGTATAGATACATGATAAAAACAAAAGGATTTATTTCACTCTTCAAAAATAATTCATTGTTTTGTGCTATTTGTAACAAATGAGTACAAAATATATAGTGACATACAGTGGCTCAAAAAATTGAGAGTACACCTTACTTTTACTTCATAAATCCGACTTTCAATATAAATAACACATTACCGGGAAGTGCAAACATGATTTTATTTTTACACATAACAAATGGTTTAATTTAGAGTAAAAATAAAGAAAAATCAACGAAAAATTTCTAAATTGAAAATTTTCAGAAGCATTTTAAATAAACATACGCAGATTTTTACCTCAAAAAATTGAGAATACACCAATGAAATTTTTGCAATATCACGCATAGAAACAAAGTATCACTATTAAATTGCATGTCTTTTGGCTCTTATAATAGTCTCTAAATGTCATGGTACCGATTCGATCCATTTTTGGTGGTATCTGAAGATATTTTACCCCATTCTTCTTGCGTAACTTGTTTTAAATGGGTTTTGTTTCTAATTTTGTGTTTTTGAACCACTTTTTCGGGTATGGCCCACGAATATTCAATGGCATTGATGTCGGGGTACTGTGGTGGTGGGTGTAACTGCTATTTACAATGAAAAAGACACCATAGTTTGAAGTTATGTGTATTCTGTTTGGGGTCGTTGTCTTACTGGAAAATGAAATTTCCATCTAAACCCAAATTTTTAGCCCTTTTCTTTAGATTGCTGCAAAGTATATCAAAGTAAACCGTATCATTTATAATGCCATCTATAAAAATTAAATTTCCTACCCCGAATGAAGCCACATAACCTCAAATCATCACGGAGTCATCATCCTGTTTAACTGTAGGATGTAAATTTTTTGGATACAAAGCAGTATTAGGTTTTCTCCATACAGTAAGATGGTTGTCACTGCCAAAATGTTGAGGTTTCTTTCAATACTAAATATAGATTTCTTCCAAAGGTTATTGGTCTTCAATTCATGAGTTTTTGCAAACTCCAAATGCTTTTTCTGAATTTGCAAGCTGATGAACGGTTTCTCTCTAACAATACTACTTTTATATCCAGCTTGTCTAATGACATTTAGCACAGTTTAAGCACTTACACTTCTGCCTATGATTTGAAAAGTTTCTGCAATAAGTTGGATGAACCATATGGTAGCAGCAATCTAAAGGAAAGTGGTAAAAATTTGGGTTTAGATGGAAATTCCATTTTCCAGCAAGACAACGACCCCAAACAGAATGCACATAATGTCAAAATATGATGTCTTTTTCATTATAAACAACAGTTACACACACCACCACAGTACCCTGATATCAATGCCATTGAATATTCGTGGGCTATACTCGAAAAAGTGGTTCAAAAATACAAAATTAGAAACAAAACCCATCTAAAACAAGTGGTGCAAGAAGAATGGGGTAAAATATCTTCAGATACCACCAAAAATGGATCGAATCGGTACCATGACATTTAGAGACTATTATAAGAGCCAAAAGACATGCAATTTAATAGTGATACTTTGTTTCTATGCGTGATATTGCAAAAATTTCATTGGTGTATTCTCAATTTTTTGAGGTAAAAATCTGCGTATGTTTATTTAAAATGCTTCTGAAAATTTTCAATTTAGAAATTTTTCGTTGATTTTTCTTTATTTTTACTCTAAATTAAACCATTTGTTATGTGTAAAAATAAAAACAAGTTTGCACTTCCCGGTAATGTGTTATTTATATTGAAAGTCGCATTTATCAAGTAAACGTAAGGTGTACTCTCAATTTTTTGAGCCACTGTATATGATATTTTATATAATTGCACACAATGTTTTAAAATATTTTAGATCCTATTTTAACTTTTGTTTCTCTTTTTAATGAGATTAAATCAATATATTGAAACGTCATCTAACCAATTATATTTATTACGGTTAAGCAAAAATTATTATATAATTAAGCTAAGCTAAACAAGAATAACATTTTTTCGCTTATAATATAAGCGGTATATAACACATGACTCAGTAAAATTTGCTTTATCTGTAAAAGTATATTAAAAGAGTCAGATTTTAGGATAAGGTTATAAAAAGATCATGTTTATGACTTGGCGTCTTTTAATTAATAGTTGCTACTTATCTCCACATCTAGCTCAAATTAGATGAAATCTAGGAGACCAATTAATTATTAGTACTGCAGCTATATAGAAGCCTTTGTACGTATTCAAAAAATGCACATAAAAACTCTTAATTAATTTCCATATCACGTTCTCAGGCAATAAAGGAAATACTATACGATTTTAAAGATATTTATAATTTTTCACAACAGATAAATTATAACAATGAATACAAGAGAAATGAATATGCATTAACTCGATGAACAAAAGGTCCAAACACACAAGCGTTTTCAAAACCAATATTAATTATTTATTATATACTCGAATAGAAAAGACCTTAAAATCATTCGAATAGAACTTTATTTCATTACCAACAACGAAATAAAATTCTATTACCAGCAGTTCACGACATGGCAAACAATGCTGCAATGCTTCTTTCAGAATGGTTATCACTAAGAGTTGCCGCGGGAATAATAATAAAAAAAAAAGTCACACACAACAACCCGCCTAGTCTTTGTACACTTTCAATCCCATGAATCAAGGGTTGACCTTTTCTTTAGAAAGGGTACATAATATGGCCTGAAACAATGAAGGAAATGATTCTTTGTTTTTAATCTTAACTTCTTGGGAATGGAATGCAAAGTTCTACAACAATCCTTAATTTATTTTCATTAAACTAAACAGGCAAGCACACTCTAGAGATAAAAAAGCTTAAAGCTTTGCATACTAATTACAGTTTAATTCAGCAATAAATAGTTTAAGGCGCTTGAGGATAAGTTTAGTTTAGTTAATTTTAAACCGAAATTAGCATAAAGGAAAGGGAAAATTTGGTAGTAATAAAATGTTCAAGGCTTCAGGCAAATAGAGTTAACCTAAAATTCTGTCCAAAATGGCACGTATTAATAAGTGATTACTTTTGCAGCGAAGGAAAAAGATAATGAACCAATATATTGAAAGTAATTTGATAAGTATTCGATAGACGCGACGTTTCTTATTTATTTTTAATCAAGTAGCTTTTGGTATATTAGAATTGACATGATAATTTAAGAGTACGTTTTCCAAAATGGCTACTGTAGATATTCATTAACTGCTGCTGTTTTACTCGTCAATCACAATTATGTTTGACGTCACCAAACTCAATCCCAAACGATTTTTATATCTGGATGATAATTTATTCACACAAATCGCGATAGAAAAAAAAATGCCAAACGATTCTCGGAATAACAAATTATACGATATGTTAATGTCTGAAAATAACTGCATTCAAATATTAATCTTGAAAATTTTGTTCTATATTTAAAAAATTGTCTCCTTTTTATGTAAATCTGTTGAAATAAAAATTCGATGGTGTATTTTAACATATTATATTCTCCACAAAGACAAACCAAATGTCAAGAATTTTAAAATTTTTTAGTTCATGATATTAGATTTTAGAATCGAAAATTGCCCATTCATGTAAGAAATAATTATAGTAATAGTAAATGAATTTTTTAAAAATGTGAAGTATTCAATATATAAACAATAATAACGGGAAAAAGAGAAAAAAATAAACATTTTAAAGTAAGTAAAATAAATAATAAGAATTAAAAAAAAATTAAAAAAGTGAATTTCCGACTGAATTTTAAAATTGAGATCAAAGATTAATAGTATAATTATACAGTCGATTAACACAGCTTTTATAATTTTTAGATTCAAAATATAAAGTGATAAAACAAATTAATAATACTAATTAACCATTATTCAAAAACAGATACTATAAAACCGTTACTATTAAATTTTATTACCTTTCTAATTCAATTAGTTAACTTTACCTTTATAAATCAAATATTTTATATTTAAACAATAAAGTTATTTATCTTTATATGATACGCTAAATTAATTATATGAAATAGTTAACCTGCAATTTTGACATTTCTCGGCCTAAAAGGGTTAGGATTGTAGATTTGGTTAAAAACACTGATATATTTGAAATGAGAAGACGACCAGAACACGTAAAAACAAAGAAACAAAAATGTAAAAATAATTGAAGAATATATAAAATGGAATGTTCTTTAAAAATGGCGGTAAAAATAACCAATATAAATTTATATACTGGAATATAATAATCCGAAATCATATTCTTTATTAAAACCAAAACTTTTTTTTATGGGAAAAAACAAACATGAAGACTTTATCTGCATTATTCAATTTCTCTACTATTCTGACAAGATAATGAAAAATAAATATTTCTGATGCCATCAAACATGAAAAAAGCTAGAGCAGAATAAATTGAATAATCCTTATCAAACAATCACCATTTTCAACAAACAAGACAGCAGAAAAGAATGGAACAGATTCACATCTTTTCTCTCCTATCCAAAACTCAGGAGCATATCACCGGTGTTAAACCAATTTACTCCGAAATATGGTAAAAGACTAAGCACCGTTCCGCTGAAAGCCCTAACAGATGAACCACATTTCCTTGTATTCAGCTTCCTATGCATTTCCAAAAGAGAAGCCAATAAATTTTACTACTCAAGAACAACTTCGAGAGGCTTAAAGGCTCAGGAGAGAGCACGCACAAAGAGGACGCATATATTATCGCCCGTAATTCACTTTCTTGAGTTTACATACATACACCAAAACCCTTTTTCTGGGAGCTTCCAGGTTTGATTTTCTTTGCTGCTTTTTTAGGTCAAAGATTCTCACCGATTTCAGCCGCGCCTAGCATGTTTGAGATACGGTTTCCTGTGCATAAAGAAGATTTCTATTGTTTCCAGTATATTATTTATGGTAAATTGATGACTGTGTGCCGATAGAATTGAAACAGAATTTGTGCTAGGTTTTATATCCTTTCATTGATATTTGATCCTATTATTTATTTGTACATATTTTTACTCTTTCATCACGTGACACTACGATCACGTGATAAAGAGTAAATAAAAACCATAGGAATGAAAATATATTAAGATTGGCTTATACTCGGCCAGTTACAAAACAGCCGGTAGGCAGCGCATGCTGTGAAATGCTGTTCGGCCCATAGAAAGTATTTGCCGCTGTATTGTATTTTTTTCTTACTAAGCCTGCTTTTGTAGAATTTGGCGGGTTATTTTTTTGGCGTGAAAAAATTTATCATCATAGATTAATTCCGACATTTTTTGCTCTTTATTATTTCTAATGCGAGGTTGCGTGTGCGTGTTTTATTTTATTTGCCATTTTTTTTCAATGGTTTTCCAAATTTAGGTATGTTGATCTTTTTTTTTGTATTTTACCATGTTTCTTTGTTTAAATATCCATCATTTTAAAAGAAAAAGAAAAATTCAGGGACGCCAAAACGGCAATTGGTAGCCAAGCATGGAATGCCAAAATCTAATGAAATTGTGGAAAACATAAATCAGTCCCTTTCTGCGCATGCGTTACTTACTGGCCGTTTTATAACTGGTTGAGTGCAAACTCACCTTTAGTAACAGTACACTGTTTGCATACGCCATATAATGCTTAAAAAAAGATAACACATTGCAAGTCAAATCAGTTTGCCATTATGACACAATCTTATGTTAAAAATATGTTTACCCCATTAGAAATCAAAAGTTGTATATTTAATGAGATACTTGATGTGATCTTATTTCTGCTTCACTCGCCAGAAGCAACTTTATCACGTGCACCAGAAGCACGTGATAAAGGAAAACTACAGGTATAGCATCCAGAAAATGTTACTGCTAATATAAAAATTAAATGGGTCAGATCCATGGTTAAAAAATGATACAAACGAAATACAACTCTAATCAGTTTGTCTTTATGTCAGATGAAATTTACTGTTATATAAAAGTCTGTTTTTACTGTTCATTTTTTATATATATATTATAAAATTTACTATTATATAAAAATAAAGATAGGTTATGTATTTCAACTTATGAAATCGACCTTAAATAACAAATGTTTTATATTTATACATCGACAAAAGAATGTCTCGATTTTTTTGCTCATAAAACTTAGTTTTAATACACTAACCTTGCGTTTCAAAATACGATTAGTTTTTACTACAGGATTTTGCACAGCTAATCTCAGAAAGAAATCTCTGTCACAAGATCATCTTACGGAACATGGAGTCGCAGTTATGATCGTACATAAGATAGGAAATCTAGTTTATCCGTCCTAACAGTAACGTGATCATATTTCACGAGGAAAAAATTGAAGTGAAGGTCATGGTTAATCTTTATAAACAACGAACGCAGATATATATAATTAAAAATAGTGTTAAAATTTTAAGATGTTAATTTAAATAGATGTTAAAATTTTAAATAATTCTTTAATTTGTAAGTAATGATTAATCTTTATAAACGATGAACACAGATATTTATAATTCAAAATAGATATTAAATATGTTAAAATTTTAATTCTTTAATCTGTAAGTTAAAGGTCATGGACAATCTTTATTTATGTAATCTGCAGAGAGTTAATAACTTTGCAAAAACTACATTGCCTTCTATATTTATTGGCTATCAAATTTTTTATACCAAATAAAAACTTGAAATTAATATTTCAAAACAAATTTTCCTAAAATTATTTTAATACGCATTAAATAATATTGAATTAAAAAAATGTCACAAAAACATTATATTTATTCAACATAATTTCATTATCAAACGCATTACTTACTTAAGGTGTTCGTACACACTAGAAGATTTTTTTTTTAATTTTAACTTTAAAAATTCAATTTTTTCACAGTAGGTCATAAATATATGTTTAAACTCATTTCAGTGAGAAAAAAACCGTATTACACTAATTATTAATTAATTAAATAATATTTAATGAGCTAATTAGCCTATTTTTTGAAACATGATATCTTAAATTGTAATTTGTACAGACACACAATTCTAGTTGCAAATTATGCCTAATATCAGTCTTCATGTTGTCTGCCTCAATCAAGTTATAAAAATATATAATTTTCTTTTAGCAATTTTTTCATCAACGATGAATAGAAAAAGCGAGATTTTTTTTCTGTCATTTTAACTTTTAAATAGCTATTAAAAATTTATTTCTATTAATATAACTTTGATTGAGGCACAAAACATCTACTGTTTCATACAGATTATTTTGATATATAAATAATTGCATTTGGTTCATTTGTTGTTGAGTTATGATTGTTTGAATGAAGCAACATAGTGAAAAAATATCATTCTTCATAAAATGAGTTTAAAAAACACCGAAACTAGAGTTTTTAGTGAAAATACCTCAAAAAATACTTATAACTCGAAAAATATTCCGAATATTGACAACATCTTGGTATCGTTTAAAAGCTAAAGAATAAGAGAACATTTTGAAGCAATAAAAAAAAAAAAAAAATCGATATTTTGAACGATTTTCGAAGTTCCAAGTGTGTATGTACACCTTAAAAACACTAAAAACATCTAACCAAAATTTCCTTAATTTATCTTAACTTAAATCGAGGACAAATCTTTAAAAAATATTTATATATTTTTTCTATTACATAAAAAAATAGTGGCAACATTATCCAAGTTTCAGCACAATGCACCAGTGCTTTTCCATCAACACATCCTAATAAAAGCCCTTTTAGCCAATGATTCATCGGTCCAAAAACGATCATTACTCACCATCTATTCCATTAAACATGCAAAAAGGGAGCAGGGATTACACTGTCATCAGAGATTGATAGTTGGTGGAGATAGTGGTTAGCGGAGCATTTAATCACCTGACGAAACAAAGGTGCGAAGACGTGATACAACTGCTCAAATAGGTGGACGATGCTCCTTTGTCCAACGCAACTTCTAACACTGGACACGGGGGATTGAGCTGTTACTATATTAATCTCCCCCCATTGTGGAAAAGGCTCATCAAAGTTTCAGGGTTGAGGTCTTGGCATGAAAGGAAGGAAAGGTATTTTAGTTAACAGGTAACGTTTTCAGGAAATTGCGTTTTGGTAATGAAGTGGCGGAGTTCAAAAATCGTAATATTGATTGGCAGAATGATGCTAAAATAAAGTGTTGAATTACAGAACGAATCTATTCATAGCTTTTTGGGTTTAAGAGAAGGCCAGTCTCGGGTTAAGGAAATAATAATATCATTTGAAGTACTTGCAAAGAATAGTAATTCTGGAAGAGACAAACAATAGGAAACTGCAAATTAAATATAAACCCAGAAAGGATTAGAAATTGGATGAACGCATTTTCACACCCGATAGACACGCACAAGAGATAAAGCACGAAGACTCACACACCCTTAGAAACACGAACACATGTTAAGAATAGTTATAACGATATATTCTTCATACAACAGTGCTTTAAACAAGTATAATGAGTCTTTCTTTTCTTGAAGTCGGCAAAACAAAAAATGGAACAATTATTTTATAGCACCTTTTATATTTTGATATTCAATCAGAGATATTTCATTCATGGGTTCATTTCAATAGAACCCATTTCTTTAAAAAAAAAAATGATGTAAAAAAACTTAATACAATTTTTAGAAGATGAACTAGATCAAACAAGACAAATAATTTTTTTATAAATAACTAGAAAAAGAAATAACGAAAAAAAAAAGAAAAAAAAGAGAAAAAAATATATTAACGATATTAACATATTAATCGCAATGCCAATTGTATTTCTCATGCTATTTTTGACAATCTGATTTGGTCAGTAATGATATTTATATGTCTGTTTACTTCTTTTAAGAAAAAATACTACAGCCATATGTGTTTATTTTTCCTCTATTGCAATAGTTCATGTATGAAAGATAGCAAGAGTTTATATTTTATAAACAACTATAAATATTATATCAACACATTCTGCAACTCTTGCCGAGCAAAATTTACATAATGTGTGATAGAGGTTTTTTTTTTTTTTTTTTCTTTTTGCATAATAGGAAATAAATTGTTGAAAATGGGAGGCTGCGTTTTCAATTAAGTTAAATTGCAGATGGAGACTATAGAGAAAGCAGAATTATAAAACTATTAAGTAATAAAATCGCAATCATTTCTTCTTTGCGCCAATTTATCTTTATACAAATATATTATTTTTTACTCTGAACACTAAAAAAGTATTAAAAAAACTTCAGAAAAAAACGTAAAATAACCAATAATTATATCAAAATCGGCGAATTAAAGAATGGGCCTAAAAACAAAAAGTAACTATAAGATACCTAATACAAAGCATTGTTTTTAATTTAAATGAAGTTTCATACTAAAAAGTTAGCATTGCTTAGAATTTGGAGAAAAGAATCATATTAATCTAAAAATGTAGGAAAAATTATTTAGTATAAAAATGTGCTTTTTAAATATTCCATATGTATCCAAAATCAAATATTTTATTCACTTCGAAACAGAGGAAATATTTAAAATTGTATTTCACTAGTTTCATAAAATTAAAAAAAAAATGCTTGTGCTTTTTAAATAATAAAATTAAGCTCTAGCATTGAAATAAATGATTAAATGAATGCTTTATTAGAACACTATAAAGCAGAAAATGATTTTTTAAAACCTAGAAAAATGTAGGTGAAAAACGAAATCAGAAAAAAATGAGATTCTGCTTGAAATAATTTTTGGTAAATTGGAGTTTTATCTACATTATAGTTTATAATAAGTTTTTAATGAATGTTTATAAATGTTCTTCCTTATGATATATGTGGCTTAATTATTTTATTATATTGTTTTCAGAACCTTACGCTTTCAAATGAAGTTTTTAAAATAAAAATTCATTTTCAACATTACAGTAATTTACTAAAAGTTTAAGAACTTTTTCTATTTTTAATATTTTCCACCTTTTAATCTTGGCCATATTTCATAATTCAATAACATAAACATTGTATAGTATCGTAATGATTTCTTTTTTCTCAATTTCATAACAAAATTGGTCTTTTTTTAATGGGAAAAGAATTTATTAAAATTAATTTATCAATTTATAATTAAATTCTAAAAATATCAAAATGGCGTAGTGAAATCAAGATTTTATAACTATAAAAAAATTCAGAACAGATAATAGAAAATAAGGTAAATTCTATGTTTATAAACTTAAAACACGTCAGATTAAATAAGAATGTTTATAAAGAGCAATTCTTTCCAAATTAAAAAAGCGCCATTATTTAGCGCCATTTTAATCAAAATTTTATAATACAATATATTCAACTATGTGTCCTAAATTTATTGTAACCATTTGAATTTTACGCAAAGTTTTACGATAGGAGCTGATATGAAAGCGTATTCCTATATTGATGCTGCCTTCCAAATATTCTAATGTATAGATCAAGCAAAGATCAAAGGCTTGAAATATTCTGTTCAGAATTCTCTTTTCGAATACAGTTCTACCGAATTGTAACTCTACTGTTTATGATTAGCATATCAAAGCCAAACTGAATTCGAAATGTAGCTAGCTCTATATACAAAACTCTATTGTTTGCTTCAATGTATGTGCAGATCAAGGCGAAGTCCGATTAAAAGCTAAAGTAAATTATAAATGCAATACAAACAGAAACGAATTATAAATTAAGAGGATAATCTTTCCATTAGCAATTTAGAACTACATTAATATGTTCCTGTTTGTGAATGAAGTTTTAAGCCGATTATGTGGATATTTCAAGACTTGAAAATCGAAGCATTTCGTTTCTAAAACGGGTTATTTTCTGAAATAAAGAAGCTTATAATATGCTAAGTAATTAAAATGTCATTTTTAAGAACGTGTTTACAAAAAGGGATCGAATTTTGTTAAAAACACGAGCTAAAACGATTCCTCTTTGTTTAGAAAAAGAACCAAACGATTATGAGAATATTTTCGGATGTTGCCATGGAAAATGAAAAAAAATTGAAGAGATAATAGTAATCTAAATAATTTGAAAGTAAAATATATAAGTAATTAAATTTTTAGAATTGAAAACGTTTGCCCATATTGCTATTTATTTATTTATTTTAAAGTAATTTAATCTTTTCATTTTTTTTATGGATTAAATTTCAATAAAGGTTTATCAATGCAAGTATTAAGATGACAGCTGCAATTTAATATTCTTTCCAGATATTTTTTGGAGTATTATATTTTTAAAGTAAAAGATAAATTTATTTACAATTAAAAAGTCTTTTTTTTAATATGATAATGTGTTAAGAATGGCATTTCTCCTCCTGTAAATTGATGATGTAAAAGTTGCAACACCCAGAAATTCAACAACTGATGCAATTTAACCAGATGAATTAAGCCTAAAAATTATAATGGTACGATGCTTTGAATTAGGGTTTTGGATTTGAGCTATATCGTTCACAGGCAGATCAGTCGTTTTTTTATTTTTATTTTTCTTCCTTTTTATAAAAGAAGTATACAAAGTGATGAAACTGTCAAGAATTCACCATTCAGAATTTTTCAAAAAAATTTGGGAAATAAATGTTTGTTTTTCTGTGAACACAAAAATTCAAAAATGCAACAAACTTTAAAGTTAAAACTTTGTTTATGGATTTTATGCCAAAATTGTAGGTATTTTTCCATATTTTGGACAAAATTCATCAATGCAAAGTCTGTCCATTCATCCGTGTTTATGTTAATATGATAATTCATAAAAAAACCAGACAAATATAATGAATTTTACTTTGTACTGTTATTATCCTAATAATAGATAGATCCATATCAAATTATAGAAAAAATCCGTCTACCCATAGACAGTCTGTCTATCTGCCATTTTACTTGTACGTGAACGATAAAATTCAAAAGCACAATAGCCGAGAAAATTTGATATATTATCTTTATATTAAAATGCTTGTATGATACTCTGTCCTCAAAGACGAAGCTAAACGCAAAACAATTCATATTAGAATGCAAAGAAATATAAAATGCTATTAATATTGAATGAAAATAAGTCTTCTTATGCATAGTTTGAGACAATAAAATAGAATCGAAAATAGCTGAATCTGATGTTAGTCCAAAAGGTTTGAAGTACATTTGGGTTTATCCCAGGACGGACCTGAAAATTTAAACCCATTCAGAACTCTATCAGTGAAAAGATGGCAACAGTGATATTAATTCAATAACTGGCATCGAAAATTTAACTACTCCGACCTGCCATAAGGCACACGGATAAAACTGAAGGGACCGGACCATCCCGACAGCAACACTGGCGGGAACTATGGTTGAGTCCTAAGGGCCATCACCGGCCATGGAACAACCCTTCCCGTGGGAAATACGTCCCATAATCAATGAGAGGTAGCCAACCACCACTTTTTTCTGCACCCATCAGGCTGGCGAGAACCAATCACCATACCGGAAGCTTATCATCAACATTTTTGAGGTGACCCCCAAAGGGAAGGAATTGGCATAGCTCATACGGCAAATTCATTATAAGCAAAGAATATTAAGGGAAAAAAATGAAAATTAGGAAAACGATTCGATAAAAATATTTAACAGTAATTTGGCGATTTTGTGTTTAGAGCCCGAAAGACTAAATTACACCAGTTTTGTCGCCAAGATCAATTAGCATTAATAAAGTGGAAACGTTGTAATATTGGAAAGGTAATTATCACTACCATTTCTCAAATAAACAAAACAAATTAGTAAATAATAAATAATACACTTTAAATATATTTAGCAAATTATATATGATATTTGAAGATATTTTTAAGGCATTCTAAGTAACAAATTTTCGATTAAGAACAATTCGTACATAATTTCGAACTAAGCACAAAATGTTTCGATGTTCTAAAGAGAACGTAAAAAGATAAATTCGTCCATTCCTATCGCAATACTGAAAACAGTTCGTTTCAACAAAGATTTTTTTAACAAACAAGCATTGAGAACTGAAAGACAATGCTTTATCAGGAAAAATAATAATTTATCAAGTCATCAACGCGAATTTAATCATCAATTGTATTTTTTAACGACACCACACCCTGTTACGAAACGACACACCCAATACTTTAGTAGGAGGGTCTTAAATAATAGTTCTGTTATGGGAGAAAGTTTAAATGATCGATTTTAAACACAGAAAAGGAAGGTATAAATCCACTTAACGTCCCATTTGGGTTATAGAGAGTTAAAGTCTTTTGGAAGTACCAGATACATAAACAAGCTATTGCAAATCCCAGCTGTGTTAGGAGAAGATTTCAGAGTAAAAGGATCACGGTGGTTTTATTTAAAACCACCGGGCAGCAAAAAATGTATTCTCTGTATACATAAATAATAATTTCAATATACTTACAGTTCAAAAATTACTTTCTACCTAGTCAAAAAAATTACTATACTATCTGAATTTCAATAATTTTTTAGAGTCAAAATCTAAACATTCATAGTAAATTACATTCAAATTTTCAAAATTACATATATTAAATTTCAAAATTTTTAACATATAATTAACTCAGTAAAATTTATTTCAATTGATATCGTTTTAATTTTTCGTACGTAAGAATGATTAATTCAGTTAAAATAAATTTCAGAATTTTTGTTAAAAAATTGCGAATTATTTTTGGCACTAATAAGTAGTAGTATTTTTTTTTAATTTTATTTATTTTTATTTTTTGTGCACACTTTACCGTCTGTGTTTCTATAATTTTAAGTGTTAAAATCTGAACATGCATAATAAATTGCTTTCGATTTTTCAAAATTAAATATCTTGAATTATAAAATTTTTAACACAGAATGAACTCAGTAAAATTTATTTAAATTTGTACTGTTTCAATTTGTCAAATGTAAAAATGTTTAATTCAATTAAAATAAATTTCAAAATTCAATATATAAAATAATGAGTTCTAATATTTTTTTTAAAATTGCGGATTAATTTTGGCATTACTACATCGTTGTATTTTTTTTTATTAATTTATCTTACATTTTTTGTGCATAATATTAATTTTGAACATGACTGTTGATTAAAAAAAATTTTCCATTTATTTCAAACTTTTTCACTGATAATTTATGATTCGTACATATTTCCAATGTGTTTTTTTTTTTTGTGCATTTAAAATAAAATGATCGAAGAAAATATTCAGCAGTTGATTTCTATAAAGGTGAAACCGTTAGAAATCTGAAGGCCACGGCATTAAAAGAAAGTAGGGTGGCGCTTGAAAACGAAATAATTAGAATTATGATATTTTGTATCTAGTCTAATCATCAAATCTGTGGATGTCACTGAAATTTTGAACGAAATCCATCGAAATAATCCTTCTACTAGTATGCATTTGGATACTAGTAGAAGGATACTAACACAAAAATGCAAAAACATAATGATAAATATTTGGTAAAAATATTTAGCAATAGAATTATATATTGCTAAAAAAAGATTAGAATTATATATTGCTAAAAAAAGGACAGAATTATATATTGCTAAAAAAAGGACAGAATTATTTATTACTAAAGGACAGAATTATATATTGCTAAAAAAAGGACAGAATTATTTATTACTAAAGGACAGAATAATATATTGCTAAAAAAAGGACAGAATTATTTATTACTAAAGGACAGAATTATATATTGCTAAAAAAAGGACAGAATTATTTATTACTAAAGGACAGAATTATATATTGCTAAAAAAAGGACAGAATTATTTATTACTAAAGGACAGAATTATATATTGCTAAAAAAAGGACAGAATTATTTATTACTAAAGGACAAAATTATATATTGCTAAAAAAAGGACAGAATTATTTATTACTAAAGGACAGAATTATATATTGCTAAAAAAAGGACAGAATTATTTATTACTAAAGGACAGAATTATATATTGCTAAAAAAAGGACAGAATTATTTATTACTAAAGGACAGAATAATATATTGCTAAAAAAAGGACAGAATTATTTATTACTAAAGGACAGAATTATATATTGCTAAAAAAAGGACAGAATTATTTATTACTAAAGGACAGAATTATATATTGCTAAAAAAAGGACAGAATTATTTATTACTAAAGGACAGAATTATATATTGCTAAAAAAAGGACAGAATTATTTATTACTAAAGGACAGAATTATATATTGCTAAAGGACAGAATTATATATTGCTAAAGGACAGGATTATACATTGCTATTAAATTTTGGACCAAAAAAATAAAAGGGATGAGACCACTAATGGATCTATATATCTGCATGCACATGAAAAGGAAAGACTCTTAAACACAGCAACTTAGGTACATAAAATATTGTATGCGGCACGTGCGCAAAATCGTAGATTTATGTCAAATTTGGGATCCAGATAGGTGGGAGGAAGGTGTTTAAATGGCATGCTCAGTTTTGTAGCATTACTCTTGGAAATCGGACACTCATGCTTGCGGACTGCCATGAACTTAGAGGGTTTGCTGCCTTCTTCTTTATATAAAGAGACCAACGTTTCATGTTAGACCATTACTAGACTAGCGTTCAGAGAGGAAGATTGGAGGAGAACAGAAAAGAAGGTGCAGATTGTCTAAGTAGGAAAGTTGAAACGAGAACAATCCCACTGATTTAGTACAATTTTCAAGCCTTAGTTTTTAAGCTTATTAGTGAAAAAAATAGTGTAAACAAAAGCTTTTAATTTCATGTATCATCACCAATCTATTTTACAGAAATTCGAGACATACACACGCACATAAAGGACTAGAAACAACAGATTTACTAAATAAGATAACACCAGTTTCATGCAATCCTGAAGACGAAAAATGGAACAAAGCCCTTTCAAAGGAGAATTCGGGTTTTTATTATCTATCTCACGCATTCGAGCATTCCTGGGGTAGAGAGAGGAGGAGAGAACTAAAAACAATGGCAACACCATCTCATCTCCATTCCTTCCCAGGACCGACGGAAGGAGATTAGTTGCAGCACGGGAGAGGCTGTTAAAATCAATGTTTGACAAAGGAGCCGGATGACAAGGGAGACGTGACACCAATCTTGATGGACCCGTAGAAACAGAAAATGACATCCCGCAGCGAAAGGTGTTGTTTGATTTCCAGTCCAGATAATGCCGAGTTTCTTCTTTCTGATGAGATGAAAGACTTTCTTGAGAAAACAACGGAGAACTTGATTATCCAAGCGAAAGTGGACACTGGTCAGCTAGGATGCCCAAATAAATTTTATACTACAGAAGGATTAAAAAAATCTTGCAGTTATGGTCAGTAGCGAATTAAGATATTTCGCAGTCCTGAGAAAACGACGGAGAACTTGATTATCCAAGAGAAAGTGGACACTGGTCAGCTAGGATGCCCAAATAAATTTTATACTACAGAAGGATTAAAAAAATCTTGCAGTTATGGTCAGTAGCGAATTAAGATATTTCGCAGTCCTGAGAAAACAACGGAGAACTTGATTATCCAAGAGAAAGTGGACACTGGTCAGTTAGGATGCCCAAATAAATTTTATACTACAGAAGGATTAAAAAAATCTTGCAGTTATGGTCAGTAGCGAATTAAGATATTTCGCAGTCCTGAGAAAACAACGGAGAACTTGATTATCCAAGAGAAAGTGGACACTGGTCAGCTAGGATGCCCAAATAAATTTTATACTACAGAAGGATTAAAAAAATCTTGCAGTTATGGTCAGTAGCGAATTAAGATATTTCGCAGTCCTGAGAAAACAACGGAGAACTTGATTATCCAAGAGAAAGTGGACACTGGTCAGCTAGGATGCCCAAATACTTTTATACTACAGAAGGATTAAAAAAAATCTCGTAGTTATGGTCAGTAGTGAATTAAGATATTTCGCAGTCCTGAGAAAACAACGGAGAACTTGATTATCCAAGAGAAAGTGGATACTGGTCAGCTAGGATGCCCAAATAATTTTATACTACAGAAGGATTAAAAAAAATCTCGTAGTTATGGTCAGTAGTGAATTAAGATATTTCGCAGTCCTGAGAAAACAACGGAGAACTTGATTATCCAAGAGAAAGTGGACACTGGTCAGCTAGGATGCCCAAATAATTTTATACTACAGAAGGATTAAAAAAAATCTCGTAGTTATGGTCAGTAGTGAATTAAGATATTTCGCAGTCCTAAGCAAAGTGCATTGTAAGGCCCTTCTTTTAATAAACTGACCAATTTTGTTTCACATTTCAACCCATTTGGATATTAATGAACATTATCTACTTTGCTAACTTTAAGAAATGTGCAAGTTATCAACCCGTAACTAGAGACATAAATTTTCTCATGCGACCAGAGACATGGAGTCAAAATGACTCCATTGTTATTCTTCTAATTTGTCTTTTGCAGTAGAATTTATTTTGGAAATACAATACATTCTGGAAATCATGTAGTTACCAAAATTATTAAAAATATTAATATTAAAAATGTTAAATGTTATATGAAAAAAAACCTAAACAATCTTTTAATGAGCCTTTACTTTTTTTAGATATTACGAAATTATTATATTAAATTAAAATATTTTAAAATATTATTTTAGGAATATTTCTTTATTCTTTTTGCATTATTCAAATTAAAAGAAGTTTCAGAGACGTGGAGTCAATAATTCCATAAATAACAAGAAAATCTTTGAAAAATAATAACTCTGTTATAAGCAAGTGTTCATATTTAGACTTTTACGAACATATTGCTGAAAGTACAATGTGAAGGTACTGAGGAGATGATTGTATTCAAAGACAAAATACCACTTAATAATCAGAACTAATGAACAACGCGGAGTCATTTTAGGGTTAATTTTTAATTTATTTTTTATTAGCTGATATACTTGGCTTTGTCAGGAATCAATATCATTAAATTTGTAAAAAATTTTTAATGTACATAATTTTTTAACTTTTCATTAAAATGAGAATATCGACTTCAAAATAATTCAAATTAACTCTAAAATTTCAAAATCAGTAAAATAAGAGCAAATAATAAGCGATTACAATTAATAGTTCACCAAATTAAAAATAATAACTTAATAAGCGAATTCTTTTAAAATTCATTATCAGTTGTAATCTCAATTATAATTAGCGTACTGAAATTTTATGAATTTAATTAAAACAAAAGGCAGAAGGTAATCTTTGACAAGTTGATAAAAAGAATATTATAATATGAACTATATTTTAGAACAGATTCCAAGAGCAAACGATAATAAATTACAACCAATTGTAGTAAAATATCTATATCTATACTTATAATAAAGCTCAATGTGTGTGTGTGTGTGTGTGTTGGCGCTCTACAGGCCAGGTCATTTGACATAAAGCTACCAAATTTGGTACATGTATACCTTAGAGGTCGGGAATGTGCACCTGGGGTCCCTTTTCTGAAATTTTAATTAGAATTTTAATTATTAATTAAAAACTAACTTTCCCGCCAAAAAAATCTTTCATTTTCTCCACCGCCAACTTTTTCGCCAAAAAAATCTTCCATTTTCCCCACCGCCAAATGAGTAAGGCAATTTGTTTTTGTTTTTTTTCTCCCAACAGTAATAAGGCTAGGGTTAACATTTTACGGCGGATTATTTCAAACGATTCTGTTTATTTTCTTAATGTTTTATGCATTTAAAATTAAACATTGTTAATTAATCCATGTGTCTGATTCATTCTGAAGTACTTTTGAATTAAAATAACAGAGAATAAAGGAAATTAAAAATGTGTAATCTGCATAGCGTTACCCCAACTGGCGTAGAAAAATTCACGCATTTGCGTTACCGGAGCTGGCGAAGAAAATTCACGCATGCACATTCTGATTGTTGGCATGGCAACCATTATCAACGGACGATTTAAATTACTTTTTGGTTAGTTGTATGCTTTTGTAAGTAAATTGTATTTATGTTAGTTATATATTTTTTGTATATGCTTATAGTTTTAAGTACATCGTTTTTTAAGTAGTTTTTTTTTAACCTGTTGTCAATGATTTAAATTATTTTTAGGTTAGTTGCATGCTTTTGTAATTAAATTTTATTTATGTTAGTTATATATTTTTTTATATATGCTTACAGTTTTAAGTACATCGTTTTTAAGTAGTTTTTTTAAACCTGTTTTCGACCGATTATTTTAAACGATTCATTTTATTTTCTTAGTGTTTGATGCATTTAAAATTAAACATTGTTAATGAATCGATCCGTTCATGATGAATCTGAGAAAATTTTGTTGACAAATTCTTGAGATATTACATAAATTAAGAAAGATATTCTTTAGTGCCCATAAAGTTTAAACGCTCAGTGACTCTATTATCAGTAATCATATTATTAAAAAAATGCTTTGTTTCAGTAAAAAATATTATTATATTAATTGCAGATTAATCATTTACACTTTAATTTAAAGAAAAAATTCTACGAGGGGTAACAGAAAATGAGAGAGATACATATCACATTATGACTGAAGGCCTTTATAATATTATGAGTGAATTATATGACTATCAAAATTTGAAGTTTTAAAATATTTTGCTGAAGAATCTATTAAAGTTGGAATTGCATAAAATATGTAATTATTAAAATTTTAACGAACATTAAGATTGGCGAACCGGCTGGTCGCCAAAGGCGGCTAGTAATAAATAAAAATAATAGTCGAAGCACTTTTCAAATCTAGCCTCATCGGTGTGAAGAAACAAAACAGCGCAGTTACCAAAATTCTGCAGGTGGAAAAAATAGTTTAACACATTACACATGCGCGAATAATTATCCACGCCACCAAAGGTATTGTCACACAGACGTAGGAAAAGAATCGGTCAATGGAAAGAAGCAGATGATTCGAGAGATGTGAGTAGTTGACAGGAGTCTCTCTCCTGCGAGTTCTCTTTATGCAGGGCTTTAATAGTTGTTTATTACCTATTTGCTGCTATTAATGCTGCATGTGTTCTTGCATACGCTCGGGGTTTATGTCTTTTTATTTGTGTTTGTTTTTTTATGTAGAATGTAACGACTTTCTTCGTTATTGAGCTAACTGGATTCGCACACCAACCAACAGAATTTTGAATACTCCGCAACAATATCTACATTTTTTTATTATATTATTAATTTTCGTCTCTGTTCGAGCAGAATTAGTAATTTTATAGTTCTGCTATATAGTACAATAATGAAAATTGAGTATCCAGTTAGGAGAAATGCATAATCACCTTGTCAAACTTCTAAAAAAATTTGTAATTTTACGACCTATAATTTCGATGTAAAAACCGTATGTCGAATTTATTCTAATAACACATTAACAAAGGTTAGAAACAGATAAAGTTTCGAAGTAGTTGTTAATA
Organism: Argiope bruennichi; assembly: GCF_947563725.1. Classification (NCBI taxonomy): domain Eukaryota; kingdom Metazoa; phylum Arthropoda; class Arachnida; order Araneae; family Araneidae; genus Argiope; species Argiope bruennichi. Next base: position 44,645,202 of record NC_079158.1, read on the forward strand.
GCATTTTTGAGCTATCGTATTCGTACGAATAAGAACAACAAAGTAATTAAAAATTTATTCTGGAATCAAGCTAATCTAAAATATCAAAATCTCGAGATTAATTTTTTTTACCGCTTGCATTACTTTTTGCAATATCTACTTTGAGTGAGATTTAGCAAAAATATTAAAGAATAAAAAAGAAAGCAACCGATTTTCTTTACAGGCTTTATTTCACAATATTTTTATTAAGACAAAAAATTTTCAATCTGAAAATATTCTGCATCAAAGAGATTTAATTTCAGAGAAAGAAAATGGTAAATACCCATTAATGATTGATTTAACACATTAGCCGAGTTGAAATAAATTAATCTTTAAAGCTTTTAGTTTTTAAGACAACTGAAATAACTGATTACGTTCAAGGGATTAATTAGTTAAAATGCTAATTTTCCAAATCAGCAATTTAATGGATTTCAAAAATGTGAGATGCAAAAGCAATCATCAGAACACAACACATTTTTAGAATATCGCTATGATCTAGAGAATATTAAACCAAATATTACTGAAAACTTTGATTTTCTAAACGTTATCAGAATTTACAGGTTAGAATTGTAACGAAATGTTTCCATAAATAATTCGAAATTTCAGCAATACCTTATCTAGCGCCATAATTATCGGACTTTTCGCAAAGACCTCTAAGGATTAACACGAATCCTTAGAGAGATCACGTGATAATTATGATTTTGAAAAATATTATTTATCTAGAGTTCAATATATTTCATTCATTTAACAGCGAAATAGGATCTTCAAATAACTGAATCAAAGGCATTAATTAAAAGTATTTCAAATGAAGATCTTCAGAAAACCTGATTCTCTTGTTTTTCATAACGTCATCACATGATTCTTTTTCACTTTCTCGTATATCTAGCGTAGTGAAAATATAGAAATCGTCAAAAAATTCGTACTCGAGATTTTCCACATTTGACTCTGTGACATCGAAAAATACATTTTTGGATAATGTCCATCTGTCTGTCTGCGACAAAAATAACTAAAACAAGTTTTGAGCTAGACGGTTGAAATTTGGTATACAGACTTAACACAAAATTTGCAGATTTCTATCAAATTTTGTGTAATTCAGAGGAAGTCCGTCTGTCTGGCAGTTCGAATATAAGTTAACCCTTTAAAAGGTCATTCTTTTCTAGTCATATTATGTTAAAATATTTTTGGCTTGAAATTAGAATAAGAAAAGGGATTCATTTAGCTTATTAGAAAAATTTAATTTGATTAATTAATTAATTTGGTTAATTAATAATTAAGTAACAAACCAAGACACATCATTTTGTGTGAGATAAAGAACTGAAGCATCTAAGTATCTGTCTCTCTAAAAAAATTTGTCTGAACTTATGCCAACCTACATAAATTCATACAAAGATTGATAAATTTGGTGGGAAGCATACTTCCCACGGACTTAGAAAGGGTTAACAAGATAATTATAAAGCTAAGAGAGCTAGATAAATAAGATTCGGTACACAAATTTAACATATATCGTATAAGATACCTGCCAAATTTTGAACCAAACCCAACAGGGGATGGACTGTCTGTCGGTCTGTATTTTTAGAAACATGTAAGCGCGATGATTTAAATATATCAAATTTGGTTTTGTGTCAAATTTTAGATTCAATCGGTTGAAAAAAATGTGTCTAAAACACAAATAAGATTTTTTGGATAATATTAACATATGCCAGAAGTTAATAACTTTCAAAGGATGATACGTTAAATTCAGTAAAAATCGAGCCAAAAGTTAATGTTTCGTAATTACTGCACACCTATGCCATGCAGGCGTACAAAAAAAAAAAAAAAAAAAAAAAAAAAAAAAATCGCCTAAAATGCGTATTTGGTTTTCTTTTCTACGAAGCACAAAACTCTCACGTTCCTGCATGGATGGCATTCGAAGTCTTTGCCATGGTCCAAATGTTTATTTGGAGAGAGTGTAAAGACACTTTTATTGTAGAATATGCGAGAAAGTTTTGAAGAAATCACTTACACTAGTTTTGCTTAAAAAATTAGGGTGGAAAGTCATATTACTGATTCCCCGCCCCGCCTGAAGACACACGGATAAAGAAAACTGAATGACCGGACCATCGCAACAGCAACACTGACGGTAACTGTGGTTGAGAACTAAGAGCCATCACCGGCAACGGTACAACCCTTCCCGAAGGAAGTACGTCCCATCAACGATGGGAGGAGCCAGATCTCCCCAATTTTTTGTGTACTCTCCAGAGTGGCGAGATCCAAACACCATACCGGAAGCATCTCATCCTCTTTTCGTGGTGCCCCCCAGGGGATTAAATTATGATGGTAAGAATGTTTTGCTAAATGTGATCAAAAGAACCGGATAACCGAAATAATTTGAATCTCGTAATTTCTTCAGCAATTAATTAATGAATTCAAACAGTGAAATTCTTTACTTCATTTATGCTTTTCAAATTTTTTAACAGAACCGAAATTCTTGGGGCACAATTAGAGTAGATATCTATATATACTATTTCGCTGATTTTCTTACTGCTCATGAGCAAAAAACGAAATTTCCATAAAAATATGTGCTAAATCAAAAATCCGTTAAGAAATAATTTTGATTACACAACTTTATTTAGAAGAAATATTTTCTCTAAAATATTTTTTCATCGATTACCAGCTGTATTTGAATCGTAACATTTGGCAAATCGATGAAAGCGCATCGAAATAACACAGAACATAAGACTGATAAATATTCCGCGCAATCCCAGTCCCAAACCAAAAGACATGTTTTCTGTCCTTGACAAGCTTCATTCTTATTCTTTTCCAAATGGCATCGATGAATGAAAACTTTTTTTCTCCCCCCCCCCCCTCTAACCAACTTGACTGAATCAGCCTATTGCGTACTTCAGGTGGCGCACGTGCAGACCATTCAGTTAAACGGGGCTTTAAATCATTCCCAGTCAAGATCAGGAATTCTGCTCCTTCCCGTGGATTCCGTGATCCAATAGAGTAGGTAGGTAAGGGTACACGATCAAAGAATGCAGCGAATTACACGATCCAGTGCATACCGAGGGAGAAAAAAAAAATCCCCAGCGGGATTTTATTGTCAAGTGGTCGTTTCTGCGAGTGGTATGAAGGAAATGGAAATTTTTCTCTTTAGAGAGAAGTAGAATCGTTTGGTGGTTAGAATACAGAATGAAATTTATGTTCTACCACTATGTTTTGTATTCTCTTAATTTTTTTCTGCCACTCTGTCCGATATTATATTATTATAATTTTGTTTATGTTTTAATTCTTTCCTTTTAAAAAAAAATAAGATTAAACCAATCCCATTTTTAAAATTCGTTTTGTGGTTAGAATACAGAACAAAATTATGTTTTACAAATTTGTTTTGTATTCGCTTAATTTTTTTTTTTTTTTTTGCCATTTTGTTCTATATTATTATAATTTTGTTCATGTTTTAATTCTTTCTTCTTTTAAAATATAAGATTAAACCAATTCCATTTTAAAAATTTGTTTTTTGGTTAGAATACAGAATGAAATTATGTTTTACAAATTTGTTTTGTATTCGCTTAATTTCTTTTCTTTTCTTTTTTTTTTGCCATTTTGTTCTATATTATTATAACTTTATTTATGCTTTAATCCTTTCTTTTTTTTAAATTAAGATTAAACCAATTGCATTTTAAAAATTTAACTAATTTTTTTAACAAAAAGTAATGGCAGATCAAGAAAAATATTCTGTAATTAAAATTAAACAGACACAGATTTTTCTTAATCAAATTAATAAAAACAATTTTAAAAAAACCATTTGCAAATAAATTTCGATTATTTCTGCAATGCAAAAAAAAAAAAAAAAAAGATGTTCAAAAAGAACAAGAATCATTTGCTATTTAATCGAAACTTATAATTAATTATTGCTTTCTGATTAAGATATTCCACGAATTCTTAATGATTATTTGATCAGAAAAAATTACTGTTTTTTTAATAATAAGCTCTGAAAAGAGTTTTAATAAGAATATTTTCAAAATGAATCTTAAATTAGTGAACAATTAATCAATCAAACTGATGTTAATGATGTAAAAGGTTTAATTATCAAGTTGGTGTTAATTCAAAAAAGTAATTATATTAATAACGGGAAAAATTTTGTTTTATAATTTCGTTAGCCCATTATAAAAGATGAAAATATCCTTAGTTTAGTTCAGATCAAACCCAATAACAACAGAAAAATAAAATTGGAAAATAATTCACTATTCTCTCAACATAATTAGGAAATTAAAAATTACTGCGAGATGATGATAAATATTTTCAATGTATCAAAAGTTAAAATTTAAACATCTGACTCTAAAAAAAAAATGCATATAAATACTGCAAAGACATTATTTTGGATAACACACATCAGTGTGTGTTATCCAAATTTTAGTATATTCATTCATTCACATTCAGTATATTCATTTCAGTATTCATTCACATTCATCCACATTTCAGTATATTCATTTCAGTATTCATTCACATTCATCCACATTTCAGTATATTCATTTCAGTATTCATTCACATTCATCCACATTTCAGTATATTCATTTCAGTATTCATTCACATTCATCCACATTTCAGTATATTCATTCAGTTTCAAATATTATCCCCATTTCTGTTAATAGATTATGCAATTCTTTTTTCCAATGGAATTTTGAATTTTTATGGCATGGAAACAATTTTTTCGGTTTTAGTACAGGGGAGTTGTGAATTTAAGACCTGATTGCTTTGAAAATCCACCATGAGCTTATAATAATTCTTAATCAATTGTCATTTTGCTGGAGTGGCACGAAAATTTAGCCAACGTGCGCCGTTACAAGAATTCACCTCGTTACCTGAATATGATTTTAAATTACCGAATGTGTTGTCAAATAACCTTATTGTATATATTTTGCTATTTTTAAAATTAGGAAGCTATTGAAACTCGATGATTATATATGAACAGATTATCCTAATGATACATGAATACTACAGGGGGGCACCTCAAAAGTGAGGATGAGAAGCTTCCGGTATGGTGGTCGGTTCTCGCCGCCCTAGTGGATATAGGGAGAGGTAATGGTTGGCGACGTCCATCGATGACGGGTCGTACTTAACTAGGGAAGGATTACGCCGTGGTCGGTGATGATCCTTAGGATTCAACCACAGTTCCCGCCAGCGTTGCTGTTGAGTTGGTCTGGTTATTTCAGTTTTATCCGTGCGCCAACAGGTGGGTTGGAGAAGTCAGTTTAAGGTAATGATCCACGAACCAAAGTTTCATTTTTTTTCTTTCTTAAACATTATTATACAAATAACTTTCTTCATTTCTAAATAGGATAAGTATAAAGTTTTTTCTCCTATTTCCTAAATTATTTTATGAAGTGCGTTATTATTATTACCTGTTTCTATATATTATTATGAAAATACTATTTATATTTTTATTATAGAAGGAATGTTACGCTTATATTCCTTCTGGTATTTTCTACTACTGGTTCGGCCAATACTCTATTTTTTGGTTGGTCGAGAAAGTGTGTGAAGAATAATGTTAAAAGAACACTTAAATCTAACAAATAAAAACAGGTCGTTTTTTTTTAATCTATAAAAAACGACACTCTTGATTCAATATCTTGAATCAAATTAATTCTTCATTTTATTTAATAATAAAAAATAATAATGTAGAGAGGGTCGAGACTCTTTATAACTTCATTATGAGGTAAATGTAAATAATAGACGAGTTTAGTTTAGTTTAGTTATATTAACGTCCCGTTGTGAAGCAACACTAGGACTGTTTTGGGACGGCCCTAGCAATTTTGAATCGCGGTCAGATGACGAGGACGACAACTGAACTGGCACCCCCTCTCCACACCGCACCACACCACACCAGAGGGAGGACGTTTGGCATGACGGATTTAACGCGCAACAGACCCCCTTACACGACGGTTATTCGGTGGAATCGGGTCACGAACCTGAAACCCTACCGCTCACAAGCCGAGACCTTACCACCAGGCCACCACAGCCCTAATAATAGACGAGTTCCAGGAACAGAACACACAAACACACACACACACACAAAGAAAAAAAATGACACTCACTAGAATAAAATCTAATAATGATCCCCCAAGAAGGATCATGAGAAATATACCTAGATCTTGATAAGACAACGCCATCTATTGCATAAAAAAAGAAGGTAGATGAGTTATATAACCGCTACAATACTAATTTTATCGTCAAAAATTTCTAATTTGCCAGTTCTAATACAAGTTTTATATCTGTGCCTACTCCTTTACCGAAAAACTTTTATTGAATAAATAAATTATTTTGACTGCTGAAAGCTACATTATTGGATAGGTATTTCACAAAATTACCCTATTTGCGAAGCTATAGAGAATTTAGCTTAAAAGCCAACTGACTTCTGCGTGATAGCCTATAAATCTAAGGGAAAAAATCGCATGATTCTAACCATCAATTTTCCTGAAAGCCTCTGCTTTCGAATGTTCCTCTAGGGAAAAGTGCTTCGAAGATTCATCCTCTGCGTCTGTTACATATTCGATTTCTGCGGTTTCTTTGTCTGGATCCGATGCTTTCCGTAAAGTACACATTTCATTAAGGTATAAAAGCATGTGATAAATCTGATTTTTCAGACTAAGATCTTTGAGAATTCTATTTTATGGCGGCTCATGGAGCATAAAAACACAGTTTTGTTTTATACTATCTGTTAAAAGGGAATTTAAGAATAGACTGAGGTTTAAATTCGTTAAATGAAGCCATCACAGATTCTGAATTACCTGGAATAGTCCAGAGTTTAGATTTTGTGTTACGAATAATTTGTTTAAATAAAAACTCACATATTATCCCACTTTAATTTCTGATATACACTAAGTATTCGGAAAGAAAGCATAGTAATCATAAAACCAGTGGGTGTGGTTTCACCAAAACATTCTTGCATATTCTCTAATAGAAATGTTATCGAAGAGAACGCCTTGAATGGTATTGGCGTACAATAGTTATGAAATACTAACTTCTTGGCGTGATTTTAGCATTTTTACAGAAATTATTGTGTGATCTTTGGGAAGTTTTTTTGGCAATTAATCCATGGCACGGGTTAAAAAGTATCTGAAAATCGAAATTAGGTTTTAGGCCCATTCTTTCCAACTGATTGAAAAAAAATTAACACAAGACTACACTTTCACAAATTTAGATACCAAATTTGATATATTGAAGTCACTCGAGGTAAAGTTATCGTTTATCATTTTCATATTCCTAAAATTAAAGACCGACAGACTGTCAATCCGTCGTTGGATTTAGCTCAAAATTCCATAAGTATCTACATAATAGATGTTTAATCTGTGTACGGAATTTTATTCATCTAACTCATTCCGTTTTGCAGCAATTGTGTTGAATTATATTCGAATATCCGGACAGTCAGACCTCCAAAGCATTTTGCTCAAAATAAGATAGAAATCTGCAAATTTGGTATAAAGGCCAAATACCAAATTTCATGCATCTAGTTCAAAGCATTTTAAATTATCTCTGTCATAGACAGGCAGACGGACGGACATTTTCTAAAAATGTTTTTTTCGACCTAAGGGAGGTGTAAAATTTAGAGAGTCACCAAAATCTCGAGTTAGAATTTTTCACGATTACTACAAATTCTCTATACCACGTATATGAGTCCCACGGGGAGGGACATCTCGTAATTGAGGCTGAAATGTTTCTGGTATGATGGTTGGTTCTCGCCACCCTGGTAGGTACAGAGAAAGGTGAGGGTTGACTACCTTCCATCGATGACGGGACGTACTTCCTTAGGGAAGTACTGTACTATAATGTCCTGATCTAGACTGATCAAATAACGAAGCAGAATTTCCAGACAATTCTTTATTTTACAGCCCTATATATACAAAGAACAACTTGTTCTAATCTTGGTTAAATAAATAGTTATTTACACCTGTAGTAGGAGATACAACAGTCAAAGTCGAAGGGTTTCTTGAAACTCAGTTCGTTCACGGACTCCGAACTCGTGGGCGTAGTCCAACAGTCCCCTGCCATTCGTTTCTTCTCTCTTCCTAAAAAAATCTCCGCGCTCTATTTCGGCGACAATCTTCGCCTCTTAATTTAATTTACATTGGTCATTTGAACTCTCTTTTGGCCAATCAGGGTTCAGCAATATGCTCTGTCAGCGGCGCCAGTGGGTCGTGGGAAGGTCCTTTCACAAAGAGAAACATCTAGCATCCAGATGTTTGGTCACTCCTTTCTCTTTGAAGATGCTATCAATACCTCTTGGACGAAGAATTCCGCATGTGGTCTTTCACTGTAGTCGCTAATGAACAGATGCGAGACCACCCAGGTGAAAAGATCCACCATCTGGCTATCTCGAGGAGTTTAGTAAGTAACAGCGACGACACAGCTGGCTGTAAATGTCTTATCAGTACTGGGAAACGGGGAATGTTACAGTACCGTTGCCGGTGATGGCCCTTAGGACTCAACCATAGTTACTGCCAGTGTTGCTGTTGCGGTGGTCCGGCCATTCAAGTTTTTTCTTGTGCCTTCTAGCGGATCGGAGTAGTCAGTTTGTAATACTACGTATACGAGAAAGTAAAAAGAGAGAATATGGAGATTTTTATGAATCTCTATTGATAGATCAGGATTTGCTCTACTTTGAAATGAAACGTCCCAGTCTGTCCAGTTTTACTTTCCAGTACGTGAAATATACAAAGACAAAATTTCGAAACTGTCAAAAAAATTCGACATCGGGAATTGGTTGAATCTCCTTTGCTCAGACCATCGAACTAACATTTTGATTGTCTTTCCATCCACCTACGATAACTCAAAACAACAAGAAGCTATAGTCATGAAATTTGGTAGATAACTATATCACCATATTTATCGGTTTTGAACAAATCAGTCCAAAAGATTTGTCTGTTTGTCTATTAAAATCTATGGAAACATGGTAATTAAAAAAAGGAATCTGTGTAGAGTGGAAATTAAGCACCTAAGTTTATTATTCGAAATGTATATATATCTATATTATATTTTGGATTCAATCCTTTAAACACTTGACCGTCCGTCTATCTGTAGATTTGAGAGCAGGCGAACAAGATAATCCGTGAAAGCAAGGATTTAAATAAATGAAATTTGGCATGCGCTCTTATAATTCTGTTTCAAATCATGGATACAATATAAGGAAAGGCACCCAAAGTCTATTCTCAATTGACACCTCTGTTTAAGAAGCACAAAAAGGGACACAACATGTTTTTTTAAATTTAAATAAACAAATCAAATTAAAACTATAAAATATTAAATAATCTTAGCTTTAACGAAACAGTTTCTGAGAATATAACCTTAGCAATTTTTGCACAATTTTTCAAAAAATATAGTCAATACGAAATGAATAATCAACGCATTCCAAATAATATATCCATTGGAACATTTACAGGACCATTAAAAGAAAAAAAGGATCCTATTTAGTTCGTAATGCCTTTTTGAAAATTACTAAATTCTGTATGAAGACTTGAGATGTACTAGAAACAAACAAAACAAACAATAGTGTTTAAGGTAAAAAATCCAGACATTCAAGATCAAGTTTTCCAGTAATCCTAGTTTCCGACATAATTCGCGACACGACTGTCTCAGTCTCACATGTCATCTAGACAGACGGGAGTTGACGATGGAAATCTGATTATTTGATTTCTATATGAAAATTATTTTTCCCAAATAGGATTTTTACTCAATTTTTTTGATAAAAAAACAATTTACAACAACAAATGATTAATTTTAAGGCAAGTATTCCATATAGTTAATTTCTATTCTGTATTTTCTTTGACGAAATAATATGGCAATATGATTTCGATGTTAATGAAAGAAGTATGAAGATTTAATATAAAAAAAGGAAAATGAAGTTAAAATGATATAATCATGTAAGCCCATTTATTATGAAACCTATGGAATCCTGAATTTTTTTTTTTTTTGTAGAAGAGTTTTAAACATAAAAATGGCACAGATGTTCAAACATTTTTCAGCTATTTTTCATTAGACTTACAGTTGTCTATTTTTTATTTAAAAAATAATTTATGTCAAATTTATCTTATTTTAGGAATGCAAAACTAATTTTAAGGATTCTCAGAACAAAAAATTCAGTTCAGTTTTTCAATACGAGTACAGTCATTATTCAATTCTTATAACTTCAGAAAGTTTGACATTTCATAAATTATGTTTGCGTTAAATTTTTTAAAGCTACAATAGTCCCTCTGGTTCATCCAACAGAACGTTTTTATATGAGTAAGTTGAAAAAAAGTAAAAAAGAGCAAGTCGCTGAATGCCGACAGTGACCTATGCAAAAGATGCAACTATTACGCCGATAATCAGATTCTGGGCTATATATAAACATTTTATTCATAACAATATTACACACACACATATTATATATATATATGTATTAAATAATTTTTAAAATACGTAGTGTTAAGAATCTGTAATATTACTTCCCAGTACAATTAGTTCCATCGAAGGAAAGACGATCATCTTATCGGATGCTGAATAAATAATCTCCAGTTTGGCGACAAACTTAGCGATTACTTGGGGAAGAATTTGGCGACAAAATGGATGATACTAGAATCTTTAAGAATTTTGGCGATATGACTAATGTTAGGCGAGTTATGCTTGATTCTTCTAGAACCTTCTCTGCTCTACTCGGGGAGCTTTAAAAGGCCGGCTGTCCAAGTAGAAGTTAATCGTGTAGTTAGTTTTATAGTTAGTCAGCGACGAGTTAATCCTGCGAAGCGCAAGCATTGAGCGGATATCAGGTGACCACTGGATTAAGCCGTGCGTCAAGTCTTGGCGACAAGTATTGAAGCTGCATCTAGTCGTGTGTGGAGTAGCCAGTCGTACAATAGTGAGTCGGCAGTTGGGTACAGTGAAAGCTAAGAGACAGTGGAACGACAGATGTTTGCAGAGCCATTAGTGAATAGTTACATGGATTCCCTCCTCCTGCTGAGTTCTATCTGAACGCTTTGTGTGCTGTTGTGATTGCTTTTTGTTCTAAGTTCTTCTGTGTGTACTTGTGTACGTCTCGGTTGTGTTTTGTCGTCTGTGTAATCATGTCTTCGTGCAAATAAGGGAATTATTTGTTATTGAGGCCTGTTGACCATAACCCACTACAAGCGAACCCATTCGAGTTTTAACGGAATCAATTTTCTCCATAACAGTAGACACATTTATTTTTTATTACTGGTTTTATTTCTGATCTTGTGTAATTTTGTATATTTTGTACAATAAGCTTACTTTTTCAGTTAAACTGCATTCTTTTTATATGAATTCCCCTAATCTGGTGTTATCTTTAATTCAGCAATCTCTGGTCTGTTATCTGCAGGAATTCTGAAAGGTTATTGTATTTTTCCACATTTGAAGTAAAAGAATATCATTTCAAAAATCTAACACTTTACCCAATCTGTTCTTTTATCACAAAAAGATCTATTATCAAGCAAAAATAATTAAATTACATCTCTAGAGATTCAATAAAAGGCGGAAAATATTACAAAGAAGTTATTTGTGCGTCATTTCTTTTATTAACGTTCACATAATTTTTCACTGCGAAACGTTAAAATCATAACAGAATATTCATCCATACAAAAAAAAGAAATATTTAATTTAAAATTTATATCACAATATACAGCCGTTTTCTCCCTATGCGAAAAACGCTGTCTCAAAGATGTATTTTTCCTTTTCAGTTTAGACGAAAAAAGAAAATTTGGTTGCAAATGCAGAGAAGTTAATTTAATCTAGACCGGTATTATAGAAGAATATTTAAATCCCAGGGCTTTCGGATTGAAATATTAAGAAACATTTTGATTAAATTTATATCGAATGCCATCAAAAGGATTTTAAGAAAAAAAAAAGTAAATAGAACATAAATGCTTTTATAGGCTGTTATGCAATCATTTTTTTCTTTTTCTTTTTTCTCCAATTTAAAGGAAAATGGAACAAAATCTCTTTTTTTTTATACGACTCTTAGATGCAAGAAAAAAAAATATGGACCACAAATATCTTATTAAAAAGAGTTTTCTCTTTTGGATTTGTATAAAAGTGATTTCAGAAGAAGTGATTAAATTAGAATTTCTTGAAAATGGCGCTGAATAAGATGAACATTAGAGTTATTGTTGTTCAAATTTTATATCTCAATGGTCAGCATTTTGAGAAAAAATATATCATTTTAGAATAAGTCAAGAACAAAAAATTATTTCAGTTGAATAAAAATAATGATATATAATTTGTTTTAATGTTTTAGTGAATGCCACATCTGCTATATTTAATTTTCAATCTAAGGTTTTTTTGTTTTTGTTTTACTCAAAATATAACATGGAATAATTTCATTTTGGATAATTGGCCGAGTATAAAAAGTGGAATTCTGTGAAATTTGACACCAAACAGAAATGTAAACTTCTTTTAAATGAAACAAGAGAATACAAGAACTTTCACAAAATTGAAATCTGATAAATAGAATTTTATTTATTATGAGAATAATTCTTTCTTAGTCCTAAAAATCAGATTTAACAAATTTCATAAAAACTTTTTTTTTGCATCAACTGCATTAATGTTTGAGGGGTGATCCAAAAAAAAGTTTACAAGCAGCAGCATTTTGAAAGTAGAAATTGTGGATGGGAATATTGTTACCCAGAGTGGAGACGCTAGTTGTCTTAGACCGGTCGTCCGAGCAGGCAGTGCTATAAATACTATGTAAAGTTATAGCACTGAGACCTGAAACAGCGACAGTAATGACGTCTAGAAAAGTGGTCTCGCACAGAAGTACGAGCCGTGATATGATTTCTATAGGCCAAGAATGTGTCCCCATCGGACATTCACAGACAAATCGCTGAAGTGTACGGGGGAGAAGCAATGAGTAGACAACAGGTGGCGAAAAGATGTCATTCTTTTGAAGCGGTCAGTGAGATTGCTAGAAACGTTGAGGTGGGAGGTCTGGAGCCACCCTCCAAACAGCCCCGATTTGGCTCCCAGTGATTATTTCTTTTTCCCGGCATTGAAGAAACACTTATCCGAAACAAAGTTTATATCAGACGGTGATGTTCAAAAAGGTGCCGAGTACTGGCTCAATAGCCAGGAACCTGATTATTTAAAATATAGGATAGTGACTGATATTCTGGAGAAAAAATAAATTTACGCTAAATTCTGTGATTTATTTCTTTTTTTTTTTACATAAATTCACACACATCTTAAAATCTCAACATCAGACATTTTTCAATCGTGATAAGGATTTACATTTTTTTTATTACCCGAGTCGATTCGTTTTTACATTATACATGCCAAGGAGCCAGCATCCTGGCATAGGGGTAGCGCGTCTTCTCCGTGAACTGGGCGTCACAGGTTCGAGTTCCGGTTCGGGCATGGTTGTTCGCCTTCTGTATTCTATCTGTGAGGTGTGTGAATGTGGTCCCCTGTAAAAAGGGGTTGGGCAAGCGAATGTAACGTCTGAAGTAGCTAAGTTATACTCTTGGCCCTAGTTGGCGCTACTAAAAAAAAAACAAAAGACTCTCGCTCATCTTAAATCCCTGACATATATGTCAGCGGGCTTATAAAGTGCCATAAGTCACAATACAACATGTTAAGGAACGTGGTTGCTCAGTGATTCTCAGCGTTCTGGCTTTAGGTCTCGAGAACTAATTAAGATTCCACCTAAGATCCATCCATTGAAAAAAAGGTGCGATTGCCAAAATTGGATTTTTTCTCACCAAATGTGTTAATTCTGCTAACTTTGTAGCCATAAATGTCCACTAAGTTTTGGCAACTTTCTGAGAGTTGGCAAAAAAAACGGACTGCTTCTTAAGCTTTACCGATCCATCATGTATGACGACCTAATGCGTGCTCTGACGTCAAAAGGTTATATGCTTTCCAATAGTGTGGTGTAGATGTTTGAGGTCTGGGGGGCAAATCAGGTGGAATTCGTATCACCTTACAATGGCTCAAATTTACGAGATGGTAATCGTGTTGTTTCAAAACATGAAGTCAGTATAACTGTAACAAAACTCACCTAACCAAACTCACGAATTTAACTTCGTAGCAATTTAGAAAAGGTAAAAAAAAAAAAAAAAAAACCCGTGACCACACAGGACAGCAAAAGACTACGTGCAGTTAGATGATAAGTAGTAATATGCGTAGTCACCTTTGTTATGCAAAAACTACGTAAAATAAATACATTATACCGAAAAAAATTTCTTTGGCGAGCTGCTGTTATCTGAGCCAAAAGGGAGTGGTCTCCAAACACTTTCTCGCATACTCTCTAAAAAGGTGTTATACCAGAGAAAGCCTAGCATAGCACTGACGTACAATATTTACGAAATATTAACCTTTGGCGTGAATTTAGCCTTTTTATTGAATCTATCGTGTCACATTTGGCGAGTTATTTGGCGATTAATCTTTGACATGCGGTTAATAACATGCGAAAATCGAATTTATGTTTTAGGCACGTTTTTTTCAACTGATTGAAACACAAATGTGACACAAAACTACAGTTGTAGTTAAAAAAAATCCATACTAAATTTAATATATTTAACTCAATGAATTTTTGAGTTATCGCGTTTTTATGTTTCTGGAAATACAGACCGACAGACGGTCAACCCTTCAAAGGATCTTTTTCATAATTTGGTGGGTGTCTACGCTATAGACGTTAAATATGTGTACCTGAATCTTATCTATTTAGCTCTTATGGTTTTGCAATTAATGTATTAACTTATATTTGAACAGGCAAACAAACGTTCTTCCTCTGAACAGATTTTCCTGAAAATTTAATAGAAATCTGGAAATTTTAATGAAAATCTACAACCCTGTATATCAACTCCAAATTCGAATTTATTTTAATGATTACTATACTTTCTCCATACTACGTAAACGAGAAAGTAAAAAGATTAGTTCTGGTCTTCACACTGTATCTTCTGGAGTCTTTATAAACGCATCAAAAAAAATTTTAAGGGAAGAATTGGTGTCAACATTAATTAAATAATTTTTCCATCTCGAATACTAACAATGCAAACTATAATTTAAAATCAAAAGTAGTAAACTATACAACATAAAAAAATTCCATAATGTAACACTAGTTTTAAACTGTCAAACGAACTTATATAACGTAATTAACATGAAAAAAACCCTAATAATCCATAAAGTAGTTAATAAAACCGAGTAAAAATGTCACAAATGAGAACGGTTTTCACGATTTTCAATTATTTTTCCTTTTGGTACTAACATCGTTACCATTTCTAATACCCAATTTATACTGAAGTTAATTATGATGCATTTTCGCGGTGACAAACTAATTAAGCAATATAATCATATATTCCCAATTCGTTAACAAAGAAAAATTAAAAATTTGTCTGTAAAGTGCGCGTTTTGTATCTTTTTTTCCCCTCATGTACATCTTTTAATAATTAAATCTATACTTAAAAATTCATCACACCAACTTAACTATGAACCGATTTTTGAAAATAATTTTTTAAATATAAAATCCCCTTTTTTCTTTCTTTTAAATTTTCCCCACATTGGTAATTAGTTTTAACAATTATTAAGCACATTTGCCAACCATCTTGCAAAGTAATATTATTGCCAAACCATTTCTCCAATCAAATGAAATGCCCGGAGGTTAAGAACCTTGAATTCAAGCACTCTACCTACCCTCTAAAAAAAGATGTCTTTTAATAGCACTAGAGCTGGAAGATAATTTTTTAAAACATAAAATTAGTTTTCACAATTATTAAGCGCATTTCATAACTATCTTGCTAAGTAATATTATTGCCAAACTAATTCTCCAATCCATTGGAATGCCCTGAAATTAAGAATATTGAGTTCAAGCAGTTCATCTATCCTCTTGCAAATCAGCGTCTTTTAATAACACTAAAAATGAAATATAATTTTTAAAAATATGAAATTAGTTTTAACAACTATTGAGTACATTTCACAACCATCTTGTTAAGTAACATTATTGCCAAATCATTTTTCTAATCAGTTTCAATGCCCGGAGGTTAAGAATCTTGAGTTCAAGCACTCCATTTACCCTCTAGCAAATCGACGTCTTTTTAAAGCAATAGAAATGATAGAATAATTTTATTTAAATATAAACCATTCTCTTAATGTTGTTATAACGGAGATTAGCAACAATACTTTTATTTATTTATTTATTTATTGCAATTGAATCGTCGAATGCATTCATCAGAAAAATCTTATCTTTTTTACAATAAAAACACGAAATGGAAAAATTTTTTCTATGAAACCTTATGAATCTAGTAAAGACAACATTCATACAAAATATCAATCAACTGTAATGCTCGGAGGTTAAGAACTTTGAGTTCAAGCACTCCACCTATCCTCTAACAAATCGAAGTCCTTTAATAGCACTAGAGATAAAAAATAATTTTTTAAAATATAAATCCTTCCTTAAAGTTGTTATAACGGATTTTTCTAACAATTCTCTCTCTCTCATTTTATTGCTATTTAATCATCGAATACATTTATCAGAAAAATCTTATCTTTTTTACAATAAAAGCGTGAAAAGAAAAAAATTCTTTGAAACCTTATGAAACTAGCAAAGATAAGATTCCTACAAAATATCATTTTTTCAGCTAACATCTGATACATCATAAATATAAAGAACATAATTCAAGGAGATGTTGCAGTTCATCTGAATGGTCAAGTGTAGCGATTTGCTCCGAGACGTTTTTACACCCATAAAAGAACGCTCAACTTCCTTTCAGACTGACAGAATGTAAGCATCTCATCTTTCCGCTTCTGTAGTTATATTCTTTTTCGGGAAATGATAGATGGATTTCACGGATGTAGAATTCTAAATAAACCGTAAATAAATTTTGATGTATTTTCTAGACTTTTTTTCAACAAAAAAGAATTTAGCTACAAGAAAAAAAAATAGTAAAAGTATAAATATATTTTAAAAATAAAAAACTGATAATGCGTTTTGAGCGAAGAAAATATATAATATAATGTTTTTTTATCCTTAACGGTATACAATATATGACAAAATATTTATATCAGAATGTTTGTTATACGCAAATAATAGATATTTTTAAAAGAAATACAGTAGAATTTTGATTATCCTAGTTTGCTGGAATTGCAAAAATCTATACTAATAATAGGAATAAATGAGTGTGTGTCGTTTCAACTGAAACAACTAAACTCAGCATTATACACTTTACAGGATGGAAATGTGCACCCAGGAGCAACTTTTTTTTTTGAAATTCTAATAATAATTACTCTTAATGAAATATTCAGCGAAATTTTATCGTTTCTTAGTAACAAATTCTGATACTACAGTATAAAAATGATTTTTCTATTATTACAAAATTAAAAAGAATATCTTTTTACTTACATCATTTTATTATACTATAATTTTTAAATATTCTATGTTTCTTAGTGACAAATACTACAATATAAAAATGATTTTTATATCATCACAAAATTAAAAAGAATATCTTTTTACTCATATCAATTTATTGTCCAATAATTTTTAATTATTCTATTCAATTAAAAAAGTATTTTCAGTGTATTTTACAACAATATATTTTATTATTGAAAATGAAACTCAAATGGGTTTTGGTTTTGTTGCTGCTTATATTTATTTCATCATGGATTTTTCTTCCTACCTCTAATGGTCAAGATAAAAAAATAAAAAATAAACAAAATTTTCATATTTATTTGCAGAGTAATTAATGTATGCAGTATAAGATATGTTTTTAATAAAAATGCTCAATTTCAGAATGAAGCAGTAGCGATATTTTTTTAACGCACGCTAATCTTTAAATATTACTCTTTATTTTATATAATTAAGTTAGATGCACAAAGGTATAGATAAATAAAAATAGATAAATACATAACACAATAAACAAAATGTCTTAAAGCTTCTAAAATAGAATTATAGATTAGAATGCGAAAGCACGCACACTGGCCTTAATTATTAGTATTGATGATTTTAAAAGTATGAATTTAAACTCACAGTTCAATCCTAATATTTTACATTTCAAAGAATTTGTGTTGTTTACAAATCTATTTATTTGACAATTAGAATAATAACACTTTTTAATGGATACGTCTGGTTCCCCCCCCCCTTCAGTTTAGTAGCCCTCAACAACTGTCTAGTCGGAAATTCACCACTGCTGGTTACAGTTACAAAACAAAAACCACAATATCCTGTTTATTACTACAAGAAATACTATCAACTAACCTAGCATCAAGCGTCTCCACATAAGACATAAACAAATAATTCATAAGAACAAAGAAACGATGTCTTTATCTGTTTAGATAACAAAAGGCCGGAATGTCTCATTACAATACCTATGTAAAGATGGATATCATCACAAGTAAACTAAGCTACTGGGTCGATTGTCCAAGTCCACCTGTTGTTCTGACGGTGAGAACGGTCAGTTATGTTGCGTAAGTGTATCGGAGGTCAAATGTCAATACAAGCCTTTTGCGTTAGAAGAATTCGTAAACTAGTTTACATATTACAATGCTGCCAGAAGAATGGGCAAGTAAGTACTTCGCTGTGTGAATGTGAAAGGCGAACTGAGATATATTTAATTATTCTTGCATAGTTTATATTTACTATTCAAATAGCCCAGCTAGCTGCACAGTAATGCATAATACTGTGTAATTAAATATTCAGCAACATACAATATTACGAATATTGTTTGGCATCATAGAATATTGTACTGTTTATGTCCGCTTTAGGGTACAAAGCAGAACTAAAATTTAGTCCTCAATCCTGTATGAAATTGGTTAAAAATATTGGAATATCATGTAATTTTAAGTATTGTAAATAGAATTTATACTTCATTTTGAAATTAAATATATAAGGAATTAAATAATCCATATAAAATTGATAAAATCAATCAATTTCTTTTTTAGTTTTTTTGTATAGTAAATATACAAAGAATAAACATTTTAATTGATGTAAAAAATAGGTTTTGAGATTATTAAGGAATCTACAATTTTCAGAACGCTTTGAAACAATAAATAAATAAATAAAAGAAAAAATTGTGAATACTACTCGATAAATTTTAAACGGAAAAATATAAATGGATGGAATTCCGAAGCCTTTACTTAATCTCATTGAGTTAAATTGAAATTCCATTTGAATCATGTATTAAAAATACATTATAAGTACACAACGTATTTTATTATTAAAGCAAAAGTACTGAAAGTCGGCTATTATACCTATGTCCAAGATATAGGTGAAATATCATATTTTTTTCCATTAGATATTTATTATGAATTGGAAGATACAGAAATTTACATATAAACAAAAACTGATGAAAAAAATTATTTTTCAAGTTATTTCTTCTATTTCAGTATATCTTACATCTCTATTTCATATATAGAGTGCCTAAAATTTTTTGGACAGATTGCAAAATTATATAAAATAAAAACTCTAAGGTATAGATAAAAAAAAGGAAATTAAATTTGAGAATTAATTAATTAATAACATGTGTATTACATTATTTGATAATTGAGTAATTACTAATTAACTGAATTAATTAATTAATTAATTGCGTGATGATTACTTGCATGATATCTATGATGGAAATGTTAGTAGCAAGTAGCATCGAAGAAGTGACATTTCCCTAATTATTTATTAAATAATTTTGCAATGTGTCACGGACATCCTTTATAACAGCTTTTGACAATCACACCGCGTTTAAAAACTCTATTTGAATGACATATTTATAATTAAAATTTATAAATTCTAACTATGCTGTATGATTAAAAAGAAGAAAATTACAATCAAGTTGTCACGTTTTTAACCACGATTTCCTATTTAGCAATAACGGTTGATTTCGAAATGGTGCAATTCAAATTAATTCAAATACATTTATAGTATTTATATTTACTAAAAAATTATATCTAGTAAATGTAAAAACCATTATTGTCATTAAATATAATATGTAAACATAAATAATTTTTTATTTAGAATTTTCTTTTTGTAATTTCGAAGTTAAGGAAAAGCAACGGATTTGTTCAGTTGATTCTCGAAATATATTGTTCTTTAAGAATTCATCGATAAGAATTAGCTTAATAGAAAACAGTATAATTGCAAGAGAAAAAAATGAAGAATATTTCACTTTAAAAATTCAATACTATTGAGCAGGTGCTTTTAACAAATAAACCATTAAATATTCTGAAACGAACATTCGGAAATGAAATATTTATATAAAAATATGAAACTATCAATCAAAAAACTTTCTTTATGAAAATAAATTAAAAGTAAATATTTCCTGGTAAATATTCTATACTTATATATAAAGCTCAATGTGTGTATGTGTATGTGTGTGTGCGTGTGTGTGTGTGTGTGTTGGCGCTCTACAGAAAAGACCATTTGACCTACGCTACCAAATTTGATACGTGTATACCTTGGAGGTCGGGAATGTGCAAATGGGGTCACTTTTTTGAAATTTTAATTATTAATTAAAAACTAACTTTCCCGCCAAAAAAATCCTTTCATTTTCCTCACCGCCAAATGAGTAAGGCTTCAGTTTTTTTTTTCCAACAGCAATGAGGCTAGGGCTAACATTTTTCGGCCGATTATTTCAAACGATTCTGTTTATTTTTTTTAATGTTTGATGCATTTAAAATTAAACATTGTTCATTAATCAATCTTTCAGATTCACTCTGACGTACTTTAGAATTAAAATAACACCGAATAAAGGAAATTAAAAATTTCTAATCTGCATAGCGTTACCCCAACTGGAGTAGAAAAATTCACGCATTTGCGTTACCGTAACTGGCTTTGAAAATTCACACATGCGCATTGTATTCTGATTGTTTACATTTCAGCATAAGCGGACTCGATTTAAATTATTTTTAGGTTCGTTGTATGCTTTTGTAATTAAATTGTATTTATGTTAGTTTAAGTTCGTCGTTTTTTAAGTAATTTTTCTTAACCTGTTTTCGACGATTAAACGATTCTGTTTATTTTCTTAGTGTTTGGTGCATTTAAAATTAAACATTGTTAATTAATATACCTGCTCAAGATGAATCTGAAAAAATTTTGTTGACAAATTCTTGAGATATTACATAAATTAAGAAAGATATTCTTTAGTGCTCATAAGGTTTAAATGCTCAGTGACTCTGTTTTCAGTAATCATATTACAAAAAAAAAAAAAAAAATGCTTTGTTTCAGTAAAAAATATTATTAGATTAATTGCAGATTAATCATTTCCACTTTAATTTAAAAGCATAAATTTTACGGGAGCTAACAGAAAATGAGAGAGATACAGATTACGTTATGACTGAAGGCCTTTATAATATTATGAGTGAATTGAAATTTGAAGTTTTAAAATATTTTAATGAAGAAGCTATTAAAGTAGGAATTACATAAAATAGTTAATTATTAAAATTTTAACGAGCATTAAGATTGGCGAACCGGCTGGTCGCCAAAGGTGGCTAGTATTAAATAAAAATGTTAAAAGATACATTGCATTTAGAACGCGCTCATCTGCTACATCTAGAACACAAACGAACTTCAACAATATCAGAAATAAATATTAAGTTTAAAAGTAATAAAGAACTAGATGGAATAAAAAGAAGGAAAAAAAAATGGAAATGATGAATCCGGCCTGAAGACTTTTTCAAGGGTCACCCTCAGGCAAGGATTCAAACCAGGAATTTTTTATGTGAGGGATCTGACTTTAGTCCACGTATTGATCTCTCGTGACCCAAAAATTTTTAAATGGAAATTTTTAAGATAAGAATTAGTAATAAATAAATCAAAGACAAAAATTACACAATAATAATAAGAAAAATTATTATTTCAAAATTCAAATTTAAGCAAGACCACAGCAAAATCGAATCAAATCAAACTACAACAAGACCATTAAATCATAAAATAATAAAACCCAAAAAAATCAGTAAAATATATAAGCAAAGAATATACCATTTGAAAGTAAATTCTCCAAAACCTTTAATGAGGTAATTCAAACCTACCAGGGAAGATTATAAACTCAAATTCAACTTTCCCGCGTTTAAAATTTAATAATATCTAACCATTAACATTTTAAAACAGAACAATTCCAAGACATAACGGCTACTTACGTTTTAAAGTAAATATCCTGCACCATTAGTTTTCACGAACTCTATTTCCCTGATAATAAACCTGGTTCAATCACTCCCATCTTCGACCAGAAACTGCATCAAACTTGCATTTGAGCCGCGCCCGCATTAAAGTTTACTAAATCACTGACGATAACTGCGACCGGACTGTCAAAAGAACAGTTTGCGCTTAACGAGATTTAAAGAATTAGAATTAATCGATTCAAACTTGCATCTTATCACAACGGATGGAATAATGTCCATTCGCGGAACGTTGATTGGGTTTCCGTTGCCACAAGCAACACAATAAATAATCATTGCATTTGGACAGTAGATTTATATCGAATCGCGAAGATTCATTATTAGACGAGCATTTGCCTAATTGTCACCGGCAGAGTGCAATAGAGGCAGAAGCAGGTGCTATTCAAGAAGTGGGATGTGTGTAGCGGTAATGGGCAACCCCATTGTGCAGATGGAATTTCATTAAGAATTCAAAGACGCATCTGGTTAATTTGTTATGACCGAATCTGGTTTAAGGAGCAGCTTGGGGTGGACATGAAGTTCCCCGGATGTTAATACAAATAGTTCTGCGAACGACAAAATTAAAGTTTCGGCAGGGAGTTTCGACTGTGGACTTAATTATTCAGAGAATTTTGAATTTTATGATTCGTTTCAGAGTTGGAATATGTTCAAAGTCAAGTTCGCAAAGTTGATATAGGAAGATGTAGAAAATGAAACTGAAAATTACTTTAACATCAGTGATCATATATTTATTTGAAAGGACAGTAAAATATGTTAAATATATCGACAATATGGTAACAACATATTACTTAAAATTGCCGAGCGTTAAGGGGAATTTAAATAATTTAACATGAATAAGATAATAATGTTTGTTTATCTGATTTCCAATTATCTTGTTTTGTTTCTCTCACTGAATGTATTATTTCTTCTTAACAACAATATATACTATTTAGAACAAAATATAATTCTTTCAGATAAATTAATCTTAAATTATATTGCACGTTAGCGTCAATTACATAGTATGTATGCATACATATAATAGATATTCTTGTATAGACATATAGATAATAGGCAACTATATAAACTAGCCGCCTTTGGTGACTTGCTATTCACATATTTACCCTACATTTTATCACAGATAAAAGATAGATAATTCTTAGAATACTTGAATACAAAATATTATCTTAAATTAGATAATTCATAGAATACTTGAATAGAAAATATTATCTTAAATTATATTTGAATGTGGAGTATTTTAACTACTTAGCTGTGCCTTCAAAAATGGTTAAATAAATTGGTGAAATCTGTTAAATTATATTAGAGACTGGGGCGATACTTCAAAGCTTTTATTTTGCAATTTTTTCGAAAATAGAGGAAAATAGGGGCATGAGATGACATATTATTACACATATTACTAATGACACATATTAATAACATATCCGAAGTTCTTAAGTTTTAGTATTAAAAAATGGCGTAAATGGTACAGTAGATGTTGCTGGAGGATTTCATCTTCTTCAGAGAAAAAAATGGAAAATAGAAGAGGTGAAGGCAGTTAAATTACCGATGATGTTTCTAGTGAAATGAATATGAAATATAAAAAAATATATGGAATGAAAATTGGCGTTTTTGTTCAGTGACATTTACTTAAATATTTAACTTTTTCTTAATTCAAAACTGTAATGTATATATGCAATGCTATACGTTAAATAAGATGGTGGCACGCACAATTTGTTTAGTGAACGGAATCTATTACAGTCAAAAGATAGTGAAGAGAAATATTTAATAAGATTTGTTTAACTGTATTTATATGAAAAACATTTCGAGAATACCTATTAATTAAAAATTAATTAAACATTTTACACTTAGTTTTCTATTAGTTGATCCTACTCAGAGTAATTAGCTGTCTGCAATTTTTAAAATTCGTTTGTAAGAGTCTGTAATTTTTCGAGAAACTACGAATTATTAATCCTTTGAAACAATGGATTTTTTAAAATTAAAAATAAAGTTGCAGACGGCAGAAAGTTTTTTATTTTCCCATTACAATGTTTGAAATAAAAATTCTTTTAGATAAAAAAAAATATTATATTTATATAAAGTTGCTTATTATATTTTATAGTGTTGTTGCTCCCTATTGATTGTTTTTGTTTTTGAATTATTAATTTTCCCTGTCTTTATTTATTTTTAAGTACCATTATTAATTTCTTTTAGTTTTTAATGTTAGTGTTTTTTTTATTTATACGCGAGTTTAACGACCTAATATTATTTTAACATTATTCATATTAAAGGCTATAAACATTTTTTAATATTTTTACCACAAACGAAATCTACATCACAAAGCTATCAATAGCTGATTTGGTATTTGATAATTTCTTATAAGTACTTGCAATGTTCTAAATGCTACAAAGGTTTAAAACGATTGTGGAATAAACTATACCTTAATAAAGGTTTTTGATGGTACAAATTATTAATTTTTCGTTATGAAAATAGTTCCGTTATGAAATATGAAAATAATTTCAACCTAAACAACACTGGGCATATCAGTTGGTATGAAATATAAATAGCGAAATCAGTCAATTGTTTGGTATTGGGTATCTGGTTTTATTCATTATCTAATCTATATGGATAACACATATAAAATAACATATAATTAATTTATAAATAATTGAACAAAATTACCCTAAGTCAAAATAATTTCGACAAAAAGTGTGCGAATTTTCGATTTTTTCCTTCGTATCATTTATAAGAAGACAAGACCACAATCATCGTTAAAAACTTATTTTGTACATTATCATATTCTTTTAACTTCATGTAATAAAATTTAACTAAATTCTATTTATCAAAACTCAGATTTTGTATAAATATTAAATATGGATAGAGTGTACATTAGTTGCAAAGTTATATGCTATGCCACTTTTAAATTACGAAACACAAAGTTTTAAATTTAAGTTTTCAACTAGTAAATTTATCGATGGATTTTTGAGGTCAAACCTGTATAAGTACCATATAAGTATAGTCTTTTAAATCTTGAGTAATTTTTTGAAACAGCAGTTCCATGATAACCCAATTCAAAGAAGTTCTGAAATTGTTCAAATTTCATATTAGGATAAAACATGATGTACACATATTATAAAATTCAGGATTTTCTTATTTCAGATTTGCAATTTTAAAGTTAATGAAGCAAAAAACTTAGAAAAGAAATCAAATGTAAATTAGAAAATGCCAGAACTGGTAACTGAAATCAAAATGATTGAAAATTCATCAAAGTATTACAAATATAAAACAGTCTCAGAAGTAACAAATAAAAATAAATAGAAAAACCTACATTTAGGAATATTTTTTTAATACTACAAGCTCATTGGAAACGGCATTAATAGTTGATTATTTTTAAACAGACGATTAGAACGATTTCATTATAATAGAAATACTTTGAATTAATATTACAAAACAGAAAGAGACGATTCCTTAAATGAAGTTCTACGAAAAGATTATAAGTAAATCTCAGTTAAAAAATAATCTACGTAAAAAATATGATTTATTATTTCTAAAAATCTTCCCTGTTTAAAACTCCAATAAAAATTACGCTCTTCAGTTTCATATTTATATTTAACAAACATAAATAAAGAACTGAGGTTCTGGATGGAAATCGTCTGCTTTTTTTTCCTTTATGATTTTCAACTTTGTTCCTAGCTCTTAATAATCTTTCAGCTCTAATTTATAAAGTTACAAAAAAATATTCCAATTCTTTTTAATGAACTAAGCCTGTTTCACATTCGCAGGAAGAAGTTAACGTCAAAGAAACAGTTACCAATCCAGTCATTCAATTTCCAAACAACTTTCTATATCGAGCTCGAAAAGGAAACTACCACAAAGAAATTGGCCTTTTCATTCAGAAAAATATTTGTTATTCTCATTTCTTAAGTCGTACATAGAAATATCATTAAAAAAATAAAAACAGGACTTGCTGCAACTATCGTTTTAGAATGTTACCTTTGTAGTCAGTCATCCGATTAAATTGCTTTCCATTTTACAAGCCAGGAAACAATGTTGTGTGAATTGCTGTTCTATGCAGACAGCAGTACATGTATTTATAAACAATGGGACAAAGCAGTCAATAGGTTCATAAAGGATGCGACGGCTTTGTCATTAGAACAGCAATTGCGAAAGATTAAAATTACATACGCTTAATAATGAGTAAATGAATAGCTAATGGAATGCACTTTAGGGTCATCTAGCTTCATATAATTGGCTTTCTGATATCTCATGAAAATTACAAAGGATATTATCTCTTAGAATAATTACAACAGAGGATATTAAGCTTAAACAATTCATATTCCATTCTCTGAATATGATGTAAATTCAATTAATACCAACAACATATCATTTTAGTAATTAAATAATCTGTCTGCAAATAGTCATGACTTGGAAGTTATAGTCAACATGTCGAATAAATTTGAAGTGTTAAATATGATTTCAAACTGAAATTTTAAATGCATCGAACGATACACAGTCTGAAGCACATGTGGATAATTAGATATGAGACGCGATAACAATACATAGGCTTCCAGCTGTTTAAATGTTTGGCAAACACATAATATTGTTTGAAGAATTGGATAATATAAAAAAAAGGAATTAAAAATATAAAACAATATAAGTGTTTTCAGAATATCCTGCGAAACACATTTTGGGGGAAAAGATTTAAAAGGTAAGAAGATTCTACTTCAATAACAGAGGAATTGTTAAGTCATCTTCAGATTAAGAATATATTCGAATACCAGAAACAAAGGGATGTTAGAGTATTTTTTACAATCTATTTTCTACTTAAAACGAGCTAATATCGAAGAAACAAGAATACTTATACCCGGAAGAATATAAGTATACTAATTTTGTGTAGTTGTCAAATTGGCAGGGAAACAGAGAGAATTTTCCAACTTATTCCCATTGTAAAATAATCCACATTTTGTTCGTGGTTACTTCTGGTTGCCAAAAATAAAATTCTATAGATGACTTTTATTCCTACAATAGCCAAAAGGAAAAAAGAATAAAATAATCTTGTGACTTATTCGTAAGAATACAAAAGAGAAACAACAGAAAGAATTCTGTTTTCGAGTGACAGCAAGGAAAAAATGTTGATTCGGTTTTCGTTCATTCGTGTTCGTTAAAGTAGGTGTACAATCAATTTCCCCAAAGAACACCCATTCATCCGGCAAGAAATTGAAAGATAAGTTTTTGTCGTTTCTAAACTGATTTGCATTTTGAAATGCTGCAGTAGGCTTAATAGATGCCTTCGAAACAATAAAACTGTTCGGAATATTCCGGAAGCGCTGGTACAAGCACGCAAGGTCTTTCTTTTTACATTGCTTTCAAGTTCTGTCTGTAGAGAACCAAACAAAGCTAAATTAAGTTTGCGAGAAATGAAATTCCGGTATTCAAATGTATCTATCATATTTGTTTGTTTATTCATTTTTCTATTTTATTTTTCTAGCTTCTAAAAGACAGATAGGAAATGAAGTTACTGGAATACTTCGCTTTCAATTTCATTTAGATAGGAGTATAACTATACCAAAACGGAAGAAAATAATAGTATCTATCATGGTTCTGAACTATTGTTTTTTAAATGTATGCTTCAATTTATTGCAACATGTGTATTTTATAGATAGAAAATAAAATGTCCAATTGAATTGTAAAAACTTTGTATGGAATAAGAAGTATTTAAACTAAAATGACACAACAATAATTGAAATCTTTATATATAAAATAAAATGTCAGTTTGTTTAAAATTTATACAATTTCAAATTATTTCATGAATTTAAAAGAAAATCGGGACGCATATTCCTCAGCATATAAAAGGACAGACTACTTTACTACAGACTACTAAATATATTTTTTGAAAATATACAAAAAATATATTTAGACCATCTTAAAAATTAAAAAAAAATTAATTTACAGTAATATAAATTCCATTTAAATATGATTATTTCTCTGATTTCAATCAATTTGTCAAAGTTAATTTAAACAAAATTTATAAACATTTTTTTTGTTAAATTATTAAAGCTATTTCACTTTTTAATCACATCCCCCATAGACCCACTTTTGGTAATGTTAAAGTTAACCTATTTCTTCAGACATTTTTTCATTTTTGCTCTGATGCAATTAAGCAAATTTAATAGTAATTTACTGTTAAACATTGTCTTTTAAAATGGCTGCAATTTATTTTATTTTTAATCTAATTTTGTTTCATATTTTAGGATTTTTGAATTTTTCTTACGCTTATTTGGTATATCATTACGTCTTTTATCTTAGATCCATTCAATAAGAATTTATTTCATTAGCTAAGTTTGTCAGTTTTTATTACATTGTTATATATTAAATCACATTTACTTCAAAGTAATATTCTATAAAATGCTTTAAAGTAAATTTCCTTTCAGCTTTATATTTCCTAACTATTTTTCTGCCTTTTGTAGTATTTAGAATTCAAGTATTTTTTCCCCTTTTAATCATTACTGTCAATTGATTAGTGTACAAAATCCATAAACTTGATTTTGAATATTTGATTAAATATTAAACCAAATTTGAATATAAAGATTCTCAAGATAGAACATCCACAGAAAATTCCACAGAAAAAATTTAATAAATATCTATAAAATATTACTTAATAGTATGAGAATTGACCAAATACCAATGTACAAGTTCTTGTTCCGTGAAAATTATTTACCTGGATGTTATCTAAATTTTGTAATTATAGGAATAGTAATTGATACTAAGCTGTCAATGTTTATTATTATATCCTTTATTAAATCAAAGAACTATTAAGTATCTGAGACCAGAGAATCTTTTAGATTGTTTTCTCTTAAAACTGTTAACCTAAAGTTAAATTTGATTTCATAAAAGACTCAGCAAGAGCCCTGTAAATTCCATGGTTCTTCTCGGTCAGTTATTTATTAATTTAATTTTTAATTTAGAAAGTTTAAATTTAAAATGTGGTTTATCCGAAAGAAGTCGGAGTCCTAAACTTTTAAAGGATTTGAAATTAACACTAAAACACTATACTACTTAAAAGTATATGTGTTCTGTATGAAAGTATATGTTTTTTAACGTACATACAGAACAGATAAATACAGGACGTGCCACTGGTACAGAGCCTACTTTGAAGGTGAAATAAGAGAAACTTTCAATGAACTTATGTATTTTTCTTTTTCTTTTTTGACACTACTATGTTTCATTTCAAAATATGAATTCAACATACAGCAGATGATGCAATATGTCTTGGGAATATTACTGATCGCTATAGTATTTTTACCCATATTTATTTCAAAAGATTACATTTTTACGTTTACAATTATTCTGTGATGGTTCAGTTTACAATTATACAATTATTCAGTCCAATTATACAATTATTCAGTCCAATATTTCAATTCGAGCAATCATTTGAAAGCTTTGTATATTCTTTATTCCATAAAATTTGCCGATTACTCTTCATTGAGACTTTGAAAATCTTATGCCATTAAAGATAAAACAAATTACTAATCACAACCTACAACTGCAATTTGGTTGTGAAATTCATTAGTCGCTCCATGTAAATTTCATATCTTGATATTAAAAGAAGAATTTGGCACTTCTAAATTTATTAAATAACTAAATCTGTAATTTCATATTTTCTAGTGATTAGTTTCCGGAAATTTTCATAGAATTCAAGGGCTCCATCCATTCCACAACCCATAGAATTCAAGAGCTCCATCTATTCCACAACCCATAGAATTCTAGAGCTCCATCCATTCCACAACCCATAGAATTCAAGAGCTCCATCCATTCCACAACAGATTGGTATGTAATTCAGAATAATTTGAAGTTGGTATTTTTTAACACAAGGTGGGGAATAAATAAGAAGAAATGGTATTTCTGTCTACATTCTGAAATCTAGAAGATAGCAGCTTATCCAGAATCAAAAGGAAGAATCGGAAATTGGCATTTTTCCAATCTTTTTCTCTTAGTTTTTTAAAAATATTTTCTAAATTCTGTTCTTTGGTTTAATCAATGAAACGAACTAAAATTATATATACTAGAATATTCTTCACTAGAGTTGAGAATTTTCGCTCTAGAATGATAAAACCATAAAAAAAGAATAGCAACAAAAAATATAAATCAAGGGATAAAGAAAACAATTTTTTCAAAGAACAAAAGAATTGTTCTTACGAGCAGTTTATGCAAAATATTCAACAAATTCTATATTTAAAGTTCTATTTAAACATACGCTTAAGAAGAACACTTTAGGAATAACAAATATGCTTGAATCACTTCCATTAAAAATTGCAGTAGCAACTTTCAATTTAATTTAACCCCAATATGACCGCTTTTTTAAAATTAACCTTGCTTTTCTTGTTTTGGTTCCTTGGTATTGTCACACGGCCTGCTCTCATACTACGAGCTAGCCTTAAATCTAATCTGAATGTCATTCACCTCAATCAGGCTTTCACACCGACCGGAATCTAAAGCCTATTTCTCTTATCGTCTGTTTATACATCTGGTTGCCATCGAAGAAAGCAAAACAGAGAGAAAATGATAGCCCAAGCCGAGTGAAAATGTTTTCTCCTTAAATTTCTTTTCCAATTTTTCACACGAGGAAAACAAATTATGTTGTGAACTCTTGAACAGAGAAAGAGAGCGAGAGAAGGAAATCGAATTACAGCAAGAAAGTGGTCGAGAGGTTTTTTTTTTTTTTTTTGTCACTAAAAGCCCCGAGGCAGAAAAGAATATATGTATAAAAGAACATCCATCTGATGGAAATGTTCAACGGAAAATAAGCCGTTGCACTTCCTTGCTGCCGAGGTTAACCCATCCATTAGGTGTTTGCGGAAATCCATCTCGGTTCTATCACATACAATAAAGGAAAGTGTATCGTATGCGAAAGGAATAAACAAAAAAATAGTGGAATTTGTATTTAGTTATGCAAGGATTCAGTCTTTTTTAAAACTATAATTCGTCTGAAATTAAGCAGATTCGAAATAACGGAAATATAATCTCACAAATGGTTATCATTAATCATTTACTATCTATTCACTTATTTGTTTTCTTTTGAAACTAATTTATTTAGTTAGTTATTAGCTAATGTGTTGTGGCAAACGATTTTTTTATGTTTTTTTTATGACTAAATGTTGTTGCAAAAGATTTTTTTTTTAATTCGTTCGTATTATTCGTATCAAATAAACAAAAAATAGGAAATTTGTATTTAACATTCAATGATTGCTTCAAAGTCTTTTTAAAACTGTAATTCGTCTGAAATTAAGCAGAGGTTTGAAACAATGGACGCGTAATTCTACAAATGTTTATAATTAATGATTTAATTACATATTCATTATTAGTTATTAGTAATTTAGTTATTATTTTTATTTGCTATCAGCTAATGTGTCAAGCCAAACGATTTTTATATTTTTATAATGAGTAAATGTTATTGCAAAGGATTTCTGAAATTTCGTATTATTTAAATTAACGTAAACTAAATTACAAAAAGTTTATCACATATTTATTAATATAAATTTAATATACGTTTATACAACTACGAATAGTATTATTATAAATAGTTTTGAAATTTTTTGCTAAATAATTTGAGCGATTCTGCATCAGAGAAGCGAAAAAGTTCAATGACTATTATAATTCGCCTTAAAAATAAAAAAATAACATATCCTTTAGAATTGAGTTCTTTAAATTAATCTATATGCCTAGAAAATTGCTACAAGTTTCTAGAAATTTTATAGGAAAAACACAGTTACTTCTCAAGAAGTAAACATAAAAAAACTATACCTTTTTTTCATGGTTTCAATTGAAATTCATTAAAAAAAAAAAAACGGTATTCCTTTAAATCTTACCCATTATATGTTCGAAAATATCATTACCTTTAAACAGATTAAGTAATTAAAAGAAAGAAAGTTTATTGTGAATTACAAACAAAAAAAAATATATATAAAATATTTTTCCATGCGGAACATTATGAAAGCAAGACAACAGAATTAATACTTCAGCTTCTCTGTCAAATATTTCCGCTGTCTATAAGAAAACAAAAATGGTAGATTGATATAAAAATAAAAATTAATGACTGAATGTTTTTATAAACAGTCATCTAAGATTTTGTAATTAAAGAATTATTTTCTGGAAAATAAAGAAAGAGCAAAAAATGCAACCATATAAGCTTCCATTCAAAGTCAACTATAATCATCTAAAAGTTATAAAACTATAAAATAGAGTTTATCCGAAAAAGCATCTTAATCAACGAATCAAAATATCATTTTTCTAAAAACACATGCAGATAAACAAACAAATACACAAAACTATAATTTCCTACCCCAAATTTTCAGATAGAAGCCATTTCTTAAGATGAGAATTCGATGGAACTTGGCTGAGAAATTTTTCTCTGCTGCAAATAAAGTTTCGCTTCAAAGCCAGCTTAAAAACTATAATCATCTGGCAACAGAAAATAAGATTGAACTTCAAAGAATAACAACTTCTTCAAAATAGAGCTGTTGATTCTTTCTGGCAATTATAACTGAAACTTTAAGGTAAGGTAAAGAAATAAACAGAGAAATGCGAAATCTTTTCCTGGCTACGGTTCAAAGATCTTCAAAAATATTTCTCATTAAAAACGAGAATTAGATGGAATTTCTTGGGTAACATTAATATTGCATTACCATCGTTCATGTATATTTTCTGACTGACATTACCAATAACAAATTGGTGAACTTTAGCGGAATCGAAAATCCCAACTTCATTAATCTATGATTGAAAATTATTAAATGATTATTTTAGAATGATAAGATATGAGATTTGAAAAAGATCAAAGGGAAGAAGAAATTTTTGAAATATTTAAATTTTATTTTCTCCATGAAAATGAATACAATTCCGTTGTCAATCTTTTTAAATGAAGATATTAAATAGTATTTCAAAATTTCTACCGTTTACTTATTAGAGGCTACTTTATTTAGTAGACGAATGAAAATATTTATTAGGCTGTTAAACTAGTACGACATTTTCACCTCCCTCCCCCACCATTACAAAGCTATTTAGTCTGTTTTTCGAGGGAGGGGGTTGAAATTAAGATATTCAGGGAAATGTATCCACAAAAAAAGGAAAAGAAAAACAGTTTATTGGTTTTAAAATATTTATAGTGCTACTTAGTATGTGATACCCGACACCAACATACAATTACCTTGAACTTTTCATTTCATTTTCGGTAATTGGTGTAAAAAATTGCGACA
Organism: Argiope bruennichi; assembly: GCF_947563725.1. Lineage (NCBI taxonomy): Eukaryota > Metazoa > Arthropoda > Arachnida > Araneae > Araneidae > Argiope > Argiope bruennichi. The sequence goes on from NC_079158.1 coordinate 44,678,558, forward strand.
TGCCTGATTAAAAATTAAGCACTCTGCAAAGTAGATTATGGGACCGAGAGCTACCAAATTTTGCACATAGTTACTTTTTGGTTTGTAAATGCTTAAAAAGAAAGAGAAAAATTAGATTTTTCTCTTTTGATCGAAATGTAGATGATTGAAATTGTGAGATGTTACATCAATAACTTCAGTCGTATAAATTCAATATTACATAATTTTAAAATTAAAAATAAAGGCTTTTAAATGATATTAAGATTATAATCGATTAATTTTTTTCTATTTTTACTTAAAAAATGGGAAAATTAAATAATTTTTTTTAAAAATATTAAATTATTTTAAATATTATTTAAAATTATTGAAATTTAAATAACAATTTAAGTACATTTTAAAACAATACTTTTCAGTATTTCATTTATTAGATTTATACTCGAGCATGTTACCATGGTAACTAAATTCGTTTTTTTCTGAGCGCGCATATAATTAAAAGCAAATGTTGCCAATTCAATATAATAAAATATAAAGAAAAGAATCAAGCGCAAAACATTATCATGCTATAGTGCCTTGAACTGAAGGTTGAAGTATCCTTAATATTTTAAAACACATTAAAATGTTTTAAAAAACATTTTGTAAAGTTTTGTGTTTATAAGATATCGTTTTCTATAAAAAGCTGGAACAAATTGCAATTATCGATATATATAATCTTCTACTGGCATTTGTAACACTGGGAAGAGCTACGTTTTAGTTAATATCTTTATCGGATTCGAAATCCCTATTTCTATTCTGGCATCTAGCAACTATGACATGTTTTTTTTAAATGTTCAAATTGATAGATTTATATTTAAGCGAATAAACCTAAGCATGAATAAATGGTGAAGGTCAATGATCTGAGATTCGGATTTGTTTATATTCTTGCTAATTCATTATATTCTGCATTTAAGAACTAAATTGAAAATTATTTGTAATATTTTCTTTCAGCATCATTTTTTATTTCATCATCGTTTTGGAGGTTTACTGCAATTCAGTGGCCACCGGCCGGGGCCTTTAGCTGCATTCAAGGAAGAATTTTGGCTTGAAGTGGGTGAAATTCCGTGGAATGCATAAAGACATGTACAATGTGCAATGCAAAGATTAATTTTAAACTGAATGAATGATAAGATATTAAGAAATTAGAAAAAAATTACAATTAAAATAAAGGTATAGTAAAAATTTATTTTAAAAATGAAAGTAGGAGTGATATATCATTTTTATTATGTATTTGGCATTGCTTTTTTTTTCTAATAGTGGAACTTTTTTGTTTTGTTTCAAGAGATTTTAATGATTCATTTTGATTTGAATGTACATTATGGGAAGAGAAGATCTCATTGCAAGAAAACAAAACTTCTTACGTCACTATATATTTACATCTACAAATAATAAGGGGGGGGGGCATAGAATAATTCTTCCTGTTTGGAGGCATCTGCAGCTAAAACAAACAGATCAATGAAATGAAAGCACAATTCATATACAGACTGTGGAAGTCATGGAAAACTGAATTCCGCAGAAAAAAAAAAATAGGACCAGAAGTTGCCGATAGGGAAAATACTGGCGCTGTGGGACAAGAGTTATGAATGAAATCATAAAATCACAGAAAAAAATCTTTCATTAATCAGCATTAGGGACCCCTGGACGCAATGCAATATTTTCAATATTCTGACCTTCAGACTGCGTACAACTGTTGAGTGTAAACTGTCAGTTTCCATGTTCATACCAACCCATTTTATGTTCTTTTTCAAGATATGCAGGTTTGCTTAAGAGTAACCACAGCATCACACTGTCTAGTGTAGAACAGTATTATTATGTCGTTAACAGACATGCTTTAACAGTTTTAAAGCATGCAGAGGTAAGATAGGGCCCATATTAAACACACATCAACAGTTAATCAAGAACAACAGCCAAGAACACATCAACAGTCATGAACGAACTGCTAACAGGTTTTTTGTTCTTCCCGTTTTACAAGGAATGCATGGCGCTGCTGTCACGCACCCACTAGGAATTTTACATAATCCATGTCGATATGAATATTTCTTCATTACGTGACAGCAGCGCCAATATTTCCTCTATCGAAAACTTTTAGTACTTTTATTTTCGGAATTTATCTTCCCATGCCTTTCACAATCTGTATATGAAATTTGTACAAGCCTCCAAACAGAGAAAATTATTTTATGGCCACTCTGTATATATATATATATTTCTTAAGCACTCTGCCAATGTCCATGAGATTTTCTACAACAACTTTCGTCAGTTAATCTGTGACAATCATATCCAAGATAGACAAGTACATCTTGTGGTAGCAAAAGACAAATGCAGATGAGAGTAACTTACTTAAACGCAACCACACTTATGTGCAATACTAACAGTTTGCTCAACTCTTTGGAAAGCATGCTACTGGCGGAAGTGGCATGCTCAGTGAACACGTAAACTTTCTCCTCCGGAAATAGCGAGAGAACAAGAAACACTTTTGTTCGAAGAGGGAGGAATGCCAGGGAGGCGCTGGACTGTGAATTCATATATTGCACCAAGGAGCAGGGGTTCTGCAGACAGACCGGAACAAACGAGGGAGAAAAATCTCTTGACAGGGCGTTGTTCCTTTTTCGCACCTTTCTTTTTCGATATCCCTTTCGGGATGAAGCTTCTGAACCTTGAAGGAAATGGTGGAGATAGTGAAAAAAAAGTAATGATATAAGATTCGGTTCGGATAGTATCTGTTTGAAAAGAAGGGGGTGGTGGGTGGGGTGGAATTCCATCTGAGTTTGTTTTATTTATGTTTACAGTTTTGTAGCTTACTGTTATTGACATATAAACTTTAATTTTAACAAGCTTCAATTTAAAATCAAATGCTTCTTGTTTGTGAAACTTGAAATTGGTAAACAATTTTTCAACTATTTCCTAGCGCACCGCGATTTTGAAAATTTTGCACAATGCTGTATGTATTCTTAAAGATAATACGATGATTTGATATGTTCAGAAATATAAAATAAAAATATAGAATAAAACACTGACGTTGAAAGGGCAACATGTTCCATCAATTTATTAAGTTATTCAATTTCCATCATGTTCATGTCCCATCAATCTTTCAATTATAGACAAGTTATTTGTGTTCCATCAATTATCAACTTTATATGTCAATCAATTAATTTATTATTGAATTAATTAATTGAATAAGATTTAGGAATTTAAAATTTTATATCGGAAAATATTTAATAAAAAATGAAAAACTTATTTTAAATGAATTGAAAGAAAAAAATCAATTAAAGATGATAAATCAATAATCTTCTTTAATAAATCAGTTATCACACTAAATGAAGATTTTTGCAAATTTAACGCATTAATGATAATTCAATTTTATATCAAAAATAAAATAAATGTTTCGAGTGACTGAATACTTTTCACATCGTCTTAGGTATTCATGAAAACATTTAAAAACTCCTAATCAAGCTATAAAATATATAATTCAGAGAAAAAATAAAAAAAAATCATTACAGATGGCAACAAATTCATAACAGACTAATCGTTATACCGTAGTTCATCCTCCAAGTAGAGTTCAAGGTAGATTGAAATAAAATAGATTATTAAAGAATTAATGAATGAAGTGAAGATAATGAATTCTAACGGCAGGATTGATAAATGATTAATGGAATTTATCGATAAAATGATACAAGCAGATAATAAAGGTCGCCAACTGAATTACTTAAGTGAAAAAAGATAAATTGACAAATAAGTTTTTAAATATATTATTTTTATAAATTTATTGAATGGGTTTTTTTTTATTTCGACAATTTTTTATTTTTAAATCTTAAGTTTATAATTCATATTTACTATTAAGAAATCTAGAAAAATTTCTCTAAAACTTAATATCAGCATTGAAGTTCGATTAAAAAATTGAAAACAATTTTTCACCTTAAAAGTAAACTCTAAAATTCGGATGTTCTTAATTTATTATAAGAAACCATAAAATATATGACGAAGAATGAAATAAATTCCAAAAGGCTGTTCATTTCCTTTGTCTATAAGAACATGAAAAACAATTGTATAATACCCAATTCTCCTGTGGCCTAGTACTATTAGAACTGAAATATCAACTCCAATCAACTCCACATTCAACAATAAAATAAAAATGTCAGAATAACAGCGATAAAAAAAGATTGATCGATTGTCCGAATCAATCAGCTACATAGAAGGAATATTTCAAATTGAATTGCCTATAATTTTTAACATGAAAAAAATTGTCTTTTATTCAAGGATAAAAAAAATTATCCTTGAACATATATTTATATTTATAAATACATATATTTATCAGTAAAAAAGAAGAAATAAAACAGCAGTTATTAATTTCTCTTCAGATGTTCTTACAATCTTGTTAAAAATCAGACGATTTATTACAAAAAAGAATTTTTACTTTTTCGTATGAGGAAAAAAAACCATGTAGAGAAGTTTGAATTGAAAGACAAGTATTCAGAAAAAAATTCAGAAGGTAGTTGAGAAAAAAAATTCAATTGAAGTTTATTTAAGATAGATTAATAATCTGGTACTTTTACTGTACCAGATTTCTTTTTAAAATGGCTGAATTTTAAGTTTAAACCATAACTATAAAAAAAAGAATACGTACTTTAAAAACAGTGTAAGAAGATAATATTCAAATTGTTTTTGGACTAAATAGGTAATTGAAAAAAAAAAGCAATTAAGGAAATTATAAATAATATAAAAGAATGCTAATGGATTCTTAAATCTCCTGGTATTTAACATTTATTTTGCGGAAGTACTTTTTAGCGTCAGTCAGATGAATCAGCAACATTTCATTTCAAGAAGCTATGCTTTGTTTCAATTGATAAACTAATGAGTTTGTGAAAAACCATGAAATGCAAACTTTAAAAGAATTCTAAAACAATATGAAATTTCGATTCCTAAACATAAGATCATTGCATTTTGTATTGAAAAAAAATGTTGATATGATAAGGAAATGTTTCCATAATTAAATGGAGTTTAGAAAGAAGTACTTATCGAACATATATTTATCTTTAGAAGTACTTATAATTAGCGTACTGTTTCGAACATAAATTCCTTCATTGAAAATAGCCAAACCTACCCAACCAATTTTGAATTCAAAAACTATGTCCCTCTAATTTTTATGAAAAATCATATATACGATATGAAATATTTGAATTTATTTGAGGTCTTGTAAAATATGAAGACCATTATGTAAAAAAAAGATAAATATGACTGGATAAATGTAGGATTAATCTGAAAGGACAATTATTTACCCTGTTTACGTGGCTTAGCTCTGTGTAACTCTGTGTAATTAAAAAAAAACAATTTAATCCATTTTTCAAATGTAGCGATAAGTAATCGGTTAGCTAAAAATTCAGTAACAAATTCGAAAGTGAAAAGAATTGAATTAAACACAAACACTAAGTTGTAGCGGTATCATAACTCTACTACTTTCTCTTTTGATACAACAGACGGCGTTACTTTAATAACATCAAGGTATATTTCCCATGATCGTTCTTGGGGGTCATTATTAGATTGTATTCTAAGTGAGTGTCATGTATTTTCGTGTTCCTGTTTGTTTTATCTTGTAAAATGTGGAATTTAGAAAATAATTAAATAAATGTTCCTATAACTCGATTATTTTCATCTAACTCATAATGAAGTTATTAAGAGTCTTTTACTATGTAAAATAATTACAAAACAACAAAATTAATTAAAAAAGAAATTTGCTCGGAGAGAAGACGTTTTCTGCTCTTTGAAAATCCAAACTGAACACTGAGGTTGTTTCCTAGCAGGTTCGTTGGCAGTTTCTGCAGACATTTGAGGATGTTGTCTAGCGTTTGGTTACACATATAAGTAAAAATTTAGAGCCAGTGAACAAGCTTCTTACAGTTAGAATTTTCATAGTGTATTAAACGCACAGGAAATACACACTGTTAAAGAATGTGTTCTCAACCCATTTCTGAAACGAATATTTTCCTCAGTAACTTTTGTAGGAAAAAAAATTGGAATTGAAATTAAAATAAATAAATTATAAAAAAATAATAAATAAATATAATAAAAATAATAATAAAAAATAATAAAATAATAATAAATAATAATAAAATAATAATAATAAATCTTGAATATTTAAATGTTCATTAATCTACTGCAAATAAAAAAAGAATTATTGTAGCAATTGCATTAATCTTTCTTCTCTTTTGGATAATAGATGTCGATGCCTGATTAGGTACGCATCCCATAGTGCATTGTGATTGTAAATATACTGTGATGAGTTTAGTTTAGTTATATTAAAGTCCCTTTTGAAGCAACACTAGGGCTATTTTGGGACGGACCTCGTAATTTTGAACCGCGGTCAGATGACGATACTGTGATGAGAGGCTGTTCTGTTCAAGTGCGCGCGTTAGTGTCTTTGTGTTTGTTTTGTGTGAAATGTGATCATTAAGGAAACGCTCCCGAAAACATACGTCCAGTTGCTTTCACTGCACGGATCATAATGATTTTCATTCTACCATATTATTAGTTAAGAACTGTGTTCTAGAATTATTCTTGCAATTCAGAACAACAACTTCCAAAGCTATTTTCTATTTAAAACTTAATTGTAATAAATCATAAGACTATCCACAGCGTAACTTATGCAGAAAATAATAATGTTTATGAGTCAAAGACGATATGCTTATTCAAACCTATACTTTTATGCGCTAGATGTTCTAATTCACTAAGAAAAAATATGTTCTTAAAGAATTTCTGTAAGGAATCAGACGTCGATTCCGAAACTCAAAACTCGTACATCCCCTAATCTGTAAGGTGAACAATAACCTTCTGTCAATAAGAAAAGAAGAATGATCTGATAAGAATAGGGTTCCGTAATTATGCGGTGTGATCCAAAAGAACAACTTCGGAAACTATTTTCGCAGAAAAACCTAGTTTAGAAAGCCAGCCTGCAGCTGCCTAGAGCCTTTTCTGGAAAAAAAGATGAGATAGATTTGGAAAGAATTGTATGGATCATGACGAGATATCACATTCTTTCCTATCAGATCGTACGTCTTGCTGGTATTGCCAGATCGATCAGGAGGTTGTTGCATTAGAGAGATGGAAGTCTTTCACCAATATTAGGTTTCTTTTCCCGCCAAACGAACTTTTTTTTCTCTCCCAGGTTCCACCACAAAAAGAAGAAAAGAAAAAAAAAAAAAATCTTTGGCTCAAACGTAGTTTGTTTCAGAATTTGAAAGAAAGAACTTTTTCAGAAATGTTCGTTTATTCTTTTGAAATTCGATGGATATACGGTTCCGAGTTCGTGTAAAATAGAAGGTCAGACGAGAAAAAGAAAACGATATAAAAAAAAGTTGGCAAACCATTTCTTATCTCACCTGCCATTTGGAACGAGTTCTTTTCTTTCCCAAAGACTTTAAAAAGTTTTAAAATCAAAAAATAAGATTCTGAAAGAAAAATAAGAAGCAATGTGTTTTATATCTAGAATCCTCCATTTGCTATTCTTTTTTTTGAGGCCTATGACTACGATTAGCATCATTAAGGTCAACTCGAAACTTTTTTCAAACAAATGACTTCTTCGATGCATTTTTTTCCCAGCATTCCATTTAACTTTTTGTCGGAAAACAGCATTTAAGTATTTTTCTAAGAAAACAATTCTAGACAGATTAATTTCTAATCTGATATTACTAGAAACATTAATAGATTAGGTTACATAAAATTAACTTTAGGTATGACGATGATACAATAAGTTCAAATATTTAAATAATATTTGCACGACACATTATACAATGGAAAACCAAGTTTAACTCGGCAGTATTTTTTAAAATTTCTTTTGAGAAAATATTTAAAAGCGAATCGGATACTGTTAACATATGAATATTTTTCACTCTTACCTACATATAAACTGGTCATTTAAAAAAAATGAATGCACTTAGTTTAATACGTTATTTGAAACAATCTGCTGTATTACAGTATTCATTTCGCCCTTTATCTATTATGACTTATATTTTTTAACCTTAAACTCGGTTTTACCATGGTGAATTCGGGCCCCAGATGGACATTGGATATGACATTGTAGATAGGGAAAGGCTCTAGTAGTTAGTTATAAAAAATGTTTTCTTTTGTTTAGAATCACGTTTTTTCCAGGAAAGGCATCTATATAAATAAACTTAAAGTAAAAACAATAAATATAAAAACACAAGTAAAAACATAAAGCGAAAATCGCGACTTGAACCGAAGACTCGCAAAACATTCATCAGCTAGGCTTCTCTGACCACTATACTGCAATGACAACTTTTCGAATTGGGAGTTGAATATACTTATTCTAATAGTTATTTATATAAAAAAAATTGTGTGTGTGTGTAAAACAGCGTTTTTTTTCCTGTAAAGACATTTATGTCGATAAACTTAAAAAGTAAAATCTTATCTAATTATAAAATTTGATAGAAAAAAAAATCAAAAATCTGTACAATATCATAATACTCTATAGCATTCTTCTTGTAAATACAAAATAAATTACGGCATGCATGTTCTTATTTTTGTATTGTATAACATGAAATAACTTTTTTTTGTGCCATTTCATGTTAAAACATAGTATTATAATGCCTTAATACAAGCGAATTCTTATCGCCTCTTTTCTGTCCCGTTTAATCAGGAAATGTTGCTTTGATAACAGAGTTAACCCTTTCTAGGGCCGTGAGAAGTATGATTCCCGCCAAATTTATCAATCTTTGTATGAAATTATGTAGGTTGGCATAAGTTCTGACAAATTTTTTTAGCAAGTCAGAAACTTAGATGCTTCAGTTCTTTATCGCAGACAAAATGATGCGTCTTGATTTGTTACTTAATTATTAATTAACAAAATTAAGTAATCAAATTAAATTTATCTAATAAGCTAAATGAATCCTTTTTCTTATTCTAATTTCAATCCTAAAAATATTTTAACATAATATGACTAGAAAAAAATGGCCCTTTAAAGGGTTAATTGATCTTAATGCTACTCAGGTTATACATTTCACCGTAAAACATATTCGTGAAAAATTTCTTGTTATTTAAATTTTAGTTTTAGTCAATAGATATCTTTGATATGATTCTTTTTTAATGAAGAAATACAAAAAGAAAATCAATGATAAATATAGAAGAGCAAAAAATTTAATTATTTAAGAAACAGAAATGTATGTTTTACCCCTTGAATGCATAACGATGTAAATCAACATCGTATGCTTAAAATCTCGTATAGCTTCATGTAGCAATCTTTGCATAGTGTTTTTTTTTTAATTTTTATTTTACCAAAACTATTTTGTTGTTTCTGAATAGAACTAGAATCTTTGACAGTTTATTTCTTTATCTGTTTTTCAATGTTGTCACTCTAAACGAGTACAATTTGTACAGTTTCATTTCCGAGGGTGTTACGAATTACAATTATTTATATAAAAAGTAATAAAAACATTAAAAAAATGTTTTTTGATCGAAACAAGGTTAGAATAACGAATAATATTTTGTAGATTTGTAGAACTCAAAGAATAATCAATAAGTTTTTTTGAAAATTAAAAAAATCTTATCTGTCCCCCCCCCCCATTTTTCCCATTAACTACACCCATTTCTCTGTGGATTTCAAATTTTATTCATTAAAAATAAAAATCCATACATTTAAGGGTTAATTAGATAGACCAATTACATATAAACTCTGATACTCAAATTTTTTTCAGGTTGTTTAGATTAAGCATGATGCTTCATATGCTACCATTCTATTTACCACGAAAGAGATAATTCCGGATTAAAACATTATTTTCAATATGTAAATTCGATGACAAATAATTATATTTAAATGAACACATGACTCCAATACCTCACAGAAAACAGAATTCATGCCAATGCCACGAACAGATGTACGAAAATTGATTTAGTTGATAAGTTACTCCCCCTAAGAACGACAAAGAAAATTTTATTTTATCAGTAGTATAGAATAAAATTAAATGCTTTAGAGAATAACTACCTGATACAAAAGGCTTGAAGTTGGATTTTATTCTAACTTTATAGGAAGAAAGAAAATATAAATGGTTCGAAATTTAATCTAAATTCCTTAGATTTTACAGTAAATCTTTATGATAGTAGGATTTTAATGATTAAAATGTTAAACAATATATAGCTGTTCTCTTTATTCTTTATTAGTAAATCGCCATTTTCTTTTAGTAAAATAAGTCGATACAAGAATTTATCTTGTACCTTATTTAAACGTAACATATTTTTAACACTATTCAAATTAAAATTAATTTATTAAATGCTTGGTTTGATTACTAACTTATTATTCTTAATTAAAGATATGCATAAAAAGTTCATACTCTAAACACATACGATTTTTTTTAACCGATCGAAAAAATTAATTCTTTTAATAAATTTAATTTTATTAAAAATATACAGGATTACTTTTATATGTTTATTTATACTAATAAATTGAAAAAAAAAAATGTCGTCCCGTCTACATTTCTCCAAATTAAAATAATTAAGAAATAATGAATAATACATTAATTCAGAAATTATTTTATTCTTAAAAAAATACTTAAGACATTTTATTATATAAATTTTTTGATTCGTATAATATATACATACAGCGAAAATGATATTAAAAAAAAAAAAAACTCTCCAGAAGTAAAGTATTTGGATTTTAAAATTCGCAACAATAAAACATTAAAAAAATTTCTGAATAGGTCACGTTTAACAGACATAACAAGTTACAAATAGTAAATTCTGAATTAGAAGAACGTAGTAAAAAGTTACTAGAATAATACAAATACAGAATTACTAATAACGCAGAATAATAAGCAAGTATTTTTTTAAAATAGAATTAACACCAGGTCTATAAAATTATTCTATTAAATATTTGATATTAAAAATATTTCAACTTAAATTTCAATAAAACTATTTTTAGAAGAATATTCAGATTTAGTGTTTCAGAATATTCAAAGAAATAGTGGATTCAAAAAGATGCAATTAGAAGCATTAATTAAATGATTTTTAAGAAGTAAAAATAAATTGAAAAGATTTATAGATATTAAATCATCAAACTACAAAGCAAAAACAATTTATTCTATTTCCAAGCAGCCATCTTGAGTTTCTAAGATATATCAATTACCTAAATGATAACATCATCTTTGTATACATGTCTTCATTCAAAATGGAATAGCGCTATAAAAGATATCTTTCGGTCTCCATCAATATTTACATCTAACTTTTTCATTCGAACTCGGATCTTCTTTACGGTTCAGTCTCATGAGAATTTATTTGTTCTGAATATTTTATTAGGAAAGATACCGAAACAGAATATTTTCTAGAATTGGTATCCATAGTTATGTTTATTGCAACTTCGCTTTCAGATCTTAACCAAAAGAATTCTGTTTAAAAAAGTACCCAATCACAAGAGGAAAACTTTCCACTCCAGTAGCGGTATTAACAAAGATTTATAGTTGGAAAGAGAATCTGCCATCTATCTTTTCATCTCGATATTTCCCGCGCTCAAAGGAATAATACTCTGCAGTCCTAAAAAGAGAGACGATATAAAAAGAGAACTCTCGAAGATATAAATCCACATAACCCAATACCCAAAAAAGCGAATCTAATGAATAAAAGAACTAACTGACAGACAAAACGGTTCGCCGGCCATCTATATCACCAGTATGAAATCTCCCGAGGAATTCTTTTAACTGAACCCACTAGGAATAAAAACTGCTGACGTAAAGAAGTTACATTTTCTCAACAAAGCCTTTTTTATATTTATTATTTTATTCTCTCTCTCTCCTCCCAACTGTGGGTTGTTCTTTAATCGAACGAAACCAAAAGCACGTTCCTGACTGAGATTGCGAAATCGAACCCTTTTGTCAATGGTCATGGACGCTGAGGTGGTAATATCCTGCTGCTTTGGTTGAAACCGTTATTGCGTTCTAGAAGAGGCTATCGGGCTGCGGCAGTAGATTAGATAAGGAATCGGAATGTCTTTTGTTTCAGCTATTAAGCATTAAAGATCTGTGCTTAAGATACTGAATCAGGCGAGGTAATACCGTGAAATAGGGTTTTCTGGAACAGAATAGGTGATTTGTAAGCATTTCGTAAAAGTAGATATTATCTCGAAGATAGTGTTTTACTGTTGAAAAAAACTATTCATGTGAGACATTTCCCAATTCCTGATAATAATAATCAGAAAGAGATTAAATATACGAAAAGTTATTAGAAATGAATTCATATGAAAAACTTGATTTAAAATAAGAACATTTTCTTCTTAATATGTTGAAATTTTGAAAGGATTTCGTGATTAGTTGGAATTAATCTTTTAAGGAAATCGAATTTTTCTTTAATAATCGCAGTTTATTCCCCGATATCGATGTGTATTTAAAAAAATAAGCATAAATAATAAATCGATTTGGAGAAATCAAATTTTTCTAAATTGATTTAGCAATAAACATGTTCTTAATAAGATTAAGAATAATTTAAATTTATTTTATCTTCGTTCAAACGATTTTTTCTTCCTCTTAATGACGTCCTTTTGTTATAATATACAAAAATAAACTACAACAAAGCAAAATTACAATCAACCTTTAATTCTGTAAACATAAAAGATTTTATTAGTCGGCATTAAATAGTCTAGTTAAAATTTAAAACACAATTAAAAAAACATGAAAAAATGGAATAATTCTATAGAAGCTGATTAACATTCTTAGAATTCTAGGTTAGAACAGCATTTTAAAATAATTTTGGGCATGACTAATATACAATATAATAAACCCTCGGTAACATGGCATTGCATCAGTCCGGTGTTTTCAGAGAGACCAATGGGGCAAATGTCAGAGACCTTCTGACTGTATTGAGACTTTCACATTTATTTTATACTATATAATATAATAAGTGTAACTGTATAGTAAACATAGTTTTTACTATTAAAAATGAATCTTTATATTAAAGAATTTTTACTAATCCGGCATTTCCGCTAACCCTCCAGCTGCTTATACCATGATTTCCGCGGGTTGGCAATCGGTTCGTTTCCGATTGCATCTCGCGTTTTTCGTAGTTTTAAGTGTTTATTTTTACGATTACAGAGATTTATATTATATTATATTGTTATCGTTAACATATAGTACACGTTAACTTTGAAGAATATTTGAATTTATTTGGAAACTTCACATCTAAAAAGTGCTTTTAAAAAATTTCGCAGTCAGAGGGTTAAACTGGCAGCCCTTTAATGTGATATTTGCCAAATTATTAAGAGTTTATTGTGCTTAAATTAGCATGTAAAGCAAATGTGTTAGCAAAATTATTAGCATGTAGTTCGCAAAATTATTTAGAAATAAATACACGTCAAATGCAAATTATAATCATAATTTAAAATACGAGTATTTTACTTGGAAAAAGTATTTTTATGTCTTTTTAAAATATGATTCAGACATTAAAATATATTAGAGAGAAAAAGTTTGCAAAACAAATAAATTAACCTAGTTAAAATGAAAAGGAGCAAGCAAATCAATTGTTTTCAATTAGTAATGAATATAAATAAAACATTTTTTTCCATTAGGTCTGCTCGTAAAAATAAATGCGCCACTTTTCGAATAATGATTTGAATTCTATTTATAACTATAATGACACGACAAAACATTTTTATCTGATGAAGAATTTAAAAGAGTAAATCCAATTACAGAAGAACGATTCTTAAAATCCCTTATCTAACATCCATCTTATTCATTAACAAGTTATTATTTTTGACACCAGATGTCACGCTATTCAACCTTTCTTAAAAAAATTAGCATAAACACTGTGTTTGTTGGAATTTATTTAAAAGATGCCAGTTTTTTAGAAACATTATTTTAGAATATAACAAAAAATATGGAAAGTATTTTATATTTTCGTATTAGAAATATAATTAATAAAAACGAATAGCAGTTTCTGTTACATATCATCCGCTTCTTTTTATACTTAAACAAACAAAAAAGATATTTTTAATATTTTTAGTTATGTATACATATTTTATATATTATTTTAACATAAACATAAAACCATATAAAAATGCTACTTAAATGCTCCTTAGTGCTAAAAATGCATAATTACATATCATCCGCTTCTTTTTATATTTGAACAAAAAACAGTTACATTTAATGTTTTTAGTTATGTATAAATATTTATACATTATTTTAACATAAACACAAAACCATATAAAAATGCTACTTAATTGTAGCGTGCAACAATTAAGTAGCATTTTTAAAAATGCTATTTAAATGCTTAGTACTAAAAGTGCTATTAAATGCTAAAAATGTTTCTTAATTACAAATCACCCGCTTCTTTTTATATTTAAACAAACAAAAAAACTTATACTTTTAAATGTATAAATTTATATATTTTATATCCATATATTATTTATATATTATATATATTCATATATTATTTTAACATAAACATAAAACCATATAAAAGTGCTACTTAATTGTAGTGTGCAACAATTAAGTAGCATTTTTAAAAATGCTATTTAAATATAAAATGCTACTTAGTGCTAAAAGTGCTATTAAATGCTAAAAATGTTTCTGAATTACAAATCATCCGCTTCTTTTTATATTTAAACAAAAAAAAAACTTCTACTTTTAAAAGTATAAATTTATTTTATATCCATATATTATTTATATATTATACATATTCATATATTATATATATTCATATATTATTTTAACATAAATATCAAGCCATATAAAAGTGATACTTAATTGTGGCCTGCGACAGCTTAGAAATATATTTTCATTTTCAGACTCAGCAACTTTCACACATAGTGAAATACATCATAAGAGATTAAAAAAGAAAATAAATTATTATTTTAGCGCAGGTATAATAATCATATTTTGATGCAGACTACTGAAACCTTGTCGAGACTCATTTCAAAAAAATATTATCAAGTTCCGCGGTATAATTTTTCTTGCCTTTCCAAAACCAATGTCTGCTTAGGGATGATATTCTTCTTATTCTGGAGATAAAGCTACCCTCTCCAAGCCATCCATTCTGGTTTGATAAACGAGAATTTCTCCAACTGTTTTTCTTCTCGGAATAAAATAGTTCCATGCCATTTATCATCGCCATAAGTAAGAAGTAAAACCTAAGTTCTGACAGCGTTAAAATTGTCTCGTACTCTATAAAAGGACGATTTTATGGCTGAAATGAACACCCAGATAAATTTAAAAAATATCCAAAGTAGTTTTTAATTTTTTATAAAGAAAAAAACTTAGGTATATTTTTATATTGTTTTCTTATTTATTTATTTTTTATTGTCAATGCCCATCCAGTTAACCTAAAAAGTAACCAACGTGATGAAAGATTCTGGATAGTACCTCCTATACGGTTCTTGGGAAAAAGATAATAAATAATAAAATCTATAAATAAAGAAATATAAATAATAACATGGAAATATAATATTAATATCATAGAAACAAAATTAATAAAATTTATCCAACAGAAATAAGGCACTACAAATGCCCACAAAACGCATGTATACAGGAAAAAAAAATCTATTTAGAAAGAAATCCAATGATTACATTACAATTTATAAAAGAAAAAAGAAATTGTCTAAAAAATCTAATTTATTAATGCTTTTTAACGATATCTAGTAAATTATAATTAAAACATACATAGCTCTTTGTGTTTTGTAATTACCGAGTTCATTAGCTCTCGAGTTTAGTTTAGTTTAGTTACATTAACGTCCCGTTTGAAGCAACACTAGGGCTATTTGGGACGGACCTCGTCATTTTGAACTGCGGTCAGATGACGAGGACGACATCCGAGCTGGCACCCCCCTCTCCACACCACACCAGCGGGAGGACGTTTGGTCAGGACGGATTTAACGTGCAACAGACCCCCTTACACGACGGTTCTTCGGTGGAACCGGATCTCGAACCGGAAACCCTCCTCATTAGTTCTCGAATAGTTAGCCAGATAGATTTTCTGTGAATGGACTTCGGTCAAAATATGATAAAAATCTACAAATTTTAACATAATTCCATATACCAAATTTAACCCGTTTAGCTCGAGGCGTTTTTGAGTTAATTTGTTCATGGAGAGACAGACAGACATAATGCCAAAAACATGTTTCTTGAACTGAAAGAGATTTGAAAAGTGGAGATTCGTCAAAAACTCGATTCAAATTTTTTGACAATTACAGTGCTATACTTGTTTACGAGAAAAAAAAAGAAAGTACTATTAAATAAAGTTGCTATAAAGCAGACAAACAAACGGATGCACATTCTTTCTGAATATTTGTGATATAAAAATCGTTAAGTACAGGACAGGTCTTTAATTGATTAAACCAATTACTTTCAACTGAGCCTGGTTCTTGAGGGGCCTCACGTTAATGAGCAGTTTATTCTTGATTCAGTTTAATGGTTTAACCAAATTAGACAGACAAAACAAGTGGCCTAGTATCAGTCCAATAGGCTACAAACGGAAGTGTTTAAAAAAATCTGTTTTTTCTCTATTTCAAAGTTTATTTATAAAAAAAAGAATCAATTAAAATGGTTTTAACGAAATCTGGAATAAATTGATGCATGCAGTCCTTTAGTGCTGCCTGGCTATGGGCTCTGTTTAGATCATCAATTAAAATGATTTTTTTTCTCTTTGTTACTACAAAAAGCCAAGATTCTGCATAGACAGATTATATTAAAATAAAACAATAAATATCCAGGTCTCATTTTGAAAAATTATAAAAATAAATATGCCAAAGAAATTGTCAGCCAGCGTTATTTTCCATTAGCAAGTCCGCGTATCTTTTTTTTTTTAATTCCTACCAAATTAAAAAAAATTAAAAAAAGCATGAGAAGCGAGTATAAATGCTCTTGTGTAAATTTACTGGAGACTAGGCGACCAACTAATATTGTTTTTTTAATTACGGCCATGCTTATAAATATTAAATAAATTAACAGCCATTATTATAAACATTATTAACAGCCATATAAATATTAATAATAAATTTTTGTAATTAACACAGAGCTAAGCCGTATAAAAAGGGATTACTGTGACTGGTTGTTATGCTCATTAATTATACAAATTTTTGTGTAAGAAAATAACGACCAACAAAAGTTCGAAGAATTTTCAAACTGCTGGTAAAAGCTTAGAAATCTTTTCCATCATTTCTTTTAACATTTTGAAATTTCCAGGGTATTATAATATTGTGTTAAAATTACTGTCTATAATGAGTCTTCCTCTAATTTCTTTGACATTAATTGATTCTACAGATTATTGATTGAGCAAATTGTAGTTCACAGATTTCCACCAGTGGTCAACATAAAAGTCAGTGAGTTGATATGGCCGCTTACTTTATTGTAATCGCAGGCTTAAAAATGTTTTTATCGAAATGTCTCAAGAAGAATTAATTCAAGCAAACTTGCTTGTCAATTGATAAGCAATACTAGAAATAATAATTTAGAATTCGTTGGTCAGCAGTTTACATAAGTGCTAAAGTGCATTCACACGGACGAAGTTTATCGATGTTTAACACCTTGAAAATTCCATTTTTCTACACAATTTAATCTTCTTTTCTAAAATCTGAAAGAAGCGGCAAAGAACAACTTACTTTACTGCCCAAACATCTTCTTGAAATGAGTTTCGGAATCTTAGATGAAATAGATTTCGGAGCACCGAAATGAGGGTCAGTTGGTTGTCATGGCAACGACACGCCTATCGATTCAATTCTGTTTGGTGAAGCACCTGTTTTCTTTAATGGAGCTCTCACTAAACTTCTAACTAGTAAATTTAGTTAAGAAAGAAATAAGGGCTTCTGAAGGAGAAAATGACATCTTTATGTTTTGGTTCACTTTTTTTTTCTGCATTTCTTTTTGCTTACGCTTGTTAAATCTAAGGATTAACTCAAGAGGTACTTAATTTAATGACCAGAAAGCAAATAATATTAACAGAAGGCACTTGAAGCTATTTCTTTGCAGCCTCTTTTGAAGCATGTGATGAAGAAAAAGAAAAGGAGAAAAAAAAACCAATAATGAAATGGATTGTTTTTAAAGTGAGAGGATGAATGTTATTTATATGGCTTATGTAAAAAGCCGTAAAATTTGAAAGTAATATAATCCCCGAAAGTACACAATCGATTTTCTTTAAAATAAAAGAGCTCATAAAAGAAGATTAGAAAATATTTTCATAAATATTCATTTTTAATTGTATTATAATGAAACGAAAGTGATCTCTAATTTTTTTCTGGAAGTAAATCATTAATAAGTTTTAATTTAATTAACTTAGTTTAAGGGAAAATATAATTGTCATTTAACACTTTGTAAAAGCAAATAATTTAAACTGAAAATGAGTACTCAAAAATATTTACAAGATTTATCAATTTACTTATTATTCTGAGAAGTGTTCTCTCTTTTGAAAAATTATCGTCTGCAGGCAAAAGTTGAAAGTTTTCATTTCTGATTAATGTAAATTAATTTTTGAATTTAATAAAGTATTGGCGTTCATAAAAATTATCGTTTGCATGTCGCGAAGTTCCGCGAAGGTATCTGCATTAATACATAATTTTTTAAATGAAAGAAAGCTAAATGAAACTTACTAATATTTTAAATAATTTGTATTATCTGCTATTTGATAATAAAATTCGAATTAACACCAAAAAAAATGCAGCTAAAGCGTGTGTTATAAGATGAATATAAAGTATTAGGAAATCATAACAAATAGTGAATCATTCAATTATCAATAGAACCTGTCAGTACGGTAAAAATACTGAAATCGCAAGCATGACCTCTTTTTAAAACTATCTTATATTTATATTACTGACAATACCATCAAAATTTAGTCAAAATATATTTAAAAATTTAGTTAATTTTTAATTCCGATCGGCAGTCGGACATTCTTTCAAAAATTGACCGTTATTGAAACGTTGTTATTACTACACATAATATTCCAAATGCATAAAAAAAAAATTTATAAACGTTCCACAGAGTTTCTATAACAAGTATTAATAATTTGAGAATTTCCGACTTTTCAGTTAAAAAAGTAATAATTTCATACTTAAATATTGCTATATACTTTATTGCTGACGCTATGCGTTGGAAAACCATACTTTTCTGAAAACAATGAATTCTTTCATGAAAACATTCTTTTCTGAAATGAAATGCTATTCAAATAAACAAACTAAATGTTTTAACGTTAAAATGGTCTAATAAAGTATTAAAAATGTGAACAATTTTCACTAAAAAAAATTAAATAACTTAAAGATGAACATAAAATAAAAATGAATTTTCCGAATGCTATATAGAAGTTCTTTCAACAAACTATTCTTTATTTTATAAAAACAATAGAAAGCAAAATCAGAACCAGGAAGTAAAACAAAAAAGAAAAGTTCAGCATTAAATTCGAATCGCATTAAAGGATTTCATCCAACATGTCGTTCTGAACGAATAATCCATGAGTAAATTCCAAGAGAATTCCGTTGCCATGGTGACAAAAACAACTACATCAAAAGCTTACGAATTACGGCATGTTTAAAGATAATGATAAAAATAACTGTTTATCTATTTCATAAGTATGAAGTACATTAAAAATTTATAGAGATTACTGTAACATGTCCATTAAAATGACATTTTTACTTTCATGTTGTTAAATTATCTGATGAAAATGTCAAAAAGTGCGTAAAACAGGGAGAGACATCAAAATGTGGGAAAGCTTTATATTTAGAATCTTTATCGTTTGCATTAGGCGATGTAATAAAAACAGTATCGCTTTACCTACATTTTCAGCTTTTAACATAATTTTATGATGCTTTAGTTCACATTTTAGATAAACTGATAATGGACTTCAACAGTTTTTTTTTCGATGATAAGTTAATTATGTATTTTGATAAAAGGGTAATTTTAAAGCCGATGAGGCCATATTCTATTTGTTGATGAAATTTTAAACTGCGAAATAATCAAATTTATGCTAGCGTAAGAATTATTTTAATGCAATTTTGTACTTTTACAATTAATGAGCAAATATAGATGTTTAATTTTGTTCTAGATCAATTAATTATTCTAAAACTAAAAACTGTTTTCAGAGAAGGGAGGAATAACTAATTTATTCACATTTCACCAAAAGATGGCCACGTTTTTGTTTAATTCTTACAATATGTTTAATTCTTTAACAAGTTATAAAACGTTTAATTCTTTCTTTCAAAGATTCAAATTATCGAAAAAGATTGTCTTTTTTTATACTTATCTACTTTTAGACATCTTTTTATTTATTTTCAATTGTTTAAAGAGATTTACAAATTTTCTTTCATAATAATTTCGTTTCATATATTATTAATTCTAAAAAGTGAAAATGAATGTTGTAGATAAGTTTATTCGTAAAACTCAGTAAATTATACAAGAAATTAAAGAAAATATAACAAACTTAAAATGAAAAAAAAATCTATTATTTATTTTTTGTATTATTTTCTATTTATTATTATTTATTGCTTATTTTTTGTATCTTATTTATTTTTGTATTATTATGTTTTTGTTCGTCAACTAACCCTATTGCCTACGATAATTTTTAGAAGAAAAATATAATCTAATAAACCCTACAGAGAAAACCTTTAATATTAAAATATATTTTTTTTAGTGGTTCTATCTAACAATTTGATATTTTTAATATTGAAGAAATTTTTATTTTATAAATTTCTGCATAAACATATTTCTAATTTTACAAAATAAAGTAATCTTTTGTTCATTTTCCCTGCCTCGGTTATTTATAACAACAAATTATGTTAAAACCTGATATTACTGAAATTTCACACAACTGACGTTTAAATTGTTTATAATAGATTGTTGGCTGAATTTAGATCCGCCATTGATAATAATTTAAATTTAATAAACTAAAAGCAATTTCAGATTTAATTGACTTAAGAATAATGTTTCTTTAGACGATAAAACATTTTGATCTTGAAATATTATTAATTGCTTGAAAATAATATGAATACTCCCAAATATATTTATGAGATTACTT
This sequence comes from Argiope bruennichi, assembly GCF_947563725.1. Lineage (NCBI taxonomy): Eukaryota > Metazoa > Arthropoda > Arachnida > Araneae > Araneidae > Argiope > Argiope bruennichi. Next base: position 44,699,546 of record NC_079158.1, read on the forward strand.
TTGAAGATGCGACTTATAAAATCACTTATTTATGAATATTTGCTGAGATATTCAACGATCAAAATTACACCATAAATGTGAAGAATTTATAAAGATATGATAATATTCTCATAACAGTAAACAAAAATAGATATCGCTCGTTTTAGAATTTCGTGCGGGTGATTTTCCTCAACAAAAGAATGATAAGCAATGAGTGGAAAAACATTCTTGCAGTTTTTTCCAGGAACTATGAATTTTTTTTTACATTAATATTATTTTTTACATTCTAAATTGTAATGATTCTACTTATTATATAAAAAAAATTATGTAAACATTGCATTTTATTTAAATTGTGATAGGTAACTAGTGGATCACCTGACCCAGGACATTTGATGTTTGTTTTACCAGTATTGCTTGAAATATTTAAGGAAAATTATCATTACTTCGTAGTAAGTATTTATATTCCACTTGATGATGAAATGATGGCTTAAAAAAGGCAAAAATAAAACTTCAGTACCAAATCAACAAAAAATGAGTTTTAAAAAAATATTATTTGTTAATTCTACTTTTAGACACAACGTTTGTGGCAACACTAATGAATAGGCGTCCGGTTTATTTATCATTTTCGAGAATCAGAAATTTAATTCTCGGTTAGCAATCGTCTGAATACCTAAGCAATAAACGAGTTAACTTTATGTGAAGTGAAGTTTAAAAAGTTTTCAACTGAAGCTGACAAACATAGCGCACAGTATCGGAAAACATAGTGACTGGCGAAAGCGAGGGAAAGCGAGCAGGAGGGAAAAGCCCCTTAGACGTTTTATTAAAAAAATAAATATCTCCTCTTCCAAATGCTATCTCATCTGTAGTTTGGTGAAATAGAACCTTTTGTTATAATTTAATTTATTATGATTATATTTCTGATTATTTTGTATTTGTATATTGTGAATTTTTTACTAATATATTTTCTAGATATCGTGAAGTTATCTTATTGATGTAAACTATGCCAATATCTCATATTTTGTTTCTTATTAATCTTGTAAAATAAGTACGAAAATAAAAATGAGGAAAATCGTCCGCTAGCAGAACAAATCTCCGATCTTCAGGACAATACTCTAAATTAAATGTATAAGGCATAAAAAAAGAAGAGGATGGTTTTAATTTAAAAAAAAAACTATATGCAGCACATGAGAAAAAACCATTAACTTTTAAAAAACAGCACAACAAAGAAAACATATCTTTAAAAATCTAAGAATTGAAGAGACAAAATCTCAGGTTACGTCTGAAACAAAATCATTTTTTTTAATATATGGAACAGCGCATAAAATGAATATAAGGAAAATATTAAATCTGAAATTCTAGAAATATAACAATAAAAAAAACGCTTTTATCATTCAGATGCACTTTAAACCTTTTTTAAAAATGTTTTTTTAAAAATATTTATATAATTTTAATCTCTATTTTAGCATTATTGAAAAAAATATGCATATATTCAGTTCAGAGGTTTAATAAATTTGCAATACCAAATATTCTTTTTTTGAACATTAAAGCTTAAATTAATTTTATTCGAATTTTTCTTTGTTAAACATGCACATCTTCATTTGTAAGGGCTAAGATATATAAAAAAAACACTTACCTATTTTTATTGAATTCATTCACCAGACGTTTCTCAGAACAACCATTCTGATTGGCTCTGCAAATCAAGAACAAAATCCAATTAGAAATTTAATCGCGAATCTACTATAGTCTCTCTAAACACACACACATCTATGGTAATACCAGACGATAATTCATAAATCAGGGTATTCCAATATCAGACAATATGGGTAAGAGGAGATTAGACCACTTGAATAAGTCATAGAACTTGACTGAATGTAATAGTACTCTATTCCTTACTGGAATGCTCCGTTGTGTCTGTAATTACTAATCTGTTGACAAAGCCTCGTGAACAGAGAATTCCCATTTCTATCACGTAGTTCCAAACGCCAGTATGTGCTGAACAAATTAGGGATAGGGTATTAGAGACCGCCGAGGCAGTTTCCGCCTGCAAATCTCGTTTATTTGGCAAGGAAATAATCGGAAGCAAATTAGTTGCTTCGGCAAATTTCTCAGTAGATCATGTACTACATTCGGATTTTTTTGTAAGGATCTGTATTTATCTAATGGAAATATTTAATTATTAAAAAATTGCTGATTTTGTAATATCAATGGGATTTTAATTTATTTTAGTTAATTATATTTAATTCATTTGTACAAGCATTTCGTTTTAGCGCCACATGAGGGGCAATTTGATTATTTCAAAATAGATTTGTGTATTTTCAAAATCGAAATTTATATTATAAATTTTAAACGTGGTCAGATACAAAGGATAATAACCAGAGATGACTTAGGAAGGAACGCAGGCCCAATTGGGAACACGTTTGGTCAACCAATCCAAATTCCAGCAATTAAGTCAAAAACTTACAAAATCATAATTTTTTTTAATTATGTTGAAGGATTTATTTCTTTTTTTCTTATAGAGAAAAATAATTAAAATATGTGCTCAAAACTAACCAATAAGTTATAAAAATATTTCACCATTTTTTTTAAGTATTATATACACATGAATCAACAAGTAACGCACAAAATCTGTATTCCACTTTTGTCATTGAAAGCTGTGATTATAATCACAGTTTAAGCAAATATTATGTTTATCGTCTACAGTCATACAAAAGAAGTAGTATACTGTGATTTTAGTTACAGTTCCAATAGTAATAGCTACTCTGAAAGAGTAGTTATTATTAGATTCATAGATATCTTTACAAAAGAAAAACATTTCATAAAAAATCACATCAATATATAAAAGGAAAGAAGGAAAAAAAATCCAAATCAATATATAAAAGGAAAGAAGGAAAAAAAATCCAAATCAATATATAAAAGGAAAGAAGGAAAAAAAAATCCAAAACAATATATAATAGGAAAGAAGGGAAAAAAAATCCAAATCAATATATAATAGGAAAGAAGGAAAAAAAAATCCAAATCAATATATAATAGGAAAGAAGGAAAAAAAAATCCAAATCAATATATAATAGGAAAGAAGGAAAAAAAAATCCAAATCAATATATAAAAGGAAAGAATGAAAAAAAAAATCCAAATAAATATATAAAAGGAAAGAATGAAAAAAAAAATCCAAATAAATATATAAAAGGAAAGAATGAAAAAAAAATCCAAATAAATATATAAAAGGAAAGAATGAAAAAAAAATCCAAATAAATATATAAAAGGAAAGAATGAAAAAAAAATCCAAATAAATATATAAAAGGAAAGAATGAAAAAAAAATCCAAATAAATATATAAAAGGAAAGAATGAAAAAAAAATCCAAATCAATATATAAAAGGAAAGAATGAAAAAAAAATCCAAATCAATATATAAAAGGAAAGAATGAAAAAAAAATCCAAATCAATATATAAAAGGAAAGAATGAAAAAAAAAATCCAAATCAATATATAAAAGGAAAGAAAAAAAAATCCAATCAATATATAAAAGGGAAAAAAATCTAATCAATATATAAGAGGAAAAAAAATCACATTAATGTCAATAAAAAGATGGAAAGAAAAGTGAAAGACCATAATTTGAATAGACCATTAAAAATATGGTTAAGAATGCCAAAAATCGATTAGTTTTATAAACTATATATATGAACTATATCATTAGGTCTTTTTGTTATAAGTAAGCAGTTTTTTTCTTTAATTTTTCGCTTAGAGAAAATAATTAAAGTTTTATGCAAATATAAACCGTTTATAATTATAGATTTAATAGACATAACTGATAAATTATTCAAACATTTTTAATGAATTTGTGCAGACAGTAGACAGCACTATGACGAAATAATTGTTAGGGAGCAATTGCTTCATTCTAATGCAAATTGGTCCTGACGACACCTGTTGTAGGTATCATCTGCTCCAATATCTTCCGTCACAACAAAAGATATTTCATGCCGCTAGATATAAAGTTCGTCCGTCCTGTTCGTTCCTGCATGATAAATGCTAATGATAACTTTTCTATTTAAATTTTGGTTTATCAAAAGAGAAAAAAACTATTTCATTAATATTAATTTTTAGTTTTGAAATAGGATACACGAGATTCCACATTTATCATGAAGGAATTTTTTAAAACAATCCATGAAAGTTATTTTTAAGAATGCTTAAAAAAATCTTTTTACATATTTCTTCATCAGATAGAAAAAAAAAATAAACATCCATTTTATTTAATAAATATCTCCATTTATATATAATTTATTTATAAATAAATTAAGTTAAATAAATATAGAACGTTTACTCAACTTTTTCATTCTTTTTGTTAGAAATTCTTAACCTTACTAAAAAAAAATTAAATCATTTATTTCACAACTGAAATAAATAACAAACAGAACCAATGCCAGAACAGTATTCCAGCATCGAATTTATTTATTTTTAATTTTATAGATGCAGAAGAGGTTCTGAAAGTTTTGCACACTAAGAAACAAAACATTAAAATTAAAAAAAATATTCTAATGAACACAAACGACTGCCATTCCATTGTTAACGGTTATCTACAACCGTAAAAGAAACAATATTTTCATTGGATATGTTTGAAACAGTCGACAATAAATCCGCTGACTTTGTATTTACAGTTTCGTATCTGCTTTTGTGTTTTTAGTATGGGCATAAAATCAATGCCCTAAGCATTCACTTTTGCATTTAAAACGAATAGTTTAAATAAAATAGAAATAAGGTTATGAAAGGATTATTTACTGAATGTTTCGTAGAAAATCCAATGTTGTTTTAAAATTTATAGGAAGCACGAAATCCATTTTCCATCCAACCGTTAAAAAGTCTTTTTTGGCTTTAAAATATGATGCAAAATGAAATTTAAACAATGTTTAGACGATTCATTGTAAACTTTTGAGCAGAAAATTTTATTTATCTCTCTAAATATTACAAAGAAGGAGAACAGTTTGAATTTAAATGTATCGAATTTTGTTTGCAATACAACGGTAATATGTAATTTGTCGTCTGCTGTCATTAATTTAGGAAATAAAAATAGTATCTTCAAAATGAATGCAGTATTTATTTATTTGGCAGAAAATGTAAGACATCGTTTGTGAAGGTATGGAATTTCAAATTATAAACAGAATTACAAACTTGACACGTAGAAGTATAGATGAGTTTTCTATAAAACCTTACAGGAGTATTCTATAAAATATAATACAAAAAGCTCGAATTATTCAGTCATCGACTCACTCCAGTACAATTTTCATCTAGTTTCGACATTTAATGCCATTTAATGCATTTTGAACATGCTCTTTGGGGAAATATTAACAAATCTAAGAGATCAATATATTTTTCTTTTTTGGTAGATAGACTTTGGATAAAATCTGGCAGAAATCCATTATTTTGATTTAATTCATTATTATCAAATTCATTCCTCTAGTTTCCATTTTAATTATATGACTCTTAATGTCTTTTTTTTATTATTAAATTTAGTGTTTTGTGTTTTTGAAACAAATTGCATGGAAACATTTCACTTATCTCGCTCATTGCATTTTTTGAATTATTGCATTCACATAAAAAAGGGTAAACTGCTCTTCCCTAGTCGAAATTTCATTTAAAAGTTGACACAGATTAACAATTTTGGTGAAAAGACTGTTTATCAAATCTCATCCATCTAGCTAGCTAATTCTTTAGATAACTTGATGAAAGATAAATAATTATTTTTCAAATTTAAAGAATGTTAGCGAAATTAAATTTAAAGCTAATCAATCTTTAAATTATTTTCAGTGAAATAGTTTAAAAAACAATTTTATTGATAGTATCTATATTTTTAATAATTTTTTATAATGTAAAAAATAATTAAAATATGCGAGTTTCGCAAGAAACTCAGGTGTAATTACTTTATGAATTAAAAAAAAACGTTTTATGGAATTTATCAAAATTTTTCAAAATAAATATTTTATCTAGTCTGAAAAATACATATAAAATTGCAATGTATTTTTTATCATTCGTTTTAAGCAATAAAAAATAACTTCAAAAAGCAGATAAGTTATTTTATGAATATTTCAGATATATATAAAAAACAATTTCTTTGCATAAAAAAATCAATTTTCACAAAAAATTACTTATACGTTTCATATTTGTTTTATTATTTCTCGTAGAAATGAAAATTCAATTTCAATTTTTATAGGTGTATATGTTTTTGATTAAATTTCTTTAAAATGACATATTTTTCTATTAAAAATGATTGTAACAGCACAAAATATTACAGACGAAAAGCAATAAAAAATTGCTTTAAACGTTGACTAATAATTTGATTGAAATTTACGCATGTTCAGTTTTCTATGTGCCACAATTACAGTTACATAAATTAAATCGAAAAAAAAATCCAAGACATAATGAGTAATAAAATAAATTCTTCTTTAAACGAGTAGCATTTTTTTTTCACTATGGACAATTTGATATTAGAAAAAAATCTCAAAGCTAGCATTTCACAAAAAGATAATTTAAACAATCACAATATGCATACTAAAATAAAGTAAAAATATTCCCTATCTGAAATGAAAATAAACTAAAGTAAAATGGCAAATGAAAAATAGACTTTTCTCGGTTCCCATAGCAACCGAGTCGATATTTTCAGTTCCGAGAGCTTCGTTATGACATCCGAATTATAAGATTTCACCTATATATAAAAAAAGGCCACCCTTAGCATTAAATGAAATGTTTTCTTTCTTTTTTTTAGATTTTTTTTTCATTATCAAATAAACAGTCATTACTGTAGTTGCAAATAGGAAAGCAAGAATTTTTCATCTTTAAAAAAATACGAACACAGATTTCGCTTTACTCCAAAATTGGAATGACATTTGAAAAAAAGCAAGCCTCGGAAGTATTTAATATTAAAACTTCTCCAAAGACATGTTTTTCATTAAGGAGAATCATTTTATTTCCATTCGTTGTTTTTCAATTACAGCATTTTGATGCAAAAAAAGGAATTACATATAAGAGCATGAACTAGATTAAAAATGATTTCCTTATCTAAAATTAATGCAGACAGCATTTCATAATTTATAACTTATTTTCGTCAGAGATATGTCTCAATAATATTCCGACATAAAAAATACCTGGTTTAATCAAACATTATGCAAAAACTAATGATTTGTAAAGCTATTTTAATATCAAAATAAATATTTATTAACAGTTACAGCTTAAGAGTATAATTGTAAGATATAATTAAAAGTGATGACATAATTAGAGAAACATGGAGTTAAAGAATAAATATCTAATAGAGGTAAAAATTGCAAACGATAATAAAGTAATTGATGAAGAGAAAACAATTTTATAACATCTGCTTATTTAAAGTTTCAAAGATTTAATTTTTTAAACGATTTTGATCTCAACATTTAAAAAGAAGCTTTTATGTCAAATTTAATAATAAGTTTGATATATTTATCAATATATTTAGTTCAAATCTAAACTTAGATGTTGCAAGTTATTTAGATAATGAACGAGACGAAAAAATAATAAGAATTTATTTGCAAACGAAAAAGACAAACACAGCTGCAAATTTTTTAATATAAAAATAAAGTTCTATTATCATCACTTTTGTTGTTAAAATAATTATTTTTAATCAAAATTATTTTGACGGTAACATTTCGAAAATTGTTCGGATCAAAATTTTCAATCCTTGTTCTCCAAATATTTTCCTATCAAATAAAAAACAACAATTCGTTTTGTGTATATGTGTGTGACAAAATGGAAGCTTTCATTGAAGACGTTCTGTTGTTTTTGGGTGGAGAAAGGAAACAGTCGAAAGAGATGAAAAAAGAGAGACAGAGAGAGGGAACAAGAAATTTTATTTTTCTTTAAAAAAAAAGCAAACCGCTTTCTCTTTCGAACACTTCTTTCAATTTTACAAAAGGAAATTTCAGGAATTTCATCACGTCTATCAACTCGAGTCAGAGAATTCGTTTTCACAACAATGTAAAGTAAATGAAACCGTTAACAAGAAATCGAAGGTGACCTGCGAATCGATATCAAAGAAAACAATACCGAAAATCTAAACGACTCATTTCGCCTTAGTGTTAACGCCGGAACAACTTCACAAGACCTTTCCCAAGTTCATTTAAGGGTTCGCTTTAATTACCGCGTTCGTTTACAAAGCAGTGTCGTGAACAATGATGCCAACTTCTTTTTGTTAAAAGACCTTAGGAAACATCTGCGCAGCGACGATCCTGCTGATAAATTAGTAGAAGATAGTTGTTTTTTAATTATCTAGCGGCACTGGAAGTAATCCGTGGCCAGCGTTCAGCGGAAGAGTGTTTAAAAATTTGTTCGTCCTTCTAATATATATCGCGACTCATTAATATTACTTTTAAATCTATATTTATTGTATTTGTGAAAGGAGCGTATCTTGCATTTGCTTGTTATTATGGAATTTCATTATCATGGTTGCTGCAATTTTTTGGCATTCAGCAGCACAATCAAAAAAAGATAGTATTCAAAAGTGGAACAAAAAGTTTCTTTATAGTCGACGCAGCATTTCCGGATTATTCTTATGTTTAAAAATCGTATTATCATGTTCATTATTTTCCAGAAGCAATTAATCATTGTTAAACGACAAATAATATCTCTATGGCAACGGCAGAAATGGTTTCTAGAAATATATCTTTGTTATGCATATTTGTCAGAATAAATAAAACTTAATAAAATTATAGCTTAAATGCATGATTTTTTAAAATAAAAAATTGGTTTTCTTCCCAAGTATAAAACATAGGAACAATAATAAATCAAATGTTTTTTTTCCTATCTTATTTAAGCAATCGATTAATCTTTCCTAATGGATTATAAAAATGGCTGCACCAATGCAATTTTTCATTGCATTCGGTTTGTTACATATGACATGTCAAGAGATTAATATTTCATTTAGAAAATATTATATGTTACAATTAAATATTATTTGTTCATATTATTTGTTACAATTGTACTTTCTCAAAAATTCCATTAGTATTTTGGTACCTCAATAAATGTGTTCGTAAATTATATATATAAAGTTATATACATATGATATTTAGATTAATAAATTTCTAAATGAAAATCAAAAATATTTTGAAGAAAAATATTTCCACTTAAGAAAGAAGTAGAAATTATAAAATTCTACATTTGAAACTTTTAATCATTTTATTTTTCCCCTAGAATACTTATTAGAGAAACACTAATATTATACAAATCAATCCATTAAATCATATTTTGGCTTAAACATTTTTACAACAAAGAGTTGGTTGCTAAAGAACAACAAAGACTTAATAATAGAATTAATTTTTATTGTCCACTTTCGTATAAGAAATTATTTAATCTAGAAACATATTTGTGGTGAACATTTAAATACATTTTCACTTAATGAATATTTAATAAAATATAAAAATTGACAATGCTTAGGGCAGTGAAAAAAATCTAAATTACTTAAAAGGAGAACAGATAATCAAAGACAAATAATTTCAAAACAAAATTCTTCTTAACAAAAATTTAACTTCTATTAACAACAACGAACAACTTTTTTTTTGTTCATTTAAAGCGATCGAATTGGCCGGCATAGTTTATCAAAACATTGACTACGCTTAAGAATACTATAAAAATGTTGCGTAATTCCAGAAATAGAAACAAGAGAAATTCATTTAGAAAATATAATACAAATACAATTTAATATCAGGGTTTTGTACTGTCACATGGAAGCTTCTATAAGAAATTGTTTTAGAGAGATATGGAACACGAAACAGACCATCTGTTAAGGAAAATGTCGTTAATGCTTTAAAAATAAGTTTTGATAGTGATGAAATCTCATGTCATCATACAATAATAGACATTAGTATTGCTACATTCTTTCATTAATTTTCTTCTATCAATTTTTTTTTAACATGCGAGTCAATGTCCTTATCTCTGTCCCATTTCTCATCACACAGTACACGGTCCGTTTGCTTTATTACGAAGAATGTTAGAATCCTAACACATTATTTTCATCTAACAAGTGTTAAATTCAAGTCCATATCTAAAAATTTGAAAACGTCAATAACATTGTCAGTTAAATATATAATATGCGAAAAGATATATTAAACAATAAATATTATATTAAAAAAAATAAGCAATTCTAAAACGATGTTTAGGTGTGCGAGTTGTTCGTTACCTGTGGATTAAATTGTCATAAATTCTTATCTGAACGAATGATGAATCTTGGATGAATTTAAATAATTTGTTCCAGGCATTCCAAAACATTATGCAAATTTATAATTTTTCAAAGCTTTTATCTATATTTTATAGCAATAATGCATTCTATTTATTAATAACATGCATTCTGGCCTTTTTACTTATCACATTTTTTCCTACTAGATGGCGTGAAAAAGATTTTCCAGAATCAACTGACTTATTATAATCTAAGACAAATGTGTTAATTATTAGATCATATATTTTCCTTCTTTCCCGAAAGTGCATGTTATTATTCGAGATGTTCCTGAATTAATTAAAAAGTAAAAAAAAAATTATAAAAATTACAAGCTAAAAAAATTTGAAAGTTCAAAATTTATTTACTAATCTAAGCAAAATTTCCATATATTCGAGTTCTAATAAACAAAAATAATTTATTCTCATAGGTTCATCAGCAAAAAACAAAGAACTTCCAAATTCTAAAAGTTTTCAGAGCCTTCTGAAACGAGCAGAAGTTCAAAGTAATAACTTAATTTAAAATTCACGAAGTTAAACAATTAATCATCGCAATTTGAATTCATAATAATGCCAGCATCGTGAATTTTTACTGAATTCGTGATTTTATTTGGCATTACTCCAGTTCGTGACGAATTACCCGTGTTGTTAAACTTCACGATTTTCTAATTATTAATAAATAAAGAACCATCAAATGGCGATCGATGAGAGATAAAATGCTAAATAGCGATCATTAACACAGATAGAACAGATGCATTATTCACCGTGTTTATCGGCATATTTTTATTTCTGACAGATTTAAAGAAGAAAAATATTTATATTTCTCTGAATTTCCGCTATAATTACCATCCCTAATGTTGCTTCTTTGTCGTCATCTGGAAATATTCCATCTTTGAATGCTCATTAATTAATAAAAAAACTATAAAAATAAATAATATTAATAGCAGAAATTCTGAATTGCAATTCAGAAAAGATATCTTTCTTAAACATGATTTTCATTGGTGAAACATTGCTTATTTATTATTTAAATATATCGTCTGCACCATGTGGTCTGCAATTTGCAATGCAGATGAAGTTGTTAAAAATGAGTTTATTTATACAATATTAATTTCTGATTTTTTTTTTAGTGTTTGTTATTTGGCAATAAAATATTTTATTCTTTTGCTTTCAGTGGCGGATTTGGGCATTTTGGGGTCCTAATCAGTATATTATAAAGTATCTTTTTTAAAAAAACTGGAAATTTTTAATAATTGTTTCATTATCTAAAATTTAAAAAAAAATATTTAATTTACATTTAATTTTATATTACAGCATATTTTTTACATCTTAATGATTTGTTTTAAGCTTAATTTTTAAATTTAGACGTAAAAATATGCTGCAAAAATGTTTTTATCCTTTCATATATTACAACTCATGTTTAGACGGCATTCATGTTTGTATCTTACATTATTTACACAGACGCATGTTGTTTATAAATACTTTAATAAAGAAATGAATGTAATTAAACGTACAGGAACTGATCAATTACATTTTACAAAGGTTTAATAGTATCTTAATATTTACAACACATAGAATTTATGATTTTTACAAATTTATTTGCCATCAAGGTTAATATTTTTAATTAACCTCCCTATAATTGATTAAATTTTATTTTCATGGACATCAGAAATGAGGAATATTTAAATACAAAAACTTCTTTAAAATTCTAAAGTAAGTAGAAAATAAAAAATAAAAATTTCAACAGCTGCAAAGGAATATTTCATACTGAACTTTTATATTAAAAATGAATAAAATTATATAAAATCCAAAGTTAGTAATAGAAAACTGCAAAAATTTGCAAAGCAATTATATATTTTTTTCATGCATCGAAAAAAAAAAAATCAAAGGACTCTTTCATTTTTCATACATAACCCAAATCTTAGACATAAATATGACTATGCATTTCATGTTTTATGACAGTATTACAATCCTAATTTATTATTTAAAATGCAGAAAATTTTATATATTGATAACTCTAATAGAAATTAGTTTCTGCTTCCATTAATTTTATATTCATTTGTTTAACAGGTAAAGAAGGGAATGTCTGTTAAGTACTAAAATCTATAAACTTTAAAAGTAATAAAATTGCATTTAAAAAGTCTTGAATTCGAAAAAGCTTTAAAACTTTTAATCGAAAAAGCTATAAAATTTGGGCTTAGTCTTAAAAGTCTATAAACTTCGAATCAATTAAAAGTAACCGCTTTTAAAACGTTTTAAAATCCCAAGACTTAGCAAAACACAATTATTGAAGATCTACATCAATAAATCTTTTAAATTAAAAGCGTTGTAATCAACTATAATCCTATTTCAACACTTAAATCATTATCTAAGACACTGGGTCCATTAAATTAATTAACCGAACATGATATTTTCTTTTTTTTCTCCACAAAAGGATTATTTCCCCGAAAGACATTCTACCAATCGAACTGTCAACACAGTAGCTTCTTAAGATTTAATAAGAAGAAATCCACGGGATGATTTAATTGAATGTTTACAAGTCTCTACCGGTTACAGTTACAAAAGTGGCAATTAATCCATTCCATTCTCTAGAATTTCCTTTCAGATAGAACGAAAAAAAAAACTATTAAACTACCTGAAAACTTCTTCGCAATTAAACGAGGTGAGAAAATTTTAAGGGGGAAAATTTGATTAATGTCTTTTCCAACTTTAAGCAAACTTTTTTTCTTTTAATTTTATTATTTTGTCTGATCGTTATCAATCTGGAATAGCTAAATGAAAAGACTTATCCCACCCTTGCTTGAAAAACTTTAGCCTTGCTCCTCTTAAGTTAAGTAATGAGTCTTCCAGTATTAATTATCAGTCTCGAGTCTTAGGAAAAAAGAACTTTTTGCCTTGGAAAAAAAGTTTTAGAGCACTTATTTTTTTCTTTTTCATCTTTTAGGTGGAGTTCTTCGTTGGAAAGTTCATGGTTAGAAGGTATGTGCCTTTGGGTATGGTTCCCACAAGAGACAACAATAGCAAAGGAATGAATGGCTGTGATGATGACAACTAAAGTTTCAAAGACAACGTTGTTGCTTTAAGAGCTGAAAAAGTTAGGGTTTTCTCAGAGCCGAAGTTAATAAGATTCCCGGGTCATAGAGGGACATGGTAGGATTTTTTTTTATGACGCTTAGTTACGGTTACAGTTTAGGGAAGGTCAACCGTTTCTTTTTTTCTTAGCTCCAAGCAACGGACGTAATATCTTTCACGTAAGGCATTTAATAACAGTTTTGCAACATCAATTGTGGGAAATGGTATGGGTGGAATGTTATATTAAAAAAAAAGGATGAAAGTAAATACATTTAAACATATTTTTAGTAACTTCCTGTACGCTTGTATTATTTGCTGTATTGCATGCACTACAATATTTCATACTTTGATATGTTTAATGATATGTATTCTCTATGTGAATTAAATATTTTAAATTGATAGTTAAGAAAAATTAATAATTTGTCAGATTTCTAAAATAAGTCTTTTTAAATATTGTAGATTGAAATAAAATAGACATATACTTTTATTCATAAGTCACCTGCAGATTAAGTTTACAAAGAGCATCAAAATGTTCAAAGTAATTACCTTAAATATGAAGTTCTAAAATAAATATAAATTTAATATAATCATAATGGCAGTATTTGCATATGTAGTAATTTGTAATAGATTAATTCCATTAAATTCATTTTTTTTCAGTCTTTTGAAATAAAGTGAAATTTTAAATACATATATTCAATATTATTATCTTAACAGTCAGGAAAGCGAATAACTCAAGGAAAAATGTCATCGCCAAAAGTGACTGATGAATATTAAATAGTAAAATACTATTAAATACAGTTAGAAAATATTTATTTATAAGGTTTTGAAAAATAGTGAAATGGCAATTTTTATTATCAGATTCTTGTCCAGTCCCTTCGAGTTAAATATATGAGGCTATCTTTGATTTTGAAGCTTTTTGGCTGTAAGGCAATGTGATCTTGAAGAAGTATTTTAAAATGAATAAAATTTATGATTATGTAGTGAAACTATACTCTCAGAGCAATTTTTAAATTTATTTTTGAGTTAAATTACAATAAAATCTACTAATTTTCACTTTGACGCATAGTTTACAATCCATTGAGATTTTGCAGATGGAAAAGATGTGTGGTATCATAAAAAAAAAAAAAAAAAAAAAAAAAAAAAAACATAAGTCAGTGTGCATGTTAAAAGATATGGACATCTAACATTCTGACATCAGAATCTATGAGACTGACTCTTGCGATGTGACTGTGACGTCAGGTGATTAGAGTCTAGTATATTTTCTACTTTTTAATCAGCAGTTTCAAAACGCTCGCGCAGTTAAAAACAGCAAAACGTGCACAAAACATAATATAATATGTATTGTCTTTGTTAATGATGGAAAAGGAACGATAATCACTAAGTAAACAATCAAAGAAATAAAGAATCTTACATAAAAATTTGGTCAAGAAAAGGCTAATAACAAATTTAAAAAATACCTGGATCTCTTTTTTTTTATTTCCTCAAGAACAGTTCTTAGATTTGTTCCATTCTTTAAACGGCTAATATTTTGTTGATAAAAATTATTAGGAATAAATACATCTTGTTTTGTTTAGAATAAAAAAAGCAATTTGTTAGAATTATTGTTCAGACGATAAAATTTAAAAGACAAAATACCAAATAATATCCATTTTATAAAAATGGCGCTGCAATTATTTTATTCAAATATAAGGCCAAACAGCAATATGGAAAAAATGATTATGTGGCTTTTTAAATCATTTCATTTAAGAGGTTTGCAATTTTATAAGGAAAAAAATAAAAATACTTGTTTTATTAGTCATATAACCATAATGCGTGTATAACGTTTAGCAAAAGAAAAAATAATTGATTGATGCACTTAAAAAAATTCAGTAACAACCAATTTCTTACAGTTCATGATTCCATTTAATACGACAAAGAAATACGCATCGAGGAAGCAATTTTCTAAGAAACAAAATTAAAACTCTTCTAAAAATATGAAAAAAATATAAGAAATAAATTCCTCCATTGAAAATCAAGAAGATTAAAAAAAATTCTTAGCCATTCAACTGGAACAATGTCCTCTATCTATTAATTCCTTTAAGAAACATGAAGCAAAATCAACGAATTGAAAGAAATTGCCACCGATTGACAGTAATTTGCTAAATGAAAAACCAAACGATATTTTTCTTCATGCTCGAATAAATTTTAAAACTTTTATAAAAATTTCGAAATGAATGAAAATGAATATATTAAGCTGACGATTTTTTTAAAAAGAAAAACGATGGATATTATGAAGAAAAAGAAAAATAGGTTTGTTTGAAAGGTTTTTAATAATAAGAAAAGTAATGAGTAATTCATTCTGAAAAACGTTGAATAAAGAGAATGAACGTACCAAATATAAAATTCGTTATTCATAGTTGAGAAAAAAAAACTTTTCCCCCATTTCTTTAATTAAAGTATTTATATCGAAATTAAAATATTAAACAAAAATTAATAAAATAAATGATTCTAAATCTTTTTTATGGTGCATATAAAAAACATATCTGTTGAAGACAGATAATTCTATTTAATTTATATAAAAATAAAATAAAATATTTAATCGAAATGGATTTTAATTAAATATTTTTTAGATTTTATTATTATTATATATAATAAAGAATTTATTTAAGTATTTATTATAATTTAATATCTTTTAAAATCATACTTTTATTAACATAATGAAAATATATTTTAATTATTTTACATTCATTGCCTTTAATTTAAATGTTTCTATTATAAATATAGTGGAATTATGAAATCAAAATTTTCTCCGATCAAATTTGCATCGCTGATTAGAAGTCAGTATTAAATTAAATTAATTGATTAACTAAGTTCAGAAAAAAAGGTATTGTCATCAACAACACAAAAGTAGATATTATTTCACAATTCTAACATATTAAAAGGCATGTGAATAATTAATTATGATTTTTATAGACACGAAACAAACCAAATAAAACGTGTGTGAAAAGATGAATGTTTTAAAATTACTACCTTCAGCCTCGATTTTCATTAGAAAATCTAATAGAAGAACAAAATTGAAATTCTTATGCATTTGTTAGTAGTGGTACAACAATTTTTAGCATTGCACCTAATAAACTTCTTTAGCTACCACCACGTATGTTGTTAAAAGTTGTACAAATGTTATGCAATTTTTTAAACCAGTAAACACAAATAAAGGACATTCTGAACTTTTAAAAATTTAAGAGACCCTGCAATTAAATCATTTGTAAATGCTTAATTGAAGATTTAATCGTAATAGAAGATAAAAAATCAAAAGTTGCAGAGTAAATAATATCGTCAGAAATAATAAAATATCAAAATTGCAATCTCATTTGCAAATAATTGATTTTAAATGAATTAATAGATAACATAATGGGATATGACGTTTTCAACAATATATAAAATATCAGCACAAAAAAAGCACAGATATTTTACTATTATGCCCATTTAAAAATTTATCCATCAGTTAATTTTAAAAATATTTTTTTCTCCTTTTAGCATTTTTAAGTCATATAATACAACTTTAATTCACCTCATCTTATTAAATATTAGACCTTTCTTTTCTTTTCAGTACAGATTGAAGCAGAACATAGTAGTTTTAATGTGATAATGTTTATTGGTTGGATGCTATTTGAATATTTCGTAATGTGTAATATCAAATACGTTCAAGATTTTACAGATTATACCGTTGGACCTAGAATTACCAAATTTAACACGTGGTTATTTCTTTGGTAAAGGAATAACCACGGAAGGAATTTTTACAAAATTTTAATTGAACATGATTGAAAATTAATCAAAATATCACAATTTTTCCTCACTAACTTCGGAGAATATTATCAGGGACCGTTGTGACCTGGTGGTAAGGTCTCGGCGCGTGAGCCGTAGGGTTTCAGGTTCGAGATCCGATTCCACGGATGTCATCCTCGTCATCTGACCGCGGTTCAAAATTACGAGGTCCGTCCCAAAATAGCCCTAGTATTGCTTTACAATGGGATGCTAACTAAACTAAACTCGGTGGATATCACTCAAAAACCCATTTTTACACAAATTTAAGATTTATAAAGACATCTTTTCAATGATATCACATTGTAAAATGAGTGCATTTTTTTTAAATTTTAATAAATTTCTTTAAATATTTTAAAGTATATTTTACAGGAATACCTTTCATTGCTTTAGTAAATGCGTAAATCCATGTCAAAGCATTTTGCAACGATATTAAATGCATTTTTCTTTTCTGTGCACATTATTACTATAATTAAGGTTAAGAGATGAATCAAATCAAAAGCAATATCATGCTACCTTGATTTAGAAAAGAGTTCCAGCTTTTATTTATTATTTATTGGTCCGAGATGCGATAGAAACCTGCTTCGTTCTGCCAGTCTCATGAATTTTAAATTTGTTATCACAATTTATACAATCCCCCAGACGGCGCTCAAGTCCTTGCGACAGGGAAAGATCTGTTGATGTTTTCATCTTTTTCCTCGTAACGTAATAAAAGAGTTATAAATCTAATAAAGTAGAAAAAATAACTTTAAACGGTTATTATTTTCTTTCATATTAAAGGAAATTTTTCAAAAAAATCAATAATAAATTTTCTTTTCTCTACTTTCTCCTATTCAAAATATAGAAAAAAAATTGTAATCGTCAAAAAATTAGATTTTTTTTTTTTACACAATCTTCGCGTTTTAGACCTTCTTCAGTATAAAAAACACATTTTTTTGTCGTTATGTCAACCTGTCTGTCAGTCTGTAAACACAATAACTCAAAACCGCTGTGAGCTAGACAGCTGAAATCTGGTATATGGACATTAGATCAAATTTTGAACGAAATTCATTCAAAGGATTCTTTTCTGTTCGGGAACAATTGAATTAGATAACTGCAAAATGCAAACAGCTAGATAGATAAAGTTTGGTACACAGAGTTAGCATCTAAAATATAGATGCTTTTCAAATTTTGAACTGAATCTGCCATTCGGTTGAACATCTAAAATCGAAAAATTATTTTCGGCAAAAAATCCCTATTAAAATATAAAAAAGCCCTTTCTAAATAAATATCTATCTATATTAATAATATCTATATCTATCTAACAAGAAATAACTGGATGCCGAATTGTGAAGCGCTTTAACGTTTTTTGCATAATCTATGTGGAAATATACAGTTAGAATGCAAGAATGCTAACATCATTTTAATATTCTATCCTACAAAAATATGACTCCTAAAGACGCCAGAACATTATCTTCAAAAGAAATAATTCTTAGTGCAAACAATATTAACGAGAATGCAGTCCCTTAATAATTAAAATAATCTAATCTAACGCATGAACCGTATCATAAATTATATTAAGAATATGAATAAATATGAGGCTTAATATAACAGTATAATCAGATTAATAAAAGTACACACATAAAGCTGATTTCAGAATAAAATTTTTCGAAGGAAAAGGTCGGCAAATAAATCCTTTGCCACTTCCGAGATTTAGATAATGAATAATTCATGAAATTTAATCTTTTATATGAGTTCTTTCAGTTGGATTAAACATGTTTTAAGGCATTTTTTATAAGCAAAGAAACTGATCTTATTAAGTATATTATTCTACAAGGTGAAGCTGATTTGTTTGAAATATTTCGTTCTAAAAAACCCCAGGGTGAAGATTTAATTTATTCCTTTCAGAAATTGTAATAATACTTTCATGAGATTTTAGCATTCTAATAAAACTTTATGATTTAGTTTTATATTAAAAGAAAAATTATAATGTAGAAATGTTTGTAATCTTTTTCTTTTAAACGCAGACGATATCATACAAATAAAATCAAAATAGATTTATTTCAATTAATGTTTTAATATCAAGAATAGAATACTTTACATATCTATTGTGTATAAATGAAATAAACAAGTTTGTACAAGGAAAAGTAATTTTTTTCTCTGGGAAATCTAATTTAAAAATATTACATCTAGGACATTTTGATATCAAATATAAAACATTTTTTAATGAAATGCAATACATTTTTAAAACTTTTAAGTGATCTTAAAATATTATCGCACAAACATGTATATGTGCATTATTTATTTTTCATAATACCTATTTATTTATCGTATAAGTTTCCTAAAACTGAAAGATTTAATATACTTTTTAGCAGCATATTTATTTCTTGCAGCATGCATTTTTAATGTTTCATCAAATATTTGTTATTCTTCTACTGTTGCAAAATAACGAAAGATTCTGTTTATAATCATAACAATTTATATAAAAACTAAAAAAAAAAAAAACCGAGTATCGCTAAAAACATGACACGATATAGGAAACAGATTACCTTGAAAATACCTTTTTAATTGAACTATAATATCATGGGACTAGACTCCATTAAAAAGGTTCATTCATGCAATAAGAAGAGTAAGTTTAAGAATATTGAAAAATACGCCTTTATTGTCTATTTCAATTGATATTTTGGAACATTTTTTCAGATCATCGTCAAAACTATGCATAAGATATTTTATGAATATAAAATACAGCCAATATTCCCGGCGAACCGGCTGGTCGCCAAAGGCGGCTACTTACTAATTAGTTACTATGTAACAAAATTAAACTTTAATTAGAATTAAGACAAAATCAAAGTCTTTCTGACTTATCTGTAAGACCATAAAATGTCTACATATTTGAAAATAATGGAGACATTTTAACAGTAATAAATTGTTTACAAGTCCACATTAAAATAAACTTCGGGACTGGTTTCCCAAAACTTTCTCGCATACTCTGTAATAAAGATGTTATACCAGATAACGCCTGGCGTACAATAGTTATGAAATACTAAATTTTTGGCGCGAATTTATCATTTTTACTGAATTTATCGTGTCATCCTTGGCGAGTTATTTGGCTATTCATTTCTCACATGCGGTCAAAAATTTCCATAAATTGAATTTGTACTTTAGATGCGTTTTTCTAAATCGATTTAAATAAAAATTTGAAACAGCAATAGACTTATAGTCTCAAAATCCCATACAAAATTTTATATATTTACGTCAAAGCGATTTTAAACTATCACGAATACATTTTTTTAAAAATACAGACAGACAGATAATCAAATTGGATTTCACCCAAAATTTGACATGTGTATGCACTATGGATGTCAAATATGTGTATAGAATTTTATTTGGTTAGCTCTTTTCACTTTGTTCGACTATTCGAAAAGTCGGACTGACGGATTTCCTCAATTTTTTTCAAAATGCGATAGAAATCTACAAGTTTGGTTTTAAGAATGTATACCAAATTTCATCTGTCTAGCTCAAAGACAGATAAAACTGCTAAGTTATAAAAAAGGACCGAATCACTGATATTCTATCAATTTTCCTTTCACTTTCGAAATTCGAATTCGTCCCGTCTTCTTCACAAATCAGCTTTAATTCCAAGAACTGATTTATATGATTAAAAATTAAATATTGAAAGAACAGAATTATCTCCACTAAATATAAAGCCTTAGAAATACTTTTTAATTAAAGTGCAAAGCATTTAACATAAATAAAACTTAAGTACCGGAATTTTAGAACGAATAAAACAGAAAAAAATAGTAAACATTTAACTCAGTGAATTTAAATAATTAATGGGCAGGGTTTCTACCAATCTACTTCATTATGTGCCGTCCCGCTTTTAGTAAAACCCACGTTAAACATTCAACACATTATTTATGTCCCGAGCTTCCTACTTGGAAATGAAGTTTTAAAAGGTTTTCCGAGTTTCTAATTTAGAAGCATATAAGCTCCACAGTATTTAATGAATTTTCGGTTCCTTCACTGCTATGGTTCCGTCGTGCAAAGTATTTCTTGAATTTTACCATAAGAAATAATAAACTTGTAGAAATATTTGTGCTTGAGGTGTGGCAGAGGATGACAGGAGATTTAGTTAATTTATTCTAGTTGCATTTAGCACCCTACTTTGAAGATACCTTGGACTTTTAACAGTTTAGAATGGCAACTGTGAACCTAACCAGAAGGCGAATCTGAAGCACTAACAACCAAGCTTCTACACCACACTAGCAAAAGAAAGTTATACCCTGACGCGCTATTCAAAATCAGTATATTCGACTGCCTTCAGTAAAAATAAGTCTCTAAACCTATTAGGCCTATCTAAAATTGCTACCAAACACAGAGACTCATGATTCCATTTAATTATTTACCATCCTAATAGTTTCGAGGTAGATTCCTATATGAAGACTACCTATTGCGATGGTTCTCATGACAAGTCTTCATGACAAAATTTCTTCAGTTCTTTACCTATCATGGTCCCAGGAATACAAACCCAAACACTTTGCCCAAGTTATCTGTTATTCCTCTAAGTAAACTAACCCAAATTTTAGCGAAGTTAACAGTGAAATTTAATGTCGAGGACGCATAAAGTTGAAAGCAGTTTCCTTGAAATAACTTTTATTGATTATAAAGTCAATACGCTCATTACTATAGCAATCAAAATAATACGATAAACGTTAAAATCAAAGTTCAAATTAACATTACCAGACCTTGCTCAACAAATTCGGATCCTTCATCCTTTCGGTCTAACATTTAAACGAACTGAAAGAAACTATCTTAAAATGGTGAAGCAACAAACCAGTTGCACACAGCTAACTTCTCTACCGCCCTCACCGAAGAGCTTAAACCACTTCTCATATTCCGTCTAAAAATTACTTACACGAGGCGAGTTTAAATAGTTGCCAAATTTGCATTGCAGTTGCTGCCAACCACAAACCTCGAAACTTGCAAAAAGGTCGGGTTCGAATCGGTTTGTTTACATGAGATCATGGCGCGGAATTGGAAAAACACAAGGACACCATAAAAATTCGGATCCGAAATAAATTTCTGGATAGATCTTTTCCAAATATCCAACATTATCTTGTGGACAGAATAACTGGAGTCATTTTGTTTGACTGGAATATGTTGTTAGAAATGTAAAAATCTCGGACGAGTTCGTAAATGGCCCATTTAGCTCAAAGGGGGTGGACATGGGGAGGAATTGAATTCCTATAGCTTCTTTACTATTGAAGATAGGAAAATAAATCCAATTAGCCAAATTAGCGCCTCGTTAAGATGAACAACTTTTGTATTTAAAGTTTTTCGGTAACTGCAATATCTTAAAAGTTAGGGTCTGAAAAGTGATTTTCAAGCACTAATTTTGACTCGTTCTAAGATCATCAATTTATGCTGCCAGATAGTAACTTAGATGTAAAGGAATCAACCTATGCCTTCCAGCTTGCCGAGAAGATTTTTTAAAATAATCATATTATTTTATATTTATGATTTGCATTATGCATCTTTGTTTAAGGTAATAAATATTTGCACATAAATCATAACATTAATTTGAAAAATGTACAATGTTTTATATTGTTATATTTATTACAAGTTTGTTTTCAAAACCAGCGGGAAATCCTTCGTCTAGCTTCAAAATTGAAAAAAAAATAAAATAAATAGTTTAACAAAAATTTACATATGCCCTAAGAAATGGCAAATAACTGGAAAAGAGTTTGCATTGTGAATAAATAATTTTGTAGACGTGATTAAAATATTTAATTTTATTCAATTATACTCCATTTCTTTTAAAGCTTTTTGACTAAACATTAGGTTTCTCATATTTAGAATACCGTTATTACACGTTTCTGAATTGTCGGGATACCCTGGTTAGTAGGGCATTGGATTCGCATTCCTTGGGTTGCGAGCTCGAACCCGTCCGGCCAAAGATTCCCCGTGTGTGTGGTGGCTGGCGCATGTATAAATATGTCGTGGTCACAAAGTCCTCCATGTCAAGAATAACAGCACTGGGGGTACTAATTCAAAGATGATCGTTCTCTGATTCAGGTCTAAATTACGATCTGTGAATGAAAGATATGAATGAAGTCCGCCCCGTAAAAAAGGTTTAGTGACGTGTGAGTAGCTAAGTCATACTCTACCCTAATTGCCACTACTGAAAAAAACAGGAGCAGCTCATTCAGCCTAAATTGCTGAGAGGTAACGGTCAGTAGTCTTTAAAGTGCCCTAAGTCATGTTGTTGTTTCTTATGGCACTTGCCATGGAAAAGCCCGCTGTTCGAAGACAGCCGATTTAAGCCTAAAGGGGAGCGCCTCTTGTTTGTATAGTAGCGCCATCTAGAGCCAGGAGAACGACTTAGCTACACACACGTCACAACCCTTTTCACGGGGAGGACTTCATTCACGCATTTCATTCCCTCATCAACATATCGTAATTTAGACCTGAATCAGAGAACGATCACCCCTTATCCAGTACCCCCAGTGATATTACTCTCGACATGGATGACTTCGTGACCACGACAAATTTAACGCGCGTCGGGGTTCGAACTCGCAACCTAAGGGACGCGAACCACTAAGGGACTCTACCAACCAGGCTATCCCGGCCTGCCATAAGTAATAACACACTTTATTGAATACTAAGTTTTCATACATCTCGCTTCTATATCTCAATTTAATCTACGAAAATATATTGTGTCTTAGAAATTTAGAAAAGTTTTGTCATGTATCATTAATTTTCCGACTCGCACATAAAATAGGTCATAAGTATAAGAAAAATTTCTTCCTAAACTGTACATTAATTAATAAACAATAAAAATTTCCAGACGGTGTTAATTTTATATTTTCCGCTTGCGTTAATTATTATGGACTACAATTTGTCTCAGAAGTATTTCAGCAAAAGGAGTTTCATTTGTATAAGTCTTAATTGTTTTTAAACCCCACCGAGAATTATTTTCAGAATTATAAGCTTTATGGAACGTTAAAACACATAATAATTAATTTAAGACCAGACGCAAAAGCATAAAAAAATGAGATGACTAAAAGACAATGTTATTTATATTAATAATTAATTGCATCAAATAATAGGTATAAATTAAAACGCAGGCAAGTATTTATCTGAATTGCATACAATTATGAAAAGAGACCCGTCTCTAAGATATTTGTTTTTATCAAACGATTTTAAAAAATTTTGCCAAATATAATTATATTTACATTCCAAATGTAAATATACTCACACATAATTAGTAATTCATTCTGCAACTGGTTAAAATTGGTTCAATTTCGCACATCAAACTAAACTTCATAGCAATTTACAAGAAATGAAGAAGATTTTTTTTTAAAATAATTAACAAAAATATACGAAAATCTTTTCTACCACTGAATTAAGAGCAAAAAATTATTTTTATGGATGTCTATAAACTTTCGTACTTGACTTCCAAACACAGAGGTCGTTAAATACATTCATTATTTTATTAAAATCAGGATATAAAAGAACACTGTAATAATTTATGAAATAATAATTAGATAATAATTTATGAAAATTATTATCTAATAAGTTAATCCTCCATTTATCTTGCTCAAAAACTTACTGAGTAACCTCATAGCCATGGCACCACTCTATTCACCTATTCAAGGTTAAGAACCTTGAGTTCAAGCACTCTTTGATCCCCCCCCCCTCAAATTAGCAAATTTATGAAAATAAGAAGATATAACTGAATATTTAAAAAAATTACTACAATGCCTACAAAAGGTAAAATAACTAAGTAACATTCATACTAATATTAAATCCACCAAAATACATATGTTTAAATATACTTTCAAAGAAACTACTAAATACATTGCGAACTAAAACGTACATCATTAGAAAATATGAATATATTTTCTGTTACAGTTAAATTCCCTTTATTTATTTCAACTTCGATAGAATTAAAAAAAAAACATACAGAAATTTCATCTAACCTGTTGATTATATAACCGTGGTTTAAAATAAAATCAATAGCCCATATTTTAGAGTGTGAAATTATGTGATGAAAGGCGAAAACAATTTCCATTATTCCAAATCCAAGCTTTGCACTAATATTAACATTAACGTAAATTACACATTAGAATCCCCATCCATTAAGGGATTAAATGATAAATCTTTCTACTAAGCAGAAATTATTGCAGAAAATTGAAGATATTTACTATGTTCGATACTGCCATTCCTCCTTCTCAGATTCTCTCTTTTAAATAATAAATTCTACGAAATAAATGTTCGAAAAGCGGTCTCTAGCGATGGCAAATCAAAATAATGATGGCCCTTGAGATTATGAATAAGACACGTCATTAACACGTATGATTTATTTCAAAGAATTCTTGGAACTTTAGGAATTCTCATTTAAAATCGAAGAGAGCCTCTACAGGATAAATTCAAGAATTTTAACGACTCTATTCTATCGAATGTAACAAGAAATAAATCATTAAAGTTGTGCATTTAATCGAAAATTTTCAGATATATAAATTTGTAATTTTAATTTATACGTTTATTTCAATTCAAAATATAACTTATTTACACTTTGTTATTGAAATTTGATAGAATAATTTTTGAATGTCTTTGTTTCAGTTTAATAATTGTTGCATGGATTTTGTTTATAATTTTGCAAATTGTTGAATACTTTATTTCACCTACGAACAATAAATTACTTATTGTTCCATTTAATTTAAATCTCCATATATTTGTAGTTCAATAATAAATAGATCTGCAAATAATCGTCTGACACCTTTTTTTTTGTATAATAAATATCATTAGAAGTTGTTTATAAGTCTGTAAAATGCTGAATATTTTATTTTACCTAAGAATAATAGAGTATTTTACATCCGATTTAAATTAAATCTGAAAATATTTTCATTTTTTTATCAAAATGAATATATTGATTAAATAAAAATTTAATTACGTTGGATTTAATAAAAATTAATTTTGATTTGATGAAAATTAATTAGTTTGATTAAATAAGATTTTATGATTTTTTTAAAATTTTGATAAATTTTTAATTATTTTTTAGAATGATGGTTCAACATCATTGTTTTTGAACATTAATTATCGCTTGGAACAAATATCACCAAAATCACCGTGTTCCTTTATTTATAAAATCAAATGCATATTTTGAACAAGAAGTGCGATATTGAATTAGAAGCACAATTACGCTAATTATGATGGTTTCTAATTTTTTTCAAAAAACAATAATTGTAATCAGTCTTCTCTTTTGCTGGTAAATGATTAAAAAAATCTCGCTTAATTTATAAAAACTTGTGTTGATAATAGATTGTATGCATCTTGAAATATGAAAATAACATTTGTAATAAGTACGTTTCAGACAATGCTGTATGAAAAATCTCGTTAATGCTATTTTAATATCTAAAAGTCATTATTCATCCGATGATAATAATGAGCTGATAATTTCATCTTTAAATTACTTTGGAAAATTTATTTCTCTTATTAAAAAAAGAAACTCTCAAAAGCAGATTTTGGACGAAATTTGGCAAATATAGTCTTTCGAGAATGAGAATGTGCATCTAGAAGCGATTTCTCAAAAGTTTATAAATTAAAAATTGATAAACGAATTTTTAAAGTATTTTTCTAATAATTCCCGAAAGTGCAATTAACTTTAAACCATATTAAAATTTTAAAATTTTTTAATTAAATTTTATTTTTTAAATGAAATTTTAGGTTTTTTAATTAAATTTAACAAATGTCTTTTTAATGACAGCAATTTTTCTCTCATGCTGTTTTCCCTTTGGATTTTGGCATTTTTTTTATTTATTTGCATATTTTTTAACCATTTATTTTATCGTTTACAAAGAAATTAATTCATTCAAAGAAATCGTTTTCATTATGCAGTGAAATATTTTATCGCTTGAATTCTTTAAATTTTTCCAAGTGAAGATGGACGATTATTTTTATTTCTTCGTATTTTACATATGGAAACAGAAAAGGAAATTACATTACGAAAAATACAACCAGCAATTCTAAATAAATTACGCAGATAGATTAAATGTTTCGCGGCATTATGATGTCATCAGACTCCATTGGATTAGAAAGGTTCATTGACCTCACAGCCAGAACAGATGTAAGAACTACTAAAAATTGCGGCTTTAATTTCTAATATTAAAATGTTAAAAAATATTTTTCCAAAATAATGCATGACAGATTCAACAGAAATTAACCCCAGAATTCATGACTTCTTATTTTTTCCGCAATATATATATATATATATATATATATATATATATATATATATATATATATATATATATATATATATATATATATATATATATATATATATATATATATATATATATATATATATATATATATATATATATATATATATATATATATATATATATATATATATATATATATATATATATATATATATATGCGAGTGCGAGTGTGTGTGTGTGCTTTGAATAACTGCATATAATTTAGGAAAATAGTTTTAAAAATTATTTTAATTATTTTCCCGTGAAATTTTTTTAAATTAAAATGTGCTAAATGGTTGCATTATGAATTAAACAATATCCCAGTACCACAAATCATATTAAAACAATCCTGCAATACAAATAGAAGTCCCTTTCCACCAATATATTTTTTACAATTCAAAAAAGATTATTTTAATAGTATTTTTAGTGGTAAAATTATTCATACAGCAGCCATATTGGTATTTTGTTTCCAAGTTCTCAGTTAAAATCTAATTCTAGCATTGTTATTGCCATATATGTGTCTTTTCTACAAATCTTTATCAAAAAGTTGTTAAAAAAAGATTTCCAAACAATCATGTTGCCATCTGGAATACTCATGCAAAGTTTATAAATGGAAATAAAATTGTGGAGTCAAATGGCAAATCAATGCTTTCTAGGTTAAACATTTCCTATATTCACTAAGAAATAAATGGTCGCAAAAGGCGGCTAGCAACAAACAATCCGAAAATCATCATTTCTCCGCGCACTGTAGCGAAATAAAGTGACAATTCATATATTACAATGATTATTATACACACCCAACACTCCATTTACTTACAAGACTTACTTTACCAAGTCCACTCCGGAGTGCTATACAATTATTCGACTGAAAAGCGCTGATTAATTGTAATGGCATCCTATTTATGCTACGCCCCATTTCTGCCGACGCAAGTTTCGTCGGTCATAGAGCCGATTTGCAGCAGTTAATCGCCGGCTCTCAAACTGCAATTATACTAATCCATCAGTCACGTCGACCCACATTTTGCATCTCCTCGTCGTACCCCAACCCGGACGAATCGGGGTTGTTATTCTTAGACAGAAAAGAAACCGTTTGGTGGAGTGTCTTCCACGATGGAAGAGACCACACGCTCGATTAAATTCGTGACAAATCTCTAAATCCTACTTTTTTTGTAGTTGTTCTGTTTTTTTTTTCTCTCCCATAAAATGTCTCTAAGCCTTCCCTAATGTGTTTATCTCTGGCATGGACTCAGACAATTAAGGGGTGAAGGAACACTAGAATTGATATTTGACAAATTCACTTTTTTAAAACTTCGGTTATGCATCAACGGGGAATGCTTGAAAACTAGAAATGATAGGTTAGAGGAGGAGTCAAAGAATGTTAGTAGGTATGGGCCCACTCCCCATAATGAAAACAGTTATATAATTTTCAACCTAGATATACTCGACGGTTTATCTCATCTTAAAGGATTGTTATGGGCTATGATTTGAAATGGCCATTTCAAGAGGATTATGTAATAATGCAGGTGAGATTAGATGTCTACGCCTTGCTTGGGTCGAAATGAATGATCCATGACTAACGGCCTATTCTTGCATAAACAAAGATAATTCAAACAAATTTAAAAAATGTATTAATTTCAAAGATATTGTTATTTTCATAAACGTTATGCTCGTGTACCAAAAAGAGTGCGTTTTCTTTTTCTATAGGATATCCCATAATATATATGTATTACCGATGATATATGAAATGCCGGCATTATACAGAATGTCTAGACATTCTAAGTTAAGTATGAGATATCAAAATTATTTCTATGTATCAAATACTTTCATTAAATGTAAACCTAGGGATTCTATAGAATTTATTTAATTAAAAACTATGAAAAAGAGGTCAAGACATAAAGGCTTATATGAGCCGGCGTCCTGGCATAGGGGTAGCGCGTCTTCCCTGTGATCTGGGCGTCCCGGTTTGGGCATGGTTGTTCTTCCGTTGTTCTATCTGTGAGATGTGTGAATGTGCCCTCCTGTGAAAAGGGGTTGTGCAAGTGAATGAGTGATGCGTGAGTAGCAAAGTCGTACTCTTGGCCCTAGTTGGCGCTACTGAAAAAACAAGAGGCGCACACACAGGCCTAAATCGCTGTCTTCGTAACAGCGGGCCTGTCCATGGCAAGTGCCATAAGAAACAAAAACAACAACAGGTCTGTATGAAAAAGAGTCAGCATAGTGTAGATCTATTTTTTGGTTGTTTTTGTTGCGCAAATTCAAGTATGAATGCTTTATATTTTGACACTCTCACACAAAGTGTAAATTGTATGTTCTAAGAAAAAAGGCGATTTTACACATACATACAAAAACACCACATTTTCTTATAACTAACTATTGAAGCCTTTTTGTATCTACTCACATGCTGACAATGTCATAAAGCGCCATCTCGTAAATTTTTGTGGTACTTGCACTGTTGCCATAGGATGAAAACTTACTGGTACCTCAAAATTTTGTGAGATGGCGCTACATGACATTGCCGAATACGAATTCGGCTCACAGCCAATAGCAACAATGCAATTGGGTAAACCAATTCGAATAGCGTGTTAAATTAAGTGCATTGAAATTTTTTTTATTTAAATGAAGAATTCATATATTCATCAGATTGAAAAAATCCATATGTAATCAATATGGGATTCGTATCCAAGTATTTTCATCAAAAAAACACAATTTTACCAAAAAAAAAAAAAAAACTGCCAAGCGAAACTTGGTCTTTCTGGTGCTGCATCGGTTCTACTATTTCGATCGAAGAAGCTGGTCAAATAGTCATCAAAGGCGACTAATAAAAACTAAATTTTGAACACCTTCTCATTAATAGTTTTATCAAGAACGAAGTTGAAAATTTAAAATGCCAAATATTATGTGTAACTGAAACATTAAAT
The DNA here is from genome assembly GCF_947563725.1 of Argiope bruennichi. NCBI lineage: Eukaryota > Metazoa > Arthropoda > Arachnida > Araneae > Araneidae > Argiope > Argiope bruennichi. The sequence goes on from NC_079158.1 coordinate 44,729,777, forward strand.
TATTCACATTTTGCATTCCTTTTCTTTCACTAACACAGTTAAAAGTTAACACAGAATTCATTGATATTCTTGAACCATATCAACTCTTACTTTCTCAAGAAAGTATATATACCACACTTTTTTTACAGCACTACACCGAAAATTCGAATTCATAATTCCTCGCAGCAACACAGTTTAGTACATAATTTCATTGGCTGACATTCTACCAATAACTTCCTATGAAGTTTGGAAAAAAAGCATCGCAAACTTACGCTTCAACAAGAATGTTTTGACCAATGCCGGCAGAGCAGATGCTTACAGCCGGCGACACGATTGCGTTATGACATATTTTTGTTTCTCTGTCATCGGCACCAGCAGTTTGTGCGTCTTTAGCAATTGCGTCACGTTTCATATGCGGCACTTTTTAGGTGCAAATCTGTTCCTTCAATCTAAAAGGGGAAAGCCGACCAACCCAAGCGTCATGTTACGATCGCGCCCACCCACGATAAAGATGCAGGACACGTCCCGCCAAGGAAAGTGCTGCAGCAGATGGAATTTTCACCTCCCAGGAAGTCCTTTTAGCCCCTAGTTCCTTCAAGAACATCGTTCTGACTATTTGGGGGAGGTAGTAAAAACTCAAGAACACCTACTAAGTTGCGACACTACAAATGCTTTTCAGATAAACAGTCGTATTGCTGAGGTTATTTGTTGTTAATCTCAGCTTAGTGGTTGGATAGAATCAGTGATCAAATGTTCGGGATGAGTGGGGGACTCCCATATTGCAAAAATGTTCCGAATGACGTCCAAGTATTAAATTGTCATATTGGTGCCCATTTTTACATATTAGTAAAGAGTTCAAATTTAGAAATTTTAATTTCTGAAGAGTTCTTCTTAATTTCTAACTTTACACAGAATATACACGCTCTAATGTCAGCAATATGGTTGAACATACTTATGTGACAAAGAAGAATTTACAGCAAAATGTGTTGAAAATGTTTTTAAAATATTTTTTCATAAAAATTTGCAACAAACCGAACAGGATTTAAAGAACAATTGAAAAAGAAAAATAATTAGGCTAAATCTGTAAATCTAAAATTCATTAACACTAATTTTTCATATATTATTACTTTTTTTTCTGAATACGTTTGGTTATATCATCACATGCATTACGATAGCGCAACACGTCCCTGGAGAAAAAGTTAGGCGAACAGAAATTCCCATATGACATCTGAAGTCCTTTAACCCCTTGCCACTTCCTCCAGAACTGACTCTCTGACCTACTTGAGAAGAAGAATCCTAAAAGACCCAAGTTGCGACACACTAAATACATTTTTGATAAACATTCCTTCAAACCTGCCGTGGCGGCTGACATCGATGTGAGAATCGTACAGCTGAGATTATTAGTCATTAATCATAGTTTAATGGGCAGATAATGAAGCACAGTGACATGCTTCGGATGTTTGGTGGGCCAGAGTGAAATGCGAGGGCATTTAGTTTCAACATAGTTGCTGCTTTGTAACAAATGTCCAAAAATGGAATTATTAACTGTAGAAGAAAGAGATAATCAGTTATTGTTATAACATTAACCGCGATTATCTTTACTAATAATAAAGACGAATGTATGTATCTTGGTTTTTTACAGAACAGACCGTTTGGTAATAGCTACCAAATTTAACACATGGATTTCTTAGAAGATGAAAATTCATATTTCGCAGCATTTCTTTTTGAAATTTTAATCAGAATTTCAATTAATTAAAAACTAATTCATTGTTTCCTCGATAACTTCTGAAACTTATTGCTTAAAAAGGATTTTAAATCTTATAAAAATAGGAAAAAATAATCTTTGTAATCATATTAATAAACCTTATATATTTTCCTTGTTTCTTTTGTTTGTTTTTTGACAAATTCAAAAAAAAAACTATTTTTTGTTCAATTTTTTAAAAAATGGAATCATATTGCCGTCCTCAGAATCATATTATGCATAATAATAAGATAAGTTAATTTTAGTCTAATTTCAGCAGTTAAATCTTAATTTCTATCCCATTACCATCTCCATGTTTTTCTCCTATCCATGCTTATAAAGCTCTCTATCGGACAACTGGTGAATTTAGATATTTTGCAGCCCTAGACAATGTACATTATGAGGCCCCTTTTAACCCTTAAAAGGGCCATTTTTTTCTAGTCATATTATGTTAAAATATTTTAGGCTTGCAATTAGAATAAGAAAAGGGATTCATTTAGCTTATTAGATAAATTTAATTTGATTAATTCATTAATTTGGTTAATTAATAATTAAGTAATAAATCAAGACACATCATTTTGTCTGAGATAAAGAACTGAAGCATCTAAGTTTCTGACTTACTAAAAAAAATTTGTCAGAACTTATGCCAACCTACAAAATTTCATACAAAGATGGATAAATTTGGTGGGAAACATACTTCCCACGGTCCTAGAAAGGGTTAAAATAAGCTAGTCAATTTATTTTCATCGGTTAACGATTTTTATTATGTTAATATTTTATTTTAAATTGGTCCTCTTTATTTAATTAATCTATTAATTTTGTGAAAATGTATTAGTTTTCGTTTATCTGTTATAAATCTGAACAGCCCAACGTTCCCATTGCTACATAAAATTACTGAAGTACATGTCGGTTGTTTATAAATACTCTAACAACTAAACGAATGTGATAAGACACATAAGGCCGTAATCAAATATTCGTATATTTGATAAAATTCCTAAACATTAGGATAAAACATCCTAATGTTTTTATAATTGCTAAATTTGAATTTTTCACAAATTTAATTATTTGGCACTGCATTTTTATTACTCTGTTTGGAAGTAACTGCAGCTGAAACAAATAAATGGAATAAAATCAGATTTCAAGTGGAGATTATAGATAGCACGGGAAGATAAATTCAGCCACAATAATAATAATAATAGTAACAAAAGTTAGAGATAGCCGGAAATTTCAAGTTATATAAAAGTGATTTGGATCTTCCAGAATAAAAACAGACCACTATAAACACATAAAACATGGATTGTGGGAAATTTCATTAATATTTGAGTGATAAATGATTTTCATACAGGAAAATAAATTATATATAATATGAGACTTACAGAAAGTAATATTTTATTAATCAGCATGGGCGTACGTGCAGCATTCTCAGTATGTACAAGACACTGCATTGGTATTTTTTTTTACTTCAGTTTACCAAGTCTTCTACAATCTGTTTATGAAATTTGGTTCATTCGCTGCCTTAATTTTAATTTCATGTCCTCCAGCTGGTTTGGTGAGGAAGCTTGAAGGGGGGGGGAGCATCTCAGGTGTCGTCCTCGTCATTTGATCGCGGTTCAGAATGACGAGGTACCTCTCAAATAGACCTAGTGTTGCTTTAAAACAGAACTTAATATAACTAAACTAAATTTTAAGTGCGGATGCTTCTAAAAGGAAAGTTATTTTACTATTATATTTTGTTCTTTTCGAAAATTCATAATTAAATGCACTACCATATAAATTTAGCTACCCAGTTAATGTCCTTTTTTCATTATGCATTTATTTTATTTATCTCCATTCATGGCATTATGCGATAATTGGATAGTTTATACACATTTTAACATTAATATTGTTACGAAATTTCCGGGGTTCGTTTGGATATTGGAAGTTATAAGGTGTGAAGAACGCTCAATCACCAGGCGGCAGTAGAAAATAAAACAACGACGTTTATTTACACGAAAACACACAGGACAACATAAAGACGACAACTATATACAGCACAGAAGACGATTATCATCAGCCGAGACGTGCAGCAACAACAGCATACACATACGACAGCATACACAGCAGCGTATAACAAGACGGACAGACAGTAGCGCACAGCTTAGTTCAGCACTAGCTTCACTCCGTCTCTGCTCCGCTTAATCTCTGGAAGGTCAGTTCTTTACTGTCGATTCCGACTACTCTGCCCTAGCTGCTGCGGCCGCCTCCTTTTATAGGTCTCAGAAGGCGGGGCTAGAAGCCTCTCAACCAATCAGGAACGTTCGAGGCGTATCTCGGTTCCTACTAGACGGAACGGGAAAATTCTCGATGTTTCGGGTATAACCTATTTTGGCGCTAAAGTCGCCAAATTCGTCGCCAAGCTCTGGAACCCCCGACGCGACACCGGCTCCGTCCAGTACCGACGACTGTAAAACATTCTTTCAGATGGTGGAACCAACTATGCTGGGAAGCAGCATTACAATATGTTTCTAAAAATATTTAAATTATTTTTATTATCAATGAATATTATTTTATTGCTTTTATATATCTTTTTATCTACTATTCATTTGTTTTTATAAATAGTATGAACAACTTCAGAATCTGGTGCGTTTTTTATGTAGATTCCTACAGGAAGATTACATATTGCAATGCTTCTCATGACAAGACTTCGAGAAAATTTCTTCAGTTGTTTATTAATCTTGGTCCCTAGAACCCCCCCCCTTTCGTTGAAAAGTTTATATACGTTGTTAGAAAAATAAAAATCTCGGATGAGTTCGTAAATGGCCCATCCAGCTCAAAGGGGGTGGAAATGGGGGGAGGTTGAAATTGTCATTTCGTTGTAACTTTCTAAATATTGGAGATGTAAAAATAAATCTAATTAGCCAAATAAATATTGATGTGTTTTCGATAATACTATCATTGCAGCCATTTTAATGTCTTCAAAAATGATGATCATTTAAAAATTAAAACAACTAATTTTACTTAAATTACATTTCACTTCACATTGGCAACAATTCAAAGAGACAGGGAAAATACTGAACTAATTTTGATTTCATTTATGCAATAGATTGTTATTTTATTTATTTTTCTTTAACTTAAAATAAGTTTAATTTACAAAGGAAAAAAAAAACACTAAATTTACTTACATTTGTCAGCGTTCTTGAAGAGGTGAATCTTAATGAGACGTTCCTATAAAAAACAAAAAATTGTTCAAAATTTGTCTACAGTATCACTTATATGTACACATATTTAAATATGATTATCAAAATATAAAGAAAATTTGAAATTACAATTTGAATACCTTTTTCACTTACTGAAAAATAAAAAAATAAATAAAAAAACATATGTTTTCATTATAAAAAAAAATACGGCAAACGATTATTTCCACATTTTGAATAAAAAATATCATTGAAGTCGCAGTATTTTTTTTCCATAAAAATAAGACGATTTTTATTTTTTATTATTATAATACTTTTAAGATAAAGGATTTTATCCAAATAATGCGAACAAACATAATTTATGATAAATGTTTTTCTAACAAATTTTATACTAAAAGATAAAGAATAATTTCCATGGCAAACAGAAGCAAACAAGGAGGTAAATACAGTCTAAAACAAGTTTGTTTAAATTACAACTCCATTCTTATTATACACATTAACTAGCGCTCTCCTGACTTTGTTTACATTACCTTCTTGTTACCTTAAATTTTAATGAATTTTCCACAAGCACTCACAATGTTGAAAACATTTATTTTTACGCTTGAAGTCTCATGTCATAATAATTTTTTTCAACGTAAATAGTTAAATATTTTGAGTTTAAAGAATGAATAACTGCTTTTCTCGTTAATTAAAATAGTTTCCAAAACATGAAGTTTTAAAATAAAAAGCAAAATACAAGGGAAAATCTTTTCTTAGACAGCGTTGAAAAGATAATTATAACTATACGTTTTTACACGGGCTAAATAAAGCCATATTTAGATTTTTTGCAATAAGAGAAAAATATAGAAAGCAATTAATAAACATTGCAACAATATATGGTGGGTTTACACTTCGGCATGTTATAAGATGGCCAGTAAGGCAATGCATGTGCAGAAAGGGACTGATTCATGTCTGCCATAATTTCATAAGACAGATTCAGATATTCCATGCTTGGCTATAAATTGTCGTTTTATCGTCCCTGAATTTTTCTTTTTCACTGCGTATTATATTAAAATCCTGGATATTTACAAAAAGAAATATGGTAAAATAAAGAAAAGGTCAGCATATATTAAATTTGAAAAACTATAGAAAAAAAATGGCAAAAAAAAGTACACAACTTCACATCAGAAAGAACAAAGAGCAAAAAATGTCGAAATTAATCTAGGATAAATAATCAGTTTTTCACACCAAAAAAACCTCGCCAAACTCTACAAACACCTGCGCAGTAAGAAAAAAAATATATAATACAGCGGCATGTTGTTGTCCCGTCGGGACAAGTACTTGCCATGTATCGTACATTTTTCAATCTTTCTAAGTATGCGCCGCCAACTGGCCGAATGTAAACCCATCTATAAGTCCTAAGTGTCTTACACCAGTCTAATTTTTGAATCCAATGTACACCTAAGAAAGAGATGAAAATTTATTCGCTTTAGTTTAATATAAGATTTTAATTATTCATTTATTAGCTATTTTGAAGTTACAATAAGAATTCTTTAAAGACGAATTTCGTGAACTTGACCAACAAAGACGTTGTGGACAACACTTATGAAGCATCTAAGCTTCATCAGCACGAGACAGTTCGATTTAAATTTGCAGTTTGCCGTGCACGACAGATATTTAATTTCCGAAAATTTGAGTTTGAATCTCAAAATTGCAACCCTCTAGTTCCAGAGATGAGAGTTTCTATTTGATCTTAAAACATTGACAAGGCAAGTGATAGCTTGTTCAAAATCACTAACTCGTAGAATACATGCAATATGATTTATTTTACCAAGATAATATGCAAAAAAAAAAGTGCCGAAAAGATGGCTATTTATCCTTTACAACCCATAAATTCGAAGAACAAATATTTTATCAGCATAGCATTCGAGCAATCATGTGAAAACGATGTAAATATTTAGAGTGGCGTCTTTTTCTTCTTCATTAAATATAAAAAAAGTTTATTGGCCGAAGGATACAACTTTCACACATTCATTTATTTTATGTTCTTTTTTTTTTTCTTTCTATCTTTCTTTTTTTTCGGCTAAAGGATCCTTGCTTGGTTGAACTTAAGAAACTTTTTTGTAGGCACACAGAATATATTTTTTTATAACTAAGAGAGGTTTTTTTATTATTATTCTACTCGTTTTATGTGCCATTGACCGTAAAATGTGATTTCTAACAAAAAAAAAATGTTAAATCCAAGAGCATTTTAACTTTATTGCAGAAGCGAAAAAAAGCATCCAAGTTTTATGTTTCAGCAGACGACTTTCAGATTTGAAATTCGTTCTAACTCTAACTCTACATTAAATGAAATAAAAAAAAACTGCATGATTATTTTTAAGACAAACGATTTATATGAAATTCCATTTAAATTTGAAAAAAAATAATATAATATTTTTTATATAATAAGTTACAATAATCCATAATAAATCATAATTAATATAATAGTTTCAATACATGATCTATAGATATAATTTTTATTGTTATTTGTATGTTGATAGTTACTTAGAAAAGAAATAACTGTGACTTATTATTGTTAGAATTAAAATATATCATTCTAACGAAGATGCAAAGCTTTCATCAGCAACTAATTTTTTAAAGAATTTTTAATGAATTTACAGATTATTTTAAACCAATTAACAGATCAATTTACAAACAAGTTTTTTTTTCCCAAGTTCATTATAGTCATTCTTTAAAGAACACCTTGCAATTTTGACGGTTTCTGTAAAATTATAACCGAAATTAACCGCCCGGCTACATTTCATGATTCTATGTTCGGTGAGATTCATTTTCTTCATGTTTCTGAATCTTGTAATAAAATATAATTTATAAATAAAATATAAAATCTTCGTACATTTGATTCGAAACACTGAAGCAAGATAATATTTTTCATTGTTTATTTCATTTTTATATGTTTGTTCTTAATGAAAGCATGAATACACACAAAAAAATACATTTGATATCGTTGCCATTCGCTTTAACATTAAAGTTGTATCTAGAACAATGAAAATTAATGCTGTAAAATTCATTAAATATAAAATATTTTTAAAGTTTATCAAAATTTGTGAAAGTTATTGCACAAAAATAAATTGCTATGAATGAAAGCCATTTTTTTCCAAGTTTAAAATGGTGTGAAAATGATTGTATTTTGACAATTTTCTCGGAAGTTATAGAAGAAAAAAATCTAGTTGAAATGTTTTTATAACCCAATTAAAAAGTTCAAACATCATTTCTAAGAGAGCATCTAATCCTAAGAAATACCTTGCTTGCCAAAACTTGTTGTTTTATTTTTAATGGCCTTGTAAAAGTTTTCAACGATTTTTAAATCATGCATGTCATAGTTTACAGCTGGTATTCAACTATAAGATTTAGCGTGTTAAAACGATCGATCTCAATTTTAGGATTAAAGTGTCGTAATGGAAGTTACTTGTACTAAATAACTGCTCTTTAGAATAAATTGTTTATTATCTTCAAATTTACAGTGAAACCTCTTAAAACGTCATAATGGTAATTTATCACCTTCATTTCTAAACTGTTGTTTTTTTAAATTTATAATATTGTGTCTATTATATTGTCGTTTATTTTACCTATTATTGTGCGACGCTTTCATTCGTCATAGTGATTTAATTACAAATCAAAATCAAATGTCAAGACAATCAAAACTAAAAGAATTTATTTTCATTCAAAATAAAATTAAAATCTGAAATTATTTCCTACACACTTGGTTTCTAAGAATGAAATCCAAAAACTGATACAGCAATGAAAATGAGTCCATGCTCTGTAATAAAATTATCCCAAATATCGTTATGTACTTAATAAAGATTTTAATATTTTACATTTGCTCCATGATAAAATTCAAGAAAGTAAAAATATTTACAAATTGTTACTCCGGACGATTTTTTTCTCAATAAAAATGCAAAGATTATCTTTATTAATTGTCCAAGTATTTGAAAAAAAATTATGATGTTAAAATGCTTTGTATTTTTTTTAATACAGTGAGATATTATAATGATAACATACTAAAATTATTATTTTTAATGAATAATATTTCATTAAAAATGACTTAAACCATTCTATTCCGCACCAGAAATTTTATCACACTTAGCATAATCCTTTAAATAACGTACTAAAGAAAGTTCACTGAATGCGAAAACCGCTATGCAGAAAGAAGATGGAAAAAAATTCTGGCACTTAGAATTTGGAATATTCTTTTTTTTATCAGATAGTCTTAGTCAAAAACGGAATAAAAAAAGTATAGGAAAAAATGCTGCAGCCTAAAATTTGGAATACTTTTTTATCAGATATTCTAGTTAAATACAGAATAAAAAAGATGAGAAAAAAATGCGGCAACCTAAAGTTTGAAATATTTTTTATTCTTATAAGGTATTCTTAGTTAAAAACAGAATTTTAAAAAAATGAAAGAAGTGGGCACAAAAAAAAAATTCCCTCTAACTTTAAAGTAGAAAACTAAGCCCATGTGCTTGAAACTCAAAAGAAATCAGGATTTTACGTGCTAAAAATTTAAACTAGAACCGTGACGTGCCTAGGATTTAGAAATACTATTAAATATATTGAAATGATATTCTAATATCTATGTATATACATGAGATTTTATCTCAAACTTCCATCTGAGAAAAGGTTTCTCTGAAATCGAAAATCCACATCTCTTATTTCTATTTTATGACATTTTTTTCTCGTATAAAGCTTCCATGGTTCAAATGACAGACATCAGAAGTTTCTGCTATTATTTAGGTCTTTTCCTTCGGCTAGCTATCAGTACAGGGGCGGAATACGGATGCGCCCCGGAAAAATACATCCGGAGCAGATCGATATACTAAATCTTGATGGATTGGTTTATGAAAATGTAGGCATAAAAATAAAATATTTATTTCTTGATCTATCCGTAGTGAGATAAAAGAAATAGGTCAGACATATTTCTTTTTGCAGATAAGAGGGGGAAAATCGAAATTATATATTGATGATATAAATTTCAGGTTAGCATATATCAATATGAATGTTTGGACACATATTTTAACTATGAGTTTTTATTGGGTTAGATAATAAAGTGTCTAGAATTGTTCACTATATTATAAATGCTTTTTCAACAATTTTTTAATCCATCTAAATATTATATCTAGTCAAGATAATCGAAATATATTGTCAACATCAAACTATAGGAATGGAAATCAGTTCATAATTTTCTTTATCTAAAAATAAATTTTTAAACACATCATCATGATCTCATCTATTTTCCCCATTGTATGGTATTTTCAATTTAAATATTTTAACTTAATCGACTATATGTGATTAAAGTATTCTATTAATTATTTTAATGTAGTAGTTATTAATATTAGCAATGCATAAGAGAAACATATTTTTATTCATTTATAAATACAGTAACTGAGAATAGCTCATATAAACAATTTAATAATGAAAGGAATTTATTTTCCATCACATTTTTTTTAAATATTATTTTTGTAAAATGAAGCATCATTGTTGTTTGAAATAATAAGTTAATAGACTTGTGAAAATAAAAAAAATAATAAATGTTATCATATATATTAATGACAACAAATACTAATTTTTTTAATACATGGACTTTTTAGCCTAATTATCAAAGTAATATCATACTTATAATTTAAAAAAATTCTACCCTACCTACCTACCCCCAATTCTCTTCCAATTTAATTGTGTATTCATGTACCATCACGCAAAAAAAAAAAAAAAAAAAAAAAAACCTTAAACAATTAACAAAATATATCTACAAGGTTTTTCTAATTAATAAGTTCCCCGCAAATAATTTATTTACTTGACATGTCCATGCAAGATGAAAGTAATTATGAAGTTCTAAAAAGTTTTTTCTTTCACATTTTTTTATTATCTAAGAATGGCAGACGATTTTGAACATGAAAACCGTTATCATAATTGTTATTATTTTGATTCTAAAAAAAAAGTTTTATCATATAAATACATCGTCATAATTAATGTAAGAGGTGTACAGAAATGAAAATAGTTAATTTGTGTGTGTTAGTATTTAAATTACATATCAGATAATTAATGACATCATTAAAGATGAACAGATAATTATTTTATTTCTCATTCAAAAGCCAGTATCAGCGCTCTACTATTCATCGTTCGAAATAATTATACGAATACGAATGATTTAATAATATTGAAGAAAAATGTAACTAATAAAAAAATTCCCTTTTAATTTCATTTTATTATCTGTAATGACTTGCACTCATTAGTTTCTGCAGTTGTTTCATAGGTATTTATTTATACATAAACAAAACTTTATTTTATAATTTGCATAATTTTCAACCTTTCTCTATAGCATAATAAGCATAAAAATAGTAATTAGATAAGGAATCAACCATAGAGATTGAAAAATCTCAATTTTAGAATATATAAATAAAAACCGCTTGCAAGTGTGCACATAACAATTATTTTACACTGCTGGTAAAAGCAAACTTCTAAAATTCTGAATTTACTTAATATGAATTTTAAGATTTAAAACTGACAATATCAGGCTCTTTGCTTCTTTTACCCTTTCATATCACAAATCTGCAAGTAATAAAATTGGGTCATAGTAAATAAAAAAATTTTAACCAATACTTTTTTCTAAAAAAAGAAAAGAAACATATTTATTAATTATAAAGTTGAATTTCAGGTATAGAGAGTTATTAAAATTAAAATAAACATTAAAATCAGTCAACATTTAACAAATTTTCATAAATAAGAATTACATCTAATTTTTTTAGTTTATTTTAGGCAAATTATCATTAATTTAAAATGATATGGACAATAAAACTAAACGGTTCAGTGGCATTTGATTTAAGCTGGAGCAAGATTTAGATATTTTTTTGTCTGTATTCATTTATGCTAAAGTAAAATTAAAAAAAAAAATTATATTCAAAATAAAAGTTAAAGTTTAAATTATATTATTTATTATACATAATGAATGCATATAACCAGAAAACACTTTAGGTGAAAATAAATATACTGTCGGAAAATAAACAGACACCCAAAAAATCTCAGTTTGTTGTAATTGCTTTCAAACTTTTAGCATTTGAATTTTTTTTAATGCAACCTAACTGAGATAAATTTAAAAAGAAACAAAATGCTTTTTTTCTTTGATGAAGAACAATTCTAATTCCGAAGAAGTTCTTTCTACAGAGAAGAAATCTCAAAAAAGTAAATACCTTTCTCCATGCCCTTAACAGTAAAAGCAAGCAACACTTATTAAAATGCAAATGCAGTAACTACAAAGAATGTTTAAAGAAGCATAATCGTGCTTCTTACAAGACCAGACTCATCAGCATTCCATACAATGAACTTTCGACAGATAGAACAGAGGGGGGAAAAAAAGCGAATTAAAAAGAAGCATATTTGAGAGAAGAAAAACACCTTTCATTCAAATCCCGCAAGCTTGAAATCTGCATTGATGATTCTTTTCCTACGTCACTTTCAACTCAGCAAATCGAGGCTAAAAACGCGGAAATTACAGTTTCAAAAACGACATTGTCTTGCCCCAGGGCAATAGTTGAAAAAAAAACACACCTTCTTATCTCTTCCAAATAATTTTTTTTCCACGACCTGCATAAAATTAACTGGTCCTCTCTTTGGTTATGGACAGCCAGTGAAACATGTTTTCGACGCCGCAAGGCAGGTGCAAAAAAAAAAAAAAAAATAAAAAAAAAATAGAAATAATAATAAATGAAAGAGGGAAAAAAAAACGGCGCAGCATTACGAGTTTGAAAAGCTTTTTTAGTCATTTCGGATGTTGATATCTGTGAAATGGGTTTGGCATATTTACCGTTAAGTTGCTTCGAAAAATGGTCTTCAGGAGATTGAAGGGGAAATGGCGCTCGATTTTTATAGCGTTGAAAGCTTTCTTTTTAGGTGCTGAAATTCTTTGTTTACTACAAGCAAAGCTGGCAGTAAAAAGGCCCAAGAAAAATATTCGGGAAATCTATCGGTCTTTATCAAGAGTCTTGGAGCATAAAATAGCAAATTAACTACACAAAATAAGAGTTTGTTGGAGATTTTTTTTCCCTTTCTTAGGCATTGCTCTAGAATATTTTGTCTTGAAAAGGTTGACTGTGAAGAGTATATTAACTTTAACTTTGCGATGGTCTTTGCTTTTGAAATGAACAAAAATGATAAAATAAAAATGGTATTTTAAGTTTAACATTTTATGTCCAAAATAAATTCTTATATAAGATTAAAATACCATTAAAATGCGACATAAAATAAATACTAAATGGCATTAGAGGAATAAGAACGTTTTAAATTCTTTTTCTTAAAATAGTTATTTCTGTAGATTTATATGTGAATAAAATGGTTCAAATATGTTAATTTCTGAAGCAATTTTTTTAAAAAATTATAATGAGGTTTTCTGTAACACATTAAAATAAATCAAGTAATTCATTTAAGATGAAATCTTCTTTTGGATGTTAAAAGCCAATACTTAATAAAAAAAAATTTAAAGGAAAGTCAGTATAGATGGATTAAAATATATCCCGAAATAATTACATTTGCTTGAAAATATCGAGTATCGCTTAAAATATAGCTTTAAGAGATAATAATAAAAACGGTGCATAAATTAAGAACAAAATAGAATGCCAAATGCCTTTCTTTTAAATCTGACTTTTAAAAATCTTTTCAAAAATAGCATTTTGTTTGAACGATTATAAAAAAAATTGATCTGCTTATATTTCAGTATATATGCATTCAGAATTACATAACTGCAAAGAAATAATTTGTAACGTTTAAATTGCAAAGTTAATAAAAAAATGTCAAAGAAATCATAAATATGATAATAAATGTCAAAATATAAACAAAAAAAATATATATATACACATATAATTGTACATTGTTCATTTCAGTACTTTATTGTTGTTTAGTTCTTAATTCCATTAGTAAAAATTTCCTCGAATCTTTCTTTGTATTATTTAAAATCACAAATGGAGCAATAACTAAATAAATACAAATTCAATGCTAAACTCATTAACATAATAAACAAATATCAAGGGAAATATGATAAAGAAAAACAAATAATCAAAAAGCAAGACTATCTGTGCTTCGTTGAATTAAAATCGATTTTAAGAGCAAGAAAAAAAGTATCATCTCATAAATATGCATGACTTAAATCACAAACGCTTCATTAAATTTATCGAATACTGTAAGAACATGAAACAGCGAATATTTATTTTGAGATTTCGGTTAAATAGAAATCTTTGTTCCGTAAGATAAATATTTTCACTCGCACTGTTCTCTCTACAATTAAGATTCATTCAAACGAATTCTTGATATAAAGATTTTAATTCCAGATATTTTTCTATCCTTTATTGCTGCTTTACAAATAATTATTTCGTTATTTTTGAAACAAAAAATTCTCACATATTTATATTAAATTTAGTATAATGAATACAAATATTTGTTACTAAATAGTGGCAATGCATAGAATTTTCATGAAAACTACAAATTAAGAATTCGCGCCAAATATCAATGAATCGAAATTATTTATCAGACTAAAAACTATTAATTAGAAATAAAGTTAAAATTTAATAAAATTCCATATTTTATGAATTGTACGGATTTTATTAATTTGAAACTGAAATATTCAATATTTTTTCAGTGCTACAGTTAAGAAAAAATAGCTTTTTTAAAAAAACTGTATGTTTTTTTTATGAATTTTTTTTAAAGAAATTCAATTTTAAATGTTTCATCTGGTAATAGTAATTATTATTTTTAATAATTTATTAAAGGTATTATTTTTAATAATTAATAAAAGAAAATATTTTTATTAATTAATAAAAGAAAATATTTTTAATAATTAATAAAAGAAAATATTTTTAATAATTTAAAATATCTTTATTTAGATATTATTGTTAAAGATATACTTGAAATATTATAAAATGATATAAGATTTAATAAAAATATTTTTTATTGAACTTTTAGATTTATTGGCAAATCCATTTCTCATTTTATTTTGTTAAAGATTACTTTGAAAGTTCAAGATATTAATATAAACATATCTTCATTATATCCAATTTTTTAATGCAATGGGAATTGACTAATTTGAGTCTCATAGTTTGAAGATGTCGGTATCTCAATTTTTTTTCTTTAATTCCTTGACTTTCTATAATTCTCATGTCTTTAATTCGAAATCAAAACTAAAAAGGTAAAAAAAAAAAAAAAAAAAAAAAAAAAAAAAAAAAAAAGATTCTACGCCTTTAATTAATTAAATAGTCAAATAAAAGATTTCTATTGTAAAATTTATTTTGAAGTTCTGTTATAAAATTGCCGTATTCAAAGTTCTGTATATTTTTTCATTTTTAAAAATTACAAACCTATCTATTTAAATTATTATAAATTTACAATTAGCGAATCGTTATAATTAAAATTATTTTCAATAAATTTGTTAAATTACTTACTGTTGCCTTATTACTAATACATTGTTTATTAAAGCAATCAATATTAAATATAAATCTTTACAACACTTTCAGTTTTAAATCTATCACTTTCTCTTAGTCTATTAATTCTTAGTTGAAGATATTCTAATTTGAATTTTTAAATAAATCATACATTCGATTTAATCCCCACAGTTTCGAATTAGCCAAATCCATTTGATTATTTTTCATAAACAAATACCATTAAATTCATTATTAGTATGATAATATTTTCAAAACTTTGCTCTTATTATTAATTTATTTAAAATAATTGGTTCATTTACTCCTTGCATACTTATTATATTACGGTAATACAAATATTACGGTAAAACAAGATAAAATGTAAAAGTTTTACCAAATTACTAAGATATAAATCTCAAATCATTACATCAAACATCTTTTATGAAGCGGAAAATTTAATTTCCGAACTCTAAATTAAATAACAATCTTAGAAAAACGAAAATATCGCAGTTAATGAAAAAAGAAAAACGAATACAAATACCATCATTTTTCAACGACGATATAAAAAAAAGAGTATATCTTAGAGAAAACGATAGTTAATTCAGTGAAAAAGAAGCCCTTCAGTGACACATGGGGATTGAAATTAATGAATTAATTAATTAACTAGATTAAGTTCCCTGAACTAATGAGTAAATGTCCGTTTCTCAACATACTAAGGTATTCCAATAAAGAAACCAAGTATACGACCTTGCTATTTATCGTATGTTCGGGAATAATCTAATTATATTTCAATTAGAAATTCGTCACAAGAGAGCGGGGAAAAGATTTTACAAGAGCACAACATTAGGCGGACCTCCCAACGAAAATCTTATTTCTTGTCTCACACGGCTGTTAGCTAATTTAATAAACAATTAGTGACTAACAATTTCTTTGCAGAAACTTGTTAATTAAACAACTCTTAGATGCACAAAATGAAGATTCTCGTCTGGAGTTTTTGAGTGTAAGAACAATACTTTAGCCGAATAATTAGAAAATAATGAAAAAAAAAATAAGGATTATATATATTTATAAAAATGAAGTATGCAAGTATTATAATGGAATAAAGGTATAAAAATAAGAACAAAGATTATTATCAGAATATTAGTATTTAATTAAGCAGACGCGATATGAAAACTGGACATTTTATGTTCTTAATAAATTACCTGAACATTTTTGTTTCAGGTTTTTATGCTTTATAAATTAATAACATTTTTTAAGAGACAGAATATTTGAAAGAATTCGCTAATTAACAGAAAGAAAAGACTTTGAGAGAAAACATTTTTTTTTGAAAGAATATTTTAATAAAATATGACAACTGAATTTTTATACAACTATAGCCAGAGATAATTCAGTTTCAGAAGATGTGATGTTTTATTATTCCAAGTCAAAGAGTTCTAAATACACCGAAAGTATTTTTAATGAATGAATTTGGTGTAAAGCAATAGTGTTTATTATTATAAAACATATTTTAGGCGAAAATTGTTTGATTGCTTTAAGATGCGTAGAAAGTCGCATTACTTCAATTAAATATGCAGTCTTTTGTAACTCCTTATGGATTATTAAATTGAGATATATCGTTAGATTGTAATCTTAATTTTGCTATAAAAACGAAATATGGTCTTTTCTCTATATCTGAAAGAATTAAAAAATTATCTAAAATATATAGTTTATAATGATTGTAACGTTTATTATCCACAAATATTTAAATATTATTATTTTAATATTTTATATTTTTAAAACACATTTTGAATTTTGGCATGAAAGCAGAATAAAAACAATACTGGTTACTTCATAATTATTTATAAGAAATATGTTTAACAAACATAATACACGAAGAAAAAAAATATTGTTAAATTCGCTAAGTTAAGCAGACGATAGCTTTTTTTCATTTTAAACAACTTTTTTCAAATATTTAATTACATATATTATTTCAAGAATAAATAAATGTTTTTATCTAAAAACTCACCAAGAAAAGCAATCATAAAATAAATCTTAACATTTTGTAAATTTTTGCAGAAAAATGTTGATATATTGCATTGCTTCAAATTTAATAATTGATTTCGATGATGTTTGTTGTGCAACATTTCAGTATTTGTGCAATTTTGCGAAGTTTTAAAACAATTTAGAGAATAAATTTGAAATATATAAAATGATTTTTTTCCCAATTTCATAATTGCAGTATTTTACTCAGATTTAAAAATGAGCAAACAATCATTTGTAAAAACATCATTTATTTAAAGTGGTATTCCGAAGCGGAAAATCCGTCTCTATTAACTTTCTTTAGTTTTTTAATTTTTGGAGGAAACCTGCATTCTTGAAAATTGTTTTTATAAATGGCCCATTTTAGAAGAAACTTGTCTAGGTCAAGATCTTGCTTCACCATCTCACGCTTTACACCGGTCACAAGGAAAAATATATGAACTTAAAAAGTTTTTTTTAAATGAATTTTTCATCGAACGATGAACTTCTGCTTTGGAATAAAGAATGTATGCTAGCATAGTTTTTTGCGAAGATGATTTGTTATGTTTGTAGAATTGCAGTAATTTCCCCTTTAAAAATTTTTTTTCTAACAGTCGTACACAAAAACTTATGGAAAAATGTAATAATCAACAAATGTATTGCTTATAGTCATTCCACTTTTAAGATAAAACACATGATTAAAAAAGTTTCCAATTTAAATAATGTTTGTTTTTTATGAAAATTTTCATAAAGAGGATTCTGCATGAATGATTATCGTTATATTCGCCAAAATAAAATAAAGAAAACGATAATGATCCATTTAGAAGAAAAATAAATATTCTATTTATAATTAAATATTAATGATCTTTATTAGAATTATTAGTCATTATTTATGTGAAAAAAGGTTATTTTAAATGTTAATGTTATTTTTAAAAAATGTTAATTAATGTTATTTATGCTGTTTTAAAAATAATTTATAATTTTTAATAATTTTATTTATCATTAATTATAATACATTTATTTTTTAACGCAACTAATTAATCAACAATCCTGATTTAGCAAATTAACTTATTTTCAATATCGCCAAAAGATGCTTTAACATATTTAGAATAAGTACATTGTTTTTAGCATGGAGAAATTTTTGACATATTTTTTTATTATAATCAAAAATAAGTGATTCCAATTTAAAAATTCATAACTGCTGATTTCTATTTAATACCAAAATATGTGTTATCAGAATTTGGAAGTTAATTTACGACAGCTAATAAAAAAGTCGTCTTTCAAATAAATCCTTTTATAACTTAAGTTATTCAGCTGCCGCATATAAAACATACGTAATAAATTAATATCTGCCATAGAATGACCGCATGTGAAGAAATATGTGGAAAAATATAAATAAAAATTCAAAAATGAGAAACAATCTTCCGTTTGTCCGCTGACATGGTGGACATGAACTGAATGAAACGAACTCATTTTTGACAACAGCTAATATATTTCTGTCAACAGAATAATTAATCAAAAAGTTCTAATTGTAATTCGCTCTAATTATTAAACACTGACAGCTTTTGATGACCTGCTGTTTCTTCGGTAATAGTGGTTATGTTTAATTTCAATTAAATGTCTTATGCATCTATTGTGTTGTTAATGTTAAGGTAGTTGAAAGTAACTAATAAATAGTAGCAGGTAATTCGCAATAAATTTAGCTATTATTGGAATATTTTGGAATTTATTGTATGTGTCATAAAATCTAAAGGATGTAATGTAGCTTGATTTTAATATTATATTCCAATATTTACAGACTGTTTATTTTATTTATTTATTTATTTATTTTGAGAAACACTTACAATTTGTAAGTACGGTAATAAAGTATACAAAAGGCAGTTAAAAAATAGAGGGCGATAGTCAAACTGAAAATTATGTCACAAACACATTTATTACAATTATTACACTTAAAAATGCCTTTACTCCAAGTGCCGAAACGTTTGAAGTCGATAACATAAGGTGAAAATTCTGCTAACGAATTTTAACAAAAAGTTATTTTCTCGAAATTCTTTATCTCCAGAAAAAGAATTCTAACTGGAAATACAGAAACGAGAATCCAAATAAAAATTAATATCTCAAAAATTGGAGGCATAACAAACAGAATATTCAAATTTATTACAATCATTACGCTTAAAAATGCATTTACTCCACGTGCCGAAACACTTGTGGTCGATAACATAAGGTGAAAATTCTTTAAACGAATTTTAGCAAAAAGTTATTTTCACGAAATTCTTTATCTCCAGAAAAAGAATTCTATCTGGAAATGTAGAAACCAGAATCCAAATAAAAATTAATATCTCAAAAAATGGAAGCATTACAAACAGAACGTTCAAATTTATTACAATCATTACGCACGTGCCGAAACATTTGAGGTCGACAACATAAGGTGAAAATTCTGCTAACGAATTTTAGCAAAAAAATATTTTCACAAAATTCTTTATCTCAAGAAAAAGAATTCTATCTGGAAATACAGAAACCAGAATCCACATAAAAATTAATATCTCAAAAAATGGAAGCATAGCAAAATGTTCAAATTTATTACAATCATTACTCTTAAAAATGCATTTACTCCACGTGCCGAAACACTTGAGGTCGATAACATAAGGTGAAAATTCTGCTAACGAATTTTAGCAAACGATATTTTCAAGAATTTCTTTAGCTCTAGAAAAAGAATTCTATCTGGAAATACAGAAACCAGAATCCAAATAAAAACTATTCCGAAGATCACATCGAAAGAAATTCTGGATCGTTTTCTTCTTCTGGATAGGACTAGGGGGAGGGGCGGAAAGATTCGAAATCAGTCCTGAACCCAGCAGAAACCCAAGAGGACGTCGATAATACAGGACGCATGCGCAGAGGGGGAGCGATGGTCCGGGAAAAGGAGCTTCAATGATGAAGATAGAATTCGCTCATCGATCACTGACGGAATAAACGGAAAATTTTCACGTTAACGTCAGCACAAGCTGACATCCTATTGGCTTCGATACTTATAAAAGAAAAAAAAAATCGCTTTTCTTGTTTCATATTCTGACATCATCCTTCAATTTATCGTTTGAAAGGTAGGCTGATTTCTGTCAGGAAAATGCAAATCAGTGACTTACTGTGAAATCGTTTGTTTGTCTTCTATTCAATACCTACAAAACAACGCTGAGCAGTTTTTAAAAGAAAATTTGTGAATGCCTCCGGAATTAGGATACACATAATTTTGTATGCCTTTTGTATTGAATATTCATTGTTTTCAGTAATTTTTTGGTATCATCTTTACATGAAATCTGTTTTCAAATTTCGGAAATAAATAGAATAAAATATTGCAATGAAATTCCAAATAAAGAAATTACACATAAAGTTTTTTGAACAATTTGTTTGATACCAATCTTTTTCCTTGATATGAAACATATAATAGTCTGAGTACAAATAATTGCTAAAAAAGAATTTTGAAGCAATTATGTTAAATGTTAATTGAAATGTTAAATGTTAAATTGAAAATGTTAAATGATAACATCTTCCTTCAATACATACAAATAAAATGAAAATTTTTTTTTACCAACCTTAGCAATAATTAAGATGGGGAAAAAATTGTCTTTACATTTTATGCAATTTCATTATACAATTTTTCAAGAGTTTTTTTTTTCTCTCAATATATTTCAATTCATGGATAAATAAATGCAATAAATTCATTCCAATTGTACTTGATGAATTTTGCTTCGCAAGAAAATATTTTAAAAAGGGAAAATGCAAGAAATAAATTTAATCAATTAATCTATACGGCAGAAGATCTGATTATGAATTTTATATTTATTAAATAGTATTTATTAATATATTATGAATTTGAAATAAATTTATTAATTATATCGCGAGTAATAAATTAAATACAAACAGAACTGAACACTTGCAGGAAATAAATTGCAAGACAGTAAATATATATACTACGAATTAAAAAAAAAATAACTTAGTAATATTCTACTGTTGAAATAATGGAATTACATTATTTACTGTGATAAATATAAAATTGCAGTAGTCAAAATATGTACTTTGAATATAAAATGACAAAGTAAGCATAAAATAATATTATAATGAAAGTGAAGATCTCTAATATACTGAAAATTCTTCATATAAAACAAACAAAGAAATCAAATTTGTTAAAGTATTTTAAATATCATTTAAATCATTTCAACTCGTTTGATTTACGAAGAATATACGCAATTGTTTTCTAAAGAAAAAATGACGTCATTTTGTCATACTGTATTCGTTTGTCATACAAATTCGTTTACAAACTGCAGGAAATAAATGCCAAACAATTCATTGTTAAAATACAAGGAGATAAAAACACATTTAATCGTAATTAACTTCTGTTCAATTTAAAAGCGTTTTTGTTGATACCACAGGAGAAAATACATTCCAAAACATCGAATTAATTGATTAAAATTGTAAATGGACAGTATTTTCTTCTACTTTTAATTCGTTGCAAAATAAAAAAAAAAAATTCTAAGATTCCTTTAATTCAATTATGCTGCCTAATAGTAGCCAATTATTTTTGTTCGTTAACATCAACAAATCTTCGCACAAGGCATTGGTAGCGTCTATTTGAAGGGAAAAAAATAATTATACAAAATTGTTAATTTAGTCTAATTTAGTTTAGCACAGTTTTACAAAAATGATTTTAAAAAAAGCAAATGGTGAAATAGTAAACATGCAAAAAATCTCCACAACGCACAGTTAAGTAAAACATAACTTTTTATACTTCTTCTCTGAGTTTGTGACGAATAAATTACTTTAAATATTCTTAAACTTTCTTCAGAATGTTTATTTAACGAATTCGGCTGGAAAAAAAGGTATAGAAACTTATAACGTAATAATAATTATTTAACTATTGAAGGTCCATAAATTTAAAAAAAACTTTTATAAGGACATAGATTTATATCAAGAATACAACATGAAAAAGGCCATAAAGTTAATTTTTCCTCCTTATATTAATCATCCCCCTAACTTTCATTTCCGATGATATCTTGTTCACTGTGGTTTCTGTCGAAATTCACTCAAAACTAATATCAACAGTCGTCCATTAGACGAGGGACTTTGTTTCCTTAATAAATTAAGAATTTTCAAACACAAATATAAAACTGTTAAATTTTAGATATTTGAAAACGTTTAAAAATTTGTAAATAGTTGTAAAATTCAAACATTCCGCAATGACAATTGAATATATAAGAAGTAAAGTCATTATTTTACCGTCGAAGATCTATTAATATTCGTTGCTATTAAAGAAGAAAACAGTCAACGATATAACAGAACTGTGCTATGGAAAATTATGTATAATTGGTTATTAAAAATCAAGTATAATCAGGAATTTTCAAAATCAAGTTACGAATTTATTTTTCTTTTTATTACAAAGTTCGATACATACTACCGCAAATCTATAAAGAATTATAAATCGCAGAGAATTACTTACAAATGTAAAAATTCTCATGAAAAAAAGAAGAATGTAAAAAGAAAGAAGTGCGTTTTTGAAATATCAGTTTAAACTTACATATAGGTAAAAATCAGCGACATCAAAAATCTTTTACAGAAACAGTATTTATGAAATTTCTCAATTTATACAATAATATTTTACACAGCAACATTTCGTTAACTTTAAAATAGTTCGTTTAACTTTAGATTTCCTTTAGTGTTAGCCTTTGGCGATCTTTGTAGTCTTTGGCGATCAGATTGTTCTTTCTTTACAAATTTCATTTTCTTATTTGATAAGGTTGAAAAATAACTGAATTAGCCAAAAAGAACAATCGTTTTTATCTGAATCTAAGCATTGGCAAAAACACACGAGTAAATAGTTTTGTTGAAATAGCGAAATTAATTTAAATTTTATTATAACAATGAAACACATTATGGCAATTGGAAATAAGATTTAATTTTAAAAGAAATATATTAAAAGTAGAAAAAAATTAAGGAAATGAAACTTTTATAATTAAAAATAAAATTTTTAACGTTTTAAGGTAATGTAAAAACTAATTTTTGCTAGTGAATATTTTAGGAAGGTATAAATAAAAAATTTTAAAAAATGTGCTTAATTTTTAATCACTTTATATTTTAATTTTTTGAACCTTGAAAGAACAAGGACTTTTTATTTGTCGTGAAGAACTAGTGTAACATATTTTATCAAGACAGAATAAAATTTAAATATATACGTAAAAAAAGGTATAAACAAAACATTTGTCTTTATTATACATAGTTTTTGCAGTATTAGTTTCTTATTGCCATAAACTAATTTAAAAGCTTGCATATAAAAAAATATTATTGAAAAAATACGAAATTTATTTTTCGAAGTTGCTTTAATTTCGAACTTTTAAAATCAAACTCATTCTGCAAACGATTTTAAAGTGATCAAACGATTTTAAAGTGATTATTAAAAGTGACAAATTTATTTTTATGACAGAGAATAAACACAATTTAAGAGTTGTTAATGTATTATAAAGCTGTAAACACCTAAATCTAATTTGTGTGTAAGGCTCTTTTTCAAGAACAGAACATTATTTATTCTAGCTCATATTGAAAATTTCGAAACAATCTCTGCGAAACAATTTAAGAACAATAAATTCCCTGAAAATTTATCGTTTTCATTTATTTATTTTCACAGTATTAGTTTCTAATTGCCATAAAGTAATATCATGATCATAATACTGCGGAATACATATGCAATGAAATCCATAAAATTATGAAATCAGATCTGCAAAGACTATTCAGCTTTCTCTATCATACACAAAAATTAAACTTTCCAGTTTAAACTAAATCATTGTGTTAATCAATGCTAACACAATTTAGTTATTTAAGTACCTTAACAAAGGAAGCTCCTGATAAACGCAGAATAAATAGCCTTTTTAAACGACCTTGCAACCGTATTTAAACCGTTCTTGACTGCTCAGTGAAATGGTAGAACCATCGGTCACAATTTTGTACGGAGTATAAATGTTTAAACTAGAATAGTTGACAGGCCATAAAACAGCTGTAGAAGACTGTCCACGCGATGCGTTCGCTTTCAATGAAACAACGATAAATTTTCAGGGAATAAATTGTTCTTAAACTGTTTCGCAGAGATTGTTTCGAAACTTTCAATATGCGCCAGAATAAATAATGTTCTGTTCGTGAAGAAGAGCCTTACGCGTAAATTAGATTTAGATCTTTACAGCTTTATTATGCATTAACAGCTTTTAAATTGTATTTCGCCATTAAAGGTGGAAAAATTTATATTCGGTCATAAATATAAATTTGCCACCTTTAATTATCGCTTTAAAATCGTTTGCAGAATGAGTTGATTTAAAAAGTTTGGAATTAAAATAAGTTTAAAAAATATATTTCGATTTTTTTTCAATAATTTGTGGTTGCACGCAAGTTTTTAAATTGGAATTGTATTGAAGAACCATAAAAAATTTTAGAATGAAATGACTTTGAATTAATATAATAAACTATCATTTAAATGCTTTAAGAATAATATTTAAAACAAAAATTTAAAAAAAAAACGAAAATCAGTTTTTTAAAATTTATTTGCTATACACACATTTTCAGTAAAAATTTATTAAATAAAAAACCATAATTTTACCAACGTCTTCATACGTAGAATGAATTTTGAAAAAAAAGTCTTAAAAATATTCTGTAAAATAGAATTTAGTCTGTTTCAGTTAAGTAACTATAAACTAAATTATGATTAACAAAATTAATTATATTACAGGAAATTAATTATATAATATTTAAAATTCCAACTCTGCGTGCATTCTCTCTCCGTTTCTACACATACTTAATGCCCTAACTTCAGAATATACTAACATAAGAGGGTGCATTTTGTGTAGTATGACAAGAAAAAAAAATTGATATGCATTTTGGATATTTTCTTTTCGAAACAACCGAAATAAAAATTTGGTACAGAGATAAAAGATGTTTTACAGATTTGATACCGAAATACAAAATTTTATATAGATTTGATATCGAGATAGAAAATACAATGCAAATTTGATACAAAGATAAAAAAAAATTCGGTACAAATTTTATACAGACATACAAAAGTTTATACAGAGATATAAAAGTTGATATACAATGATTTTGGTTACATGACAATATATAAGATTTTATTTATCATACTTTTGCACTTTTGAATTATCGAAATCACAAACATTCGAATATATAAAGCGACAAATGGCCAGCCCGCAACAGATTGTGTCAACAATTTTACACATATCTGCAACTGTGACTATAAAACTATATACCAAATTTTACTCAGCTAGATTTTTTTGCTTTTCACTTACAGAATTCCCATGCAAACGGATAAATAGGCAAACAAACAGCTTCTAGATGGATTTTGTCAAAACTTGACAGAAGTCTACAGATTTGGTGTGAAGGCCATATACAAAATATTCTATCTAGCTCATCTCATTGTTTAATCATCTTTTTCATTTAATTTTTAAGATGTATTTTTTGAACTGAAGGGAATTTTGAAATGTAAAATTTCATAAAAATATTAAAGTCGTTATTTTTTTTTTTTATTACGGTCACAGAAGACTTTGCATGTATGAAACCGAAATACACTTTTCTATATTATAACACTGTAAACAAAAAAATGCATATATTAAAGTTTGTATAGGTTTTACTTTTAATCTTATACAATATTTCAGTCCATATATTTAACATAATTATATTGTTAGATTTCGTAGAAATAATTCTCATGATACTCTCCCACTTATTCATAAATGCAATCTTCATGCATTTCTCCACACATAAATGAAACTTTACTCCAGACTTTTTTTTCTATGAAAATATTCTTTAAACTATTCATTGCATTTCATACATTTGAATTTTATCATTTGCTTCTAAAAATCCATTTTTTTTTTCTCTTTGTCTCTCTCTTTTTTCTTTCTCTTCCATTGCAAAACATTCCAAAGAGAAAATTGCCTTTCCAGTGTGGGAAATTGTGGAAGCTCTTCTCATTTAAAGGCAAATGCATTCAAAAGACTTCTGCTCACTTCTGGGGCTCTTCGCTCGCAAGAGAATAGCATCTGCGAACCTAAATGATCGCCAAATGGTTTTGAAGAAAGTACTCGAACGCGAATGTAAATTTTTGTTTTAGAGCGTTGCACTTGACAGTCAAGCGTTGCAAGAATAACAGAACTAAAAAGAACGAGAACTACCGAAGCAGAAATATCGTATTGTTTTTAAAATCAAATAGCCAAACGATTTTCAAAATCATTAAATTTGTAAAAATTCCGAGTAGTGGCATCATTCAAAATAATTGAAGTTTCAAGTGAAATATCGTCTGCGTGATCTGAAGTAAGATCGATCAAAATTAAATTCGTTTTTTTCTCAGATATAGAATTATCTAGGAATTACGCTAGACTGAAGATTCCAAAGAAGGAATCTATAAATAAATTAAAAAGAACCAAACGACAATAAAATGCTGTTTTTTTTTGTTTGTTTTTTTTCGCTCTAGAGTTTATTTTCTCTTAGGAAATTTTCATTTACGATTTATAAATTTGTTTCCTAGTGAGAAGAAATAAGTAAAAAATTTACTTCAAACAATTTTAAATATTCAAAAGAAATTTCAATTTTTAAAAAATTATTTTTAGATTGAAATAAATTTATTTAAAAAATTTATTTGAATAGATAAAAATATAAATTACTTTTTTCAAATCGTTTTTGAAATATTTCAGATTTTGTCTGTTTGAAGTTTATATAATTTTGGCATTAATTTTCGAACTAAGTGCTTATTAGAAATTTAAAAAAAACATCTATATACAGTTAATTGATTAAATAACAATTAACATACAGTTAATTTACATTATATATGTAGATCATTAACATATATTTAAATTATCTACATGTCATTGATTAAACTGTCCAAAATAATTTTTAAAATGAATTGTTGAATAGTTACAGACAAAATAAAAGCACAGGAAACAGTGTTTCCTTTCTCTTTACCAATTCTAAAACGTTTGCTTTTAAAACGTAACACTTACAAAGACTAATTTTTAGTAACAACCATAATTATATATCGAAATCATATTAGAATTAAATATCTCAGATTTTCAATAGTTTTAATCAAATAAATCTTATTTTTAATTAATATTTTAAAATATGAAGATATATATGGAGAAAGTGCTATCTGAAGAAAAGTTACTTTAATAAAACTTAAAAACAATAGAATTTATAACTGAAAAATGAAGTTAAATATCTTAGTTATCATAAATAATACGTAAATTTATCCATTAAATTGTTAAAAATTAATTGGCCTTAAATATTTTTTGGAATAATGGTGTTAATTCTGTCCTCATTTGTTTTCATGCGTTTTAAATTAATATTCTTTTTTTCCCTAAATATTTAAAAAGTAAAGCTTTTTATCAAAGTTTATTTAATTAAAAAATATTTTAAAGGATCTCAATTACAAAGAATGATAAAAAAAAAAGAAAGGCATCTAAAAATATTTACAGAAATTTCAGCATTTTTTATAACGTTAAATAAATAAGTAATCTTGTTTCTATTTCAAGAGATTGAAAGAATGAAAAACTTTTTTTCATTTCTGATAAAAGTTTGTAATTAATTATGAACACTTTACAATATCATTCAAATATACAAGGCAGCCCAATTACTGGTTTTTTTAAGGTACCAGAAACACGCATTTATTTCGAAATTGGAAAATACGTTACAAGATGTAAGAAATTAAATTTTATATTTTTTCGCAGTTGAGAAGTACGCTGCTGAAAAATTACGAAGCTTTGAATATTTATAAAATCCCCAGGTCTTGTTAATCATATTTACTGAAATATTCTAGACACACTAATTGTTCGGTAAATATCATAATCTAAATCCGTTAATAGCCATTTAGCAGACGATTCCTTTTCAGACATTTTATAACTGCTGCTATTTTTATTTTGTTAAAATATTATTAAAAAGTAAAAGCAAACGATTTTTTCTTTGATAAACATATTTTGTTAATATTATTTCGTTTTTTTTTTTTTTTTTGTATAATAGCTGATGATTTATTGTAAACCTTCTGGAATCTGGAAATGATTGTAAAATACGTTGTTATGTTGAAAGAATAGACAAGCGGATGGAATTCTAAATTGCTTGGAGTATTATTTTAGTTTTAAGAATTTAAGATGCTCTGCAAGCTATAGTTTGAAGCTTAAGAAAACGGGTAGTTTTCTAGAAAGCATGCAAAATTAATATTGTAAACAAAACAAAGATCCATTTGTCTGCGCTTGAATAATTAAATTATGAAACCCTGAATATCAATATTTTAGTTCACCTCAATATTCTCTTCAAAGAAGTTCGTTCCTCCAATCAGAGATGGCACTTGATTGGCTTAAAAGATAGCAATGTTGATTAGCTTAAAATAATAAGATTGAAAGATTTCATAGAAGATTGTAAAGAAATCTCAATATATAAGCGAAGTCTTAAAGTTTTGAGAACATATGAAGACATTATTTAAAATTATAAGGTATGATAAATTCATCAGGGAATCCTTAAAATGGAATGCAAAGAGTAGAGAGGGCAACCAATATAAATATGCAATATTAAAACGTTTTTTCGTTCCTTTCTTCAACGTTTTTTGATCATTTATAATTCATTTATTTCATCGTTTTATTAATCTCTCGAATTAATCTTAAATGGCAATTAATATCTACAAGTTCTGTTCTTTGAGTATATCTTTATTGCTTTTTTATTATATCTCCTTCGTATTTTTTTTCCAATCTTTTGTGTAATAAAAAGCTTTTCTTTTTTTACTGCACCTCTTGTTCAATTTCATTTATCATACATCCATTGGATGAGTTTCGTAACATTATTTTCAATAACATTCAAAATATAATGAGACCTGGTATCTTGTATACCGGATATCAACTTTCAATTAACTCTATTTTTAACTGATAAAATTGCATTCCTTTTTTTTTCTGTGCTAGAGTTTCGTTTTATAGCAAAAGTATTTCGCAATTTATTCATTTCGGTTTTCCATAGCATCTTGATTCTTTGTTGAGTATGAAACTCAATATTTGTATAATTTTTCATTTTGGAAACTTGTTACAATATAGATTATGTAATGATCCAGCTTTTATTACTGGATCACCACACAATACCTTCTTTTAATACTTTATTCAAAATACATGTCAACTGTCTTAGACAAACCAATTCAGAGGATGCTTTGAGTTGTTGTCTTATTCTTTTGTTTCGCAAGTTGAATTCCTTTTAAATCTATTTAAAACTTATTTAATTTTGTTAATATATTAAAGGAAAGATATATTTAAAATCCAAAGTATTGCTAAAATGATAGCTTCTCAATCTCCATCAGGCAAACGCTGTAATAAATAAATGTAAATTATGTCGGAAACCTCATAAACTTTTACATTACTTATCTACAAGTTTGAAATTTTATTTACATAGTAACCTTTGTAGTAATATGAGGACAGACAAATACTAAAAGAATTGTTTTTTGTTCCTTTTCTATATTTCTATAGAACATTATAAAAAAATCACTAAAATGAGAGAGATATAATCTTATTTGTAAAATAAGAAAACTTTTTAATTTATAAAAAACACACTCTTCAGAAATTTGAGAAACAAATATTACAATGATTGATTGGTTTTTGGCTTTATACTTTTCTTCCAAACATTTACTCTTTTTTAATATTCATATTTCTCAGTTCATTTCAGGTTTATTGTTGCGTTTCAAATTACAAATTCTTTGTTAAGGTTTCAGAACTACATTTCGAAGCTATCGATTTCCTTCCAACTAATCGATTTCAATTATCTTTAATCGCTATCGGACAAGTCATGAGTATGACCTTTCTACGACAAGAAACCCTTAAGGTATGATTGCAATCGTTGATTGTTCCGCTCCAGTGAGTTATACGTCTCGAACATAAAATGGTTTGTTGTCCAAAATCTATGCGTGAGCAGTGAACACGAACAAGAAAGAGAAACGTTCGAACATGGACTACAAAAAAGAAATTATAACTTCATCTTTCTTTTTTGTGTGTGTGTGTGACGGCAACGTCATTTCCTGTTTCTTCAAAGCGAAAAACTATTCGAAAACTGTTTTCTGAGAAAAAAAAAGCGAAGGGTTTCAAAAATATCGTCAGTTTTATTTTAGGATATTACGCCTCGTTGATGAGCAAGCGATTTCTAAACATGTTCGTCTGCTAAAGAATTCTGATGCTGATAAATAAATGAATATATTACATGTATGCATTTTGAAAGTATTCTTTAAAAATAAATGTTTCGATTATTTAATTAAAAAAACATTTAAGGAAAATTAGATAATGTAAAAAATGATACTATATTTGAAATTGAAATGCATTTTTTGGGGGTTTTTTAATCTAGATATCATGGTACATGGAACAAATACGTTCAAATTCCAGAAAATTATACATTTAAAAAACGTAAATAAAAAAAGTATAATTTATACATAATCACTTATTAATAGCTCATATATGATTATAAAGTAACCATTAGCAAAAATATTGAATTTTTTTTTCGAAATTAGATTGTGGAAAATAAGATATCTTCAAATAAAGCACAAAGGAAACTTTCTTAAACTGTAAAAAAAGTCTGCACTTTTTTGCTATACTTGAATCTCCTATAGCGGATGATTCAATTTAAATTTTGAACTTGAAAAAAATGAATTTATTATTTTTTCTTTCACATCATTAATTGTAAAAAAAAATACAAGAAGAAAGACTTTTTGTATTTCTAAATACTTTTATAACAAGAAATGGTAGGTTCAATTTTGAACAATATTGAAATATGATATTCTTAAGATATATTGATAAGAAGCCCATCAAGTTTGCCTAAAATCACATCTAGTTTACTTTTGATTAAAAAAAATGTGACATGAAATTATCAAATGTGCACTATCGTAGGCGACCGCTAAATTATAATAAATTTTTACAACAAGCATTTACAAGAAATAAAGCTAAATTATTCTTAAATACAATTAGATTATAAAATATAAACATATTTGCGAGAAGAAAAATTGTATTGAGAATAACTTTTGTGACTTCAAAAAGATTTTAATTACAACTGTAGATAAGAGGATAGAGACATCAAATGGAACGCATCAAATCTGATACGCCTATTTGCCTCGGAGATTCATAACGCCTTATGCAGATGGAAAAACACGATGGCGTAGCATAGATAAGAAGCAGATAGATATTAAATTGTGTGTAATTATCTCAATCATGTGACTGTGACGTCACATGAATGAGCTTTATTTTGTTTTAATTTATAAAAATGCTCAAATTATTTTTTATCTATATTGGCGAGTTAATATATAGCTAAGCTTGTATGCAATTTTCAACACTTTTTTTATATAGATTTTCTTCTGATTTAACAAGCAATAGTTTTTTTAAATTAGTAACAATTCTACTGGAAAGCAATCTTAAGAAGCTAAGACGGATGTCTTAAACGGCAGTTACAACAGCCAAAGGAATGTTAGTTTGGCAACGCCAGAAAACGAAAGTTTATTTCAATAATTAACCCACTTTTGTTCATGTTTCGTATGCAGAAGCGTATCTTACATTGCCCCAGGCATGGGAAAAACTCATAAGTTCTTTCCAACCAATCAAAAACTAGTTCCTGAATTTGCTAATTTTGTTAAAGGAGAACACGTTTCAGGGGAAATAAGAATACTTAAGAGCGAAGATATGAATGTTCATAGATTTCCTATGAATAATTCTACAACGATCTTTTAAATAAGAACTAATTTCATCAAAATATCATTACTACAACGAATTTAAAGAGAGAATAATATATTTTTGAGAATTCGTTTAAATTTTACCCTAAATACATTCGTTGAACTATGCATATCAAAAATTAAATAATAGAGAAATATTTTTCAATTAGAGAAAGCATAACAAATTTATAAAATAATATGCAAATTCTAGAACAAAATATGATTTTTCTTTCAATAAAAATAATTTAAATTATTATAATATTAAAACTAGGTAAAATATTAAAGGTTTCTTTGTCTAAAAACTAACTAAGTTAATGATTTTTTAAAAATATTTTGAATACAAAAATTTTAAAATACACTGTTATTTTTATCATCCATTTATTTCTATATAAATATTCAAGTATAATCAATTTCTGAAGAACGTTGATTTAAATCCAATTAATAAATCAATCAATGCAAAAATATGAATAAAATTTGCTTAAGTAAATTAATTCAATAAATTTATTTAAGAATCTCACAAGAGGTGACGAAAAATATTCACTACATAGAAACGAATATAATCAAAGAATACTCTTTTTCATCCAATAGGCTTACATAATTTAAAGATGAAATTGTTTCTAAATCATTGTTTTCTGTGAAAAACTTTAAATAACAGCTTGAGTAATTTCATTTTACAATAAAACATTTACTCATATAAAATTTTTAAAAAATAAAAAATAATTTCATATGAAATTTATTAAATTCCACACAATATGCTAAGCAATAAACTGTTTTGTAAAAATAAGATAAGAGAAATAATTTAGTAGCAGAAGATTTTATAAGTGGAATTAAACACTTCCTTAAAATTCTTTTATAATTGGAAATTAGCAAACGATTATTCAGCTATTCGAAATAATTAGTTTTTTTTCCGTATTTACTTTTAAAAATTAGCGTTTATATTAAAATATTCGTCATTAGCAAACGATTATTCAGTTATTCGAAATAATTAACTTTTTCTGTATTTATTTTTAAAATTAGCCTATCAAATGAATACAAATCAAAAGCAAATATTTATTTTAAAAATTCTTTGCAGAACTTTAAAAATCATTTTATTTCAAACGAAAGGTTTTCTAAAAAATAAATTTCAGAAATATTTTTACAAGAGCTTTGCTGTTTTACAAAACCACAAATATAATACAACTAAAATCCCTCAAGGGAAATATTCTCTTCAAAAGATTCGCAAAACAGTTGAACATTCTAATAAGCGTTTAACAAGTTGCATTTTTGAGTATTCTTCCTTTTGAAGCTATTTTTAAATTCTTTTCTTCAAACAGCCAATTATTTCAAAATGGAAAAGCAGAACTCCCCAAGTAACCCAGTTAAACAAACACAGAGACTTCGGCAGGTTTAATGCATCGAATCTCAGAACGAACGTGAAACGCAAATACAAGACGTCTGTTTGGTTTTTTGGAAACATTATTATTTTACTTTATTTTCTTTATTGTAGGGATTGTAACATTCTGTTATAATACTTGCACGCAAGGGTCGAGCTAAGGTTAAAAGGAACCCATTTTCTTTTTTATTTTGTTCTTGGGTGTCGAGTTGAACAATTCGTGAAGGAAGGGTAAATCACGTGTAACAATGTTGGGTGGACCCATGTAAATACGCCCACTTAACTGTTGCCACATACAGCACGAAATTTTATGGAGAAAAAAAAAAGATAAACATGAAGTGACTGTGAGTATTTCACGTAACCTTGGACTTGCAAATTAGAATTATAAAAATTTAACATTGGCCTTTAATGTCAAACCGTAGGAAGGAAAAGCAATAAAAAATTACATATTATATTTTTTATTATTTTTAAATAAATGCATAGGAGTTAGCAATTGCTGTTTAAAAAATAAATTTATCCAATAAAAAAATAATTTTTTTATCCAATAATAAAATAAAAGATAATAATTTTTTATCCAATAAAAAAATAATAATTTTTTTATTCAATAAAAAAATTAACTGTGTAATTAATAATTTGTGTAAGTTACGTTTTTATTTTTATTTTTAATTTAAGATTAAATACCTTTATAATATCTCATTCATCATCATTTTATAACTGTCCTAAGTATTTTTATATTAAATATCATTTAGAAGAGCCAAAAATATATACTTTTTGAAGAATTACTTCAATAAAATATTTTATAAAACGGAAGCTTTTTTTTCCTTCAAAATTTAAAAATAAATAAAGTTTTAGTCATTTTGAAATAATAGTAATACGATAAATAAAAATAAGGATAATATTAAAAAAAAATAATACATTTACGAAAAGATAATTTATGTTTGGAGATATTTATTGGAAATATCTTTTTTTAGCCAAATAAAATTATTTTAATATAAAAACATTATGAAACTGGAACGTTTATTAGATATAAATAGATTCTTCATATTAAAAAATAAAATCATCCGAAAAGAATATAGCAATAAAGTAAGCCCATTCCAAAAACAAATAATATATTGACTTAAACATCTATTATAATTAACTTTTTTTATATAAAATTTCAGAAAATAACAAATATTCAAAGAAAACGAACTAGTAACTCTTTTCTGACTAATCAAAAATGTAATTGAAGGAATCTAGATAATTATTTTCATACCGTCATTTTTAAACATGGATCGTCTGCTGAAATGGAATCATGTAGAACAGCATATCTTGAATTAAGGTAGGCGTATCCCTGGAGGTATGTGAAGTGGGGGTCTATGGAAAAAAGTTGTACGGCGAATATAAATAAATCGATTGAGCATAAGGGGGGGGGGATTAAATGGTTTTCTAACACTTGTTGTTTCTAATAAATTCTACTTCATTATAAAAAAAATCAAAATAATTAAAATGAATTCGAAATAATTTTAATTTGGACAGATATAAAAATCTTAAATTTAATTTAGGTCATATTTTATTTGGAGCACCAATATTTGTCGCGAGGGATACAGTCACCGTCAGACATTTGATAATAATAGGTATATTTTTGTCATCTTTATATAAAGCGAGCGAGGAGTTCGACATAGCTTCCCGTAATAAAATTTTATTTTTACAAAGAATCGGGAATAAAATCGGCATTAAAAGAACAAGTACAGGGATAACATTTCAGAGTAAATTCGGATTTGAGACTGTATTTATCATCATTAGATCCAAAATTTAAATTATTGAGTATTACCAAACAGCTTCAAAGTTTCCACCAAATTTGCTTATATATAAATTATTAGTTTAATTAAATATGCTTAAATACCAATATACACCATTTTTGAATAAATGGTAAAAATAAAAATGTTTCTGTATCATATAATATTATTATTATACCTATATAAAGATGCTAATAAGTATACATACTGGGGTAGGGTTCGGGTACGTAAAGCTGTGAATATACAACAAATGGTACTCAAGTAAAAAATAATACAAGAAAAGAAAATTAAGTTAAGAAACACTGATGAGAGTGATGCTGCGTTCTCCAAAAATTTTCATATCTTTATTTCCCGCTAAAAGTTTTAAAAACTAATAAACTGAATTTATTTTCATAAGAATGCTTAGTTTAGTAAGCCAAACTAAATTATTTCTTAAAAAATAAACTTTACTTAAAGCCCTTCATTAAAGTCTGTCAAATAACCCCTTAAAAAGTAAATTTTTATTTATTTAATAATTTTTAATCAATCCTTTCTTTTTTTAAAAAAAATTTCTTTTCCATTTTAGAAGTTAATATAAAATATTGCAAAAAAAGAAAGAAAAAATACTCAGCATTTTTTTTCTTTTAAATCTTACAAAAAGTGCCGAAACATGAAAAGTCTGATGTAACGTAAAAGGGAAACGAAAAAAAGAGACTAAAACTGAAAACCATCGAAAGAAAAAAAAAAAAAAAAAAAAGGCAGAAGTACATCATGGGCGGTTAGCAATTGCAACAGGTATTTCGATTAGTTAATGCCCACAGGTGCATAACGGTTGAGGTTCAGTAAGACGCATTCCTCTGTGACCTTGATCGTCCTGAAGGTCAACCACACTCATGCCTTCTGTTCTGGGATCCTTTTATACGAAAGGATTTTACAGTTTAGCTTTTTATGTCGCGGTTCCACTTAAATCCACTCAACAATACACCCGTACAGATTATGATTAATTATAACCCAAAGAAAGAAACAGGAAATGTTTAGCTGGTTTCGCAACACCCATGTTTGGAAGGGCGCATTGTGAAAGAAACATTTTTCTTGTTGGATTGGTCTCTAGAACGATAAGAGTTGATTAATAAAATGTTTTTAGTTTTGGTTTTCAGTGTGTGACAGATATGACTACTGCTGCAAGAGAAAATAATCAGTTTTATGGATACAGGGAGATCACAAACGTTTGAGGGGACACATTACAATTATAATGTTTTTTTAATTATTTATAACATATTATTAAATTATTTTGAGTTAAATTGTCAAAACGATAAATATAGTTTTCAGATTTAAATATACAGAATAGGTAGACGAAAATGTAAATTCAAAAGAAAAAAATTAATTATAAAATAGAAATAGCGCTATTTAAAAATATTATTTTTTCCAGTTTTAGAATCAAGAAATAATTTTCTTCATTCCATTTCAGGATTATTGCAAACTGTACCTAAGTGCATATATGTCTGTCTTATTAAGGAAAATTGAACCATAAATGACTCTTTTGAATGTCAAAATTTATTTTTGGAATAAGACTTTCATACTGTCGCTGTAAAATGTGCCATGTGATATGCATTGTTAAAAAAGCTCGCAAAATGCTCTATAACTTAGTCTTATAGCTGTCGAATTTGTTACAAAGTTATTACTTGGTTGTAGGTGCAAAGAAGAAAAAATGTAAGAAAATTTTTATTCAAAATTAATTAAAACTGTAAATATTTTCCTCAATATATTCGGAATATATTACTGAACAAAAACATTTTCACTTCATTTTTAAAAATTACACTTTTCAATGGTGCTAATTTTATATACATACAATTTCTTCTTTGATTTTGATTAAATTAAAAAAAAATATTTTTAAGCATATTTCATCGCAATATTTTTCATTGTTTTAGTGGCTAGGTTTATATTTACATATGTGGCAACGATAATAAATGCACTCGTTATCATTGTTAGATATTTCAAAGCTTTATTTAAAAAAATAAGAGACAAATCAATGCTAAAATATTATCATACGATGGCATTTCGAACAAGAATTTCAAGTCTAAATTTATTTTCACTAATTTATTTATTTAATTTTTCAGAAACGTCTAAGCTTTAAATTGAGTTTTTTGGGAGTTGTTTATATTTTGCACAACTGTACCCATTTCAAAGCATTATGAATAAATACAAAAGAAAAATTATGAGAGGCTTGCGTGGTTCTTTCTTTTTATATTTTAATATCGCAGAAAGTAAAAATTAACATTTTATTTTTTTATAAAGTTGATATAATAATAAGGATGAATAAATAAACATTACTAGAATAAATTTTTTAATATACTAAAGATTATATCATTTTTACGAAATAAAGTTTATGTTTCAGAACTAAGCCAAATAAACATAATTATCGAAATAATGCCTTTTTGAAGTCGAGATGAGATGATATCAGACGAATACAACAAAAATAAAAATCTTGTTTAAGGTTTAGCATAACACACCATAAAAATAGTACATTACTCGCAGATATGATAGATTATAGAAAAATGATAGATTGTGTGTCAGTGTCTTCTTATACAAAACCATATTATTCTTATTTAAGAAATAACATAAAAAAACTGATTTTTTTTTGGGGGGGGGGGAGTTAGGAAAATTATATTGGTTTGGTAATTTATTCTTATTTTATTTATTTTATTTAATACTTTTTTAACTTATTATTTTATTTCATTACCTTTTTTGCCATTATGATAAACAAAACAAAAAATGATTAAAAAACTAATCAACCAAACATAAGGGAAAAAAAAGAGATTAATGAAAGAAGGAAAACCAATCCAATATGATTTAAAAATATCCTTTTTTCAACCAAGAGTTCTAAAAAAAAAGAAAATAATAATCAGTGCATAGTATGGGTCTGATGAATTAGTAGATATGACGAAAAAATTAAGTGATATTAGGAAAGTCTATTTTGAAAAATTAAGAGTTAGACGTGAATTAAAGTTTGCCATATCTTACAACATTTCGCTCTTTCATAACAAGAGAATGATGGTCACCAATTGCTTTTACACCAAATAATCAGAAATAAGAAGAGGGAAGAGCTGTAGTTCATTACAATTGTTTTTACAACCTTATTATTTCTAACTAATACGCTCTCCGTTTCATACTTTTCTCTCTTTCAGAAAATGATTTTGTCTGTGATCGAAAATTAACCGAGAACTCGCCACACTAAATATTAACAAAAGGAAAACCTATTTGAAAAAAAAATATCCCTCCAGGATTATTAATGAATTAATGAAATCCTCCCGGATTTAAAAAAAAAATATCCCAGATTTTACACATAAATTAAAGAATCATTTACAAAAAAACTAATTAGAATAAATTTTTAAAAATGAGTTAAAGTAATTAATTTAAATAAAAGGGAAGTTAAAAGTAAATTCGTCTGTCTAGATTCTGCAATAAATCAGACTCGTTTTTTTTCTAATAAAAAATAAGTCTCTTTATAACTGTCTATTACATTGTCTACATTTTTTTTTTTTCAATTTATGCTTTGGAAGTGGTCCAAGATTTTTTTACTCTTTGCTCAATCAGCGTCCTGATCGAAGTTTAGAATGTATGGGCAATTTAGTTTATTAATAAACTAAATTAATTGTTAAAAGTTGCAAACGATTTATGCAACTTTTAAATTTTTATTTTTTATTTTATTTTATATTATTTGTTTATTTATTAAGAATTTTCAGTATCCAATTATAATTCTCATTAGCAGAATTTGGAGTGCTTTTGCGTTTAATCAAACTGATTTGCTTACTTGACAAGGACTCATTCAGTTTTATATTGTCTGAACTACCAGACAAGGAAAGTAAACAACTGCTTAGAGGCTAAGAATTTTAAAAGGTGGGGAGAATTTTTCTTGCATTATTTTTCTGATAATCCGGTTTCATTATTTTATTTGATTTATAAGCGCCAAATACTTGAACATATTCCAACTAAAAGCTAATATTCACATTTCAAAACATCATGTTTCGAATTTTCTTAAGTTTTAAGAATTGGTTGTAGATATTACTCTCTCTGTCTTGCTCTCTTTCAGTTGGAGGAATAACTCATTAATGAACAACCTTGGCAAACTTTATATTTGAGAACTTAAAATACACTAAACAGTTTTGTAATTTTTTTCATTATTTTGGTTTAACCTAATTTTCAAAATCCTCTTATAGGTGATCCGGTGGAAAAAAAACGTTTTTCTCTTTTCAGTTTGTTTGTTTCAAACACAATAAATATAGTGTATTAAAATTATTTATAGCCAAAAAATTGTTTAGATAAATTTTGAAATAAAATCAATTAAAAAATATATTAGAATTGAATATTAGTTTATATACGTAATATAGTTTTATAGATGCTGGAAGAAAAGAAAACACTTTTGGTATAAACTTCACTTTATTTTTCCACGGGAAGGCTTAATTAATACATACACAAGGAGAAGAAATGATACTTATCTGTTTATATCGTGACACAAGAGGAAAATAAGAGAAGTTTATCCTTTAGTTAGGTTAGGTGAGTTGACTAAGGTATTTTTATAGGGAATTTTTTTTTGTCACATGTCGACTTAGGAAAGAGAATCTTAGTTATCATTGAAAGGAAAGCATAGGTATTAGGGATTTTTGTCCCCTTCTTTGGGCGTGAGAAATGCACTAGTCATCAATTTTTTAAAGAGTGTGTTAAAAATAATTAAACAAAAAAAGCGGGATTCGGATCAGGAAATAAGAGAAAATTTTAGAATTAATTAATATGGACTGATTTAAGATGGAAAAATATCAAATTAATTAAGATATAAATTAAATTAGGAGATATCATTACATATATTTAAACTTAAGAAGGAGGTCCAAAACCTGCATTATGATAACCCCTCCCCCCCCCATAAAATCTAAACAAGCCCTTCAACCATTAAGAGTTAGATCTATATGGCACGTGAATGTAGGCAGTGAGACTCTCCTTTCTATTTTGGATAGGATGAAAGGAAAAATAAAACA
Source organism: Argiope bruennichi (assembly GCF_947563725.1). NCBI lineage: Eukaryota > Metazoa > Arthropoda > Arachnida > Araneae > Araneidae > Argiope > Argiope bruennichi. The sequence continues at coordinate 44,770,006 of NC_079158.1, forward strand.
GGAAAATGGTGGATTATTTATAAAAGGATTAGTGTTAAGCTTTATAGATATTTTCGATACTCAATCAAACATAAACTGCGTTTTATTTACCATTAATTTCCACAATAAGCTCTCTGAAAACGAAGCCTTGAGTAAAATTAATTTATGAATGTCGATTGAACTGAAATACGGCAATAAATCACATCTGAAAAGGGCGCGAAAGCAAGCAACTTCAATACGAAGAGCCATAAAATCGTTCGATAAATGATCGCGGGGCACAAAATGGCGCGAGTCCACTTTTCAGTTAATGGCGAGAAACGCGTTTCGAACGTGTCATCACACTTGGTCCGAAAGCTATGAGTCTGTGATTGATGGGGTGACGGACAAAATAATAAAAGTTGAAAAATCGTTGCAGAAATGGATGATGAATGGGTGGGTGCAGAGAACTTTGGACGTCGAAACGATTCGTTTAAAGGACAGAACAAGAATATTAGATCTAAGTTATATATTATTATACCAGCAAATAAAATAGTACATTTAAGAAATTAGATAATTCAAATTTGATTAGTTTGAGACTATATATTTAAAACAGGAGAATTTGACGAATTCGAAGCTAAGAAAATAAAAATAAAAATTTAAATTTAAAAAAAAATTCTAATTTGAAAAAATTGTATCTAAAATATCAAAAAAAAAGTATAATCTGAAAATGATAACAGAATTGCTTTAAATATTTAATAGTATTAATAAATTATCAATAAGCTTAGTAAAAAAATAGTATTTCCAATTCTAAAATTTTAAAAAATATGAAAAAAATAATTATTATAATAAATAAATAAGTCATAATATTAATTTTAATACGTTGATATCTACGTATTTGAAACGCAATAATAATAATAATAATAATAATAAAACTCAAAACAAACGCTACATCTAACGTGTTCAAAGATTCCGAAAATAAGGGTGCCGAAAGGGCATTGATTTTTTTAAATCATTCAATTTTTAATACTTTATTAAGAACCATACATACTATTTCAGATCATAAAGTACAGAAGTACAAATAATTTATGAAAGCAGTTCTTAAACATGTGACAATTCGAAAGAACAACTTCACTGTAAAAAAAAAAATATCATTTATTATTTATTTATTTATTTGATTTCTAATTAACCAAATTCGAAAGATAGAAATCATAAGTGATTCTTTTAAGGGAAAAATTAATTAAAAAAAATTAAATCGTTTGCAAATACTTTTGAAAACGATTCCAAATTTCAAAATATCGAAACTAAAACGAAAACAACTCTTAAATAAATACGTAGCAGTACCAACGAACAACTTCGCTATATAAAAAAAAAAACATTTAAAAAAATATTTTTATTTATTTATTTATTTAATTTTTGCTTTGATTTCTAATTACCAAATATGAAAGATAGAAATCATAAGCGGTTTTTTAATACCATGCTTATAAGAAATTGAAGGCAGCGGAGCATAATTTCGAATTATCATCGAATTCGAAGTTAAAACATTCAAATTTGCTAAATTCCACTATATAATTTAAATAATAAATTTTCTCCATAAAATATTCTGAGTTGCATCAAATCTGCAATCTTTCAAAGGAAGAATTAATGCAAAAATCTGATCTTTTGCAAATACTTTTGCTGTTAGCCAACTTCCAGAATATCGAAACTCACATTCCTGTCTTAAGAAACTTTTATACTGACAGAAAAACATCGAATAACTCTTTTCTCAAATTACTCCATCAAAGTTGATTCACTTCGTTTTTCAACTTAACACTTTTCACTTCTTTTACGACTTCATTTAAAAGGGTTTCACCTTTACAATCTACACGAAATTCATTTATTATTATTATTATTTCTCTTCTCTCACGGTTAAATTGTTGAAGATTCTGTTTACTGTAAACGTTTCCGAAATAAACTGGCTCGAAACAGAGAAATACTGCTTTTAGTCTCTATAATAGTTGTTTTTACAACCTCTTGCCAGAGCGTAGCTTTATCGAAAAGAAAATATCTTTTCCGTTCAGATGAGAATATGTAATGTATTCGTGTTTTATGACATGGACTTCGGCCCGTTCACAAATGGAATAAACAGACGAAAGTGATCTGCAGCGAAATGAGGTGTCGTTTATCCAAATATTCTTTTTCCAGTGTAAGTCATTTTGCAAGTTGCGACACTTTTTCAGAATATCACTCTAGAAGATTGCTTTTGCAATATGTTGTTTGTTATTTCTTGCCAAATGAAAAACAAAATTCCGTATCTTTTCAGATATGAATGTATGAAACATTTATCGTTTGGATATTTTCTTTGTCTGTGTTTGTTTGGAATCATGAGAAAGAATTCGTATTCATTCTGAGTTCTTTGTCTCTCTTTCTGAGAGCTCAAAATAATTAATTCTGGGAATTCTTATCTTATTGTACTAGTTAAAAACATCCTCGAAGATCTTTTATATTTTGTTATTGCAATTAATTCATTTTTATTCGATGTTCTCTTTTTTTTTTTTTTTTTTTTTTGTAAAAGCATCTATAAATGCAAGAAAAAAATAAAAAGTGAATTGTTTACAAAAACTTGTTAGAATTAATTATAAAATTCTTGTACAATAAAAGAAAGTATCAATAAGAATGAGATAAAAAAAGAACTATTAAAATTAATATCATATATGATAATTAAAAAAATATTGGGTTCAGTTTTCTTATAATTAATTCATAAGCTTTCCGAGAATTCTAAAGAATTCCGGTAAAGTATTTCTATTTTAATAAAGACAAATATGGTATGTATAAGTAATTTTCCATTAACTTTATGTTTTTCTTTTTTTTATATATCCTAATGTACTTTCTAATTATTCTTTTTACGACAAACAATAAAAATCTAATTCTAAAAATTCGCCTTTGAAATGAATGTTATTGTGAATTTTGAGAATTCATACAAGTTAATTCACAAAAATTCTCTAATTTAGAAAAGAATGAAATTAAATTTAATAATTTTAACGATTCAATTTTGCAATACTCAAAATTAATCTGAATTCATCAATAAGGGAAAAAGGGATTTTAATTAATTCATTTTAAGGAAACCTTACTGCAATAAGTAATAATAATAAATGCAAATTGTCTTATTTCTTGAATCGTCAATATATTCCTTTTCTTTTCTTTTCTTTTTTTTTTTTTTTTGTCCGATAGGTAAAGGAATGAGTTTTAAAAAATTATTTTTTCTAAAAATTTAATTGCTATAAATTAATTTTAAAGATTATAACAATGTAAAAAAAAACGGAAAAAATAGAATAGAATAGTAAATAAATTAAGTCCTAGTCAGCAACAATAATTCCCAAACTTAATCTGTTAGATTGCTGTTATATAATTAGTAACTAAGTCTAACATTTATCTTTTTCAAAGTTAATTTACAAATAATAATACGAATTTTTTGTCATTCTAAGAAATACATGTAATTAGAGCATTTTAAAATATTAATGAACGATTTAATTCATACAAAAACCAATTTGCTATGTTATTACTTTGTTCCGTTTCATTTAATCCTATAACTATTTTGTTTCCTGTAGGAAAAAAGCCAATTAACGAAGAGGGAAAAAGATTCTTTCCTAAGTGCTCCAGCGCTTTAAAGTAACCATTTATCATCTTGGCAGCTTGCTTCAAATTTGATAGAAAAAAGTAGTTTATAGTCAGTTCACTACAAACATTTTATTTTATTTCAAGTTTTCACATTTTTCTTTCAGTTTTAATGATGTTACATCACTGACACTGTCACTTAAATTCCCAGTAGCATCAAAGAATAAATACTTTTTTTTTAATGTAAACATCATATTTTATACCTTTTTTAAATATTAGTTGAAGAAATTAAGGGAATTCAAAATCAGTATTAAAATATGCAAGAATATATAGATATTAAGATACTTATAGTAAATTGATTTAATACATCTTATATTAAAAGGAAAATATATACATATAAAGAAAGAATTTTAAAAATTTCATTTCATTTCTAAAGTATGGATTTCTGCGATATCTTTTTATAATCGGAGGCAATTCAAATTGATATTAGGTGAAAATTACGGCTTTTATCATTAAATACAGTAAAATTGTCCTACATATGAACCTAATACATTCAAGAAATGGTTAATTTACTAGAATTTAATCATAGAAGCCAACAGTCAATATTTTGCAAAATAAGTAACATTATGTATTCAATAAAATCTGTATAATGTCATGAAAATTTTTCCACTCTGTTGAAATCGCAGAAACATATACAAACTATTGTCTCTGATAATGATATTTTGCATGTTTACTGCTTATTTACTTTTCAAAATACAAATTAGCTCTATTAACTAAATTTTGAATTTAAAAATTGTAATCAATCGCTTCTTTTGAATGAAATAAAACTATCAACTTTCAGAATAAAAAGCTTTCCAATTTCTGGTGATTTTATTAAACTAATGTTCTATTTTAAAGTGCTACTGCGTTTCCTAATGATGGAGTTCGCTTTTAAGAATCAGCTTTGAAAGAGACAAAAATGGTCCAATTTTATATCAGTATATATAATTGACCAATGCAGTCTGTAACACAGAATGGAGTTTAAAAATATATCCGTCGATGTGAAATTCTCACTTCTGCTTTGGTGTCTAGCAACTTAAGTAAATTCCTTTTTATGTTAAGGATGAATAACATAAAAAGGGGGGGGGATCGTAAACTTTACATTTTTTATGCTGGATTGTAGCAAAGATTATTGAGCTAATGTCTGCAGCTTTATTATTTTAGTTCAGATCTGCTGTTTCAGAATATTCTCATTTCAGTTGAAGGCTATTATAAATATTCTTAAAGCGTTATTATTACTTTCTATTTGGCATTACTTTTTTTTTTCTAATAAACGATCACTGTTTATTTCAAACCGATTTTTGTGATTATTTTTGATTTGAATGTTTGTAAGCATAATGAATAGAAAAGATTCCACTGCGAGGAAAAAACCCTTTAATGTTACTACATATTTACACTACAGTGCACTATAAATAATTCGATCTTTTTTTGTAAATTTTTTTAAGTACACTGCCAATATGCATGAGATTTTCTACTACAACTTTCATTAACTAGACTGAGATAATAAATGATATACTGTTAATAGGATAATAAAGTTTCTAAATGGGTACGTATAAATGGATTGGAATGAATAATGTCTGCATTTCAGCTGGATAGAAACATATTCCACTGTATTAGCAATCGAAAGCCATGTAACGGATGATAAAAGCAAATCTTTTAGTCTATTTAATTCCTTGTATGATAAAAAATAAATAAAAAGGGTTACAAAACAATTGTAGTAACTAATATTTATTTCCCTAATCCAGGCATCTAGCCCAAAAAAAAAAAATTAGCAGAAGAGCATTGAAAATTCGTAAACCGCTTCTATTATCATAAATCCCATGTACTGTTATGCAAAGTACACAACATTTATCACTGCGCCTGCTAACCACTTACTAATTAGTTCGCTCCATCTATGCTTGATATTGTGGCCTCTGAAATTAAATTATTTATGCGGATAAAGTTTAGTTTAGTTATATTAACGTCCCGTTTTAAAGCAACACTAGGGTTACCTCGTAATTTTGAACCTCGGTCAGATGCCGAGAGCAGCGCCTGAACTGGAGCCTCCCTCTCCACGCCACGCCACGCCACACCGCACCAGCGGGAAGACGTTTGACCCGGACGGATTTAATGTGCACCAGACCCGCTTACACGACGGTTTTGTAATGGAATCGGGTCTCGAACCTGAAACCCTCCGGTTCCGAAGCCGAGACCTTACCACCAGGTCTCCGCGGCCCCTTATGCGGATGAAATTACGAAAATTGTATAGTATGTTGAGTCGTGAAGAAATCTAGACTCCCCAGGATGTCAAAGCGTATACTTTAGAAAACCACTACATTATACTATTAATAAATATACTCTTTAAAATGAAAAAATTGAGCAAATGTGTGCACCATGACGATAAATGTGTAACAAACACGTTTGGTTACATGTTTCATGTTATAACACCAATCTTTATCAACAAAATTACTCTACCCTTCGTTTCAGAATCTTGAGACTAATTTCCTTTTCGATGATTGTACTTCGCTAACAGGTGGCACGCAGAAAGATGACAAGTTATTAACCCTCCTACTTTCGCGGATAATCTGTTATCGCCCTATTGCTAAATGTAAACATCTCCTCCTTTTGACTTTCTTCTCTCAACTTCTTTGACGAATAAACGCCTCTTGGTGCATCCGCAAAAGCGCTGAGGATTTTCGAATCCAAAAATGATCTTAATCTCAGACACATACACATGCGCATGTGCCAGAAGGCATTGATTTCACCAAAAAAAACATGGTTGAAATGAAAGATGGATGAGATTTTAATATTTCATTTAACCATAGGATAACACATGAATATTGAACCAGGAGATTTTCTCATATCATTTAACTATATCATAACACATGAACATTGAACCAGGAGATTTTCTCAACTCATTTAGCCATAGAATAACACCTGAATATTGAACCAGGAGATTTTCATATTTCATTTAACCATAGAATAACACCTGAATATTGAATCAGGAGATTTTCATATTTCATTTAAACATAAAATAACATCAGAACATTAACCAGGAGATTTTCTCATCTCATTTAACCATAGAATAACACCTGAACATTGAACCAGGAGATTTTTACTTTTCATTTAGAAATGTAAAAATCTCCTCTCCTCCCTACATATGGGGCTATCTCCTACAATATGTAGTAGTAATATGTTTTTGAAATAACTGTGTCATTAAAATAAACTGCTCATTTAAAATAAAATATTACTCTTTAAAATGGCAAGAGCAGTGAAATACTGAGAATAATGCATTTAATGGTATGAATTTAAAGGCTTACAACAAAAATGCGCTCATCTTGTACACCCCAAAATACCCCTCTATAGAGGGAAAATCCTCCAAAAGTAACAATCTTGGATTCGTATACGTATGGAACGTATATGTTGTTAAATTCTAATAAACTTCTATTAAAGAATGAGTCCATACTACTATTATAAATGTGAAAGTTTGGATGGATGTTTGTTAGTCAATCACGTCAGAACGGCTGAACAGAATTGGATGAAATTTAGCTGAGAGATAGATTATAGTCTGAAATAGGACATAGGCTACTATTTATTCCGTTTAATTGAGTGGTTAATTGTTTATTAATTAAAAACTAACTTTCCCGCCAAAAATCGCCAAATAAGAACTTTAGGTTTTTTTCCCCCTAATGCCAATGAGATTAGGCTTAACATGATTTTGACTATTATTTCAAAAGATTCTGTTTATTTTCTTAGTGTTTGATGCATTTACAATTAAACATTGTTAATGAATCGATCTTTCGGATTCATTCTGAAGTACTTTTGAATTAAAATAACACAGAATAAAGGAAATTAAAAATTTATAATCTATATTGCGTTACCCCAACTGGCGGAGAAAATTCATACATTTGTTTTTCCCCAATTGGCGTTGAAAATTCACACATGCGCAGGAGTAAGGAAAGATAAAGCCATTGATGCTATAAATTCCAATCTATTTCCACGCGTACGAAGTCGCCGGTAAAAGCTAGTGAGTTTATAAATACGAGTTTATTAACAATCACGATCTAAGTTAACAGAATGTTATAAATAATGATTAAATGCCAAACTTCAGGCAGTGATTTTCTTTGTTTACGGAAATGACCACCAGACTATTTACATATGAAATTAAAATGCGATTCCATTAAAAAAAAACTAATTCAAACTAAAAATACCACATGCAGTTCACATCCGCATTCCATTGATAAATCAGAACGTGCAACAAAAAAATTAATCTAAAAATCTCCCGCGTGTTTTAAGTTGGGAAATAAAAATCACTTTACGAGTTTATCGTGACAGAATGGTTCATTGGCTTTGCAAAACTATTAAGAAACCAGAAGATCCTTTTTATAGATCAGAAGCAACCTTAAAACAGATTCTTACATATAGTTAATGTGAAAAAAATGACGTCGTAAAATTGACATTAAAAAGCTATCACAAAACTATCAGATCTACGAATCGGTTCTTTTTATCTCAAGTGACGTCAAATTGTCATGCAGTAGAGTAGACAAATAAATGTAAGTACTTAATTTAATATACAGCAGATTTAGCTAACAAAGATCATTCTGTGGTCATTACAAAATGGAAATTTTATCTCATGTCTGAGGCTTATGGGTTTTTAATATGCTTAGAAGTCGAATATTTAGAAAATCGAAGTTTTAACAAACATTTTAGGCATAAATCACATTTTTAGAGCATTAACCAAGATTTTTATGACAGAAGATTTTTTTAAAATGTTGATTGTTTTGCATGAAATATTTAGAAATGAATCATAAAGTATTATGAATGATATTAAAAAGCTAAAAATAACAATATATAAATAAGAAATTCTGTAAATGATTACAAACCAATAAATATTAAATCAACCACAGCACTAAAAAAACAAGATACAAAATATGCCAATATGAACAATCAGAAACAAAATTATATGGTCAAATTTTTTCGCTAAATTTTTTTATGTCAAGTCTTTTAAAATATTTTTTTTTAAACTTAATAATTTTCAAGCAAAAAAGTAATCATTAAATGAATATTTCCTATATTTTCTAAGTAACACTTAAAAAGTTTAGAATTGGCTTTCATTTTTAACATCAGGAAACGACGATTTGACTGACACGTAGAATGACACAGCCATGATGTCAATTCGAATATTTTGTATTCGAAGGGTTCAAATCCAAAAATTATTAAATATTGACTATCATCAATAACCAAGAAGAGATCAAATTGTTAAATGAATGCAAACATCTTGTATTCGAATTGTTAAAGATCTAAAAATTATTCAATGTTGGTCATGATCTATAACTATGAGGAAAGCAAATTGTTAAATCAATACGAATATTTTATATTCAAAACATTAAAAACCCAAAAATTATTAAATATTGGTCATGATCAATAACCAAGAGGAAAACAAATTGTTAAATCAATTCGAATATTTTATATTCAAAACATTAAAAACCCAAAAATTATTAAATATTGGTCATGATCAATAACCAAGAGGAAAACAAATTGTTAAATCAATTCGAATATTTTGTATTGGGAATGCGAAAGATCCAAACATTAATAAATTATTGATCATGATCAATAACCAAGAAGAAAACAAATTGTTAAATCCATTCAAATAATTTGTATTCGAAATGTCAAAAGCCCAAAAATATTGATCGTTATCAATAACCAAGAGGAAAACAAAATGTTAAATCAATGCAAATATCTTGTATCTGAACTGTTAAAGATCTAAAAATTATTGGATGTTAGTCATGATCAAAAACCAAGAAGAAAGCAAATTATAAAATCAATTCGAATATTTTGAATTTGTATTGATGTAATTTTTATTGATCACACTCTTGAAAATCAAATAAATAAAATGAAAAATAAAAACGCAGATAAATTTTTCAATTAAAAGTTGTTTTAAAAAATGTTCAGTCTGCATTTGATACAAAAGGAACTAAAAAAAACACATTTAAATTCTGATTAGTTTCAATAAACAAGAAGGAATTTAATTGTTAAATCAATTCGAATACCTTATATTTGAAATTGTTTAAATTCATTGATCATATTATCAAATCAATTCTATATCTGTAATATTAACTTCAGAATTATGCAAAATATAAAGAAATATTTCAAATAAGCGTTGGTATTTTAGAAAATATTCAGTATGCATAATTATTTAATAGAAAATAATTGAAAATCATCAAATGATGATCAACGATAAATGAACAGAAGGGAATTAAATTGTTAAATCAATTCCAATTTATTGTATTCATATCGTCATTGATCGCAATGTTAACTCAATAGACTCAATATCTGTAACATTATTTTCAGAATAAAAAAAATGAAAACACACCCACACACACATTGAGCTTTATTATAAGTATAGATATAGATATAGACGAATACAAGATAGGGGCAAAAAAGCGTAAAGAGGGAATCCAACATATGATCAAATGTAAGCATACCGTGCCAAAATTAAACATAATAGAAGTACCAAAGTATAATCTAATAAATTCACCAAAGTAAGCATTGGTGGTGAAAGCAGACATTTTACACATACACATACACACACAAAGTCTTTCAAATAAAAATTTGTCGTTTGAAAATACTCAGTGTGCATTTAATGGAAAAAAAAATCATGAAAGGCAGATAATGATCAATAAAAGAAAGAAAATTTTTAAGTCAATTCGAATTTTTTTTATCCGAATTTCAAAAAAGGATTAAAAAAGTATACAGAAATACTTCAAATAAGAAATAATCTTTCAAAAATAATCAGCACGCATTTGAGGGGAGAAAAAATAAAGTAATGATAAAAGAAAAATAGCAGCAAAGAAGTGCTGAAAGGCTCATTTTTTATCTTTAAGAAAAGACATCTGATGTCTGAGCTAACCAGAACAGCAAAATAAAGCACCAAAAAAGAAAAGAAAAGAAAGATTTAACTGACCCTCTGAAGACAAAAAAAACGTCACGCTACGATAATTTAGGAAGTAGTGGGCAGTGAACGGACAACACCAGAACAGAAGGGGACATTGTCTGGCAATAGCAGAAAGCAGCAATCATCTTTGGAAGGACAAGTGGCAAAGGAAAACGTTTTCTGCAAAACTCACAAAAAAAAAAAAAAAAAATAGAGGAAGGGGAAAAAGGCAAGAAAAAAGTACGTCATGGTGCCAGTGGGTGAAATAATAATCGTCTGCACAATGCCTGAGTGGCGAGATCTTGTGGGAATGGATGGAGTAGCAGCCCACAAGAGAATGGAATGTTACAGTTCAGGGCGATTACTTCTATACAGTGTAACTAAGAGGGTGATTCGGATTCGAATAATCTGGGGCAGCGGAAGACTTGTGCCCACAGAGTGTAAAACCCGTACTTTGTATAAGCTTTGATCTTTTTGTTTCTGATTTGACAAAGAGCTTCTTCAAGGGAAAAAAAAAGAAGCCTTAGAGCAAATGAACACCGATTTTAAAATCAGCTTTTCGAAGATCTCAGCTGTGATGAGGATTCTCAAAGCGAAGGGTGTCAGGGGTGGGGGTGAGGCAACGTAAATGGAATCATGGAGAAACGGTGAAGAAAAAAAATCAAAAAAGACAAAAAAATGTTGAATCTAAAACGAGCTGATATATATCTCGATATAATATAAAAATCTAATGGTATGATAACACATAGCCAATCACAGAAGACATAACAATCAGTTGTACCATATGGCCAATCAGAAGCGAGAACACACATCTGCTGAAAAATTACAACTCAACTCAACATAATATCTCTTCCATTTTTATATAATATAAAAAGCTAATGAAATGATAACACATAACCAATCACAGAAGACATAATGATAAGTTGCACCAAACAACTAATCAGAGGCGAGAACACATATCTGCAGAAAAGTTACAACTCAACTCAACATAACATCGCTTCTAAATTCAAATTCTAAAGAATCTGTTTATGTTGTTTGTGAGCATAAATTTTGATTAAAAATAGTTAATAATCTGATAATCAATTGGATTATTATAAACGCAACTGACAGTGATATGTAACTGACTATTCTGAAGCTGGCCGTTTTTATTTTGAAGCTGACCAAAATAACCGAGTTGTAATTAACACATGGCAAACAAATACCAAAAAAGATAATTGAGTAGCAATTATACGATATTGGCGAGCGGTAGACAGCAGAGGGCTTAGCCGTCTACTATATATTATGAAAACAAGAACAAAGTATCCATTTTTCAAGTTAGCAAATATATATGATAAATTATATCTCAAGTAAATGAAATGATTAATTTCTGATCCGATTCTGATTGAAGCAATTTTTTTTAAAGAGAGATTTATCCATGATATGATTATATCATTTTAGAGAGATTATATATGATTCTATGAATGTTTATTTTCCAAATTAGTTGCCATAGGCGATTAGATGATTCACCAGAAATATTAGCTATGTTTAACTTTAATTTAAATCTCTTATATCATGATTCCTTCAAAAATGTATTTTTAAGCATCAAATTTTTAAGGGCATTAATGCTTGTTATTTTAACCTACCTGTTCCATTTTTTTGAATAAACAAAGCTTTTTTCTTCAGTCACGTCTAAGGCATTTGGATTAAATTTGAATGACTGGACCGGATCACCGGACAGTATTGGCAGGAATTAAGACTTAGTCCTTAGGGCCATCACCGGTTACTGTACAATCCTTCCCGTAGGAAGTATATCCCATCATCGCAGGGAATAGATGACCCCCACTATTTCTGTACAAACACGGGTGGCGAAAAACAACCAACATCCCAGAAGCTTCATATCCTCATATCTGAGGTGTCCGCCCCGGGAGGGGAGGGGGTAGTCGTTTATTGAATAAAAGTATTTATCCTAACGGAAACCATTCCTATGACATCAGAATGTTACTAAAGATGCCTGTTTCAAGTTAGATGTTTTCTTTGGGGACAATGGAATTTCTCTTTCTAATTCACCATGTAAACTGCGCAGAATAACAAGCTGAATACACCGCCCTTTACTGTCAACAAGAGAAGAAAATGGGCGATTAAATAATTGACGAAACATCGGAAAAAGAATTTCCATAGAAACAATGAAATCTATGGCTGAAAATTAAGCAAAAACACTCTTAAAAAATTGACAAAATTCAGGAATATTTGACACTACAAATAAATTGGTATCGTTGAAAAGATATATATATATATATATATATATATATATATATATTTAATATTTATGTAGTGTAAAAATTAGTTTTGTGAGACAACACTTCCAGGAGTTATCGCGGAAGACCTCCAAATATCACTTAATTTTTAATTAAATAAAATTCTTAAAACTTAAAAAAAAAATCTCTCCAAAAGTGCGTATTTTTACTCTCTAAAGAATACATGTATCGAATTTAACAACTCTAGGTCGATGAATCTGTCTAGAGAGCGCTAACACACACACGCGCGCATGAACACACACACACACACATACATACACACACATACACATACACACACACACACATACACACACACACACACACACATATATGGCCGAAAAAAAGAAAATTTTGAAATTTTAACTTTGATTTATTTCACACTGAAAGCATATTGTATACAGGAGAGAAGCGATAATAAAATGACATCTGCTTACATCGCAATATAACAACAAAGTAGAGCGAAATTTGTCTTTTCAGGGATTTGACTAAGACATTCTGGTAGGGACTTTGACACGCATAGACTTAGGAAAAGGGATCTTAAGTACATATGAAAGATACATGCGAGTGATAGGAATTTTTATCCCTTCGTTCCTGGTGTGGAAACGACGGAGTCGGCAATTTCTTTTGAATCTTGAGCCATTCGTCGAGACACCGAAACCTTATCAGAAAGCCACAGCGCTTTGAATGTGGTCTATACCTTAAGCCAGTAGATTTGTATAAATTTCGAATCAAATTAGATAAAAGGAAAGAATGCTTATCTAAAATGTATACTCGATCGTTTTTTGTTTTTTTTTACTATACAATGAGGTCAAACATAAAACGTACCGTACAAGAAACCATATAGAAAAAATTCTCATGCTCAAGTATATAAAAATACTGAGGATAAATCACTCCAGCTGACTTAATTTTTGAAATTAATCCCCTTTTTGATCTACCTCTTTGTTCCATAAACTTGAATTCGATCATTGCAGCATTACTAGGAACCCTAACTCAATATATGTAGGGGTGCCTTTTGCATGAAGGAAGAATCCTTAGAACAGTATTTGTAATTACATTTCGAATGAGAACAGTAGATTTGCGGACTCGGCAACTCTTCAAAGCCTTCATCTGCGGTTGCGTCTCTTCTTTCATTCCAATTCCGATTATTAAAAGCTTCTCTGTTCTAAGAAGAAAACTTAAAATCCCATATTATGCAAATACAGCGAACGCAAAATGCAAATTTGCTTTAGGGAAACCCTTTCCCGGATGATTAATTTTACTTTCAAATTTAATATTGATCTCGGCCATTGTCGGGAGAGATTTGGAAAAGTTCGAGAACTCGGTTATAAGGTTTCAGTATGGAAATTAAATAAGTTCAAAACCATTTGAAAAATTTTAAGAGAGAAATTCGATTAAGGATTTTTCAGGTAAAAATCGCGCTTAATTGCTTTTTGATGTATCGGTTCCCGAATTCATTAAATTGCTAGGTTGAGTATTCTGTAGTCTATTTTCATTTTTGTTAGAAAATACGCACGGTTACGAGGATTATTCAGAGTTCGTTCTTTAAATTAGACAGAGAAAGTTAAGAGAATAAGATTTTTCTGCATACATTTTAAACTTAACCCCATTTCTGAATATTTCACGGTGCGATCACAGGAAATTAATTGCGATAAAGGAAGGAAATGAATTTTTAGTAGGAATTTCAGCTTTTAATAAAATGTAATGATATATCCAATTAAACTCAGTAGAACTTTTCTGTAAGCGAAATTGGAATGGAATATTAATTGAAGAATATTTTTATTGAGAAATAAGTTCAGATTAAATCTTATCTTAATTTCTTTTGAATAAAATTTCAATTATTTGGATCTCATATTATTTCTTCAACTTGGTGAGGAATTATTTAATCCCGATGAAAAAAAACTATTTCTTTTAATGTTTCATATTTTTAATTAACTACTTTGAAAGATTGCCATTTCTGACAAGTAAAAAAAATGAAGGAATTCAGTTTTATTTTTATAGGCAATTAATTTTATTTTCCTCTACCTAATTTCCACCGCTAAAAAAATATAAAAAAATGATTAATAAGAGGAGAAAATTGTTCTCACTTTTATTCAAAAATAAGATAAAATTTCGAGTCTTGTGATATATTTTATAGACAAAGAAAAATAGCATATTGTTGGCGATGAACTTAATTACATAAAAAAAATCATTATAATAAAACTGCATAATTACAGCAAAAATTGTGCTATAACAAATTTTTCATTACAAGCGAATCATCATAAAATAAAATAAAGAGTATTATTAAAGATTAAATAATCAGTTTTGATTTTTTTTAAATTTTTATTTACAACTTTTTCTTATTAATATAAATATAGAAAGTAGACCTATTGTGCATTGAATAACAAAATTTTTGACTTTAAGGCAAGCAACAATTTTCGAAACTGAAGAATTTGAAGGACTATAAAAATACCCACAAAAAATATAGAAACAACTGAACAGAAAAACTCTGTATTTCTTCATATCCTAAAAAAGAGCAGGGAATAGAAAGCATGGTAAAAGGCATAGTGTTAATACTTCATATTATGCAACGGCTAACTAAAATTAAATGATGCTTCATTGCTATGAAAGATGTAATAAATTGGTTGATGCCGTGTATCAATCAGATACTTTGTATCAGGTATGTGAAAGTATCAGGCACACAAAACTGATACAGATAAAGAGTATCGAGTACTTGATATCAGGTGTTTTACTCGCCTGATACTGATGGTAATCTCCTCGACGTCATTCATTTTCAATCGGATGATATTATATCAATCTGATACTATTAGGTTGATATAACCTAGTTTGCAGTCCTATCTCAGGGAAGATAAGATAATGTGATATATTTTTTTTCTACTATACATGTTTCTACTGTACATATATCGCTGAGGAATCCCGCCTCTTCTTATAACTGTATCAGAAAAGACTTCCCTTTCATCTTCTCATCAACCCGTCAATCACAGTCAAAATCAAGGCCACTGGCATACTACCTCTTTTTAAAAAGAGAAATCAGAGTTTGGGATCACATTAATATCAGTATCAGTTACCACTTTTGACGGCAGTGAGAGAACCGATAGCCATTGAGTACCAGACTTTGTTTCTGTAGGAAAAGAATTGGATACCTGTTGTATCAGGTACAAAAGTATCAGGAAAAAGTGTCAAGTATAAAAAGGTCAGACACAATCAAGTGTCAGGTATCAACTCTTCTCATCAATCCGCAAGTCACTATCTAAATCAACTCCACCGGCATAATACCTCTTCTAAAAGAGAAAATTCGCGTTTTGGGAACACATTAGTATCAGTATCAATTATCCTCTTTGGTGGAAGTGCGAGAACCTATACCCTCCGAGTAAAAGGCTTCATTCCTACAGGAAAAAAAACTGGTTACCTGTTGTATCAGGTACAAAAGTGTCAAGTACAAAGAAATCAGATACAATCAAGTAACAGTATTAACTTGTATCTGATACAGCAAAACCAATTATCAATCGAGCCTTATTTATTGCAAACTTTTTCAGAATTAAATCGAAATGAGATGAACAGGTAAAAGGGATAAATGATATCAAAAATTCTATAGTGTTTCAATTTTTGGTGTAGTCGACAAATCCGAATTCAGCAACTTTATAAGCAGATTTAAGTAAGAAAAATTCCATAACTTTAAATGAGGAAAAAAAGAATAAAAACAAAAATCCTGGTTTCAGACATGTATCATAAACATGCCCTGTAACCTCAAAAACCCATATATCACACTTTATTTCCTCTGACACTGAACTACCTTCTAGCATCCGCCCGAACACCCATCTAAATGAAAATAAAACCGTAATTTTCTTCAGGTAACGGCGGGAAAAATTTATATCTTCCTTTTAAGCGAACATTCCGAACCTTGTCGACCTTGTACGTCTCCCGCAAAATCCTGGAAGAACATAAAAGCACGCGCTTCAAAAAAAGCGGTCCTCCCAATGACGTGTTCTACTGTCCATTATTTTCAGACCTTATTCACCTCACGTCCTTAAGTGCACTAGAATCTTTCTCGTCTGTCAGAACGCGAAAAAAGAGAAAACGATTTCTTTTTTCCATTATTTGCCACTTTTTTTTTATGTCCAAGGGGAGAAAGGACGTGGTGGACAACTGTTTGTTTTGCCGACTGCAGTCAGTCGAATTTCCTGTCACTCTCCACTATTGAAACGTTATGTTAATGACGGCAAAAGTAGGTCGACACGATGGCCATTAAGGGTCATCGAGGAAAGTTGAAGTTATCACCGGAAAGTAGCTGGGGAGGATATCGGCGTCGTCAATTTTGGGAGTAATAGTTCCTCGGAATAATACTTTTCCATGCCGACAGGGGATGTCATTTAGTTGTCGATGGACTAGAAGAGGGAAATCACATAGTGAAGTGGTGCTGTTATAGCCGTCATTAGGATAATGTTTCTTCGATTTTCAATACATAAGAACCAATAAATAAAAGCGTTTTGTTCTTTTTACATCCATTCATTATGGTTCGTATTTTGGGACAAATACCGATTTCTAGGATCGAAATTGACTTTCTTTTTGTAACCACCGATGAGTTATACCAAAATGGAATATTTGATGAGCAGGGTGTACTGTATTTCGATCATTTTTGAGAACTCCTAATTAACCCTAATCCTTCTATCTTATAATGGAGGTCAGATTTTTTAGATTAGTTAGGGCAATTCGACCTGTTCCTGTCGTATTAAAAAACTATCTTCGATTGCTCCTATTCTTACAAAAAAAAAAAAAGCTCGTATAAAAAAAAAATATAAATTAAATTTAATTGTTAAAAAGTTTATTTGAATAAAATAAATGTTTTCCTTCAATTTTGGTTATATATACAATGTGATAAAATGTCCTAGAATATTAAGATATCAGTTAATTAGCTCATATTAAAAAATAAATCAAATTTAATTTTATAAATATTTTTAATTTTAAATAAATATTTTTCCTTAATTTTGATTATATGTACAAAGTGATGAGATGTCTTAGATTACTTAGATATCATTTACTTAGCTCACACTTTTTTTAAAAAAATCAAATTTAATTTTTTGAATATTTTTTAAAGTGAATTTCGAATAAAAATAAACATTCTTCCTCAATTTTGGTTATATGTACAAAGTGATGAGATGTCCTAGATTACTTAGATATCATTTACATGGCCCGTATTAAAAAAATATAAATCAAATTTATTTTTTTAAACATTTTTTAAAAATAATTTTGAATAAAAATAAACATTTTTCTCAATTTTGGTTACATGTACAAAGTATTGAGACGTCCTAGATTATTTCGATATCATTTGAGCAGAGCTCAAAATGTGCTATGAATTTCAAATAAATGTTCTAGATTCTTCCGTTTTTAAATATACAAATAGTTTAAACTTTTTTTAAAAATGCCTTTCAACCAGCAATCGAATTTCACCAAATAGGTTTATTTGAGTTCCAGAGTGTCCCGGTTTCAAGTGCATTAAATTAATTTTTTAATTTGCACTGAAATACATCTAAAAGATATATGTTTGGATATTTTTATAAGGATTTTTCTTCAATTTGTTAAAATTCGAAATTTCTAAGAGTTTTCATCTTCATGTAATATATCCTTGCAGTTTTTCGAATTTTGCTCCATCTCTGTATCTCCTTGGTTAGTTTAATCTACCACCATGAATTCTAAAAGGGCAGAAAATGTTTATTATAGAAGTACAGTATGGATTTGTTGAGAACGATTTTAAATATACTTGGTATCACAATTGCTTCCAACTAATTTGTCCAACACTAGAATTTTATTCAAACGCAGTAAACAGCAAAGCATCAGTTGTGCTGTCACATTGAAAATTAAACAACAGAAATTTTATAAATTGCAAATGACAAATAAAGATTTTTGAGACATTGAGGATGCCAAACGATTAATTAAGAACGATGATGTAAAAACGACGAATGAAGAAATGGATGAAATAATGAAGAGATTACAAGATTGTTACAATAGTCGATAATGTAATTGAATTTTTTAAAAAGGACACAAGAACTATCTAATATGATAGTAATAAAAATCAGATAATCAAATAGAAATGAATACTTAATAAAATGCGTTGAAAAATTTTGCGCTTCTCTTCGTGAAACGTTTTAAAAGTTGCGTCAGTCATTGTTCTCATCAAAAGTCACAAATTTTTAAATAAATATTTACATTATTTAATTAGTTATTGATCAATAATAAAAATCCTTTCAATCAAATTTTAATTCACTTTTTCTTCACAAAATTGCATCGGTTTACTTAAAATATACAATTTTCTTTACATTAGTTGCCAATTTTAGAAGAGTTTATTTCAATATTCAAGTCAGAATTTCAACCAAAGTTGTTATACGTTCTGTAATTGAGCTGTTAGAATATTAATAAGGAAACATTACTTAAAATCAAATTACAAAATCAATCATTATATCCACATTCTGAAAGAAATTCTTCAGAAACAATCAATAAAAACTTTTATTAAATTTTTAAAAACATTCAGTTACAGAATTTGAACTGAAAGATCAAGATAGCATAATTCTTTATTCTTCTATTTTCTTCAAGTTCGTTGAATAAAGTGCAAATATTTTTAGAACATTCTAGAAACTATGTTAGTCAATCTGTGCAATGCTACATTCTGTAATGACCCATCTAGAATCCTCACAACGAGATATTTCTCTAAATCGAAATCAGACATGCGCTATACCCCTACGTGTTACAATTCTGAATGAGGTTTGTTAGGAATTCACATAGCCTATCACTTTGCACACCCCAGATTCTCTATATGTCCCATTAGAACAGGTTAAATGATAGGTAACTGTTTCAATTTATACTGCACTCTACGAAATTGATGTCAACACATCATAATTAAAAAGTTTTTTATTACTATGAAACTTTATCTTATGTAAAATCTTTATTACTATGAAAATGTATCTGATTAATTTGTAAAATTTTAGCTATCGGAAGAATGGGATTTTGATCACAAATCATAATAACGAATTTCATCATTTTCATAGTCAGCGTATTCTTACAGCAAATAAAATTGGAAAAATATTTAAATTATAGCCAACAATTTTAGAATAATGGGGCTGCATCTTTGAAACTTTATAAACAGTCATTTAAATAATATCCATATAAAGAATAAAAATGGCAGAAAAAAGAAAAAGGAATGAAAAATCCTTTAAACAAATGAATCACATTTTTTTAAATTTGAAAAATGTGTTTTATATAATACTTACAGATATATTAATCTTAAACAATTCGTGTAAATCTAAAAATATTTATATGGAATAATTTATTTTTTAAATATGAATATCTTTTCATTTAAAATGCAATAAAAGCATTTAATTCTTTCAAAACCTTATTTCCAGCTTTCACAGAAAATTTTAAAACTATTTTTTAATATTTAACTAGATTCTTTTTTCCATTTCTAAATATTAAACAGCATACAAAAGCTCGGAGAAATAATTATCGTCTGCAAATGAAATTTTGCAGACGGCGATTTTTGCAGAATTATATTTTTTGTGTGCTGAGTAGAAAGAAATTGTTGTATTTACTTTTTCGGTTTGCATTTTTAATTTGAATATTCAAAATATAAATGCATTACAGTAAAATAATTAAAATTTGAATTCGAAAGAAAACAACTTTTTATATTTTCTGCGTACAAATGCAAATATTCGATCTTAAAAGCATAGTTAAAATTCAAATAACAAATTTACCTATTTAATTTTGCTACTAAATATATCCATTTTACGAGAAATATAAGAAAAAAAGCCTTAGAATTTCAAACCAGTTCTACAACAAAAATCATTATTCCCTTTTCAACAATTCAAAACAGATAGAATTTTTAAAAAAACTGTATTACGAATACATTCTTTAACAGAAAAAAAACAATTAACTAATTCTCAAGTGAAGAACCTAGTTTCGAAGTGAAAAATTTCACGACGGAACTTACAAATAACCTCAATGCATCACTTTAAATGCTACTACCTCCTGTGAAATAGCTTTTCTTCAGAGATAAGTTTTTATTCACATAAATCGAGCTACTTTTGTGAACCACATTTCAAAAATAAACCTCCAAGAACAAACAGTATTTCACGTATGTCGGCACGAATCTGGAATGAAGGAGTTTTTCAAGCACTTCGCGTGCACAGAAAATAGAACAAAGAAAGACACGAATTTAAGAAAAGGAAAAAGTTGTATGAAAATATTCTAAAAAAAATGTGAAGACAATCCAATTTTTTTTTCTTTAAAGAAAAAAAAATTAAAGGCAGCATTGCTTTTTTCTATTTAGCTATCATTACTCTTTTAGTATACTTTCTAGAAAATTCATTAATATTCTTTTCGTAATTGGAAAAAAAATTGGGAATATAGTAAAAGTCCCATTGCTGTAATTAATTAAGAATCCACGCACAGTAGGGAATATTATCATATAAATTGGACCACCTATTAATCTTAAGCAATTTATGCAGTTTATGTTACAATAGAAATTTATAGGATAATAAAAATCGTTTGCTGCAACTTCAGACTTCGAAACTGTTGACAATTAAGCGAATTTATATCTTGTCGAATTATATATAGAACTATAGCATAAAATTTAAAAAAAATATCGGAACTAAAAAATGATAAGGATAAACCCACGCACACGTTTATTTATTAAAAGAAGATAATTTATATATCACTTTACTTCCAACGAAAAAAAATGTCATTAAATATTCCAGTATGCAATGAACATTTTATTAAATCACGTGAAATTAATTAAATATATTTTGTATAAGAAGTGTAAGTTATGATTACAATCAAGAAAATTTATAAGATTCGTTATTAATATTTTAAAATTATAGTTGATATTTTACGATTTAAATATGTAATTAATTTTCGCAAAATTCTAAAAATAAAATGATTTTATTTCTTTCATATATTTTTATATGAATAAATTATTATCTCTTTCCATTTTTATCCAGCTTTCTATTTCTTAGTATACAAAAAATAAAGAAGCTTATTTGGTGCTTTAATTTGTGTAATTTCATGCATATGATTTCCTAAATAATATTATTGAAACTGAATTTTACTTATCAGCTGTTAACTTAAATTGGACTAAACAGATTAGTTTTTTAATATAAAAATATAATAAACTAAAATAATTTTATACATTTTTAAAAATAGAATATGATCGAGGAATATTTAAAAACTAAAATAAGTCGAATAAATTTTTTAAATAATTTAGGCTTATTTCAAAGTTTATTGATTTTAAAAAACATTCATTCAGCAATTCATGTGTTTTCACCATATCATCTGTGTTATAAGAACTTAAAAAAAACTATAAAATTAGATTATTTTATAGAAATAAAATTATTCATATTATTTATTGTGTTTGAATACTTTTTTGCATCGAGAATTGGAGATTTTCGTTATAGGAAATTCTATTTACTCGGGACTTTATATTCTACTTTGAATATCTGAAATGTTTCGATTGAATCCACAAATGCCAAAGTGCGCTGGTTTATCTTAGGGGGAAAAAGTGAACTGGTTAGAGATAGGGTAGCGAATATATTTTGATGGAATACAGTTCTTGAATATCAATTGCTTCAACTATTTCTTTCCAAAAAAGAAACAAACAAAAATAAATAAATAAAGTTATAGCCAAAATTCATATCTGCAAAAACTTTCCTTTGGTGTTCTTTAAATGCTAGTACTTCCAACTTATTTATACAAAAGTAATGCTTTTTAAAATATAGATTTCTGAAAATAAATAAGAACAAGCCATTTTGTACAGTAATATTAGTCTTTTTTCTGAAACTCTCATCACCAACAACTTTCCTCCAAAAAATATTTAAATATTAAGGCCTTTCACTAAAAGAGATATATATATACATATATATTAGAATTAAAATATGATCTATTTATTCTTTTTGCTTAATTTACATAAATATTTAAAAGTTAAACAGATATTAAAATTCTCTTTTAAATTAAGTTATTCATATTATTATTAAATTCAAATAATTAAATTAATTAATTAAAATTAAAGAAATGGCAACGTTAAAAGCTATATTTTTAGATAAGCCATTTTGAAGCTATTTTGGAACAAATCTCCGAATATTGAAAATGGTAAGATGACAATACCTAATTCGGGATTCTATTCTTACAAATATGAGGGCGTTTACCTACGGTAGCAAAATTAAAGCGTACCAGACTCATATATATGAACTGAACTTCTAATCTGCGGTACTCTAATCCAAAACCCACACTCTTAACATCAGATCAAAACAGTCATGATCAAAGTTAAAAAAGGTGGAAATAAATAAATTCAGTTCTTTGATTTTTTAATCATCAATAAAACCAAATAATCTTTAAATAGAGAATTTTATCATCGCATATGAAAAATATTCAAAAATGTACTAAGAAAATAACAAAACAGTGCATAACTCGTTTGCAAGAAGAGTTAATGAATTATTTATGAGTATAAAACAGAACTCTTAATGGCAATTTAACCCCATGTTCTAAGAACAGTATTTTCTTTTCTAAAGAAACAATTCAAACTGCTATATCTTTGTAATTCTTTAAAAAGTGTTTATTTTTTTATTTTTTTTAGAAAAACAAATTGAATAAATTTCCTTTTCACGAGTGAAGTGAGAACACAGCTGTGATTCTATTTCATTTCAAACAGCTGCGACTACTAAACGCAGATTTTTTTTTTCAGCTTCCACTTGCATTGTTCTGTTATTTCTTTACCTTTAAAGCTTTTAACATAATTTCATCATTCTTAGCTTTGGTGTTCGATATCGAAATGGAATGAATAGCGTATTCTAGCATTTAAAAGTCATTTATCGAGCGATTACGACAGATAAAATGAAAGAAAAACGGTTTAAAACAAATTGTTGTGATGAAAGGAAAAGAAATACAGTTTAACACATTCAAGAGTAACATTCGTTTTATTTAGTCTTGTGAGTGCTGTTAAAATATTCACAATGATAGCTTAATTTGCTGTTTTTCTCATAAGGAGAATATTTTCGATATGAATATAAGAAAATTAATGTCATTTCGCAACACATATATGCAAAAAACCATTATAATATTGCTTTTATCGTTCGTTCTCTGGATATTTTTTAATAAACATGTATCCAAGTTTAAATAATCTCTAATTGTGTAATATATTAA
Source organism: Argiope bruennichi (assembly GCF_947563725.1). Taxonomy (NCBI): domain Eukaryota; kingdom Metazoa; phylum Arthropoda; class Arachnida; order Araneae; family Araneidae; genus Argiope; species Argiope bruennichi. The sequence continues at coordinate 44,793,961 of NC_079158.1, forward strand.
CATAATTTACGATTTATTTTATATTCATCATTTTCGCTTTACAATATACTTGTATGCTGCAATTTTAATTGGAATTCTCTTCTACATAACTTCTTAATTTTTTTCTTAAGCACTTCATTAAGCGCATACATTCGTTTTGCATATAACTAATTTGAAAGACGTAGGACAGTTTTTATTTTTATTCATTTATTTATTGCATGGAAGTCAGCTTTTTTGCCAACATTTTTTTTTACATGGTAGTTTGTTTTTTTGCCAACATTTTTTTGCATGGTAGTTTGCTTTTTTGTCAACCACTTCTTTTACATCCAAGTCTACTTTTTTGCCAACAATATTTAACTTAATTAATTTTATTTACTAATTAAAATTAATTTTATTTAATAATTAAATTTTTTTTTGGAAAGTCAGAAGCATTCCATTTAAGACATGTGTTTGAAAAAAATTACTTTAAAAATATTTTTAAATGCAGACATCTTGCACGCGAATAAAAGAATTAGGTTTTTTTATTTGTTCGTTTTAATATATTAATTTTAAGATTTTTAAGTAAAATTTCTGACATTATATTGAATTTAAAATGCAATCGCAGATATTAATGAGCGAGCAATCAATTTAAAATGATTATTATATCTTCTTCACTAACTGAAATAAAAATAGTCTTACTGTTTTGCTTGTAAAATAATACACATTTAAATTTTTCAGGAAATTTAACTTATTTCATTTTTAAAAATTTAACTGGTGAAAATTTTTTGTCGTTGCTATTAAGCATAAAACATATGTTCAATTCATTTTATTTAAGAATCTCAATATAAAAGCCTTCATGTACCTGACTGTACCTTCATGTACTTCCTTTCAATATTACTATATTTCAAGCGTAGGGTTCTCATATCATTATAGTCACCAGTTAAATAATTAGAAAGAACCGGATTAGCTAATACAATTCCAATTTCTGAATATTTGCCCTTTCTTGGTTGTTTCTTATTAAATATTTAAAGCTTTTTTGGAACTGAGGTACAAAAAAAATTTAATCAATTAATACAGGACCGGGCCGGGGAAACCTTTTTGGTAAGGCGTTGGACTCGCATCCCTTATGCTGCGAGTTCGAACCCCGCCGGCCGAAGATTCTCCGTGTGTGTGGTGATTGGAGCACGTATAAATCTGTTGTGGTCCCAAAGTCCTCCATGTCGAGAGTAATACCACTGGGAGTACTGGTTCAGAGGTGATCATTCTGTAATTCAGGTATAAATTACGATCTGTGGATGAGTGAATGAAATGCATGAATGAAGTCCGCCTCGTAAAAAGGGTTGTGACGCGTAAGTAGCTAAGTCGTGCTCTTGGCTGTTGTTGGCGCTACTGGAAAAATAAGATACACTTACTCGGCTTAGATCGAAACTGACAGTTGACTGTCAACGGGCATGTAAAATGCCACAGGCCACAACACCTATGCAGGAGCATGCAGAAGATTCCAATCAGCAATTTTCCTTTCTCGTAACAAGAAAAAGGGCTATCAGTAAAAACCACGCCACTACGTGGCGTGAAGTGAAATGAAGCGGTTTGAGCTGAGACACAACACACTTATCTCCATTTCACTTGGAACAAAAACTTAGTAATTTATTATCTGAGAATTTAAATATTTAACCTGTTTTTTTTATATATATATGTTATTGAAAGTCTAACAATAATGTAATAAATTTAATTACTTAAAAAAGCGGGACTCAAAAAATCAAAAATAAAAGTATGTTTGCTCTGAAATATCATTTTACACATTTGGACTATTATCAACAATCAAATTATTGAATTCTAATTTACAAATGGTGATATTAATTTTGAAACTAAATTTGTTATTTATAGCTCCAGTTAAAGAATTAAAAAGAAAAGTTTGTTGTTCTGAAATATCATTTTACACATTTGGAACATAATTCAAAATCAAACTACTAAATTCTAATTTAAAAATGGTGATTTTAATTTTGAAACTAAAATTTATATTTACAGCTCCAGTTAAAAAATTAAAAAGAAAAGTGTGTTATTCTGAAATATTATTTTACACTTTTGGAATATTATTCACAGTCAAATTATTCAATTTTAATTTACGAATGGTGATTCTAATTTTGAAACAAATATTTATATTTACAGCTCCAGTTAAAGAATTAAAAAGAAAAGTGTGTTATTCTGAAATATCATTTTACACATTTGGAACATAATTCAAAATCAAATTACTGAACTCTAATTTTAAAATGGTGAATTTAATTTTGAAACTAAAATTTATATTTACAGCTCCAGTTAAAGAATTAAAAAAAAGTGTGTTATTCTGAAATATTATTTTACACTTTTGGAACATTATTCACAGTCAAATTATTAAATTTTAAATTACGAATGGTGATTCTAATTTTGAAACTAAAATTATTATTTACAGCTTCCAGATAATTATAAGTAATTTATTCTAAAATCCGTTTCATAATTCTTGACGAATATTATTTTCTCCCTAGTTAAAAAACCATTATCGCAAAAATCAGCTCAATATCAATACAAAGACACTTAATTGCGAGACAGAAAATTCACATTTTTGGAATTCTTTTTCATTTATGCCAAAAAGAGGAAAACATAAAATAATGCTTAGAAGATAAAGCGAGCATTTTTCGATACAAATTAATTCAGTCATGTGACAGCTCATCTCTAATAATGAAGATTTCTCATTTTTTTACGAGCTAATCTAATTGTTTGTCGCTAATTACCTGTTTGGGAACTCGACTATGCGTGATCGTATTGGAAAAAAACGTAGAAGAACACATAATTGCTAGATCGATTTTTTAATTAACACAGTTGTAACTAGAAATTCTTTGGAGCTAAAAAAAATTATCAGCTTTCGTAATTCTATCTCTAGTGAGTAAAATCGTTTGGTCATAAAAGATTGATAAAGTATTTATATCAAATAAATATTTTCGTCTTATATTTTTTAAAATAAATTTGCTCAAGCGTAGAAAAATGATTAAAAAAATTGAATTAGAAGGCTTGAATAGAACTAATATAAAAGAGACTTAAATTCGAAAAAGAATGGTGGAAATCAGAAATAAATATTTATTGGCTTTGGAATGGATTCAAAATGGAGTCATACATCGGGTGCAATATGTGTGTACACACAAAAGATGAGCACATTGAAAATGTCATATGAGATTCAGAAAACTTAATAATTTGGCTTAATATTTATTTATAAAACGCTATTTACTGTGAGTTTAACACTACTTGAACATAACTACAATTTTCCACAGTCCATTTTCTGAGTGTTCTTTGTAATTATTGATATTCATTTTTTTAATTTGATAGCGCCAATATCTCCCCTATCGGCATGTAATTGGAATTTTATTTTTCAAGTTTTTCTTTAATACCCTATATGCGAATTCCAGTTTTATTCCGTTCATTAGTTTTAATTACAGACGCCTTTAAAGAGGAAAAATTATTTTCATAGTTGTTCTGTGATAATTAACTAATCAGAAAAGGTAAACAAAATGCAAATTTAAATAAACATAGTATCAGCAGTTTATTTACTAAATTTTGAAAACTTTGATATAAACAAAAAAATATCGATTATCTCATTCAACATCTTTTATAAAAGGCATAATAATATGCACAGATCTATTTTGCTGTTATATATTGATGTTAAAATTAAAATTTATAATTTAGATAATATTAGAGAATGAAATATAGTTCTTTACAAATATACTATATATAAGAAAAATTTCAAATAAAAACATGTCTTTTTAAAAAACATTTCTTTCGCTTAAGTAAGATTGAACAAAAAGATGAATTTGACTATCAAAGCAGACAATGACGATAAAAATTAATTTATGTCATGTTATCATGTGAATGATACTGTTTAAAATGGATATTGCGAAAGAAAACCACAATGATGAGTCTGATAATACATTTCAACACGCAAAACGACACTGACAAAGCAAAAATACATGCTTATGAAATTTCAGTCACTAACCACTATTTCACTGTAACTTTTTCAACTGAAATATTAGCAATAACTGTTCGAAACATAAAAAAAAACTTCCATTTTGTGGTTTTGTTTGTAAAAATATTGAAAGAAAAGAATAACTCCAATATGTTCGTAAATTTTCTCTATTCGGTAATAAAGACTTGATTTTTCAAGAATTTAAAAATACCAAACGATAAAAATGAAAGCAACATAACTTATGAGTTTCAGAAATCTGGCAACAGCATCCAAATAAAGAAATAATTTTAATTCAAAACATAAAAAATCAAATACAGCAATTTCAAAACAATTTTTCATAATTTAAAATGAGAAAAATGTAAATTTTATCTCATTAAGACGAAGAAAACTTTTACATAAAAATAAAGTAAAATACAAATTTAATGGTTATAAATAGAAGAATTAATTGAAATTTTATATTTCTTTGGAAGCTTTTGGTTAAAAATCTCTTCTAGATGTGGAAATGCATTTACATTTTTCTCATTTTAAAATGATTTACTTCAATTCCAGATAATTTTAAAAACTTCGGAATGGTAAAGTTGTAGCAATTAGGATGATGAAATTTCTTTTATCAGACGATATTTTTCTACCATTAATTATTCGTTTGAAAGAAACAACATACAATAAAGTTTTCATCTAAAACAATAATACCTGAATTATTGATTTCCATCATTTTCAATACATATATAAATAAAAACCCATCAGAAAAATTATAAATGTTGTAGATTCAGATATGGTTGGATGATTTTTGAGATTTTTCGGCGCGCTTTGATTTTGCTACGACAAACATTTGATTGAAAAAACTAAAAGCTCACATGGTTCAAGTCAATTTCAAAATAGTTGCATCTTCAGAATAACTTAGCAAAAAAGCTTTTTATTCTGAATTAATTCCAAATCGCTTCTCAACGAATTTTAAAAGCATTTCGATCAAAATTTTAATTCTGCCTCAAACGTGTAGTTTGCAGTTTTAAATCTTAAGCTTTGAAATGAATTATTATATATTTTTTTTATCTAAATATTATTCATAATAGAAGAAAAATCTCCAGATTGATACCAAAAATTTAATATTTCTCTTTTACTTATAGAGTTGTTTAATTTATTATTATATCTTGAAATTTTATTTCTGAATTTCTTAATTATTTTTACAAAACTAAAGTTGTCAAACAAACAAACAAAAAATATTTTCGATTAAAACTTCATCAAACTTCTCTTAAGTTTTACCCTTCCAAGAATAACATTAATTCCTCTTTAGAATTGTATGATTTAAAATAATATTTCAATTAAAACCAAACCTATACCTAAACCTATTTGATAAAAGTCTACTAGCATTATATTAATAACAGTTTTCAAATACCAGTTTTATTTTATTAAAAAAAATTATACTTTTTAATAAAATGTTATTTTTCACAGACTTTAAAGAAAATGGTATCTTATAATGCTATCTTTGATTTTAATCAAAGCTGTAGTCGTAGCGCGGTAGTAATTCGAAGTACATAAATTTACATTAAACTTTCGATCATGAACCATATATTCTGTTAATAATGTGGTTCAGAAGTTGTCGATTGGAGTACCATCCCCCAAGTATCATTCGCTTCATATAAACGCAATTCAGCGTTATAATTTCCTTCCCCATATGGCAATTGTTAATGCTCAAAATAGAGCTTTAATCTAAACAAAATATAAAGATTGCTTCAATTCTTTCTGACTGCTATAAAATAAGGTTTCATATTACGTTGAGTGCATTTGTATTGTGAGAATAGCACACTGTATTTCGAAATGAAAAGATATGAAAATTTTATAGCGATAGCGAAGAATTGTAGATTATCTACCAAATTAGTTACCAACTGTTGTCAAAATAAAAGCCGATTAAATAATCAAGAAAGTGTGATGATCAAATTTTCACCGAAAAAAGTCAACACCAAAACATTTTTTTCTACAATTCGTGAAACTCGTTTTATTTAAATTTGTATTGTTGAACAGCAATCAGCATATCAAATATTTCACAAAGATAAAATATACATAATTTACAGAAAAAATTTTTTCACAGCACGAACTATGAACGTTTCCATTTTCTCGTCTCAATTTTAAACAATATTCAATACCTCAAGCTAAAAACAAAGGCTTTTGTTTGAATTTGGGAAAATAAATGAATACCAAAACCAATATTTCCGTCTATTTTCTCTTTCAAATAACTATTTCAGTTATTGTTCCATTCTTTTAACACGTAAACGTGGTGAATAAGGAAACACATAAATTAAATATGAATTTTCTCCTCGTTATTCGTAGTAATATTTTTCTATACTAAACATAATTTTTTTAAAAAATAAGGATAAACAGAATATAAAAGTCCTATCACTTTTTCACAGAAATTGTAGGAAACATTTCAGTTATTATTCCATTTCTTTATATATATATATATATATATATATATATATATATATATATATATATATATATATATATATATATATATATATATATATATATATATATATATATATATATATATATATATATATAATCCTTTCTATTCTACCTCGAAATTAAAAGATAATTAAGAATCATTTAGAACATAAAGAGTTCTATCATTTTGTTTCGCAAAAATTGAGGAAACCTACACAATATGCTCAGACGGTATAACAAATCATCTTTGTACAAAATGTTTCCAACAATAGTTTTTAAATAACATTTCCTGAGTAGACATTTTTTTTTAAGTTCAACAGTATAAAAGGCCTTTGTATGAAAAGCTTCTCAATTATAGCACATTATGCCAATTTCTAAGTTTACGAATAGGAAGCACGCTACAAGTATTTAATAACAATCAGCCAATTGTTTTAGAAATGAGAAATTCGAAAAATCGTTTTCAACAATCAAGAACAACACACAAAAGATTCATTGTCGTGGTTTCCACAACTTCATTCTTATTCTAACTGTATTATTCTAACCGTAATGTAAGAAAAGAAATGTTTTCCTCCGATTCTTTCCGAATTCTAGCAGAAACAATTCAGGTTCGGACTTATTATCGTTCTGTTGTATAATTTGAAAATTTGTATCATAGCTTTTTTTAAAAAGGAAATTTCCTTTTATTATAACCAGTTTCTTTTTATTTTTAACGAACAAGAGCTAGTTATTGATTGTTTCCTGACTCAATTTCGATAAATTATTCAGAGGAAAATTAATTCCGACGGGAAATGGAATTGAGGAAATGTTCTTTAGAAAGAAAGGAAGATAATTATATTTTTAATAATAGAAATATTAAAAAAAATCGTAGATTGCAAACGCTCTCTTTGAATATTTATCTTTTCCCTTCCAAGTTATGAATAAGAGGATTATCTATGGAAGTCGAACAATTACAATGAGATGAAAAATGGCCACAAAAGCAACAAGACTAGAATTTATTCGGTTTTGTCGCCGATAAAATGAGAAATCTAGTTATTTCATAAAATAAAGGATGAAAAATGTGTAAAATGGATTAAAATGCGTAAATAACTTATAATTGCACAGATTAATTAATTATTCTATAAATTAACTTATGGCAGACCATTAGATTAGAGAGTAAGAACACAAATATTTTTCATAATAAGCAAAGTCAGTTTCATTATTTTAAATATTTCATTCTTGAACAAAACCAACTTAATTAATTGATATTACGTAATTAAGGCTCTTTGCATTGTTTAGTTAATAAGATAGTTAAAAACATTATATTTGTCCATACGTTAAATTTCCTTACCTTATTTCTTAATGTAATAATGAATTGAAGAAATATAATTATAAAATTCAAATAATGTAACAAAATTCTGACATTTAATTAATTTAAAATAATTAACTATTCGATGATATTAGTTATTTCACAAGTTAAACAATGACAGAAAGATTGCGAACTAAGAAAAAAAATTTCCCTGGCAAACAAAGTCAATTTCATGTTTTAAACATTCTTTAACTGAACCTAAGTAACTTAATTTAATTATTAAATATAACATACGACACTTAAATTAATTTATTAACACATCTTTCACTATGCTTTGTTATTATGTTATGCTAAATTTTAATAGTGCATATAAACATTATATATGTTGTATAAATATAATTAAGCTTCTAAAAATAAATTTTAATATTCTGTTGTTTTTTGTATTTTGAGTTTTATTAGCGCAATATTATTGTTTATGTTATATTAACATAATTAAACTTTCTATTTTCAGCATAATAACCATATTTCTTATATTTTATTAATACAATATATATAAATATATATTATTAATGCTTTATTATATAAATATATTCAAATTCACTGTTACGTTTCTTACGTTATATAATAAGAGTAATAATGAAATTTAGCACATCAAATAAACATAATTACATTACAGATGCTAATTACATTTATTCGTTGAAATTAATAAATAGCAAATATTTTCAAATACAATAAAAATTAATCAGTCTAATCTTGAACAATTAAATTAAATTTTATTAACAAAATTCAAACTTTTGACGCATTTACCAAAAAAAAGCTGTTTATAATAAAAACTAGGTTATATATAATAGGATAAATTCAATTCCAATGCACAAGGTTTAAAATATGACAGAATATAAGAAAATCCATTGAATGCAAAGCCTTTGAAATTTATCGATGCATTATCACTAAGCCGATCATACAGGAATCTTCAAAAACCTTCCTCCTGAAAAATAGGGACTTCGCTAGCAAGTTTCCGATAAAGTGGGTACGTTTTTGGAAGGAAAATGTAATGGTTTTTTAAGATATGTTAAGGACTTGGGAGTTGGCCAATGCGAAAGTTGCTAGCGAATGAAAATTATCCTTTTCCGGAACATGCTGCCGAATTCCTTTGATGTACGGTTCACCGCGCAACGTGATAGCTACGTATTTTCTGTTTATTCTCAACAGGTTATAATGATATGTTATTTTTTCGAGTAAAAGATAATTTAATATATGGCTTTTGGAGTAATAAGTCATTAAGTTAACTGGAAAATTATTTTGATTACAAGTATAAAGGAAACTGAAATGTTGCTATTATTATCATTATTTGTCAATTGGCGAGGAAAAAATTAATTTATAAGTCTTAGCGATGAAAAAAATGAAAAAGAAATCCCTTGTACAATTAATATCGAAATTTACACTGCTTTGATTTTTTAAATAAGATCTGGTGGGTTTTAACCTAGATTTACAAGTTCGAAACTCTATCATTTTAAAGATCCACTTTATATGTGAATTTGGAGTATGTTTAATCCAACTTCCAAGGCTAAATGTCATTGATATGGTGTAAACGTTTTGAAAATAGGATGCAATCTTAGCGAACGATTCGCTGTTCAAAATTACGAAGACAGTCGGAAAATATATCTCGAATTATAAGGACAGTTCTTAGGTTTAAAACTTTTTCTATTCTTTAACATTTTCATTTTTAGAACTTAACAACGCATACAAATTTTAATCCTCGATTGTTTATGAAGTATTTCTTAAAGCTAATTATATAATAGTGAAGTTATGCCATCCCCTTTTTCAATTGGCGAACTAACAGCATACAAAAATAATCGTGATGTTAAATTAGACCTTTTCAGATTTTTCTGAACATATCTCTAAAATTCCTAATGTAATAAAAGTACTCAGTTGAACTCTGCATTTGTTTAAAAAATATTTCAAACAGATGGTAACACATGACATTACGAAGACGAACATAACAAAGTTACGCTTTTTTTTATTTTTCATTTGGCTAGCTAATGGCATAAAAAATAACTGTGATATTAAATTAGACTTTTTCAAATCTTAAATTTCAGAACATATCCCTAAAATTCTTAGAGAAATAAAAATACTCAGCTGAGCTCTACATTTGTTTAAAAATTACCTCAAACAAACAGACGGTAACACATGATACTACGATGACGATCACAACGAAGTTACGATTTCTTCTTTTTCATTTGACAGATAACGGCATAAAAAATAATTGCGATGCTAAATTAGACTTTTTTCAAATCTTAAGCTCCAGAACATATTCCTATAATTCTCAAAGAAATAAAAATACTCAACTGAACTCTACAGTTGGTTAAAAATTGTTTCAAACAAATATATTGCAAAGAATGACACTTAAAATTGCTTTTTTGTCTCGGTAAATTCATGTTGAATCTATGCATATTCATTTAAACGACACACATATTTCTTTTAAATACTAAGTGGCATAGGAAGTGTGAGACTACTGAGAGCCTCGTATTATTCTTTTAATTTTCAAGTTTTACTTGGTTTTAAAAGTGAAATGAATATTTTGTCATCCCTTGTACCTATTAAGATAAGTGCTTGGAGCATCTAAATCCACCCACTATTTGGCACTACATCATCTTTTGCCATTCCCACATTCTCATTGGTAGTAAAATTCTAAAAAAGTGAATATCACAATAAAGTCAGATTAGTAAAGTCAATTCAGTAATATCTTGTTGTGACTTACGGCACTTTATTAGACCCCTGACACTTTTTTCAATAGCGCCAACTAGGGCCAAGAGTACGACTTAGCTATTTCATGCATCACATTCGCTTGCACAGCCCCTTTTTACAGGAGGGCACATTCACACATCTACACAGAGGAAAAACAGCCATGGCTGAACCGGGACTCGAACGAGGGACGCCCCGATCACGGGGAAGACGCGCTACCCCTATGCCTGGACGCCGGCAGTTATGCATTACCATATAAGAAATAAAATGCAAATATATCAGTGTAAGATATTCCTATTTGATACATTTAAAGAAATACAGCTTCCATTTATATTAGCTGTCAGAAAGAGGATTTGCTGCGCAATTCTAGCATAATAAGTAAAAGAGCCGACAATAGCTGAAGTTGATGATAGGATAATAGCTGTTTTTCAGTCAATAAAGTAATTCTTTAGAAAGTTCTTCACAACTGCTTATTTATGATGATTACTTCAGCGTTTTTCTCTCGCTTCAGCTAATTCGAAGCTATTTTGTAACGATTTCTTTAAAAAATGTAGAGCTCGTTAGAATACCATGTTAGGAAATGACGGACATTAAAATTTAAACTGATTCAGGCGATAACCTTGAGGGAGTTTGGCGCTTCAGAATGCGAATCAGTGCGCAAGAATATGCGAGTTTAAATTTTATCAGTCATGTTCTGAATTCCATGCCAGTGTTCCATTCTTCAGTGGTTTATTCATTAATAGTTATCAGTTGTTAAAATCTAGGTCAGAGATATTTTTTAATCGTGAGTAATTTGCTTAAAACGGTAAAAATGTAACAATGGCATGCATTAGATTTGTATTTTTCAAGGAATATATGCAATTATGCGTCGATGTTTAGGAATTTTAATTTCCAATAAGCATATTGCACAGTTTTAGAAAACTGTTACAAAAGTTGGCAACGAAACTTTGTAAATCGTTTAGTTACATTGAAACTAGACATTTAATAAGAAAAGCTTTTTTAATTTCGATGTTTTTGATTTTTAGAAAACTCCTGCAATAAATGAATTTAACCACTGTTTAGATGCAGTCTCTGAACAATTAAATAAACACACTGGTTATTTTTTTTTACTTTATCATAAAAAAAGTAAGCAAAGTATTGCAATCATTAAAAAAAAATTGATCTCGAATTTTTAAGTATTGTCCAAGTTCCAGTCATCCCTGTATTAAACAAATACATCTTTGGAAAACTGTGTCTATCTGTTGTTTCATAGAAAAAAAACTCAACGAGGTATTGGTATAAAATTTGGTATATGCATTTCTTCCTTATCAAATATACAAATTTCTTCCAAATGTTGGATGAAATCCTCCAATAAAAAGATTGTCCTTTGGTACATCAATTCCCCATTCGAAAACTATTAACTCAAAAATACAAATAGCTAATATATGAAACTAAGCATAAAGATTTATTGTTAAAATATTTGACCTATATCAAGTTTTGAGTTCAACCAAACAAAGGATTAAATATTTATGGTGTATGTATTTGAGAGTATGCGAGCGCAATACTTCGAAGACGCAGCGACTTAAACAAATAAAATTTGGTAAGTCATCTTGTGTCCAACATTTTAAATGTGTATCAAATGCTTACAGTGTCGGTAAAATAAAAACTGCCTAAAATCCATATTCATTTTTTTACTGTAAAGCGAAATACAAAAACAGTCATGTTGTGTTCGTTTAAAGAATAAAGAATTCGTATAAATAATGCTGAAGCAAGAACAATCATGCTTATTAATTCATTCATTTTTTTTACTGTAAACCAAAATACAAAACGAACCATGTTGTGTTCGTTTAAAGAATAAAGAATTCGTATAAATAATGTTGAGCGGGGAATATTCATGCTTATTAATTCAATCATTTTTTTTTTAACTTTAAACCAAAATACAAAGCGAACCATGTTGTATTCGTATAAAGAAAAAGAATTCGAATAAATAATGTTGAAGGGGGGGGGGACACTCATGCTTATTAATTCATAAATTTTGCTTAATTTCTTCAATCAGTTCTTATACCTTATGCATTTTTAATTGTTAATTTATTTCTTCATTAAAAGTGTTCTTTTCTTTTTTTTCTTTTTTTTTTCGGTTTGTTTCCTATGGAGAGTTTTCGCTACCTATCTACGTACTTCGTGAAAGTTAGATTCGGTGGCTTCAATGGTCAGTTTATGATTTTGAAGAGCTATGAAATTTTTAAATTTTTAAATATAGTCTGAAGCTATACTGAAATGTCGAAAAAAATCACGATATGTGAAGAATTCTTTTAAAAATCTAGATATAAAGCACTTTGCGGAAACGCGACAGATTTCAGCTTATCTTTTAATACAGAAACTACTACATTAGTATCAATAACAGGCTATAATGATGCAATAAGGGAAAAATTCCCAAATAGCATTTTGAGATATAACCATGCTGTTTCCCAAAAATATGATTGTGCCTATTTCCAAAATTAATTATTGCATTATTAGTAATTTGCTATGCGATCGCTTAAACTGCTTCAGTGTTGGAAGAAAATGGCGCCATTAATGTATGGCTCTTTTTATGTTGAGTTCGAAATTCATAAAAGATTCATAATCATTTAACTACTCTAAAACTGTTTCCATTGACAGTTCATATCATGTCCTGGAAAAAATTTATTTTTTAAGGTTTTGTTTTGCCTATTTTACCGCATGCAATTTAATTTGTTTTGAAGCTATGTTTATGCACGAATAATTATGACTTCCATTTATTAACTTACTCCTTTCATCAGTTTCCCATTAAAAAATAATATTTATTAGAATATTACCGAAATTTGACATCTAAGCTAAACAGAATTGCTCTGTTGTGTTCGTGCGTCAACAAAAATAAAATGCAGACAAACTTACTATAAAACTAAATCTTATTACATTACAAATAATATTATCAAATTTACATCAACTTATTTTCATTTAAAATTCTAGCATCGTTTTTAATACAACAAATTAAAAGTTCCAAAAATATCATTGTTGCCAATCTGAATTTTAGAACTATTTACAAAATAAAATTTATAATTATTAAAATAATCGTTAGCTACTTTTAAATAAAATATTTACGATTTATGTCGCAACAGCTCTTTTTTATCTAAGAAATCTCTCTTTTTTAATATTATGACTACGATGTGGAAATCTAATGCATATTTCTTGTTTTTATTGATTTTGATTAAATAAATTAAATATGTATATCAGCAAACAGAAAAAGTAACTGAAGAATTTATTATAATCTACACCAAACGATTTAAAGAGCTAATTCTCTTATTACAACAAGAATTGAACGGAATATTCGGAAGAATCCAGAAGCGGAATTGAATATTTTGTGATATTATGCAGTGCACGTTATAAGATGAGAAATTTATTTTCAAATTCCAGCATATTTTTTAATATGTGTCTGGTATATTTAAGATTAATATTACATATTTTATAAACTTTGTGAGTATATATTTGTTTTTATTTATCTATTATGACCCCAGAAAGTTCTGTATGCCACATTTTACACAATACTATTAAAGCATTAGTTTTAATAAATATTTTAATAATTGAATAAACGTAATAAAGCATACAGAAGCCATACCAATTATACTTGATAATGTATTAATATTATAATTAATAATAATAATTAATAAATTATAGAATTCGTATTCTTTAGAAACATATTAATTAGGTAACTTTAAAAAAAATCGATCTGCGTGCGGTTCCACCTAGTTCTAGAGAGTCCCTAGGTAATAAATAGACTAGTCTGCCACTGCAGATGGTAGAAATGGCGGATATTTAAATTTTATACCTGTTATAAAAAATTCTTTTGAAACAGTAATTTCCTTTTTCTTACAAAGAATATATTCCTAGATGAAATTATTTTGTTTTAATAAATATTTAAAGAATTCCATAAATATCAGTATGCTGTCAATTTCTTACCAAATAATTTTCTATTTAATCTAAATAATATCTTCTTCTGATAATAATTTTACACTATTAACACTTATTTCTTCAATTTATTTAATAGAGAATTATATTAAAATAAATTAAGTCCATAATGCTGATCTATAAATGTGATTATAAAGTCTCATAATGCTGCTCTATAAATGTGATTATAAAGTCTCATAATGCTGATAAGTCTCAGTCTCATTTAAAGTCTCATTTAAACAAAAGTGGAAGTATTTTTACCGACTTCATATATACAGAAAATAAATTAATGATTTATTTATAAATTACTGTTAGTAAGAAAGTACAAAATATAATTTTCCACTGAAATTAAGAGATTAAAATAAATAATACATTTTTCATAAAAAGGACTATTTTTAAAAGCCAAATGCAATTTTTTTAAATTCTTACTCCAAGAATAATAATATTTTTTATTTAATCGTTTGGCATTCATTTATTCTTTCTTTTTATGTGGATTTCAAATTTTCATATGAATAAGATTTTTTTTTTGTTCGGAATTATTTAGTTTTAGTCATTTTTGTGAAAAAAATTTATCTAGGTTGAAGATATATAAAAAAAGAAGAAAAAACATGTAAGAAATTTGCAGTAATAAAGATTTAAATTTTACTTTTAATTCTTGTACCACTTTCGAGTATTTATTTTAACTTAAATGATCCGGAACTAAAAGCAAGCAATTTAACAAAATCGTCTGAGTAATAATTCCGTCAATAACTTTTCCAAAACGCTTTCAAGAAATTCAACAAAAAAAAACACACAATAATTTACAAAAATAAAAGTTATTCATTCTTAAGGAGATTTGAACAACAACCCTTGCGCAGTAAATAATTAACAAAGACAAACCTTCAAGAGGTATTAACACATAGCGAGATTCTTTAAAGTGATGAAATCAATTGTTTAAGGTCCTGGATTACTTCCCTCTTAAATGAAAAGAAAAAGCCATACCATTATTTTAAAAATTTATAGCAATTAATTATATATTCACTCTACTGCATCGTTATTAATGCATTAATTCTGATGCATTAATAAATCTGACTTATTAGTTGATATAACGAGAATAGCAGCAATGACTTTGGAATAGGTAGAATTTTAATCGTTCCATTCTTTTTGAAAACAAAATTAACCACCATTTTTTTTAATTTAATGTGCGATAATGTGTTTTTTTAAATACGAGGTATATAGCCTTCATAGATGATTTCTTCTTTTTGTCCTTTAAATAAATATTTTTCACATTGTTGACACTCCGCATATTTTATAATTCCAGAAAATTCATTTCTTAAATGGATTTTATCTTGAGATAAATCAATCGACCAAACATTCGCAATAACTGCCGAATTTCGATCGAATTCTTTTGGTGCAGAATGTGAAGTAACGACAAAGTATTCTTTATTTTCTTTTTATTTCTTGAATATCTTGAAGCTGAGCAAACACTTTTAAATATCCTAAGTAATATACTGAATTATACTAGAATAAGTTGATATTAAAAATATACGAAATTCAGTATATCGCCTTTCTAACACAGGAAGCATTTAAGACGCACATGTCAAGAAAATCTCTTGGAAATAAATCGTAAGAGATTTTAAAGCATTGCGTTAAACATAAAGATTTATATTAGTAAGATACTCCGCTCTAAATTCAACCAGTAGATGCCATTAAGAAATAACATAACTTATTTAAATCATAGACTTAAAGTTTAAGATTTACTGCATCAAATATCACTAACAGTCTAAAATCTATGTTCTTATATTTTGTTAGCAGAGAGCCGAACCAGTAGCCCATGACGAAAAAGTATTTGACAAACGGAAACCGTTACGTTGTGTATGACAGTCAAGATATATAGATTGTATTGTTGGGATTGGGATATGACTATGTCCATTGTTGACATGGACACAATTTCTTTTACTTTGAAAAGATGAGTCATTGGGTAGTATATTACTTTCTCAAGGATAAATAGCTTTAGATACAAAACGAAGATATTAAATATTTTAATATTTGATGGAAATCATTTATTTTTTACAAAAATTGATTGATGTTTGAAATTAATATTTTAATGAAATCTAATCATATATAATATCAATTAAAATCATCTCTTAAATAAATTATTATCAAACATATTTGACAATAATTCATTTAATTTAACATAATATCATAGTGCTCAAAAATTTATGATTTTCGAGTTGGCAGCTGAAATTTTGCTGAATATTTTTCTCTTTTGTTCTTTTACGAAGCAAGAATATGAAAAACATCATTAAGATGTTATTCATATAGTAGTATCAATCTAATATGAAACATATAATATATCATAATCTCATGCTACATTTCATAGTTAGCACTTTCTGAAACATATCACATGAGTAAACAGGATTTAAGCTTTAAAAAAAAATTTCAGAAGTAAATTTTTGATAATAAATAATTTGAATATTTCTACAACGTTCTTAAATAATTCAAACATGATTGGAACGAATATTTGTACTACTTTCTATTTATATTTTATTAAATAAAAGATTCCGTCTCATATTTAAATCTAAAAATAAAGTCTCATTTTTTTCAATATTCTTAAATATTCCAAGCATTGTTATAATTAATATTTCTTCTATCAATTTTTTCCATTTTATTAAAAAATATATTCCATTTCGTATAGAAATCTTTGAAAACAAACAGTACGAATTATTCTTAAGTGTTCTTAAATGTTTCAACCATGAATAGAATGAACATTGGAATTTTTTCCACCTATTTTTATTTCATTAAAAAAAATATTCTGTTTCATTCAAATTATCGAAAACGAGATTAATTAATAAATATTGGTTTTCTTTCCGCCCAATAATTATTTTTTTAAAAAAATTCTGCCAAATATAAAAAAGGTAACCATAAATATGTGTGCACCATTTCTAAATACAGAAATGAAACTTACCCTTTATAGTCGATTGTATATTTTCTTCTTTTTATTAATTAACAGTGCGAATAATCCTTATATTTAACAATTCTTCATTCCAGAAGAACTGCCTTTCCACAGTGTGGTAGTTTCTCAACAACCAAGGAATAAAAAGAAAAAAACAAAACTAAAAAGCTATAATCCAGAACACACGCGGGGGAATCTGCTTTTTCTTTATCTATATCAGATCAATACCACCTCAAAAAAACTAAACCACTAAAAAGAACAGCAGTACATTTGACTCACAACATCACAACACGCATTCTCTCAGACGAAAGCTGCGTTGCTTTGAGTTCTCTGTACGCTTTCTTTGGCTTCCAAACCTCGTTTGATCCCGCTGTGCAGGGTTGCCAATCCCCTCATCGCAAGGGGATATCGGCTTTTCTGCTTACGCCAAGGTTGGCGGAGAAAAGATTGCGCCAAACTCTGTGTCCAATTCATCTGTCATTTCATTCTTGAAGGAAGGATGATATGTTCGGGTTTGTTTGCGTAATTGTCAACTTGAATGGCCAGCTCTCACAACTTTGTTTCCCCTTTTGCCGGCATATGTGCCCTCGTTTTCTCCCAGTAATTAAATTTCGATAATTACTTTCGCTGCTTGTATCGGATTGTTGCGATTACTGATTGCTTTTATTTTTATTATTTTATTCAAGATGGTTCGTAGAATCTGTTAACGGAAATATGTCATTCTACGACGATTACAGGGAAATGTGTCGTTTATTAATACAAATAGCAGTCTTTCAGAACTGCTTGATTTAATTATATATCTCAATACCTAATGGCATTTCTGCTGTTTTGTATGCAAAACGAATAACATCCGGAGCTAATTTTATATGAATGGAGTTGAAGAATTTAGATGATTTAGAATTAAAAGTACTTTGATTTATATGATGAAATACTTATACTTAGGAACTATATCTAAATGAATAAGCTTATAGCAATGTATTGCTGCCTTAAATAATGACTTAAACTGGACAACATTGATTAATTTGAAATTACAATGATTGATTTAGAATTTTTTTTAAAGGGAAACACGAAAACGATTTGCATTTTCTTACATATTCCTGAAATATTTGCCTTCTTTTTTTTATTAATGAAGTAGTGTCAAAATTATATTTTGCTTGGGGTGTAATAAAAATCTAATTAATAAAAACGCAAAGAAGTTTTATTAATGAAAATTGATATCTTTTTTTAAATTAAAATAAATATTATAAACTTTTTAACCTAGAAATAACATTCTTTACAGAACTAATATAAAGAAAACCATCGGAAATGGTCTCGTCGAAATTTCCTCATATATTTTCTAATAAATATACCTTTTTATTAATCGTATGTCATTTACGAACAATGGATAACTCAAAAACGTTTTCAGCTAGACGGTTGAAATTTGGTAAACGGTCTTTACACCGAATTTGCAGATTTCTGTCAAATTTTGAGTAAAATCTGTTCAGAAAAAAATCTGTCTGTCAGACTGTCCGAATATGAGTTAGCACGATTAGTACAAAACGAAGAGAGCTACATGAATAAAATTGTATATACAGATTTAACAGCGATAGTGTAGACATATGCCAAATTTTGAGCTAAATCCAACAATGGGATGACTGACTGTCGGTCAATCTGTACTTTCAGAAAATGTAAAAGCGATAATTCAAAAACGTAATGACTTAAATATCTGAAATTTGATGTGAGATTTTGATACTGCAAGTGCAGTTTTGTGTCAAATCTTTGTTCCTATAGATTGAGAAAGAGCACAGATCTGATTTTCGGATACTATTAACAGCATGTCAAAAATTAACCGCCAAAAAAACTCGCCAAAGATGACACGATAAAATCAGTAAAAATGCTAAATTCAAGATAAAAATTAATATTTCGTAACTATTGTACGCCAATGCCATGCAAGGCATTCTCTGGCACGACAAGTTGATTACTGAGCATGCGTGAAAGTTTTGGGGAGATGAGCCCCTCAGGTTTCAACGATTAATCTCTGGAATGCGGTTAATATAAAAGTACCAGAAAACCAGTTGAGTATTTTGGACGCCTTTCTTCAAACATATTTAAGCTATAATCTGTCATATAATTATAATTATATACATAAAATAACACACCAAATTTGGTGTAACTCAATAATAAGAAATAACATTAGGTGAAATCCTAAGGTATTGGTATCTTGTTTGGCCATGTAACAAGGGGCAAATCAGTGTTTCTTGCACGGTCAACTCAACGTTGTGGAATCTCCCTGATTAAGTAAACTACGAACATCCATACCCCAATGGGATGTGTCTCATCTTGAAAAATAAAATTTGTACTATCCTCCTGTAATTGTGAAAAAAATAATAAAGGGTGTCCCAAAATAAAAGAAAGATTTGAATTTGCCACCATTCGTGCAGTAAAGTGTTGGCAATCCTATTAAAAAAACCATTTAACAGTTGATAATTTAGGGTTAGTAAAAATGGACGATAGAGCCACGTGTTAAACCAAGATATGAATTAAATAAAAAAACATAGCTTTTTCCATGAAATTGTGATATTTTTATTGTATTGTAAAGCACACAGGATAGGGTTATGTACGGAATAAGACATAGATTAAATGGCCTCCATGCCTTTATGGCACGTACGCACTCTTTTGTCGAAATTTTCCATGTCAATTTTCCGTAAATGTAGCTGAATTTCGTTGATGCTGCTTTTAATTTCTCCTTCAATGCACGAATGCTTGTGGGCTTGTTTTTCATAGACCTTTGACTTCAAGTAACTCCAAAAAAAGAAATCCAATGGTGTTAAATCACACGACCTAGGGGGCCAATTCTTAAATTTCCGAACTATGGCAGCCAGACTTTCGTTATTTTTGAAATATTGTTCAACAATGAAAAACATGTTGTTCTATCGTGTAATGCTCCATTTTTACCAATTTTAAACTATTAGCTGTCAAATGGTTATTTTAATAGAATCGTCAACACTTTACTGTACGAATGGTGGCAAATTCAAATCTTGGTTAATTTTTGTACACCCTTTACCTCCAACGTTTTCAGATAACATTCAACTGTTGAACGGTATTAAATACCAAATTTGGAACGTTTTTCTTAATTTCCATGTATTACTATTTTTATTACTTGTAATAGTTTCAAAAATCTAAATTTTTAAAGTCCGATCATTTATTTATGCTATGCTTGTATTACGAAGAATAAAACGCGCCATGCTGCATCACTTCGGGCAGGAAATAGGGGAGGACCACACTTATGGACACCCCCAACCTTCGCTAAGAATACAGTATTCCTCGCTACCTTTCTTCAATCTCGTTACACATTCAGGGGATGCGGAAGTGTATCGAAGGAGGACAGGAAAAAAGAAGAAACGATTGTCTAAATATATTAGAAGGTGGAAAAGAGAACACTCTCCCTGGTTGTTTTTTAGTATACTCTGCTCTCTAATCTTTTTAAATCTTCCCTTGGAGTTTTTATTATTTTTAAGTTTTTTCTTTATTTATTAAAGTTTTTATTTATAACATTAATAACATGTTGGTTTAAGAGTTTACATGACTTGGATTAGTTTAATAACATCTGCAGTAATCCTTTGATTTTATCTTTTATTCTTTTTTAATAATACCAGGTGTTTCCTGGGATTAAAATTCTATTCATTTAACATTTTTAAAGTATAAACTACTTGTATATAAAATATTAAAATATACAAAATCCTATGATTATCTTTTTTTTAATTAAAATTAGAATATCAATTTAACCAAACGATTCTTAAAAGCCATTGATTGCTAAGTTTCTTCATAATTCATTAATATTTATTTGCTTTATTAACACTTTAATTTTGATATACTTGGTGATTCTTAGGATTAAAATTCTTTCATATATTATATTTTTAACGTAGAAGTCACTTTTGTAAAAATATTATAATATACAAAATCCTATTATCATCTAAATTCTTTATCGTTTGCATTTCAGTGAAAATTAGAATGACCATTGAACCAAACGATTTTTAAAAGGTATTTTACGCTAGTTAATTTCCTCCATAATTCATTAATATTAATTTGTTGTATCAGTACTGAAAATTTAGATAAGAAATTTTGGTATATAAAAAAAGATTGGCTTCGTTTAACTCAGTTTTAAGCAAGATTAAATCGCTACTTTGAGATCAATAAAAGGATTGCCAAAAAACGTATTAAGGTAAAACATACTTTTAAAAAACAGAGGTAGATTATTAACTAAGAGTATTACAAAAATGTTAATTTTTAAATAATTGAATATCTAATAATTTTTTTACTTTGAAAAGTTGTCAGTATTCTTTTTAATGTCTTATATAACAAGCGTGTAAAACTTGATTAAATTTTGGTCCAATTATTTAAGAGGAAATGTGGAACATTCATAAATTTATGGCCACAATGGCTTTTATTTATGTTGTGATTATTTCATAGTCGAAATAAATGAAAAATCACAAGAATAATATTACCTTAATTTATGATTAAAACTAATGATTGGTAATTATAATAATTATTTTTTCATGCTTGCTTTCAATCAATAAATAAAATAAATTTTAGATACAAATTTTTCGAAAAAGAGGTTCTGAGAGGATTTAGATATTTTACTAGACAATTTAAGGCGAAATAAAACAAATATATATATATATATATATATATATATATATATAAAGGACGGAAAGGTGATTAATAGAACTATGATCTTCGAATACTTCATCATAATCCGGGATAAGTTTGGTTGTAAGGCGGGAATGGTCGCAATAAAATTCCAAACAACTACTAAGTTTTAATCTTCTTATTTCATTAATAATTAATTTTCTCAAATTTCATTTTTCATGTTATCTTGAGAAAACTGGATTCTATTATTATTATTATTATTACTTAGACTCTTATTTTTTTTGTGCTTTTCACCATTATCAAATTCACTTAATCGGTTCACTGCATCAGTTTATGAAATGAACATCCCTCAGCAAAAATGTCCACCCTTTGGTTAAGCTACCTCAGCAAAATTTTTTAAAAATCTGCCTCTATAGGGTGTCCCAAAAGTTTCCGAATTTCAAAAGTGGAACGCACATAGTGAAATGAGTCATTGTTCTTGGCATAGAACATGGGGATCTCAAACTTTCAAAATAATTAATTTAACTGTTCAAAAGATTTGCTACTAGAATTTATATATGTTTTGTTTGATGCCATTTGTTATGTCGAAAGAAAGAAAACAATGGCCTACATTAAACTACAAAATTGTATTTGTTGAGCTATCGGAAGCTCACGCCAATACAAATAAACACAGAAAAAAAAATAATAAAAATATTTAACCTTCATCCAGAAGTTCAGGCGACATTAAGAAATGAGATAAAAATGGACTCCATCATTTTGCAGCACATACGTTCGCCATCCAGAAAAGGGGACCCCACGTTCGAATGGAGGTAACTCAACCCCACACCATTATCACATCCACAAAGGAAAAGAGAACTTGCTTATTTATATGGCGACGTCTCATCCCCAAATCTGAAGTGAGCTCCAGGGGGGATCGGGGGTTGTTCATACAAAGTTTGACAGAGAATAGGCACTGTTATCCCAGATAATATGAATAATGTCACCTCGGAATTCTATCTATTATTCTTGCAATTTATTATATCATTGCTTTTATTTAGAAGTTGTATACCGTTAACCCACATTTCATCAAATTTTGAATTGAATCAAAATGTTAATGATTTAAATTAGGTTATTTTTTTTTATTATTTTAATAATTTTGTGAAATGCATACTAGAATATTTTTATACTTACTACTACTCATGTTTGTGTGATATTCACGATTAAATATATCATTATTTAAGCATGAGTTTGAAGCATTATATAAGCCTGAAGTTGATAAGTTGATAATAATGTTGAGTTGAGTTTGTTGAGTTGCGTTTTATGGCGCAAGAGCCATATTTGACTAAACTGCGCCAAACACTAGATATATGTTTATAATAATGTAACAACTTCCTACTGAAAAAAGATAGGAATCTGACCGATTGTATTCGATAAAATATTAATATTATTCTAATATTTTTATATTTTCCTAATTTGTAGTATATTTTATAAATTAATTTCGGAACTAAGTTCATAATATTTTTAATCGATTTCTTTGAGATTTCCTGTCCTAGGAAGCAGCCTATTCTAATCAGTTACTCAGTTGGAAATCCGCCACAGCTAACAAATGGTCCTTTGACATATTTAGTTTGAAATGTAATACATATCCAAAATCCGAACGATAAGTCTATGTACCAAATTACAGCCATGTAGATCTTTGAATTATCATATTCACGTGCATAGAGATAGATAGATTTCTTTTCAACAGATTTTTGTCCAAATTTTGATAGAAATCTAAAAATTTGATGTTAAAATCAGGTTTTGAATTTCAACACCCTGCATCAAAGCTTTTCTGCGTCTTCGTGTTCACAGACAGATACCAAATATAATTCCAAAAATTTATCTTTCGTATGATAGGAGCCCTGAAACTTAGAGCTCGTTAGAAAGTTAAGTTCGATAGAGTTAATTTCGAGATTAAATTTTTTGACACACCCAATACTTTCTCTTTGTATATTTCGAATTTGAAAAAATTAAAAATCGAATTATTCCAAGTATTTTTATCCTTATTGTTTTTACAGTCGTTTCTTCCATGAATATGAAAAAATAACTTCATTCTAAATTAAGGTTTCCCAATTCGAATATTCTGCAAAATATGTAAGAAATCAAAAATGGAAATATGACACTTCAAGTGAAATTCGTTTTAAAGGTTATTTTTCTTCCCTAACAACAGTATCGAATGCTGCATTTGATTTTTAAAACCCCTACATTCGAAATAAAACTCTTATATAGTTTTTCATCTTCTTAATTTTGGGAAATCGCAATTTTGTAATCGAATCACAAAACATGGCTTAAATTAAAATTAAATGCAAATAAAATACAAAAAGGCATTCTACACTACATTGTCTTTCAAAAAACTATTCCGTTTAAAATACATTTTCCAATCATGAAAAGAAAGTTATGGCATTAGAAAGAGCATTTTAATTTTATTCAAAGATATTTGAAGCGGCTTCAGTCATCGGAAGAAATTAAATTTTCTTCCTATTATTTTTATTGCTCGTTGGAAATTGAGTTTCTGGTTTCATACGTCATGTGACTGATTTTCCGAGACTTCCCCGCTTGGGAAAGAAATGCAATTTTAACGGTCTGTTAAAGAAAGGAGATGTTCTATTAAAATTTGATATAATGAAAAATTGTGTTCTTCAACTAAAGTTCCGAAGAAAAAATGACGTTCTGTGAAGCAGTGCATGATTTGGATGAGTAAAACCTTCAACAATTTTTAACTTTGTAATTGCTTTGAAAAATAAATATTCCTAAAGATTGCAATATTTAATTCCTTTATTTGTGATAAGCAACAACAATTTCTAACTATTTAATTACTTTGAAAAATAAATATTCCCAAAGATTGTAATATTTAATTTCTTTATTTATGATAAGCAACAACAATTTCTAACTATTTAATTACGTTGAAAAATAAATATTCCTAAAGATTGCAATATTTAATTCCTTTATTTATGATAAGCAATAACAATTTCTAACTATTTAATTACTTTGAAAAATAAATATTCCTAAAGATTGCAATATTTAATTCTTTTATTTATGATAAGCAACAACAATTTCTAACTATTTAATTACTTTGAAAAATAAATATTCCTAAAGATTGCAATATTTAATTCTTTTATTTATGATAAGCAACAACAATTTCTAACTATTTAATTACTTTGAAAAATAAATATTCCTAAAGATTGCAATATTTAATTCCTTTATTTATGATAAGCAATAACAATTTCTAACTATTTAATTACTTTGAAAAATAAATATTCCTAAAGATTGCAATATTTAATTCTTTTATTTATGATAAGCAACAACAATTTCTAACTATTTAATTACTTTTAAAAATAAATATTCCCAAAGATTGTAATTCCATATTCCTTTATTAATGATAAACAACAATAATTACAATATTTGATGATTACAACAACAATTTCTAACTTTTTAATTGTCCCGAGAAATAAATATTTCCAAAGATAATAATGCAAAATTTCTTTATTGAAAACAACAATAATTGGAATATATGAGGATTACAACAACAATATCTAATTTTTTAATTACTTTGAAAACTAAATATTCCTAAAAACTGTAAAGCCAAATTTCTGTATTTATAAAAAAAGAGTGTTCAGTTCTTTAAAGGTTTCGTTTGCAAATTGTTACATTGTGGAGTAATGTAATTTCACTTTTTAATTCCTTATATAAACTCAAGGGATAATTAGCGAAAAAAAATTTCCCCTTAGCTTTCAACAATGAAATCAAATAACGCGATCAAATATTTGATGAATCAATGCAAGTGGTGTGAATTTCATGCCAGCAAAGATATTTGTTGGTGAAAGTTGTGCTAAAATTCTTTTTAAAAAATGACAAAATATCCCCCGAAAATTGCAAGATACCTAAAACAAAATTATTAAAATTTTTTGAGGGGATTTTTAAAATCTAAAATGGGTGCCAAGAATATTTTCGTGAATTTATAATTTCGGAAATTATGGAAAAGCATCAAAATCTCGCTTCATCTTTACTTAATTGAAAATTTTAAAAAAGTTGTTCCGTGGCGCACATTCTCATTCTCCAAAGTATATTTGTGCAAATTTGGTAGCTCTAATGTCAAAGGATTTGTCTAAATGTCAACACATCTCAACACATACTTTAATCTCCATTATTATTAATGCAGATTAAAGTAATTTACAATGAGTATTTCCGACTGTTTACAAATATGAAATTTTTTATGAATTATATTTTTACTATTAATTTCATTCATATTGAAAAGCAGCATAATTATACACTTTTTCAAAAATATATTTATAAAAAAATACACAATTTGCATTAATAACTTTCACGGTTCCATAATTGATAACTTTCAAATAAAAAGTAATGAAAAATTAATTATATATTTATAAATTATAACGCGAGGATATGCTTTACAAGTCATTTGTGCTTTCATTTTATTAGCTGGCTGATTTTGATAGTTACAAACCTATTAGTGTAATAACAATACTTAATTATTTATATTAGTAACAATATGGATAAAAAGCATTTTTGCTACGGGGATGTTTAATGTTACTGGACACTGCAAATTCTGGAAAATATTTGGAGAGGATTTGAACTCTGCCTTGATATTTTAGAGTAAGTAAACCTTCTCATAGCTCTTTTACATGCAGGCATACCGAATCAATATTTTTTTTAAAAAATTGCCCAAATGGAAGCAAACATGGTGCTTTTTATCGTATTTAGAAATGAAATTTACCTAAAAATCACCAATTTTTTTAAAAAAACATCTTAAACAATTTGATAGGATTTTGTTCTGTTCAGAATAAATTAATATGTGACATGTTGAACACAATTTATATAAAAGGTCTCGGCTTGTGAACCGTAGGGTTTCTGGTTCGAGACCCGATTCCACCAAAGAACCGTCGTGTAAGGGGGTCTGTTGCACGTTAAATCCGTCATGCCAAACGTTCTCCCGCTGGTGTGGCGTGGAGAGGGGGGTGCCAGCTCAGGCTCCTCGTCAGCTGACCGCGGTTCAAAATTACGAGGTCCGTCCCAAAATAGTCCAAGTGTTGCTTTACAATTGGACGTTAATATAACTAAACTAAACTAACTAATAATATTAATTGTAATAAATTTTCTGCAGTGGAGACACTTCTAATAATAAAGGAGAGTGTGTGCGCGTGTGCATGGGCATGCATGAGCGCACGTGTGTTGAGACTCTACAGGACCTACAGTTACCAATTTGGTATCTAAGTTCCTGAGAGGGACAAAATGCGCACCTCGGGGCAATCATTATTTTTTAAAATTTTCATTAATTAAATTAAAAATTAATTTAATAGCATAATTTAGTTTTCCCATGTAACCTACTACAAATAATATACAAATAACTGTAAAAAAAATGTCATTTTAATAGTACCAGTTTAAATGGGATTCTTTTTTTTATAATTCTTAATAATAGTCTTTTGCATAATTTTCAATAATATTTTTTATCGTTTTTGAGAAAATTCAAGACGTTTTTCATTATTTCATAAAATATTTCATGGTTTAAGTTTTTTCTACTGCTAAAAGCACAAAAAAAATGATTCTATTGAATATTTGTGCAGTTTGCACTAGGAATTCATACGCGAAATTAAATTACCACAAAAAACAATGCGATTGACTCTTAAATTTTAATGGCATTATGAATTTATAAGGCTCAACCCCATTAGAAAATTTCACGTACTCAATAAATAAAACGGGTATATATAAAGATATAGTTATTATATATCGCTAATATTTGTCATAATTTGGAGCTTAAAATAAATAAAATTGTCATAATTTTGTGTTAAAATAAAAAAATTTGTCATAATTTGGTGCTTAAAAAAGAATTTTTTGTGAGATTCAAGAACTGACACTATGCATAGCCACAAATCAGCCATGCCTCGTCTTGCTGTAGCATCTAGGGGTACTTTGAATGAAAATTAGACCCTGAGATGAATACAAAGTGAGCCTCATTTGGGGCAACGCACATGTCCATCATCCCGAAGGGATAAGGTATTCAAATTATGCATAAGAAATTCAACTGTAATCAAACATATTTAATATATTCATCTGGTCTTAACAGGTAACAAATATAAAATGAATATAAACAATGAAACCTTTTTTTAAACTTTTCATAGAAAACAAAATTGCGGTTACACTTTCTCATGGCTAAATTGTTCATAAATTACAATAAGTAACAGAAAAACAAATTTAGGTCAAAAACTTAAAAATCAGAGTATCTGGGCATTGTTAACAAACAAAAGGAGGTCTGGCCTTGTGGCTGTAATAAAAAGCTGTTCCATGGGCTCTTGCACTTTTCCCGGGTTCATTTAGTCTCAAAAATTGATGTCGGTAGAGAAGGGAAAATACCTTCTAAGAATTCGGACAATCATTAGAATGTTCGTTAAAATGGCCGAATGTGTTTTTCGGCTGAGTTTTTTGCTGATTTATACTATTATTATTTGCATTAAAATTTGGATGAATTTTAATAACAGCAAAATATTTTGAATGGTTTTCTTTATTACCATTTCACTGTAACCGCGAATCAGTTTTTATTATAAACTAAAAACAAATTAAATCTGGGAATATGTAATCTTCTAGAATTCAATATTATTTTTAAATGAATTCATATAAGAGAATATTTTCATTTGAATCCAAACTTTCATTTTTTATTTATTTGTTTTTGGATCTTTAGATATTTAAATATTTAACTATTTCCTGTCTGAGTGTCATTTCCTTTGATAAAAAAAAAAAAAAAAAACTAAAAATAACAACCCTTTACTAAAAATAACAGCTCTTTTCTCCGTCAAAAGGTTAAATTACGGTTATTTTTAGTGCAAAGAACTTTTTTTCTCTAAAGAAACGATGCTAATAAACTTAAAAGAAAAGAGAGGGTTCTCTTAACTATTAAAGAACTAACTATTTTTCATTTGAATTCACTTGAAAGGAAGTGAGTTTGTTAAAAGTTAGTTAAGGAAAAGCAATTTTTTTAAGTTAAAAGCTTTTCTAATAACTCTTTCTGCTTATTTAAGTTCTCAAATGACATTTTTTTTTCTTGTCAGTTGAATATAAAGGTAAAAAAAAAAAAAAAAAAAATTGAAAGTCTGAAATACGACTCAGAATTTCTATTATTACAATGAATAAAAATTTAATTTTTTAACTATATATAAAAGTCAGAGAATTTTAAGTACTTATAGTTATTGTAGAAAACTTTTAATGGCAGTTTCCCCTCCGTCCCCGAATTTCTCTAAAAAGAATATAAATCTTTAAAAAAAAATTGGAAAAAAATATTGTTTATATATCTGAATAGTTTAAACTAATACAGTTGCACTCTAAAGAAACTAATAGTAAAAGAGTTATTCTTTTGTTCCTCAGAATTACTTATTATCATCGTTGAGTATAGTGTTGTTGACTGTAGCGTAAAGAGAAATTTTAATTTGAATTCGCTCATAATTTAAATTCTTTTCGGTACCTTGACTTTCGTGATAATATAATGATGAAATATTGTCTATAACTCGAAATTGAAAGCAAAAATTAGAGAAAAAAAATTATTATTATTTGTTTTAATAGTTTTTCATCAGGAAATAGTTTTTTTCCCCCTTCTCAAGACGTTAAGTGGAACAGTTGTTTAAGAAAATTAGCACACACTGTATTTATTTTTTAAAGTTAGAAACTTATTTATTGAAAATTTCTTTTTTAAATTACAATTTTAATATTATAATTATTATAACGTTATTTTTTTTTCTTTATTCATTGACGATGAATTATTTTTATATTCTCGTATAATAAGAGAAAATACTATAATCGTCAAAAAAAAAAAATCGAATTCGAGACTTTGACGGATCTCCACGTTTTAAATCTCCCTGTATCTTACAAATACATTTTTGCTAATCACACGTGTCTGCTTGTGAATGCGATAACTAATAAAAACTTTAAACTAGACAAATGAAATTTAGTAAACAGTATCTATTCCACATTCGTAGATTTTTTTTTTTCAAATTTTGACCGAAATTCATTCGGGGAAAATGTGTCTGTTTCTTTGTCCAAATATAAGTTAATACAATAATTATAAAACGAAGTGAGATGAATTGATAAACTTTGATACAAAAATTGAACATCTAAATTATAGATATATATAATATTTGGAACCAAATAAATCTAAGAGTTTACTGTTTCTTTATCTGTATTTTCTTTAGCATATATACCTAATAACTCGAAAATGCAATAACTTAAAATAGATGAAATTTAAGTTGTGATTTTGTGATTACAGTTATAGCTTTATGTACTTTTTCAACAGGGCCGGGATAACCTGGTTGGTAGGACATTGGATTCGCGTCCCTTGGGTTGTAATTTCGAACCCCGCCACCGAAGACTCCTCGTGTGTGTGGTGGCTGGCGCACATATAAATCTGTTGTGGCCAAAAAGTCCTCCATGTCGAGAGTAATACCACTGGGGGTACTGGATCAGGGATGATTGTTCTCTGATTCAGGTCTAAATTCAGTGGATAAGTGAATGAAATGGATAAATGAAGTCCGCCCCGTAGAAAGGGTTGTGACGTGTGTGTAGCTAAGTCGTACTCTTGGCCCTAGATGGCGCTACTGAAAAACAAGAGACGCAGCCTTGTCTTAAAATCACTGACTTCTAAAGTCAGTGGGCTTGTCTATGACAAGTGCCAGTAGAAACAACAACAGCACTTCTTCTATTCTCCAATTTTTGTTTTTAATCGGTTGAAATAAGAGCGTAAAAAGGCATATTTGGTTTTCTGGTACTTGTATATTAAACGCCTTCTAACGATTAATCGCTAAGCAAACTCGAAAAATAGTACTATAGATGGATCTTTCGTAACCATTAATCATCACATACAGCTAATAATACACAAATAAATGTATTAGAGAATATGCGGGAAAGTTCGATGAGACCACTTTCGAATCTTAAATATTCAAATGATATATATTTTTTGTCGGTATTTTAACTAAAACTTTTTTCTTTTGCTATACTCATTTCATTGCATTCAAAAAAAAATTATGTATACTAAAAGCAGTTAACATTTATTTGTCAATTGGTAAAAAATTAGGTTATCTTGGGGCAGATATCGGATACCGTTGAACGATGATCCTGTCATGCCACTGGCTCCCGTGGCCCAAAGACGGGAAGTGAAGGGGGAGGAACATAAGCGTAGAAGACGAGTGGCAGATACCGCTGTTTGAATCTTAATAGGGAATCGAGCTTTTTCGGGAATTTCAAGGTGTGAGTTTCAAACTTAAATTTAAATTATTGATATGTAAATAGACATTATTTATTCAATAAAATACAATAAATTTGTGTTGCCAAGAAAAGTGTATTAATTGGTGTCAAAGCAAACGAAAGGTTCTATATATGGATAGCCTTATACTGAATCTATTGTTGTGGATCAAGCATTCTTAGATCTCGTTTCTTGGCCAAGGTTGAAAGCTACAAGAATCATCCGAAGATATTATTGCTTCATTATAAAACAAATCGTTATAGCAATTCTAATATTTAGAAACTGCGAATGAA
Source organism: Argiope bruennichi (assembly GCF_947563725.1). Classification (NCBI taxonomy): domain Eukaryota; kingdom Metazoa; phylum Arthropoda; class Arachnida; order Araneae; family Araneidae; genus Argiope; species Argiope bruennichi. The sequence goes on from NC_079158.1 coordinate 44,825,434, forward strand.
AGGTTAAAGCCAGAAATGTAGGGAGGTAATTCGGAAACAAGAAATGTTCGAGATTAATTTAATAATATTGAGCTGTTTTCAATTTCCTCGAATTCATCAAGGATCAATTGCAATCAACAACTCTTTCAACAATGCTGGTTATCCGTTTTGTTTCATTATCCAATTTCTTTCTGAATGATGTTAATAATTTCGAGAAATAATTTGATTATTTTTCGAAATTCCCTTTTCTCATACCAATTTAATTTATCGCTCATTTCTTCGGTCGAAATTAGATTACTTACGAATTACTAGTGATCACTAGTATCCTTCATGCATTTTAATCTGAAATTCAGAAGTTTTTCAAAAGATGCAAAAATCAAATATTCAAATATGTATAAGTATCCAATCTCTATCTCTATTGATAATACAAGAGAATGTGTGTGTGTGTGTGTGTGTGTGTGTGTGTGTGTGTGTGTGTGTGTGTGTGTGTGTGTTCACATCATTTGACCTAGAGCTGCTAAATGTGAATATATATATATTGTGTGTGTGTGTGTGTTCACATCATTTGACCTAAGGCTGCTAAATGTGAATATATATATATATTTTGTGTGTGCGTGTGTTCACATCATTTGACCTAGAGCTGCTAAATTTGATATATATATATATATATATATATATATATATATATATATATATTGTGTGTGTTTAAGGTGTGTGTGTGTGTGTTTATTAGACCTAAAGCTGCTAAATTTGGCAGATATATACTTTGAAGGTTAAAAATGTTCATCTTAGAGCCATTTAAAAAAATTATTATAATTTTAATTAATTAAAAATTAAGCGAGGTGTTCCAATTTTTAGCGACATTTACTGAAACGGGTCCTGCACAAAAGTGATTTTTACATTGTTTTATATTTTTAATAATAAATTCTTTGATTCAGATTTAACTAACTTCTAAAGATATTTTTAAGTATATTTTACTACAATAATTCCTTTTTGTGAATGAATTCCAGAATATTTTCATTGTTTTGTAATATTTTATCCTAATTTTTTTCCTTCCTAGTTCCAAGTTATAAAGATTCCACTTATTTCTTTGCAGATTGAATCCATTTATAATAAAGTTTTGGAATACTTTGACAGTTGCAGTTAATATTTATTTTCAGAAGTAAGCAATAGGATTATTGTTATTTGAAATTTAATCAAATCTCCTTCGAAACTACACTTCAAATTTATATAAAATGAATGGGAAATTATAGAAGCGTATTGCACAACGAATACAACTGTATATGAATTTTAAAATAATGCGAATTACATGACTATTAAAGTTTGAAAATTGAAAAAATATTCAATTGAAATTTTTCGTAATTGGTAATGTTGCTGGTTAATAAACCTGGTCGCCAAAGGCAGCTAGTATTGAAAATTTTACTTGATATGAGTTATCTTATTTGAAAAAATGATCTTTTCTAATACATTGTAAAAGCTATTCTTTATTTTTTTTTAAAAAAATTATCGGGATATTGATAGTTCTAAAAATTGTAGAGCATATATAATTGTATTATAATATTATAACTGTATTATAATCTTCACATTAATTTTTTTCTCCTATTTCTGTATTTTCTTTTCGAGTGTTCCTCATAAAAAATAGTTAAAATGTAAACGGAAGAATGGTGATTCCCTTTATTTCACTTAGAAGAAGAATCTATTCTTATTTTTCAGTGCTGCAAAGAGAAGAAAACAATGCATTCTTTCATTTTTGACATCACTGCATCTTAAACAGCATCCTTTCTTTTTAATTCTTTGACAATCTTAGCGACAATTTATCATTACGGTGATATAAAGTAATGTCTTTCTTTCATTCTTGTATCCGCTGATTATTTAATTTCTAAAAGAGAAATTCGGGTTGGGGGGTCTCAATTAAATCGCCAGTGGGAATTAATTACAGTTCGACTCGGAATTTAGTTTTCGACTCAGAATTTAACTTTGTTCCGCACTTTTAAAGGCTCAACAGCATGGGGCCGACTTTTTTCGAGGGACAAATTAAGAATAGTTGCAATGTAATGAAAAGTTTATTAGCGCGTTGAATTCCAACGACGGGATGACTCGTTGCTACTGATTTTGTCCGACTACGAATTATTTTGTAGAAATTTTACTAGCCATTTTCATGGAGCTAGATTAGTTTCGTAGAGAATATTGGTTAGTTAGGGTAAGTGACTCTTAAGAATAAAATTAAAAATTAATGTTGGCTTAGAGAAATATAAAATTTATAAGAAAAGCGAAAATAAATAAGTAACTGAAACATAATAATTTTTTGAAATCGTCTTTATGATGAAAATTCATTGAAACCTCTTTACAAGCTGTTATACAAAGAGCTACTAAATTTGATACATATTAACTTCTTTTTCTAGATTTTTACCAGGAAACTATTTTTCAAAATTTAAATAAAAATTTTAGTTAAAAATTAATTGAAATTTCTGTATTACTTTGTCAATAACTTTGCATTATATTATTGTATAAACACCACTTATACACCATATAAAAATTTAGAAAATAAACATTTCCTTGATACCAATGATATTTTCATACATTTTTTTCTTTTATTTTTAATTTTTAAAAAAATATTTCTTAGTCACCTTGATATTTTTCATTGTATTATCTAATAATTGGATTTACATTTAAGCGTTGTAACAATATGAAAAACATTTTGCGTGTGCGTGATCATTGATTTATAATTATTTTTAAAAAGTTTAAACTAACAGATTAATTCGTTTAACATTTCCATGCTAATTAGCTTTGAACGAAAGATCTGAATTTCTTCCAGTTTACTCTTACAGAAATAATTTTTTTAGCAGTGCATCGGATCTGGATTAGAATCGAAACTTCAAATTAATTTACGTAAACTTCCAAATATTCCACTGTCCGTGAGTACGCATTTGTGTACAGAATTTTAGAATTCCAGCACATCAAGAAACGAGTGAAAAATTGATTACAAAATCCCATCATTACAAACATGAAAAAAGTCTTTAAAATTATAAATAGAACTATCTTATATCTTAATTATAATATAATTATCTTATAGAAATATTCCAAATACTCATATTTTTTTCTTCTTTTGAACTAGATTTACTCCCTTTAAAAGAGAATAAATAAAAATTACTAACGCTCATTGAAAATCTCAAACTGAAAAGAAAATTATTTGCTACGTTGAAACGCTCCATTAGCCACAAATCGCCAAATGGCGATAAGTAGAAAATATGACAACCCAGAACCTTGCCGCCGAAATACAGGATTCTACCAGGTGGAAACAAGCAGGTCCGTTACTGAAGAGACACATCATTAATGCAGAGAAGGGGAAATGATGAGTCTACTCATTTTCTTGGCGGATCAGTGCTGTGAGTTCAGCAAGCAGCTATCATTTCCGCTATTGTTGTTATTATTACAAGTCATGAGAAAAAAAAAGAAGGAAGAAACCGGTTTCTTGCTTATAAACAAAGGAAAACATACCTGTGTTATGTTATAATAAGTAACAGATATTTGTACAAATGCTTAACGGTATGATCTCTGCGTAGATTACTATAAAGTGAACAAATTTCAAGATTTTCGACTTTTTTTTTTTCAATGGATGAAGAAACTGATAATTAAAGAAAGAAATATTTGAGCTATAGATACAGCTGAAGTATTTTTAAGTGCTTTTTTTGCAGAGAATGAAAAGGAAGGAGATGAAGAAATTTAAACAAGTAATCCATTGAGGGCATTGAACCTTTTTTTTTTAAATTCTTGTTCGGTAATAGGCTGAAATTTAAATGTTGAAACAATTATCCACAATATATTATTTATTTTTAAATTTCGTTCACTCAGCTTCAAATTAATATTTATTTAAGAATTTTTGTACCAATTTAATAGAACAAAATAAAATAGCAAAATTTAAATGTATTAAAGAAGCATATAGCGTCAGTGTTTTTGAATTAAATATTTCTATTTTTATTTTATTTTTGTTGAGAAAAGATGTATTCTTTTAGTAAAATTTACAATATATCATTTTGCAAACTTTCAGTGATACTCTTATTGCATATATACATATACACTTATAAATTGGATATCTTTATGCTATCCTTACTTATAATGCTACTTTTTCTGTACATTTGCCGGCGTCCTGGCATAGGGGTAGCGCGTCTTCCCCGTGATCTGGGCGTCCCGGGTTCGAGTCCCGGTTTGGGCATGGTTGTTCTTCTGTTGTTCTATCTGTGAGATGTGTGAATGTGCCCTCCTGTAAAAAGGGGTTGTGCAAGCGAATGAATGATGCGTGAGTGGCAAAGTCGTACTCTTGGCCCTAGTTGGCGCTGCTATAAAAAATAAGAGGCGTTCCCCCTCAGGCTTAAATCGCTGTCTTCGTAACAGCGGGCTTGTCAGTGGCAAGTGCCATAAGAAACAAACAAACAAACAATCTGTACATTTATTTTGAGTGTAATGAAATATTTTGCCACAAGTCGCTTCAAGAAATTAGTCTTTTTTAATATATGCAGCTGGCAATATATGAAATGCCGGCATTCTATAAAATACCTAGGTATTTTAGGACAAAGTATCAAATATGAGAATTGTTTGATAATGTTATGCAGCTTTCCTAATTCATAATAGATGTATCTAGGGATGGTTCCAATGCCAGGCAAGGCATTCGTTGTCTTATGAAAAATCTATAGTTTTTTTATAGGGAAGGGAAGATAAAACTTTATTGAAAAAGATGCTTTATTGCAAAAAAATAAATAAATAAAATAAAATAAAATGAAAAAATATTAAAAGCTTACCTCATATCGAAGATCACTTACTCTGTCTACTATTAATAAAGATGTAAATCATACATATATTAAAAATAATTTTTCTTCCTTAGAGTTGAACATTGGAAAAAAAAATCACACATTAATATATTTAATCAAACGATTAAAAGGTTTGTATTTCATTCACCATAATGAAAATATATTTGTAACATAGCTTAAAAATTAATTAAATCTAGACTATAGAACTTTCAGAACAATTAAATTGGTGGCATTGAAATGTTAACTTTTGAGTTGCAAAATAATGCAAAACCAATTTTATGTAGAAATATTTCTGGAAGTTATCGTGAAAAATACTCAAAACCCTCACTAAATGTGTGATAAATTTGGCAGCGCTAGATGAACCGATCTGGCTTGTAGAAAACTAATATACAAAGATACACACATATTCTCTTTCATTAATCGTAGAGATAAAAAAATAATAATATTTAAATAACTAATAATATATTTATTATTTACTAATCGCCATTGGTGACCAGCTAATTCGCCTGGAATATTGTTTGCATTCAATTTTTCTTAAATCGTTCAGATATATCTTCATGTCCATGACATTGTCACACGTTGAAGTCGTTGTTATTTTAATTGCCTTACGTATGTTCTGTTCATTGTGAACATGAACCTTTTTAATGGACCCTAATCCCGTGACATAAAATGGTATTAAAAATGAAAATGTACAGTTCATCTATATTCTAAATTTGGCTGAGAGGTAATTTCATTACACATTAAAATGAATTAACGAATTAAAAATTCGCTTATAAACTGCCCAGAAATCAAACCGAATCCTTACTTATTTCCTAGTCTTCAACAATGTAAAGAAAATCATGCGATTAAATATTTGATGAAACAATAAAAACAACTTGAACTTCTGGGCAAAAATGTAATCTATTATTGGAAATTACGTTATAAAAATGTATAAAAAATCGGCAATATTCAAGGAAACTTTGCAAAACTAGTATCAATCAAAAGATAATCTATAATTTCTGAAATGATGTAAGATTCATTTTTGTGCAAAATAATTATGAAAGTTATCGTAATATATATATATATATATATATGTGTGTGTGTGTGTGTGTGTGTGTGTGTGTGTGTGTGTGTGTGTGTGTGTGTGTGTTGTGTGTGTGTGTGTGTTGTGTGTGTGTGTGTGTAATGATATTTTAAACTCTTAATTTAATCCAAATTAATTTCCAAAACTTTACCTTAATTTAGCCCTTTCTAACTTCATTCTAAAATATTCTCTTATTTCGTGATCCAATTCCACTTTCGGTTTAAATAATCCCTTTGTAAAAATAATGCGCCATCAGTACTACGTATTAAATGAAAGGGATACTTTTACCCTTCAAAAAGTGTCAAAGGTCACACGTGTATTAAATTGGCGCCTGGCCAGAAATCTTATGTTATATAAGGCAAGTCATCATCTGTTCGTCCCTTTTTTTTCGCTCTTCCTACTTCTGGTTAGTGCAACGTTGCGTTTTCTTGTATATAATCATGCCTGCCACTCGGAATAGAATAAAACGAAATTAAAAATACCAGGTCTCTTCACTGTTTCGAACCTGCATTCTACTTCAATCAAAATATGTTACATATTATTTAGGTCAAATATGTTACATATTATTTATTACATTAGGTTATATATCAACGGTCATGCAGCTACTAAACTAATACTAAACTAAACGCTCACTGAAACACACACACAAATTCACCTTTATTAGTAGTAAAGATTCTTTATGAAAATAATAACTTCTAAAGCAAGAAAAAATATGTATTTTATTAACATTTTTTTAAAAAATTCAGATTGAGCCAAAGATGAAATGACCGGCGATTTAAAAAAAGAGGAAAGAAAAAAACCACGCTACAAATATTGAAAAAAGAATGCATTTATCATTTATCTTTTCAGTAAATAATAAACTTCCGTCATCGAAGCAGATGGAAGTTTTATGGTTGATTAGAACAAAAGATGGAAGATGGAATGATTGGTATAAAGGTTTACAAATAAATCGTCTGCAAAAGTTAAAACAATAAAGGCAGATGTGAAAGAAGGGAATTAGGTAAGAGCTGAGAGGGAAGGGGACATGAAGACGATTATTTGTGCCTATATTTGACCGCGCATTCTTTCTGCTTCAAAGCTTCCCGATGGCACGTAATAATAAAATAATTCCCAGGTATTGTATTAAAGTTGTTTTGATCGCGTCTTACGGATTACAGAGGATTTTTTTCTGACAGGCCTCATATCAGGAGTTTGATAAATTACTTTTAGCATTAGATTCGATTTCCCAATAACGTTCAAGGGTGTACCTACCACCTGTGTCAGTGACCAGAGATGTTTTTGAAAAGGGGTCGAACTTTTATTCCCTAACTAACAAAACAACCACTTCTTTTATCTCCTCTACGCCAGGATCTTGTTAGGAGGATGTTTGTTTGCCCCAGAAGTAAGTTTCGATCAATTAAAAGTGAAGTCTGTAAAAATCTTGTTATCTTTGGAATCCAATTTTTCTGCAATGGTTTTCTGCGATAGATAACGACTCTTTCCCTGTTTTATTGTTCTGTAAGCCGTAAACATTTTCTTTTCCTTTTGTTAGTAACAAGTATTGCAAAGGAAATATATACAAAGAAAAGGTATTGTCATCATCAAAAATTTGACTTCGAGATTTTGATGAATCTGTACATTTTAGACATGCCTAAGTTTTTTTTAAAAATTTCTCTTGGCATGATGGAAGTCAAAGGTAGATTCTTTTACATCCAAGTTAATATTTTCAAATTCCTTTCAATCCTTAGACAAAACCTCATAGAAAAAATAAACAAAATTAGGATTCACTAGGGAAAATCACTTTTTAGCCCCTAACTTCTAAGATATTGCAATTTTCGATAAACTTTAAATACAAAAGTTGTTCGTCTTATTAAGACGCTAATTTGGCTAATTGAATTTATTTTTCTATCTTCAATATTAAAAAAGTTACAGGGCCGGCGTCCTGGCATAGGGGTAGCGCGTCTTCCCCGTCTGGGCGTCCTGAGTTCGTGTCCCGATTTGGGCATGATTGTTCTTCCGTTGCTCTATCTGTGAGATGTGAACCCCTGTAAAAAGGGGTCGTGCAAGCGAATGAGCGATGCGTGAGTAGCAGAGTCATGCTCTTGACCTTAGTTGGCGCTACTATAAAAACAAGAGACGCTCCCCATCGGCTTAAAACTCTTCATGATAGCGGACTTGTCCATGGCAAATGCCATAAGAAACAACAACAAAAAAAGTTACAGCGAAATGGAAATTTTCATCCACCCACCACCACTCTTCCCACTCCCTGTGAGCTAAATGGCCCATTTACGAACTCATCTGAGATTTGCACATTTTTCACAACATAATCCAAACTAGCTCAAATCCAAACAAAATTACTCTACTTATCATGTAAACAAGATAACAGGGGCATATATATATAAACTTTTTTTGAATGTAGGGTGGTTTTGCGTTCTATGATCAAGGGATCCTGATCGGTGGAGAACTGAAGAAATTTTCCCGAAGTCGTGTTATGAGAACCAATGCAATAGATAGTCTTCCCTTAGGAATCGACTTAAAAAAAATACATTTCTAGAATTTCACCTGTCTGTGAATATTATAACTCGAAAACGACTTGTGTTAAATGAATGAAACCTCACTACCGGCTTTTGCTCCAAATAGGCAGATTACTTGAAAAATTTGAGCAAAATCCAATCATAGGAGGTCTGTCAGTCTGACTTTCCAAACAAAGTTGAACTTGGTAACTACAAAACTGAAAGAGTTACATAATTCGAATCGCTTTTGGCAACCAGGATGTTCGTCAGACTGTTATTAATGTTTTATTTCAATTAAATTTCTTTCTCGTCACTTGTCGCTTGTGATTTCTTTAAATAAATATTTTAAGTCACAAATTATAAAAGATATTAAAGCCATTTTATTTTAATAATTGTATCTCTGTTTTACTTATTGCAAACATACCTCATAGAGTCCAATTTCTTGGCAACATAATGCTATTAAAAACTTAAGGATCTGTATAATCTATAACAAATTACATTTTGTCATTTGCAATGATATAATTTCACTAGCAGATTCCACATGTAAATTACGCTAACAATAAGCAAAATGATTTTTGATTACCTTTCAGCAATGGAAAAAAATCACGTGAATATATGATGAAACAAAAACGATGTGAATTTCATTTCAACAATAAAAAAATTTGTTAAAAATTAAAAAAAAAATTATAAAAATTCCCGAAAAAAAACATGATAATGAAATTGGTGTTATTAAAAGAATTATTTTTATAAACTTTTGTACAAACTTTTTTTTTTGTGCTTTGAACTATAAAGGCTCTGTCACTTTTAATTAATAAAATGCAAACATTTTTTTAAAAATGAAAATTTCTAAATTATGAATCCCTTCCAAAGTAGATTTGTGATAAATTCAATATCTCTAATGGTCTAATCTGTAGAGCGACAACATACACACACACATATACACACCTCCTTTATTTTTTTATAGATATAGACTTTTTCTCCCAGCAGTGTGAAAAATAAAGTGAAACGAAGCTTAATGAACATTTTAAGATAGCTTGCAATAGTAAACCATTATTAACAAGCAGTTAACTATAACTTGACTATCATAAGCTATCGGAATTGCTCTTCTTTCGGCTTTGTTTGTGTCCTTATAATATGGCGTATTCTGTGTTTGGCTTCGTCGCAGAGTAAAAAATCATAGAATATATGTATCGGAACAGCACAACTTCTTTGAAACAGTTATCAGTTCGAGTTTTTGTTTTGATATGCTCACAGACGGACAGAAACTTTATCTTTCGCGTATTTCGCACAAAATTATATAGAAATCTATAACTTCCGAGTAAAGGCAACAGCAACAACAACAACAAAAAAAAAACATTTCATCCTTTTAACTTGATGCTTTTTTAAAATTTTTGTGCATAAAGACAGATAGAAAAATCTAATCTATCCCCCCCCTCCCAAAAAAATGATATATATTTTCGAATTCAATGAATTTGAAAATTTAAAAAAAATCATTAAAATCTCGAAGTCAAATTTTTTAAAGGTAATTTTTTTTTATTTGTCTATTCTTACTTCTAAAAAGCTAAAAAAAAAAGAGGAAATTCTACCCTTATTTCAAGGAATTGAAGAATTCTTCTTTATTTTTTCTTAATATTTCTGAGTAACACTTTATGAGTAAAAGTTGTTGCGAAAGCGAATTTGTGGGAAAATCGGAAATGGCTTATCAGGCTTTAGGGAGAACCCATTAGCGACTTTTTTACTTGCTCTTCAAAACTATTTAGAGGGCTTACAGATAGCTTTACGTTTCGACCATTTAGGGCATTTCTCATTTGACGCATAAACGTGAAAAACAATTTATAAATTTTTCGGCACTTATACCGTTTACCCCTTTTCATATCCCATCTTGATCGTAAATGTAATGGCTTCTTTAAAATAATATTTCACAAATCCACTAATAGATGGCGCCATCAGTATAAAATCAATATTAAATTTAATTAAAGCATTAATTGGTATTTAAGAGCTCTAAAATCTATATATATAAAACGTTAACATATCACAGCAATCGCACTTGTTTCTTATTGTCGGTTGGCAACAATGAAATGTCAACAAAGCATCAAACAAATGTCTCAAATTATGTCAACATTTCATAGCTAGCTGCACTTGATTTAACACTTCACTTAACTAATGAATGGAGCTTCAAAATATTAGAAATTCTCAGATGTGGACTACATTTGTCCAATCAAACAAATTTTAGGTGAGAATGAAAATAGGCATTTAATCCTATGAATTGCAAATTGAAATTGATGATCATGTGCATGTCTTTCTAAACCATTTTCTCACAAAAATAATTTTTATATGATTTTAAAATTTAAAAAATCGCTTTTTAGTAATATTTCCGACCTTTTCCAGATTATATTTACATATTCCTTTATGCCCTCGTGTGCGTAGTACAGAGAAAGTATTGTAATCATCAAACAATTCAATTACGAGATTTTGACGAATCTCCACGTTTTACACCTCCCTGTGTTCGAAAAATACATTTTTCAAAAATGTCCGTCCGTCTGTCTGTATCCTTATCTGTGACAAATGCAATTCAAAAGTGCTGTAAGCTAGAATCGATGAAAATTGAAATATGGTCTTTACACCAAATGTGTAGAACTCAATGCATTTTGAGCAAAATCCTTTCAGAGTAAATTTGTCTGTCTGTTTGAATATAAGAAAAATTTGATAACAAAAAAAAACGAAGAGAGCAAGAGAGATAAGATTCAGTACACATATTTAACATCTATATTGTAGACATCAAAATATGAGCTAAATCCGACAAGGAGTTGACCATCTGTTTATTGATCTGTACTTTCAGAAAGATGCCAACGCAATAAATCAAAATCGCAATGACTTAAATATATCAAATTTGAAATGTGATTTTAGGACTGCAAGTGTAATTGTATGCCAAATTTTTGTTTAGAAAAAAGCATTTAAAGTACATATTCAAATTTTGGATACTATTAACCGCGTGCCAGCAATTAATCGCCAAAAAACTCGCCAAAGATAACACAACTGATACATTAAAAGTGCTAAATTTACGCCAAAAATTAGTATTTCTTAACTATTGTACGCCAATATCATGCAGGACGTTCACTGGAATAACATCTTTATTAGAGAATATGCGAGAAAGTTTTCTTTAAAGAAAAAATGAGAAAGATTCAATGAATGGTTTAAATCAATGGTTTTTAAATCAATGGTTTTAATTAATGGTTTTTAATCAATGGTTTGACTTAATTATAATGGCTGGTTTTCTTTAATTTCAATATATCATTAAAATTTACTTTGGTTTCAAATATATATTTCCACTTCTGCTTTTATTTTGTAAGATATACATTTTTATATTTGTACTTCAAAAATTTGTATCGGTCTTATTAAACAACATTCTGAAAATTAAATAATGTATACCATATTAATTATTTTAAGCCTAAAAAGTCAATAATTGGGACAATAAAGATTGTCGCCGAAGGCTGCAATTTATTAATATAATATATTATCATCAGAGGAAAAAAATTTTCAAAAATTAAAATTCTAGAACATAAGATAGTGAATGAAAAATTGATAACCAGATTTCACTTTTACGAACCTGAAATGAGGTAAGTCAAGTAAAAGCGCTTAAAATTAAAGGAATCCCATCGTTATTTCACTGAATATAATAATTCTTCTCTACAAAAGGTCTAACTAAAATTTCTGAATAACGATTCTTCGTGCAATTGAATTTAATACTTACACCAGAGCCAATGGAATAACAAGTCCTGACAGCTTTATTGATTGACATATCCGCGAGCTCATAAGCAGTAGATTTCTTTTAAACCGCATCCGCGACAGGATGCCAGTTTTGTAAAAATGGTTCAATAATTACTATGGATGTAATAAAAGCGAACACTAATTACGGATAATTACATAAAAGAAAATGAAAGCGTATTTACATTGAAAAAACAAATCTGAATTGAATTATTCCATGTGGAGTTGAATTGCAACTGATATGACGCACACATATTTCATGGCATTCTTTGAAAATTTACTTTTCTGTGGAAAAACCAGTTTCGAAAACAAAGTATGGATGGATATGCTTGCAACTAAGTAATGAAAGTCACTTAACACTAAATGTGGAATGATGTTTGGAATTATTTTACACATTTTTTTCCTATTCAATGTGAGATCAAAGGGAAAATCAGAAAGCTGTAAAGTCTAAATTGTATTTTTAGCCTTGGTTACTGAGAAGAAATAATAAAACGTCTGCATTCTAAAAGAATGAGTTAAAAACAATAGTAATGACAATGATTAATTGAAGAATATATATTGTAAATCATGACTAAATGATTATTCTTTCTGTAAACTTACGGACTCCCTTCCATCCTGTTTTATTCTATCACAACTCTCCCTTTTCCTGTGGTTTTCGTTGAATCTCATGATGCTGAAAAGTCTTTATTTGATCAGGTGAATCAAGTAGAGAATAATGCTAATATTTACAAAAGCCCACAAAAAAGAAAATTTTTCATCGTGATTTATTTTTATTTTCTCGAATATGCAGTACAGAGAAAGTATAATAATCGTCAAAAAATTAGAATCAAGATTTTGACGAATCTCCACGTTTTAGATTTCCCTCGGTCCAAAAAAACACATTTTAAGAAAATGTCTGTCTATTTGTCCGTCTGTCTGTGACAAAGATAATTCAAAAATGCTTTGAGATAGATGGTTGAAATTTGGTATTTGATATTTACACCAAATTTGCAGATTTCTATCAAATTTTGAGTAAAATCTGTTCGGTGGAAGTCCGTCTGTCCGGCTTCTCGAATATAAGTTAAGCACGATAACTATACAAATCGAAGAGAGCTAGATAGATAAAATTTGGTACACAGGTATTAGTATTTAACATCTATAGTGTAGACACATGTCAAATTTTGAACCAAATCCCAAAAGGGGTTAACAGTTTGTCCGTCTATACTTTCAGAAAAATATAAACACGATAATTCAAAAACGCTATGACTTAAATGTATATCAAATTAGGCACGGGATTGTGTGACCACCGGTGTAGTTTTGAATCAAATTTTTGTTTCAATTGGTTGGTAAAAATAAGTTTAATATATAATTTTGATTTTCGGATAATATTAGCCGCATATTAGGGATTCATCGCCAAATTTACTCGCCAAAGATGGCACGTTAGATCCAGTAAATGTTAAATTCGCGCCAAAGGTTAGTATTTCGTAACTAATGCCATGTAATATATTCTCTGGTATTATAAATTTATTAGAGATTGTGCGAGAAAGTTTTGGGGAGACCCTCTTTTTTTTTTTTTTACTAACTTTTTTTAATCAGCTGGTCATCGAAATAACGATTACGAAAAATTTCAATTAAATCCTGGTTTTTTCGGTTCTATTAGTAGAATATTACCAAAATTTAATTTTTTCTAGAAATTTAATTCGTATAATATTAAAATTCTAATAGCAGTCTTTCCATTGTTCTTTGCTTTAATCCTCTAAATTCATCTATTATATGTACTTTAATTTGAAACAATAATTAATTAAATTTTAATTGAATGCAGTAAATTGCTTCCATTATTGAATTATGTTCATAAAAAATTATAAGTATAGTAAATATATTTATCAGCATTAAGGTTTTTTTTTTTTTTTTTTTTTTGCGTATTGCCGAAAATGTTTTATTATGTAAGTATTAAATAATTTTGTTACTGATTCAATAAAAGATTCAGTGCGATAAAAAAAAGTAAAACAAGAACAATAGAATCTTATAACTAGCAGTGATTAAAAAAGGAACCAGCTGTAAAAAACATTTAATGTTATTTATTTCTTAGTTAAACCTTAATTGCAATTACCGCGAAATAAAAAAAAAAACTTTTTCTAAATGTTTGCTTTAAAAATAAACTTACACAGTATGGAAGAAAAAGTCGAACGATTATAAATTGTTTACCAACAACACCCATATAGGTAAAGATAACTTTATGATAACAATTTAATTTCACTAAAAAGATACAAAACATTATTGAAATATCTAAAAATATTTTTTTAATTTATAAAAATTAGACGAAAAAATTATATATCTAAAAATATTTTTAGGGACACTTATAATTATATTCCTTAATATATTTATAAATATTAGATATAAAACAATTTGCTCATAGTGGTAAAAACTAAATTAATTTCATAGAAAGGATATTTTTTTGAAAAATTTCAGACGATAGTTTTATATTTTTGAAATTTATAAAGGAAAAAGAAGAAAAATTTCGTTTGATTTTTAATAATTTCAATTTCAACACTATTATTGATTATTATTAAATTATTAATTTCTATAAGAAACATATATATTGACCTTTATTATGATACAGGCAGAGGTGTATTTATATGTTTAAAATACATTTATTTGCTTGATACATTAACAGCATATTTAATTGTTTTTAAGTCGTGGGATTCTTTCCATTTAGCAATATGTCCAATAAGCTTACTTTGCTACTTTGTAACGAAAAGATATTATCAAAGTCCTTTGTCATATAAATATCACCAAATGTTGTTTCTACTTTGCAACGAAAGGGGTATCATATACCACTATTCCTTTGATTTATTATTTCTCTACGTTTATTTAAAATGCACCAGGCAATATTTTTTAATATTTAGCGCCGTTATTCAGTTCTTTAAAATAAAAACAGCTGCATTTTTTGATAATTACATACAATAAAATTAAAAAAAAGCTTCATTAAACCAAGACAAAATTTAATTGAAAAGAAAGTTAATCCGCTTTTATTTGAAAACTAACCGCCTTTGGTGACCTGCCGGTTCGCCAATCTTAATGCTCGTTAAAATTTTAATAATTAAATATTTAATGTAATTCCTATTTTAATAGCTTCTTCATTAAAATATTTTAAAACTTTAAACTTTGATAGTCATATAATTCACTCATAATATTATAAAGGCCTTCAGCCATAACGTAATATGTATCTCTCTAATTTTCTGTTACCCCTCGTAGAATTTATGCTTTAAATTAAAGTGGAAAGGATTAAACTGCAATAAATATAATTATATTTGTTTACTGAAACGAAGCATTTGTTTTTAAATATGAGTACTGTAAACACAATCGCTGAGTATTTAAACCTTATGGACACTAAAGAATATTTTCCGTATCCGTTGAAAATAATTGTCAACAATCAGAACACAATGCGCATTCGTGAATTTTCAACGCTAATTATGGTAACGCAAATGCGTGAATTTTCTACTCCAGTTGGGGTAACGCTATGCAGATTAGAAATTTTTAATTTCCTATATTTTGTTTTATTTTAATTCAAAAGTACTTCAAAATGAATCTGAAAGATCGATTAATTAACATATAATATCTCAAGAAGTTTCCAACAAAATATTCTCAGATTCATCATGAACAGATCGATTAATTAACAATGTTTAGTTTTAAATGCGTCAAACACTAAAAAAATAAACAGAATCGTTGGAAATAATCGGTCAAAAACATATTAAGTCTTCAAAACCAAGTCCGTATCCGTTGAAAATAATTGTCAACAATCAGAACACAATGCGCATTCGTGAATTTTCAACGCTAATTATGGTAACGCAAATGCGTGAATTTTCTACGCCAGTTGGGTAACGCTATGCAGATTAGAAATTTTTAATTTCCTATATTCGGTTTTATTTTAATTCAAAAGTACTTCAGGATAAATCTGAAAGATCTATTAATTAACAATGTTTAATTTTAAATGCATAAAACATTAAGAAAATAAACAGAATCGTTTGAAATAATCTGCGGAAAATTTCTTAAGCCTATCCTCTTTAGCGTGGGAAAAAAAGCTGAAGCTTTACTCATTTGGCGGTGGGGAAATGGAAAGATTTTTTTGGCGGGAAAGTTATTTTTTAATTAATAATTAAAATTCAAAATTCAAAATTCAAAAAAAAAGGGACTTCAGGTGCACATTCCCTATTTCCAAGGTATGCATGTGCCAAATTGGGTAGCCGTAGGTAGATCGGTCTGGCCTGTAGAGCGCCAACACACACACATTGAGCTTTATATAAGTATGTAAAAATAGAACCTATTTTTAATGTTTATATTTTCTATATTTATGAATTTTTCTTCTATATCAATGTAAAAAAAAAAACTTCGGGTATTAATATTTTTTTTAAATTTTTGTATAAATTTCTGTTTTCCATAGCTTATAAATTTATAAAATTATTTTAAAAAAATGAAATTTAACTAAAGTATTACACCAAAATAAATATCTTCTATCCGAGAGGATTTTATTGGAGTGTTGATTTACAAGGCAATCGAAATTCTATCAATAATATTTGAACTAAAAATACAAGGTACCGATTTCTCTCTTGTTTGGCTTAAAATAATAATTAAATTATACAATACAATGCAGATAGTTAGTCATGTGATTTTGACGTCACTCAATAGATTCCAGTAATTCCATAATTTCTTTACACAATAAATTGGCATTTTTTTAAAGAACTAATTTATAGCAAATCACACGTCTACAAGATCCAAAAGAAATGACATCAAGTTCTTTATTACAAATTTAATTTTAGTTCATCTAATTTGCTTATGAAATGCTTCATTTGCAATATATAATATGAAATGGAAGACTCGAAGTTCTAACATTGTGATATTGAATTGAATCTATTATATTAAAATGTCGGGTGGAATATCGACTTTGTCATTTGCGTCAAGAAACCGACGTAGTCATGGCAACCATTTAGTAACTTCTTCAAATGTAAATTTTTGGGGAGAAATCAAATTCCTTTCCGGTTTTGAATTATTTTGATATAAAATTCAATAACTGAGCTGTCAGAGTTGTTACTTGATTTTTCTTTCAGGCAGATTTCCATACTACTTCGTTAAACTTATGAAATAAATAAATTGAATTAAAAAGCATTTCTCGGAAATTCATCTTATTAATTCTCTAAATATTTTTTAAAGCACTAATTAGAATTGTTTTATGTTATAGTTATTTCTGACTTTTCAGTCTTGAGATCGATTATTTATTTTAAGAAATAGTTGATCATTTAAAGAGTTTTCATTACCGGGTGGTATCAATATTGTCGAATTAAGTTCGATTAAATTAATTAATGACTATTAATTAAAATTTTGGAGACATTGAAATGATATATTGTCATCGAGAGTAAACAAAAACTTCAAATCCGTAACTTATCAGGAAGTAAATGAAAAATCAATTAAAATTCCATTTTTATAGACAAAAGCAACTCAAATTAGATAAAAGTATATAAAAAGAAATAGAATAAATGCCTTTCAAATTCTCCTCTTGGTATTTTCATATGTTATCGCTATTTGGTGCATCAGCTTACTTGTGTATTGAAGTAGTCATTGAATGCTATTTCCAATACTCTCTTCTCCTTGACAAAATTTACTTACAATTTGAGAAAACCTAAAAATATTTTAGAAAAATTAAAAATTAAAAATATTGTAATTAGAAGAAAAAATTCCACGGAATATGTTCCGAAGTTATTGTGGAAAATATTAAAATTTTGATTTATTTGAAATTACAAATTAATCCAAAATTTGAAGAACCCTTTCTTAGTCAATACTTTCTACCAAGAAGCAACTATATATCAAATTTGACAGGGGTCTAATAGACAATTTTCAGTTATGAAAGTTGCAATTAATATACCAGCATAAAAGCAGAAAAGTATCAGAAATGTTTGACGGAACTAAAAAGATAAGTGCAATATCATTATAAAATCTAAGATTAAATTTAATGCAATAAATTCAAAACATGGCATCACTCCCATTTTCTCATAAGTATAAAAAATCGTATAAAACGGCATAGATATCTGGCCATTCCTTTTTTATTTATATCTTTCAAGATAAGTGAGGTTTCAAATAATTCCAACCAAGTATCTGAAATTCAGAACTACAACAACAAATAAATCTAAAACTGTTCACTTCATTTAAAAGGAATTTTTTAAATAAAATGAAGACACACAAATCAACTTAAAAATATTACTATATAATGATTTTTTTTTTTTTTTTTTTTTTTTTTAGAAAAGGTTTGAATTTATTTTAATTTTTTCACTTTCTCGTACAAGAAATATACATCGCCAAAAAATTCGACCTCACGAGTATTCGATGGCGAATATTCACGTTTCCCCACTTATTTGAACGTGATAACTAAAAAACGCTTTGAGCTAGATGGATGAAATCTGGAATGTGATCTTTGCGTGAGATTGTTAGATTTCTGCCAAATTTTGATTCATATCCATTCTGAGAAAGACCATTTATCCGAGTACAAGTGAACACAAAAACTGCAAAGTATCACGGCCAGACAACTAAAAATTGTTACACAAATTTAGCTTTTAAAATATAGTTTTTATCAAATTTTAAATTGAAATATATTGAAGGGTTGATCGTCTGTCGGTTTCTGTTTTCCTCATGCATGCAATAATACAAAAAAAGCAATGACTTAAATAAATAAAATGTGGCATGTAATTTTTTTTATAACTGCAACTATAGTTTTATATCAAATTTTGGTTTCAAATGTTCGGGAAAAAGGAGCCCAAAATACGTATTCGGTTTGATCTGTAAACCAATCGCATGCCAGGGATTCATCGTCAAAGATCGCAAGGTTAATTCAGTAAAAATTCTAGATTCGTGCCAGAGATCAATATTTCATAACTATTCTCCGTCATTGCCCTGTAAGGCATTAGCAGACATTAAACTGTGACCACAATTTTATGAGGAGAAAGGGAAGTAGTATATTTATCAGAAAATATGCGAGGAAGTCTTGAGGCCATTTCCGCTGGCTTTTATCATCATAATATTTTATTTATTTCTGAAAACTTCTATACTTAAAACCTGCATAAAATCCAATAAACCTTTATATTTTTAAATAAATGTGGCAACTTTCTCTCCTTAAACACCATGATGATTGTGTCACTTCTTTAATAGCAACATTATTATTGTCTTCACAGGTGAAATACTCCAAACAAAAAGCCCATTTCACCTCGTTGACTGAAAATATTTATCGAGATCTCATGTTATAGTTTCTTTATAATTGTTTATTTATTAAAATGCTCAAAGTGACTATATTGTCACGTAGGTTCTTTAGTGTGGAACTCAATGACACACACACAAGAAGCATAGCTAAACGAATTTATTAACTCAACTCTGAACTCAGAAAATAGTGACTGACAGATCTTCTGCTTTTATACTAGCAGGGAAAGTTCCAGAATACTTTGCTGGAGACAGTAAGAAAAGTCCCGAACACGTGTCTGATAAACTAAAGATATCTACAGAATCTTCTGGAACATGAAATAAAGAGAAACATAAAACCAATGAATGAAATATTTACACAGAATGTGAATGACATTGTTTCTAGCGAGATTCGAACTCGCAATCTCTTGATTATGAGGTCAGTGCTATGACCATTCCGCCATTTAAGACGACTGCCCATTTTCAATGCGGCAATATAATCAAAGAGGATTACATTGATTTTTTTTTTTTCCTTCCATAATAAAAATATGAGGAGTAATCTTCCATTTTTTCAAGAAAGGTTACTTTTATCGTTTTTTTTTTTTTTATCTAATATACTGGAACAACAATTTTTTAAAATTTAACAAGTAAATTCTTAGTTACAAACTGTGACTAAAATATACCATCTTACGAATTTAACGATTGAAATGAAACAAGATAAGAATTTTACAAGAAATTCTATATAAAACTCTACTTGAACAAAAAAAAAAAAAAAAAAAATTAAAAACAGTTTTTCAAAAAGATTCAAAGAAGTACTCTTTCATCTTAACAGCGATGTAAAAGAAACTTTCTTTTCTTTAACCTGACAAAAGAATCAAGTAATATGCTTTTTGAACTACATCATCAAAAAGATAGACAGTCTATTTCGAGTTGGAGAATTCGGAAAATGCTTTTGAACTCTTCTTACAAAAAAGACGTTAAACCAAACCCCTCCGACCATCTCACCCCTTCAAAGAGTATGCCTCCCTGTCGGGAACATACCTGCTAGCCTCAGCAGTTGAGTCAAACGCCCACCCCTTTATTCTTGTGACCGCAATTTTAGTGTCTTGGTGGGAGACCACCCCGCTAAGGGCCACAAGCTATTCAACTCCAAAAGACCCCTTTTGAGGAGAGAAAAAGGAGTGAAGGAAAATTGAAGGAAGAGTGATAGCGGTTGGGGGGACTGATGCCAAAAGAAGAAAAAAAAATACTCTTCCTCAATCAATAATTTTTTGAAGTCCCCTACTTTTCATGGCATCCGTTAGCTCTTCACAAACTCCCTGTCAGGAATCGAGTCAATGAGAATTTAAGGCTGTCGATTTATAGATGAGTAAATTAAATTTACGTCATAAGTGACAGCATTTAGAAGGGGAGTTTGACTAATGCCCCCTGAGGGATTGGGGATAAATTTTCATCAATATATGTTGTTGGATGCCTCCTTTTTTAACAAGCAGCCAAAATGTCAAGAATGAATAAAATGAGCATTCGAATAAGGCAATAAAAAAGCAGTAAAAGTGGATGCAGAATTATTGTACATGTTAGGGTTTCTGACGATGGTTGAATGGTATACGTCAAAGATAAACTGTACTGTTTGTTCCAAAAGATGTTAACAAATTGTTTCCAAGGTAAAATAATTGTTGTAATATAATGAGTTGTTTTCCTATTTTATTATCACACCCGTCGCCTTTGAAGATTAGCTGATTTCTTTAGGAATATTGTTTGTATTATTTCCAATTAATATCTTATGCATATCTTATTATTTAGGTTTTCTTAAGAAAATATTTTAACATATAAAATTTTTATAGAATCAAGACCATGTTTTATATTGGTTTTGGTCACTGTATTTATGAATCAGCCGATTAAAGTCAAGTCATATGACATCACAGTTCTATTAGAAACTGATGATTCTTTATCAGGATCTTATAATTTTCATGGCGTTGAAGTTTTATTTCTTATTCGTTTTGTAAAAAACACAGATATTAGGCAGAATCCTTCTTCCTTAACTTTCAGTATTGGAACAAAGTTACGCAATTAAATATTTAATGAAAAAATGAGAGTTATTATTAAAAATTATGCAGAAAATATAAATTTTTTAAGTTTCCAAAACTTAGACAAATTTTGCACAATTAAATTAGTGAAATAAAGAAGACAATTTTTTTTTTCAAATTTTCAATGATATAGAAATTAGTTTTATGTAATAATAATTTTGGGTGTTATCGCGAGAAGACGTTAACACTGTGCTTAAATTTTATTCAGAAATGATTTAGGATAAAAAAAAACACCTAAATTTTCACTCTTCTAAGTATTTTTGCGCCAAATTTAATTGGATAAAACCTGACTGCCTTGTAGAGCCAATACACGCACGCACGCATACACACACATTCTCCTTTCCTATATAGCAAAGATTGATCGAGATTTCTGATATCTGTCAGAGATGTCACTCCTGTTTAAATCATTCACCAATTCGAAATTAGTTTTCTGTATTGATAAACAATTTTGTAGTAACATTAAGGTTGTTTTGTAACGAACTTCATTATTTTGTCCTGAGTAAAGGACTTTAAAATAAATCAACCGGTAAGAAACCGTTTTCGTCTTAAGAGGGTTCCATGTTCGAATCCCAATTTCATAAAAATTCCATTCTATATGCAAACATATTGCAGAGGTTTCTTTAGTAAATTAGTTAGCATGTTAGTTTAATTACATTAAAGTCCCATTTTAAAGCAACACTAGGGCTATTTCGAGACGGGCCTCGCAATTTTGAACCACGGTCTGATGATGAGGACGACACCTGAGTTTGCACCCCCTCTCCATACCACACCCCCGGGAGGACGTTTGTCCCGAAAGTATTTAACACGCACTAGATCCACTTACACGACGGCTCTTCAGTGGAATCGGGTCACGAGCCTGAAACCCTCCGGTTCCTCCTTACTTCGGCCCAAATATGTTGCAGAATCGATCTAACTATTGGGGATGAATTGATCTCTCACAGGTATGGATCATCAGAAGACGATACGTGATAAAAAAGTTCATTCCATAATAGCCTTTGTGTAACTTCAGAACGTATCAGTAATGTAACAGGATTCTGATAAGTCAAATGACTGCTATCTGAGAGAAGAAATAATTCCGTTATTTGAGAAAGGTAAACAAACCGGAAGGTTATTCATTAGTGTTGCCACGAAAGGTGTGTATAAAAGTAAAATAAACAAAAAAAATATTGTTTAAAGCTCATTTAGTGTTAATTTAAGTTTCAATTTTCCTTTTTTGTCACTATTTCTCCGCCAAATGCAATATTAATACTTACCATTACGTATTAACAATTTTCAATAAATATTTCAGACAATACTGGCAAAACAAACTTCATACGACATGGGTTAAATGACTCGCTGTCTACCAATCACAAAGCGGATAAACCACAATATTGACATAATTTTTTTTATATCTTAGTCTTATTATAATATACAACATATTTCCATTTTCTTCAATTTTATTTTTTAATCAAACTGTGTCTTTTACAAACGTCTATCGTACCAAAGAATTTTAAAATTCCGAAGTTTCCCGAAAAATGACAATTGTTTCAAACAATTTATAAGAAACGCTGAAAGTTAATATTCCGACTAAAATATTAATAAGTGTGAAAGAATTATACAGAAATTCAAATAAAATAGAAATGTAAATATTTGTTCAGAGTTTTAAATATGAAGATACTTATTTTGAACAAAGAATTTAGAATGCCATTGATATTAATATCAAATTCAGAAACTTTAATTAAACTCTTATGTAACAAGAGATCTTTTTTATTAATTATAACCACTCATCCCATTACCATAAATCTGTTGCTGTTTCGTATGGCACTTGACATGGACAAGCCCGCTGTTACGAAGACAGCGATTTTAAGCCGGTGGGGGAGCGTCTCTTGTTTTTAGAGTAGCGCCATCTAGGGTCAAGAGAGCGACTTAACGACACACACATCATAACCCCTTTTTACCCTTCATTCACGCATCCACAGATAGTAATTTAGACCTGAATCAGTGAACGATCACCCCTGATCCAGTACCCCCAGTGGTATTACTCTCGACGTGGAGGACTTTGTGATCACGACAGATTTAGCAACCAAGCATGCGGGGAATCTTCGGCCGGCGGGGTTCGAACTCGCAACCTAAGGGACACGAATCCAACGCTCTACCAACCAGGATATCCCGGCCCCACTGAAAATCTAAGCTATATAAACAAGAATTATTGTGACTGGGTTGCTAGCAATCCCGCGTTTACATAAGAGGCCAACAAATGTCTTCAAATGTCAAAAATCTTCAAAATGTTGATAAAAAGTTAGAAAACTTTTCCATCATTTTTTAAAAATGTTTTTACATTTTCAGGGTATTGTAATATTGTGTTAAAATTACCACTAACCGTAATGAGACTTCTTCTAAATTCACTGAATTCGACTCATTTTGGTATTGTAATAGGAAACCTTAAAGTAATTTTTTTAAAAGAAATATTTTTTACTATCAATAAGGAAAAAATTATCTTATTTAAATTTTTCTATTTCTTATGTTTTTGATATTTTAAATTCAGTCTACTAAATAAATCTTAGAACAGTTATGTTGTTTGCTTGGGCACATGAAAAATAGAAATATGGTTTTTAACTATTTAATATTAATTATTTATTTAATTGACATTCAATATTCACTAAAACTTTGTTTCGTAGTGTTCATGTAAAACAAATTTAATCTTTTCAATTTTATTCCTACAGATAACTATTTAATGCATGGGATTTTTCACAGATAAATGGGAGTTCGAGCTGCACGATCTCATTTTACAAGGCAATTTTGGAGAACCAATCTATCTTGTAAATCGAAATTTCAATTCTATATAAAACTGCTGTAGGCTCAGACATGAAAATTTGTCTAAGGAGCAAGCAAAAAGTGCAAAACATGTTCGAGTATATCCTTTGAAATATAGCAGATAGAAACTAAATTCTAAGGATTGGCTGTTTTTCATAACGATATTTTTATTTGTTTTTGGCTACCTCCCAAAGTGGGTATTTTCTAGTTACGTAAGAAGTTACCGGTATTTTATCATTTGTTGTAAATTCTCATCAAAATATTTTGCTGTACATGAAGCCTTACATTTTTCAAAATAATATCAAAATATTTAGTTTTTCTTTTAGTTATGAAATAAAATATGTTACTTAAATATATATTTCGTGTTCAGAATCTTGATTTTTCTGAGGCTCAAAGAATTATTATTTATAGAATTGAAAATAATTTTTGTTCGTTATCTGGAGGTATGTTCGAAATTTATTTGTAATCGAAAATAAAAGAAATTCGAAAGATGCTTCTTTCAACCAATTGAAAAATTAGAAGCAATTTATTTTACTATTTGTTGTATTCAGTAAGAAAATTATGAAGCTCTTTTTTATATATTTGTATATAACTTTATTTCCTTCATATTTGTAATGATAGAATTTCGTAATCAATTTTTTTCACACACATCTTAAATGTCAGATGTTCAAAATTCTGTATACTTGTGTATTATCAAAGACATTATGTTATTTTAATACTAGTCAATTTTGGTGATCAGTTGATCAGTCGCCGTAATTAGTGGCTATGAAAATTTCAATTGAATCAATCGTAAGTAACTTTAATGGTTTCCTCAGCAAAGTATTTTTGAATATGAAATTTTAATAATCGTGTAATTCGTACTATTTAAAAAGATTGATACTGTAATGTCCTGATCTAGACTGATCAAATAACGATTCGTTTTAGTTTAGTTATATTAACGTCCCGTTTGAAGCAACACTAGGGCTATTTTGGGACGGACCTCGTCATTTTGTACCGCGGTCAGATGACGAGGACGACACCTCAGCTGGCACCCCCTCTCCACACCACACCACACCAGCGGGAGGACGTTTGGTCATGACGGATTTAACGTGCAACAGACCCCCTTACACGACGGTTCTTCGGTGGAATCGGGTCTTGAACCTGAAACCCTCCGGTTCCGAGCCGAGACCTTACCACCAGGCCACCGCGGCCCATGATCAAATAACGAAGCAGAATCTCCAGACAATTCTTTATTTTACAGCCCTATATATACAAAGAACAACTTGTTCTAATCTTGGTTAAATAAATAGATATTTACACCTGTAGTAGGAGATACAACAGCCATATTCGAAAGTTTTTTTCTTGGAACTCAGTTCTCCATCATGGCAACACGACAACTCCAGGGGTAGTTTCTCAGACTCCGAACTCGTGGGTGTAGTCCAACCGCCCTCTGCAATTCGTTTCTTTTCTTCTCTCTAAAAAAAAAAATCACCGCGCTTTATTTCGGTGACAATCTCCGCCTCTTAATTTACATTGGTCATTTGAACTCTCCTTCGGCCAATCGGTGTTCAGCCATATGCTCTCTCAGCGGCGCCAGTGGGTCCTGGGAAGGAAGGTCCTTTCACAAAGAGAAACATCTAGCTGAAGGTACTATCAATACCTCCGGGAAGAGGAATTCCATATGTGGAATACAGATGCGAGACCACCCAGGTGAAAAGATCCACCATATGGCAATCCCAAGGAGTTTAGTAAATAACATCGACGACTCAATGAATCAGTACAACACAATGTCTTATCAGTACTGGGAAACGGGGAATGTTACAATACAGTTCATTTTGCAATATCCCTC
The DNA here is from genome assembly GCF_947563725.1 of Argiope bruennichi. Taxonomy (NCBI): domain Eukaryota; kingdom Metazoa; phylum Arthropoda; class Arachnida; order Araneae; family Araneidae; genus Argiope; species Argiope bruennichi. Next base: position 44,851,443 of record NC_079158.1, read on the forward strand.
ATTTATTTTCTATCCTTTAACCGAATGTTGAATGATTAACTTTAAATGTGAAGTAATTAAGCCACAACTAATCCAATAGTATGCTTGCTGAATTAAAACATGAAAGTAAAAAATATAATGAAAGTAGAAGATACCATTCAGCATTGAAGTTTTGTATTCATTATAGAATGCATTACATTATTTACATAATATATCAGAGAATTATTAAATAAAAAAATATTTTTCTGTTTCAATGAAAAAATTCAGCATGCTACAAAAAGGAAGCAAAATATCCATTTAAAAGAATGATAGTCTATTTTTGTGAAATGATTTATATTGCCGCATTGAAAAAACGCAGTCGCATCTCCATGGCCGAATGGTGATAGCACTGGTCTCTTAATCAAGAGACCGTGAGTTCGAATCCCGCTAGAGACAATGTGATTCGCAGTCTGTGTAAATATTTACCTCCTTGTATTATGCTTTCCTTTATTTCATGTTCCAGGAGATTCTGGACATTTCTTTAGTTCATCAGACAAGTGTTCTGGACTTTTCTTACTGTCTCCAGAAAAGTATTCTGGAACTTTCCCTGCTAGTATAAAACCAGATCTGTCAGTCACTGTGTTCTCAGTTCAGAGTCGAGTTAATAAATTGGGTAACTCTACTTCTTGTGTGTGTCATTAAGTTCCGCACTAAAGAACCTACGTGACAATATTACGAGAAGGAAAATTGTGTTTAAAAATACGTGAACTTCAAAAATTATAAGTCAACAACTACTGCAAAAGTATTAAAAAAAAACTTTGTTAAAAGCACATTTTAAAAAAAGACTTATTCAATATGGATAAATAATCAAATTTTCATACCTTGATCACCTGCAATGGAAAAAAAAAATCCGCACTGAAATAATTGTAGCAAGAATGAAAATTATTTGAATTTCATTACAATTATAAAAGCGGCGTCGCAAACTACAAGTAAAAATGTAATTAAAATTAATTAAAACTTGGTAAAAGGAATAGCGAATACTAAAACGTTATTATTGGAAATTTATTTATTTATTTAAAAAAAGGGAAAAAATCACTTTTATTGTGTAATATTTTTGAAAATTATGGCCAAAAAAACAGCCCAGTTCTCGCCTAATTTTTAATTAATTAAAATTCCAATAAAAGTTTTTTTTTTTTAAATCTCTTAGAGATGCATTTTTCCATATTTCCAAAGTACATACATATTAAGTTTAATAGTCTGACTTGGATATATGTCTCAAAGCACGCACAATCTCTATTATTTGTGGATTTTCAGAACTTAATTACCAGATATTCATTTCTGATTCATATTATTGGTTTATTTTATTGCGTTTCTAATCTTATAATTAGACCCACCTAGTCGAAACTGTCAGGGCCACTATAATCTGGTTGGTACGGCGTTGGATTCGCGTCCCTTGGGTTGCGAGTTCGAACCCGGCCGGCCGAAGACCACTTGTGTTGATATTGGTAGCTAGCGCACGTATAAATCTGTTGTGGTCACAAAGTCCTCCAAGTCGAGGTTAGTACCCCTGGGTGTGCTGGATCAGGGATCATCGTTCACTGAATCAATTCCAAATTACGAACTGTGGTTGAGTGAATGAAATGCATGAATGAAACGAATGAACTAAGTCGTAATCTTGGCCCTAGATGGTGCTACTGAAAAACAAGGGACGCACCCTTGGCTTAAACCCACTGACTTTTAAAGTCAGTGGACTTGTCTGTGACAAGTGCTGTGAGAAATAACAACAACATAACAGTCTCATATTTACATATGAGATAACAGAGATTTTATTATTTACAGTAGCAGGTTAAAGATGGTGCTCAGATTTCACATTTAAAGTAGAGATATGTTTCAGATTTGGACTCAAATACGTCAAAAGGCTGTCTATCTATATTTTCACCAACATAAAAATGCGATAACTGCAAAAATGCAAACTGACAATGATTTGCAATAATATAAATAACGTGTACAATAAAGTGACTATGTTGAATTTATTAAAGCTGGCTATTATCCGCAGATTTCCTTTCCTTTTCCCCTCCTTCAAAGCGAGTTTTCTTTTTTTTTTGGGGGGGGTATTATTATTATTTTTATTTATTTTCTTCGTTTCTTAAATTTAATAAAATAAATTATGAATAAAAATTACAAATAAAATTTAATAAAATAAGTTATAACTAAATATATGAAATTGTATAAGTGATTTTGTGACTTCAACTGTTGTCCTGCGTCTAATTTTAATTTCAACTGGTTGAAAAAAAGATACTCAAAATATTTATACGGTTTAGTAGTTAAATATTAACAACATTTAAGCGATTAATCGTCAAAGATCGCACGATCGATTGAGTAAGTCATATCACTGACTCTCCGACCCGACCGAAAGCACACGGATAAATAATACTGAATGACAGGATCACAGTAACAGCAACACTGGCGAGAACTGTGGTTGAGTCCTAAGGGTCATCCCCGGCCACGGCACAACCCTCCCCGAAGGATGTACGTCCCGTCATCGATGGGAGGAGCCAGATCCCCCACCTTTTTGTGTACCCACCAGGATGGCGAGATCAAATCACCATACCGGAAGCATCTCATCCTCTTTTCGAGGTGTCCCCCGGGGGGTCTCGATCGATTGAATAAAAATGTTAAATTCATACAAAAACGTTCTACATTTCATATTGTTCGCCAAAGCCAAGCGAGATACTCTCTGCTTTATATAAGTTCCAAAATTTATTTTTCGGTAAGAAAAGGTTAACACCTTTATTAGACGGTATCTGTGAAAGTGTTGGAAAGAACATTATCGCTGGTTTTTCTTTGGTTCTTAGATCGGAATAACAAATAAATTTTCTTTTTTTATGATGTAATGTTTCTGAAATTATCTAGTCTGAGTGAAAAACAATCAACTTTCTTTGGGTCAATGGTGGCCAGTTACCGCACACACTAGTTTTTGAACAAACAATGAAATTTTCCACAGATCGTTACTTGAGGTGACCGTGTCAGTAACATCAAACAATCACGTGCTTCCGTCTGATTTTATTAATTTCTTTCGCAAATGATATGGTTCTTTCAAACTCTATTTCATTTTAATCTGTCACTTCGTTTTCTTTTTATTTATTATAAAGAAATATTCTTCCGTTTTTTTCTGCGTGTATTGCATTAATTGTTTTCAAATAAAGAAAAAAAATCATGATTTAATTTTTTTAATTAAGTACTTTAATTAAGCAATTTTTTAATTTTTGATTAAGTTTAAAAGTACATTATAAGTGTTGTTTTTTTTCAGGAAATATATTGCATTTTTTTGCTTATTAGAAACGTCTTTATGACGAATTATGACTGTAGAGTAAACATTTACTATTTACTTAAAACCGCACACAGTACCAAGCAAGTTGTAAAAATTAGCATGGTAATACACTAAAATAAATTGATAACAAAATTCACTTATATTCAGAGTGATCGATTAAATCCTTTTAAACTTCTTAAATTTAAAACGAAGTCTCGTATAGCCAGGGAAGTAACGTAAGCCTACAGTAAAGTGACTATGCTGAATTTATTCAGAGAGTTTATTATCCACAGTACTCCTTCCCTGCACAACGAGAGCGTTTTTAAGATTCTTTTTATTATCATTTTAGTTTATTTATTTATTTATTTTTGCTTAAATTACACTTCACCATTGTTTAATTGGGAAAAAGTACATTATAATACCGGAGAGTATATTTTTCAGTTTTAGACGAACCCTTTTGCAAGTCACGGAAGTTCATAATTTTGATTTCAACCAACTGTGTTTCTATTATGGTATGGCGTACATTTTTCTAAATGGATTTTTTATATGATATCTATATTTTTAGACTAATCTTTTGTAATTTCTTTATTTCGCCGTTGTAACCTGTGTCAGCATAGTCACTTTACTATACATACAAATTAATTATCTGGCTATAAGACTAAACATCATTTTAAATTTAAAAGGCTCAAAAAGATTTTATAGATCACTCTGTTAGATATAGATGTAGATATAGGCATAGATAGATGTAGACACAGACATAGATATAGATTTTTAAAATCATTTATTTTGCTAAGATGAAATGCAATTGTCTTAAAGATTTCAAACGCAGTGATTGCAAAGACAATTGAGATAATTAAAGAGTCTTGGTTGTATAAGATCAAAGATTCTTGCTTTTATCTGTCATAAAAGCAATTCACAGTAGTAATAAGAAACTTGCACATGTCATTCTGAGATCCATATCTAGATCAACTGGAATATTTTCCAACTTTCAAAGGTAAATATTTCTAAGGATATTTAAAGGAAAAATTGTGAAAAATTTTAGAATGAATTTTTAAGGAGTTTCGATTTCTAATTGGAAACATCGTGGCATGAAAATATTTCAGGTTTCTTTCCTCTACCTCTGTTTAATTTTTACAATTTACTTTTAGTTAACATAAATACAAAAAAATACATCCAATATAGGCGGGTATGTACATTAAAAAAGAGATTTAAACACTGATGTAATATATTCTTAAAAATACTTTTAAAAGTTTATTAAGACGAAACGAAAAAAGACACGAAAGTAAAATTGATATTATTGACACATTTTTATTTTGTATTTTAAAGCGATGCAAAAATGGATTTTGGCAATAATATATAACCGAGAAGAAAACTTTAAACATTTGATGAATTTTAACAAAAAAATCTAATTATGATTTTGAAAAACTTGTCTTAGTGAGTATTTAATCCCCAGGAAATAATTACACGCCAAATTTGGCGGCTGTTGGACCAACTTTCCACCTTACAGAGGTTTTTAAATAGTGTTTTTCATCACACATTTTGAAATTTACAGAAAATATGCCAGCCAATAAACGTTATCATGTTAAAATGATTTATTCCATAAATGTCAAAAACAAAGGAAAATATGGTTAATCCTGTATGTCTAAGCGTAGGAACCAGTCATGTGTTAACTAAGCTGAATTGAACTTATCAAAAAAACGTGAACTGAATATAATTCAAGAAGACTTCAAAACAATTTTATATTGTCCAGAAATCTGCAATAATGGGATAGATAAAACTAATTATAAAGGATAAAGATTGAATTTATTCCGGTTTATACCGGCCAAATACTGGGTTTATACTGGGTAATCTTGTTTAAAATAAATAAACTGTTTTAAAAATCTAATTATAAAAAATAAGGAATGAATTTATATTTATCCCGGCCAAAACCAGATAAACTGGCTTGTTTAGAATATATATAAAGTGTTTTAAAATATAAATGTTTATAGTTTTATTACGTGGTAATATTTACTGTTATTAAATTTCAATTCTGTGGGAAAAATTCTTTGTATAAGTCTATATTCTTTGCAAACAGATACAAAGCAACAAAAAGTTTTCCTTTCGCATCTGAAATATTTATATTTGCGCGCCATTGTTACAGTAACAAACGAAAATTTGCTTTTTCAGTCGCGCATTTGGAACTTCCTGTTTTTACTTCGGTTCTAATCCAAATATATTTCCCTAGTTCCTTTTTTTTAAAATCTTTTTCTTGGTAAATATTCAATTTACCATTTCCGAAATTTGAGAAATTTTATGTATTCGAAATTATCTTCTGGATTTTGTTGAAATCTAAAGTGTATAGAAAAGGGGAGAAAAAAAACAATTTTATATTATAAACATTTTTTTAAATTAATAGTAATCAAATTTAAAATATTAATAATTTAATTAAAACAATTTCATTAAATACTAGCCAAAATAAAATTAGCTAGAAAAAGGGAATTAATAATCACACCGGTGGCAATAAATACGAGAGAAGTTCCAATTTTTGTCACCGAAAACAGCGTCATCTGGAGGTCGAAAGCTTTAGTAAAGACCAAATAAAAAATGATTGTCATTTTAATTGGACTAGTTAATAAACTCAAAACTATCTCCCCCACAAATTAATTTTAAAAAGCAGAAAAGATGTAAATGAGAAAGCGATGCAGTGTAAGATTAAAATTTATTGGTGTTGGCATTGGTGGTTGGATATAATTATTAGCCTTGGCGCCGGGGCACAGACTGATCTTTTCCATGGTGAAATTTTACGATAGATAACAAATTAAAACGCGCCAAGAGTTCGATCATTAGCCCAGTTGATTGACAAAATGGTCGTTAGTTCACAGAATTGTAAATTAGTGCAAATATCTTTTAACTTATGGTCAAATAAATTATTTATTCCAGTTAATGGAATCCTGCACTTTTGCCAACAGATTAAAAGCATATTGTATTTTATTGTAATGCACATGTTGATGCTTTATCTCTGGGATCATCAAATTTTTAATATTTTATACCGCTTAAAAACAAATTAAAAATAAACGTGCCGTCATAAAAGTCTTTTCTGATTAAAATTCAATGCATCCTAAATGAAATGTTTGTAATCGAAGATATCCTGTTAATTTAGTTATCAAAATATATTACCAAATATATATTGTCATAATAAATGTAAATACGCTGCAGTGATGGTTCTTAATAATATAGTTTGATAAAGGAGAGTGTGTGAGCTTTGGCGCTCTAGAAACTAGATCGTTTGGTTCAGAGCTGTAAAATTTGGCACAAATAAATTTCTGAGGATGGGAATATGCACCTCGGAAGGATTTTTTTTCACATTTTAATTATTTATAAAATGAAGGCGTTTTTGGAGTTTTTCTGCAATTATTTCTAAAAATATGATTATACAAAAATGATTTTTACACCGCAATAAAATTTATATCTATACTTATAATAAAGCTCAATGTGTGTGTGTGTGTGTTGGCACTGTACAGGCCAGACCGTTTGACCTACAGATACCAAATTTGGCACATGCATATCTTGGAGGTTGGGAATGTGCACTTGGAGTCCCTTTTTTTGAATTTTTAATTAGAATTTTAATTATTAATTAAAAATTAACTTTCCCGCCAAAAAAAATCTTTTTATTTCTCCACCGCCAAATGAGTAAAGCTTCAGGGTTTTTTCCCCCACGCTAATGAGGCTAGGCTTAACATTTTTCGACCGATTATTTCAAACGATTCAGTTTATTTTCTTAATGTTTTATGCATTTAAAATTAAACATTGTTAATGAATCGATCTTTCAGATTCATTCTGAAGTACTTTTGAATTAAAATGAAACAGAATAAAAGAAATTAAAAATTTCTAATCTGCATGCGGAAATTAGAAAAATTGACGCATTTGCATTACAATAACAGGCGTTGAAAATCGCGCATGCGCATTGTGTTCTGATTGTTGACAACGATTATCAACGGATGCGGACTTGATTTAAATTATTTTTAGGTAAATTGCATGCTTTTGTACTTAAATTGTATTTATGCTAGTTATATATTTTTTGTATATGTTTATAGTTTTAAGCACATCGTTTTTTTAAATGGTTTTTTAACCTGTTTTCGACCGATTATTTTAAACGATTCTGTTTATTTTTTTAGTGTTTGATGCATTTTAAATTAAATGTTGTTAATTAATCAAAATGCTCATAATGAATCTGAGAGAAAAAATTTTTGACAAATTCTTGAGATAATATATAAATTAAGAAAGATATTCTTTAGTGCCCTCAATGAATCTATTATCAGTAATCATATTATTAAAAAAATGCGTTGTTTCAGTAAAAAATATTATTATATTAATTTCAGATTGATCCTTTCCACTTTAATTTAAAGCATAAATTCTACGGGAGCTAACAGAAAATTAAAAGGATACATATTACGCTATGACTGAAGGCCTTTATAATATTATGAGTGAATTATATGACGACCAAAACTTGAAGTTTTTAAATATTTTGATGAAGAAGCTATTAAAGTAGGAATTGCATAAAATATTTAATTATTAAAATTTTAACGAATAATATTGTTACGAAATTTCCGGGGTTCGTTTGGATAGTGGGAGTTATATGGTGTGGAGAACACTCAATCAGCAAGCGGCAGTAGAAAATGAAACAACGACGTTTATTTACACGAAGACACACAGAACAGCACAAAGACGACAACTATATACAGCACAGAAGACGACTATCTTCAGCCGAGACGTGCAGCATACACAGCAGCGTACAACAAGACAGACAGTAGCGCACAGCTTAGTTCATCACTAGCTTGACTCCGTCGCTGCTCCGTTTATCCCTGAAAGACCAGTACTTCACCGTCGACTCCACTGGTTCACGACTGCCCGGCAGCTGCTGCTGCTTCCTTTTATAGGTCTCAGAAGGCGGGGCTAGAAGCCTCTCAACCAATCAGGAACTTTCGAGGTGTATCTCCGTTCCTACTGGACGGATTGGGAAAATTCCCGATGTTTCGGGTATAATCTATTTTGGCGCCAAAGTCGCCAAGCTCTGGGACATCCTATGGAACCAATTATGCTGGGAAGCCGCATCACAGATTCGTAACAATATATATATATATATATATATATATATATATATATATATATATATATATATATATATATTTGACATTTGTTTTCTTTTTTCTTCTGAAAAAAAATAAAATTCAAACATTTTCACTATTTTATCAAATGCTTAATCACATATTTCTCTTATATTATATTAAAGATTATATTTATTATCTAAGTAATAATTATAAGTAATTTATATAAGGAATAAGAAAGCGAAACTTCAGTACCAGAGAAAACGACGTACAATTAGGAATATCCGAACAGTTATAGTTTTAACGGCGCTATCGTCTTCATTAGAAGGGTTCATCTATTACATCATAAATAGAACAAATGTACGGCTTTTAAAATGATACTGTACTAAAATCTAACTGTTAGATGTTTCAAATTATTTTTAAACTTTGAGGAAATTGGAAACATCAAGGTCAGGTTTAAGAGATTTAATAGGAAATAAACGCACCCAATATTTCCCGTGAAACAAAGCAAAGACCAAAAGCAGCTAAGAATGTATAAGAACAAATATCAAGGGTTATTTTTTAAAAGATGCAGCAAACAACTTGTTAAGTTGTATCCAATTTTGATACATTGACCAATTGCATAGATACGTCTTCCCATTCTCTTTCTTTTAATTTCAAAAGAAAGTCACCTTCTAGTTGCAATCGTATGTATATGTATTTATAATAATAATAATCGTAATTTATAATAATCGTATATATGTATTTTTAATAATAATATAATTAGAAATTCAGTTTCATAGATGTTTCTTTTTAATCCCTTTTATACAAATAATCAAAAATTTAACTATTTTCGATAATTCAATCCCAGACGTTTAAAAAAAATAATAATCTTGAAAGTAGTAGCATGCCTTAAAATAAATTGTTAAAATTTGCATGAAGTTTTATTCAAATGTTTATTTTTATTTATGGTCAAAGAGAATCTTTTATGGTCAAAGAGTATCGAAACATCCAATGTACCATTGGTGGAACATGGACCATATACAGAGAACAGCTACCTTATTCTAAAAATTCTTTACATTTAACATATTGATTAGAATTCAAAATAACAAAAGTACCACTTTCAAACAGAAGTGAAATAAACCTGCAGAATCGAATCTTTGAAATTGCTCGTTAGAAAAACAAACATAAAATAAATATAAATAGCTACTTTATCATATTTTAATTTTTCCATCTAAAATAATATTAAAAAAAATAATTTTTAAAGCAGCAAAAATGAAAACACGGGCACTTGCAAAATACCTGTAACGAGGCATCAACGCAAAGTGTCCACCTAATTGCTAGGAAAAACGATAGGCGTGCCGTGTTAGCCACATTCCATTAGCATCGAACAAAAAAAAATAACGTTAAGTGAAAATGAATTCCGAGATACAGTTCTCGTTTCTGGGCGGGATGGACACGATCATTATCTGGTGTTGGCAACCGTCCACTTCTGGTTGGGTGGCAGCGTGGGCGGCAGACGAGCTGCTGAGACTTTAATGGAAATATCAATTGCCTTAAAGACTGGACTGCGGTTTGATGCGTCTCAGAATTTTGGTTTTGACCATAAAAAGGCTCGGTGGGGCGCTTTCATTGTTATGCTATGGAAAGGAAGGGTGATAAAGACAAAGCGAGAACCACATTACGATAACACAATACCACATAATGAATTACCGAAGTATCTTCGTTTAATCATCGATCCGTGTCTTTACCAATGATAAAGATGAGTGTATGTGTGCTGGCGTTTTGCAGGACAGACTGTTAGACCTAAAGCTACCAAACTCAGAAATTGACAATTGCGCATCTAAGAGATATTTTAAAATTTTAATTAGTTAAAAATTAAACAAAATTTTGATACTTTTTCATCTAATTTCTGAAAATATTATAGCCAAAAAATAATTTTTTGCACCACTTAAGAATTTTTTAAAAATAAATTATCTTTTCTACAACAATAATTTTGTTTCTGTACAATTTTCTGTCTACCTTTCATAAATTTTAAAATAATTTTTAAGTGCATTTTGCAACAATTTAATTAAAAATTTTCATCTTGGATTTTTCTTATATTGTTGGAAGAAAATTCTATAAGAAACGACTTCTTGTTCCAAACGATACAATTTCTCTCCACTCTATCGCACCGGGGGGGGGGGTACTCAGATACGAGGATGAGAAACTTTCATCATGGTGATTTGTTCTCGTCACCATGGTGGGTTTAGAAATGGTGTTGGGTCAACTACTCTTTACCGATAACGGGACGTGCTTTCTTCGGGAAGGATTGTACCTTGGCCAGTGCTGGCTCTTAGGGCTCAACCACAGTTCTCGCCAGTGTTGCGATCGCTGTGATCTGGTCATTCAAATTTATCCGTGTGCCTCAAGGAGGTCGGAGAATCAGTGATATGAATACCCCTTTTAACTGTTCGGCCAACGCTTCTCCCCCCCCCCTCATATCATTGAATGCATTGGCGCCTGTAAGGCAGCTGGGAATGGAGGGGAGTCAGTTTACAATCTTATCATGCGATTCGGTCTCTTGGACTTGGTTTGAATTGGTGTGCAATCCAAGTGGAATAAGAAACAACAACAACATACCTTCTTAATCCTTAATTTACCTATTTGAGGGGAGTGTCATGGAGTGCTTTAACTCAAGGTTCTTAACCTCTGGCCATGACAGGTGAATATATTGATGGTATGATTATGAGTAGTCAATGTGTGATTATCTTCCCACCCTAAATAGGTTTCTGTTCAACAATGCTTTTAATAAATATTTAAAGTTTTATTATACTTATAAAATTTTACTTCGGAAAGTAGTTGACATTCCAATCTAGATTCAAGTTTCATGTGAGACGACAGAAAATTAAAGATAATATTTTATCCCTTATTTAACACACGATACAAGGGTTATTAAATAACATGATTTCCTTATCTATTAAAATTTGAAATTGAAAAATAGTTTGCTTAACATTAATAACATAAAATATTTAATTGAAGATCTTAGCAAGCACTATTCTTGGGGAATGTTTGTCACCAAAGGTGGATGTTTCATGCATAAAAATATAAAATTAAGCGATTGAAAGAATCGATTTGGAGAATATATAAATTTTTTAAGAAATCTTTGTTCAAATTGGAAAATAATTTAAGCCATTTTTCACTTAAGAAACGAAAATGCAATTAATCTGTTCGCCAATTGAATTATTCTAAAATTTGATATAGGTGCTAATTTTGATGCAGATGTGACTTCTCGAATTTCAATAATCTAGGTTATTGCGTACATGAGTTATCGTCCTGCCTACGTATAGATTATAAGTGTGAAAAAAGCCGTCCACGTTTAAAAACAAACTGAAGTGAGCGGACTGTTCACGAGCCTGCGAGCTCTTGTTCCATCAATATAAAATAAGTTTCGCAACTGATTGTATATAAGCATTGTACATAGCCGTGTTTTGAGTGTGAACTGATAAAAATATGTTGCGTCTAAATCAAATAAATATTTTACAATACAAGTGACTGTATTTGCTGCTGGATTTTATCATCTCTTTGACTATTTCACCGAATTAAAGAAGAAATCGGGTAGATTTAAAGGGCCTGATAAATCGAAACACTTCTGAAACGAACTCAGATGTAACAATAAGGCCGGGATAGCCTAGTTGGTAGGGCGTTGGACTCGCATCCCTTTAGTTGTGAGTTCGAACTCCGCCGGCCGAAGACTCTCCGTGTGTGTGTGTGTGGTGGCTGGCGCAAGTATAAATATGTCGTGGTCATACAATCCTCCATGTCTAGAGCAATACCACAGGGGGTACTCGTTCAGAGGTGAGCGTTCTCTGATTCAGGTCTAAATAACGATCTGTGGATGAGTGAGTGAAATGCATGAATGAAGTCCGCCCCGTAAAAAGGACTGTGACTCGTGAGTAGCTAAGTCATACTCTTGGCTCTAGTTGGCGCTACTGAAACAAGAGACGCTCACTCGGCTTAAATCGCTGACAAATAACTGTCAGCGGGCTTGTAAAGTGCCATAAGTCACAACACAACGACAACAACATATAGATTATATATTACATTTGTTGTTACTTTTCAATAAATCTCAGCATGGTTCTTGAAGACAGCACATTTATTAGACATAGAAAACGAAAAGAAAAGAATACAGGTATTGACAATTACGCACACAGCATCATGTTAAGCAGTTCGCGGGGGGAATGGCGCCGGAACGAAGCAAAAGCGTAATCACACAGATATTCCTACGCCAGAAAAATAGTCCGCTCGTTTCATCCCAACAATATACAACATAAGACTGTCTATCTTCTGACGGAGCTGAAATTTGATAATAATGATTCTCAAGTTCGATCAAAACATCCTCCACCAAATAGTAAGAACCTAGTTTTTTGTGTTTTTCTTTCGTTACGTGTGCACCCACTCGGATGGAGAAGCGTCCCGACTCTTTGTGTAATTTGATGCCAAATTTAATACAGATACATAATATAGGTGTAATTAATACATGCGAAGTATTATTCAACGAAATCTTTGAATTTTTGAGTTATTACTTTTTATGTACATGAACTCCAAATAATCTATCTGTTGATGGATTTAGTCCATAAATTAGCATAGACATATAATATACAAACCTCTTTGGGGTTTTTTGTGTGTTAATGTACTTTTAAATAACATAAAAAGATACATAAATGATTCCAATTTTTTTTTCATGGTCGAGGAATTTTAAAATATGAAGATTCATCAAAATCTTGCAGTTGAATCTTTTTAATGATTGCTATATTTAAATGCACATGCGCATGATGTTCTGTACTGAGAAAGTAAAAAATGATATTTTTTTTTGTCTTATCGAATTTATGAAGTTACAAGTAAAAATATAAGAGGACGAAGATTTAATAACTATTAAAATCCCTATTTTTAATCCACGGGATACACTCATTTAGAGAAGACACTAAAATATAAGACCAAAAACAAAATTTGTAATATTTAAAAAAAATATTTACTAAAGTCAAAATAATAAAAAGAAACGCATTCTGTTTTAGTAAAAATATTGAAAATTAAAGAAACCAGCTAAAAAATTATAGAAAAATCTAAAAGGAATGCATTATCACCTTCGCCTTATTTCCCGTTGTTGCTCCTTCAGATTACTATTTGATTCTACTGATGAAGAATAGCTATCTTGAAATTGGTTCCTTTGTCAAGATATCGAAAATTGATGGCTGGAATTGTTTCAAAGCTATCAAACTTGTTCTTCATCGAAATGTTGCATGGTAGAAGAGGGAATATTGTATTTTTGATGAGAAAAGTTTTGAATACATATTTCCTTCCTTCTAAAAATAAACAAAGTTTTATTTTATTTTATTCTCAAATGTGGGAAATAAAGTTCATACACCAATAGATAAGAAAATAATTTCACTTTTCTTTTAGAATTCCTGCTCTCAATTTAATCATTTATCGGATTTCATCATATCGAATAGAGTTAATAACATGTTGAAGTGATATGAGTATTTAGAAATTTTTGGATTTTATATTGTTATAAGAATTTTTCTGTGTATTAAATAAATAACGAAAGCCATGAAAGTTAATGTGGGAATCCATTAATCATAACTAACATATTAGTTAGCCATTCCATACTAGTTAGCCATGCCATTTAATCATATACTAGTTAACCATAGACTTGATTATTGCCTTTAGCCATATAAGTTAGGCATGCACTTGGCAGTATCATTTCACCATACCGTTGAGGTAAACCACGGAATTGGCTAACTTATATCAAACAAGAATAGTAAAAAATAACAGCATATTTTTTAAAAAAGAATCTGTATTATAGAAATCACTTAAGACAATAAAACTTTGTAAATCTTTCTTCAAAAATTATCGTTTTATGGCCGTTAAATACAAAATAAAAAATATATTTTAACCAAAAGAACCTTGATCTATTTTTCTTTTTTCACTTTATGGCAACAAAAGATTGAAAACAATCATAAAATATTAATTTAATTCAAAGAAAATATGAAAGTGCTTGCTTAATTTAAAAGTTACTTTCTGTATAATTGCATGTAAACATTTTTGTATGTAACATATGTAACATTATGTAAACATATGTTTATATAATTGTATCGAATAAAATAATCATTAAATTCCAAGTGCAATTTTTTTTTAGTATTTAGATATATATACATATTACCTGACAATCCAAAAGAACCTAAAAATAATGCTCATGAATTTTGCCAACTAAAAAAATGACATTCAATGTTATTAACTTCGCTTTGAAGAAGTCAAACCTGATCTTATCGGCTTTAAATTTAGGTTAATATGATTTTTGATGTAAGCAATGCCTTTTTCTTCATTAAATTTTGAATTCCAGCTCACTCATTTCTTTTACAAATAAAAATTAATCTCAATAATTTAAATTGTTGAGCTAGAGGTTATAGAAACGGATATGAATCATGCAATTGTCCCGAGAAGAAAATGAACTTTAAGTTTATAGGAATCCGAGTTCCTGTAGGATGAGAATTTAAGATTTCTTTTACATTAGAAAACAGTATAAGGAAGTTGTCCAGTTTGATTAAAAGTATATATAGCTTTTTATATTTCATTCAATGAATTATAAAGTTCAATTTTTTCAAAAAAAAATATGCAACTAAGCGTTTCTATGACAAACAAATAAAACAATGATTGGCTAGAATGATTAGTTAGAATTCAACAGGAAGCGCTATAATGATGGGAAAAAAAAACAAAGTTTATCAAATACGCTAAGAAAAATATAGAAAACGTCAAGTTTCACAATTAATTATCAAATAAAACTTAAAAGTCTTATAAATCTTCTACAGTTTCCTATTCAGATACTGATTGTAGAACTCTTTCGAATAAGAATTTCGTTTAATTACTTTATTATTTAGTTTCATTCACAAGTGCCTTGGTCGAAAAGTAATGAGCTGCTGGACTTAATAAAGGACGAATAGATATCTTAATGGCCTTTTAATAAATGTATACAATACCTGGGAGAACAAGCTTAGTTCGGCAGCTTGTTTTTTTTTTAGAGAAAATACTTAGATACGAACTACATACTGATTATATATGACTGTTTTTCAATCTTACCTTATCTCACGTTCATCAGCGCCATCTCACAAAATTTTGAGGCACTAGTAGGTTATCATGAAATGGCAACATTGTAAGTACCTCAAAAATTTACAAGATGGCGCTATATGATATGGTCATCATGAGAGGAGGAGCCATTGAAGAAGAATTTCTTTACATAAAATTATATTTTCCGTAGACTTAATTTCAGAAACTAAAATTTATTTTTCTTCCCGTGGCAGTTAAATTTTTTATTTTCAATGAGGCAATTTTTTTTTACCAAAATTGTTTATTTTTTTTAAAAAAAATGTGGGAGATTATATGGGGAGTATGTAGAAATTAGTTGAAATTCTGATTTTTGATTTTTCAATGGAATTCATTTTGTATGTATTTGTAAATCTTTGTTTCTGAATCATTGTAATAGTCAAAGAATATGGCGACTCAGCAATTTTATCACTTTTATTTGCAGCAGGGAATAATTGGAAATTAAAAGGGTATTGAAGTCGTCTGTCTACACCTTAATTAGACTGTTATCATAATCGAATAAAATTCAGAATTCTTCAAAAAGTTAGGAAAAAAATTAACAAAATATCACTTTATTATTACTGAAAAAAATATATTTGAAACCTCTAATTTCAAGCATTATTTGAGGGTATTGTTTCATCCGTCAGGCTTGATTGCATCAGCTATTCTATGCCAAGAGAATTTTACATCACGAAATTTACTGAAAGCAAGTCTATTTTATCGTAATTCTTTAACGTATTTCTTCTCTTTGATTGTTGTTTGTTTGTTTTTCTTGCTTGCTATACGCTATTTAAAGACAATATTCCGGCCTAAAAACATTATTATGCAAATATTAGCTTCCATTACAAACTAAAAATTAAGATGTTTTTTAATTCTGAAGGAATTTTTAACATTTATTTGTTTGACTTTTGAAAGGCAATTACACCATAATCTCTATGTGAATAATAACACAGATCGACTTAACGAGAGCGTAATAAATAATGTACTTTCAAACTTGAGTGAACCGGAAATGCTGGCAAATTAATAAGTGGAACTAGCACAAAACAGAACTCAGATATCCACTTAAGTATCTTGGAAGCTGAAGAGGAAAGCTGATACATAATTAAGATTTTTTTTTTCTCCTTGGAAGACTATCCGTACTATTGTGGTTGGCCTCAAAAAAAAGATTAAAGGTAAAATTGTACAAATTATTTAAAAATTAAAAATTGATTTAATTTTTCAGAAAACAGAATTTTATCGTTCCATTTATGAGGCAGCTGTCACATGTCAAATCTGTGGTTTTGATATCGAAAGATCATAGATTAAACATTTGATTTTATTGATGATTAGGTTTATCCAGGTAACGCAACTTCACTCTTAATTGATATATCGCCAAAATTCCAATAGTTTGAAAAACTTTCGTTTTTGTTGATAAAGCTATCGCCAAATTATAATTAAGGACAAATATTCATTGACTCGGGATATATTCAGCCGCTACTATTATATCTATGAAACTATTTTCTTTATGAAAAGGCATTACAAATTAGTAACAACATACACATAGTGTTAGCGGCATATGGAGCTTCACATAATATCCATCTGGCCTCTCTGTTGGAAATTATGCATTAACTTTGTTTCCACAACAAAATGACACATTGTATCTGAATTACAAATGAATGCAACTTCAAGGACAAGGGATTTCCGAGTTAGGAAAATAACTTCAGTTGTGAAATGATATCAAGGGCTTCTCATTTGTAATCCTTTCAAACATTTGCTTGCATTGTCTTTTATAAATGATTCATAAGCAGTTGCTGAGAAGCGAATTAAGAGATTATAGTACTCGCATCCAATACGATTTCCATGCGAATATTTATCAGCATTATGGGGGCGTCACAAACCTAAGTAAATAAAACTTGAACTCTAATTTTCATGTTTCCGATAGAAATCTCAATTAGCGAATACATTGTTCATCTAATTTCCCTCGCAAATACTGGCAAGCATAAAAAAGGATTTCATAAATATTTCATAATAATTGATTATTAGCTGATTTCTTATTAATTAAGAATTGTGTTTCCGTTATCATTGTGCAGAATTGGGAAATAATATGGTGAAATCCAAAATTTGTTTATTAGATTGAATTTAAGATGGCCAAAACAAGAAACATTTAAATGATTTATTATAGTTGCCTAAAAGTAAAAAAAAAAAAAGACGATTTTGTCAGTTAAAGATCATTTTGAGTTTTTCTATTACTTAAAAATTGGTTCAAATCTTGATTAATTGCTTTTAACGGTTCGATAAAGATTCACTGTTGCAGACAGCTGCTTTCATACTCCAAGTAGAATATGTACTATGCAAATTTAGTAGAATATGTCATTCACATATTCTACTAAATTTTATATCATTTTTTAAAAACTATTTATAAAACAGTTCGGATAGTCTATAATTTCTCGAAAAATTAGTTATTAAAATTTTTTCATGTAACCAATTTTATTTTAATTAAAAAGAAACTGGCAGACGATATTATAATAATTTAAAAAAAAGATTTTTTAAAATTAAAAATAACGATGTAGACTATAAAAGGGTTTTGTCCATATTTTGTTTTATAATATTTAATATAAAATAAATATGTATTTAAAAGACACTTTTTAAGGGCACATTGAGATTTCGATGAATATTACTATTAAATATTATTTTTTTCGTTCAACGTTTAAATTATGCAGCTTTCAATAGCTCATCATACATGTGATAACTTTACGTTTACTATAAATATTAGTAGCGTTGTAAATAAATACTTCAATTTTATTCAAAAATATTGAAATATAAACAAGGTTTAAATGAAAGTTTTATATCAAATAATTAAAATTTCATTAATAAATGTCAGGAAAATAATTTTTTTCGAGCAAAGTATGATAAATCAATTAATATACAATATTAGCCTTTTGAAACTATGGTATAATTATTATGTTATAGTAAGTTGCAATATTAAAATACTTAATTTATTTGAAAAATGCAGTAGAAAACTCAGGCAATTAGGAAATTCAGAATATGATTGTTTCCTTCACATTTTCGTATTTTTATGTTTTTCATAATCTTTTCATAATTGTTTAATCACAATTTAATTGCACAGTGTCTGGAAGAAGAGTGGGAGATAGCTTTGGTCATTAATTTGAAATATAAAATGACCTGGCGAGCTTTATTATAAACAACAGACCAAACATTTAAAAAATCAAGGTAACCTGCAATCTTCTAGCTTCATCAGTAAATAGAAAATAAAGACTTTTTCCTAGTTAAATAATATAACCAAATTCAAAAAGTAAAATAACATCTTCTTTGCAGTAATTTTTGTATCATTATCATACCTAGGACATTCAACATTGGAATGAAAAACCGTTACTCAAATATTTGGACACATTCATACATATCCAAAACAAATTCCAAATTTGCAAAAGAAATCTTCTCACCTTTTAGATTAATCATATTTATGATGGATATTCCAAGTGCAAAGTAGTCAATATATTTAAAAATATTCTCATAAAACAAAATCAAAAAATATCTAGCTGCAAGCCAGATAATAAAATGGCAAAACATAAATTCAAACCAAACGATTCCGAATTTTTTTTTTGGACAAAATATTTTTATTAAAATTTTAACCAATGAGATTCATTCCTTTGTGAGCAAAGCAAAAAAAAACAAAAAAATTTCGGTTGCAGTTTTTTCCAAAAGTCTTGATAAAATAAATAAAATATCCTGGAAATCGTTTGCGCCTGAAAAATAAAATGAATTATTTGCATTTTGCAGTTTGCTTTGTTATTTCAGACAGCTTCTTTGCAACAGCCAGTAATCAATAAAAAGTAACCTTATGTTGGTAAGTCAATATTATCTAACTAGTTATTTACCAGGAAAAGTGATTAAATTAGATAACTATTTTTATATTCATCTGCTAATTCCTATTATCAAATGAAATAAATTTATTAAATTTGATTAGTTTTTATTGAGAGGATCAAATTCCGACTTGATTTTATTAGTAGCATTTTTAAGATGATATTACAATTCAGATTTTGGCATGTGCAATTTTTTGCATTATAGGACAACTTAATTTCCTATGTAATATTCCTTTTTCCAATAAATTAAGTACATTAATAGAATTTTCTTTCTCTCTTCCTTTATATCTTTTTTTTTCTTTTTTGATGTGGATTTTTATAGCTTTACAGCTATGGCCATTCGACGGCCATTCTTTTTCTTTCTTTAATAATATTATATAGCAAAAAATGCTTTACTTAATCAATTTAAACCAAATTATAAGAACAATTATTCTAATTTTCTGCGATATTATTGAATTTTAATTCCAATTTAGAATATTCTGAAAAAAAAGTTATAATTATGGTATACTTTTTAAGAATAGGCTTTTATTGAATGCATCTATGCATAGAAAGAAAAAAAAAAGAATGTAAACGTTTATAATTTTTAATATTTTTCATATGCACAGAATGTCGCTGATATTTTTTTTAGATTAGCTGTGTATATTGTTATGTGTTTTCATGTTTACAAAGTATTGCAGCAGCATTTTAAAAATATTAATCTTTAAATTAAAAGAAATTCATTATAAAATCTAATTTTATGCGATTTTATTGAATTTTAATTCCAATTTAGAATATTCTGAAAAAAAAAGTTATAATTAGGGTATACTTTTTAATAATAGACTTTTATTGAACGCATCTACGCATAGAAATAGAAAGAAAAAATAAGAAATGTAAACGTTTATAATTCTTCTTATTTTGCATATGCACAGAATGTCGCTGATATTTTTATTAGATTAGCTGTCTATATTGTTATGTGTTTTTATGTTTACAAAGTATTGCAGCAGCATTCTAAAAATTATAAGCTTTAAATTAAAAAAAAATTATTATAAAATTATTTTTTTATGATTTGTAAAATCTAAATACTTTGCTAATCAAAATTAAGAAACTTATTTGAGAGAAAAATGATATTAATTTAAATTGTGTATTGTTAAAGCTTTACATTTATCGAAAAATACTTTATTTTAGGTTGCAGAGTTTATCAAGTAATCATTCGAAAATTATTCTTCTTGTGATAATAAGGCTTAGCATTGCTTTAAAAAAATTAATTCATTTAGTTTTAGTTATGTATGCATTTTATTAATGCATTTTACTTAACGCATATTCCTTTCTTTTTTAAATGACTGCATTAATTTTTCCGAGTAATTTGTTAAGAAGTTTCATTTTGAACAATATCAAAAAGAGCTCACGTTTAAAGTAAATAAGCATTACGATATACATTTTAATATGTTGAGAAAGAGTATTCAATTGGGTTTTTATAACGCTGCATCAATTAATATTAATAAGTTAAAACTTGGAGAAAATTTCATGGATCAATATAGATAACCGATAAAAGGAAAATAACATTTTTTGATCACAGATGGCAGCAGGTATCTCCAATAGATGACAGCCAGCTGAATCTACATTATTGGGAAAATATAGTAAAAGGGTGGGGGGGAAAAGGAGAATTCGAATTTTTAGAAGTGTTCATCATAAAATTATGTTTTACTTTAAAAAGAAAAGGTTGATTTTAAATTCCAAGAATCACAAAGGTGGTGTTAATTACAATATGTTTTTAAATTTTCAATCATTATTCTAAAGTTATGCTGCTATCATACAAAATCTGACCCCCGAACTCAATTTTCCAGCCCTTGTCTTCTCTTAATGAATTAAGGGACAAAAAAAAAGTCCCCCAAATGTATGCTAGCTTTTTATTCATTATACTATAAACCGCTCATATGCAAATTCCAAATGTAAAAATTTGAACATTTGCGGAATTCATATTTTTTATAATGATTCACATTTTTAATGCTGTGGAGAAAGAAATAATACCATTTTTAGGAAATGTGAGAAAAAAATTCGACAAGACCACTTTCAGTGGCTTATATGTATACTTTTTAATTTATTTGCTATTAAAAACTGAATGTGCAATATTATAATTATTCATTTATTTTGCCGATATCTTCTACACATGTTTTGCTTAATATATTTATGTTTCATTTTTGCATAACTCTCCAAACTCTCAATACTTTTTAAGAAATAGAACTTGATTTTAAGATTGTAAATATATTATAAATATCCGTTGTTGTGAGTTCTGTAGGAACAAATCATAATTGAATGAAGGGTAAAAAAATATTTTTATATAAACTTTATAACACCAAATAAAACATCAAAATCTATATCACATATTTTTATTGGCCACTTGAAACTTTTTTTGTCACAGCAATTATTTTCAGTCATTGAGTAGAAATGGCACTCCTGAACTTTTCTCAGAATTTTTTACTCAATAAATAAAACTGAATAATAAGTAACAAAATAGATGCTTGTAGAGAAAATGTTCCAAACTGATAACGTTGTCTCAATCGCTTGAATTTTTCCAATAAACCGTTGGTCTCCAAATTTGCATCTAAACTAAAGGATAACTTGCTTTACTGGCGATACCACACATATTGTTCCTATTTCTTGCCACTTTCATGTATCCTTTCATTCCCCAAGAAGTACCCCAACTGAAAAACAAACAATATAATACAAATTTATCAAATGGATTTAATCGAACGGAATATTTATAAAAACAACCGTCTCGGAATTTTAAAAATTGGAATTAATCCCACTAAAATAAATTTCTTTTCACCTATTTTCCTTGTGCAATGAAAGCTGAAAAATCTTCATATTAAACCAAAAAACTTCGAGAGCATTATTTGCGATTCATCCTTTTAAAAAATAATACAACTTTCACTGCCGTTGATTTTTTGCTATGAAATCAATTCAAGCTGCTTATGGAATGCACTGTACCTATTTTATTTTAAAATCCTTGATAAGGATCATTCTTTGATAGATTCAGAAAAAATGCTAGAGATCTATATTTCGTAATTATTATTCGCAAATGGCATGCAAAACTTTTGAGGCCTTACCAAAGATCCGTAATTCTATGCGGTAAGAAGAGAATAAGACCTTAATTGGAGATTATGCGAGAAAGATTTTGGGAGACCACTGCCGCTTGTTATTAATTTCAATTTGATTTCTGTATAATCAGCTTTAAAAATGTAATAACAAACTGAATTATCAAAACTTTAAAACACCTGCAGGAAAATTGGTACCTGTATCCTGAAAATTAAAATATTAATAATAATAATGTCATTTTTAGCGAAATGTTAAACAAATTCCAAAATCTTTTAACGCAATATGCATATTTTTATACAAATTTTGTCGGACCTTTTGAGTTGTGAATTTTAAACCAAGTACAAAAACAATTAGATATTTGAGAAAATTTGAAAGCAAGAGAAAGATTTTAAGAATAATGTTCTGATGTTCTAAAAAATGCTATACTTTAATTTAATTAATACGTAGAGTAAAAGCCGGGAAAAAAATGTAAGTAGAAAATTAGTTAACCTTGAAAATAATATTAAAATTTGTTGATTCATCAGAGTGTGACCTACTCTGCCTATTTACTTATAATCTGGCCTTGGGACCTGATGTACATTAAACCTGCCGTCGAAAATCAGATACCATCACTTTTGATTCTATTTTAAACATATGATGTCCTTACAGTAATAAATTTCATTTAGCTTCAAATCGAAAAGTCAATATAACTGCACTAGTTAATGTTCTAAATTACATGACACAAATGCGGCAATGCATTAATCTGTCCCTTCACCCAATAGAACGATATTTTTCGGATGAGTAAGTGTAGACCATTATAGGGAAAATAAATTTGCGGATATTGTTACAAAAAACATTCACCTGTAGTTGTGCGTCCAGCATAAGCCGGATGCAGGGGTGTTTGTGCTCCGGGGAAACCCCGGAATTCCGGGGATTTTGAACTTCGATACCCGGAAATTCCGGGGATCGTCGTTCAAAAGGAAGTAGGAATAATAATGAATTATTTATTTTGATCTGGGTAATTTTGTTTGCTTTGAAAGCAGAAAACGCAAGGTCAGTGTGTGTGGTGAAAACTTTTCCTTTCTTTCTCCAAAGGCAGTGATAATGCGTGAAAAGGGGGAAAAAACTTCTTTTTTGTTCTTTCCTTATTGCGAGTTATGACTCATTCCCCCGGTTCTCGGACATTCTCTTCTGGATTCTTTTCGGCAAGTAGGCGCGGCAGAAAAAAAAGGGAGAGACTTCGTTCGACCAGAAGTGCGATCACGTGACCTGGGTTCAAAGGTCTTAATTTTGCGAAATTAATGGTTATTAATTTTGCAAAAAAAGTAATTCATTGAACTTTTATTATTAGGTCATTCAATACTTCATAATCGTAATTTTTCATTTCTCCCCCCCCCCCTTCTCGAAACTCCAAAATGTCGGTAGTAAGTCCGTAAAAGTTTCCGGGGATTTTTTGGGGTCCCACAAACACCCCTGCGGATGGTAGAAAAGTCATATATTTTTAGACCTTTATACCACATATATGTTAAAAAATACGGTGCACAGATTGTAACAAAAAAGTGCCACCGAAATGCGTACAAAGAATTGTGTTGTTGCTTCTTATGGCACTTGAAATTGATAAGCCCGCTGTAATGAAGACAGCGACTTCCGATAAGTTGCGCCTCTTGTTTTAGCGGCGCAAATTATTGCCAAGAGTACAACTTTGCCTCTACTCACGTCACAACTCTTTTTACGGGGCGGACTTCATTCATACATTTCATTCACTCAACCACAGATTGCAATTTAGACTTGAATGAGAGAACTATCAGCCCTGATCCAGTACCCCCAGTGGTATTACTCTCGACATGGAGGACTTTGCGACCACGACAGATTTATACCCGCGTCAGCTACCACACATGCGGAGGGTCTTCATCGGGCGGGGCTCGAACTCGCTACACAATGGACGCGAATCCAACGCTCTACCAACCAGACTATCCCGGTCCACAATGAATGGTATTTGTAGACATTAACAACTCATTAGATTGGAGATTAATTATTAAATATTAAAAGGAATTTAATTGTTAAATAACAGTAACCACTCCGCGTCTAATAGATTCCAGCTCGCATTATGAACAAACTCGAAAGAGAAATTAATTCATTTGAGTTAGATGACTTTCCAGCTCAGTGTGACATCACTTGCAATTAGCCAGAAAAAATTATAGATTTCGGCTTCTACGGATTCCTGCATATTCCAGAACCTTTTTTTTTTTTTTTTTTTTTTGCCAAATGGCACACAATTTGTCTTCAAGGTTGAAGTAATGAACTAGGTGTGCATCAATAATTTCTGTAGATTTTTTCTTTTTAATAAAGAAGTAGCATAGCATAGGAGTGGTGTTACAGATTCGAAATAATATCCATGTAAGCGACCTTGGCAATACACACACACACACACACACACACACACACACACACATATATATATATATATAAATATATATATATATATATATATATATATATATATATATATATATATATATAAGGTTTCTGCTCTTATTCTGTAATATTTATTACAGTGCAATTTTTTGAATAATTTCGAAAAATTGCAATTTAATTGCAAAAAAATATTCAATTTTTTGAATATTTTTTGCATAACAAATGATTTGCTGACCAAACGGGAATTTAGAACGAACATCCACTATTCTGTCGTTTTACTAATCCAACAGTCCTCTTATCGGACATCAACAGATTACTAAGGATTAACTGAATTTCAAATTTTTTCCAGGTTTTCCACTCTTGGGGGCTTTTTAGTATATTTTTAAATGGTGCCACAATAACCCTCAATCAATTATTCCTCTCATAGCTATAACCTCAAATGTAATAATAACTACAATTTGTTTTGTAAGGAATTTCGAATTACCTATTTTTAACCAACCAGTAATCCGTGCCATCTTCTGTTCCATAACCAATCAGCGTAACTGCGTGATCTAGTAGGTTGCTGCTGCATTCAGGATCGTCGTAGATACCCTCTCTAAAATTAAAGAGCAGATCAGTTTCATACTGCAATTTTTATGAAGATATATCATTATTTTCAAGTAATAGGACTTTTCTATGAAAAAAAAAAAGAAATATTGAAATGATTTCAAATCATTTATACTATTTACAAGTGATTACAATTAAACTGACACAAAAGCAACTCCATTTCTACTGAACGGATTCGAATGAAATTTTCATATATATTTATATTTTCACATATTTGTTATTTAAACCCTAGAACCGTGATTTCGATAGGAAAAAAATAGTTTGAAATTTTTCTAACAGGTGGCGGCACAACGGCGAAACTATTCAAAAATATAAAAGAATGACATAATATTTTGTTTATTAAGGCGCCTGTGTACTACTCTATGTGCATACCTTGCTGGTCAGCAATATCCTAAAAACGTACCACCGCGATATCATCGGCCGCATGAAATGTTTCATTAGAAATGAAGGATATATTTTGAACTATGATGGCTTTCAAGTTCGCTTCATTACTTACATACCCTTTGTGAGAACCCTGCAGCCAGAAGTCACAAGGGTTCAGATCTGGTGATCTTAATGGCCAAGCAAATGTGCACATTTTTAAGCAAATACATTTTTATGTAGATATATCATTATTTTCAAGTAATAGGGCTTTTCTATGAAAAAAGGAAGTATTAAAATGATTTCAAAGCATTCGCTCTATGTACAGGTGGCCGCTCTATGTACAGGTATTAAACTGACTCCGACACAGCTCCGTTTCTACTGAACGGATTCGAATGAAATTTTCAAATTTTTGTATATTTATTATTTAAAACATTGGGCCGAGATTTCGGTAGGAGAAAATAATTTGAAATATTTCTAACAGGTGGCGGCGTTGTAACGAAATAAAAAGTAAGAATAAAATAAAAGAATAACAGAATATTTGATTTATTTATTAAAACACCTGTGTGCTCTATGTGCATACCTTTCCGGTCGACAATATCCTAAAAACGTACCACTTCGATACCAACGGTCGCATGGAACTTCATTTAGAATGAAGGCTATATTTTGAACAATGCAGGCTTTCAAGTCAGCTTCATTAGTGAAATACCCTTGACGGACTTCTGAGAAAACCCCGCAGCAAGAAGTTATTAGGAAATTATTGTCATTTGTGATAGATGTAATTGTTTTGAATGGCCTTGCCCATCTGTTAAAATATAAAGCCAGTGTTTTACATATAAAAGGGGACTTACTTGTATGTCCTAAAACTGCGTGGTCCAGCGTCTATTGCAACCGATATCGGACCCACAGAGGCTACTGCATCACGAAGAGCTTTCTCGTCCCCTGGTGGCAATTCTACGAAACCTGTGATTTTTGCACCCACGTGATTTGGTCTGAAGTTACAGTCGCCTTGCTGAAGAGAAAGAAGAAAAGAATGATTAATCGCACAATATTTCCTGATAACTGGAGTAGATATTAAGAGATCAAACCAGTGATGCATGGAAGCGATATGAAGACAAAAAACATCATATCACAAGGAACTGTGTG
Organism: Argiope bruennichi; assembly: GCF_947563725.1. Lineage (NCBI taxonomy): Eukaryota > Metazoa > Arthropoda > Arachnida > Araneae > Araneidae > Argiope > Argiope bruennichi. Next base: position 44,878,331 of record NC_079158.1, read on the forward strand.
TAGAGTTTCAAAAAAATAATATTAAAATTTAGTAAAATAGAAAAGCACTTTCAAAATACGAGTAAATTTTAACATAAAATACACAGTATATGCAATATCTCATGCGACATTAGAATATGATATGAAACTTTATTAGTCAAATGTCAATTAATTTCACTGGACATGTCCCCAAAAACTGGTTTTAAAATTATCTGCAGTTTCTGCAAACAGAAAATACGTTATTAAATCTCGATGTAGCTCTGTTTTAGACATGAAGCAGAAGCATTTATGCATGATTTAGGAAGATCGGTCTTAAGATTCTATCATATTATGCTCATATAAGAGTACAAGTAAAGTAAAAATGAATGAAGGTTTGTACTCTTTATTAATGAATCCCTATCTTGTCCGTTCCTAAAAAGACTGTTGGTCTGAAATTTAATCCCAACTTAAGCTCTAAAGAGTTAGACTTCGTGGATTCAGGGTATGTGTGAGGGTAGCTATCAGTCTGGATGATGACACTGACATGCGTTTCATTCCAGGAGGCCCCGTCAGTTATATGGTCAGTTATATTTCATCCAAATATCCATCTATGCTCATGTGTGATAAGACAGTTACATATATCGTCTTGATTCTAATGCGAAGCTTTACTATGGAAATATTGGAAATAAGTTTTTTTATATAGACAATAAATTTGAGCTTACACAGATCTCACCTTTTCAATTGTTTTTGGTGGTCCGTCGAATGAAGAGACGAGCAAGCTCGCCAAATTTAAGTCACATGCACTATACTTGGTAATGCTCTTGGAAGAAATATAGCAACACTCCTTCTACGCTTATAGGATTTAAAAACCTCTCTTTCCAAAAAATGGAGTTTATTGCAACAATCTATAATTACCAGCCTGATTTTCAATATGAAGGTCCTCTATGAGACTTGTGTGATCAAATTCTCCATTTGACAAGTGCCTAATATGCCATAAATATAATATTTCCTCCTTTATTTGTATATCTTAATAAAAATTCCTTTTTTAAGTCATAATGGTTGCTGCACAATATTGAAAATGATCGTACAATGTTTCATTACTTTAATCATCTCAGATATTACATGTTGTGCAATTTCTAGATTTGTTTCGTTTGGTTATATTAACGTCCCGTTTGAAGCAACACTAGGGCTATTTTGGGACGGACCTCGTAATTTTGAATGACGGTCAGACGACGAGGACGACACCTGAGATGGCACCCCCCTCTCCACACCACACCAGCGGGAGGACGTTTGGTCATGACGGATTTAACGTGCAACAGGCCCCCTTATACGACGGTTCTTCGGTGGAATCGGGTCACGAACCTGAAACCCTCCAGTTCCGAAGCCGAGACCTTACCACCAGGCCACCGCGATCCTCGTGCAATTTCTAGATAAGTACATTTAAAATCTTTTTTGTTCCTTCTTTTCTTAGCTAAAAAAAATCCCCTCTTTATAAATAAGGGAATTATAAATAATATATTATTTTGGAACTTATATTATTTAATTTATTAAAGAATACAGATATAGAGCGATTATGATTCATCTATTTTGAAATAAACTCTTCATACATAATGAAATAGTGATATTTGCTCAACTAGTTTATATACGGTTATGTATTCAAACTATGAACATTCACATAGTTTGGTATTTCAATTGGTATTTTATATAAAGTTGATATACATTAGTGACATCATCTATATTACTATTAGCTAAAAGGATTTAAAAGACATAACATATTGCTTGTTAAAGTGTATTGCTTTGAATGCTATGGAACGTACCACATGGTACCATAATATATAAAAGGAAAATAAGCACAAATAATGCATAATAAATAAATTCTTACCGATGCTGTATAGGGATATGACTTTTCAGTATCCACTCCTTGAGATCTTTTAATGTATTCAAACGCAGCTGTCATCAAACCACCATTGCAACCATCGTTTACTATAAATATATTTTATTACGTAAAAAGCTCAATAAAGAGTTTAGAAATTTAAAGTTTTATGAATTTAAATTAATACAACAATGCAAATATCATATTTCTTTAAATGCATTCAAATGCAGTAGCCATCAAACCACCTTTGCAAAGTCTACTTACGGTAAATAAAATTTGCTTATTGGCTTTGGCGACCAGCTGATTATTGTTTATATTTAATTTCACTTATATCACCTAGGTAACTTTATATCCATAATTTTTTCAAATTATCAGACTTTAAACCCGTAGTATTTTAATTGTCTTACATATATTCTTTCTAATTTAGACCAGTCCCATAATATTTAAGTGCTTTTAAAAACATAAATGTATGATTTGTGTATCTTTTACGTTTCGTAGCATTGTAGTTTCAATTTTATTCGTCTTTTAAGCTGCACAGAATTTAAATTGAATCCTTCTTTTTCAATTTTCAAAAAAGAAATAAAAGCATTAAATTCAATATTTGATGAAACAATGAATAGCAGTGTAATCTGTTGTTGAAAAATAAGCAAAAAAAATTAAATCATCAAAACAGAGGGGAAAAAAATGTGCAAGGCTATTAGGTCTGTATCATTAAAAGATAATTTTTAAATTTTGAAACAGTGTAAAATTTTCTCTTTGTTCATCAATATTTTCGGGAGTTATCGAGGAAAAGCAGAAAATTTCAGATTAATTTTTAATTAAATAAAAATATAATTAAAGTTTTTAAAAAAAATAGATCGATGGTTCACATTTTCTTTCTCTATGGATATATAAGTGCCAAATATGATAATTATAGGTCAAGCGGTCTAGCTGGTATTGCGCAGAGCCAACACACACACACACACACAAACAAACAAACAAAGGGCTCACAAGAATATGTGCTTTATATGACAGTCGATTTCAAATTGTACTAATAGTGTTTGAAAATTGGCACACTTTAAAATTCTTTTGCCATTGCTTAGCTCTGACGTTAAGCCTTAATTGCAAATAAAGGGTGTCCTAAAATTAAAACAAAAAATTTGAATTTGCCGCCATTCGTGAAATAAAGTGATGGCAACCCTTTAAAAAAAACATTTGACAGCTGATAGTTTAGGGTTAGTAAAAATGGAGCGTTAAATGACAGAAAAGCGTGTTAATGCAAGATTTCAATTAAATAAAAAAACCAATTTTTTTCCTTTAAATTGGTATATTTTTATTGAATTGTAAAGTACACAGGATAGGGTTATGTACAGAATAACCCTTAGGACAAATGGCCTCCACGTTTTTGCTGACAAATACGCACTTTTTTGTCGAAATTTCCCATGCCTATTTTTCCTATATGTGGCTGGATTTCTCTGATGCGGCATTAAATTTCCTCCTTCAATGCATCGTGCTTTTTAGCTTGATGGCATAGACCTGTGAAATATCCCCATAAAAAGAAATCCAATGGTGTTAAATCACGCGATCCAGGGGACCAATTCTCAGATTTTTGAACTGTGGAAGCCAGGCTTTGTTATTTTTGTTCGTTAAGTTGTTCTATCGTTTAACGACCCATATTTACTAACCCTAAGCTATCAGCTGTCAAATGGTTTTTTAATAGGGTTGCCAATACTTTACTGCCCGAATGGTGGCAAATTCAAATCTTGCGTTAATTTTGGGACACAATTTACAACAATATTTTTTAAAAAAATTTATTAAAAGTATGTCTTATACTGAAACCTATTCAACATGGAAAAAAGATAATCTTCATATTTTGATCATCAATAATGGAAGGAAAAAAAACCGTGTTGCGATATTATTAACCGTAATGAAAACGATTTGAAATTTATTTTAACCATAAAATGTATTTTTGTGGAAACAAAACTTAAATTTTTCCTAAATCAATTAAACATTCGAACGAAATTATGTAGTCAAAAATTGGCAGCATTGAAAAGATAATCTATTGAATTTTGAGAAGATGTAAAAATAATTTTTATGCTGCAGTATTTTCGAAATCTATCGGGGCGAAATGCCAAAATGGCGCTTAATTTTTTTATTAATTAAAATTCTGATTAATATATCAGAAAAAGGGCTCTAGGGGCACATTTCCTTCTTTCGAAGTATATATACACCAAATCTGTGAATTACGTATCAAAAGGTCTGATTTGTAAAGTGTAATACACACACATACGCATTCATTTTTATTATTAGTAAAGATAAAGAAGTGATGGTTACTATCATTAGTTGAACACTCGACCAGCTGTTGTTCGCTGAGAGCGACGAGGTTGTCGGACTTCTTTTTCTGCTGACCCTCCAAAGAACCGATGGCAGAAAATGCCCAACAGGCACCACACATTCTCTGAAACAGAATTTATATTTTTCAGTCATGGGTAACATAACTGTCTAAACAACTGGTTTCTAGTTCTTCAATAAATAATGCCTTTAAGTTCATAAAAATTAGAAGCAATCACACGATCTAGACGGGCATTGTTACATTTTTTTCTCTCTCTTTCTCATGCACACACATACTTTGATATTTGACTTCGGTTACTGATCTACACATCCAAAATAAAAGGAAAAGTCAAAGAGCTAGTCCCCCAGTTTCAATTACTGAAATGATTTTGTCAATTTTATATTATTTCAAATGAAAGATCATTTATCTAGGTATGTCCAAGATGGTTGCGAGTCTCCCAGCACTCTACACATCCGAGATAAAACCCTATTCACCGTGCAAAAAGGGAAAGAAACTCAATCCACCCTCCGTTTTTGAAATATATTGTAAAGTAGAATTGATATATTGACCTAACTCCCAACTTGACCAACCCCTTTGACTTTGACCCATCCTCAAGTAATAGACCAATTTTCCCAATTTGGTTATAATTTCCCCTTTAATCAGTATATCTAATAAGTCAGAATCTTTGCTGTTCAAGTATAATTTTAAATTGTACTTTTATTTAGTGTGATAAGATGTAAATCATCAAAGTCGATTATCATTAATACATTCATATGATTAATGCCGTATCGTATGTCGTTGAAGTCGCAGCTGCTCCCTTATTAAGCAATCAATGATCGCAGTTTAATCAACTAAAAATGAAATATGAAACTTAGATTGCAAGTAGAGAGATAATCAATTTTTGCTGTGATACGAAACGAAATATGAAGAGGATGAATCTTTCTTTTTCGACAGTTTTGTAGTAGATACTTACACTCATGTTCATAAATAAGGTTAATTCAAGAGTCACGCGGAAATCGAACTCTAAAATACATATATCACCCGTAAAATGACTACACACATCTTCAAAAATCATATGCAAATTGCAGGAAGCCACCAAATGACATGAATCGTACGTCACAATGACAAGAGTGTAAGAGAGTAATGTATAAGGAATACAGGCAAAGGAGGCAGGCAAAGAAGGCAAAGAAGTAAGATTGTTCGCAAGCGCTTTATAAGCCTTTCAGTGCAATAACCGCATAGTTATGACACAAAGGACGCATTTGGATGATTTTTTACGTGGTAGAATTATCGACCGTCAAGAATGTGGGCGTACCCAGCTGGAAGTATCCGAGGAACTTGGAATCGCCCAGAGAGTCATATCCAGGCTTTGGCACCAATTCCAAGATGATGGTAATGTGAGTAGACGTTACAGTACAGGTCGCCCCCAATGCCGAATGAGGACAATTATTTGGCAATTACTGCCAAAAGAAACAGACGAAGAACAGCATTATACCTGTCTCGTCTTCTCTCTTCAGCCATTGGTACGACAGTTTCAAGGCAGACCATGTACAGACGCTTAGGGCATATTGGTCTATATGCTCATAGGACTGCCAAATGTGTTCCACTTACTGCGGCTAGCCTGGAGTAGAGAGCATGCATTGTGGACACCCCAAGAGTCGGCTTGTGTGATGTTTTCCGACGAGTCCAGGTTTAGCTTGCAGTCTGATTCTCGCCGGACTTTCATATGGAGAGCGCCAGGTACCCGTTATCACCAAGAGAACATCATTGAACGACACCGTTACGATGGAGCAGAATTGCTCGTTTGGGGAGGAATTATTCTGGGTTCCAGAACTGACCTCCATGTTCAAATTGGAACCATGACAGGCCAAATCTATCGGGACGTCATTCTGGAACAACATGTACATTTGTTTCTGGGCGCAATATGCGCAGAATTTGTGTTTATGGATGACAGCGCCCGTCCTCACCATGCAAACATCGTAAACGAATGCCTTCGATCGGAGGATATCACCCGTATGGACTGGCCAGCATTCTCAACCGGACTCGAATCTAGTAGAGCATGTGTGCGACACGCTTGACGGACGAGTTGCAGCCCGTCAACCACCTCCTACATGTCTACCGAAACTTCGAAGAGCATTGCTTGATGAGTGGTGTAATATTCCCCAAGATCATATCGATAATTTGATACTCAGCATGCCTAGGCGTTGTACGGACTGTATTACATCGTCTGGGAGACATACTATGTATAAACCATCATATCAACCATGTAATATTAATTTTTGTAAATAGGGGTTTTTTTTTTTTTTTTTTTTTGTAATTTGCTCCAATGCGGAAAAAATCACAATTTTTATAAATGATATCAAACATATAGCATCTTTTTTGCTCTTTACCTTTTGTTTAATAAATATGCTTTACAAATAATTTACATTTATTTTGCTTCTGACTCTTTCTTTTCCTGAACTTGCATTATCCTTAATTTATGAACATGAGTGTAATATAATCTAGAATAGGATCTAGGAATCTCTGGTTAAAAGTAATCGCACTAATTTAAATTAAACTAATGCATTTTAAATATGAATCTTTGAGCACCAAAGGATTCGTACTTTAAATGTATGATAGTAAAAATTACTTTCTGTACATTAAAAAATGATATATTTTTTAAAATTTAGCCTAGACTATACTTAGTATTGACAAAATCCCTGGAGTGGCCTGTTTTGTCTAGTTGTAAATTTGAGGAATATATGAAACGGAACATATGTGAGCCTAATACATATCTTATCCAGCATCATGGGCAAGGTACTCTGCCATTGGTATGGTGCGGAAATTTGGAGATGGTGTGCCGTCTCAGGTGTTGTCCTCATCATCTGATCAGTTCAAAATTCCGAGGTCAGTTTCAAAATATCCGTTGTGTTGTTTTCAAACGGGACGTTAATATAATTGAACTTAGTTAAATAAAATAAACTGAATCTCTGCCTCTGCCAGGGAAAAGATGTCTCAGTATTCAATAGGAAAATTATTAATGAAAAAAAACTTATTTTGATTCTTCTAATTTTAAATTAGAGCGAGATTTTCAAATAAGAACTGGAAAAATAAGAAGAAAATAACGGAATAAAAATGTCTGATATAGGAACTTTAATATCTCATTTTTTTTCTCCAAATCTTATTAAGTTTCAGGAAAAGTGAATAAAGAAAAGAATTTATTAAAATTTAGTAAATTATATCATTGATGTAAAACAAATTTCTTTGCAATTGCTATAATACTTTATCTTCTTCTATAATTATTAGAAACTCTATTGCAGTTAAATGCAATGGAGTGTAATTTTAAATGCAATGGAGATTTTTGAAGATCGGAAAATCATTTACGAAAAAGCAATACACCCGTGTTGATGTTATGTCAATATTAGCCCCTTTTTACACATTCTTTTCCTAAATTGCATCAACATTTTTACTTTAATTTCCTTTTAAATTTCTCAGTAACAAACATAATTTTCTATCTTAACTCTATAAATGTCAAAAAAAAAAAAAGTCACATTTTATAAAAGACGTAGAAAACAAGTTGGAAAGAAAGAAATAGTAAAAAAATTATTAAATTTTTGAAAATAAAATCAAAATAATTATGAAAAAATCATTGTTATTTATACATTTAAAAAAGCTATTAGAAGAAACTTATGTTTCTTTTTTAAATTCATCTTCTTTAAATCTAAGAAATTAACTTTCTATAATTATTTTTAGCACGAAAATGATGAAAAACTTTTGGTATATATTTCTATATATTGAAATTTCTATAAATCAAAATTTCTATATATCGAATTTTATCTCCGTGAATCTTCAGTTTCTATATATGGAGATTCGAATATATATATATATATATGTATATATATATATATATATATATATATATATATATATATATATATATATATATATATATATATATATATATATATATATATATATATATATATATATATATATATATATATATATATATATATATATATATATATGTTACCGTTAAAGTATATAATGCAGTTATTTCATAGAATACCTAGTTATTCCATGAAATAACTGATCGTGTCCGTTAAAGTGTGTAATATGTTATTCATTTGACACTTTAACTAGTTATTCTATGAAATAACGAGGTATTCTATAAATTAACTAATGAGAAACAGTTAAAGTTTAAAATAAACAATTTATCTCAAATGAAATTAAACTAATGATAGACAATTAAAATGAAACAGTAGCAATTTATCTAATTTATGCAGTGCATAAATGGTATTTATGGAAACGTACCATAAAATCATTTGTTACAACAAGGATTACTAAAATGACACTTGGAATTACAAAGAACATTGTTTCTAAAACAAAAACATTTTTTATTTCTAAAGCAAACAAACAAAAACATAAATGCAGTAGGGGTGGAAGGTAAATGTATTTGTCATGCGAGATATATGATATAGATTATTTTACACTTTAACGGGCTGCAGATCGTTATTCTATGAAATAACTAGTTAAACCATGAAATACAAGAGAGTTTTACACTTTAACGGACACGATCAGTTATTTCATGGAATAACTAAGTATTCTATAAAATAACGGATTTCATACTTTAAAGGTAACATATACACAAATACAAAGGTAGAAATTTATTTAAATAGACATGACTAATCGAAAAGAGAAAGATAAAAAAGGAAATATTTTTGCCCATCTAAAAAAGGCATTGGAAAGGAAAATAGAAAAAAATAAAGAATCCTTCATGTGACATAAAAGAAACAAGAAACTTCAAAGACAACAATTCGATTTTTCAATACCAACAAGAGAAGAATTGTGAAAGAACATACAGGTCGATATCGGAATTTCAGAGAAGGCTTAAGAGAGAGAGATGAATTAGATACTTATCACTTTCATTTGAGGCGTTACAACAAATCCTCCGTTCTTTTATTATAATTGCTTTTCTTCCCGCTTTCTTCATCAAAAAAAAAAATTTGATGTCAAACTTTTTTCTGTTAATATTTCCTTTTATATTGATTGCTTGGTTGCTGGACAGCTAACCAGAAAACGATAATCGAAAGAAAAAAAAAACTGAAAAAGATTTCAAGTAATATCCAATATTGTATTTTCTTTATTGATTAGGCAATGATTGATTATTTAATCACACATCTTTATTTCATTCGTTATACTGAAATATATAGATATGGGGACTAAGATAATCTTGTCTTGTTGAATACATATAGAAATTCAAATATGATGCATCGTATAACGCTAATGTGAAGTCCAGTGAAATCAAGATTTATTGATTGTAATTAAAAAAGACAAAACTGCTTTTAAATTTTAAGGTTTATTTTTTACTTTACGTATCAATATTAAGAATTTAAAAAATATCAAACTTAATGCATATAATTCATATATTTTTTGATTCACCCAGTTTGGCATGTTGCAAGGAGCCAAACCCACAAATCAAGAACCCATAGTAAAGGAAATTGCTGTTAATTTCTACTAGTCAAAACTACATTGGAATATATAAATATTGCATGAAAAAATAGATACATTTTCGTATACGTAGAGAAAGAATTGTATTCATCAAAAAACTCACATTCGGAAATTTGATGAATCATCACATTTCAAACCTCTTTAAGTTCGAAAACATATTTTTGGCATTATGTCTGCCTGTTTGTCTGTGAAAACGCTAATTTACAAACACTTTGAGTTAAAAAGATGTAATTTAATATATAAATTTTAAACCAAATTTATATATTTCTACAAAATTTTAAATGAAATCCATTTAGATGGAGTCTATTTATCTGGCTATTACTGTAGAAATGAACTTTATATCTTCGAAACGTATAGAATTATATAAATAAGTTTTGGTATACAGATCTAGCATCTAAAATGAGAGGACAGATTTCTATTAAGTTTTGTGTCAAATCAGTAAAAATGTTGCCTGTCTGTCAATTTACACTTTCACATGCATATGTCAATTTGCAATTACCATTGCGATTTCGTGTCAAATTTTGGTTACTATTCGATCGGAAGAAAAGGCGTTTGAAATACGTATTCTTCACGACAAATTCTGCAAAAATGCTAAACTCACAACAAAGATCTATATTTCGTAATTATTGTCGACAAATGCCATATAAGACATTCGCTGCCTTACCTATTGTCCAGGACATATGTGGCAGGGGCGGGGGGGGGGGTTAAAACTTTTAATAGAGAAAATGCGGGAAAATTTCGTGGAAACTTCTATTTCTGTTTTACATTGGAGTAGGATGTTTTCCAGAAAAATTTTGTGAGGAAATTGATTCACATGTGTGCTTCAATTACAGTTGAGAAGTATTTGGAAATCAAGCCGATTGAAATGAGCAATTTTCATCTAAGATGTGTTATTAGATATTTTGGAGGTAGAGGTGGAAGAGAAAGGACTGACGGCATGTCTACACATCATGAGCTTTCAAATGAAATAGAAAGTGGTGAAATTGGATCAATAATTGGGGCTGTATAACTGTTTCTTCGTTTTACCAATTATCTTAATTTGATAGATTTGCCTTTTGGTAGCTCTATTCAAAATATTTGTTTTTATCTTACATGCGTTCAATAGAATTCAAAACTCTTTTAGCAATATCAAAAATGAACTTCAAAAACGAATTTTCTCCTTTTGTTTTTACTTTCACTTATTTAGCTATTTTCTTATATTATGCCAATAACATACAGATGGCAGTAAGAAATTGCCCGTTGGTAAGCCACCTGATATTATCTCATATTTGCTTATTTGTGTATTTTTGTAGCAGATGGACCCAGTTGATTCTCTAAGACAGTTATGTGCGTGAGAGAGAGAATACGACTTCTGAAATTTCCAAAATGATTAACTATTATTGTAAGAAACATTCAATGTTCCAGGAAATAGATCATATACATAGCGACACTTAGTAAAAAAGTATCTGTCCCCCTGATATCATCCCGAGTTGGGAACCCCTCCCCTCCCACACACACATACGCGCAATTTTATATTCATAACACCAATTCAAGTCAATTAAATACAAGCTCTTACTTGATCTTTAACGCCTGTGACTAAACCATCGTTTCTATGGTCGATAGAGGAAGGAGCACCCAAACTGGAAGTTCCTACCCAAGATGAGCTGTTACTCTGGTAGTCTATATTCTTGTATCCTTTCATGTGTTGGTTGAATTCCTCATCTGTCTGGTGGTGAACAATTAAAAATGAAATAGAAAGCTTTACTGCAACTAATTATTCAGCTAATTCAAAAACCAGCAAAAGAAACAGCAAAGGTATTACAAAATGATTACATATGCGTGACATGCGCGTTGAGAAAGTATAGTAATCGTCAAAAAATTCAAACTCGAGATTGTGACGAATCTCCTCATTTGAGACCTTCTTGAATCTCTACATTTAAGAGACCTTCTTCGGAAAACACATTTTTGGAAAATGTCCATCTTACTATCTATGACAAACTCCCAGGGGGGGGGGGGCACTTCGAAATGAGGATGAGATGCTTCCGGCATGATGGCTGAATCTCGCCACCCTGGAGGGTACACTAACAGGTGGGAAATCTGACTCCTCCCATCGATGACGGGACGTACTTCTTTCGGGGAGGGTTGTACCGTGGCCGGTGACGGCCCTTAGGACTCAACCACAGTTCCCGCCAATGTTGCTGTTGCGGCGGTCTGGTCATTCAGTTTTATGGTTTAAATCCGTGTGCCTTCGCGGCGGGTCGGAGAGTTAGATGGCTGACTTACTATCTATGACTCGCGAACGCTTTAATCTAGAAAAATGAAATTTGGTATACGGTCTTTATACCAAATTTATAGATTTTTATGAAATTTTGAGCACATTTCGTTCAAAGGAAGTCTGTCTGTCCGGCCGGCTATTCGAATATAATTTAACACGATAACTACAAAATGAGGAGAGCTAGATAGATAAAATTATATACACAGAATTAACATCTATAGTGTAATCATCTTTCCAATTTTGAGCCAAATCCAACAAGGAATTGACCGTCTGTCGGTCTGTACTTTCAGAAACATGTAAACGCGATAACTCAAAGACGCAATGACTTAAATATATGAAATTTGGTATGTGATTTTGTGACTACAAGTGAAGTTTTGAGCCACATTTTTTTCTATCGGTTGGTAAAAATGCATCTAAAACACAAATTCGATTTTCGGATAACATTAACCGAACGCCAGGCATTAATTGCGAAATAACTCGCCAAGAATGGCTAAGAACTCGTAATAACTCGCCAAGAAATGCTAAATTCACTCCAAAAGTTAATATTTCGTAACTATTGTACGCCGATGCGATGTAAGCCCTTCTCTGAAATAACACCTTTATTACAGAGTAAGCAAGAAAATTTGGGGGGGGGGGGGACCAACCACCCTGATTTTTTAAAATTTTTTTATTTTTATTTATTTTATTTATTTTTTATTTATTTATTTATTGTAGAAATCATTGTAATCTTTGGAGTCGTGGGTTACTGTGTAACTACCGTTGCTTAAATGGCGAGCATGAAATCGCCGAATGATGGTTTTATCACGATTATTAACGAACAAATACTGTGTATAGAATAAACGTCAATGCTTTGCACTCTGTGTAGAGCAACTTCTGTTTTTTTTTTCCTGTATCATATACGAAGTATTTAATCCTTAAAAAATTCGAATTCCTAATATTCAAGTTCCAAAAAGACTTTTTTCGTATTTTCGCATTTAATTTATCTGTAATCAGTACAGCTTTAAAAGCATTACAGATAGATGGCTGAAATTAAATACGTGTATATTGCATCAAATTTATTCATTTATATTAAATTTTGAACGAAATCTATTCAGAGGAAGTTTGTCTATCAGTCTATCTAAAAGCATTCGAACACAGTATATTAAATTTTGAACGAAATCTATTCAGAGGAAATTTGTCTATCAGTCTATCTAAAAGCATTTGAACAAAATATATTAAATTTTGAACGAAATTTATTCAGAGGAAGTTTGTCTATCAGCCTATCTAAAAGCATTTGAACACAGTATATTAAATTTTGAAAGAAATCTATTCAGAGGAAGTTTGTTCTATCAGTCTATCTAAAAGCCTTTGAACACAGTATATTAAATTTTGAACGAAATCTATTCATTGGAAGTTTGTCTATCAGTCTATCTAAAAGCATTTGAACACAGTTACTACTGAATAGGGTGCACAGTTTTAACATGTTAATTGTAGGTCCGCAGTAAATTTTAAATCAAATCCGTTGATTGGTTGACCATCTGTTAATCTGTATGTTCTTAATCTTGAAAACACAATTATTACACTAGCGGGTGTGGTCTCCATAAATCTTTCCCGCCTGCTATCTAATACATGCATTTGTATATTATTAACCTCATCCCATTGTTGAAAAATATAGTTAAAAAAATCGTCTATCAGCGTGCGTTCTTAGGTTATTTGCGTGTGTTTAGAACATAAATACTAGCATCTGTGCAAACACCATTCTTTTTTTTCTATTTAAACGAAATCTAAAAAAATCTATAGAATTGCAATTAAAGTTATATAATGAAATACTAAAATTAATTTAATGATTTAAATAAAGTCATTGCGTTTTTAAATTATAGAATTTACATATATGCAAAAGTACAGACCGACAAACAGTGAACCTTCTAGAGATATTTAATTTAAATTTGATATATATATTTGCATTTTAGATATTAAATCTGGTACCAGTTTTGTACATCTAGCTTTGTTCATTTTGATGCTATCGTGTTAATTTTTATTTGGACTGCCTGACAGACGGACTTCCTTTGAACGAGGTTCCTCAAAAAATTGATAAAAATTTTCAAATCTGCTGTGTAGATTATAAAGCGAAGATAAAGGTTTTTGGTATGATCTAGTTCACAGACATACAGAGGGACAAACATAATTCCAAAAATATGTTTTTCGGTCTTAGAAAGATCTGCAACATGAAGTTTTATTGAAATCTGAAGTTCGAATTTTTTTTGACGATTGTAATACTTTCTCTTCATATATGATAAAATAAAAACGCAATGACTTAGATAAAAGAAATTGGTTTGCAATCCTGTTACTAAAATTTTAGTTCGGAGGGAAATTTTGGTTTTAGTCAACTGAAAAAATGCTCCAAAGTGAACATTAGATTTTTTTTTCACAATACAATGAAGTACAAAACGCTCGTGTTAGAAGGCAGAAATAAGTGCACTCTTGACATTCATGATTTTCAATTTCTCACGCCAACAATGTTTATTTTGGGGAAGGGATTGATAATACTTTGATAGGAGTATTCTGGAAAATTTCGAAGTCTCATCAGTTATTCCTCATTATTACTTACACCATCTTGGATAACGATATAGTCATTTAGTCTTAATCATTTAATATCATTTTTTAATATTTATTTGAACAGAGAAATGGCATGAAAGAATGTGGTTATTCAAACATAAAAAATTGGGAAACCTGATCTAGTATATATTGCTACGAACCTGTAATGTTGCTTTCCAGCACAATTAGTTCCATCGCAGAAAAAATAGTTTACAAATAGCTCTATTGGATGCTGATCAAATGCCGAATCAGTGACCCCCGAGCTTGGCGGCAAATTTGGCGACAAAGTGTATGATAGTAGAACCATCAGGAATTTGAGCGATAGAATTAATATGAGGCGAATTATGCTTTATTCTTCGAAAACCTTCTCTGCTCTGTTCTGGAAGCTATAAAAAACCGTCTGCCCAAGCCAAAAATGATATAGTGAATACGAGTTGACTTAACGACGAATTAGTTAGATTAGTCCAGCGTAATGCAAGCGTTGAGCGGAATTCAAGTGATTAGTGGTTCAAAATTGAGCCGTGCGCCGAGTTTTGGAGAAAGTATTCAAGTAACATCGATTTATGTATTGAGTAGTTAATTGTATAGCAATGAGTCGACAGTTGGGTACATCTAAAGCGAGGAGATTGTGAGGAATAGCAGACGTTTGAAAAGACATTAGTTCAAATCTACGTGGGTTCTCTCTTCCTATTGAGTTTTGTCTAGCCACTTTGTGTGCTGTTGGGGTTTTACTACCGATTACTACTTGTGCGGTGTTGTTCGTTGTAACTTCTTTTGTGTAATGCTTGTGTATATCTTGACAATGTTTTGTCTTCTGTGTATTCGTGTCTTTGTGTTAATAAACGTAGTTATTTGTTATTCAGGTCTGTTGACTCTGTTATCATACACTCACTAGAGCTCACTTGTTGATTTTAGTGGAATTTCATCTGCAACAGTGTAAATAATTGAGTAAAAAATCGGTAATGAAATTGGATTTTCATAAACGTGAAACAAATGGAAATCAGCGAAATGTGTGTATCTAAAATCAAAATGTTTGTTTCTTACAAGGTCCGAATAAGCGTTGCATCCTCTGGTGAAAGGCAAGAGCCCGAAATGAGCTCTGATGTTATGCAGAAAGCATTCCAGGACTTGAGTCTCCCACAGCAGTCGGCGTTGTGCTTCTTCATCGGCGTCACGATACACTTTGCAGTATGTTCTCTGCAATGAAAAACTGAAATGAATTTAGTGGTTTGAAATAATAGTGAAATAATTTGCAGTTAAAAAAATTCAAGGATATTGGAACTTCTTGTCCACACTCTCGTTGAATGATAATGTTTTAGACTTGATTCGTCTATCTTTTCATAAATTCACTCTTAATGGTAATTTTAAAATATTTATGTTTTATATGTTTAAAAATATCGGATCATTGACAAATTCGTGTCCGATTTCCATAGTTCTGTTTAGTTATATAACGTCCCGTTTTGAAGCAACACTAGGGCTATTTTAGAACGGACTTCGTAATTTTGAAATGCAATCAGATGACGAGGCTGACACCTGAAATGGCGCCCCCTCTTCAAACTTCCGCATCACACCAGTGGTATGACATTTGTCTCCGACGGATTTAATGTGAACCAGACCCGCTTATATGACAGCTCTTAGGACAGAACTATGAAATTCAAAGTGAATGAAAGAGAATGCAGCTGATGAAAACTTTCTAATAAGACGCCACATATACAGATTAAAAAGCAGCCCAGTTTAGAAGTAAATTAATTTTTAATGCAAGCCGAAGTAAATATCGAAACGCATCTAAAAAAGTTGCAGTAAGTGGCGGCGATAATTTACCTAATTTTAACTATGTCTAGATCGAAAATCGCAAGGAAGTTATAGAGAAATGATAATTTCAATATTCCTATAGAGTACACTATCAAGTATCCGGTTAGAAATTATCCGGTTTCTGTACTATTAGGCCTAATTTTCTTTTATCATTATTAAATGAGGGAGGCAAGGCATTGTATTGGCAACATTGCCAAGGTATTCGAAGCGGCGTCTGCTACGATCCTCCTACGTGTCGTGTGCGAAATACAAGTTGTAACAGGAAAAGAGCAGCGTTCTGCTCGTTGCTCATTATTTCGTCAGGGTGTAATGGACCTGAATTGTTGCTACTGTTTCTGATTCGTAAATTGTTCTTGGGGGTATTTTTAATGTTTTTTTAGTATACCATAGTGAATCTAAAAATTTATGCTTTAATGTGAATAGTTTATATCATTTAACTTACTTTTTCTCTAATAAATACTGAAACGTGCTGTGTAGTATATAAACATTAATAAACAACTAATATAGAGGCTTCTATTTTAACTCGACACTTTACCGGCAACTGCTTCTATGATTTATTGGGCCGCGATCGCGTTCACATTTTTCGTGGCTTGAGATAAATGGAGGGCGCAGTACTGAATACGAAGTGAGAAAATACGCAGGAGTGAATATATATATATATAGAGAGAGAGAGACGCATAATCCACGATTTTTTGAATAACAAATAATATTGCTATTGTTATTTTTAAATATGCGTTCCAAATATCTGTTACTTCAATCATATTATTAATTAAAAATTATTACTTAATATTAAATATAACATTTATTAATTGTAATTAATACTTAATTTACTAATTTAATTAACGTGTGATTGAATTAATTTATCTGTTTCAGCTTACTTCTTAAATTTTTTTTTCGAAACTATTTATTTAATTTATTTATTAGAGTGAACCATTTTCTGGAAAAGATGAGTTAAAAATATGTCATTTCTTTAAAATGTTTACTTTAGTCCTATATTCTACCAATAGATGGCGCCAGCAGTAAACAGAGTACATGTAATCAAAGTCAATCATGTCACGAGCAATTAAAAATGATCTGTATGGAATAGTGCATCATCAAATACGAATATCGGTCACTCCCGTAAAGTGGAGCGGTGACTTCGCACTTTCCGGTGAAATCACCGCTCCGATAAATTTCAGTGATATGCAATTCAATGATACGATACGATAATTCCAATAACCGGTCCGTTCACTTTTCAATCCAATCACAGATTTCTTTCGAGAGCTTCCATTGGACAGATCGTATCGATTGTCACTTTCCAGTAAAGTCACCGCTCCGGCAAATTTCAGTGATATCGTATCGATTGTTACTTTCTATCGTGATCCAAAACCTGTAATCGAAATATCATCAGTAAGATCGTATCAAGGATTTGAATCACACCCCTCTTTAAAAAGTATTGATCACTTGTATTTGTGACTTTTTGATATTGGTTACGTAATAACCGCTCTGAAAATATTCGTCATCCCTATATATATATAGTGAATTTTGGTATAAAAACTTTGTCTTCTGGTATTGTTGGGCAAGGAAATGAGTTCGTAGAACTCCGACCTATCCAGATTTTTTGGTATCCGGCTTACCCTTCCACCGCATTAGGCCGGATACTCGTGAGTGTACTGTATTTCTGAGCTGAATAACTCGTCTATAAAATAGGTAGAAAATTACTAAGCTTCCACAGCACGTCCATCGCCTACAGGAGGGTAGGAGTGTTTTTTATTTCAAATTTCAACCTCCGATGGGCCATAAAAATACAGAAGAATCGACAGCAAGATTAATTTATTATGAAAATTATATTCATGCATGGTTACTTTTTTACATAATCGCTACGAATATTCGGGCATTTATCAGAGTGCTTTGGAGCAAGTTTTCGACCCCCTTTTCGAAGAATATGCGCCATTGGTGTAACATGGACTTCTGGAGTTCTTACGTAACTTATGGCACTATTGATAATTAAATCTACTCTTGGTTTAATCTTTCAGTGATTCAACAGAGGTTGAAAAAAAGACCCTCATAATTTGATAAATTAAATCATTACCCGAAAACTTTAAAAAATGCCGATTATATTCATACATTGGAAGAAAATTGAGGTAACGCAATTGCAGATTGCTGATTTTCGGATCTCCCAGTTCACAAATCTTTTTCGTTAAGAGAGAAATTTTAAGAAAAAGAAAACTTTCTTACCTTAAATAACTCCCAGTAATCATCAAAATCTACATTTAAGGTGTCAGTAGAAACTTCGTACAATGTGAAACAAATGAGAATCAGAGCAGGAAAGATCACTGGAGTGAGAAATGAATTATTGGTAGTTCCACGCATCTTCTCTGGGCAATATGGCGCAGTAAGCTACAAAATCGTAACCTATGGAGAAAATAAAGTGGATAGTAAATGTTTCTGCCTCTATGTAATGAAATTTTTTTCACATAATTAAGATTTACTAACATGTTCTCAGATAAGTTGTTGACTATAAACATTTTATCTGAAATATTTAATCTGTAGTTGAATTCTCATTATACAAACTATTCAACAAATTTTTTGAAGAACTTGATTTTTTTATATGGCTTTTAGAGTTTTTAAAATCAAATAGCAAAAATTTTGCAACAATAAGCACAATAAGCCTAAAATCAATAGATTTTAGGCTTAAATGCAGTTAATTTTGAAATTTCTACTGTTCGACTTTTCATATTTGTGCATTTTTAAGACTGATTAAATTCAACTAATGCATTTTTAATGTTTTCCAAATAAAATTTATTTAGTTTTTAAATCTTTTGAACATATTAAATTCTTTTAAAATTCATAATTAGCAATTTCTTAATTTTTAGTTTGTTTTTAATGTGTTTAAATTAATTATATGCATCTATTAAATACCTTTATGTTTTATAATAATAATCTTGTCGTTCCCTTATTATAGTGTTTTGTATATATATGCTTGTTGTTTAATTTGTAATGCGCTCTGTAAATGGATTGTTTTACTATAGATGTCCTTTTAAATAAAGAATAAATAAGGCGATAATGAAGACATATGAAAAATATTTAATTATTTTGATGTTAATATAAATGATAATAATATAAATAAACGCACAAAATAATTAATGATTTAGTTAGAGAAAGAATAGCAACTCTTAAAGTTATATCGATGCCAAAAATTAAGTAATATTGGATGTTTTTTTATTGAATGCAGTTACCAGTTAACACTTTTTTTAGGATGCAAATTTTCGATGAACCTTGTTTCATAGGCATTATCACAAACTGTAAAATAAATGCTTTTCTTGCAGAAACATCATATCGAAACCACCAATATTATCTATGAAAGAACGTGAGATCGTAAAAAAGTGAAAATAGAATCAAAACATTATTTAAACTTTCAGTATCTATGATAGATAAAAATGTATTTCATATATTTGATGGCTATTCAAGTAGTGGTCTAATCGTTAACTTGTGAACATCCAAAAGCAGGCATGTATTTCCAATAAAAGGAATATTTTAAATTAATTTTTTTTTTTTACTTTTCTCGAATGAGTAATATACATAGAGAAAATATTGTAATCGTTAAAAAAATTTTAATATTTTGACGAATTTTCATGTTTTAGACCTCGCTGGGTTCGAAAAGCACATTCTTGGAATTATACCTGCTTCTCTATGAACACGATATATTCAAAACGGTATAACTCAAAAAAGTATAGAGCTAGACAGATGAAATTCGGTATATGATCCTTACACCAAATCTGTAGAATTCTATCAAGTTTTGAGTAAAATGTATGTAGAGGAAACCTGTCCGAACAGCTGCCTGAAAACAAGGGAATATGATAGCTACAGAACATAAAGAGCTAGATAGATAAAATATGGTACACATGTCTAACAACTAACCTGTAGATACAATAATTCAAAATCTCACAGCTTATTTAATGAAATTTAGTGACTATCTTTTTACTAAACTGTTCATTTTATTAATTTAAATTTAATTCGGTTGTAGAAAAAGCGTCTATATCCGACTGTTTTTGCTATACTAAGAAGAACAAAACTCTCATGTTCTAGAATTGGGAAAAATTGAAAGGGTTAAATATTCAACCTTACTCAAACTCCATAGTTTTATGTGGTTAATGAATAAAAAAGGTGGACAGCATCTTTATTAGTGTGTGTATCAGAAAGTTTTGCCACTCATACCACTGAATTATGTTATTTGAGTTAATTAATATACTGGTGAAAAAAATTTAACTTTACTAAACCCCCCCCTCGGTGTTTTAATCGTACTTCATAAAATAATCCGGTGAAAGTAACATTTTAAATTTCAAAATTAATTTTTGGTATTAAATTTGACTGTGTTAAGAACCTTCGAATTTCATTGTTTATAAGTATTTTAGAGGCAATTCATTATTTAGAGAATTTTATCCTCTATCTCTAGGAAGATCGGCCAATCAAAAGATTTCGTTTCAACGAGATGGCTGCTGATTGGCCAAATCCCATTTTTTAAAATTGTGCCTGTCTGCATAGTCCAAAAATAATACTTATAACATTTAATTTTGCTAAATTATCATTATGCTGAAATTATACATCTGTAATGTTTATCTAAATCCGTCAACGTGTACTCGCCATGTTTTTCTCTCTAACCATGTTTAGCTCAGCAAAATCGATACATATTTACATATTTTACTAAGCAAAATCGATACCTATTTACCAAAATTGTAAATAAGTAATTTTGGACTTTCTTGCCCCATTTCTGTTTTGATATCTGACTGGAATACAAAATTGAAAAGAGGGGAACATTGCCACAGGTGAGAAGATTGATAACGATACACTGTCTAGACATACACCAAAATTGTAAATATGTACCAATTTTGGACTTGCTTGACCAATTTTTGATTTGCTACCTGTTTGAAATGCAAAATTGAAGGGAGGGGAGCGACAAATCGGTTAAAAATGTAATATTAACCTACTTGTCAAATAAATTGATTTGTAAAAAATCCCAATTCTTCGAATTAAAAATTATTAGGATAAGATCAACACACTGTCAGCTACATCTGATCAAGTACCAATCTGTTTCATAACATATATATATATATAACAATATTTATTAACATAGAGCATTTGCTTAAATAATATATTCTGAGCAAATATGGATTCTACACTCTCGTTAATCAAAATAAATAATTAAATAAAATTTATATTTTTTTAAAAATACAAAAATAAATAAATTACGGGTTGATTAAGTTAAAAAGTCTGATAAAATATGAATCGTAATTGAAAAGTTATTTAACGAGAGGCCTCATAACTTGCATTTTTTATCGATCCATGTTAAGTCTAAAATGCCTATTCAAATATCTTCCCTGGCGAACGAAGCTTAACACAAAACAAGACATACTGAGAAGTATATTAGCCCTTTTTTGGATGATATTTTTCTTTTTTGTGGAATAAACCAGGCGGATATAATTTATGATCTAGATTAGAAAAAAGATGTTTAAAAAAATTATAGTATAAATATATAATATAAAATAATTAAAAACAGTATGATGGAAATGTCCATCATCATGCAAATTTACATGTTAAGCTCTGTATAAAATTTCAATGTACTTCTTTTTTAAATTTCTCCACTCATTATCGCTTTTATTAGCAAAAAAATCTCAGATTAGTTATAAAAAAATATTCAAGAAATCGCTCGTTTATTCCAACCACAACAAACAGTGGAATGACAAGTTCAAACCTATAATGATTGTGACATTTGATTTTTGTTTGTCAGCTACATTTCTTATTACACAATAGTTGTGAAAAAGGTTGCCAACAATAGCAAATTTACAGTACACCTGTTTAGAGTACAATTTTTTGTTCACTAAATGGTATGATGGAAATTTCCATCATCATGTAAAGAAGTGTTAAAAATCGAGAAGAGAAATCTTTCCTTAATATTTTCATGCATTCTTAACTCTTAATTAAATAGATCTACTTTATATACATATATATCAATGAGCGCGATTATATAAATCAAACTTTTGCTTTTAAAAATTAAAAATTTAAGCTGTATAGAGCTGAGTTATTAACAATAGTTGAATTTTTACAAAGCACGACTAATTGAGTATTCATAATTTTTCAATTGCCTTCTGAAATCTAAATTTTACTGCAAACATGAATATTTATTAACTGATAATTTATTCATTGATCAACATAATAATTTTCAATTAGTTTAGAGTATGACTTACTTTTAACAAACTGTCACTGCATGACTTGTCACTTATCTCATCCGGGTAATGATGACACGTTCAAAACACTGCAGTATAAAACTTGTAACAACTGGCCAATATATTCTCTTTCTTTAAAAATACTTGCAGAAGGGATCCTTTATTTCTGTTGGAGGAAGGGTATTATTCTGTAAAATGTCGTAAGGTGACATTTACAAAATATCACCTGAAGCTATTTCTTTAACAATGGAAATCATGTTGTTTTGAAATTGTGGGTAATTGTTAAAATAATTACAGCTGAAAATACGCCAAGACTTCATTGCAGAGGAATTTCTCTGTTATTTTTGACATTGCACATCCACTATGTTTCCTAGGACAATTAATTTCACGAAGGGGTGGGGTGGTAAAGGATAGGGTTTTCCACAAGTAATTAATCCAAGGGTTAACACGTGTTGTATCATCAGACCATTACCAGGAACATTTTGTATGCATCTTTGCATGCTGAATTACACTTACATTACTTCACAGTATTATTATTTTATTTAAAGTCTTTTTGAATAAATAAGTTGGCGTGACATGTTAATACAATATTAAAAGAGAAATTGTTACTCAAAAATAAATAGTTGTCGAGTTTATGTCAAAGAACAAACGTATGAATCGTTTAGATACGTTCCTTTCATTTAGAACTTCGGAACAATTATTCAACTTCCTTCACTTTCATTTAAAATTTTTGCAGTTACAGATTAAACAGAACATTGAGTATTAGATTTACAAAATTGTGAAGCAATATGAAGGCTATTGGAAACGCCCTTGCAATTTAGAACAATGGGGGGATAATGAGAATGATGCTTGACCTACCAACAATGCTCCTCTCCAGAGTTCCATTTCAAGATTTGAAAAACTTTGGGGAATTTTAAGGATTTTTTTATCGTTTTTCAAGTTTAACAGGTGCCTTATTTTCAAATGTTTTGACATTGCACTCATATTTTGGTTCATTCCTTGGATAATATTATAAGCTAAATGTTTGCTAAATTTCAAACAAATATTTTCAATAGAATTTTATTAATCGGGTTTGAAAAAATAAAAATGGTGAAAAACTATATTTCGAGAAAAATGGGTTTAAAATCGTTATTTTTAATTTTTGTTGAATTGATAAGAAATGACAAGAATTTTTAATTTATCTTAAAAACTTCTTAGATACGTAAGTCTCAAGGTCAAAGATAACTATTCAATATATTCCTTAAATGTTGCTTACCGACAATTATTCCTTAACAGTTCGTTTATATATTGTTACGAATCTGCGATGCGGCTTCCCAGCATAGTTGGTTTCATAGGAGGTCCCAGAGCTAGGCGACCATTTGGCGACTTGGCAGCGAATTTGGCGCCAAAATAGATTATACCCGAAACATCGAGAATTTTCCCGATCCTTCCAGTAGGAACCGAGATATGCCTCGAACGTTCCTGATTGGTTGAGAGGCTTCTAGCTCCGCCTCCTGAGACCTATAAAAGGAGCTGCAGCTGCCGGGGAGTAGTCGTGAACCAGAGAGTAGTCGAGTCGTAATCTGAAGCGACAGAGAAGAGTAGTCGGAATCGACGGTAAAGAACTAGCCTTCCAGAGCGACGGAGTGAAGCTAGTGCTGAACTACGCTGTGCGCTACTGTCTGCAGTAGAGTCTGTTTGTATGCTGCATGTCTCGGCTGAAGATAATCGTCTTCTGTGCTGTATCGTGTCTTCGTGTAAATAAACGTCGTTGTTTTATTTTCTAGCTTTTTACGTTTTATAGCTATCGAATTTACTTGTACTCGAACAGCCAGACAGACTTCGTTAAAAATTTGACAGAAATCTACAAAGTTGTTGTACAGACCCTATACCGAATTTCCCTTTTCTAGCTCAATGCGTTTTCAATTTATTGTGTTTACTGGCAGATCGACACAATTCCCAAAATATATTTTTCGGATTCAGAAAAGTCTAAAGATGATTTGGTGTTTGAATTTTTTGACGGTTACAGTATACTTTTCTATACTTCGTATATGAGAAAATAAAAATTGAATTTTGTGGTGGCGGGAAAACTTTTCTTGTGATGGTCGGGAAGACGTCACTTTCATTTCCTCACAAATTCTTTTCCGTCGGGCCCCACGTTGGGCGCCATTGTGGTGGTATGTAGATTATTATGATCCATGCAGGAAGCAACAGGACGAATGTTTTAGGAACATTTCTTTTAATAATCACATTCACACACTGAACAAACACAAACACAAGACATTCACGCGCGCGGCTTCACAACATCACATCTCATTCCAATCACAATCGCAATGCACTATGGGATGGCCTAATCAGGCATCGCCATGTAGTATCCAAAAGAGAAGATAAGAGGAATGCAACTGCTACAATTTGAGTAAATGTAAATATGGATATGATCCCTTACAGGCATTTAGAGTTTTATTATACTTTAATTAGTTTCTGAGTAAAGAAAAGTACCCAGACACTAGTTATTGCTCATAATCTATAAAAGTTAAAATCAAGGTAAAATTGTCATTGGATTGAGAAGAATATACATTTTAAAAATGTGTTAATTGCCTTGACGTAAGGGACTATATACATATGTATTTTGATTCTTCTATAAACAACAGTAACTAATTTTTCATCGTTTCACTGATTTTACATAATGTGAAATCCCCAGGTATAAATTTTCAGACAAATAAGTTTAAAATAACCGAAGATGACCGAGAAAAATAAATTAAAATCTCTTTCAATACATACGCAGCAAATAGGTCCTTTTAAATAATTTAACATTAAGAATTCAAATTTTTAATCTTATAACTCATCAACTGTTTAATCAAAATTAATTACAAAATGCTATATACATTTGAGTTATTTTAATCTGGAGAACTCGGATGTGTATTCGGATTCGGGTTTGGTATTTGAAAATAATTGCGGATCTAAGTAAATCTGAAAAAAGAAATAATTCTTTACATGAATAAATATTTCATACAATTATAGAGAACACATTTTATTGCGATATGTTACAGTTGCATATGAACATGCAAAATTCCCAGATCTTTATCTCCATGTCAAGATAAAGATCTGGGAATTTCTCCGGCGTGCTTGAAGTTAAAAGCATATTTCCAAAGGATACTCAGCTGATCAAATTTCAGTCACCGTCTAAGGCGCGACTAAATGAAGATAATAAAGGCATAAACACTCCAGGCGATAAAGAATGGAAATGAAGACCATTATTTCAAAATGAGTCATTCTTACATTATTTAAATGAGGTCGTTAAACGGATATATGCCAGTTGTTTTCG
Source organism: Argiope bruennichi (assembly GCF_947563725.1). Taxonomy (NCBI): domain Eukaryota; kingdom Metazoa; phylum Arthropoda; class Arachnida; order Araneae; family Araneidae; genus Argiope; species Argiope bruennichi. The sequence goes on from NC_079158.1 coordinate 44,904,110, forward strand.
AACTTGGGAAGAAAATTTTGTAAACAGACTCGGATGCCACATATTTAAAGGAAGCTCTAATGCTGGGTGGAGTGAATTTCATTTCTTGAAGATTTGAATGGATGTTGTTGATTTACGTGACGTAACGGTCTCATGGAAAACGAAACTGAGTATATCATCGTTACAAATAATAAAAATAAATGTGTGTGTTTATGTGTTGGTTTTCGATAGATTAGATCGTTTGACCTAAACTACCAGATTTGGTACATATAAACTTTGAATGGTAGGAATGTGGTTCTTGGAGAAATTTTTAATTCTTCGTAACGAAATATGCAAAGAGTAAATATTGTAATCATCAAAAGATTCGAACGCGAGATTTTGAGGAATCTATACGTTTCAAACATTCCTGACTTAGAGAAATTCATTTTTATATGTCTGTCTCTGAACATGATAACTCAAAGATGCTTTCAGCTAGATAGGTGAAATTTGGTACATGAACTTCAGAACAAATTTGTAAATTTCTATTAAATTTTAAACGAAATCAATTCTTAGGGTATTTGTCTGTCAGGCTGTCCGAATATAAGAGGGTACAATAAATACAAAATGAAGAGAGAAAGGGGTGGATAAAATTTTATACATAAATTTAATACCTAAATTATAGATAAGTGTCCAATTTTGAACCAAATCTGCCAAATGGTGAGTATCTGTATGTCTGTACTTTCAGAAACAAGTAAAAGCGGTAAGTTAAAAACGTAATGATTTAAATATATGAAATTTGGTGTGTGATCTTTTGATTACAGTTGTAATTATTGATAAATTTTGGTATTCAAACAGTCAGGGAAAAAGTGTCCAAAATACACATTCGGTTTTCTGCCGATATTTTATGAACTCCATCCTAACGATTAATCGCTAAAGATCCCGCTCTAATAGGCTCTTATGTAACTACAGATAACCAATAGCATACACTTAATAGTACACAACATTTATTAGAAAATATGTCAAGTTGCAGAGAAATGTTTCCTTTTTTTTTTTTGTAAATTTTAATCAAATAAAAATAAGTGAGAGTTTGGCGATTTTTGCCATAACTTTCAAAAATATTGCAATCCAAAATTATTTTTACATCATCAGAAATTTATCTCTTCAATGAAACAAATCTTCTGCTCGCGTAATATTTTCCTCAATTTTAAGAATGTAATTTTAGCACATTTTATAACAGTATATTTCGTTGTTGAAAGATACGCTGTATTAATTGTTGCCTTTTGTAAAATTTCTGAAATTTCGTTGTGCTTGCATTTAAGATGTAATTTTAGAATCAAATAATAATGAAGATTTTTTAAGCCGTGTCCATTTTTAAACGCTGCTACTCTTTCTTGTGAATGTAATTGTAAGCGCAATTATATGAACAGAAAATAAGAGAAATGCATATCACAATGCAAGCACACTCTATAATGTTTTTAGTACGTATTGCGTGTCAATCAAAGTATCAATTTTAAAAAGATTTTGCTGAAAAAGCCTTTAAAATCAAGCAAATTGCACAAATATAGAAGGTGTACGTAATTTTTTTAAATACACTTTGGAGCCATTTAATTAATATTCAAAATGTAAAGAATATTTTTTACAAGTTGTATACGATATCCTTTTTTTTTATATTTATTAGTCTGAATCTATATTTTTACGATAGAAGGGCTTTTCTAGAGATATTTCTTTCCATTCTTCTTCTACTACCTTCTAGAATCCATCAATCAAGGCGCATTAGAACTTAGAGCTTTTTTAAACTGACCGGAGGTACAATAATCCACATGTGAAAAGTCAGGGAATTTTGCAAAAATATGTTTAAAAAATGTGTATTCAACAGCTGCATTATATATGCAAAATATGTATGCCATACTTCATTTTTTTAAGGATTGCAGTAATACATTTCGAAGTGTGATTTGAAGCTTTGTCTTGATGAAGGTCACTGGGATAAAGAAATGGAATTTCTTCTAAAATATCGAATGTAAAATTGTCTCGTGTTAATATATTGTGTTTATTGATTTTGACATTTTTTTCTCACTTTTCTTATTTTTTTATTTCACATTGTCATCCCCTTCACCTTCATTAATCATCCTTTAACAATCATTAAACCCTCATCTTCTTAGCATTGACGTAATCAGATTCCTATATTTTTTTCTCTCTCTTTGTTTTCGATAGTTAACAGGCCTAGTTTAATTGTACTTATTTAGGTAAACTCATGCTTTATCACGGGTCACAGTATATATCCTTTTATACCCTGTTAGACAGTTTTCACACAAGCTATAGCAAACAACCTCGACAAAGGAAGATGAATATTAGATTTTTTAGATTTTTTTAAGTAGTAAACCTCAGTTTTTTTTAATTATTGTTGCTACAAACGCACTTAAAGACGCTTCATTCAAGAAATATTTGAATTTTTTTGGGTATTACTATGAGTCTTCTTTCAATACAGAAACAATTACATTCGATTTGTTCCCTTTTTAATTAATAAGGTTGCTTATTTTGAGTTTAAAAATCTTAATACCATGTATTTCATATTGCTTATGGTTTAAGGAACAGGAATATTTCTCTTTCTCATTCCTTTAGCGCAAAAACATATCTATTAATCCACAGCTTGTTTCTTTGCATATGCAATTTTGAAAGAAGTATAAATTTAAAAGTAGCTGACGATATTTCTTATTGCAAATTACAAGCCAATGATTAAATTATTATTCCAAAATATTTGCTTTTTTTAAATAAATCTTTATGGAAATCATTCTAAAAATGTATCAATACCCTCTGTATTTAATTGAAATTTTTAGAAATTATTACTTTTGACGAACTAATTAGTCGCTAAATGAGTTATTCTAACATATAATTGCATGTTGTTTTAATATTTGTAATTTGTGAAGCTCTTTAATACTTGCAAGATGTGCTATGGATTCCAAAATTAAATCAATGTGTTGAATGTGACAGCTATCATATGAACATATAATGCCTGTCTCGAAGTTTCATACTTAAAAAAAAAATAATAGTCGGACACATGGTTTATTTTATTTAAATTTAATAATACAGACACTCTGAAGCCCGGTAGCATAGTGGTAGCACTTTGCATTACCAACGCACAGGTCCGAGGTTCGATCTTCGGGCTATGCAAGGCCTATTCACCCATTCTGTGGGTCACTAAACTGAAGACCAAGCATTCCTGGGAACTAAGCAGTGGGGTTCCGCGTTAGGCTGACTGCCTAATCGCGATATATGCCGTACTTCCCAGGGCTTTCGGTCAGAAAAGTAGGTATGTGCATTGTAGGCCATGGCCCACACTGGCTGACCCGTTACTGAGTTTAGTTTTAATACTTGTAATCTAGCTATTATTTATCAATTGCAAAGTTAATGATAACAAAATGTATCTGAACTGCCTGTACTGGGTAAGTTATAGGACTCAGCTTTGACAAAGTTGACTTGTAGTTACTTCTTGTTCAATGGGTATTCAATAAGAAAAAGATTTCAGAATTTTGAACAGATATTCCTGTTAAAAATTAATTATAATTTCGTCATTTTTCACAATGATTTTGGATCATATTATAGCAAAAAAGTTACTGAAATAAAGCATTAAAATTTTGATGATTTTTTTATTTAAAATTCTGAAAAGTATAGTTTTGTGACTAGTATCATCCTAAGAAAATAATTACATGCCAAATTTTGTAACTCTAGTTCCATCATATTACTCTGCAGAACTCGAAAGATTTGAAAAGAAAGAAAGAGAAACATTCTGTACATAAAGCACATAAATATATCTCTCGATTTACAAAGAATACCTCAATATAGAATTATTATGTTCAAAAATACATTCTTATTTTCATGTCAAAAGGCATTTTCATTCGTCTGTAAATCATTGAAACTAAAAAAAAGTAAAAAGGTTTTTTTTCTATCAAATTTTATTAAGTATTAAATAATATAAAATTCACAAAAATATTCACATTTCTTATACATGCCGCTATTTCTCGTCGTCTGAGTTCATCTACATCATTTTTAATTATGAAGTTATATCAAACGAGGGGAAAACTTGCTCTCGATGCGATTCCGCACTGATTATTTTTATTCCTCGACATCTTGATGTAGCCAGACACTCCCCAAGATACGCCCCAACTGCCAAAAAGAAGAAAAATTTGAAAAAATCAAACAAACAAAGATGGAAATATTATCTAAATGAGGGATTCAAGGATGGATTTAAAAATACTTTAAATGCAATTTCTACGGAAAATCAAATCTGTTTGATGTATTTCGATTAAAAATCCCAACAGACTCAATAACAGATAACGACGCTTTATTCTATAAAAATACGAATACATAGTAGCAAAACGCAGCCGACGCATACTCAAGAACTGTACTCACTTGCAGTAAACAGCAACACATAAGCCGTTCATCGCTATTAAGCAACTTCAGTTGCATAAGACAGAGAACACGCAGGAGATCATTTCTTCAAAAAGAGGCTTTACTCATTAAGTCGAAGTCAGCTCAATTGCTCCACCTAATAGATTTAACTCCTAGCATCTGTTAGACTAAGCTCTCTAGTGATGACAAGGTCTCGAATTTCTAATAAATGTCAAAACTCTAGTACAATGGAGCTGTCGCCAAGATTCACAAATATTTCGGGTCAAATATTTTTATCGCCAAATTCTCTTCAAGCCCAGGGACCATTGACCCAGATTCCATTCAGCATCTATTAGAGCTGCCTTCTTTAAAGGCAAATAAACTGAGCAGCGGAGCAATATTTCAAATTCGTAACAATATCTACTGCAGCATTATATAAGACTTTTATACATGGAATTGGAATATACTTACATGCGTTTTTTTTAATTTGCTAACTTATGCAATTTCATCATAGAAAAATTAAAATTTTTTCGGCTTATCATAATTATAAATAATCCTGCTTTTCAGGTATAGTAGTATCCTGTTTGTTTGTTTTTTCTCTTGTTTTTAACATTGTTTCCCATCTTTTTCAATATATAATGGGAATATATTACATAAAAACAAATTATAATATTTTAACTGTTTTCTCTCAGTCATTAGTTGGAATTGCGGTGGCCTGGTGGTAAAGTCTTGGCTTCGGAACCAGAGGGTTTTAGGTTCATGACCAGATTCTACCGAAGAACCGTCGTGTAAGAGGGTTGGTGCACGTTAAATCCGTCCGAGCCAAACTTCCTCCAGCTGGTGTGATGTGGTGCGGAGAGGTAGGTGCCAGCTTAGGTGCCTCGTCATCTGACCACTGTTCAAAATTATGAGGTCCGTCTCAAATTAGCATTAATGTTGCTTTAAAACGGGACGTTAATATAGCCAAAACTCAGTCAGCAGATAACTAGAAAAATAGATTAGTGCAATCAACTATCTTGCAATATAGATTCATTTGATGTAAATACTAGGAATAGGTGCGAAAACGTACTACAATACATACTCTATAATATTAATAATGTGTTTTTGTGAAGCGATTAACTCTTTTTTTTTCTAAGCATTTTTATTTATGTGAAAGATTTTCCCCTATTTTCAGTTTTTCGCCACTCTTAGATTACTATGACTAATTTACTTCTTTTTAAAATATAAAAGTGGGGTGATATTGTACGCTTCACATAAGAATATCAATAATATACAATCATTAAAAATAAATTTATCATAGTATCAATCAACCGATAGAGGTCTCAAAAGAAAGTATTTTTGATGGTTTCTGTCTATAAATTTGGTAGTATAACATGAAGAAAAAATTTCTTTAAAACTTAATTTAGAATTTAGATTTTAAAACATTGCTTGCTTTAACTATCACACTTTTTTTATCTCGATTTTCGTAAGCCTGTAAACTGTTCTTTAATTATAGATAAAATAACAGAAACGATTAAGAGTAATATTTTTGCTGTACGATTTCTCAAATAAATACAATAATTAGAAATAGATATGATATTTTCTTTAGAAGAATATGCAGATGGCGAGAAATCTAGAGAAATGCAAATGTTAAGACTTATTAACATTTGCATTGTTTTAGACTTCTCTCCATCTGTATCTCGAATACATACATATTCATTGCGTACTTGAAATGAACAACTATGCATTTAGGAGAATTGTTTCTTCCTGTTCAATAAATTACACAAATTTTGCTATTAATTTCTGATTTTAGTACAAGGACAATTGACTAAATTTCATTTATTTAGTTTTGAGCTGTTAATATTCCTTGTGCATGGATTGATAGGCATGACTCCAAAAATATTTTATTGTATATTTTATGACATTAAAAATGGAATGATTCTTCAATATTTTAGAACTTTATTTTTTGAACCATTACTTTTTCTCTAAATGAATTTCGTAAAGGAGAAAGTAAAAATGGTATTATTTTTAAATAAAACAAGAACGACAGAAAAATGTCAAGTATTAGAAAAATAACTGCGATATCATACCTATTTTTAACTAGCCAGTAATCTTTTCCATCTTCCGTTCCATAACCAATCACAAGTACAGCATGACTCGGGATGTCTGTCCGACACTTCGGTTCGTCGAAAATTCCACTCCTAGTTCAAAGATATTCGTTTATTAAGGTTGGAAATATAAGAAATCCAATATACTTAAGGTAAATGAAAAATGTAGCCATTCTCATATAAAGAAAAACATGATAGAACTTTAGAAATCTTTAAAAATTTTATAATACAAAATTAACTTTCTGTAGCATTACAATCTGTACATTAATCCAACAAATTTCAAAAACATGGAAAAATCTAATATAAAGAGCAAATAAAATACGAAATTTAGCAAAAATATTTCAATAATAATGTAGAATTATAATGGAAAATTTAATAAATATGCTTTTATTTGAATGAAACTTTCTATTTTGAACACATACCTGTAATTGATGAATGTATTGTGGCAAGCGTCAATGATGACTGATATGGGTCCAACGGTAGCAACTGCTTTCTTTAAAGCTTCCTCATCCCCCTCTGGAATATTCATATATCCTGAACAGGTGGCACCAATATTCTTGTTGTTAAAATGACAAGTTCCGTTCTAAATGAGAAATAAGAATAATTCTTAATTGATTTGAGCCTAGACGATCCAAAGAATTCAAAGTCTGTTGCACTTATTGTGTAGCATATTTCTGATGTTAGAAAATAATTTTCATATAAACGAAATTAATGTTTATCTGCAGTTCAACTATCAAGAAAGTACACATTTATGAATTAAAATTTCTATGAAATAATGACTATATTGCGCTATGTATTGTTTTTTTAAAATTGTGATCATACCGTGGCTGTATAAGGATATGAAGACTCTGTGTCTATTCCTCCATTTTTGACTACGTATTCGAAAGCAGCATTCACATCTCCGCCATTGCATCCATTGTTTTCTAGATAAGAAATGAAATATTTATTATCTTATATAATGGAAAAAAATCTTTATCTTTATATATTTAAAAAAATTAAAACTGTTTTGGCATTAAAAAATCAACAAATTAAAAGCGTTATAAAGAGTCTTCGCTATACGTTTGAGTTTAGAAAAAGAATAAAGTTTTCTAACAATCAAATTTATTTCATTAGCAAAGAAAATTATTCTTCCTTCAGATGTTGCTTTTAAAATTATGAAGTTGTTTAAAATAATATAAGTTGTTGCTAGTTTAAATTATCCAGGTCATTATCCCATTTCAGTCCACAGAAATGAATATGTAAGTTAATGAAAATAAATATGCAAATTAATTTTGAAAAAATAAAAAATTCTGAAGTTTATACATAAGGAAAATCCAGACATATTTTAAAAATATGAGCAGCAAAAAATAGTGAAGAATTAGTCAATAAAAACATTTCTGTCTTAAAATACAAAAATCTCCAAAATATTGTGAAATTTTCATTTTTACTTTCTCGTATGCATAGTGTAGAGAAAGTATAGTAATTGTCAAAAAATTCGAACTCGAGATTTTGACGAGTCTCCACCTTTCATTTTAGATCCTCTTGAGTTTGAAAAACATTTTTTTTCTGGAAAATGTCTGTCTGTCTGTGATAAAGATAACTCAAAAACGCTTTGAGCTAGGCGGGTGAAATTTGGTATACGGTCTTTACATCAGATTTGTAGATTTCGATCAAATTTTGAGCAAACTCTGTTTAGAGGAAATCCGTATGTCCGACTGTTAATATAATTTAATACAATAACTATAAAATTCGATGCACACATTTAACATCTATAGTGCACACATTGGTCACATTTTGAGCCGAAACCAATGAGAGGTTGACAGTTTGTTGGTCTGTACTTTCAGAAACATATAAACGCGATAACACAAAAATACAGTGAGTTAAATATATTAAATTTGGTATGAGATTTTGTGATTACTAGTGTAGCTTTTTAACAAATTTTGTTTCAATCGATTGGGAAAATTAAAAACGCATCTAAAACATTTCGATTTTCAGGCACTATTAACCGCAAGTCAGGGATTAATGCCAAATAACTCGCCAAGGATAACCCGATAAATTCAGTAAAAATGCGCTATTCTCGCCAAAGATTAATATTCCGTAACTATTGTACGCAACTGCCATGCAAGGAGTTCCCTGGAATAACACCTTTATTAGAGAATATACGAGAAAGTTTGGAGAAGACCACTCCTAATGATTTTAGAAAATTTGTGAATGATCATCTCTTTTCACTTTTTCGTCACTCCCAATGTTCAGACCTATTATTTTTACCCTTTATAGATTTTTTAAACTTAATTACGGGGCTTTTGAATTTTTCTGAAACTTTAAAATCGAAACCATTTTTTCGCGAGAACTCATGACTGAATTACCAGTAGAGTATCTAAATTACCTGTAGAGCAATCGACTAGATTCTGCTCACTGAGAGAAACAAGCTGCCCAGTTTTTTTCTTATGTTGTCCCTCTAATGATCCCGTGGCAGAAAAGGCCCAACAGGCACCACAAGGCTCCTGAAATTTAAACAAGCATTCAAACAAAATGTTTCTCTGCCCTTTAATGACACAAAAGCCGTACTTTGCACTACAGAACCAAAACATTCATTTAAAGAGATAAGGAATATAAAATCTGCATTAGTCTAACAATTGAAGATCTCTGAGTAGACAGAGGAAATTTTTAGATTTTTTAATTATTATTTCATGATTTTTTAACGATTTTATGCCGAATTTATTTTGGTATGGAAAAGGCATGAATTAAAGTTTGATGACTATGCCAACACGCGAGTGAAAATATATCAGCTTGAGAGGCAGTAAAAAAAATGTGTCGAGTACGAATCGTTACTTTCAAATAAACTCACAAAAATGATCGCCAATCTCATATCATGCGATTTTTAACTGTGATTTTATTTGAAAGATATAGCTTCCATTGATAGACGCCAGACGATCTCTGATCTGTAAGATAATATTATGCTTCGCATTTATTCAATCACTCAGGAAACGTTACGTTGAACATTAGAAAACACGATTTTCAGAATGGAATGTTTAGTTTGAAATAATGTTTTATTTTATCTGTCACTAAAGAGTGGCAAGCTTTTATTTTTGATATTCCTTTTGAAATTCTGGTGTGCTGAAAATAGAAAAATAACTAGAAAATATTTTTCGTATCATACTTTCTTCAGGCACGAAAATTTAAAATACAAGTTGGCAACTGTTATTGTGGCCCAACAGCTCATTTCTACACCATTAATGATATACAAATAGTCCCAATTGGAAAAATGTTGAAATAACAGGAAAATATTTTACGTTATTTGAGTCACTAAATATATTTCTCAAAAAGTTTTGAAATATAACCTCTTATACTATTCCTATAATTCCTGTTACTTTATCTTTTAATCTCTTAGTCTTATCAATAAAATTTAGTTATATATTCTTGACACTTTTAAAAATTTTAAGTAAAATTTAAAACAAAATAAAATTCCATTCTCCTGCTACTAAAATTGATGAAGAAACTTATGAAATTTTTATTATAAATTGATGAAATTCTGAAATTAAATATTTTAGAAGAATTTTAAATATGAATTTTAAACTTTTAAAGAAATGTTAAGTCATCGTTTGCAAATTGAAATTATGCAGCATTGTGTTATTTTTCCAAATGGTTTCTTAAACTAATTTTTTGCGCAACCCCTATTAAGGTTAAACAACTATAGCTCGGTTAATTTTAGTTATAAAACGATGAGAATTTTTTTTCAGATGTTTTAGAGTGCCGGCAATTTTTTACTATGACCTGATGGTTCAGGAGGAAAAAAGTAGAAATCTTAACTTTTACAGAAATAATTTATTGACTCAAACAAGATGAAATATTCCCGGCATTTCACTAACTGTTTAAAAATTAGCTATAAGGCTATAATAATTATAGTAACCCTGTGTTTAATATCAAATTCAACTTATAGGGAGCATATTATTAGCATTATAGCAACATATAGGGAGCATTATATTAAACATAATAAATCAAAATAAATTGTTTCAAAGTATAATTTTTAAAAAAAGATTGATTCAAGTAAAAATATCAAAAAACGCGATATGGTATGAAAAAAATTCACCGATAAATAATAACGAAAATGGCTTTATACCTGGTTTTTAACTGGTGTCACGAGTCCAGCGTCTCTCCAATCTAATGTCTCCGGTACAGGATCATCGTGGAATGGATTGTATTTCCAGTAAGGTCCAATCCGAGGATTTCTTTTACTGAAGAATTCCCCAGCATTTCCAACCAACTCCTGTGGCACCTACAAAAAACAGAGCATTTCAAAATAAATCATATTCGACCAAGTAAGAATTGGATTTAAATGAAGTTATTTCTGTGACAAACTTTTTTTTATTATAATTTCTTTTGAGCTAAAAAGAATTATAACAAGATAACAATAAAAGTATTAGTTAAAGTCTTAGAAAAAATTTATTTTCCAAACAATATTGTAGATTATTGCTTGAAATCTGATCCTTTAGATTAAAATTCAACAAAAACTATATGAATTCTCTTTTATTGATGTAAACGTTATTCCATTAGTCTGGTAGTCGTTAATATTACAAATCCAAAATCTTAATGAATATTATAACTAATCAGCCCTTAATTGCCATCCTCCCTTTTAAAATCTGCGCTTCTAAACTATAAAATTAAGTGCTTGAAATAGTTTGGTTTCAAAAAAAGGAATTTTAGTAATACTTTCAAAGGAAGAATTAAACTTAACAATCATGAAAAAATAACTCTTTAAACACACTTAGTTAATTATTCCAATTACTAATATTCATTTATTAAAATAGTTGAATAACTCCAAACAAAATTCAAATTTTCAAAATCTGTCAAAACAATAAAATATTTTAGTTTGTTTTATAAATATTTTTTCTTTATAGATTAGTTGAACCATTGGAAACAAAGAAATGTGCAAATGATTTTTTTTTTTGTTAAATTCGAATTTTTCTAAAAATTAATAATTCTGACATATTTTAATGAATAACAATAAAATTTGTCAGCGATAATTGCACGCTATGAAGTATAGAACAAATTGAAAAATATTGTTATTGAGTATTTCTGCATCACTTTTTCTAATAGTAGCTTGTTTTTTTAATTTAAATTATTAATGTTTTCAAAAAGTCAGCTCAAGAAAAGGTTTCATAGAAATGATAGATAAAAAAAAAGTTTATTAAATAAAAATTGAGCTAACTTTTCTTTAAACTAACTAAAAATTAATTTGTATTCTTTCAATATTCATTGTCTACGCAATTTCGAGCTTCAAAAACTCCTAACCAAAACAACATCATGTTCTTACATGATAAAATATCACTGGAAACAGAAACGTACCTATTTCTTGAAACGACGAAAAATAAAAATGCGAATCTTCATCCAAATTCGAGTTTCAACTTGTCGGTTACCTTTTAAATTGAAATCCATTCGAATTGCGTACAATTTAATTCAGAGGTTTCTTCTAATATCAAATCACTTTAAATAATGACACATTCACATTTAAATATTCTATTCCTCGTTGAAGAGACTTCTCTATGTTTAAGAAAGACTCTTTACGCAGGACTTTCAACTGTGACTTCACGAGAAGAATCAAATGGATATAAAACATTTTTAATCAATATAAAATTCCATACTTTAAAAGAACAAACGCCTTTTTTTACAAAAATAACTCACAATGTCTTCTAACCCAGATGTTAAAAACAATAAAATTTAGATTTTGCTCTCAAATCTGTTAGATTCACTTTAATATTAATTCAATTAATTTTAATTTTATTTTTATTATTATTTCATTTATTTGCTTCCCATTTAATTAAAATTTCACTCAAGCAGTAGCAATTTTATAACTGAAATGAATAATCCGAAAATTAGTTCAAAACCTCTTTGAAAAAAAATCAATGATAAATATTATAAACTTCATATATTTAATTTTTTTTAACCTTCAGTGTTTTTTCTCCATAAATGTGGAAAAACTTCAGGATAATTATTTTTATACAAATAAAAATATATTTTGAAGATTATTCAGGAAAAATATACTCACTCTGTCAGAAAACTGATTGATTCCCATCCTGTAGGAATGCATTCCAAGATCTGCTTCAATGTTATGCTGGGCAATATCACGCAATGTGTGTTGCCAAATCGTACGACGTAATTTTTCTTCCTCATTTTCGTATGATTTTCCGAAACGAATCTTTTAAAACAGAACAGAAAGAACAATGCATCAAGAATACAATAAAAAAATCAGAATAAATAGATTTTGAAAAAGATTTTGAATAATTTTTGATCAAATTATTAAATGAAATAAGCTATAAATGATAATTTGTAAAAAGAGCATAATAGATCTTGAAATATTACAAATATTAAATTCCTTTAAATGCATACTGTATTCTTAATTCGTTCTGAAATGTATTTAGTCTCATATATAATGTACTTGTGGACAAATGAAAAAGAATACAAAAATTATTAAAGAAACAGTTAGCTATTAATCATTTGAATAGTAATTAATAGTGCTCCTAACAAAACTTTGCACAGATTCTAATAATATCCCTGAAAAATACTTAACTACTCAACTTCTTATTAATATCTCGATATTCTTTGACAGGTAATTATAATTACTTTTAAGGAATAAAAATTTTAACTTACAAAGAAATTAAGTCTTTTAGATATTAACTTATTTATAATGAAATCTAAATATGATTTAACTATTATTGTAATTTTATCATTTTTTTTTCGTAAAGAAGACAATTTATCTTTAATAGTTAATCACCTGCAAGTTCATAATTTTTTCATACTTATTTATTAACTTACATTGTAATACGTTGAATATTAGATAGCAACATAAAACGTAATAGGCGGTGAGCATACCATCATTTTAACTAACGGCTGTAATCAATATTATTTTTGGCTCATATATTGTAACAATGTAATATCTATTTATTTTTTTTAATTGTCTTCCCATTGGTGAAGTGGAAAACGCTGGAGAAATGGAAGTCGTGGTTAGTTAGACGTGATAAGTTTCCTTTTCAGTTTGAATCAGTTTTCCATATTCAAAGTTAATTAATTAAAAATATTTTTGAATGAATGAATTTCTTAGCTGAAATGGTTATTATATTTCACTACTCAAATAAATTCCGTTTGTGTTCTGCGTTTTGTATATATTTCTGTTCTTCGTTTTACAATCTAACTAATATTCATAACTTCAAGACCAATTCCAAGACATTAATTTTTCCAAGACAAATATTACAAATGTGAATTTATAAAATTATACATTTTTTTTTTTTTTTTTTTTACTTAGAATATTTTTAGCTTTAAGTTTTTTTCTTTATTCATACTTCTGGCGAAACAACTGCCACATTCTCGAATTACAAAGACTTATAATGCTTTGAAAAGTTAGCAGCTTAATGGAAGCAATAATTCTGAAAATCAACTTTTTGCAGATAATAGTGTGTGAGATTTCAAAATACAAGCGTTTTGAATAGAATACGATATTGCATTAGAATACAGGTACTAAGGGTAAAAATTTTCATATTTAACTGGCAAAAAAAAAAATAATTAAACTTTTACATAAAGTCAGAGCTTTCATTCCATATTAACTTCTGTTGCCAATTCATTCAGGAAAAAATCAGTTAAAATAATTTTAAAACATTAAAAAATAAAAGTTTTATGAATTTTTTTAATTTAAAAATCTTAATTTTTTTAATATTAAATCAAAAATGAAGTGAAATAAAACCAAATTTGATAATACAATCCGCAAGACGATTTTAATTGCTTTTACTACTACAATTCACAATTTCTTTTTTTGAAAAAGAGTATTTTGTTTCTTTAAATCAATTTAAAAGCAATATTTTAGCCTTGAATATAACTATAAATTAACTGTATTATTACAACTTTTGAGTCATTTCTGTAAGCGCTTTGTATAAATAGCATTAATAAGTAAACCAAATTTGGAGGATTAAAAATTTTTCAGAATGAAAAATACTAATTTCTTTGATTTGAAAGCTTTATAAAATAATATTTATTTATTTTCAAACTATTGTGTATTCAAATATTTGAAATATTTTTCAAATTAATGTGTCATTTCATACATTGTAATTATTATGCATCGCCATCTTCAATCAAAAATTATGAATATAAATCAAAGACTTTACTTTGAAAAGCGTCCACTGTTTGTCAAGCTCCTCGTGTTTTGGTAAAAGCTGACCTGTTGCTACATGAAAAACTACGAAGAAAATTAGAGCCTTCATCTTCAGAGAAAAGTAAACCTATAAATTACAGTCAGGAATATTTCTGTTCAGTTTTGAAACTAGACGTTTAATTTCCATGATTAATTATTTCTAGTTATAATACAATACATGAAAAACTGGCATAGATTTATAGTCTATGTTTTTATACGCTCCCATTTTAATTGTAATTTATGATATCGAGATAGATAGATAGAACGATATAAGTTTACTAACTCATTGTATAATTTTATACTTACAGAATAATGAATTTCAAATAAAAAAATATATCTTAATGAATATATTTTGCATGAAAAATAAACTGCTGATTCCAAATATATTTTTAAAATTTTTACATTCTTTTGATTATATCAAATCAATTCAATCAAGATTTTTCTCTAAAATTCTATCTAAACTATAAATTTACAAAATATTTTTATAGTTTTGGATATTATAGACATATAAATTAGATAAATATATTGAAATAGACATATTAATTAAATATTATAGATAAATACATTAACCAAATTGTTGATATTCTACTTACGATGAAAACAATACATCTTTCGAGGATTTTCTTAGTATGGGTATATTTTGAAAACGGCTTAACACTCTTTTTATTTAACTCAAATTCTGCAAAAATACAGTTTTATTTAAATTATATTTAAAAAAAACCTTAAAATAGTTAAACGACATATAATTAACAATTTTTTCTGTTTTTTAATAAAAGATAATTATTTTAAAAAATTAGGTATGCCTTTTTTTGTCAAAAATTTAATGATATTTATTTAATATATAAAACTGTTATCTAATAAATATAGTGTAAGACTCAATAATAAACAGGGTATTTGAGTAGTTTCAAACTAATAACGTCTAATTTTTAAGTTAAATTAATTATCCTTCCTCTTATGAATGAAAATAATATCTTAGCGTGGCGTGGTTTTAGTAAAAAATATCTTTTGCAAAAGAAACGCATGTAGGGTGAAATAATCTTACATATAAATAAATATTATTAAATGGGTAGTGAAGTGAAATGAAATAAAAATGATATTGAAAAGTATGGTAATGTGTAGAATTTGTTTACGTATTAATATTTTCCCTTTTAGCTGAAATACAGTCTGTTTATTTAAAGTATGTTCCATAAATACTTCTTCAAATTATCCAAGTTTTTAATTAATTTATTTTATTTTATTTGTTACAAAAATTTGATATACTATATAATTATCGACTGTTTTTAACTCCATCCATTTTCTTCATCTTGAAACAATATCATTTTAGTAGGCAGAAATAGAACAAACTTATTCTCACATAATTTAATAATCCAAGAAATAATATTGCAGCAACAACATTAAGAATAAGTGATGGTATTATATAATTTCTCAATTCGTTTTGCTATAAATATACAGATAATGCTTTTTCAACTAATTTTTATTCTATGATTAAAAGATTCCAAAATCATTAATAATTTTAGAACCTTTATTAAAGAAACTATGAAAACAATTTTATCTGAACCGTGACAATTTAATATAGAAATATAAAGAGTTGTTTCATTAACTCGCTCTTAATATAACCATCTCAGTATCTTTAGACTCAATTCTTTTCAAAAAGATCTAAATCAGTATTTTACTTTGACTCATAAAATAATATCAATAAAACTCCGTTCTAAATATAAGCATTTGTCTATTCTTAAAAGAAAAGCTAATCCTAATTTTATAACCCCCGATTAATAAAATTATAAAATCATCATATTAAAACTTACCTGAAGTGTGAAAGACCTAAATCTGAGAAACGAATCTTTTGTTCGATCAGTTGACTCTATGTTTAATCAGTTCGTTATCAGTAAATCAGAGACAACGCAGCAAAGATAATTTAAAATGAGATAATCTACATAACAACAACTATTGAATTATTTGTTATCTTTACCACTGTAATAGCGTCTCTAGTTTCATAGCAAAAACCAGTCATTTCTCTAACAGTTTGCCAGTATTATCCATTTTTTTACTAAGTAAGCTATATCCAAAAATTAATTTGTATATTATTTAATGTTGCTTTAAAGATTAAAATATTGTTATTTATCTCCAGATCGATTTCCATTTATTTCTTGATTTATGATTTTTGATAAATTATTATCGTAATTCTATTAGGCTTTCAACACATATTCTGCTCGATTATATTCAATTTATTCATTCATTTAGTAATAAAAATATTGAGGTTTTAGTACCGAACACGTTTAGACAGAATATATGCAAATTTTCTAACAAATTGATAGTTCTAATTATTATTAATTTTATATTATATAATATTTTAATTAGATTGTAATTTATTTATTTTGAAAAAAAATTACGTATTTTTTTGCTCTATTTCTAATATTAAGTCAATGTAATATTAAGTCAATGCACATTAATTCAAAAAGAGAAACCATTTTGTATTCTTGAGGAAACATAAACAATTTTAAATTACAATAAATTGTCCATGTTTTTTATGTTAATAATATCTTAATTTCTTTATATTACTGTCCTTAAATTAACTACAGTATTTTTAAGACTTAAAATTAGATATTTTTTTAATTGCCTGCTAGAATTATAAGTAATTCATAGATCTCAAAATCAATACACTCTTTGATTGAGCAGCTTTTAACTGCTTTGTTTATTTTTTATGAAAGTGGTCTCATACATATATCAGACTTATATGTATAAACATGATTATAAAATTTCTTCTTTATATGATAGTTGTGTTCATTTTCCTGTGCTCAAATATTAAAAACATTTTAAAATATGTGTAATTTTTTAAATGAAAATGCCTGCTATATTAACTACAAATTTATTGATGAAAAAAATAAATAAAATGTAATATATACATAATAAATATATGTAGTCCGAACATAATTTAAATGAAAGGGCAAGTAATTATTCACATTTCTATGTGAATAATTCTCAAAATGTCTTCAGATAAGCGGATAGGATGCAAACGTAGCTATTCCACACTGATTGTCCTTGTTCCTTGACATCTTAATGTATCCATTTACTCCAAAGGATTCACCCCAACTGAAATAAAAAATTAAAATTTGACATAAAAGTGCAAATTCAAATGTATTTGTTATGGCAGAATCCTGTATCAAACAAAAGTTTTCTCTTAGCTTGGGAATTAATACGGGTACAATACCTAAAATTTTAATAAGAATACTAATTATAATTTTGTGCATCTCATTGAATAATTTGATTACTGTTGTGGTAAAAGCTATAAGCCAGTTAACAGCTACGCTGCCGGAGCAATTGCTTTTGTATCGTGGTCATGTTACTGGACGGCGAACCACAAGGTCCCAGGTTCTATCCTCGCTCATCCCAATTCGTTACACTGTCTACTTATTCAATAGACAATTTTATTACACAGTTTTACTGCATTATTAATGAGAGAATAATAGATATTCCCAATGGCTATCTAAAGAAATGACTTCCAATGATTTAAAAAGGAAATTTTTCCCTAAACCCCTAAAACACCAAATATCTGTCTCTACAACGTTAATAGCTCCTATCAAATTTGGCATGCATGCATAAGAAAAGAACAAAATTTGAAGGAAAAGAAAAAAGCTAAAATGTGAAATTTTAATCAGCCATAACAAAAACAGTAATCAGCAATTGTATTCAGATTTAAAAATATAACTTATTTAAAGTAATTAAAGGTACTTAATTATATGCATAAGTATATTAATCATTTTTTCCCCATTTTCGGATTTACAACTAAAAGCATTACTGCTTCATCTTCAATTATGAATTCTACAATGTAGAATTTATTAGGCACTTAATTTTTCCTTAATTTCAGTTGAGTCCTTAACTTTTGGAAGATAACCTCGAAATAAATTATCGGCACATATAGATGAAATACAGAGATGAATCATAATTATATTGAAGATAAATAATGAATTTTTTATGTTTGAATCGGTTTTTAAACTATCTTCATGGAAATATTTACGAATTAATAGTATTTCCTTACATTCTAATTTATTCTTGTGTTTTTATTTAGCTTAATTATTACTAAACCGATCGATTTTCATTGATTTTTAATTCTATTTATGTGGCGCCATCTAGTTATAAATATGAGAAAAAATTAATTTTTTGATTCTGTACAATTTAAAATAACGAATTATGGCATATTATAAACATTGAAAAATAAGAAAAAATTAAAACTACAAAGTACAATATATACAATACAATATAAAGTATAATCTGTTTTTAAACTATCTTCATGGAAATATTTAAGAATTAATAGTATTTCCTTACTTCCTAATTTATTCTTGTCTTTTTATTTAGCTTAATTATTAATAAATCGATTGATTTTTATTAATTTTTAATTCCATTTATGTGGCGCCATCTAGTTGTAAATATGAGAAAAAATTAATTTTTTGATTCTGTACAATTTAAAATAACGAATTATGGCATATTATAAACATTGAAAAATAAGAAATATTTAAAATGACAAAGTACAATATATACAATACAATATAAAGTATAATATATTTGTAAGCTAAAAAAATGGAAGATACATTTATACAAATTTTTTATTTAAAAATAAATACGGACATTAAAAGTTCTGAACTAAGGATTTGAAAATAATATTGTATGGAAACTAAAGCAGAATGAAATATCATAAAAAAATCTCCTAAACATTCTGTAAATATTAAAATTTTGCCGCTTAATAAACTTTATCAACAAAGCTCCGAAATTGAAATTTGCTTGTCTGTGGCTCGAATTCAGACCAATGTAAAATCGATTATTTTAAACAAAGAATCGATAATTCAGTTCAGAAAGGTATTTGTTCCTCATTTATATTCTAGAGAATTCTATATATATATATTTTTTTATTTCTGCTAACATACTGTAGAATTTTTTTTAATTTATAAAAAATAGTGAGTCTATTATTTGCACACTTAAGGAAACTAGAGAGCAAGCTCTTTACTGCTATAAGTTATTTCGAGTTATTAAATCTATTTAGTTGCTAAATTATATTCTACAATTATTTACATTGTTAGGACATACTTATTATACTTAAAGTTAAGGTCTCAGTTTCGTTTCGGTGGATTCCAGGATTGAAATCCGAGTCTACATATATTCTGCGCATATGTGGGTTAATTGCATATTAAAATTGACAGTGAAAGTCAAACGCTTTCCCGCTGATGTGAAGAGGAGGGAGTGCCAGCTCAAGTTTGGTCTCGTCATTTGAGAAAAATTCAATTCTACGGTCTGTTCCAAAATATTCCTCACATTATTTCAAAACGAAACCTTAATGTAACGAAGTTAAAATTGCAGATAATATATTATAAATGTGATTGTAATTTCAATTTATTTATAAAATGTTTTTATAAGCACTGGTTTATTCTAATAAAATAAACGCTTCTCTTAATACAAGCAACATGAGAAACAAGTTTTGTTTTTATTATTACTTATTAATATTTAATTTCCTGCACCGAAAAATTAAGCTAATAGAGAATTTATATTTCAAATTAGATTTTATCACCTGTTTTTGACCAACCAGTAATCAGCACCGTCTTCTGTACCGTACCCAATGACCAGAACTGCATGGGTCAAATCGGACAATTCATTTCCGCAATTAGGTTCATCGTAGATACCAATTCTATAAAAAAATATTGAAGTCTTTAATTCTTGCTTATTTTAGTTTGAATAAACTATTTTATTGTACCCTTCTTCAATTTTTGTTTCCCATTTCTGCTTTAAACCTCCCCCCCCCTCCCTCCAAAAAAATCAAATCGAAATTTTGGCATTGATTACTTGATCAATTAAAGTACTGATAACTTGAATAAGATTTTTTTTGTATTCCTATCTATCAGTTTGTCCTAGAGTTTATGAAAATTATTTTAAATAAAGATACGAGCTAGATAAATAAAATAGTTGTTCTTGTACAAAATTAGGGGTCTGAATGAGACTAAGAAATAAGCCCATCAACAGGTGAAAGTTAATATGAGCATACTCTGTTTTTATTTCTATATTATAAGGTTTTAAAAAAGTAAAGTTATCCTTTTTTTTTAACATGCGAGTTTGCCATCCATGTTGAATGAAAGCATTATAAAGGGTAATCGGTAATTTCCTATAAAGCCAAACTTCTTCAATTCAAAACGATAACTCATTTGAGCCAAAGAAATAACATGTACCTGTAATCAAGTGTATTACAAATGCATGTAATATATTTTATACAGGAATATGTTATCAATATAGGGAAATAACATGTTTCTAATTTGTATTTATTGAGTCATGCTACAGAGCCCCTGGAGGTGAAATAAGAAAGTTACAGAAGTAACTCAAAAAAAAAAAGTAAAAGAAATCGGTTAAAATATTCAATTAGAAAATCTAAGAAAATAAAAACACAAGAAAAAGTTTCATGGTTAGTCATCAGTAAGATTGGCAGAAATATTTGAGATTAAAATTATGAGTTTTCCGAGTTTGAAAAAGAGTTTCGTCTAAAAATGAAAAATGCATTCTTAGTATTATCAGACAGTTTTTTCCTAGTTAAGTAAATGTAAAGTGATATTTAAGCAACAAAGGAAGTGATTAAAAAATAATTTTAAAAAATATATGAAAAACTCATTCGGAGAAGGGAGTGTGAGGATACATTTTTCAATTTTAGGACGAAATCTTTTTTAAGTCATAGAAATTTCATAATTATAATCGTAAATATCTCCGCCAATTTTGCAGATAGCTTCATGAAACTTTTATTTGTATTTTTATTATGATATAGAGTACATTTTTCTGACTGGATTTTTTTTTACCAATCTCCTTTGAGTTATTTTTGTAACTCCCTTATTTCGCTACTATGGGTGCTGCAACCTGTTTTAATGAATACTGAGTAGTCATTTTGGTATAGGTATATGCTGTTTTCTTGGATAAACGAGAGGCTATTTTTAATTTAAAGTGCTTAACACTACTTTATAAGTAACTCTGAATATATTTGAATTTTCATCTATTAACTTATGCGTTGCCTTTCATGCCTTAGAAAATACATATATATTAAGTTATAATTTTTAATTAGGTGCCCTTAGTGCCCACTCTATTCATTTTAAATATAAAAGCATTTATTTGTAAATATATTGCCACTATTGTAGTTAACATTGTAACGAATTGAGATGCGCAAGGATAGAACCTGGGACCTTCTGGTTCGCAGTCCAGTAACATGACCATGATAGAAAAGCAATTGCTCGGGTAGCGTAATTGTTAACTGGTTAATATGCTATTCACTACAGATTCTCCCTCCAGTCAGTCGGAGGCGAGACGATCGATATGACTGTTGATTCTAATGCGCCTATACCCATTTGAGTAGCGCCAAGCGTTATGGCGAGCCAGTGTGGGTGAGTGGTTGCTTATGCTTTTGCTGCGTCAAGTGAGTCTAGCGTCATGTGAGTCTGATGACTTTGGTTGTGGGTAGATGGCGCCACAACAGCTGTACGAAGGTTCATCGTCTGAGGTCACCAATGTAGCGGATAGATGTGAGCGAGGATAGAACTTGGGACCTTGTGGTTCGCAGCCTAATAACATGACCATGATACAAAAGCAATTGCTCGGGTAGCGTAGTTGTTAACTGGCTTATATGCTATTCACTACAACATTAATATTAAAAAGGAACAGAAACTGAGAAAATTACACTGGACAATTACATTAACGTCATTACATAGATTTTTTCTTTTTAACATGGCATAAAATGCTTTTATTCAGATAACGGCTTCGGATAATAATAAATCTCATATAGCAAAATATGATTATTTATTAGAAAATTTTTATTGAAGACAATCGAAAAAATTTAGTCGAATAGCACATAGGATTATAATTTTTCACCACACATTCTAATGAAAAAATTTCTGCGTATTTTTAGCATTTTTCTCTTACTTGTAGTCATGAAATGATTCATGGTGAGCATCGATCGCCACAGATATGGGTCCGAGGGTGGCCACTGCCTGTTTCAAGGCTTTTTCATTTCCCGTTGGGATGGCAGCATGTCCTGTACATGTGGCTCCTACTCCAGATGGCTTGAACAAACAGCTGTCTTGCTATAAATTAAAAACATATGCTTTTAATTATAAACAATGCACGCATTGTTTCATTGATCAAAAGTCAATCATATTTTTGCAATATCAGTTTTATTTCTGATGTAACTTTCATAATTTTGGACAACCTGTTTAAATTTCTCGGCACCCTGTCTAAAAACGTTAATAACATTTAATATTATTTTATCGATTTTAATAACTCCGACAAGGAAAAATGCACTATTTTAGTTCAGTTAATTTTCAATATTTATCCGAACTGCTTTATAATTTAATATATTTCATTAATTAAGCATTTTTAAAGGACACAGCTTTAAAGCTTCATTGCAGTGCTTTTACTCAAAATATGTTTAAAAAAATCGATTGTTTTAAAAATTGCAATTTTTTGCATTATATGAAATACAAAAAAAAAAAAAAAATTTAAACTTTTCCATTTTAAATAGCAGCTAGATATGTTTCACGGTTGCATCAATCAGAAGATTCACAGCCGATTCGAATGACAATGTACATCGAATTTCGAAAATAATTTCATTTAAACAGAAAAGGCACGAGATCTGCAAATACCAGCTATAAAATGTAAACAAATTTACTGGTGAGATAAATTTTAAACAGATTTTGAAGGTAATTAATTATTTACTTTTCTGGAGGTTTTACTAGTGAATTCTCATATCTGAATTGCATTTAACACATTATATATATTATGACTAATAGACAAAAATTTTAAAATTTCGGTATTTTACCAAACATTTTAACATGCTTTGATTTTTGCCGTATTTTGCTATTTATTTATAGCATTATTTAATTTTTATGAAATGTGTTAAAAGAATTAAAATTTTATTTGCTCCTGTTCTAATGCTTCGTATTGGAACAACTTCAGTTTTTCTGATTAAATTTGTAAATTCAAAAGATGGGAATAAATATAATTTAAAAAAATAGGAAGCTAAGTTTTTAAAAAACAAAAAAGCGTTAATAATATAAACTTTACACTATTCATTTCCAGGTAATTTTTTATATCTTCTCTTAAAACTGGGGGACTTAACAAAATTTAGAATCTTTGATCTACAGAAATACTTTCAAACAATGATTGTAATAAAATTTTGAAAAAAATTGTACTTACAGCTTCTTCGTAAGGATATGAGTCTTCCGTGTCGATGCCATTTTCTTTTTTTATAAACTCAAATGCTACATCCATGGTACCTCCGTGACACCCGTTATTCTCTAAAAGGAATAAATAATTATTGTTATCCTTAAATATTTTAAATATATATTAAGTTTTCACATTGCTTTTCAAAGATGAACAAATAAAAGAAAATTACGACTCCTCAATCTGTAAAATTCTGCTACATTTTTTTTTTTTCAGAAAATAAATATAATTTGAGGATTTTTGTATCATAAGCAAAACTACTACCGAAAATAAGCTAAAATAAGTTAATGTTTTTATATATATAATTAAGGAAAAAGAATAAAAGAATCATTTCCGAACAATCATATTTTGTATAAATAAGATCGGCATAACGATTTTTACATTTTGCTTATATTTTTGCAATCTATTGTTTGTTTAAAATTCAAGTTAATGATTTTTATATCTTTAATGCAGTGAAAAGCTACTGAAATTGAGTCTTTTGACTTTTTCTTAGCCACTTGTTCTTTGTCGAAAATTTTAAAACCGGAATTGCTGAAAACCTTTTAAGTGGAATGTTTTCAAATTCCAATTAGATTTCTTTGATTTTTTTATTTATATAATCATTAATTTTCAGAATTGATGTAGTTTTGACAAAAACAGTTTTTCAAGTATATTGTAAAGTCTCGATCCAATAACAGGTAGCGTTATGATCAAATTCTTTATTTACAGCTTTATTACATAAAAACAACTCTTTCTCATCTAGGTTAAATGAATGATGCTATTTACAACACGAAAATTAAACAAGAATAGTTCCTCGAACAATTTCGAAGGAAACAACTTTACAAGAACAGCTAACAGGCTTTTGGCGTCTTAGGCTACTCCAGGGGTAGCTCTCGGAATCCACCGAATTTTACTCAGAAGTCCGATTTACACAAAGCTTCTCTCTCCCCTTCTTCCGAAAAATCTCACCTTTTATTTTCCTCTCAGACTCCCTGTTACCCAATCACCGTTCAGAACAACCTGAATCGTCTCTGGTCGCCCGTAGGAAATGTCCATTGATGATCCACCCTCCACAATGGGAAAAATGAAGGACATCTGGAGTGTTTGACACTCTCGCCTTTCGAAGACACGATTTATTTCCCTGGGAAACGCACGTGTGGTTCCTTATCTGGATTAGCACTAATTGGCCAGACGACCGTACTTAAAAGGAGGGTCTTCCATTTGGCAATCTGGAGGCACTTAACACTGTGGGAGTTTCGTTGATGAAGAATGGCCCGGAATGTAAATTATCGAGTGTGGGAAAAAGGAATGTCACAGTGGTCACCCAGGAAGAAGCTGAATCATTACAATATCTTCAATTCTGTCCGAAAACTTCCTGCTGTTGTCTTTGTCAATATTGCTTCCCTTTTTAATTTTTGTTTAATGGAGAAGAGGGAACAAAAAAAGTCAATACTCTGCAAAACAAGATATTTTGTTTAATTTGATAGAAACTTACTCCTGCTAGTTTTGCTCGTTTCTTATATAGAGGAATTGAATAATCTTTCATTTGTAGACTGAATATTCCCAATTAATTTGATACCTGACCGCGCTTAATCTATTCAATCTCTTTACAACAATGAAATATATCATTAATTCGATACAAAATTTATCTACCGATATTATAGATATAATTATCTGGTGTATGTAACACATGAAAATCTATTTAACTGTTCAAGATTATGTAGCTTATACCTGTAACACAGTCTATAAGATTCTGTTCACTAAGTGACACCAATTTTCCAGTCTTCTTCTTATGTTGTCCTTCTAAAGAGCCGGTTGTGGAGAAGGCCCAGCAACTACCGCATGAACCCTGGAGAAAAGAAAGGAAAAATCGTGAGTAAATTTAATATTCTTTGGTCGAACAACAGATAATTGAAAAATTTATAAAATGATTTTTTCAATCGTAAGGTTTATTAGCAGATCTTTTAGAAATTGCCTACTCATGACATAAATAATTATAAAGCGAAAGTGGATCCATTTACCCGCTATTTGATTTAAATTTCAAGATTTCTTTTCAAGGTAGATCTTTCAAGGGAGTCCGAGGTTTAAATTTCAATATATTTCAAAATCTATATATCCGAAAACATTTCCAGCTAAAAATGAATACCTTCATTTCATTTTTCACTTCTTTTTATTCTATTCGATAGTCTTTACCCTTACTTGGAAAATAAATAAAAACAATTCCCTTAAATCATTGGCAAATTTTAGTAGTGTTCTATAACATTTCTATAAAAGTGTTTAAATGTAAAATTTAATTTTTTACATTATGGTCTTTAAATTAAAAATCGTCGTTATAAATAGGATAATATCGAAAAATCTTTTTTTTTTCTATTTAAATTAAATTTTACGTGGCATTATGTTTATAAAATTAAAATTAATTACGTAAACCGATTAGCTGGTAATTAAATTATGAAAATTTTATATTGCATTATCGTTAATAATACAAATGCGCAGAAAAATTAAGTGTATATATATATGTATTTGCATCCCTTGTGCATCAAGCAGTATATAGAGAGTTTTAAGTTCATAAAAAACATCATACATCTTTTTTTGCTATTTAAAAAAAAAATGGCTTTTTCTTACTTTGAGTTTCAGTAATTTATCAAAATCCGAATATTTTTGTTGTTGCTACTCGGAAATTTCATATTTCATAGTATTTAAATGCGTGATTTTGCTATTTTTCGAATATTAAAAAAATCACAAACATATTTAGTCTTATTTAATGTTTAAAAATACATTATAACAATCTTTATCAGCATTTTCAACATAAAAATTAGATAAGTAAAGCATTTAATTAACAGAATAATTATTTTGTTTTCTTTCAATTTACACATATCAACGTACCACACATATTCTTTTATTTTTACCAGTTTTAAATGTACGAAAATAATATCGAATAATTCTCACTGGGATAAACAGCTTAAGTTATCAAGGCTGCCAGATTACTTTCATAACAATAACTTTAAAAAAAAAACATTTAATCTCACGTACCTGATCTTTAACAGAAGTCACCAATCCATCATCCCTCCAGTCCACTTGATTTGGAACCTGATCATTGATCGAGCGAAACCAAGAGGTCACATTTTTTTTCATGCCGTTCCTGACTCTAAAACCATTCAGAGTACTCATGTATTCTTCGTGGGTCTGAAATATTTCGTGAAAAAAAATCATTTTAATTGGCATCTCAAGAAACAACAACAAATATATATATATATATATTAAAAGCTAAACAATCTGTATTTTGAACTACATTCACTTCTTTGCAACAGCAGTAGTTTAAATCTATAAATATAGGAGTAAATTCAGAAAATATTATTCGGAAGTTGTATTACTATTAAATTTTTAATTAAAATTTTTTGTATTGTAAATCAGTATTTAATAAATTTTTCTTTTCCTAAACATTTTTCTTCTTAAAGCTAAAAGAATGTAGGAAGTAAGTAATTAAATGGTGAATTGTTATCTTATTCAAAATTAAATTTTTAAAAAAATATGGTATAAATATAAATCGTTGATAGATATAAGGTTAAATGTTTTAAATAATTTAAAATATCTTATGAATTTATATATATATCATTTATATTCAAAAGTTATATCATTTATATTCAAAAGTTATATCATTTATATTCAAAAGTTGCTTACATAAAGAACATACAATACTATAAAGCAAATACATTGAAAAACCGATTATTTCAAGTATTTGACTAAAAATTTGTACATTTGTTTCGACTTAAATAAAAAGTGTTTTATGATATGTTTTTGAACCAATTATGCAATGGTAAATCAGTAATATTTTGTTTAGGTTTCAATATCACAAGCTCTGACTGATTGTGGCATTTTAACTAAATTTACATATTCATAACATATTATTAGAATACTTTTGGCCATGTTTTAATTTATAAACGTACAAAAAAATTATGTAGGTAAAAATAAGACAGATATCCAGAAGTTCTTGTTTTTGCATTCAATTATATAATATTCTGTACAGTCCACAGTGTAAAAGCAGAGGATATAAATGATAGGACCCAATATCAATTTCAAAACGTAAAAATGCTGTAAATTATAGATGCCCAAATGATAAAAAAATAAGCTCTATTCATGGAATGAAAGAAATTACCGAAATTTTTTACTTTCTAGTATACGTTGTATAGAGAAAATATAGTAATTGTCGAAAAATTCGAACACGAGATTGTAACGAATCTACACGTTTTAGACATCCCTCATTTCGAAAAACACATTTTCAGAAAATGGCCGTCTGTCTGTCTGTGATAAAGATAACTGAAATACGCTTTGAGCTAGACGGTTGAAATTTGGTAATTGATCTTTATACCAAATTTGGAGATTTCTATCAAATTTTGAATAAGATCTATTCAGTGGAAGTCCGTCTATCCAGTTCTTCAAATATAAGTTAAAATGATATTTAAAAAAAGAAGAGCGCTAGATAGATAAAATTTGGTACATAGGTTTAATATTTATAGTGTTAGACATCTGTCAAATTCAGAGCCAAATCCAAAGACAGTTTGACTGTCTGTCGGTCTGAACTTTCAGAAACATCTAAGTGCGACAGTTCAGAAATGCAATGACTTAAATATATCAAATTTGGTATGAAATTTTGTGACTACAAGTGCAGTTTTGTATTAAAATTTTGTTTCAATCGGTTGCGGAAAACATGTCTAAAACACAAATTCGATTTTTGAATAGTATTAACCGCATGACAGGGATAAATCGCCAAATCACTCGCCAAGAATGACACGATGGATTCAGTAAAACTGCTGAATACACACTCCAAAAGTTAATATTTCCTAATTATAGTAAGCCATTACCTCGCAAGGCG
Organism: Argiope bruennichi; assembly: GCF_947563725.1. Taxonomy (NCBI): domain Eukaryota; kingdom Metazoa; phylum Arthropoda; class Arachnida; order Araneae; family Araneidae; genus Argiope; species Argiope bruennichi. The sequence goes on from NC_079158.1 coordinate 44,932,782, forward strand.
TTGTCTGGCATGACAACTTCATTAGAGAGTATGCGAAAAAAAAATTGGGGGGGGGGCACTCCAGCTGATTTTATCGAAGAATGAAATTAGTTTCTAGGACAACGAAATATTTATCAAAAGAAACATAATTTCTCAATTGATTTTCCTGATATGAATAAATTACTAGGCATGATATGAATTTCATGAAATTTCTTACCAAGTCTGAGTATTTGTTGAGTCCTCTTTTGTAGGTGTGAAATCCCATGTCAGCTCTAAGGTTGTGGTTGGAAATGGAAGTGATTCTCTCCTCCCATATAAGACGCCTTCTTGTTTCCTCTGAATCTTTATACGATTTTCCAAATGCTTTCTATGTACAGACAAAAATATCAGTTAATTTCTCTGCAATCATTTTTATACATCAATAATTTATCATTTTTATATACATTATCATTTTTGCATACATTAGCATATATATTACCTTTTTTGTATGCATTATCATATACATTATCATTTTTGCATACATTAGCATATATATTACCTTTTTTGTATGCATTATCATATACATTATCATTTTTGCATACATTAGCATATATATTACCTTTTTTTGTATGCATTATCATATACATTATCATTTTTGAATACATTAGCATATATATTACCTTTTTTGTATGCATTATCATATACATTATCATTTTTGAATACATTAGCATATATATTACCTTTTTTGTATGCATTATCGTATACATTATCATTTTTATATATACTTATCGTACGAATTCCAAAATTTAATATCAATTAATAAGTGTCGTAAACTTTATTTTGTTTATTAATTAACAGAAATAACTAAACTTAAGCTTTCAAAAATATGGAGATGTCTTTGAGTAAATATTTGATGTTTTGAAAAATTCATTTTCATTCTATTCCAAAAAAAAATTACCTAAAAATTAAATTATTATAACGTTTAGGAAAAGTTCAATATACAATTTCAGAATGACGTTATTTCAATATGAAATCTTGCTCCCTAAATTAATTGTACTGCAGTTACATGGTTGTCTTCAAGCTTGGAGATTTTATAGAAAACTATCCACTTTTGGTAAATAGCTCATTTATTTGGTATATCGGCTTATCTGACTGTTGAAACTTAATGTGCAATGCATGTATTTAAAATTTCATTTTGTAATTTGTTAATAATAAAAATATTCGGTGGGATCAGTATACTTCAAGTAATTGAACGTTCAAATTAAAAAGTATATACTATATTACGAAATAAAATTGGAAGTGAAAATTCTACACGAGAGTATACACTAAAGAAAGCAACATCTTATCTCAATGTAAACATTTTTTTTTTTTTTTTTGAAAATTTTATTTTTTTCTTTGTTCTGGCTTATTCAAAGAGTGTCAATTTGGCACCTGTGGTAATTTTAGCATTGGCAAAAAAAAAAGAGGTATTGGAATGGTTTGATGAAAAAATGAAATTAGTTTGAATTTCATCATAACAATAAAAACGTTACGTATCATCAATTTAAATAATTTATTAAAACGAAAAAAAAAAAATTGTACCGGAATAAATTCCGAATTTTTTTGAAGTGAAATAATTTTTGAAGTTTTTAAAGATGGTATTGTGAAATAATACTTTTGGAAAAGATAGCAGAAAACTATCCAAACACTTGATTAAATTTTAATTAATTATTATTTTTATTTAATTCTGGAGTTGGAAAATTTGACCTTTCTGTTGCCTTAAAGAACGCGTATGCCGATTTTGTCTAGATCAGGCATAAATGATCAAAATTTCAGATTTAATTTATAAAAATAATGTTTGCCGATTTCTAACAAATAACTTCAAAAAACAAAATAAAATGCATATAATATCTCCTATTGTGTATGAATCGTTATAGCATTTGATATATCTTATTTTTAAAAATTTCTTCTAAAGACGTCTTAGTTTGAGATGTAATTACCAAATATAGTAACCGAAAGATAGCAAATAACCTTATACTTTTTAGATTCCATTTTCAATCTCTTTTGTTATTTTGAACATTTTGTAGAGAATAAGTGATACTTTTAAGTCTGAACTTTAAAAAACACATATGTAAGGTCTATTTAACTTGCACCAAACCAAATAGATTGTGGATTCTTCAGTAGAGTGCAGTTTCAGTTTTTCAGCAGCAAAGCTGAGACCTTATCATAAAACTATAACAATTTCTAAGTCTAGGTAAACTATTAAACTTATTAGTAAATTATAGTTTACATTAATTTAGATTTAAGTAAAAAAAAAAAAAAAAAAAAAAAAAAAACAGAATATGATAATTGAACAGTCGTACTTTGAAATGCCCCCAGTGTTCATCCAGCTCAGATTTGATGGACAGAGAGTAACTCGTTGCCACCGCAAACAAACCTAAAATAATGATCAGCTGCATCGCGTTCAATCTGGAAATGAAAAGTGAAAAAAAAATGATATAAATATCATAAGAAAATATTTATTCTGTCAACTTAAAGAAGTTTTATTTAATATTATTTCATTTATCATTATTAAATATAATATAATAATAACATAATATAATAACAAATATTTTATTTAATAAAACATTATTTGTTTGCAAACAATTTACGATCAATGAAATTTAAAAGAATAACCTGAACTAATATACTTATTCGTGAATTTCCATTTTAATCCGCAAACGATAATCTAAAATAGCAAATAAAGTTTGCTTTACAAATTTATTATAAATAAATCAATAAATTAAATATTTTAAAGGAAATACATTATTATAAATACACAGGTTAGTGCTCTCGTTTATATTTTTACTATTATTTTGTCTGATTAACATATCTGTAAACACGCAAATATTAAACTGAAATTTACTATTAAATATTATTAAATGTTTCAATTTTTGCTAAGAATTTATGTAAGTCAAATGCAAAAAAAAGTTATATTTTGGGGATTAATGCATTTAAATTTTAAGTAATTTTCTTAGAAACTCTGAGCAAATAATTAATGGAACAGCATTGTAACTGAGATACGCAAACTTATAATTTTTATTCTTTTTTTTTAAAAAATTCGATGCTGATGGTCTAGTTTAAGAAATAAATTTAAATAGTTCTTTTTAAAACATTCTTTTATCGATTTACAAATTTATTTTTTTATTTTTTTATTTTTTTTTACTAGAGACATGCAAACAAAGGAAAGAATATTGAATACGAAATGCAACTTACCTATTTAGTTTCAGTTTAAATCCTGACTTACCTACGTAGAATTAAACAATATTTTGTTGATATATCAACAATGAATTCATACTCAAAATGTCCATTTGATGCCTTTTATATTAAATTCAACTCACGAGATTTATTAAAAATGAATGATTTGTCATACGATTAAATTATCGAAAAAAAACGTGATAAATTGCTGTCCGATTTTCTAAAACACGCGATTTATTTTATCTGTATGTGTAAAAAGAAAAGTCATGACAATGAGTGAAAGCTTGAAATAAAGATAATTCACATAATGAATTAAAATTCTTTGGAGAACAAAATGCTTCTATGATAGCACAAAAGATAATTTCTTTAATCTTTTTTTTTAAGAAATAGTGTAAACATTTGGAATTTAAACTTTACCTTTTGTTGCATGAGTTAGATAATTAGAGAAAGAAGTCATGTGTTTTTTTTTTTCTTTCACTGTATCTTATAATCTATAAACTATTCAAATATTATGATTTATTTCTTCTTTTTTTAATTATCAACAAACTCGATGCATTGTGTAAGATTTAATAAACTATGTGTTAAAAGGTAAAGTTTTATTATTTTACTATTGCAATTATTGTGAATTAAATAGCTAATAAAGATGTAATTGGTAAAAATTATATTATTTCTGATATTGAAAGTTAAGACCAAAAATTATTTATTTTCATTTTAAACCTTGTGCTTTTTAGCATGATCCAGGTTACCAGACATATTTTGTAAAATATCGAAATAAAAATAAGTTTTCATATGTAATTTATTAAATTGAAGTAAATTTGTTTGTAATAATCTACATCAATACACTTTTGAATGGTTATAGCTAATTCCAAAAAATAATATAAATTTTATGTAAAATTTTCTTTAAATGACTTATATTATCCATTGATCTCCTGTACCATTGAAGTTTGTATTTTTAAAAATATAATTTTGCATTTATTCGCGGTTGTTTTCAATGTATAAGTGTGATTTCATAAGTTTGACCAATCTCATAGGTTTTTAATTTCAAGCTTTGGAATCTCAAACTCGTGCTAATTATTTTTAGAAATTTGTAATAGTTTTAATAAGCATATTCCTATGCCTTATATTCTGCATTTTTATACGTATTTACAGGCAACATTTGGAATTCTTAATGTTGAATTGAGGACACTTCATTTTAATACTGGTCTAGAGTTTTAATGCCTAGGCCATATACTAAATTTCAATTACCTTATTGGTTGTGTTCTTGAATTAATATTTTCACTACATGCAAATAAAAAAATAGATTATCTATCCGGTAATGGATTTAATCTAAATAATTTAGATACTTTTAATTTTGTATAATGGATTAAATTTTAACATCTTTCTAATTACAATTTTGAGTTACTGTGTTTACATCATATGAATAGGCAAATCAACTGACATTTAACATATTAATAAATTAGCTCCATAAAATGCCGGCGTCCTGGCATAGGGGTAGCGCGCCTTCCTCGTGTTCTGGGCGTTCCGGGTTCGAAGCCCGGTTCGGGCATGGTTGTTCTTCATCTGTGTTCTATCTGTGAGGTGTGTGAATGTGCCCACCTGTAAAAAGGGGTCTTCACATTAGCTAGAAGTCAGACTTCTGCCCTCGAGGGCTCAGGGGCCTTTACCTTCAGAAGCTACTGCGCCCCCTTTTCGTGCTAACGCGGACACGACATCATCATTATCATCAGTTCCATAAAATGAATGTGAATCAGCATCTCTGGTAATAAAATCATTAGATAAAAAAATTTCATTTGCCTCGCTAAGCTTCTAAGCTGAGTTTAAAAGCATAAATGGCCAGATAGAGTCCTTAGATACATTTTGATGAAATTTGTAAAGCAATTTACGATAATGGTATATAGGCGTCATATTAAACATCATCCGATTAATTCCTTACTTTTTATAGTTATTATATTCATGTGCTTATACATAGATATGATTTCAAAAATGTTCCTTTTCGAACTCTGGATGGTCTTAAGCGAAAAAATAAATTTAAAAAGTTTCGAGGCTGGATTTTTTTGACAATCTACGTATCCGAGAATATCAAAAATTATTTTAAAAAATGATTATTATAAACTATTAAAAACCAACCTAATTGGTCTCCACAAAACTTTCTCGGCACTCTCTAATAACGGAGCTAAACCCCACCCCCACATAAAACTGTGGATCTTGGCCAAGACTGCTAATGACTTGGCATGACATTGTAAACAATCGTTTCGGAATATAGAACTTTTGCATGAATTTAGCATTTTTACTGAATATAGCTGGCGAATTTGTGTTTTGGATTCTTTTTTTTTCACATCAATTGAAACCAAATTTCATACGAAACTACAACTGAATCCGGATTTCATTGATTTAAGGCATGGTGTCCACATACACATGAAAATATACACCAACATCAAATCAACTATTTGGCAGATTTCATTTAAAGTTTGAAATGTGTCTACATTTTAGATGCCAAATCTATGTGCCAAATTTCATGAATCTAGCTCTTTACATTTTGTAGCTAACAAGCTTACTTGTACTTGAACAGCCAGACAGACACACTTCCTTGGAAAAGATTGGTCTGAAGTCAATATATAAAATTTTATTCCTCTAGTCAAAAGTGGTTTTTAATTATCGTGTTTACGGACAGACATAATTCCGAAAATTTGCTTTTCAAACTCATGGAAGTCCGAAACATGGAGATTTATCGAAAACTTGAAATTAAAACTTTTGCTGATCATAAGATTTATCTGTATTTCGTATACGAAAAAATAAAAATGGAAAGAACATTATCAAATATTAGTTGCATACCTGCCTTGTTAGCTCTATTTATGAATAATTAACTTAGGTTTATGTACATCAGGATTTCGTGAAAGGAAGGGTATAGTATTTTCATCTGATTCAATTATTTAATTTAAATTAAAATATAATACCTCATATAACTAATTCATAAATAATTTAATCTGTTGGTTTTAAAAAAATACAGTGGTCTTCTAAATGCTTTTAATTTAGCATATTCCGGTACATTTTTTTTTTAAAGTTTCCCTTTTTCCCTTTCAGTGTTAAAAGTAAGAATTTTAACATGATATTCCATTTAACATTTTTTAACATTATTTTTGCATACACACTTTCAATATATTAAGAGATGTAAAAACTGCTCAAAACTTTTTACATGGTAAATATTCCGATATAGAACTGCTAAAATTGGCAAACAGTTACTAAGGTAGAAGCCAATCACAAGGATAAGGTTTTACGGAACTTCAATTTGATTTTTAATTCATTGAAATTTCAAAATTTTTCCTCAATAATTTCTGGGAATAAAATAACGTGAAAATTTTTTTTGCATCACTTAAAAGTCCTCAAAATAGCTTTTTAGTGATTAACTCATTTTACATTTCTTAATTTTTTTTTCCTAATTAAATTTAACCATAATGAATAAGAATTATTTTTATTGTTGTAAAGGAATTCATACCAATATTTTTTTCTTATCAAATATTTCAATCGCGGGTTTTTTCAGTGCTAATTTTATGATTAAACGAAACTACTTTCTTTGGGAATTAATTTTAAATCAGAATTTTAAGGTTTGTTTCTGTTAACATGATAATGCAATAATAAATAGCTGTGTGATTTAAAAATCTTTCGCGTAGAATGCAATGGCTGTTGCAAGCAAGCTAGATAAAGACAATATGCATGAATTAAACCTGGACTATAATCATGTATTTTTTATTTTAAAGTTCATTTTAAATTTCTACCTTTTTTTTACGTTTATATTTAATATTTAATCTCTGAAAATCATTAACTTAGAGACACATAATATTTTTAAATCATATTGATAAAATTATTTGAAATAACGTAATGTGAAAAAAATGCATAAAAATAATCCCTAGAATTACTTTCATCCTCTTGCGATTAATGATTATTTTTACCTCAAAATGTATTTTAAGATTTTTAAAATTTTAATCGAAATGAGGTGGAAAAACTGAACAATCAATTTAACAGTAAATTGTTTGCACGTGAATTTTCATATTTGAACTGATTTACAAAAAGACCGCCTTTAAGAGAAAATTGATTATTTTTTAGTATTAAAAAAATTTTATTGGGGGAATAATTTATTTCTTATTTTTCTAATAAATTCTATCACCAGTAGATGGCGCCAGGAAATATAAACTAAAAAGAAAAGTACGATTTTGAAATATGATTTTTTCTTTCCAGTATACGAAATGTATGAGAAGATACAGTATTTGTCAAAAAGAATTGAACCTGAAGATATTGACTAGTCTCTCTGTTTTAAACTACTAGAGCTTAAAAAAAAATCTTAGAATTTCATCCATTTATCAACACGATAATTCAGAAACAGCGAAAGCTTAAATAATTAAAATGAAGTATTACTATAATCATACGTGCACGGATTGCTTGTAAAAGGGTACTAAGGGTACTTGATAGCTTGTAAAAAGGGTATTAATTTATTGATCAAAATGTATTGCATATTCTTTAAGATAATAGCTATCAAGCTGTGACTGTTATGCACTTTTGCCAACGTATTTTCCAATCATCAAACCATGTCTTAAAATTATTTTTGTGAAATTCTTCAAAGTTTGTGTCAAATTTTCTTTTATCGAATTAATGAACTCAAAATAATAATCACAGCAATGCAATTTAAATATTGAAATAAGAAAAAAATGAAACGATGTCATATCACATGTATATGGAGCTTGTGGTGTAACATTTGTTCATTTTTGATTAAAAACTCACGAATCAAAATTGCATTATGAGAATTCGAATTATTTATTGTAGGTTAAAACCTGCGAATTTTCTTGTAACATTTCAAGCTGTTTTTGATTAATTCCTGCAAGCAAATATCTCAAAACATTCAAATAATAATCTTTATTGATTGCTTAACTCTTTGATAGAAATTCATAATGCAAACACCACGATAATCAACTGAAAACATGCAGCATTTCTTTGATTCTTGAGCAAATTTTAACGTTTTTCCCTTTTCTCAAAGCCGTTTTCTTTTCGGCTTCGCTTTATATTTCTAAGGCCATTAACATGGTTCTTGAGCTACTTCTGTTTTAAAAGCTAATGTTTACGTTTCAATACCGGTAATGGTACCTTTAGAAAGCTTCGTTCAGATCACTTAGCTATTTTTGGAACAGATTCAAATTTTTTGGGAGAATTCGAGAAACGACGCGTTGCAGCCTTATATCTTTTAAAATTACTTGCCACGAACCAAATGATACACGAATTTGTTCGCGAAACGACTTGTTGTAGCCTTAAATCTTTTAAAATTACTTGACAAGAACCAAATGAAACAGGAACTTGTTCAATATTGTTGCTTCTCGTCAAAAAAAAAAAGTCATTAATTCTTTGAACTAATTTATATCGTGATCATTAAAAACTTTTTGAAACATTTCGAATTCTTTTGTGACAGGAATTTCACTGCGAAAACAAAAAATAATGCATGTTTTTTGTTCAATAAGATTCGCCATTTCAGAAAAATGACGAATATTACTTTACAAAGAACATACATTAGTGGAAATTCTTTTTTAATTAAAAAAAACGATTTTTTTCAAGCAATAAAATAAAATAAATTTCTGATTATTGCCATTTATTTACAGAATTAAGTATTGTTAAAATTTTCAGATGATATTGGCTAGATATTTGTTTCAAATGAAACATTCTGGACACTTTTTAATCAAAGTAGTATAAGGTCTTGACAGTAAAACTGACGATTTCTGTCAGTTTGGATGAAGTCTGTCAGTCTTTCAATTCTGTCAGTCTTTTTTCCACCTGTGGATAAGTTTGATAACTTAAAAACGCAAACGGCAGGAAGAATGCAATGCAGCTTAATGCTTTATCTTTATAATTAAAAATCGTTATAATAAAATTAAATTTCATCAAAAATTTATCAATGGATTGGAAGTCTGATCACACTATGTGAAAATTAAAAGTGAAAATATTATATAAATGAAATACATCTTATAGTCATAAAAATCTTAGGTATTTTTTACTATAAAAATTGTAAAGTCATGTTAAATTTAGGGCTGAGTGCTTCAACGGGTTGACTGTCAGTCTAGTATGTGAATGCGATAAATCGAAAACGGGAAAGCCTAGCTAAACGCAACATGAAATTCCAGATATGTTTCAAATTATGGACTGTATTAATCAAAAAGCAGATGTTTAAAAAGTATATTCATTTTCTTTCACTTTACAAAGGAGCACAAAATGTACATATTAAGTTTGCATATGAGAAATCGAAGATAAAGTTCACTAGTTTTTTTCAGCAAGAAGTCTAATGACAATAAATATGAATAGAATATACATAATTTGAAACGAAGTGTCTTAATGATGTTACCAAATGGGTTTAATATAAATGGTTATTTATAAAAATAAAAGTTATAAATAGATGTCATTTAGTAAGAAAGTTCGATCTTTCCGTACTCAAAATTCCATACTGCTACCCCACCTTACTAATAATTGTACAATAAGGTTAGAAAACTAATTGTTCAATAAGCATATTCTTCATATGCTGTTAGTTTCAAAGGGTGTTTGCTTATTTTCCGAATTTTCGCCACTAGAGGGCACACCTAACATGTTCATTAGTAAAACGATGTAAGTTGGTGTTGTATCTATCTGTCTTGTGACGTCTTCGGGTTCCACCATTTCATCAACGATGTGCTTCGTGCACGGTATTGGGGTGGAAACACCGTACTTTAATGTTTTGTGACGTCCTGTGGTGTGCGTGAAAAATAAATGTTTCTGAATGTGTAAAATTCATATCGTTTTTTATTCGAACCTCTCGTATTCGAAACATGAAGATTCGTAGAAACAGCTTAAAATATCTCTCTCATATTTCTTGATATTTATTTAACGGGCCCAACAGCCAATTCACTCGAGTTATTCCTTCACTTTCCAGCAAATTTCAGACATCACAAGTTCAACATAGATTGTCTTTATCGTCTGCAGAAATCAATGGAATAAGATAAATTTAATTTTATTCCGTTATACTTAATAAAATCTTTTAATTTCAATTTCAATCATTTATTTAAGCAAACTGAATAAAACTGACAATAGATATCTTTCAATTCAAAGATTTATAACTACATTTAAAAAGCAATTAAAAAACATATATTTACAAGCTTTTAAAATAATATTTTTAAGAATGAAATGTAATAGCCTAAACTCAGAAATCTTTTATGCCATTTAAATTGTTTTCATGTAATCATAACTGTTTTATTCTTAGATGAAAAAAAAATATGTTTCTTTATAATACAAGCACACTTAATACGATATATTTGCACAGTTGAGCATTAAACATATTCTAAAATAAACCATACATAAAAAATATTTTCAAAAGAATTTTTTTTCACGCATTACGTTTAGTCCAGAATCTTAATATATTAGAAAACAGAATTAATATATACATAAATAAATTAATAACATTTATTTTTCATGTTCCGAAAGGCAAAAAAATTTCTAAAAATATTAAAAGCTTTCATATTCTATTAAAATTCAATTCACAATAAGAACATTTATTAAAAAATTTATTTATTTTACAATCATGTTTTTACAGCTATTATTAAATATATGCGTTATCTAAAAAATCAAGAAAAGAAGAAAAAAATATCAATAAATAATTTATTCTCATTTCTGATGTGGTTTGCAATTTGTTCTTAGCGAATTGTTCTTCACATCAAAGGGTAGCTTGCTATCGTTGCAATTCCACACTTGTTGTTCTTGTTTCTTGCCATCTTAGCGTATCCCTTCATGCCCCAAGAGGGACCCCAGCTGAAAACAAGTATAAATATGAAATGTCATGTAATTTAATGGTATGAATTATTTTAAGATTATTTAAACCAGATGATGCTAATAGATTTACATACTATCTGCATATGTGATGCGATATGCACAATACAAAATCCTTGTGGATGCTCTACAGAGAAGAACTAAAGCTATCAAATTTGCCATGAAATTATGCTTTCTTGTGTAATGAGGGTTCATTAAAAAAAAGGGGGTGGGCAACATTTCAATCAAAAATGTTAAGGTTTCTGTTCAATCACTTAGGAACAAATTATCACTCAAAAACAATTATCGTGTGAAAACATGATATTGTTTTGGCTTGAGGTTTTCGAAGCGATTTGAAGGCAACAAACTGTTGAAGCCACAAAATTCGTAAGCAACAAACTGGCTATTTATTCTTCTTTTTTTTATTTTGGGGTCGGCTTTCACATTATAGCTTTTGAAATATCTATCATCTGCTAATGCAGTTTTATTTTTGCACTATTTTCATCTTTTCAGGACGAACGACGCTTATATTCGTTTCCGATAGATTCATGGCCGAACACCGCACCCTTGCGTTACGATAAAACTTGACAGGAGAAATGATTGATGCATGGATGCATCAAGCTTTTAGAACGAAATGTGTTCGGTAAGATGGCGTTATTAGTTATGGTGTAATTATATTAAGATTCCGTTATTATATTTCTTTCAAGAAATTAGTTTTAGAATTTATCTCTCCAAAGTCAAATTGGGTTTGCGTAAATATGTCAATCTTTAGATTTTTGTGAATATAAACAAAACAAAACGCTTTCAGCCTATACCGACTATCAGTGCTTGCCAGGTCTCTTCCTGCAAGACTACACAACTATTCCGAAGACGTTTTAGAAATAGATAAGCTTTCCAGTGATGATATTTTAATTCAATTCATTTTTTTCTCCGATTTTAATAAATTAAAAAAATATTTTTAATTATAATCTCGATCAATACTTTCACCATCATTGTTATACTGTTTACACCCGAACATATCGAGAGGGTATTAAACATTTTTACATGCACGTTTTAACAACTATATAATTAACATAAAAGATCTATTTTGAATTCCATTATTCTGGAACAATTTACAGTGCCATCGTGGAAATGAAATGCGGAAAGGAATAGTCAGCTTTGGAAAAATCACCGAAATCTTTTCTGGAAGTTCTACATTTGCATTCTGGACAATTTCCAACGATAAAATAAGCTTCAAAGAATCTTAGTAACTCTTTCTAAATCTACAGTTTAGAATAAAAGAAATTTTTCTTCTCTTCGATTACTAAATTCCTACTTGAGAAACAGAATGAGTCAAGATAGAGTAAGTACACTTTCTATGTTATATATTTCAATTAATTCCAAATGTATTTTGATTTTTTCTTAGCAAGAAAAAAAAAAGACGCTTGGCAATTGGTTTGCAAATATAATATTCGAAATCCTCTACTCTAAATATTCCTTTTCCTCTTAAAAATAAACAATAAAATTAAGTTTGAGTTATGTTTTAAAGTTAAAGAAGTCTTCCTATGAAATGTTTCGCCCTATGCCTCTGCATGTAATATATTGTTACGAATTTGTGATTCGGCTTCCCAGCATACTTGGTTCCATAGGAAGTCCCAGAGCTTGGCTACGAATTTGGCGAGTTTGGCGCCAAAATAGATTATACCCGAAACATCGAGAATTTTCCCGATCCGTCCAGTAGGAACGGAGATACGCCTCGAACGTTCCTGATTGGTTGAGAGGCTTCTAGCCCCGCCTCCTGAGGCGTATAAAAGGAGCTGCAGCTGCCGGAGAGGAGTCGTGAACCAGTGGAGTCGACAGTGAAGAACTGGTCTTCCAGGGATAAGCGGAGCAGCGACGGACTGAAGCTAGTGCTGAACTAAACTGTGCGCTAGTGTCTGCAGTAGAGTCTGTTGTATGCTGCACGTCTCGGCTGAAGATAATCGTCTTCTGTGCTGTATATAGCTGTCGTCTTTGTGTTGTCCTGTGTGTCTTCGTGTAAATAAACGTCGTTGTTTTATTTTCTACTGCTGATTGAGCGTTCTCCACACCATATAACTCCCACTATCTAAACGAACCCCAGGAAATTTCGTAACAATATATAATAAACATTTTTGTCCTGTGTTAGTCATTCTCAGCTATTACAGCTTAACATTTGTTTAAAATTGATTTAATTAAACTTGTTGTATAATAAATTACACGACATTTATGATTGTAATACGACCTTTATGATATTAATTACAGAATCACAATCATAACGGTGTTGACTAAAACTTGTAGTTGCCACTCCTGTGAATAAAACTGCATGAAAGGTAGATTTGTAAACTTTCTAGGTCAATACAGTATAGATATTTTGGCAGGCACTCATTACCTTTCATGATATGCAGATTCCTCACATTTAATTTTTGCCGTATATAATTAAGAGAAAAGGAATCATCAAATATTTTTGTCAGTAAATAGGGCGCCAATTGAAAGTAGCTAATGAAACTTTGCTTTTTATTTTAATAAATAAATCTCTCTGCATCATAAAAATTGGCTATTTTTAAAAATTTTAATGGAAAAAATTTAAATAAAACTGAATTTAGAATTTCGAGTGTATCACACAGAAACGTCAACTTTTTAACTTAATGCACCTGTTTTTTATGAGCCAGTAATCCATGCCATTTTCTGTGCCGTAACCAACCAGGAGGACAGCGTGGCTCATAGAATTATAATCACTTTTGCAAGCTGGCTGGTCATAGATGCCACTCCTAAAACAAAAGATAAGAGCACAGACTAAAGTCTTGTCAAGATATTTATAAGTTTACTAATACCATATTGTACTGTTTTAAATAAATTGTAATAATACAAATACAATTCTGAACAAAATACTCAAACCAGGAGACTTTAGAGAAAGATGTATTGTTTTTAGAACGTTAAACACCAAGTCTATTTTGACGTTCTTTCTGTCCAGCCCTCGATGTCCAATTAGATTAATATGCATGATTACCAAACTTATGCATCCGATAAGACTGCATCCATTTAGATGTATTATTTTGTGATCTATATATTAAAATTTATTATTAGAATATAATTTTTCAATGCATATCATTAGTCTACAATGACTAACGTAGCTTGATCTGAAATTATATTTTCAATCAAAAATGACTGATATGGTTTCGTTCAGGCCATATCAGTATAAAATCAATTACCGGTGCTGTTTGAATGGGAAGTTTAGTGATTCACATGGCGCCTAACATTTTCATGTGAATCTATATAATTAATTACCACTATCATCAGTAATAAGTGTAAGTTTCTTATTTAATTTTGTTTTTCTCTGCTTTCTTATTTATTTTTTTTTCCAAACAATGCAAGTTAATTTTTTTTTTTACTAACTTTAATAAATGTAGTGGTAATGACAACAAATAAAAGACGAAGTAGTTTTAAATTCTGAATAACAATGAGAGCTGATCGTCGTAAGCTAAAATAAATGTATCTTCTATTTTTTATAATAATTGAATTTTCTCTTAACGTTTGCCGTCTTATGAATCTTATAAGAAGAAAATCATTTTCTAAAATTTAATGCTAAGAGAACAATGGAAGGTGGGGATTTGGTCATTAATTAAGTGGCATAGAATATTATTATAAAATTCTAGATTAAATCTAAATTAACCGGTATCACCTATAGAAATTTTCACATCACATCTTTGAAAATAAACCATACTCTCTAGGAGCAGCATTTCGGTGAGTTAAGTAACAAATGTTTTTTTCTGGCAGTTTTTAGTGAATTCTGAAGCTCCTATTTGCATGAGAAAATATACCATTAAAGTAAAATATCATATTTATGCATTTTCTTGAATTTTCTGGAAATGTCCTTCTTATGCAGGTGTGTGTGTGTGTGTGTGTGTGTGTGTGTGTGTGTGTGTGTGTGTGTGTGTGTGTGTGTGTGTGTGTGTGTGCGGTGCAAGGTAGTGCAGATAAATCAGTTCCATTGCTCACAGCAGTAGCATTTCAGTCTGCATCATGCAGCTGGGATATTAGAACAGAATAATTTTGCTTACGAGACTGTTTTGTGAGAAATGGTGTCTTCATTATCGTATTTCGATATGAGTTCCACCGTAACGACTCACTTCCCTAGTTTAAAGCAATTTTAAATTGGGTTCATTTGCGTGCAAAAGATCATAATCCATCATAATTCAAAACTAAATGTACATTAGATACCATTTAAAGGCACATATAAGCCATTTACCCCAGAAAGTATGAAAAAATCAGATTAATTTCTCATGGAAATTTGGAAAAGATTAAAGCAGAAATTCTAAGAAATGTGAAAAGAGTTCGAGTATATTTTCATGAAAATTTGAAAAATGGTAGAGAAGACACTCCAAAAAGAGTAGACTCTCGTGAAATGTAAAAAGGAATAGAATAAAGGCTCTAAGGAAAAGTGGCAAGAGTTACAGAAGACTCTAGTGAAATATAAAGAGGATTATATTTAACATCCCAAGAAATATAGAAAAAGGCAGCATAGCCCCTTTCCCATAAAAAACTTACAAAATCAATACTTCTGTTCTCGGATACTTTTTGAGGAACTTCAAGGCCTAACAGAAAATAAATATCTTTTGCAAGAAGTAACTTTCGATACATGAATAACGTTCTATGTTATCGCGAATATTGTCTGCCATTTTTTTGCCGAAATAAAAAAAAAATGGCAGATGATAATGCTATAATTATTTTAGATATTCGATTAATCTAAATTTATACTCTCGGAAACATAATGCATAAAGTTTATTCAAACCACTTTTTTACTAATCCATTGTACTGGAAGATGTAATAATAGCATTATGTTTCAAAAGATACATATCATATTTTGCTTAAAACTTCTACAACTTACTTGTAGTTTAGAAATTCCTTAGAATTAGCGTCAATAGCAACCGAAATCGGGCCTACTGTTGCCACGGCTTGTTTCAAAGCATTCTCATCTCCGGACGGTATGTCTACATAACCTTTACATGTTGCTCCGATTGTTGACGGTTTGAAACTGCATTTGTCTGCCTAGTGAATACAAGAGACATCTGAATATACAAATTCAGACATAATCATGTACAGCGTTTTTTTTTTCCTTAAGAAACCAGTCTAATAAACAACAAAAGAAGTCTTATTCTACTAGATTTTTTAAAAATAATAACATCGAATAAAATTACTATAGCTTTCTTGGCTGCATTGATAGGAAGAGCACAATACATAAGTCTAAATTTTTGTTTGTGTACATAATAATTTTTTATGTAACGTATTGATCTCTCGGATATCTAGTTGCCAATGTGGTGCATAAATTTCAGATTGCCTTTTCATCTATTTATTCTTGCGTAAAATTACGTAAAACAATATACATTATTTACATTAAAATGATTATTGAGGATTTAAATTATGAGATTTCCCCGCGCCTTCCGATGACTTTGCTAAAGATGCCATTTATTCAATGGCATCTGGAGTACCAGAGTAAACTGAAATACCCATTAACATGCTTTGATTTTTTCCCCCGAGAGGATTGTGAATTATTAAAAAAGAAACTCACAACGCCTTGATAAGGATAAGATGCCTCGGTATCAATTCCTTTTTCCTTTTTCACCAGTTCGAAAGCTGGATCCATGTACCCGCCGTCGCAGCCGTAGTTGTCTGTTGGGAAGAAAAAATCCGTTATTTTCCAGTAAATGGAATAAAGGAAGTGAACTTATGTTTGATATGTTTTAATCAAATCTTATTAGTACTTTCTTTGGCAAGAATGCATAATACTAGTGTATAAAAGACACAATTGCAGTGGTGCATACTAGCCTTAGGAGGCTTGCCGCCATATAACCCGCCTTTTATTTATACTCACAATCTAATTAGATTCTTCTTTATCTACTATACTTATGACTTCCATTGGGGGTCACGTCGTAATTGAAGATGAGAAGCTTCCAGCATGCTGTTTGGTACTCGCCACCCTAGTGGATACAGAAAAAGGTGCGTGTTGGCTCCTCCCATCGATGACGGAACGTACTTCCCAAGGGAATGTTTGTGTCGTGGTCGGTGAAGTCTTAGGATTCACCCACAGCTCTGGCCAGTGCTGCTGCTTCATTCATATTCTTGCGTGTGCCTTCGGGCGGGTCGGAGTAGCCGGTTATAGTTAGGGTTATGGTTACTACAGCTATGAGGTAGCAAAGAAGATTAGATAATCGCACAAGCGTAAACCATGGAAGTGATCGTGCTGAATGAGAAAAATTATGAAGCACTTAATTCAAAGGCACTTAATTTAAAAGAATCAGCAGCCCCGCAGAAGAAATTTTTCAAAATAGTCTATTAAGAAAAAGAATGAAATTCATTCTAATATTGTTCCAATCCTGGAGATAAGAAACGTGAATTAAAAGGGAAGAAAAATAGAAAAAAATAGGAATTTGACTTATAAACCCTTTTATCAAAAAAAACTCTTTTTAAATGTACGTAAATTATAATTATATTTATATTTAAAAAATTGTGAGTTAATACTTATAATTTTATACTTTTTTTATAGTTTAAAGAGTTTTTTCAATTCCCAGTTGCTTTGCATTTGATGTTTCATATTAATGAGAAATTAAATTTATTTCTCTCTTTTTGAAAATATACTTTTAATGAAGAATCCCCGATCTGACTTGAGCCGTTCGGAAGGAAGTCGGCTGGCCACCTAAACACAAATACTTCAGTATAAAGACATAAGAGTCCATATTTTCATCCCTCGATACAAAGGCGCAATATATACAGAAAATTTATGGAATACAGTGAATATAAATGAATTAAGAAATAACATGCATAAATATCTACAGAATAATTAATAAATAAAAAAATAAAAAATAAATAAAGTAAAAAAGAAAATAAAAATAAGAAATGAATTACATAATTCAAAAACAAGATAAGAAACAGAAATACCTATGCAATAAAAGATAACAAGTAATTTTTAAAAATAGTAAAGCTAATAGAAAATAATAACTTTAGATTATAAATTAAATTTAGATGAAGAATATACAATAAAAAAACACATAAATAACCAAATACAAATAAATAAATTAGATGAGGAATTAGTGAAATTGATCCCCTTGGTTAAACTCAGTAATGGCTGGTTTTGAAATGATATTACGAATTGGCTTGCAGTGTTGATGAATTAAAACGTTTAGACAAATGTTACATTTTTACTTTCTCGAATACGCAGTAATAGAGAAAGTATAATAAACATCAAAAAATTCGAATTCGAGATTTTGACAAATCTCCAAGCTCTGAGTCCGAAAAACACATTTCTGGAAAATGTCCATCTGTGACAAAGATAACTCAAAAAAGCTTTGAATTAGACGGATTAAATTTAGTTACTTTATACAAAATTTGTGGATTTTCAGCAAGTTTTGAGCTTTAGATTAATTATATTAATGTCCAGTTTTAAAACAAAACTAGGGCTATTTTAAGACGGACTTCTCAAATTTGAACCATGGTCAGAGGACGAGGACGACACCTGAGCTGGCATCCTCCTCTCCACACCACACCAGCGAGAAGGCCTTTGGCCCGGACGGTTTTAACGTTACCAGACTCGCTTACACGACGAATCGGGTCACGAACCTGAAGCCCTCCAGTTCCGAAGCCGAGACCTTATCACCAGGCCACCGCGGCCATAGCAAATTTTGAGGAAAAAGCCGATCAGATAAAATATGCCTGTCCGGCTGTACGAATATAATTCAAAGCAATAATTACAAAATGAAGACATATAGACAGGTAAAATTCTGTGCACAGAATTTATATTTACAGTGTGGACTGCCATCAAATTCTAAGCCAAATCCAACAAGGGATTGACCATCTGTCGAACTTGTAATGTCTTGATCTAGACTGATCAAATAACGAAGCAGAATTTCCAGACAATCCTTTATTTTACAGCCCTATATATACAAAAGAACAACTTGTTCTAATCTTGGTTAAATAAATAGTTATTTACACCTGTAGTAGGAGATAAAACAGTCGAAGTCGAAAGTTTATCTTGAAATTCAGTTGGTTCTCGGTCTCCGAACTCGTGGGCGTAGTCCAAGAGTCTCCTGCAATTCGTTTCTTCTCCCCTCCTAAAAAAAATTTCCGCACTTTATTTCGGCGACAATCTCCCCCTCTTAATTTACATTGGTCATTTGAGCTCTCTTTCGGTCAATCGGGGTTCAGCCATATGCTCCCTCAGCGGTGCCAGTGGGTCGTGGGATGGTCCTTTCACAATAAGAAACATCTAGCCTCCAGATGTTTGGACACCCCTTTCTCTTTAAAGGTACTATCAATATCTCTTGGAAGAGGAATTCCCACATGAGGTCTTTCACTGTAGTCACTAATGAACGGATGCGAGACCACCCAGGTGAAATGATCCACCATCTGGCTATCTCGAGGAGTTAAGTACTTAACATCGACGACACAGCTGGCTGTAAATGTCTTATCAGTACTGGGAAACGGGGAGTGTTACAATCTGTACTTTCAAATATATGGGAACACAATAACTCAAAAACGCTGTGACTTAAATATATCAAATTTGTTATGGGATTTTGTGACTACAAGTGTAATTTTGTGTCAAAATTTTGTTTCACTCGATTGGGAAAAACACGTTTGAACCACAAATTCCATTTTCGGATGCTACTAACTGAATACCAAGGATTAACCTCCATTAAACTCATTTAGGATGTCACGATAGATTCAGTAAAAAAAAAGTGAATGTTTCGTAACTATTGTACGCCAATGCTATGCAATGCGTTCTCTAGGCTAACACCTTTATTGGAGAAAATAGAGAATATTTTATCGAAACCATACCTACTGGTTCTTTAGTATCTTTTCTTTATCTCTTATTATTATCTCCTATCGTGAATGGCCACAGTAGCTTATGATACTAGTAACTTATATTGCTGTTTACAGTACTATCATTTGCTATATTTTTGCATTATTAGGAATTAGCCGCTTTGGTGTTTAGTTGGTTCGCCGAAGCTAGGACATATATTGACGAATGCGTGGGAGTTTCAAAGCCAGTATCGTGGGTATCTGCCAAGCCTTTTCTCTATGTGTGTTTTAGTCTTGAGGATAAAGAGTATGGTCTCGATATTTTTTCACAACCACAAAAAAGCCATATATCGACTTTCCTACTTTTTCGTATACAAAACATATAAAGTTGTCTAATGCTCAAAAGAATTCGAATATCTTTTAGCATGATATTTTACCCTTTGAACGTGCCCTTCTCTATGTTGCATTCGGTGGAGAGGGGATGGGGGGCGGGGGGAGGAGGAAAGAAATTGTTACATTGTGTAAGTGTACGAGAAGTCGAGGGAAGAACAATCCCTTTGTTTTAGTGTTAATATTGTGTTTTGTCACATCCTGAATATGATTGAGGCATCAAATCCACCGCCAGCATCCTGGCTTAGGGGTAGCGCGTCTTCCCCGTGTTCTGGGAGTCCTGGATTCGAGTCTCAGTTCGGGCATGGTTGTTCTCTGCCCTGTGTTCTATCTGTGAGGTGCTTGAATGAGCCCCCCCCCCCGTGTGAAAAGGGGTTGTGCAAGCGAGTGTGTGCGTGTTTCTTCTTCATATGAGCTAGAAATCAGACTTCTGCCGTCTAGTGCTTAGGGGTTTTTACCTTCAGAAGTTACTCTGCAAAAACTTGGCTTAAAATAGTCACACGACAAACCCACCTGTGACACAGTCGAGGAGATTCTCCGCACTGAGAGATACAAGAGATCCCGTCTTCTTCTTCAGCTGACCCTCCAGAGCACCTGCTGATGAGAAGGCCCAACAGCTGCCACAGAGTGACTATGCAATAAAGAGAGAGAGATCAAATTCATATTGTAGTAGAAGTTACTTAGCTCAGTTTGCGATAATAAAGTGAAAAGTTTAAATTGGATTTTTTAAAAATACCTTATGCATTATTTTTTAATATATTTTAATCATCTTATCTTTTTATCATCATATGAAAAATATTTTTTTTCTCTCATTTTAAAACTGGTAAATAAATTTAAAGATAATATTTTTGAAAACGATTAAACTAATTTATTTGTTTGGATAAGAAAAAAGTGAACAATTGAAAGTTGGATGAGCAAATTCAATCCATTCGTTTTTCTAAATAATAACCGAAAGATCGTCGTTGTTTAAAGCCTTCCTTCGATTATTTTTTTTCACAAATGCTTTTTCTCTATACCAGAAAATAAAATAAAAACTTCATACATTTCAATCTTCTGCAACTTTTTTTATTAGATACTATTATTTACAGTATAATACCTGCGAAAAAATTTTAAAAATTACAATATTATTTGTATGTATACTGTACTCAAATGACCGATTGTTTGACTACCTAACTTAAGCAGGATCAAGAGTGATCAGTTCTCAGAAATCTGAAAACCTAATAGGGTAAGCTCACAAACTGGCTACTCCGACCCGCTGGAAGGCACACGGAAAAAAATGACCGGACCACCGCAATAGCAACACAGGCGGGAACTGTGGTTGAATCGCAATGGCCATCACCGGTCACGGTACAATCCTTCCCTAAGAAGTACGTCCCGTCAGCGATGGGAAGAGCCAAAATCTCATTTTTTCGTGTACCCACAAGGGTGGCGAGAACCAACCACCATGTCGGAAGCTTGTCGTCCTCAATTTCGGAGTTCTCCTCGAAGTTTGCCGATAGAAGAGAACATTGCAGAGAACAAACAGAAGATATCATCTCATTACTTAGTAAAGGAAATAAAACAGTTAAGATGTTATTATCAGATATCCTGGATTTAAGTATTTTGATGCACTAGTTGTCTTTGGTGACCTGTTCGTTCGTCGAAAATATTAAGAGCTTCTATCATGATTTAAATCTATTAATCTTGATAGTCATGATCTGTTAATCTTGATAGTCATGATCTGTTAATCTTGAAAGGCATTAGTACTCCGGGTAATATAAATTACCCGGATAATTAGCAGAATATTATCTCCTTTGTTTTTGATGAAAAAAGAAAATTATACTATTCTCTGATAGAATATTTGATAGAATGATTGAAATGGTTGATTTTGTTTGCAACAACGAAATCTGTCAATAAAAATAAACAAAAATAAATATTTTTTGAAAAAAATCAAAAGGAAAAAAATTGCACGACAATGAAACTGGAAGAATTAAAATGAGAATTTTTAAAATTTTAAAATGTAACCAACAGGAGTGATCTACCAAAAACTTTCTCTCATGTTCTCTAATAAACTTATTATGCCAGAGAACGCCTTCCATGGCACTGGTGCACAATAATTACGAAATATTAACCTTTGGCGTAAACTTAGAATTTTTACTGAATCTATCGTGTCATCCTTGGGAGTTCTTTGGCGATTAATCCTTGGTACACGATTAGTAGTATCAGAAAATTCAAAGTCGTGCTTTAGACAGGTTTTTCTCAATCGATTGAAACAAAGATTTGGCACAAAACTGCACTCGTATTCATAAAATCCCACACCAAATTTGATACATTTAAGTCATTGTATTTCTGAATTATGACTTTCATATGTTTCTGAAAGTATAGCCCTACCGACAGTCAACTCGTTGCTGATTGGCTCAAACCTTGATAGGTATTTTCACTACAGGTATTAAATCTGTGTACCGAATCTTATTTATCTAGCTCTCTATCGTTTTTTAATTATCGTGTTAACTTATATTCGAACAGCATGGCAGATGGACTTTCTCTGAACACTGCTTACTCAAAATTTGAAATCTGCGAATTTGGTGCCAAGACCGTATACCTAATTTTATCCCTCTATTTCCAAGTGTTGTTATCTATGTCACAGACAGACGGACATTTTCCAAAAATGTATTTTTCCAACTCAAGGAGGTCTAAAACGTGGAAATTCCGCAAAATCTCGAGTTCAAATTTTTTGACGATTACTATACTTTATCTATACTATGTGTACGAGAAAGTAAAAAAATCAGTTTTGAACAATTGTTTCTAGAGCCAACGCTTATATTTCGCTTTATTTTTAACTAGCCGCCTTTGGCGACCAGCCGGTTCGCCAATCTTAATGTTCGTTAAAATTTTAATAATTAAATATTTTATGCAATTTCTACTTTAATAGCTTCTTTATCAAAATATTTTAAAACTTCAAATTTTGATTATCACATAATTCATTCATAATATTATAAAGGCCTTCAGTCATAACGTAATATGTATCTCTCTCATTTTCTGTTAGCACCCGTAGAATTTATGCTTTAAATTAAAGTGGAAAGAATTTATCTTCAATTAATATAATAATATTTTTTACTGAAACAAAGCATTTTTTTATAATCTGATTACTGAAAATAGAGTCACTCAGCGTTTAAACTTTATGGGCACTAAAGAATATCTTTTTTAATTTATGTAATATCTCAAGAGTTGGTCAACAAAATTTTCTTAGATTCATTATGAGCAGATCGATTAATTAACAATGTTTAAATTTAAATGCATCAAACACTAAGAAAATAAAACGAATCGTTTAAAATAAACGGTTGAAAACAGGTTTTAAAAAAACTACTTAAAAAACGATGTACTTAAAACTATAAGCATATACAAAAAATATATAACTAACATAAATACAATTTACTTACAAAAGCATGCAACTAACCCAAAAATAATTTAAATCATTCATTGATAACGTTGTCATGGCAACACTCAGAACAGAATGCGCATGCGTGAATTTTCTTCGCCGGTTACGTAACGCAAATACGTGATTTTTTCTACGCCAGTTGGGGTAACGCTATGCGGATTAGAAATTTTTAATTTCCTTTATTCTGTTTTATTTTAATTCAAAAGTACTTCAGAATGAATCTGAAAGATTGATTCATTAACAATGTTTAATTTTAAATGCATCAAACATTAAGAAAATAAACAGAACCGATTGATAATAATCCGCCGAAAAATTTTAACCCTAGCCTCATTACTGTTGGGAGAAAAAAAAACCTGAAGCCTTTCTCGTTTGGCGCTGGGGATAATGGAAGATTTTTTTGGCGGAAAAGTTGGCGGTGGGGAAAATGGAAGATTTTTTTGGCGGGAAAGTTAGTTTTTAATTAATAATTAAAATTCTAATTAAAAATTCGAAAAAAGAAACCCCAGGTGCACATTCCCAACCTCCAAGGTATACATGTACCAAATTTGGTAGCTGTATGTCAAACGGTCTGGCCTGTAGAGCGCCAACACACACACACACACACACACACACATTGAGCTTTATTATAAGTATATAGATTAATTAAAATTTTAATTAGAAAAATTCTCTTGGAAGAGCACATTTTCACTCTGTATTAATATTTATATGGAAATTAGTAGCTGTAGATCAAATGATTTACCCTAAAAAGCGCGAATACATATTTATCTTTATTTTTAATAGATATAGAAATGATGGTATAGAACATAATAATAAGAAGATGTGATAACTGCATATTAGACGGATACCTGATCTTTAACAGATGTCACATATCCTTGATCTCGCCAGTCCACTCTGTCCGGCAACTTCATGTCATTGGATGGGGGAACATATAACTTCGGATTGGTATTCGACATGTTGTTGATTCGGAAGCCGTTCAGATATTTCATGTACTCAGTGTAATTCTAGAAAATTAAATGATTATTTTAATAGATTTTAGACAGTAATTTTCAGTTTTCAAATGTAACAAATGACAAATAGATAAAATTTAAATATTTATACATTTAAAAAATTCAAAGAAAAAAATATCATTCATCCAGCTAAAACCACTGGTTACCGATTTCAAATTTTTTTGTTTTGAATGAAAGTTTAAGGACTCTAGATATATCGATCATGGGTTGTTTTCTTTTGGCCATTGTCCACTATTGAGAAAAATCGCAAAAACATTATGCATTCCCTATGGGGGGGACTTGAAAGAGTCTTCCACCCCTAGATTGCTATCAAAGAATGTCAATTACCCCACCACCTTCATTTTTTTCAAATGAAAGTCATATCCCCCTTGTTCACGATAATGTAGCTTAACGCTAAACTTGGCCATCTTGAAATTACGGCAACCCTTTTACCCGCCCTGAAAGTCGAGTCTTTCAGGGGTTCATTAGAACGTTGACCCGCATAGGCTCCCCAGCCCCCGTAGAAGCTGTAAACAACTTCAGTTGTAAGGCTTAACAAAGCCAACCGCAATGCAATACCGCAATCAGCCATGTATTATATGAACTTTTAGGGATATGCGATGTGGATAGAACCTGGAAGAACCTTTTAGGGATAGAACGTGGGACCTTGTGGTTCGCAGTCCAGTAACATAACCATTATGCAAAAGCAATTGTTCGTGCAGCGTAGTTAATAACTGACTTATATGCTATTCACCACAGACTCTCCCTCCAGTGAGTCGGAGGCGAGACGAACGAAATGGCTGTTGAATGGTGACGTATTAGCTGTTGATTCTCATGCGCCTGTACCCATTTGAGTAGTGCCAAGCGTTATGACGAGCGTGTGTGGGTGAGTGGTTGCTGATGCTGTTGCTGCGTCAAGTGAGTCTGACGACTTTGGTTGCGGATAGATGGCGGTAGAAGGATTTTTGAAGCTTCATCGTCCAAGGTCACCAATGTGGCGATTAAGACTCGCGGGGATAGAACCTGGGGCCTTGTGGTTCGCAGTTCAGAAGCATAACCATTATGCAAAAGCAATTGCCCGTGCAGCATATTGTTAACTGGCTTATATGATATTCACCACAAACTACTCACCGCAAAAGAAGTGTATGTAGTTGTAAATAAAGAAGTAAAGCAAAAGTACAGTCCACTGCTCACTTCAATTCCCACCCCTCAAACTGCATGAAATAGTGTAGGTAAAGCTGTGAATGATTTGCATGACATTAAAGAATAATAATTACGAAATATATAGCTTCAAGATGTTTCAAGTATTTGCATTGAATCTGTTTTGCGAATATATAGTTTGGACGTCTTTCTTCTGAGTCAACTGAAACCAAAATTTGACTCGAAACTACAGTTGTCGCCACAAGGTCACATACCAAATTTCATTGGTTTAAGTCATAACGATTGTAAATTATTGCGATTACATGCATGCACATGTATGTATCGACAGACGGTCAACCATTTGATGAATTTGGTTCAAAATCTTTTCGATGCTAAACATGCGTGCCACATATTACCTGCTTAGCTCTTGCGTTTTTTGCGTTTTTTAGTTTTATCTGCTTAGCTCTTTGCGTTTTTTAGCTATCATTTTCACTTGTACTCTAATAGACAGACAGGGAGACATTCCTGTGAATGGATTTGTTCAAAGGTTGATAGAAATCTAACAAATTTAGTCTAAAGTCCATACACCATCCACTTAGCTCAAAATGGGTTTGTTCTCAGACAGGCCGAAAGAAAGATCGACTGTCAAAAAGATTTTTGACAGTCGGTCTGAATTGATTTCTGAAGCGTGGATATTCGTTAAAATCTCTAGTTCGAAGCTTTTGATAATTACAATACTTTTTTGCACTTCTGTATCAGAAAGTAAAAATCCATGCTTCTTGTAACTATCGTACCTGATGAATCAAAACCAACGATATTAGTAAGGTATTATGCACTTATGAAGAAATGAGGAATCTCGGTGGAACTTTCAGAAAAAAAGAGAGAGGAAAAAAAAAGAAATAATAATAGCATCACGGTTGTAATTTATTATAGCTGACAAGACAACCAGCTTGCGGAATGTTTTTCTAAAAGATTGTAAAGCAGAATCCAATGTTTTTGGCTCTTCCAAATGAAGCGATGTAGATATTTAGAGCTCCAGAAAGTAAGTTCCACTGGTCACTTAAAATAATACAAAATGAAATGGAATAAAATACTTCATTGTTAATTGAGGTTCATATCTTTGCCTATATTTTAACGTATTTGTATTCCTTAATGATAACCATGTGATGACTGCATTCACGGTATCATAAATCTGGAATCTTTGACAGAAAGCAAGTCTATATTTGTAAAAAAAAATCAAAAGGGATGAGATCTGGGCTGTAAAGGCATTAATGAAATATCTCCCATTTATAGACTATAATGAATCATCTTGCACGGTTGATTATTTACTTAGATATAAACAATATCACAATACTTGGCTTAAACTGCAAGAAATGTTATACATAACGAAGTTTTCGTATTCAAGAAAGAAAATCTAAGAAAAACTAATCAGGTGAGGAAACAACCACGCAACTAAATGAAAATTTGTGAATTTTTCGTTGCTTATCTCCGATTTTTCCAGTATAGTAAGGAAGAAAGAAGCGGCATTTTTCCTTACTTGCATAACATTTTGAAAATGGTAGAAATGATCTTTCTTACTCATTGGTAAAATCACTTATTTTTTTATCTGTGATGATGATGTCGTACCCGCGTTACCACGGAAAGGAAGTGCAGTAGCTTCTGAGGGTAAAGACCCCTGAGCAGCCGAGGGCAGAAGTCTGATTTCTAGCTCATGACACTCACACACATTCGCTTGCACAACCCTTTTTTACAGGGGGGGGGGGGGGCACATTCACACACCTCACAGATAGAACACAGATGAAGAACAACCATGCCCAAACCGGGATTCGAACCCTGGACTCCCAGATCACAAGGAAGACGCGCTACCCCTATGCCAGGACACCGGCATTTTTTATCTGCAGCCCGTACAATAGAAACAATTCTAACTTTCGCATGTGTTGTCGTATCTTAAAATAACAATAGAGGATGATGTCGTGTGGAAAGGGGGTGCGGTAGCTTCCGAGGGTAAACATTCCCGAGTACTCGAGGGCAGAAGTCTGACTTCTAGCTCATATGAAGGTGACACACACTCGCTCGCTCGCACAACCATTTTTACCGGGGGTGGGGGCTCTTTCTTTGAAGAATAACCATGCCAGAACCAGGACTCGAACCCAGAACGCCCAGTTCACAGGGAAGACGCGCTACTTCTAGGCCAGGACGCCAGCATAACAGCCGGTACTTTTTTTTAATGCAATAACAAGATATGATGAACGAGCTATTGAATGGATACTATACGCAAATCATCAAACCAATGATGAAAATTAGTAACTGTGTGAACTAATGAAAGTGCTTGTGAAATTTGAAATAAAAATGACGATGTTGCAGCGCCATTTCATGATTTATAATGAAGCCAAAATATATCGAAATTTAAAATTGATTTTACCAGATCCGAGTACTTGTTCAGTCCCAACGTGTAGGTGGTCAAATTGTCCAAATTAAAAGAAAGTATCTCAAGTGCTGTGTTCAGCAAGTTGGTACGCCTCTCAGCTACTTCCTCGGGACTGTATGACTTATCAAAGACTTCCTAAGAATGAAAATATGTTAATAATTAAATAAATGAAATGAAATAAATGATTATTAGTGATAATAATAAAATATATATTTTTTAAATATACATAACTTGGATTAAAATAATATTTAATAATAATAAAAAAATAAGAATTTGAAATTAAAAAAAATTTTGCGTACGACTGAAATAAAAATTTGATTAAAATAATAATAAAAATTGAAACAATTAATGATATAATCAAATTGGAAATTTTTTTCGAAGTTCTTTCTTTATTTATTTATCTTGTAAAATTTTTAAATATTTCCTCTCTTTCCTTTCTATTAGTAATTTCAATAGTATTACTAATTTTAGTTTCATTAATTTTTAATTTAATTTTTTGCTTGATTTAATATTGCTATAGAATTCTTTTATGATATCACAAATTTGAATTATCAAAAACAGATTTTAACCGATAGATTAATTTAATAGATATTTTTTTTCAAATATTTTAGTATTTTTTTTTAACTAAGATCATTACTTGTATATATAATATCGGTATCACATTATAGTTAATATACAACAAGTTAAAACAGCAACTCCCATTCAAGTAAATGCAAATTATTTTCTAAAACAACACTCTTCCATTTTTTCATGGAAATTTTATATCATAAATTTCTTTATTGGAACGTTATAGAATAAAAAATTTTTACTCAAAAATATGATCACACAATTTTATCGAAAATAAAATTATTATGGCATATTTAAGCATCTAATTATAATTGATGCAATTTCAACTCATCTAACAATAAAACATTCTATCCGTAAAATTATAAAAAAATTTATTTAATATAGAGCATCTGTTTTTTCATTGCGGTTTACTATCAACTTGACAGCTGGGAAGTTTTATTTCGTTTTCAAATTTCCTTATTATTTCTTTTTGACGTTTACACACTTACAAGATTTATTGATTCATTCTTATGTTCCGTAATTTGTAATGCAAGGAAAAAGATGTTTCAATTTAGTACATATCTAGAATTTCCAGAAAAAAAAAAATTCTTTTTGTTTCGAATAATTGCTCATCTTTTGTTTTATATTTTCCTTCTTAATATTAAAATTATTTTATATTAGTATTTCAATTTTTGTTGGGCATAGGGGTGGAGGAGACATATTTCTATATATGTAAACATCATGTAATATTGATACCTGGAAATTCTCCCAGACTGCACCCAAGACCATTTAGCACAGATGGAACGTTATCCAAGAGAGGAACGTCATCCAATAGGGGGGAAGCTTGGCATGTTGTGATGGCAAACAAACTGAAGATGATTATTTTCTGCATGATCAGACTGAAAAAAGCATTCAAGAGTTTCTTATATTATTTTTAAATGCATATTTTATTTAATAGTAGTCGATTCTTTAGAGATCACCTGCATATATTGGTTATAATTAATTTCAGTTCAATCGTTTAGATATAATTTAATGACCATGATTCTATCAAATAAGTAAATAAACCGATGTTATTTTAATTTTCTAATATAGCTCTAATTTTAAGCAGTCCCCTGGTGTCGTTGTACTATTGTTAGAAATGTAAATGTCAATTCATCAGTTTTCTATCATTCGCGATATTGTAACTTCTTTTTTTTATTATTATTATTCTTTTTGTAAACTGCACAGATCTTTCTTTTATAAATTACAGAATTCTTTTTCTTTAGCTTTTGAAAATGGAAGAAAATCATACGATTAAATATTTGATTGGAAACGGCTTCAGTTTCAAAGCAAAAAAGTGATCTATTGTTAGATGTTAGGCAAAAAAAAAAAAAAAAACATTTCATTTCCAAAATTTAAGAAAATTTACACAAACTGATATCACAAATGATTTTTTTAAATTTTGGAGTGGTGCAAAATTTATTTTTGCGCAATAATAATTTCGGAAGTTATCGCGGAACATCGGTAAAATTCACCTTAATTTTTAATTAATTAAAATTTTTAAAAATTATACAGACATGCACATTTTTATTCTGCATAATATATGCCAAATTTGGCACTTATCAAGTGATCAGGCCTTTAGAGGACAACATACACACATACATTCATCTTTATTATTAATAAATACAAACACATATATCCAATGCTAAGCAAGTTCATTTTTTAGGGATTTTTTTTATAAATAGAAAAATTGTCTATTGAATTTTTACAAAAAAATTTGTTAAACCCTTGCTTATATTTCAGGAACAAAATTCGAAGTACTTATAACATATCAAATATTTAAAAAAAATTAATATTGCAAAGCAATTGCAATATTAATTTCACTTAATATTAATTGCAATTTTAATTTGCAATTTAATTGCAAAAAATTCATAGAATTTTTATAATAAATGTATGTTAAAAGATTTTTAATATATAATAAAACGTCAAAAATCAAGACTATTTTTGATTTCAAATCAATAAATCATAGGGGGGAAAAAAGAAAAATTTCAAAATGGCGGAATTTTGACTTACAAATCAGTTCAATGAGTGGCATAAGCTGGTCGAAATAGTTTTAAATTTAAGGTACACGCAATAAACTTGTTAGATAAAATAAAAAGTAAACGAAGAAATGAAACGGTTTAGTCATTTCAATATCTTCAAATAAGGTTACTG
Organism: Argiope bruennichi; assembly: GCF_947563725.1. Classification (NCBI taxonomy): domain Eukaryota; kingdom Metazoa; phylum Arthropoda; class Arachnida; order Araneae; family Araneidae; genus Argiope; species Argiope bruennichi. The sequence goes on from NC_079158.1 coordinate 44,963,653, forward strand.
AACCGAAATGGGTTAAAACAGCAACTTTTTATTTTATTTCTAATTTAAAAATAAGAAGAAATTTAAAGAATTAACTTACTTGATATCCTTGCTTGCTGATGAAATTTCAAAAAATTGAATGAGAATGTATCATTTACGAAGTGAATTAATAGTAACAGCGATGTGGAATTGTCCGTGCCTTGATAAAATGACGAAATTTTTCTATATCCTTTTTTAAAGGACCTCCATCAGTATCTTGCGATCATTTTCAAATGATTATAAACATATGTTACTTCAATATGACTGCTCGCCTAAAAGAACGGTGAGCTTCAATTACTCGTTTATAACATTTGCACAACAAAATATTTCAAAAAGCAGAAAGTAATATTGTATTCACTCGGGGATTTTATACGTTCTGACTCATATCTCCATGATTGTTACAGATATGGGAAGAAACACAATTTAACTAGTATATCGTTCACAGACAGAAAAAAAATCTTTCAGTTTCGATTTGATGTAGTTTGAACAGGATAGCAAAGTTAACAATTGAGTTTATTTCTTTGAACTTTAATAGCAATTTAAACATTTCTGAAAGATGTAAAATATCAAAATATTGTACATTTTCTGTCATTGCAGATGAATTCTTCTTGTTTAATGTTCAATGATATTACTATAGTGGTCAAGATTATGGATTTTTTATGACGTATTCTTATTTTGCAATTTTATATTTTCAACTTCTTGGAATATTATTTCATAGTTAGTAAAGTTCGATTGTTTTAAGTTATCTTAATTTGAATTCAGAACAAGAAAACTGAAATATTCTATTTCCACATAATGGATGTACATTAAATATGATAAATGATTTATATTTTAGAATAATTTACAATATTTTGATTAGTTGTCTATTTTGTCAATTTATGAAACACAAATGTTTTTACATCATTTTAAGAATTTTTCTCTGAAATAAACACACAAATTTAAAGATCTATAGCCTAAAAAATATTTTTTATTATTATTAAATTTCAAAAATATCGAATGTGACTGAATAAGGAATTTCATAAAATAAAATAATCAGTAAATAAGTAATAATAAATCTTCATACATATTACTTAGAAACAGAAAAAATTCAAAAAAATTAATATAAATAGTTATCTTTTAATTCTAAGTAGCAATTGCAGCTTCCATGTCCAATTTTATTTTAATAAATAATTGTGGATATATTTTTTCATGAGATTATATAAAAATAAATTATGATTTTTGTTATGCTTCTGATTTTATCACAATTAAAATTTTTATCGATTCTTAGAAATAGTTATTTATTTGAATTTTTTCATACATGTTTAGTTACTATTTAAGTGAAATGAAGTAAGAAAAAATACTCTTATCATGGATATTCACAAAATGGCAGTGCTCAGAAAAAAAATTACCTCGACATAAGGAAAAAATATCGAACGTATTTTCATTTATTTTCTTGCTTTTAAAGTATTTAATGTTTATTTTTCAAGAAAAAATACAACAGTTAAATATAAAATATGTATTTTTATATTTCACTTTCAGTAATAAGCATTAAATTTCAAACAAATATTTACAAAAATTATTTCTATTAATAATTTTTAAAAATAGCATAAATATCTCCATTCACTCAAATAAAAAAATTATATAAATATTTTTTTTATAAAAGTAATGATTTCCTAATAAAACCATGGAAGAAATTAAACAACAATTTCTTGACATATAACAACATTTTTTAGGTTTTAGTTTTTTCAATAATTACTGAAAGAAAAAAATGTTTGTGATTTCTAACAAATGAAACTTAAATCACGCAAAATAACAAAATCCACTGCATTCTTCAACAGAAATATATATTCTTTTATTACAAAACACTTAAACATATACTATATATACACTGACTATTTAGCAAACGATATTTTTTAATCTAGAAATACAACTTTCATAACAAAAAAAAAATAATCTAAATTAAATTAAATAAATACACATAATGATACGCAGACAATAATTTTCAATCATCAGAATATTTCTAGCATTAGTAGAATTCCATTCATAAAGATTTATTTATTTTTTTAATATTGTTCTGCTCATAATAATTTGTTTCTCAACATTTTGAAATTGTTTCTGCATAATCTAAAACATTATGCAGAAAGTAAAATTAATGCACATAATTTCATTCAATTATCAATAATTATATCTTTTTTCATCGGTGTTTTTTCTTATGGAACAGTTCTTCACACCAGTGGGTAACTAGCTTTAGTGGCAATTCCACATTGGTTGTCCTTGTTTCTTGACATCTTTATGTATCCATTCATGCCCCATGTCGGTCCCCAACTGAAATTTTATTAAAAAATTAGTATCACAAATTTATTTGCATAATAATATATACTCCAGAAATATATAGCGTTTTCAATTACTTTTTTTGTTTCTAAGATATTTAAAATACGTTCTTAACTATTATTTATTTTAATAATGACAAAACAACAAAAGAAAACAAAAAAATCTATAAACTGCAGTTTGTAGCGAGATATTGTTAAAGTTTCTTTACATAAATTATTATTTTTATTGGCACTTGACCGCAATTTATAAACAAACGTAGATTAAATATATATCAATTTAACTGCTTCAAAACAAGAAATTAATGCAGCATATCAATCTATCTGAGTCAGAAGATTTTTTTTGACATTTTTTTTCGATTATTCACATTGCCGAATACCATGGAAAAAAATTTATTATTTAAAAAATCCATGCAGATTGAAAATGCGCAGACTTGCTATAAGCATATATTTAATTTTTAGAAAATTGCGTAATTTTTTTTAAAAAAATTTTGAAAATAAATAATTTAAAATAGCTAATTCAGTCCCCATAGAAAAAGGCACATACAAAGTAATTCCATTAAAGTTCTATTGACCCCCATAAATAATCTAAATATTATTTTAAATTAATAATTAAATCTTAAAAGTTAAAATCTAAAAATTATACCAAATTTCATGACGTTAGAGCTTTATTGTGCTCGTTCGAACCAGTTCAATTAAATTTAATCTTTCCCTAAACTTAAAAATTAAAGTAATTATTCCAAAATATGATGTGGGGTTGCTCGTGATCACTTTGTCAAACGGGGGAACTCCGAAACATCACAACGTTGCCGTTGCCGTTATTTTAATTTATATTACTAAATTAAAATAAATTTCCAAGTTAAAATATTTGCGCAAAAAATTATCAAATTAAAATGTGAAAAATTGATTCTTATGAAATTATTGCTGTGATGAAAAAGTACTCTGAATGGTGGTATAAAACAATAAAGTATAAATTTAATGGTCAACATTTATTCCATCTCCTTCAAAGAAATCCCCTCCAACTGTAATAACATTTGCCAACATTTTTCCAAATCATCAAAACATACTTAAATCTTTTTTTTTTCAGAACCAACTTCAGAGTTTGCAACGAATTTTCTTTTATCGAATTAAAGGACTCGAAGCTGTGAACACAAAGACGCAATATCAACTGTGATAAAAAGAAAAGATTACAAGGGGTCATATTATGTGAATGCAAAGCGTATGGAATTATATTTGTTGAATGTTTAATTAAAAACTCACAAATTATAACTACTGTGAGAAAGCGCATTATCTTTGTGCAAAACTCACAAGCTTTCTCGCCATATTACAGTGCGTTTTCGACGCATTCTTTCGCGCAAATGCCGCACAGCACTTAAATAATAATTGGAATTGATTAAATTATAATAATCAAAGAAAGCTTTGATTATTATAATCTTTGAATTATAATAATCAAAGATTAAATTATAATAATTATAATAATCAAAGCCTCTTTATCATGATAATCAAAGAAAAAAGTCAATATTATCTTGATTTTTGAGCGACTTTGACGTAGATCTTTAAATCTTGCAACACCTTTCGGGTACCATGTATTTAATTCTTCTTTTCTCATATTAAAATCATATAACTGAACTTCATTAATGTAATGATGAGTTTTAAAGAAGAATTGCTTTCATAAAGCATTTATCAGGCCATTTGAGTGTTTGGGCTGCGGAGGTGAGAGGAACAAATTCAAAGTTCTTTTAACAACAAGACAGCGCGTTACAAAATTTAAAAATTGCTAAATGCAAACAAATAATACAGGAACAAGTTCAATAATGTCTCATACCATCAAACGGCAATCCCTATTTCCCAAACACTAGTTCTTTGACTTTATTGATATCTTGATTATTAATCGAATTGGATGGTCTATAAGATCTCGGATCATCCATGACAGTTTCTTTACCATCTTTTGCATAGTTTCGAATACTTTTGTAGGAGAAATTTGTATAGCAAAAATGCGTGTTTTTTACTCAATAAAATTTGCCATTTCAGAAAATCATTAAAGTGAAAATTCTTATCTTATCTTATCTTAAAAGCAAGTTTATTTTCAGGCGCTACAATGAGATACATTCCTTTAATTACCAGATGTTTACAGAAGTCGTAAAAATATTTGATAAAAGTTTCTTAACGTTCTTAATGTTGTTTAAAATGAAGTATTCCGGATTCCTTTTAAATCACATTAGTATAATAAAATGCGTTTTTATTTAAATTGCGTTTATTTAAATATTATTTATACTGATAAATATATTAAATCTATTTTACTTAAATCCCATACATAAATTTTTAAATATATTCTTTAAATTGTTTAATTTTTAAGAGGAAATTTGTATTATTTCTCATTTTTTTAATTATTAATTTTGCTTTTATAAGAATACTATTTTAATCTTAATTTTAACAATTAATTAAACAGTTCGTAATCCACTTCGTTGCAAATGTATTTAAATGTCTTCTTAATATCTGTATTCAAATACTCCATAAATAAATATTAAACAAGTGCCTGAGGTCTAAGAAATTAAGAGAATACACTGGATTCGTAAAATAAAAATTATTGTATTAGGTGACTTAAATCAACAATATGTAATTCCAAACGCTGACCATTTGTGAAAATGCATTTAAGAACCATTAGAGGAAACAATTACGCGAAAAAACATTCTATTATTTGGAATTATTTTATAGGCAGGATTTAAAAGAATAAACCACCATATTATTAGTGACTGGTTCCCAAATATGCTTATATTATATCTATATTAAGCATTAAATGCTATTATAGCAAAGCAAGTAATTCATTATGGAATTTTAATATTTTAGATTTTTTTAATTTAATGAACTTGTAAAATTTTCATTATGTGAGAAATTATATCAATTTTCACAGCATAAAATGTTTATTATTTCTGGTGGAAGGAAAGAGCTGCTCACCTGTTTTTTACAAGCCAGTAGTCCAAGCCATTTTCTGTGCCATAACCAACAACAAGAACAGCATGCGTAAGTAACTCAACATCTTTCTGACAATTCGGTTGGTCGTAGATTCCACTCCTAAAAGTAATTTATGTCAATCGCGTTCTCATGGCAGAATGAAGGATTGAATTCGTCAAAGAGGAATACGGTTATACAAGTTAAATGAGTGTGTAATGGTGTTATATTAAAAATCTCACACTGAAATTGTTGATATTTAAACAAAATAATGACCTGAATGCGCATCAAAACAAAAGAAGGTATAGAAACAATGAATATGAAGATATCAAAATATAATAAGCAGACATTAAATGAATCTGATGACGTCAAGACAGAAGAGAGATTAAAATAGTGAAATATCCTGATAGCATCAAAACATAAGCTCCAATATCTATTTTATTTACTTATCAACAAATTCTTTGAGCTATATTTTACATATCAAAATATTTCTATTTAAAATTTAAAAAGTTCATTTTTGTGCTTTTTATAACTTTGATTTTATGAATAAAATGAGAATTTGAAAAAAAATTGGTTTTGTATCTTTCAAGGTCACTTCTTTAAAAAATTTGGTTTTTTATTGAATCTGAATGAATCTTAATTTTATAAGTATTTTGACTTTAACTGAAAAATTTACTACGCTTAGTAACTGTTACATAATTGCTTTTAACTGAAAAATTTACTACGCTTAATAACTGTTACATAATTGCTTTCTGCAAGAATCGAAATTTGAAATTTAAAAAAAAAAAATTATAAATATTTAGCATTTCATGAGAAAATTCAATTTTAGCTTTCATGCCAAATCTATCTATCAACAAAAATAAGTCAATATTGCGGATATGAAGGAACAAGGAAAAATAATAATATTACCGCTTTAGATGCTAAATTTCTTTAGAATTAAACTCACTTTCTCGTATTCGTATTTTAATCGTCAAAAAATTCGAACTCAATATTTTAAAGAATATCCACGTTTTTTAGACCCTCCTGAGTTCGAAAAACACATTTTTGGGAAATGTCTGTATGTGACAACGATAACTCAAAAATGCTTTGAGCTAAATGAATGAAATTTCATATATGGTCTTTGATTTGCAGTTTTTTTTTATCAAATTTTGAGCAAGTTCTGCTTAGAGGAAGTCCGTCTGTCCGGCTGTTCGAATATAAGTTAGCACAATAACTACAAAGCGAAGACAGCCAAATAGATAAAATTGAGAACACAGACTTAACATCTGTAACGTAGACATCTACTGAATTATGAACCAAATCTTATGTCAATTTTTTTGTTTTAATCGATTGGTAAAAATGCATCTCAAACAAAAAAAATCGATTTTCGTATACTATTAACAACATACCAGATATTAATCGCCAAAAATCTCGCCAATTATCACACGATAGATTCAGAGAAAATATGCTTAATTCATGCCAAAGGTTAATATTTAGTAACTATTGGACGCCAATACCTAGCAAGGTGATCTTTGGGATAAAGCCTTTATTAAAGTGCATGCAAAAAAGTCTCTTTTGGGGGGGGAGGGGGTGTAGTTTAATTCAGTTAAACTGTGAGTAGAATGAGATTGTACAAATTTTCATTGTAATTTGAAAATATTATTTTTTTACTTAGAACATTTAAGACTTACTTGTAGCTGTGAAACTCTTCATCTTCGGCATCGATGGCAACGGATATCGGTCCAATTGTTGCCACAGCTCGTTTCAAAGCTTCCTCGTCTCCTGTCGGTATGTCGACGTAACCTCTGCAAGTTGCACCAATTGTGAATGAGTTGAAAAAGCAGCTGTCTTGCTGAAAAATACGAAGTATATGATTATGAATTTTCAAATCTAATTACATTTCTTACTTTATATTGTTACGAATCTGTGATGCGGCTTCCCAGCATAGTTGGTTCCATAGGAGGTAACAGAGCTTGGCGACAAACTTGGCGACGAATTCGGCGCCAAATTCGTCGCCAAGTCGCCAAATGGTCACCAAGTTTGTCGCCAAGCTCTGGGATCTTCTATGGAACTAACTATGCTGGGAAGCCGTATCACAGATTCGTAACAATATGTTTCAAAATAGGAAATAATTAATCTTTTCTGTATCTGTATGTAGATTAACATTTTCTGACTACTAGCGATTTTAGAAGGGAAAAATATATTGTATTAATCTCTTCTATAATAGCTTAGAGTCAAAGTAAAACCTTTGGAAAAGACATTGTCGTATTAAAATCCTTTTCTACTTAAGTATTTATTTATTTACTTAGGGAAGTTCCGTCTCTTCCGGATCTCACTTCTACTTCACGGCAGATGAATTCAGAAAAAGTTTTCAATCAACAATATACCAAGTCTTGAATGCACCTTATATATTGAAATTATTTCGGATTAACAAAGTATCGCTCTTAACATGGTAAGTGATGAAGTTGAATTACAAGTACAGATTCAAAGATGAGTCCCATGGCGACAAGCGGGAAACGTTTGCACCATAGTGTTGATAACAGAAAAAGAAAGAAATAAAAAAGAAAACGAGAAAAGTTAATAATACAAAAATATGATGTCGCAATCCAGTGTCAAGATTGTCGGAACAATATCGACGCTGTTCCGATTTTCACCCAATGTCGGAACAACCATTTGAGATATCTCATTTCATCTAAATGAAATCTCGAAATTTGAAACCCCGTTTTTATACTTCACATATTACAAGTTTCCGGGCTGTCCTCAGTTTAATTTTTCTTTAAATATCAATTTTAAAAAACTATTCAAGTCTTTAAAAATGCATTATTTTCTTCAAATCCAATATTTTTTTTACTTTCTCGTATACGTAATAAACAGAAAGTATAGTATTCGTCAAAAGATTCGAACCCCAGATTCTGACGAATCTCCTCTTTAAGACCTCCCAAAGTTCGAAAAACACATTTTTGAAAAAAAGAAAATTATCTGTCTATCTGTCCCTCTGTGACAAAGATAACACAAAAACTCTTTGAGGTAGGGAGATGAAATTTGGTATATTGTTTTTACACCAGATTTATAGATTTCTATCAAATTTTAAACAAATCCGATCAGAGGAAGTCTGTTCGTCCGATTGTTCAAATGACAGAAATCTGTCTGTCCCAGTTGTTGTAGTTATCGTGTAGTTAAGACATTAATTACAAAACGAGGAAAGCTAGAGGAATAAAATTCGGCACACACATTTTACATCTATAGTGAAAACATCTATCAAATTTTGCGCCAAATCCAAAAAAGGGTTGACGTCTATCATAAGCACTTTCAGAAGTATATAAACGCGATAGCTCAAAACGCAACTTTTTAAATTTATTAAATATGGTATGGGATTTTGTGACTATAAGTGTAGCTTTTTAAGAAGTACTTGTTTCAATCGATTGGGAAAAGCGCAAATATAATCGAATATATATTTAAAATATATATTCGATTTTTAACCGTATTCCAGAGATCAATCGCTAAATAACTCGCCAAGGATGACATGATAGATTCAGTAAAATTGCAAAATTTTAATATTTCGTAACTATTGTCCGCCAGTGCCATGTGAGGCGTTCTCTCTTATAGTACTTTTATTAGGGAATATGAGCGAAGATTTTGAGGGACCGCTCCCACTGGTTCAAAAAAGGAATTAAATATTTTCAAGGTAACTTACTATTCCTACGTATGGATAAGACACCTCTGTATCTATGCCCTTTTCTTTTTTTATTTGCTCGAAAGCAGGATCCATCCAGCCGCCATCACAGCCAGAATTATCTGTAGCAAGAAAAAAAATAATAAAATACTTTAATTGCCTGCGATTAGAACAAGACAAAATAATAGGAATGCCTATTCGGTTGTATTAAATAAAGAAATAAAGTTCTTGGGAAATTAAAAAAAGATCTCTTTATACTCTTTCTCTTTCCCTCTTCTTCATCGAAAAAGAATCCAAGTATTTTTAAACTCTATCAATGAAAAATTTCAATTGTAATGCAAAAAAAAGATTTCATATCTGTTTTCTATATGATGATGATGTCGTGTCCGCGTTACCACTGAAAGTGGGTGCAGTAGCTTCTGAGAGTAAAGACCCCAGAGTACCCGAGGGCAGAAGTCTGATTTCTTGCTCATATGAAGATGAAACTCACACATTCGTTTGCACAACCCCTCTTCACAGGGGGGCACATTCACACACCTCACAGATAGAACACAGATGAAGAACAACCATTCCCGAACCCGGGATGCCCAGGTTACGGGAAAGACGAGCTACCCCTAAACCAGGACGCCGGCTCTGCTTTCTATATGAGCATGTTAATAAATACTCGTTGGTGAGATACAAATCCAATATTTCATCAACTAACTGAGATCTGGTTGATGGAATCATTTAACTTGGTAACTTTTTAAACATTCACTTTTGATGAATGCAAATATAATTCATCAAAAGTAAAGTTTGGCTATATTCTATTCTACGATTACATCTTTCCTTTTCTTCAGAAATCATATATTATTAACGATATTAATTTAAATTTGCTATATATTTACATCTTTCCACAAATTGTTGTAAATAAAAAACTGGTAGCAATGTTTTTCTTGTTGGACAAAAAAGTTTCCTTGTTTCTTATATTTCGAGAATCTTTAAATAAAAAGTCCCTTCATAGATTTCATGAATTGCTAATTTCATAGTTTCAGGAAGAAGAATATAAAATATGTAAGAAAAGTGCCATACAAGGAGCTGATAGTTGCACAATAATTGCGCAACGTTACTGTACAGCGTTGCAATATTGAATATTATTGTATTATAAAATGTAATACTATATAAGATCAAATAGCATTACGTAACATAGAATTTAAATAGGTTACCCATCTAAGATTGCAAAAAAAGTGGTATGATAACTTTAGACAAGGATGACTTTAACCTGACAACGTAACGGGTGAAAATGAATTAGCATTAACATTTAAAGAACTTCTTTTAGAATACATACAAAAAGATGCTGAAATACATCTCTAAGTTGTGCCACCTGTCGTTATTACTACATAAAAATAATGCGGAAAAAGTAATCATAAGAATTTATAACAAAAATGAGATAATAAGATTTGTTTTTCTATTTTTTTTGTCATTTTACCAAACAGCGGGGGGGGGGTATTTAAAAAGACAAGGCATTTTCGAAATTTTTCATCTTTAGACGCAACGTAACTTAAAAGTGCTTTAAGCCACTTTCCCATAGCATAATATAATAAAAAGTATATAATATGTAATAAAGTCTACAAAATTTAATTTTTCAAATTCAATTAAATTCTATCTCATTTCATAAAATACCTTAAATTAGTCTGATCAGAAATTTTATTAAAATTATTAAATTAAATTTAAAATATTAACTATGAAAAGATAAAAATAAAGCTGAAGACTATAGAAAATAATAACCAGCATATAAAATAATCAAGCAAATTTTTACTATTTCATAAGCGAATAACAAAAGGCAATAACAACCAAAATTCTATAAAAACATTTAATTTTACTTAACTAATATTCATCAAATTAATAATTTCAAATTGACATTCGTTAGGTTTAATTTTGACAAAAACGCATAATGAATTAACGGCCCCTTATTAATCACTTTTAAAATTCTTATCGCGTTGCCATAATTTTTATTATTAAAATTTTTCATGCAAAATTAGAATAAAAATAAATATTACATCAATTGAACATCATAAAATTGGAAGTTATTAGGAAAAAAATTAAAAATAACAATACACGAAAAAAAGGATTAAAATTGATTATTTGAAAAATAAAACATTTATATTGTTGTAAAACTTTAAAAAAATTTTAATTCTACATTTTAATATCTGTTTCATCCTGTATTTTAGAAAATAATTAAATAAATAGCATATTATTTAAGAAAAAAATTATTACTTTATTTTGTACATTGACAACCATTCATAAATTAAAGAAGTCAGAAAATTTTAATCGTTCATTCTGCCAAGTTGGACGATTTTTATTAGATCATTATTTTAAAAAGAATTTTTCTGTTTTTTTAATCGTTTGCGTTTGATAAACGATTTTCTTTTTTGTTTTTAATTATCGAATTTCAGTGAACTTATGAATTTTTATATGTAATTTTTTGACAGAATATTAGACTATTCAAAATGACTACGATGAAATAAAGATGAATGAAAGGTAAGTGGAAATTTAGAATACAAATGAAACTTTTTTAAATGCAAATGAATTATTTCAGGGTTAACTGTTGTTTGAAATTTTATATGAATAATGATTTAATGAAAAATATCCTCTTGTAGAATGGAAGCTACTAGTGCGGACTTTTATTATTATTATTGTTTATTTATTTTTTCTTTAAATAATGTGCCTTTTTTTTTTCCTTCTCTTGCTAAATAAACTTGCTTTTAAAATAAGCTTGACTTGATAAATATGCTATTAGGCTTATTAAAATATTTTAGAGGTGTTTTATTCTAAAACTGACTTGACGTTTTTATATAACTTTAAGAAATGTTTTTTTAGTTAATTTTGTTTACTATATTTTAATAGTACTATATTAATTTACATTTACTATATTAATTTTGTTTGTCATTAGCTATTCAGTTATTCTAACGGTATTTTTACAATCACTCTAAATTTATGAATTTTAATTTTCACTTGGAAATTTTAAAAGATGTTGACAATTTTGCATCAATTAATATAAGAATGAATATTTCAATAACAATTTTTAAAACAGAATTAAGTAAGAAGTTTATTAATATATCTATTAAATTTATTAATCCTAGTAAGTTTATGGTTAATTTATTTTTTAATTTATTAGGCAGCAAGATATCTTGTAGTGATTATTAATTGTATTTAGTTTTAAATGGATAAACATTACAGTGAGCATTTGATCATGAATAAAAACAGAGACGGATACATTTTATATTAAAATAAAACTTTTTGATGGTAAACACCAGACTTATCATCTAATCCTTTAAAAATTGGATTACACTGTAATTTTTGTTGTTTATCGTGAAAATAATCTTTCGAAATGATGTAGCCTTATTTATCGGTAGAATAAATTTTGTGTTTTGTGTAATTTTTTTTCCTTATGTTTTTTTTTAAATATTTCTTCCATACGTTTAATGAAAAATAATTAATTTTAATTAATTAAATTTATAGTTAAAATTTCAAGAAAAAGACTCATTTAGTTGCTGCTTCCCACTCTCCAAAATTTATTTATGTACATATTTTCTCTTTCATTATTTTTAGAAATTGAGGAAACAGGGTTTATAATATAATGAACTGAATTTATTCGGTTCCTTTATTATATGGATCAAACATATGAGTACCTTCTACTTTTTCTTTCTATTGTTTAATAATTCTATTCTAATTCATGACCTATTCTGAATATCGTTTATTACAGCTAATATTTTCTTAAGTTTATATATATATATATATAATTAAAAAAAATGACTGTAATTTAAAAATCTGAAACAGACATGAAGCAAGGATGAATCATTCAAATTCAAATATTATTCTGTTCACAAAAAGCAAAAGATTGTGCGCTTGAAAGCCAAAATTAACAATTTTAACGTCACTTTGTTTCATTGTTACCTAGAAAATTATATAGATGAAAATATTGATGTTTTTCAAAAATTATCTTTTCTTGAAATGTGAAATATAGCATATAATTTTGCAATAAAATTAATTAACAAATTGAATTTTCTAAACATGACCTTTTTGTTAAGAAACTAATTACGTTCTTTTCTTGTGCATTGTATGAACTATGAAAAGTAGATTTTTAACAGAATCTCAAGCAATCCTATAGGTGAATTTGAATCTATCCAGGATAGAATCTTTATATGAACGAATTCTTGAACAAATTTCTACAAAGGATCTAATTCTGATTCAAAAAGTTGGTACAGAATATTTTTAAAAGAGTGAAGGCAGTGTTATCATGTTATATTGGAAACCCTTAAGGCATTCATCTGTGCTGTTGGTAGAACGTAAATAACGAATCAGATCTCAAAAATAGTAAGATAGGCCAACAAAATTGGAAATGTAATTACAATTATAAAAAAATAGAAAATATATATTCTAATCTTATAAATAAATTACAACTTTTAAAAAATAAATGAGTACAAGTGATGACGTTAGAAGAATCCCATTCTAATTATTTCCAAAATTCATTGAAAGAATTAAAAATTAAATTAAAAAAATACCACTTGAAGGAATGGTATTTATAAGTGATATTTTTAGTATCAAAAGCTAAAAGGTTTGAATTTTTCTGAGACTTTATTATATTTGAATGCCAAATATTTAGTTTGATCTTTTTATTCTGACCTATCCGTAGAGACCTGATGATCCAGTCGACTTTAGCATGAATAACTCATGATCCGCCTGTGTTTAAGAAGCTTGGTGAGCAATAAATTAATAGAATTAAACTTTGTCCCATTAATATGATATTTGAACTCCCTATTCAAGGCCCTCCATCAAAATCATAACTATGAATTTGAGAAAATATGGGCCAACGAACATCCATGCTGTAGCGGCCATCCGGTAATTTAGTTTCTGCCTTGTGCTTTGAAGGCAGATTGAAGTAGTCATTTGTGATTACCTGTGCTCCGTGTTTTCTGAAATACTCATGGAATAAAACGTCGTTTTCATCACCTATTGCGTTGGACTTTTGCCATCTGACATCCACTGGCTGATTTTGGTAATAATAGTAATTTACAATATTCTTTAATATAGCGCTCTGTAGGGTTATTGAAGAACTAAATGCATTACTGAGATAAACGTTTATGATTTCAACATAATTCAAATGATAATTAAATGAATTTTTTTTAAAGTTCACAACAGATACACATTTTTTACTCAAATAAAATGAATGTAATAAAATTATTAGATGCCCTTGGATCAATGCCATCCTTGATTATTAACCCATAGACAAAATGGCCTAATCCATCCCTCAAATGCTTTTATGCATTTTCAGAACGAGTTTTTGATACGATTAAATTGCATCCTATGCGAGGGTACTCTGAAAAACAATTCATTCACTAAAGATGCTATTGATTTGACTTCTTTTCATAGCACGTTTACGCTTTAATTTCCTTTAACCTTATATAGTCGGGGAAAAAAATCTGAAATGCGTGCCTAATAAATAAAACTGCCTACCTGAAACACAATCTACGAGATTCTGTTCGCTAAGAGATATTAGCTTTCCTGTCTTTTTCTTCGTCTGACCTTCCAAAGCACCCGTTGAAGAAAATGCCCAACAACTGCCACAGAGTTTCTGAAAATTATACAGAAAAAAGAGGGTTTAAAATTGCCATATTTATATATGTTGTATATATTGTGGGACATTTGACTTACAATACATAAGACAATATGGTATTACACATTGCTCTGCGTTTGAAAAGAAAAAGGTATAGGTATTTTTATACTTATTTTTCTTCTAGAACAACAAAATTTTATTTTTTTTTCTTATTGAATCTCAAAACTTGAATAAACTCTTGAGCTTGTGAAATTAGTATCAATAAATCTATTGATTTCATTGCTATCAATTTAAAGTTAATATTTTATAGATAATTTTATGCTTTAATTTCTTTCTTTTTCTGAGTTATTGGAAATTTTAATATTTTTCAATGCTTAAATTTTTTATTAGTAAGCTAGTAAGTTTTAAAAAAATAAGTAGAGATTTTTAAGGAAAAACTTAAATGAAAGACAATAGGTTTTCTCTTTTTCTCAATTAATTTAAAATTTCATTATTTTTCATTTCCGTTATTTTAAAAGAAAACAGATTAAAACTCTTTTAATCTGTCTTCAATCTGCATAATCTTTTGAACTTTTATTTTCATCAAATATAGATTTATTTCGCATGTTTATTTTTTAAATCGAAATATTCATCTATTTCTATTTAGTCTGTTTGTAGGAGTCAATCATTTTTTGTTTTCATTCATTTGTTTGGTTCCACTGTCTTTCAAATTCCTACGTTTCAAATATCCTTTCCCTCATTTTTAAACTGATAAATCAATAACAGCATATACCATTTCAGAGTTAAATTGCTTTCTTTTTAATTTTTTAAATTTATTTTTTTAAATCACATCTTAAAACTAACGCATGTTCATTTTGAACGAAGATTTACATCGAAATCAAGCTATGCGACATATTTCCATTAAAAATCTTTTACCTTTAAACATTTAATTTTTTATAAGTTTTAGTTATTCGTACTGTAAAATATAAAAACGCGCGAATGATTAGCTATATTTTTCAAAGATACCTGGTCTTTAACAGGTGTCACCAATCCATGGTCTCTCCAATCTACTTCATCTGGTATTTTAGAAATATTTGGTAATATAAAAGGTTTTGGATTTATCCTGGAAGTATTCCCAACTTTAAAACCATTCAGATACTTCATATATTCATCATGACTCTAAAAAAATTAAACAAAAATCATTGCTTTAATTAAAATTATGCAATTAAAAAAAAGAAAAAAAATTGTATCTTAACCTGAAAATAATTTTATTTATAAAAAAAATATAGTGAACACAAGAAGCATGTAAGGAAGGGTACTTATGTTTTTAACAAATAAAAATGAGCAGAAATATTTTTAAATTTTTTTTAATTTATATTATTTTTAAATTTATTTGTTTGATTCATTTATTTTTTAAGTTAATGAATTTTAAATTTGTATAATGAATTGGATCTCAATAGAGAGAAGCTGTTTGATTTTGTTAACAATTTTTATTTTATTTAATTTATTTAATGAAACCTTTTCTTTTTATGTTAAAGAAAACTCTATAAAATGAATTCGATCAAACTTAAATTATACCTTAAAAAAAGGAAAGATTCCAAACCCTTTTTGATTCACTTCAGAGCAGTTTTGTTGTCAAATAATGCATAATTTAACGATATTGGATAATACTTCAAATATTGTTCAATCTTTATGCTGTTTCACTGTTATATCATACAAAGAACAAGCCATAATATGCCATATCATAAATCATGTTTTCATACATAATTCAAAATCTGATCTAGTCCATTTTGAACATCTGAACTTGAATGAAATTTTTATTGGAAAACTAAGTAGCCTCTATAACATTTATGATTTATGTTTGTCATTTTAATGGTGCATAAAACTCATAAGATTAAAATAGGGAGAATAAATATGTAATAATAGAAGATAGGTTCGAATAAGTAAAGCTTCAGATAAAAATGCGGAAAATTATTTTTGAATTTTCTTATTTTAACATTTTAGTTATTCAACATAAAGGTTTCCCGATGATGATAAAGGATATTAAATATATCAAAAAATTTGGCACTGAATTTAATTTTAAAAATTAAATTAATTACTGACTAATACAAGAATCAAGTTGTATGTGTGTTACAACAATAAATTTCTAATTCAATCATAGCATATTTTTATTTTCTAATTAAATTTGTATTACTAAAAGTTTTCATATTTAAGATACAATTTCATTAGGAAACATTTCAATTAAATTTATTTATTAACTATCCGCCTTTGACGACCAGCCGCTTCACCGGTATTAATGAATGCTAAAATGTTCAATTAAATATTTTATGTAACTTGGTCTCTTAATAGCTTTTCCTGTAAAGTATTTTTAGGCTTCAGATTTTGATAATTATATAATTCAGTTTTGATAGTTATATAATTAATACTATTATGCAGGCCTTAAACAGTTCTGTTCATTGCCCTAATTATATCTCTCTTTAATTTTCTGTCAGTGCCCATAAAATTTCAACTTTAAATTAATATAAAATATAAAAACTAAAATAACAATTATTATAAAAGAGTCGTTCGGCATTGAAGTTGTATGTGCACTGCAGAATAATTTTAGTAATTTATATAATATCTTTAAAAATTATTCAACAAAAATCTCTCAGATTCATCGTAAAACTCAGTTTTTAGTTTTACTTTCAAAATGTTTAACTGATGTAAATAAAATATTTTATTTTATTTCAGTCCATAAATTACTTAAGAAAAAATTATGAAGTATAAATTTTACACAGTTCTTTTGTCCTATGGAATCATATCCTGAGAAATAATCTTGACGCTTCAACTTTTAAATAAATAAATAAACGTTTCTATCTTCTGCGATCAAATTTGACCGATTTATGAAGCTTTTATAGGCTAATCACTGTCCAGAAGATTGGCGCATCTTCTTTGAGAAGGTCGATGAAGTGGTCTAAAATCGCCAGTCTTTATAGAAGAGCGATATTCAAATTTCATAAATTAGTCAGTTTTAGTTATTGATTTAGTTGATTGGAGTTCAACAATTTTTATTTAAAATATTAGTGTATCAAGAATATTTTGTTAAATATGATTCAAAGAACAGAGGAACTAGGCAAAAATTTAAAATTCGTAATTTATCGGAACATTTATAGACTCAAGCTACATAAAATATAATTATTTAGTTCATTTAGAATACTTTGTTAGCAAAAATATGCCCCAAATTAGATGATGGGTGCTAATTAGAGTGATTATCCTATATATATTTAACCATGTTTGCCTTAAATTAAACTGTTTTACATTAATAATGCATATATTATAGATATTGTTAATTAATAATACAGATATTGTAAAAGATCATAGAAAAATTTTCCTCCATTTACTTTTTAGAAAATATATTTCAAATTTTATTCACTTCATACAGGTACGTGCTGAAAATTACACTTTTATATATTTAATTTGCAATAATAGCTTATTTATTTTTTAAAATTTGAACTTCTGTTAATGTGATGGCAACACATTGATAAAAGCTAATTTTTTGCCATTGACTTGCTCGTGCAGATTAAATTTTATTTTTTATTTTGTGCGAAATATATTGTTGAAAAATACGGTTAAAATATTTTTTTTAAATCGAAACTTAATTTATGGATTAAAACATTAGTATCATTAGAAAGATAATATTTTGAGCTTTTTGTTGCAAAAATTAATTCTATGCTGTAATATTTTCGGAAGTTATGGCGCAAAAACGTCGAAATTTCGCTTAATTTAATTAAAATTCTAATTAAAAATACAAAAAAAATCGTTTCGAGGAGCACATTCCTGGCCTCCAAAATATACACATGCCAAATTTGGCAGCTGCAGGTCCAACGTTCTGGTCTGTAGAGCGCCAACACACATACACATTGAACTTTATTATTATAGATATATAACATTAAGTATTATATTATATCACTAATGCATCGTGTTTAATAGTATTTATTTGACTTATTTCTAGTATTTTGTAGTATATTTAAGCATTTAAAACATCATAGAAAACAAAATGCATATAAATATACGATTTTTCGTAAAATGGACTTTTAAAGAACTTCCTGTTATGATATTCCTACTAGAATAGATGCTTTGATTATGAATTATATTTAATCTGATTTTAAAAAAGTCTTTGTAAGAACTAAAGTAAATCTGGTGTAGTTTAGTTTTTTTTAAAAAAAAATTGTTTTGTAACCGTAACCATCTAAATACGAGTAACTCACAAAAAAAATCGAGATTTAAAAAAAAATTTATACAATATTTAATATTATATTACGTCGTATATATTACTAAATATAGCATACAAATATACAAATAATACATTTATTATTAATACATCGTATTTAGTAGTATATTGGGTGGATAACTTTCATAAAAAATCGGAATTTTAAAAAAAATAATTATAAAAATAAAATTCTTTGTTCAATAATCAATATTTTAATTAGTCATGTGATCAAATCTCGTACAGAAATTTCTTACATTTTATTAAATTTCGTACAAAAGTTTTGATTTATAATAAAATGTTGAACATGCTCCCACATTTTTAAGATAATTCCATTCCAACGTTTCAAATGGAACCATGGAACCAAAGTTTCAAATGGAACCAAACAATAATAATATATTCGTGAAAAAAACCGAAATTGTAGAAATAATTAATATTTAAAAAGACATTATCATAAAAATGGATGTTATTTGCATACTCCCAGCATATTTAAATATATCATTGAATTATTTCGTTCATAGATATTGAGAAATTTAATATATCACCGACTCACTATCAAGTTGCATTTTCAACTATAGTAAAATTTTGCAGAGCTCTTAATTTCAACAACTGGAATGATATCTCCAATTAGTTTCGGTTCATTGCTGATAGATCAAAACGTTCAGTTTTTATTGTGCAAATACAATTCTAAATAATATTTTCTTTTATTGTGGTAGGATATAATTCCTCAGAACTGGTTGACAGACTTAATTAATTCTATTAATATTTTAGCGATTGAGATGAGCGAGGATAGAGCCTGGGACCTTGTGGTTCGCAGTCCAGTAACATAACCATTATGCAAAAGCAATTGCTCGTGCTGCGTACTTGTTAACTGGCTTATATGCTATTCACCACAGACTCTCCCTCCAATGAGTCGGAGGTGAGACGAACGATAAGGCTGTTGAGTGGTGATGTATGTAGCTGTTGTCTAATGGGCCTGTACCCAGTTGAGTAGCGAGTGTGTGCGAGTGAGTGGTTGCTGCGTCAAGTGAGTCTGACGACTTTCGTTGCGGGTAGATGGCACCGCAACAGCTGTACAAAGGTTGAAGTTTCATCTTCCGAGGTCACCAATTTAGCGATTGAGATGAGTGAGGATAGAACCTGTGACTTTGTGGTGCAGTACAGTACCATAACCATTATGCAAAAGCAATTGCTAGTGCAGCGTAGTTGTTAACTGGCTTATATGCTATTCACTACAATATAGTGAGCAAATAGCTGGTTACCTATTGCTGCTAATTACTAATTAAACCAATCAATTAAAACCTTCCTTCCTTCTACAAGACAAAAATATGTTAAGCAAATAATTTAATTAATTCATTTATTAATCCAAATTAATTTAAAAAGCCAAAAATGGCCTTATCCCAAATTAGACCCACTGAACGTATAAAGTCAAACTGCCATTACAGGATGCGATTAGAAAGGACATAAAATGCTAAAAGCATCGTTATTAATGCAGGCGATACTATAAATTTCTTTTTACAATGGATAAATACTTATTAAATTAAATTAATGCAAAATTAAACGAATATACTTTACCAGATCTGAGTATTTGTTCAATCCTAAATTATAAGTTGAGTTCTTTAGGTTAAATTTGATTATTGAAACTAGTCTATTCAACAAAATAGGACGCCTGATATTTTCCTCCAATGTATCATATGTCTTGTCGAATACATCCTGTAAATAAAAATATTCTCATTAGAAAAATGTAATCAAAATAGTTAACAGCTATTCCTCTAATTTAAGAATTATTATCGAAATCTAAAAATAAAGAGTTGGTCTTTTTTTTTTTTCATTTGCACTTGATTGATGTCTTCGAATATGTTCAGTTTTGCAAGTTATTTATACACCTATTCAAATATTAAAATTTAAAGTACGTGAGCAAGCCCTCAATAACTTCCATTTGCATGAAACGAATTATATTTAGCACAATCATAGAAATTCAAAGATAAAATTGCTCAATGCAAATTCAAACATGAAAGTTTGTGGAATTTTATAAATCTAGAAATCTGGGTTTGAATTCCAGTTACTTAAATTTTGTTTCTAAACCTTCAAACGTGGTCACATTAATTCTTTTGTACATCTAAGAAAAGAAATACTTAACTTAAGCTACAAATCTGCAAACA
Organism: Argiope bruennichi; assembly: GCF_947563725.1. Taxonomy (NCBI): domain Eukaryota; kingdom Metazoa; phylum Arthropoda; class Arachnida; order Araneae; family Araneidae; genus Argiope; species Argiope bruennichi. The sequence continues at coordinate 44,984,558 of NC_079158.1, forward strand.
AAATATATCATACTGCCATCAATATATTAGTAAACAGTTCTAAAAAAATTAAACATTAAAATACTTGATATTCAGAACTTAAATACTTACTTGATTCCTTGTTCTAAAATGATCGAGAAATTTCCTTTAATCGAAACATCATATGAGATTCGTACCTTAAAATTGTCCCAGACCGAATCCAAAACATCATCCAGAATAGGTATATCAGGAAGATGATTTAATAGAGGTTCCAGAGCAGGAAGAAGTGGAAGAGAAAGAGCCTGACAAGCTGTTATGGCAAATAAGCTGAAAATAAGTATTTTCTGCATAATCAAACTGAAAAGAGAATTATGAAAAAGTTCGTTAATTATTTTACATATAAATTTATATATCATTGTATGAATTAATTATCAGTATATTGGAAAAAACAGCATAATTATAAAATAAAACATCCAATTATAAAATAAAAGAACTTTAAAACTATTATTTACACCCTTCGACAATAAAAAGGTGAAGAAGCAACGGTAAAAATTTATTTTCCCTTCCTGTCATTTTTCCTAATTAGCCACTAAGTGAAACGCAAACTCATTCTCTATGAGCAGGAAGAATTTTATGGAAATATTTTTTCAAAGCCGATTAAGTCTCAAACAACATGTGTTGTAACAAATGAACAAAACAATAAACGAGCGGCTCCATAGCAATATCATGATATACGTCTATTGCAACTCATTTTTTCAAAAAGAATTATTGGGCGATTATTTGAAAAAAAAATGCGTGTGATCAGCGATGAGGCACCATTTATTTTATGCAGTTAATGCACAAATTCCGGGGTTTCCTTTATTTTACTACGAAAAACATTGCTGTTATGTGTGAAAATAAAAATCTGAACATTTGTGGCGTTCCTCAGTTTAGCCCAAGATCTAAAATTTTATGAAAGATAAGAAAGATAATACCGCAATTAATTTCGGAGAGACTACCGCTATTTCTTTTTTTCACTGCAATAACTTTAATAGTCAACTTTTATCTTGAAATGCTATAGCTATGGCTACCCCCAAGAGGAAATTCTTTAATTCAAGCTTGAGTAATGTGTTGATGAAGCTTTCTTTTTTTAACCCCCAGAAGTGCCCAAATCTAATGATTTGCAATTGCTTTCTTCGGAATTACATCTAAGATGCAGTTAAAAGCCGTCATTGCTAATTGTTAGAAAGAACTCCGGAACAAATTACTAATGCTTTTATGAGCATAGACAATGACTTATTTCAGCATCTACCAGGAGAAGAGGACTAACATATAGTTATGTGGCTCCTAACTAACAAAACTAAAACATACATTTGTAATTCGAAACAAAGAAATTGAAATATTTCTATTTTTATAAAGTATTGTTTATTTCCCTAATCGAAATATTTTAAAAATGTATTGAACTTGAGGATTATTTTATAGTTCTTCTATATATCAAAAGCTACATTTTCTAATGGAAGGATTCATAAGAATAGTTTGTCCTCTTCAAAAGTTTTAAGAAAGAGAAACTTCTATAGCTAGAATAATTACAACACAACTCATTAATAACTATAAAAGAAGTAAACATATTTTTTTAAAAAACATTTGCAAAACTGTCATTCATTTTTCCCGCAAAATTTACCAAACGATACCAAAGATTTTGTAGAATGCTGTAATTGTTGATACTTTAAGTTTTTGTTAAAGTGCATTCAGTCAAAGTTATATAATAGATTAAAGAAACGTTACAGCAGAGTTATAAAAAGTTTAAAAATTAATCCATTTTTAACGCAAATTCATGAACATTTGTTTTATTAAGTTCATATAAGATAAATATTTCTTCTTAATGTTTATTAAAAAGAAATTCAAATTAAATAATTTAAGTAAACAAATTCAAATAATTAGTTAATATATTCAGTAAGATATCAAAATCAAAACATCGGAAGACAAATTTTTTTAAAAATACTGTACAACTTGTAATAATTTAATGCATATTCGATGACGTAAATCTATTTTATTTATATGCAACTTCAGACAGAAAAAAAAGAATCGTGTCATGGGAAAATCTCCGAGTGTTGTGGTGAAAGCTTATAAGCCAGTTAACAGCTGAGCTACACGAGCAATTGCTTTTGTATTGTGGTCATGTTACACGGCTACGAACCATAAGATCCCAGATTCTATTCTTGTTCATCACAATCCGCTACATTGGTGACCCAGACGATGAACCTTCAACCTTCGTACAACTGTTGTGGCACCAGCTACCCACAGCAAACCAAAGTCGTCAGATTCACTTGACGCAGCAACAGCACACGAAGCCACACGAATTTAAACCAAAAAAACTGAATGACCTGACCGCCGCGATAGCAACATTGTCGGGAACTGTGGTTGAGTCCTAAGGGCCATCACTGGCCACGGTACAACCCACTCAAAAGGAAAAACGTCCCGTCATCGATGGGAGGAGTCAGATCCCCCACCATGCCGGAAGCATCTCAATCTCATTTCGAGGTTCCCCCCCGGGGGTTTTAATATATGTATAAGCATAACTCATAAATAATAACACAATTTCGCAAGTAAATAGCTCAAATTAAAATACTAAAACAGTAGAAACACGATTTCGATATAGCAATTAACTCTGAAGTAAAAATTAACAGAAATTTCGCAACATATAATGACTACTTAATGTCTTTGTTTGTTTTTGTAGAATTAACATTCGTTTTTAAAAAAAGCATCGAACTTTTCTCTCTTCTTTCTTTAATAATTTTTTTCCTAATTGCAATAAAAAATGCTTCATAAAGAAAGAAGACTTACCTATGTTTTCAGTCAGTGACTAAAAATAAACTCGCTTCAACTGCATCGATGTTTCCTTACCGTGTTGATCTTGTTAGAGTTCCTCGAATGCATCTAGCGGTATGTTTTCTTCTGAGGACGATAATCTGTGATTTGATAAGTCAGAATCGGTTGTACTCGTTGAAAAAGGATTTTATCTTATCTTCCATTTCACAAGATCAAAGCGCAATTAAAATAGCAGAACTTGTCGACTGTATTTACTAAAACTCTTGTTATTTGGAAAATTACTTTTTTCAATTATTCAAATAAAATTTTCTCTGTCGTCATTTTATGTGATGCAAAAATCACTTGACAAACGTGAAGAACTAGTATTGAACTTTGAAGATGTTTTTCAAATGTCCAATTAAATATCTTGGGTACTTCAAACATAGGCTGTGAAATTTCGAAAGGAATTTTTCGAAACTTATATCATACTATGTATACAAATCATACATGCAACGTAAACGTATATCATGGATTGAGTTCTTTCAAGTATAAAGGAGTATTTTTTCAAACCCTCCTGATTCCATTGTATTTATAAACTAACTTGCTAAGAAAAGTTATAAATAATTGAAATAATATTAACAAACACAGATTATAAATTTAAAAGAATACCAATATAATCTAAACTTTTATTCGTGAAAAAGTACTATAAACAGAAAACCATATTAAATATATTGAGCAAAATTAAAGAATTTATGAGGTAAACATTTAATCTATCTTCTGATGTAAGAATTAGAAAAATATAAAGGAAAAACAAATAATTGTTTGAAACAGCAAGAAAATTCTTATTACCATTATGAGCAACAATTGTTTGATATATATATATAATCAAAATTCTAATGGAAAAATTTGAAAGATGTTATTAAAAAATAGAAAGGAAACACAAATAATCGCTTGAAACATTAAGATTCTTATTACGGTTATGGGAAACAGTTGTTCGATACGTAGTAGATCTAAATTTGAATTATCGCGGGTAATTTTCATTAGAATGAAATAGCGTTACTAAATTTTTTTTTGATAAAAATTTGTGGTTTTCATTTGAATTGCATCTTTCAATATATTAAAGATATTTCAAGAATTTATCGTTTATATTTCTCGTATCATTTGCATAGTCTTTGTTTCTAATTTTCGATGACATTGTGCAATTAAAAATGAAAATCACTCGTTAATTATATCTTATAAAGGAAATTTAGCTGGAAAAAACCCTCAGCATTATTCTTTAACGAAACCTCAATTAAAATCGAAAAAGATTTCTATATTACTACAGAAACTTAGCTCCACTTTTTCTACGCCGCAGTATTTTTTCCATATCCCCTGGAAATTGACGCTGACTAGGCATTAATCAGGCTTTCCTATCTCTCCATACCCTTTTTTTATCAGTCAGAAATTGACATTTTCCCCAATCTTCATCCTCTACCTCCCCCTTCTGTCTTTTTTTAACCTTTTATTATTATTTTTTATCATATGAGAACGTGATGTTGTTTTGGTTAGGAGATTTTGAAGCTCGCAATCCCGTAGGTAATGAATGAAGCATAAATGGCAATTTTCATCATCCTCTTTTAATCGCAAATATTTTTTACCTGCTTTTACCAGTATTGCATGATTATTATGTATGCTTCTTTGAGAGCAGGTGCGTTTGTAAAAGATTGACGTAGAACTATGACATCACAGCTGTTATTTCATCTCAAAATCGGTCGAGCTCCAAAAACTTTGTTTGCCAGCTAGAAAAATTGCAAATGAAAGTTTAAAAAAATTATATATATATATATATATATATATATATATATATATATATATATATAGAGAGAGAGAGAGAGAGAGAGAGAGAGAGAGACCGATAGTGAAGTTTCGTGATTGTTTCAAACCAGTTTAAACTGGTTAATGACTTAAATTAACTAATACAAATAACGACTTTAAAAACAATAAAGTTCTCACATGATAACTTGAAATTTGGGATCGTAGATTTCATTTTAATTTCTTGTATTATTATTATTTTCTTTAAATATTTATGTAAAGATAAATGTGATTAATCTGGTGATCATGCATAATTACCGGTGATTATTCACATTCAGCACTAAACTTATTGGTGATTGTGATCGCTTAAACATACTCACCAATTTATTGCACTTACCGTAACACGTTTTCTGCTTATAAGGCCTTTATTTGTTTTATTTATTTCTCTTATTATTCAGATGAGATATAATTATTTTTCAAACAAGGAAGGAAACAAGAACATTTCAGAATACACTTTTAGACCAATGCTCCTAGCATTCAAAATTAATGCATATGTATTCCGTTCTGTTCATTTAATATTATTATAATAAAGTAAATTTATTGTCTGCCATCAAATGCAAGAATTTTTACTTTATTGAAGTAAAATTGTACATTTTAAAAATATCTTAAGCATCAGTACTTTTTTCAAAGCTTTCTAGCTACCTCGAATAAATAGAAACAGTTCATGTGACGTACATCATTGACAGCTCACTAATTTTATTGTATTTATTGCTATTTCAATTGCTATTTATAGTGTCTCATCATACTACAATATGAACAAAGGAAACATTTAGATCTTAGACGAAGTTGCGCATTCGCTTTCATCAAGCGAAAATTATACACATACTCTTAGTCAATTTACTTCAAACGTGTATGTTCCAGACGTGAAAAGTGCAAATCTGCTTCTTTGTAATTTTCTGAATATCAACGATCATGAAAGTAAGATTTAAAAAATGAAGATGTGGCACTCAGCATTATTACTCCGATATTTTTCCAAGCTGTGAGAAATTATCTTTCGATCGCATCAGCGGAAAAGGAAAATAGCGAAAATCACGCAATAACTGCTTCTTAAGTTTTATATTTCATGCAAATGAAATTTGATTTCGAAATTTTTCTCTTTCTTTTCTTAAATTGTTCATTTGATCATCGTTTTGTATAACTAAGACTGGCCATTCCGATCGCATTAGATAATATATTCCATTGATTTGTATTTAAAATAATTTTCAATTATATATTTATTTTCAAAAAAATTCAACTTCTAAATTTCAGATAGCTTTGAATCTAAAAAAAAGACAATTTGCGTTGTTTATTTTTCTGATGGAGAAAAAGAATAAGACATATTTCTTATACTGACATAATTAATTACCTAATCTCGTATTTAATTACCAGTTAACAACTGCGCTAAACGTTTTAATGATTTCAATGTGCTAGTTTTATATTATTTACAGTATATGTTTATTAATTAACTGTTGAGTTCCTGGAACTTATAACCTTTCCATTAGTGAATAGAAAGCATGTGAGACCAATGTCCTTTTAAAAAGTCCCAAGTTTATCAGATGACTATAAGGAAAATAAGACATGGATGACGGAGAAAATCTTCAACAACTGCCTGCTTTATATTAATAAAGAAATGAAGAAGTAAAAGAAGAATGCTATTCTCATAGTTGGCAACTGTACACCTCAGACCATTCTCAAAAATTGAGAATCATATGAATGTTTTACGTTGCTTTAAACTATATGATTCTGCAGCCTTAGATTTAGGGGTCATCAAAGTTTCAAGGCATGTTATTGAAAAATATTAATTCAGAGCTTTGTTTACAATCTGAATAACAAGCTCTCAAATCTATGCACAGACAATATAAAAATTGCCTGGGATTGATTTGAAGTTCTATGATAACAACCATGATTCCTAATTGTTGGAAGAAAGTTTCATTCTTTCAATAAAAGAGTGACTAAATTCGAATAATGACTTTACTGAAATTACCGACGTAGAAGAAGAGCGTGTGGCAGAAAGTTTATCCACGGCTGTCAGCTGTGAGTATTTTCCACAGTTCATGAACCTTATTTTTTCGATTCAAAGTTGAAGAATTTTTTAAACTCAATCAATGATGTGCAAATGTTCAACGTCATTAGATATGGAGATATTTTAGCAGAATTAATTCCAAGTGACCACAGAGATCAAAACAAAATTAACATTTTTTTTGTGGATGCCATTTTCTTTATTAATATAATCTTCAGGATTTTGTTGCAACAGTACAAAATATTTCCAACGTACATTCTATCGAATTCTACAGTCAGACTGAAGAATACGTTCTTGCAAATGTTATTTGCATCGAAGAATTAAAAAAAAAAATTAACAGGCTTTTTTCTGACTAAAAGATTTTCGGTAGTTTTCTTACAAAATAAACTTATAACTGTCTTTTATGTTTATTTTTATATTGTTTGATTATTATTAGCAAATTTTCATCTTGAAGTTCTAATAAAAAATCTAGATAATTCAAACTTTAAAGAGTACATTTTTGTTTGTTAAAATTGTCTATAATGATAACTTGCCTATAACAATAGTTTACCTAATCCATGCAGTATCGTTATGGACATATTTCACTGTATTCTATATTTTTTTAAAATTAAATATCATATTCGAAATATTCTGTGTAATTTTAAATATCCTAACTGCATTTCTCATTGAAATTTTCTGGAGGTTCGCTCGCACAAATAACTGTAAAATAAATAAAGATTCGCAAATATTTTAATTTAAAATGATTTATTTATTAAAACTGAGCATTATTTAATTTTTGTTAATGAAAAATGTTCTTTCATAACATAATGAGCATGCAGTTACATAGGGGAATGCCATCTCAAAAGTTGTACAAGAGCTTTTGAATAAAATAAAAATGAGTATGAGAATAGTATCCATGATGCAAAAACAATTTTCAAATTAAATAAAATAAAACATATGAAATGATATATAAAACAATAAAATACAACCACGCTATAAGATAAGGCAACATTGAAGTTAACAATATTTAATTTATTTGGCTTCTTAGTAATGAGAATGTTATTTAAAAAATCATCATGTCATTCAGATTTGCTGGTGTTTTTTTCTATGGTAGAAGAATGTTCAACAATCTATCTGACAAAAGTTGCCGCTTTTCAAAGAACTAAATAATTATTTTAACATTATAGGCGTGCATTCACTTGCTAAAACTATTCTTTAATATATAGACGGAATAATGCTTTACTTACAAAAGAAAACCATATTATTCAAATTTATCTCTATTCAATGATATTGTGACAACCTAATTTTTGAAAATTACATTACAAACTCCTTTTTTACGGAAGGAGCACTAATTCATCATAATGAATCCTCCTTCTCTTAACTTTGAATGTGTAGATAATCAGTACTGTTGCTGCTGCAACAGCAATTACTAGAAATGTTATCGCCACGCCAAGTTTCAAGGACCATGCTTTAGTCTTCGAAGGAGGAGGACTGCTTGTAACTCTTTCAGTTACAGTTGGAGATACTGAACTTGTCTCAAAAGCAGTTGAACTCTTCACTTCAGCTGTTGGCGATGGAGAATCTGAATTAGTAGATTGCTCAGTTGCTGTCGGTGAAGTTGAATCTGAACTTATATCAGAAGAAGAGGAGGATATATCTGATACAGCAGAAGATGTATCAAAACTTGATGAGGAACTTGTATCCGGTGAGGGTGAAGGCGAGGTGACTGGGTCAGACGAAGAACTGGCATCAGTCGATTGCGCAGAAGTGTTAGTAGTGCTTGGCGACGGACTGGTGTCAGTGGATTGTGAAACAGAAGTATCAGGAACAGGTGTAGTATTAACAACAGTGGATCCTGTAGTGGTTACTGAGCCCGTTGGTGTATTAGTATCAGTGCTTTGCGAGGAGCCAGGTGAGGGACTTGCTTCAGTGGATTGTGCAGTAGTATCAGTGTTTGGGGAGGAATTGGCGTCAGTGGATTGTGCAGTAGTATCAGTGTTTGGAGAGGAATTGGCGTCAGTGGATTGCGAAGGAACAGTTGCAGGATCAGATGAGGTACTAACAGTATTGAATTCTGTTGTTGTGTCTGAGCTCGTTGAAGCAGTAGCAGGTGTACCTTGGGAAGAAGAAACAATAGGGGTAGGGGAGGAACTATCTTCAGTGGATTGCGCAGTAGTGTCAGAAACTATTGATGAGCTGGTGTCGGGAGTTTGCGAAGAAGCCTCGGGACTTGATGAATGACTCGTATCAGTGGATTGTATAGTTGTGTCAGAACTTTTTGATGGACTGGTTTCGGGAGCTTGCGAAGAAGCCTCAGGACTTGGTGAGGGACTTGAATTAACGTTTGGTGTAGTTGTGTCAGAATCTGTTGAGATACTGGTATCAGTCGCTTGAGATGAAGTTGTATCTGCTACATGATTTACAATATTTGGACTATGTAGCCATGACCTATAATCTTTACTATACCTGATACCATTTACACCTATGGAAAAAATAAAATAAGGTAACCATTAGATTAAGGTACATAATTTAGCTTAGAGCTTAAGTGATATTTTCCTCATGTGTATTACACAATAATATATTTTACTTGAAAACTAAAAAAAAATATTTTGAACATTTTTTATGTTAGGCTCCTGATTAAGGAAAAAATAAATCTATAATACAATGTTATTAACTAATGCATATACTAATGTTGGATAACAAATATTGAAGACAAGCATTTAGAAGTTTTTTGTTTTACTGCATATGTACGAATTTATTTTATGTAAAACAGAAAGCGATTACAGTAAAACGTCAGTTTAACGCTTTCAACGTTTAACGTTTTTCCATATATAACGTCATTCTTCATTGGTTACAGATAATTTCTTATAGTTGTAAAGTTAAAAAGTACCAGATTTAACGTTATCAGCTTGAAACATTTCCCACCTTTAACATTTTTCAGCGTAAAGAATGCAGTGCAGTTTCCCTAAAATCATCAGCAATTGAGATGGGGGAAAAAAAAGAAAGAGAATCTTTCTTGCCAAATAGTATAATATAGTATTCCAAATAGCCGTTCCACCCCCCACCCCCCAACTTCTCTTTGTTTATGTTAAAAATGGAAAGACCTCTCTTTACCTCCCTTCATGCCTAAAAAATTCCGGCGATAATATTTTATTTGTTTAAATGTGAATGAGAATTTTCAAATTGACTTTAATCAAACATCACATTTTCTTTATCTTTAGCTCATGAAATATAAAAAAAAGAATTTCATTTTCGAATAAACAGAGATTAAACTTGACAGAAAAACTTATCAAAACCAGAAAATACGTCGCAATATTAATAGACAATGGAAAACTAAAGAATAAATTTAGATAACGAAACATTGAAGTTTTACAAGGCGCATTGCAAAAAGCACTAGATTTAAGTAACTAACGCAAGGCAACACAATTCTTTTTAAAAAAAATAAAGTAGTTTCGCTTTTATTGTATTGAAATTATGTTCAGCACAATCAAATTCGGGTTCTCTTGGCCGAGGTTCAAAAAGTAACAATATTATAATATAGCATTCTTGTGAAATAAGTATTTCTGGCCAAATTCTCATATAGTAATATCTTTAATAGAAATAGAAAGATATAATAGCTTGTGTGACGTGCGTACGTGTGTATGCGTGCGCCTTTGTATGTTTACGATCATTTTTATTAATCATTTAGTAAGAATAATTCCCGGTAAAATTGATTAATTAATTTATCACCTTGCTGGTAATTATTCATAAACCGATTAATCATATTAACTATACTATTAATCTGTATTTAGCGACAATGTTTATATTTAACTGTATAAGTCCATTAGAATTAGTCCATTAGCCGAAGAAAAACATGTATAAAGTTAAAACATTTTATATAAGTAAATAATTTATAATTTGATGACAAAATAAATAGTAGATTCAATGGATTCAAAAATATTTTACATCATATTAATACGGTGAGATTTATTAGATAAATATACTTATGGGGGTTTTTCACGAAATTAATTGAAACTGAAGTTATAAAAAGTGAAAACTCAGAAATAAGAGTAAGATAGGTATAAGATTTTTAAAAACCCATTGCAACATTTAGTAATATTACCGTCTTTATGACATATAGCATTTAATTTTTAAAATGTGTCAGAGCAAAACAGTAATAAATAACCCATATTTAAAGTGTATCGTAGTGGGGTATTGTAGTTCTTATCTCTGGATAAATCAGTACATCACTTTAAAAACTGACCCAAATCACCATGAGAAGACAAAATTTAACATGCAATAGAATTTTTCAGATAGGCAAATAATCTATATAAAAGTGATTTAGCTATAATTTGAGTTACTAGTTATAAATCTGCAATTTTGGTGTAAGCATATATCGAATTTCAGTCACTTAGATAAGCATATATCGAATTTCAGTCACTTAGATAAGCATATATCGAATTTCAGTCACTTAGATAGTTGTGTTTCTGAGGTAACAAGTTCACATACCTACAGACCGACATAGCTTTTAAAGAATGTATTTAGGACTTAAGGTATTCTGAAGTGTGGAGATTCATCGAAATCTCGAGATTAATTGTTTTAAGCTTTATAATATTTTTTCTATAGAATTTAAATGTTGAATATCTGGACATCTTCTCGGCATAAATAGAAGGCTAACAAGCAAACCGAGTAACAGTGAGTTAAGCAACGATCGAAAACATATGGAAAGTGTTAATGGAGAACACCACTGTCTTGCCACAAATGCGTCACTTTCTTTAAATAAGAGATGTCCCACTCTTGAAGTAACGAGAAATCTTTTCATTAAGATCTCATTATATGAGGGAATCTGAATGTCGAGATCTCCAAGTTGTTATACAAGCGATCTTACACTCTTTTCTTTCCTTTTTAATCCTTTTTTTTTTCTGTATCAGTCAGGAATACTTGACAAGCTTTATGGAATTCAATGTTTGCTTGATAAAATTCTACCAACCACTAAACACTACAGAATAGAGGAAAGGTTTCTAAATGGTAGTTTTTTTTTTCCCCTTCTCATATTAATTTGCGAAGTGTACAAGGAGAAATAAATCTAACAGTCTAATCTAATAAATCTCTAATCTCTAACAAATCTAATAAATCTCTAAATTAAATTCATCCCAGAAATTCCCATGCTTTAAATTTCGCTGAAATCGGAAAGCACGTTTATGTGCGTTTGTCTATTTGTCTATGAACTTGATAATTTTTTTCTTATTTAATGCATTTATTTCTGTTAAAAGAGATCTGAAAATAACTGCCAAAGAAAAAACTTGTATATCCAGGTTTGTAGTATTTCGGGAGCCCTGATTGTATAACTTGACAGTTGTGGCACGGAGGGTAATTGAATCAGTAACTGATCGTCTAAATGCCAATAGATGGCAGACTTGAGGGCAACGAATCAGGAGGCTGGCGTGTGACATAAAGAGGCAGAGAGATTTTGGGACGCGAGAATGAGGAAGATTTATTTTTGGTGAGCGCTCTGTGTTTCTCTGGCAAGCATCATTCGATTCTGCCCAGGGAGAATCGAACTACAGTACATTCCCAATTATCCGCGGAATTGGGTGGCGCGGCCGCCGCGGATAACAAAAATCGCGGATAATCCGAAAAAAGCTAAAAACGGGTATAGCAAAAGAGAAAACAGTCATTCCAACTTTGAAAAATCGTTTTATGTACAATAAAACGTAAAACACACAGCAGGAAACTTTTAACTAACGCTTAATATTTTAGTATATCACTCAAAACTAACCTAAAATGTATTTTGTTAATGAAAACAGAAAAGTGCTTTGTACTTACGAGAGGCGTCAAGGATACACAGAAAAATAAATACATATGTACTGTTTTAATACTGTAATGTATTATGTAATTACAAAAGCATAACTGTAAAACTGCACCTTTTTGAAGAAATCAGTCAAAAAAAAAAAAAAAACTGTGTGGCAGGCGCGGATAATCGGGAGTCTACTGTATTGGTGTTTGGTTAACTGAGTGTAAAGGATCGGCCACTGGATACATTCTAGCCAAATAAAGAAAACGGATTTAAAAGCGGAATCTTCACTGTGGAGGGGAACCAAAACACTATACAGACGAAAAATAAATGTAAATTTAAAACTATATACCTTTTTTTTATCTTCTCTTCTTTAGTTTGTAGCAATAAGACAAGACATTTATGGCAATTTTTTCTTCTATATACCCTCATATTTTAAACTAGATAACTGATGTTTTTATTACAGCAAAATAAAATATGTCTATTTTCATACATGATATCGTTGACGATGGATCATAAATAAATCACACGTGTTGCCAGACAGTGCAAAAATATTAAAAGCAACCACTTAATGCTGCATCGGCATAAATCAAATACTCTTTTATGGAACCATAAAAGTCTGTAAACCGCTCTTAACAAAATAAATGATAGAGAATTTTATGAATTTTTTTTGCTATACCTACTTTGTATTGTGTAATTTAATTCTTTTATTGATTTTTAACAAAATGCAGTCAACTCATTTGTTGAATTTTGATGCAAATAGAATAGAATTGCTTTACAGGCCAATAAGGAGTCATATAGGTTTTACAAATGTTTTAACAGGACAAAATCATTTAATTTCTGATTTATAAAAGATAAGCTTACAATTAAAAAAAATTGCTTTAAATACCGTGCAACAATATAATTTAGATTGTTTGAATTATCAAACATCATGTTGAAAAAATTAATAAAATTAAATTTTTACTCAATCTCGTAGTGCAATATCTTGTAATATATTCTTAACACTCTTCACATTTTAATCAAAAAGTTCCATAATTCTGCGACCAATATTGTTCGAAGTATAAAGCTTTAAATATTATTATTTTAGTCATTTTAAACCATTTCAAAGATCGCTCCGAAAAGTATGCATTACATGTTTGTTCTAGACTGCCTTCATTCAGAATTAAGTAATAAAATTATAGCATCATAATTGGATCAGTTTTGGTCTCCGAAGAATAACATGATTTTAGTGTCAAAAATAATTTATTAAAGATTATTTATAACAACAGGAGATTACATAGGAATTTATATTTAAAAAATTGTTTAGCAATGCATTTATTGTCTAAAATAACAAACAAATATTTTGGTCATTTAAAACCTTTTTCATATTTGAAGCATATACCCATTTCTAACAAATGAGAAATTACCAGTTGAGCCAAGTTTAGAGAGGACATTCTGTATGCTGTATATACAATTAAACAATTTCATTAACAAAACAAAAATATTTTATTTAAACATTCGTCAAAGGAATTTCAGTCAAACCCTTTACAAAATTGCTGGTATTCCTTGTTTATCAACGTTCAAAAAAATAATTTTATAAATTATTTCCCATCAGTTACATTTTGCATTATATGTAGATATACCAATAAGAATGAAGTGAAAGAACGAGGAATGGATAAATAAGTGAAAATAGAATAAAATAAAAACACAGCATCTCTTTCCTTTATTTTTGTGATTTATAGTTATAATATCGTATTAATAAAAACTTACGACATTCCATTTCAAATTGTAAAAAGTCATTATACTCTATAAATTTGCTCATTTATTGCTTTTACATTTTCAAACTGAAGTGGCAATTTCAATTGCGCGATTAGTTTCCAATTCAAGCGCATAGGATTTCGAGCAAAGCATCACGCCAACTGGAATTTGGAATCCATCGAGTATATTGCTGGAGAAAAATGGATATAATGTCTCAGAACGATATATATATTGTTACGAAATTTCCCGGGGTTCGTTTGGATAGTGGAAGTTATATGGTGTGGAGATTGCTCAATCACCAAGCGGCAGTAGAAAATAAAACAACGACGTTTATTTACACGAAGACACACAGGACAGCATAAAGGCGACAACTATATACAGCACAGAAGACGATTATCTTCAGCCGAGACGTGCAGCAACAACAGCATACAACAGTATACACAGCAGCTCTACTCCGTCGCTGCTCTGCTAGTCCCTGGAAGACGAGTTCTTCACCGTTACTTCCGACTACTCTTCGACTCCACTGGTCCACAACCACTCTTCTCTGTCGCTTCCGACTACTCAATTCACCACTGGTTCACCACTCAACTCACCACTCCTGGGTCACAACTACTCGGCAGCGGCAGGACTGCTTCCTTTTATAAGCATCAGGAGGCGGGGCTAGAAGCATCTCAACCAATCAAGAACGTTCGAGGCGTATCTCCGTTCCTACTGGGCGGATCGGGAAAATTCTCGATGTTTCGGGTATAATCTATTTTGGCGCTAAAGTCGCCAAATTCGTCACCAAGTCACCAAATGGTAGCCAAGCTCTGGGACTTCCTATAGAACTGACTATGCTGGGAAGCTGCCTCGCAGATTCGTAACAATATATTATAAAACATACTCAGTAGCATATACAATAGAGTGGTCGTAACATGCCCCCCCCCCAAAAAAAAAGAATCCATGTTATACCTCGGAAAAATCAGGAATTGGTGATAAATATATCGAGGGAAAATGAATAAAATTGATTGATATATTCCTCTTCCCCATAGGCAAGAAATATAATTTTAAAAAATAGTGACTATTTTTCATTTTTTTAATTTTAAAATTTCTTTTAATCTATTTATTATTTAATAGTTTTTAAGTACTCAACTTCTTGAGGGTCATAAAATTTATTTTATTAGAATCAGTCCATAACTTTTGATTTTACATTCCTTGCAAAGTAGACAAAAGATGTATGTAATTAATTCAATTAACAATTTTTAATTTCTAATCATTAATTTTTACAAATCATCTTGCCACCAATTTTAATAATAATCGATATATAGGCATAGCAAAAGATTATTTAGATCCAAAAAAAAAACGCTTTGAAATTGGTTCATTTTCTTTGTTTACGGCAACGCATTGTAAAACTGAACTCCAAAACTAAAATATAATTATTTTACCAAGCAGAGAGTAGCAAAAATACAAAAAGTAATAAAGATTAAGTGATATTAACTTCAGCTTTATATAAAAATCTTTTTTTCAGTTTAACTTTTTTTTTCTTCATATACTTGATTCTTCATATAGATGATACTTGAAAATTGGACTTACTGGCGAGATTTGGCATTCCAGGGAATAACGTCACTCCTGGATGCAATTCGGACAAACTTTTTGCTATGTTTTTGAAATGTGCTCTGGCCATTTGAATCATGAGATCCTGATTAGGAGTACGAAGTGTAGCCACGCCTAAATAAAAAATATATATATAGTTTAGAAAGTAGGATTTCTTCATGAAGAAGATGAGTCGAGATGGATCAAATTTCTAGTTAGAGAAAATTATACCTTAAAGTTACCAATAAAAACCCTTTTTTGAAAAAATAAAAATGGTTTAATGTTATTTCCTATCGGAATATTTCAAATGAATATGACTTGAAACTTTTAATTATTTTTTCTCCTTCTTTACGACTCCTTTACTCGCCTTTAAAATTTATCTCAAGCTCAGCTCTTCCATTATTCAGTGAAATGATTGGCTTCATGGTTTTGGTATGGTCAAAAATATGCACTGTATTCCCTTCTCAGGGCATATAGTTTTAATTGAACTCTCAAAAAGGTAAAGATTTGTTTCAATATTTTCAAACCCATTCTTTGAATTCTATGAAATAGGTTTTTTTTAATATTTAATTATAAAGACAGAAAGAAAAGCAAAGTACTTTTTAGCCGCAGCAGTACGAGGACACGATGAATCACCGCGAATCAATCCTCCTCCCTACAACTCAATAACGAAGTGTGGCAGACCAGAGACCCCACACCAACCCCACCCGACACTGTCATACTGAGACTTTTACGAAAGCCAAACGGAGTCTGAGTGTTTATAGTCTCTACCAAGAAGAATATGTAGGTTGACTAACCCATGCTGAAATGAAACATCACCGGACCTTTATTGAAAAAAACAATGTCATAGATCATATTTAAATAATTCAAAGAATATAATTATATATAAAATATAGATAATTTATTTTAAATTAAATGAAAGATAAAAAGAAGCAAGTTATTACAAAAGTGTATGCAGGAAACGAATAAGAAATCCTAATTAAGATAAATAAATGGGGAAATAAATGAATAGAAAAAATAGTAAATATATAAATAATATAAAATTAATAATAAATAAATAGGTGGACGTAAATGATAATAATAATAAAAAATAATAATATCTAATACAATTAATAATAAAAATTAATGAAATAAGTAATAAAAAAAGGTAAATAATAAATGAGTAAAAGCAAAGAATTACAGTAGAAAAATTGATTTACAAAGTTTAGCAAATAGCTAAATATTTAGAAACTTGGTAGAGATTATTAAAAGATTATTATATCTCTAATATTTTAGATAAACATTTTTATCAAGGAATAAAAGATTCGAAATTTCATTAAACTTTGAGTTCTTTATTGTACTAGGAAATCAGGTCACAATTTCCTACCATTTTTTTTTTTTTTTCAAATTTTACAGTGGAATAAGATATGTGAACTGTGCCTCCGACTTCAACATTTTTCGTCTTTTAAGAACAATCTTTATTGGTGTATTATGAATGCGTCTTGTTTTATATAAATTAGATTTACTTTGAAATTCCCTTATAATCTTTTAGTTGGGACTTTTGTAAAGAGATTTTTTTTATTGCGACCTTATCATCTATGTTGCTAAGAGTTCAATTTATTTCGCTTGAAAATATTATTGTTTTGTTTAAATGAAGAGTTCAAAATGTAACCCAGAAATATTTATATATTTCTTATATTTATCTGTCGCGCTTTTCTGCGAAATCGTTACTATTAAAATCCTTATGAGCTTTAATCCAACCTAATTTAATGCTGTTTCTCTGTTCGAAAACTTCTCTTTTAATGTCGTTAAAAAAATTTCTTTTCTTTAAGATATTGAATTGCTAAAAGTATTGTATTTACATCAAGAATAATTTTTTTATGAATACTTGGATGTTTCGCCCCCTACTCCTATTCACTCCCCAGCCCGATGTTGTCCGATTCCATTCGCGAAGTTTTTTCGGTTCCAGTTACCAAATTTTTAAACATGGAGTTTAAAATTCGACTTTCGACGAATGCTGGGAGCTTAATCTTTCGATGATAAGAACATAGTTTTACCGATTGGCCTACTACCAATCCAAAAATTAAAGCCCCACAATGACAACATTCTTTGCTTGTATCTCCAATATCTAAATATTGAATCATTTTTTCACATTTTGCCTTCAAATTAGCAACTTCACTATCAGCTTTTCTTTGCGAATTGCCAGATTCCCGTTAGGGCTTTCTTCGCATTTTTTCTTCATCTGATATCGCTGGACGCCCCATTATTAATTAAAAATGCAATACAAGGTTAACACGTGTATTGCTAATATTAATCAGAAAAATTGCTAGCCAAGAAACGAAACATTTCCGTTACTCGAAAAAATTAAACAAGCTGGAAAATTATTCACTAGAGTTGCCACAAATACTATGTCTAATGAAGAATTGACAAATAACAATGTTTAAAATTCATTTGCGGTTAATTTGGTGCTAATTAAAGGTTTTCTTTCCTTTTTTTGTCACCATTTTACCGTCAAGTTCAGTATAAATACTTACAATAAAAATTTTCATTAAATATTTCAAACAATACTGGCAAAACAAACCTCAAATATCATGGATCAGGTGACTCGTTATCTCCTAATCACAAAGCGAATAAAACGCAATATTTAAAGTTTCTTTATATAATAGATAAAAAAGCAAGATATAATTGGGTGTTTTAATGCTTCCAGAATTATGATCGTTTCTTCCATGAAAACTGTACATTTATCCAAATGTTTAAATGCTTTATTGATTTTTTTTTCTTTTATTTTTATGAAGTACCCAGACACATCCAACTTCATTATTAAATTTGGATTCATCTGTGTAATACTGATATTCTTCTAAATGTTCTTCAAATAAATGCAAATCTATTTAAAGTAGTTCCTTCGATTTGATAGAACGGAAGAAATCAAAACTTAGAATGTTATTGGAATAGAAGTTTTTTTTAATTTCTTTAACAGCATTGCATTCGTTTTGTATTTTAATATCAAGATAACGATAGCCATTTAGAACTTGCAAAATTTCATTTGAAATGCTATTAATAAACCTTGGTGATTACTAAGAAGGAATATTGTAAAATTGGAAGGATTTCATTGCTCATTTTAGCAAAATATTTATATCATGTATCTTTACCATAACAAATAATTTTTTCGAGTCATAATAAAAGCGTAAGCAATTTTCATTTTAGTACCAATTTTTTTATTTTATTTTTTATATTAGTACCATTTGGGTACTTTATTTGCTATTGCTAACCATCTTAAATAATGTAATTTGCCAGAATTTAGGATATTTAATTTATCACTCCATTTTATTGATTTTATTTCAACAGAAATAATGAAAAATTACTTTTGATCTCTACCGAATGTTTTTGATAAATACAAGAGGTTAGGTCTTTAATACTGAATTCTAAACCAAAAGGCCAAAAACCAAACCAAACCTAATAAACCGAAGTTCCAACTATCATCTCGTGGAAAAAAATGATAAAATCCCACACACAAAGCTTAAAAGATTTAGTTAATAGCCGCAATGATTATTTTTTTCCTTTAAAGATTTCTTAATTTTTGTTACTTTTTTCATTTTTGCCATTCGTTCTTCGCTAACGAGTGATGTTCTATTTTTGAAACATTGTTTTGCGATGCATTATCAAGAATAAAAAAAAAAAGAATGAAGAGGATATTTTATTAGACCTAATTAACCTTTTGCTATACATACCTATCAAACTATTGTAACTTCATCGAGAAGATGGTGTGTGAAAATTATAATAGTAAGAACTAAAAATTTAATTGCTATTGAAACTATATTATATTATTTTTACTTTACAAGGAATATGTAACCGAAGTTATAGACCTATTTTGACAAAAAAAAAATTATTATTAAGACGTTGAATGCTTAGCAGCTAATTCTATAATAAACAGATAGGGGAAAATTAAAAAATTAATGAAAAACAATCGAATTCCAACACTTTTTGCAGCTATTTGTTTTCATGCGGAAACTGACAATAGCAAAATATTTTATTCATTATATTTTTCTCAATATATTTTCAATTCAAAACTCTCCCGAGGTATAATTAGTTTTTTTCGGACCCTCCTTAAAGTACAATCTAACTGACATGATGAGGGAATGTCCTCTTTTAGTACAATTAGATACGATTTCCAGGAATTTAATATAAAGGCAATTACTTGCTTAATAGAATCTTAATACTTAAATTCCTCTTTCTAAACCTCGAGGTAAAAAGCAGTTAAAGGAAATTTGAACCTCTAATTCGAAGCATCTTAAAATATAATTTTTTAGTCTTCATTCGTCTGTCTTCATATTATTTTTAAAAATTTACTCTTCATTATAAAACTATAATGAGAAAATAGTAAATGCATTTAACATCAGTTCAACTCCAGATAGTAAATACTAATAAATGTATTCAAAATTCTAATAAAGTGTGTACAAACTCAATAACTTAAGTAATAATAAGTATTCTTTCAAAATATTGTTGCGAAAAATCCATTTGATGGATGTACGTGAAAATTCCAAATAATTCGTTGAAGAATAACACCACTATATACTAAACGAGACACAGCTAATAAAACAGACGAAATGCACTCAAAATATCACTTGCATAAATCAAAAACACATAAACAGTAAATCATTATCAAACAAATGCATCATCATAAAGCACTAAAAAAAAAACTCGCTAGATTATTACTACAAAGAAAGAATTCACTGAAATTCACTTGAGAAATCACTGCAAAGAGAGAATTCACTTAAAATATTCGGAGCAAGGCAAATAAGTTTCTAGAAGGATATTGTATCATCGTTTCTAATCTTATATCACCAAAACAGTTTCCGAAACACCATGTAGTTTTTGAAATATTCGTTTTCATTGCCAAGTTTATCAGCATCAGGGGTCATTGACTTGGCAACCATTTAATAATCATTAAAATATCTGCCCAATTATCTTCCTTAACATTAAACTAATTACGCAGAGAAGCAAAAGTGTATATGTGTAAAAATATTCTTAAAAACATTTTAAATAATTTATTAAAATAAATAAAAAATTCATGGAAATAAAACTGATAAAGCTGAAAAACTATTTTTTTAATAGAATAAAAATATTTTTGTAATTATGTGATTCGTTTTGGCGGGAAAACATTAAAATTTCAATAAATTTTTGATAAAAAAATCCTAATAAAAATTGTGGAATTTCGTTTTCCAGTAAGAATCTACTACCCAAGAAATATTTACGGTCCATTTGGAGCTCCAAACCTAGCTATGTGCCCTGAAAAATGTGACTCGGTACATATTCGAAAATGGCATCAACCTTCCAATAAAAATCATTTGTAAAAAGAAAAATATAATAAAATGCGAAATAGAATATACTTTTGTAACAAACTTGTGGCATTATCTCGATCATTTTTAAAGGAGCGTTATGAAAATTATCGACCTCTTCAGAGAAAATATGTTTAGGCAAAAATATATTTATATACATAATATTGAAACTCAAATGATGCTTTTGTATTACAGAAGCGGAAGTTAATATATTTTCAAAGATAAGCCTACACAAAAATATCCATGACAGTTGATTCGAGATAAGGTCAATTGTACAATTTTTTATCCCACTTATCTTTTCATTTAACGATATTAGAGTGAAAACGATTTTGCAGCAGTCGATAAGAATTCTCGTTGAGTGACGAAATATTAGTTGTTTTTTTCATTTGTTCTAGTAAAATCATTATTTGTTCTAGTAAAATCATTATTTGTTCTAGATTATTTGTTCTAGATTGTTTGTATTATATTAAGAAAGGGGGAAAAATACTTTCTAGATGAATTGCACAAAATAAATATCTATTATAATTCAGAATTTGGGGGAAAAAATGTTGTTCTAATTTATTTTGGATAAGGAACTAATTCTGGAATAAAAAAAACATTCATAAATATAATCAGAAATGGGATCGTTTTTATAATTTGAAAGAAAAAATTAAATTAAATAGAATAAACATAAGATTCTAAAATGCTGAATGGTTAGTATTCTTGTACAGATTATTTATTTTCAGAGGTATATATTTTAAAGCGAAGGAAATAGACAAGAAACAAGAATCCGGAAAAAAAATGGGAATAATTATTATTTTTTTTTTCTTTTTTCCTTTCACTGTTTTTTTTTATTTTAATAGAATCTTTATTTATTATTAATTAAATTGACATTGAGATGCTTTCTAAAATTGCTAGTATCGGTAGAAAAGGAAATGTTTATGTTTGTACGGTTTCTAGACGACTTTATCATATTTTTATTATGATATTTCCATATCAGCCATGAAACTAGTACATAGATAGTCAAAATAATAACTAAATGCACTTTTAAGCTTAAGTAAATTCCTTCATCTAGTGTTCTTTTAAAAAAATATTTGAGATAATAATTGAAGTATTTCACTACAATTAAAAAAAAAGAATGATAAAAACGTTTATTTTTATCGAATTTTATTAAAGTGGAATTTGGTAAATTCAAAAATCTTATTGGCTTCTTGTAGCAGAAAACTGAGCAGAATATTCTTCTTTGTTAGGCTATTATTGGCTTAACGACACACATCTTTTTTCTAATCTTGACCTGGCAAGGAGCCAAATGAATATTAATGCTTCTAGAATCATATTACAGGTAATATCACTTGGGTGCTGATAATAATTAATATCCATTATGACTATAATTTATTTATGTTACAAATTTTCTATATTAGAGAGGTGAAATAGAAAGATGATTTTGCCATGAAATGACTTAATTCAAAATTTAATAAAGATCTACAACTATTATGTAAAAAGTACATACCAGATTTCATGTATCTAGCTCATTTTGTGTGTTTTTAAATAGACAGGCAATCGATCTATATTCAATATATTTGATTCAGATTTGACATGGATGAACAACAATAATAACTACATGCCAAATTTTATCCATGCAGCTTTTTCAGTTTTGCAATTATTGGGTCGCAGATCGAGTTGGTTTTTAAACATTTTGTTCAAAATAGGATGGAGTTTAAAATATTTGATATAAAAACTATAAAACAATAATTTCAGCCCTTATTTACGCTTCCTAGTTAGCGCGTATATAAGAAATTCAAGTCAGAATTTCAAGAAATAGTTTTTAAAAACTTTTTTTCGGAGTAGTTTAAATCTTTGATATTCATAAAAAAAATCTCTAAATTTGATTTTACAACGAATTATAATGTTGTAATCTATGTATTCCGTTTCCAATTCAAAGAAAAGATTTAAAGTTGTCGACCAACAAACATGATTTAATTCTTTAAAAAAAAAAAAACTTGAAATTAATAATTATTTTTTAAACTAGGGGATTTGCAAATGAAATTTCAAAAATAAAATCTCTTTTCAAAAAATTTCAAAAAAAAAAAAATTAATTTCAAATGAATTTTTCCAAGCACACCTTTATTATTGTATCAAACAGCAATTTTTTTAAAATTTAGATTAGAGATCTACTATTTCTCACAAACTCAATACCAGGTAACAGCACTGGCATGCAAATCAGACTTTAATTGAATTTAGGTTTAACAATTAATTAAGTACTGGAAAAGTTAAGTTAAAATATTGTCACAGTAAAATAATGAAAACACTGATTACAAAATTCAATCTTCACAAACATGTAACGTGAGATAAAATAGAAATGATTAAATTCTAAACACAAAAAGTTTTTTAATTCTTTTTATGGCTATGCACATAAAATTTAAAAAATAAAATATTCTTTCAATGCAGTTGCTTGATCATTTTTAGCGAAATTCTTATCATGTGGTGGTTTTCAATAATTTTTTAATTAATTAATTTTAAAATTTTGATAGAATATTACTTTATTAAAATTTTTGTACTACACTTTGGGGTCATGATCCAAAGTTTAATAGCTTTATTGTGAATTTATAGGATTAATGATTTACCATATTTTGAAATTTCAAACCACATTTTTGAACTCAATTTTTAAACTTGTTGATTTCTTTATAAACATATCTTCCCTAAAATAAAGGCAAATGTTTGTTGCATGCTGGCATTAACAAAGCCAATGTCGATGATAAAATCATCTCAAACAATTTAATAAATCATTCAGAATTCTGTAAATTCATTGTTTTAATCAATCCTTTAAAGTGCTGTGTATTCAATCAATTGCTTTTAAGAATTTTGTATTGTATTATATATTGTATTACGTATATTATATACTGTATTATGTATATTATATACTGTATTGCATTATATATATACTGCGTATAAAATAAAGAACATTAAGTTCAATGATACATTAAAGTTTTCAAAAATTAACCGTATAAACAAATATTTTAGAAACATTTTTCACAAAATATTTGTTAAATGTAAAGAACATATAAAAGATAAAACAGAACATTTAAAATGAAATCTTAGCTTAAAATAAAAATTGATTCAGCTGAATAATTAATTGATAGAGCTGAATATCAGAAACTCGAAATTAATTGATACAGCTGAATAATTAATTGATACAGTTGAATATCAAAAACTCAAAATTAATTGATGCAGTTGAACATCTGAAACTCGAAATTAATTGATGTAGCTGAATAATTAATTCATACAGTAGAATATCAAAAACTCAAAATTAATTGATGCAGTTGAATATCAAAAACTCAAAATTAATTGATGCAGCTGAACATCAGAAACTCGAAATTAATTGATGTAGCTGAATAATTAATTCATACAGTAGAATATCAAAAACTCAAAATTAATTGATACATTTGAATATCAAAAACTCAAAATTAATTGATGCAGTTGAACATCAGAAACTCGAAATTAATTGATGTAGCTGAATAATTAATTCATACAGTGGAATATCAAAAACTCAAAATTAATTGATGCAGTTGAATATCAAAAACTTGAAATTAATTGATGCAGCTGAATATCAAAAACTAGAAATTAATTGATACAACTTAATATCAGAAACTTGAACTTATACCTGATAATAATCCAACGCAAGCAAAAAATAATAATCCAAATGCGGGAGACATGGTGAGGACGAGTGCTTAATACACAACCAGTCGAAAGTGTGCTCTCAGGTACGACAAAGAGAAAGCTTTTTATCAGAATTAAAATTTCTCATTATTACGAAATCTAATATGAAAAGAGGGACCGTATACAAATAATCAGAACATAAATATAAATTATTCTTATTGAATTTTTTTATTTAATTACAAGAACATTTTTTAATATAATATTCTTTTTTTTTCAATTAATATTTACGAATTATCTTAGGTGGTTTTTATTAAATTATAATGTTAATTTTATGCATGTTATGTTTATGCATGTTAATTTTTAATTTTGTTTTAATAAATGAAGAGTATACTAAAATCATTTAATTTACTATCAGCAGTTCAAATGGCTAAAGATTTATTCAAAAAATAATAAAATCAATTTATAATCATATAGAAAAACATAATTGTGCCTATAGTATCTACACATGATTCAGTATCATTTTATATAGTTTTTCTGTCTTACGAAATCTATACTTATAATAAAGCTCAATGTGTGTGTGTGTGTGTGTGTGTGTGTGTGTGTGTGTGTGTGTGTGTGTGTGTTGGCGCTCTACAGGCCAGGTCATTTGACATACAGCTATCAAATTTGGTACATGTATACCTTAGAGGTCGGGAATGTGCACTGGGGGTCCCTTTTTTTGAATTTTTAATTAGAATTTTAATTATTAATTAAAAACTAACTTTCCCGCCAAAAAAATCTTCCATTTTCCCCACCGCCAACTTTTCCGCCAAAAAAAATCTTCCATTTTCTCCATCGCCAAAGGAGTAAGGCTTCAGTTTTTTTTTCTCCCAACAGTAATGAGGCTAGGGTTA
This sequence comes from Argiope bruennichi, assembly GCF_947563725.1. Classification (NCBI taxonomy): domain Eukaryota; kingdom Metazoa; phylum Arthropoda; class Arachnida; order Araneae; family Araneidae; genus Argiope; species Argiope bruennichi. The sequence continues at coordinate 45,010,058 of NC_079158.1, forward strand.
ATATTTTTCGGCGGATTATTTCAAACGATTCTGTTTATTTTCTTAATGTTGGATGCATTTAAAATTAAACATTGTTAATTAATCCATGTTTCAGATTCATTCTGAAGTACTTTTGAATTAAAATAACACAGAATAAAGGAAATTAAAAATGTATAATCTGCATAGCGTTATCCCAACTGGCGTAGAAAAATTCACGCATTTGCGTTACCCAACTGGCGAAGAAAATTCACGCATGCGCATTATTCTAATTGTTGTCATGACAACCATATCAACGGATGATTTAAATTATTTTTAGGTTAGTTGCATGCTTTTGTAAGTAAATCGTATTTATGTTAGTTATATATTTTTTGTATATGCTTATAGTTTTAACTACATCGTTTTTTAAACCTGTTTTCGACCGATTATTTTAAACGATTCATTTTATTTTCTTAGTGTTTGATGCATTTAAAATGAAACATTGTTCATTAATCGATGTGTTCATAATGAATCTGAGAAAATTTTGTTGACAAATTCTTGAGATATTACATAAATTAAGAAAGATATTCTTTAGTGCCCATAAAGTTTAAACGCTCAGTGACTCTATTATCAGTAATCATATTATTAAAAAAAATGCTTTGTTTCAGTAAAAAATATTATTATATTAATTGCAGATTAATCATTTACACTTTAATTTAAAACATAAATTCTACGAGAGGTAACAGAAAATTAGAGAGATACATATTACGTTATGACTGAAGGCCTTTATAATATTATGAGTGAATTATATGACTATCAAAATTTGAAGTTTTAAAATATTTTGATGAAGAATCTATTAAAGTTGGAATTGCGTAAAATATTTAATGGTACGACCGGAGTTTAACCCCTGCGTGGCACAATTTTTAAAAATCGCCAACAACGGTCTTGCGAAATGTTCAAAAGCAAAGGAGCAGATATTCAATTATAGTGCATAATAAAGATTGCCAGCTTTAGCGCGTTATTACAACTGGGCGAAGAAGGGGGTTAAACTCCGGTTCAACCTATTTAATTATTAAAATTTAAATAAACATTAAGATTGGCGAACCGGCTGGTCGCCAAAGGCGGCTAGTTATTAAAATAATTTTTTATAGTTAAATAAATTTTGTTTTTCCTATTTTAATGTGTTTGAAATATTACTTTTTTTGCAAAATGTTCGTTATGTTTTTAATGATTAAAATTGTTACCATTCAGTTTTTACAAATAAGTTATTTTCCAGATTTACTTTTTTTTTTATATAGAATTCCTTTATTCAACCGTTTTATTTTGAGTAATTCTAAACATCATTATTACCGGTTTATTTTAAGTAATTCCAATCTAGTTACTTTAGATTCTTTTACCTAAAGGATCTAGAATTCTTTTTGAATTTCAACTCTATCGCAGACTTTTTGAATTTCATTTAAACTACTAGGGAAAGGACAGCGTCAATTTAAGACAATAAAATAAAATCCCAACTAATTTAGAGCTTGGTTTAGGTCAAATTTTTGATATTAAAACTTATTCTATGCTCGTAAAATTAATTGTATTTAAAGGAAATGTGATATGGAACATGGATTATTTAATATATGGCGTACCGTAGTTAGAGGGATAATATTTCCAGAGAACTACGGCATATTTTTGTGTAAGTCACATTTATTTGACTTTAAATATGTGTAATGTATGATTTGGAAAAATTATTTCAGTTTTATCAGTTTTTAACTTATTTTGAAGTCACTCACCTACATCATTGAAAAAGTTGTTTAAAAAACTGCTTACCTATCAGTCATAATATCAGGTACTCATATAAAATACATTGTAGTGTTACTCGGTACATTGCGATGTGACTATGGAGGTGAAAATGTCCGTCTCACACATGTATGTGAAACGGCTCTTTGGAAAATGTTACCATGGTGTTAATAAAACACTTCGATTAAATTCTGTGTAGAGAAAAAATAAGGAAGAAAAATTCAGAAGAGAGCTTTTCTTGCCGTAAAATCAAAATATCACATGTGTGTAAGAAAATGAAGTTATCAATATTCAGTTTAATTATGCGATGCGAGAAAATCTATAGTAATTCATTATTTCTTCTATACCTTGATAATTATATTTATTAAAATCTGTTTAAAGAGCTGTGATTATTTACTAAAACAAGATTATAACATTCTGTGTATAGTAAAAGTGAAGTTGAAAATTTTAAGGGAAATTATTTTTGAAATTAAACGAATTTGTTTTTATTTAAAGTCATATGAGCTATTTTATAATGACTAAAAAAACGAGTCAAATCAAGACATTAATTTAATCTGGAATGCTAGTAGGCAATATATTATAAAATTGATAAATACAATCTACCTCGCACAAATATGATGAATTGACCTAGTTCAAAAAAAAAAATATTGCTGCAATTGGCGCTTGTGTTTGTGTGTGCTTGTATGTGTGTGTGCGTGCAGCGCGCTGGCGGACATGAAAATAAGTATAGAAAATACATTAATGAAACTGGAGTTTATAATATTTAATGAAATATGTATGTAGTTAAGAATGCTTTAAATTTTGAAACTAATATTTATACATTTTTACTTTATGCTTTCACTTAATTTTATCCTTTCATATTTAATTTATAACTTAAATTCTAATTTACTATGAAACTTCTCAAGTTTGATGTTTCCTTGGAATTTTAAAATTATTTTAGATTAAATAAAAGAATTTTTAATTTATTAGAAGTTCCATTGAAAAAAGAAATATTTTATCAGAATTATTTAAAACTTTTAAGCATTAATTAAATATAGTTCTGTTATATTTTTTAAATTTTTATATGATTTCTTAGGAAAGTTTACATCTAAATAAGCACCAAAACAAATAGGAATTGTTTTATTTGGAATTCTTTTGTGACAATCATTATTATTTCTTATTTTTCTTTTAAGATTTAGAGAAATAAGCCATAATCATAATTTTGAAAAAAATTTAGATAATTCACAATCTTTGTTGTAACTTTGAAGATAATATGAAAAATTATGTTCATTTTATAACATTCAACGGCTTAATGAAATTTAAGAAAAAATATTTCATCGATAATTCTTATCTCTTCAATTGAAAACCATATGATATTAATAAAAAGTATTTATATTTCTTTTTTTAGTAAGTTAATAATTATTATTATCTTCTACAAAAAACAAGAAAATCCATTGAATAAGATATAAGTTTTCTCTGTATTGATAGTTGCATACAATGTTCTATCTATACAAAAAAAAAATCTTGTATCAAAAATGACTACAATAACAGATTTTTAATTATCAAAAATTTATCCAAAAAATGTCGATTCAATTTTCATCGCAATTATAATGATGAAACTAATATCAACATTTACTACACATATGCATATACTTGATATAACTTCACCCCTTTTTAATCCTGTAAAACGCAAAATGAATTCCAAAATTAAATTGGCACGAAGTACTTAATAAATACTTAGTAAATTAATGCTCACTCAATAATTTAAAAAGTTATTAAAAACTGTAAAAAAAAAACAGATTTGTTAAAATTACACTGTATCAGAAAATAATACTAGTAAAATATGTAAACCACCCCATTTATCTTAGTTATCAATGTCAGACCAACTTCAATTTTGCTAAACTCTACAAGATAGAGATAGAACGTGTTTGTTTGCTTATCATCGAAAATTTTCTGTTACATCGATATCAGGATGATGAAAATAAAGTCTAATCGAAATATGTGGTATCCTATTTTCCTCACAAAGCAAAAACGTAAATATCTGCATTTCTTCACGTCCTCCATGAACACACTTTCCAAAATCAGGTCTAGAATGCTTTAGTATTATTCCCTCAAGACCTCGAGTCTCGCGACGAGATTTTTAATTGCATCTCAGAGAGCGGAAGCCGCTTTGAAAAACTACATTACACCATTTTAATAAGACGAAAACCTTCTACTAATCTTTATTTAATGCTGACTCACAGAGATTAAAAGCGTTTATATTATGCAAACCTTAAAGGCAGCATTAACTTTCCATTACACATAACTTTTTTCTTCTTCTTCTTCTTTTTTGAATGACCTAGTGATAAGATGATATATGATATAGATGTCTTGGTTAGCATCCTTGAAGGCAGGGAGAGGGGAAAAGGGAGGCTGCGAAAAAAAGTAGTAATAATTTAACTTTTTAAAGCTAAATATGCCGAAGTAATAAAAAAATACAATACCAAAAATGTTATTTATTTTTCAATTCCACTGATTATCTGTATATAAAAAGTTTGGTTTGGTTATATTAACGTCCCTTTTGAAGCAACACTAGAGCTATTTTGGGACGGACCTCGTAATTTTGAACCGCGGTCAGATGACGAGGACGACACCTGAGCAGGCACCCCCCTCTCCACACCACACCACACCAGCGGGAGGACGTCTGGTCATGACGGATTTAATGTGCAACTGACCCCCTTACACAACGGTTCTTCGGTGGAATCGGGTCACGAACCTGAAACCCTCCGGTTCCGAAGCCGAGATCTTACCACCAGGCCACCGTGGCCCCTGTATATAAAAAGATGAATGTTGGTTTGTATATATTTTACGCAAAACTATAGTTCGTTCTTGATAAAATTTGAAGCATGTGCTCTTCAACACAATAAAAAGGGATTTTGTCAACTTTTCGAAAAATTAATTAAAATATAAAGTAATTAAAAATGAAGATAGTATTTGGCGTTCCTCAATTATATTTTCCAAAAATATTATCTCACAAAAAAAAAAAATCGCAACATATTAAAACTCTAACATTTACTCTTTCAGTGATACCAATTTAATATACAATTCTTTTTCTCTATTTTTAATAAATCTTTGAACTTCATTCGATATGCAATAAATAACAGTGTTTTAACTGCCATGATGACATTCAAACTAATTTTATTGTATTTTCAAACCTTCAATCACGTGCCAGTGTTAAACTGAACCACTGATTCATGTCGATTTTACATTCGCTAAGCAAACTAGAATAGTGTAACAAATAAAATTTTTAAAAAGTTATAACTAAATTTTTAAAATTTCTGTCTATTTAAAATTTCTTTCTATATAACTTTTTTATTTGCGCGCACAGTAATAATATACAGTGGATTGGTCCTATTAGACAGATTCTATTTTCCAGTATTCCATATTAATAGTTATTTCCATATTAGTAGTTTAATAGCAAGAAAAGCTAGAATTCTGGGAAAATAAAATGGTCGCCAAGTTTTACCAGTTTCATATAAATGATGACAGCCTTTAAATTGTCTCAAAGTACAGATTTATTAGATTTTTCTTGACAATTTCAGCAATCAGTTTAGTCTAAACAAACATTAATTCTTTGTATTTGTCGGTAAATAGTATTTCATTTATTTCCTAACTTCTCCGCCCAAAAGGAAATCGCAAGGGAGGACATAGAGTTCTGAATACTGGTGGGAATGCCAAGAATACTTTTCCTTGCACAGCAGATATACTGGAAGGGAATATTAAAGAGAGAACGGCTTACAGGCCCGGATAGCTCAGTCGGTAGAGCGTTAGGCTTTTAACCTAACGGTCCAGGGTTCGAGTCCCTGTTCGGGCGTGTTGTTTTTTAATGGTATCCTACGTCAACAACAAAGTTAGGAGTCTCGTTTTCGAAAATACAGTAGACTCCCGATTATCCGCGCCTGCCACACAAAGTTTTTTTTTTTTTTTTTTTTGACTGATTTTTTCAAAAAGGTGCAGTTTTACAGTTATGCTTTTATAATTACATAATGCATTACAGTATTAAAACAGTACATATGAATTAATTTTTCTGTGCAACCTTGACGCCTCTCGTACGTACAAAGTACTTTTCTGTTTTCATTAACAAAATGCATTTTAGTTTAGTTTTGAGTGATATACTAAAATATTAAGCATTAGTTAAACATTTCCTGCTGTTTATTTTACGTTTTATTGTACATAAAACGATTTTTCAAAGTTGGAATGACTGTTTTCTTTTTTGTTATACCCATTTTTAGCTTTTTTCGGATTATCCGCGATTTTTGTTATCCGCGGCGGCAGCGCCACCCAATTCCGCGGATAATCGGGAGTGTACTGTAAAAGCTTACGGTTAATGAAAATCAATATAACATTTGAATAAGAAAAAAACTGCCAAATGAATGAAGCAAGGAAAATAAAACCGTTGTAATACAGAAGCTCAATTCATCTAATTATTTTCCCTTTTTTGTCTTGACTCAGTTGTAAATATCTACAATGTTTCCTTTTTTTAATTAGATGTTTTTTTTCACTCTCATTTAACGAAAGAAAAGATAAATAAAATACTGAGTTTAACACCAAAAAAAAGAAAGAAAGAAACATTTGGCATTTTTTTAAAAACGGTTTAGATAAAAAAAAAATTTATTATCTGAGAAATTGGTATTGTCTAACAATGAAATGTTCTTTAATACGCCACTGAACAAATATACCGTCATAAAAAAAAGTTTCACGAAAAATCGAGGGTTATTCTAAATTCGTTTTTGGAATCAAAGAACTCTACAGGATCATAGGAAGATGGACGATAAATCGGACGGCCAAATCATTTTTAAAAAGCACTTGCATTTCTTAGATGATTTTACTTGCTATAAAAACAATTCAAATTTTAACAATTTGCTCAGATGAACTCTTTCAATCCCGGTGATACAATTAAATTTCCCAAATCCATTTATTTTATAGGAATATCAAAAAAAATTATTATTACATGAAAAACGAATTATATGCTATGCAACTGATTTCATTTCAAGACATTTTTTATTACAGTTTTTTTTTATTATTATTATTATTTACGCTTTTTAACGTTTAATTTTTTTAAAGTTTACGTTCCTTTAATGGTGTTCTCTTGAAATATTGCTTTCAGTTGTAAAAAAATATTCTTTCCATTTGTTTTCCTAATTTATTTAATTTCATATATGACGTCCAGGTATTTTAAGGAGAAATTAATTAATTAATTATATGTTTATAAAATATATAGTACAATTATATTTTTTATTATATGTTTTTATCTAACTTTTCTCATGTCTATGAGGATCGAATTATGTAATTCCTGATAAAAAAAAATCTTTACGATTTCTTATTATATTTCATTGCCTGAAATTTTGTAAAATGATACATTCGCAATTGCAATCTAATGTTTTAATATTTTCGGAATTTAACTATCAATAAACAGATTTATTTTTATTAAATTTTTATTATATATGAGACGGGGCATTAGGTTGTTAATTTTAAAGAACGATTAGATGCCATATTAATTATTACATGTTATGAAATATCTCACGACGCAGTGCAAATCTAAACTGTTATGTGATTTGCGGTTACTATTCTCATAAGACTGGGACTTCATATAAACTCTTTTGTCATTAAGCAAACCAGCAGGTGTGGCATATTCAAAATTTTCTGGCATGATTCCATTAAATGGTCTTACCTCTCTCCTCCAACATAAAACTATGCACTTGGGTAAAACAATGAGTTTAGTTATATTAACGTCCCGTTTTTTAAAGCAACACTAGGGCTATTTTGGGATGGACCTCGTAATTTTGAACCTCGGTCAGATGACGAGGACGACACCTGATGTGGCACCCCCCTCTCCACGCCACGAAGCACCAGCGGGAGGAAGTTTGGTCAGGACGTTTAACGTGCACCAGACCTGCTTACACTACGGTTCTTCGGTGGAATCAGGTCTCGAACCTGAAGCCCTCCGGCTCCAAAGCCGAGACCTTACCATCAGGCCACCGCGGCCCGGGTAAAACAATGAATGTTGCCTTAAATGTCATTGGTGAATAGCAGTTACGAAATATAAATCTTTGGCTTGAATGTAACATTTTACTGGACTGTTTTGCAATTTTTAGCGACTAATCCCTAGCATCCGGTTAATACACAAATACCCGAAAACTGAATATAAATTTTGGTTCTAAAAATTGAATATAAATTTTCGAATTCTTTTGATTTTCATTGATTTAAGGCATGCCATTTTTAAGTTATAGCATTTACAAGCATGAGAAAATAAGTACCGACAGATGATCGACCTTTTGACAGATTGGTTCCAAATTTTATAAGATTCTTCAAGAAGGCTAAACCTTTTATTTAATTGGCTCTTAATGTTATCGGGCTCACTTGTACTTAATGGTTGGTTGATGGAGTTTATTGGCGCAAGAACCATTTTTGATTAAACTGCGCCAAACATAAGGTAAGACTTAATCCTATTTTAAAAGTTTAAAAATTTCTTTCTAAATTGCATCATTTTCCTGAACTTGTCAACCTGTAAAATCTACAAAAAGTAATAGCATGGTAAAACAGAAATTAAGAGTTATTTAAGAATCAAATCGAAAAGTAAAAGCCAAACATTTTAAAAAGGTAAAAAGTTGGGGATGGGGAACTTTATGAAGTATATCTTTTAATTTGATTTGAGGAGATTGAAAGTGGCGAATTCATTCATTGTTAAATTGTGGACATTCTATTAAAATATGAAGAATCGTCATAGGACACTGACATACTGTACATCGGGGTGCGGGTTCCCCCAACAGCAAATGTTTATGTGTGAGCCGCGTGTGACCAATTCTTAATCTGGTAAGAATGGTATCAAATTTTCTATAAGGCAAACAAGGCCAACAATCGATTAGATGTTTTATTGTTTGTACTTAACAGTCGATTAGATAATCTTCTACTGCATGGATTTAATTCAAGATTTAATAGAAATCTATAAATTTAGTTTTAAGTCCATATAATAAATTTCTTCCTTCTGGAACAAATCGTTGTTGAGCTATCGCGTTCACAGACAGACAAAATTCTAAAAAATGAGTGTTTTTTCTTTTTTTTTTTTTAATTAAGGTAGATCTGAAACAAGAAAATATGTCAAAATCTCGAATTCGAATTTTTTGATGTTTGCAAAATTTTCTCTTTGTATACTTCGTAGGGGAGAACGTAAAAATGAATAAAAATGTTTTTTTCATTAAAATGATTTTGAAGATCTGTAGGAAAATTTTGAATGGTAGAGAGTGGATATATTTGATTGTATTTGAAGAAAGATTGATATATAATTAAAAAAAAGGCAGAAAATATGTATAAATGAAGAATGCAGAAGAAATTATATAGCAAGAAACAGAAACAAAAATGTTAGTAAAGATATTTTTATGTATTTCGACAATAAATAATTAATAAGCAAGACTCTTTATTTTTTCAGATAACTATTACTTCATACGGACAACTGCAAACGTAATAGTCCATTGTGCATTCATATCGATAAAGAAAAAAATATCGTTCGCCGATCCTACCAGCAAAGATTTTCTGATGCTAAAATTTCCTTTTCCGCCATCTTTTTAAAATCTAAAATTTTAAAAATGCAATGAATTATTCTTTTATATTGAGAGTTGTTATTTGAAATAATATTTTGTTTATTATTGTTTAAATTTAATGCCATTGCTTTATTGATATTAATTTTTCTCTTCTAAAAACCTCAGTTTCTTGGGATTTTCGGGTCATGACTGATCCATATTTGGACGACAGTCAAACCCCTCACAGAAAAAATACCTTGTTTCAATCCCTGCCTTAGACTGGCCTTTGTTAAACTCTTCAAGCCGGATTCGTCATTTCCTTCTTATTTATTTCCCTTTATTCATTTTTTTCTAATTTAAACAATATTTATTTCTAATTTGGTTAAGTTCATTTGTAGTTTAGATGTAGCAGCATTGGCACGCTCTAAATACAATGTATCTACCTTTTAGTATTTTTTGACTAAGGAAATATTGACTTTATAAATTAGTTTCCTAAACATTGCTTTAATTTTATGGTTTGCAGTTTCTTTTATAGTGATCTCAGTTTTATAAAGAATCCTTATTAGTTTAAAATAATAAATATTTTTAAAAATCAAAACAGATGCAAAAGTCTTGAATAAGTATGTGATGTTGTTAAAGGACAGAAAAAAGCAAATGAATGACTCCCTAAGTTGTGCATATAATGTAAAAATTTCAAGTTTTTATATGCCGAAGTTTTATTTTATTACATTAATTTCATTGGATACTTCTTTTTGAATAATGCAGAGAAATTATTCATCATTCGTAAGAGTTCCTTGGTCTTCATCGTCTAAAGTTAAATCAGCCAAAGTCATCAACAAATTTTTTGGCAAAACAAGTGATGAATTCTTCTTGTTGCTGTAAAAAAGAAATAGAAATAATCTGAATTTTAAAAAAGGATTTCATATTTTTTAAAAGTAAAAATTAAACAAAGGTTTATAATTTTTAAAGACCCCCCCCCCAAAATAAAAAGTGCATGCAAGTATTTTAATATGATGTAAACAAAGTATTGAGAGAGGCAAGTTGATGAAAAACAAATCTCAATTCTACAATAATATATAGTCGGCAATGTCGTAAACTTGCATGCAAAAGATATGCGTAAAGAGTATATAAAGGGTACCTCAAAATTAAGGCCAGATTTGCATTTTCCATCATTCGTTCAGTAAAATGTTGGCAATATCCTATTTAAAAAAACCATTTGACAGCTGACAGTTTAGAGTTTGTAAAAAAGGAGCGTTTTTTACGAAAAAACATGTTTTCATTTGTGAACAATATTTAAAAAATAATGTAAAGTCTGAGGGAGAATAAACGGGAGAATAATAAAACGGGAGAATTGGCCCCCTATATCGCGTGATTTAACACCATTAGATTTTTATGGAGATATTTGAAGTCAAAGCTCTATGTTAACATGCCCAAAAGGATGCTTGCATTGAAGAAGGAAATTCAAAGCTACATCAGCGAAATTCAGCCACATTTATGCAAAATGGTCATGAGAAATTTCGACAAAAGAGTACGTATGTTCTAACAAAGCCGTGGAGGTCATTTTCCTATATTTTATTCTATACATAACCCTAACCAATGTACTTTGCCATTCAATAAAAAATAACAATTTAAAGGAAAAAAAATGTGTTTTTTATTTAATTCAAATCTTGTATTAACACGTTGTTCTATTATGTAATGCTCCATTTTTACTAACCTTAAACTTTCATCTCTCAAATTGTTTTATTAATCGGGTTGCCAACACTTTACAGCACAAATGGTGGCAAATTCAAATCTTGCGTTAATTTTGGGACACCCTTTATAAGTAAGTAAAAATAGTTACTTATTAAAAATAGATACTTCATAAAATTCAAGGTAACTTAATTGCGCACTTATATTGTACACTATATCCGGGATATAGTGTATTATCTGGGATATTATTGGAATAGTGGAAAATTTGAAACTTATTTTACCATGGCATGGATATGAGCAAAAAGAGTCTTAATACCATCCACTGGATGTGCGCCAAAACCTAAAAGTGATAGTCAAAACCTAAAAGTAATCTTAGCCAATGTAAGAATCCACTAAATTCGATTTACTATTGCTCAAATGTTATTATTAAATATGCAAAATAGTTTATTCAGAACTTTTCTATTTGGGAACTCATTTAATCAACATCAGTTTCCTTAAGATCCTTCCTTTATTTTGCAATTATACAATATAACTTCAGAGTCACTTTCGGTGACAGCTGTTACTACAGCAAGTAGTACCGGCATGCCGATATCTTATCTCCTTCTTTCATTTCTCTTCCTGTTGAAAGTCCATTCATCGCCAGGACCATCTGCCTTTTGTCGATCTATTGGCTACTACCGGGATTCAGTGTCTAAACGACATCAAAAATGCTTAGAGCAGGGCAAAGTCCCGTTTGAACCAACGTAAAGTATTACATTTTCTGACCTGTGTGGTATCTACTGACCAAATTTATTGCTTATAATTACAGTTATATAATTAAAAACATCATATTTAGTCATTTTGTATATGATTAAAATCTAGTATTAAAATCTTATTTCCGATCTCCTGATGGCCATTTTTAAGGGCTTCCTTTTATTCTGATTTTTAGATTTATTAATGGAAGTGCGATCCCAACCATTTAATCGAAATTCGACTGTACTGGCAAAATTAAGGGAGCAGGGTCTCGTGTTTGAATTACATTTCACGACGAAGCGACTGTTAGATCTGCTTTTCATAAATATGCAGAAACTCTACATGTCCTGACTTGAGGGGAAAATCCAGGTCTTTTAAATTTTTCTTAACAATAACGAAACAAATATTTGTTGAAAGTGTTCGTGTAGTATGGGGAGAAGAAAATTTTTCTACTATATGATTGTGCCATTTCCAATCCTATATAATTGTATAATACCGAGCTATATTTCAGAAAATTTGTCCTTCTCAAAAGTTGTAGAAGTTGAAATACTTTGTATTTAAACAAAAATCGGAGTGCGTATAGAAATACAAGGCTATTAAGTGAAATAAAAAAAACTTATCGCTATTTTAATATTATTAAAGGAATTTGATGTTTTCAATGCTATGTAGAATTAATTTGACAACAAAAAAAATTCAAAACTGAATCTGCTCAAAAGCACTTTAAAATATTTCGCGAAAACTACTAGATAAGGAATATTATTCTTGTTTAGCAATTTTTAAATCTTTTTTTAGATATAATCTAAATTTAGGTTGTGCAACATTTTACTATTTTTTGAGCAAAATTTTAGAAATGAGAGTTGTCCATAAAAATAAGAAGTTAATCTAAAGGCTACTATTTTCATTTTTGCATATTTATAGTAAAACATCATCGTTTTAATCTATTTGAGATTTTACTTTATATCCCTTAAATTTACAAAACATCTTACTGATATGAGATTCCAAATAATGTGAAAAAGGAAAAGTAACAAAAGATCCTGTAACTCATACTGCTAATAAGCTTATTTGTCTTAATCTTTAAATTACGAATAGTATTAAATACTGAGAACAAGGAATAAATTCCATGTTTTAATTTCAGATTCCTTTGAAGAAAAATAATAAGTAGCAACGAATAAAAGCTATAACATTTAATAAAGTATGTCCCAAAAGAATCCAAACTTTTTTAGGTTAAGAATTAACGCTACCGGACCTACAGATTTGGCGGTTTTTAAGTGCAGCCAATCACTTTCAAAATTCAACGACTCCGCAGCTACAGATTAAGCTCTTTATTGGCGCATTAGCGCAAAAACCGCCAAATCTGTAGCTGCGGAGGCGTTAATACGTAACAGGATTGCACTTTATTGGCGCATTAGCGCAAAAACCCCCAAATCTGTAGCTGCGGTGGCGTTAATACGTAAGTTCCCTTTCTTAATATAAAATGACATTATTACCTTCCGAATTTATTTAAAATTTTAGTTATCTTCAGCACTTTCCTAAGATTTTCTTCATATTTCTCCACCAAACTTTTCACTGGCGAAGTGGCCGTTGTATTGATTTTTGACAGCAATTCATTGTCGAATGCTTCGTCACCAGAGAATAATGAAGCGCCATTTCGTAAAAGAACTTTACAGCACTCCAAATCATTGCTATAAAGAAAAATAATAACTATTAACCATGAGTTATTAAATTTTCACTTTTCTTGCATACAAAGAGAATGTTTTGTAATTGTCAAGAAAAAATTGATCCGGTTATTCTTATTGTTCTCTTCTTTTTAGGTTAACCCCTTCTTTAATAAAAAGATTTTTGTTATAATGTTGATATGCATGCGAATACGATACATACAAAACGCAACTATATGAATGATGGGTGAAATTTGGCATATACATCAAAATTATGCATGTACTTCATATTTTAAACCGGATTAGTCAAAAGAAAAGAATAAAATTAGAAATATGACTTCTTTTGCTTTGTTGTGGCGCTACAATAGATTCTCCTTAATATGACACTAATCATTCCAATACTCTCACGGGCTTGGTGGTAAGGTCCCGGCTTGTGAGCCGTAGGGTTTCAGGTTCGAGACCCGATTCCACCGAAGAACCGTCCAGCAAGAGGGTCTGTTGCACGTTAAATCCATCATGTCAAACGTCCTCCCGCTGGTGTGGAGAGGGGGCTGCCAGCTCAGGTGTCGTCCTCGTCATCTGACCGCGGTCAAAATGACGAGGTCCGTCCCAAAAATAGCCCTAGTGTTGCTTTACAACGGGACGTTAATATAACTTAACTTAACTAACCAATATTCTCGCTTGTTGGAATATGTAATTTGTTGATGTACCCTTCTTTTTGTAAAAATTTGAAACGTCCCCCTATTTCGTATTTGTCTGTTTCACGTGCTCCTACTCAATATTTTACCATAGTATTTTTCTCCTACACATATTGTAAACTCGTTTCCTACATATAGAAAAATGCATTATTGCTTAATTCATATATATATTATATAACAGGTGTCCAGTTCCATTCGTGTCGGATTAGATATAGTCTAGTCTAGTCACAAAGACTTTTTTAAACATCCACGTCAAGTTAAATGAAGGCGTTATACGCCTTCTTATCTTAGTGTATTTTTAAATGATCAATTATGTGAATGTTACATAAAATGTTAAAATTAAGAAATAAAAACAGCAATCACCGGAAAAGATCAATTTCAATAGTTTTTGAGAGAATTTTCATGTATGTATATATTTGTATGTATGCATATATCTAAAAAATTGCACAACAAAAAATAAATAAAAAAACGTTTAAAATTTTTTTAAAGCGTAGAAATTACTTATTAATATTAGTGTTTTTGTAAGATATTGCGAAGAAAAAAATCCAAAATCTCGCTTACTTTTTGATAAATTAAAATTATAAATTTCAAAAAAGTCACTACCGGTATTTATATTCTATTTTCCAAGGCATATTTTTAGCAAATTCCGTAGCTCTAAATGAAACTGACTGGTCTACAGAGCGCCAACGCCCACACAAACACACACAGGTAGGCACGCGCTGTCCTTATTATTAGTGAAGATAGAGTTACAATGTTTGTCAGTGATAACACCGGCATCTTTGATCTGAAAAACTAATTCTAGACTATATATATATATATATATATATATATATATATATATATATATATATATATATATATATATATAAGCTTATCCATTCAGTGATTACGATTTATTATGCAGTTTTTCCTCTGATATCTATCACATTTTAAAGATTTTTGGTTAAATCTTTAATGATGATTAGGATACGATAACACGCGCGCACATAAATATGTCCAATATTTCCATAAGTGTGTTAACAAATACAATAACTAAAAATCTGTAGAATTTCCCTCCATTATAATGAAAACGTGCAGAATTATAAATGAAATATTTAAAATGCATATAATATTTTATTTTAAAGTCTATGATTAATCTGCATATAAAACGTGAACATGATAATTACGTTTTATATAATTAATTCTACAAATATAGCTATAATTTTGTGTTTATTTTTAAAACACGATGTAAATAAAGAAACTTATATTTCAAAAAAAAAGTTATTTCTTCTCTTTTTCAAATTCGGCTCAGGATTGGATATAGGTATACAATTTGTATATAAGGGACATACTTAATATTGTTCATGTAAATCGTCGAGGATTATCCTTCTTTCCAGTTACCATATTTATATAGACATGGGCAGACAAGTAGATAACCATAATTCTGAAGTGTGTGTGTGTGTGTGTGTGTGTGTGTGTGTGTGTGTGTGTGTGTGTGTGTATGTTTTAACTATCGCAGTGCTTTCTCTATGTCAGCGATTCTCAACCTGTGGGGAGGGCCCCCTTAGGAGGGCGCGAGCACACTAGAGGGGGGGGGCGAGAATATGCAAGAGAAAATATTATTTAAGAAAATTGATTAACTGATTGAAAGGAAAGCACACATACACATAGAAAACAAAATACATTTCGATATATTTAATAACGTATTAAAGTAAAACAACTTACTAAATCAAAACTTACTTAATCAAAACATACTAAATTAAAAACAAATTTAATAATTATTAATGTCTTCCTTGGGCATGTCTTGCAAAGCAAAGTTTTTCGAAAGAAAGCTTAATATTAGAAATAGCCACTCTCAGTTCTGTAACTATATTTAGGCGAGATCCATATTTTGTCTCCAAAGAAGCCACAGCAGAAAATCCAGTTTCACAAAGGTAGGTCTTTGAAAATGGTAGTAGAATGCGAAATGCCTTTGTTTTTAGTGCAGAAAAATCATCCTCTACTCCTGCCCAAAATTAAAATAGTGATTTATTACTAAATTGTCTTCTAGTTTTGCCACTTGTAGTGAAGTCTATGAATTTTTTTTTTTTTCCCTCATCAATTGAGAGTTCTTTGGGAGTTTTATGAAATGGATCCCTAACCCACTCGTAACTTGCTATCAGTTTGTCGTCAGCAAGAAAATACTTTTTTAAATTCTTTTCCAGCATGACTAAATGATTTTCAATGGTTACAAAAACAACTTTTACATATGCTCCTTCAGCCTTGTTAATTTTAGTGCAATCATCCACATTTGCAAACATTGTTAGGTTTTTTTGCTTTAAATTTCTGATTCACAATTCCAATTTTCTACAAAAAGCATTAGCTTTATCACTCGTATCCAACATATGTATATTTGCTCCTTGGAGTTGAAGATTCATTTAATTTCTCGAATATGTCGACCAATTAGCTCAATTTCATCACAAAATCGCGAAAATTATCGGCCTCCGGTTTCTTCTTCTAGGAAAAGGGCGATTTCTTCTCAATAAACACGTTGCAAAAATTTCCCACGTGATAACTATCATGTGGGAAATTCTCATGTCTTTACAAAGAGCGGAAAAGATTTTCGATTTCAGGGGTCTCATTTTTATATAACTTACTACGGTTACAACCGTAATCAACACAATATTCAGACCAGGACTCATTTCTTTCGACGCCAAAGCTTCTCTGTGGATCATGCAATGTGTCCAGACGCATTGAGGGGATTTCTGTTTTACAAGTGCTTGTGTACCTTGGAATCTTCCGGACATTAGACCGGATTTTAATTTTAATTCGAAGAATTATCTGGGTTTGTTGACGTACTCACTATGAAGCGTTTCCAAATGTCGTTTAAGTTTATTAGGTTTCATGCTTTCTGTAGCCAACATTTTTGAGCAAATGATACAGGTGAGCCTTTCTTCTTCATTTACTTCAGTACTGGTAAAGCCAAAATGTAAGTGTTCTCGAGAATATCTTTTTGATTTTATTTTCGGAACCACGCTCGTCTGTATATTTGTTGATGATTGACTATCGTCTAATGCTCGCTTACTTTCGCTTAAAAATTTATCCATGAGTCTGCATGAATCTGCCGTCGTGAATATTTAATATGGAGAATTGCAATTAACACGAAAACATATATAACATACACATTCACAATAGATTCGATAGCGATAGAAAGATCGACTCGAATGAGACTAGCTGGAATTGAAATTTGCGTTATCGAACATTTTCCTTCTTCCTATGAGAAAACATTTGCTCTATGCATGCTCAAGACGGTATCGGTAGTGTGGATTCCCATCCATAAATATTACTTATTTCTTTCTCTTTTGTTTAGTCATGCTTCTGTTTTATTTCTTTTATTATTCGAAAAAATGTATTCCCAGTTTCTAAATTTAGTTCACCCCTTCTATGTTAATTTTCATTAACACATTTTTATACTTTCATATTCTTTTAACGTTATCTCTCTGTTTGGGTTTCATTTCAAATATAATATTTAAATTTTGTCCGCTTTCATTCGTTTCATCTGTTCACCGCCCGCTTCGCAAAATGCCAGATATGGTTTCTCGCCAACGTTGGCTCGCTTTTACTCTTGTTTTGACAGTTAATTAAAAATAATTTTAAAACATAATTCAAAATACTCAATATACATTACTGTTGTATGCATTTTATTGCAATCGGGGGGGGGGCGATGAAAATTGTGATTGAAAACTGGGCCGCGAATACTGAAAGGTTGAGAAACGCTGCTCTATGTATAACATAGTACTTTTACTTTTTGTTAAAAGAAATTAAAGACACCGTTTGCTTTTCAAAAAAAAATCTTCGAAAAGAACCCGTCACCGACAAAAGACAAAGGGACTTGATTTATCAAAACACTTACTTCAGAATCGCTAAATGTAAAGCTGTATATCCATCTTTCGTAGTGCTGTCTATCAATATTCCATGATGCAGAAGCTCCTATAACATTTCCAAACATATTTATTAAAAAAAACCATTTATTTTATACAAAATTTATTCAACAAAGCTATATATAAATATTTGTTTAAAGCATAGATGAGAACATTTTAGGACTGAAGAAACAAGATAAATAGAAAATTATGCTCTTAAGTTTTAGACCGTAGTGGTCAGAGCACAGAACATAATGTACGTCCGACAGTCTTAATCATGAAGCAAGAACCAATAACAATAACTTTTCCTCCTTGACTTATTCCAGCTTTGAAGCGAGCAACACATTAAAAGATTCTTTTTATCGCATACAAAGTTTATATCCTTCTAATAGTAGTCCAATAGCTAAATTTTGAATCGTTTAAAATATTTTTTTAAATTTTACAATTTAAGATAGATTTTTTTTTAATTTTTAAACCGTTAGAAATAGGCATATACTTCCATTATAAAAATGATTTAAGGTATCCGAACGCGTTGAAAAAGTCGATTTTCTCAAAAAAAATGACATTTAAAAAAAATACTTTTATTGGATAGACCAGTCTTTGAGTCCAAAACAGGTTTACTTTTGTCTCTATATTAATAAGAAATCAAGATATTAATTTTTTTCGTAATGATCTGTAAACCGGACATTTAAATAACCAGAAGCACCGATTTAAAGGGCCAAAAACATGTTAAAAATTTGTATAAACACAAATTTAGTATTAAATACAGAAATTTTTTTGCACGGAAAAACGCAAAATGCCATTGAGAGTTTCAATGGGGTGGAAATTTGTACCTAAAGATGTCTATGTTGAGCTCCGAACCCTCAGATTAAGGGCATTTATGGCTGCAATACATTTTAAAGAAGGTTTTTTAGGATTACTGAATATCCTTAAGGTTATTGGAGTGTATCCTAGTACAAATATAGTTAGAGCATTTGCTGGGCTCGACAAAGACAGAATAAATGAAACTAGGAGGCATTCACAGCCAAATTCAAAAATTGTCATAAAAAATAAAATGATTAAAAAAGATAAATTATTAAAAGCTAAGGAGGAAGAAGGTATAACCTATAAATGTGATGAATTTTAAGTATGTACACACATAATTTATTATTAAAGCATGTAACTATATACTTTAAATGCATTTTTCTCAAAACTGATTTTTACCTATTTTTTGCTCATTTCAAATCAAATAACTCAAAATATAATTATCGTATTACTATAAAATTAGGTGGACTTTGTGTTTATACTATTTTCTAGGGAATGAACTAAAAGAATTTGGATTGAATGAATACTTTTTAATTTACAGCCTATTGTTTGAATAATAATGTCATAAATTTACTAAAAATTTCCTGATAAATCTTCGAATGGCTCTAAAATTTTTATTTATTATTATAACCATACGCTTGTAGTTCATTCCCTAGAGAAAATAATGTAGTTTATTTTGGTATAAGTTTTGTTCGGATGAGAGTAATAGTTTTTTGTGAGATCAATTTGAAGTTTTTTTAGGAATTTGCTTAAATTTATGCTATTAAATGCCAATTTTTAAAAATTATTAATATTTATTTTAAATATTGACATTCTATTACTAATTTTGTAGTCTTAAACCCCGAAATATGGTTATAGTATGTCTACACCAAGTTTTTCTAAAAAAGTGCTCCGAACGTGTTCGGATACCTTAAAAAACATTTAAAAAATCATATATTATGTTATTTGGCTCAATAAATGGAATGTCGAGAAAGCTGTAGTCATATTAATCATATTTAGAGAATATAAAAATATATATTTAAAAAGGAAAAAGAAAAATATACAAATACATATTAATTATATTAGTAAATATATAATATGTACTATCTTGGCATGATTATATTAAACGAAAATTCTACTTTATTGCGTATAATCTGGCGAAGTTATGAAGCGTCAAATGTTACTACATGGAACCGTTTTAAATACTACCTTGAGGAAGACCAACCATTCAGTAAGCCGTTGATTGGTTTAAAATAATAAAATTCAAAGCCCCTTGGTACTGTTAGCAAACTCCACCCATTACATTATTTTTCAAAAACTAATGTATTTATATATACATACATAAATGGCAAACTTAATACCATTTGAGAAAAAAAGAAAGTAAGTTCTATTTTTAACTTTAAAAAAATAACTTTGGCTTAATAAGCATATAAATACTCAGAATCATTCATTAGATCAATCATAATCATATCGTAACCGACATCATTATTACCTCAATGAAATCGTCTAATCCTCTAGAAGCAGCCAAATGCAATAAATTCCAACCGTTTTCATCAACAAACCTAGAAAAACGATAGTGTAAAAAAATGAAGCTCAAATTTTTATTGCAAATAATACTGTCATAAAATTATCATAAAATACAATTTACTACTACTTAAAATAATTCTGAATAGACTTACTGAAGTATATTTTCTTTGTTTTTGACTAATTCAAGGAAATTTTTCATGTTTTCATCACATATCACTTCAGTTAATGGTCTGTGTAGTACACCTTCACCATTACATTGGATCTGTTAGTATTTACAAAAGACAAAAGTAAAATCAATCAAAATTTCTCAAGAAAGAAATGAACTAAAATTTAATCTATACTTCAAAAAACATAATTTTTGTTATAAAAATTAATATATATAATGCATTAATTGCCGATCCTTGCAAATTTTTATAAATGTACCACTAAAGACACATTTTGAACATGCAAATATTCAAGGAAAATTTTCTCAAAAGGGCATTCACCTATAGTATTCAACTTCCTTTTGGAAAGAAAATAATAAAAATTTATGAAATATTAAAATGCACAGTAATATACAAAAAAGTTCAAAGATGAAAGAAATAATTGTTCTGTTTGAATCATATCTTGGGAAAAATGCTTACAACATTTAAATGGCTTCAATAGATAATCGCATGGTACATATCAAATGTACCTAGCCAATTTAATTTTGGAATCCACGGAACAGTTTTCAAGAAGAAAAAAGGTGAATTTGGTGATATTTTGGTGAATATTCCATATTACAATATATATTACATATCAACAGCAAGATAACTTTTGCAACAAATTAATTTAATTAGATTTATTTTTAAAAATATAACATGAAAAGAAAACATCATGAATTACAAATATTCGATAATTCGTAATTCAATAACAATAACACTCAATTTTGCCAATTTTCGAATTTTTTCTATAATAGTTTTATGAAAACTGATATGCTTCAAAATGTATATTTTGAATTTGGTCCCTTATAGCAGAAAATGCATTTTATTAATAGTGTGCGTCATTTTAAGAAATTGGCTTACTTCCGTGACTTGTTGTTCTTCTGTGCTTGGAGTCTCATCTTCACTCGAAGCCACGATACCATCATCTTCATCCAGAAGTCCTTCTTTGTACATCAGAAATCGCTCATTAAAACTTTCATCCATTTCAGCATCCGAAACTTCTAAAGAAGTGATCTCTTCTGTCCAGTGGCTGCTGTATTCAAGAGAGTCGTTGTCATTTTCCTTTATGCTGCTGGATCCTTCGCTGTCGTCTTCCTCAAGACATCCACTGGCCGATGAGGAATTCGAAACTACGGGAAAGTAAGTAGTCTCATTGTCGCTACTTGATATTGGAGGAGGTGGACTATTATCTAAGATCTGATTGCTTGCATCTTCTTGTTTAAGTGAAATATTTGAGTCTTGGTTCAGTTCATTCAGAAATTCATCTTGAAATTCCACAGGTGGTTCTTTAATTTCTCGATTTTCAGGTTCTTCATGAGACTTTGAAGTGTCCAGATTTTCTATTACTGCTTCTGTCTTCTTCTGGTTTTCATTTTCGTCTTGAGGCTCTTGTGTATCTGAAACATCGCTTGTTACGGTTTTTGGAGACGTTAACTTTCTGGAATTGGATGAATGTTTCTTAGAAATACTGCTTCTTTTAGAAGATGGAGCGGTACTCTTTTGTTCTGACTTTTTACTGCTTCCGCTAGCTTTACTGAGACTTCTGACTGATGCATCTCTCCTGCTACTCTTTACTGATAGCACAGACATGCTTCTGGACTTAAGATTAATGACTGTTTCCTCATTTTCTGTCATCTTATTCGAAGAGCTGTTAACTCTCTTAGAAACGGAATAAATACTTTTACTAGTCTGTGTTCTGATGCTACGCTGATCATTGGGGGTATCTCTTCCTTTGATTACCGACTTTTGATCTCTGGAAGCGCTAATGGACTCTCTCAGTGAATATTGAGTAATCATTTCCGATTTCAAATCACTTCCCAAATTATTACTTTGACTTGTATAGTTTCTATTAGATACATTTTCTTCCATAATTACAGATTCTTTAGATTTTGAAGAGGTTGTGTGTTCTTTGTAATCAACTCTAGATCGGCTACGCGCGAATTCCGAAGCGATCTCTTCAGTTATCATGCTGGCATCATTTAGTGTATCGCTTTTACAGTAGAATTCTTCTTCTTCAGATTCAAAGATTTCTTCCTCTCCGTTGTCAGAGATGTTTCTGAAACTATTTTGGTACGAACTACTGAATGGTGGACTTTCTGGCGTCCAGGGTGCAGTTTGTGTACCAGTTTCAATCAAACGTTTTGGTTTGGGATATTTCGGCGGAACTTTTTGAACCAACGTGGCGATTTTTTGGTTACTTTGATTACTCGTTGCGTTAACTCTTCGCTGAAAAGTCAGCCTAGACAAATGTCTGTTCTGTTTTTGCCTATAAACATCTGAAAAATATACAGAATTTTGAATAAGAAATTTTTTAAATATAGAATTCATATAAAAGTCGTCAAAAATCTGGAAAAAAAATTAGTGTACCTAAAATTTGATATATATCTCCAACCTTTGTGTAAGTTTACACAATGTATTTCAACAATCTAGTTCGTTGCCTGATAGACAAAAGACATACAGACTTAGACATACAGGCTTAGTTCCAAAAATATTTCCCACCAATAGTACTTTTACTTCACAATATTTCTACTTGTATATCTTTATACAAAGAAATTGATGTCGATAAAGTACTGACACATATTTGAAGCTATTAAGCTTTGAATATCACTAATTTAGACAATTTTCATACCATTGCAATGGCTGCTATCAGAAATGAACGCCAATTAATAGTAAGTGTTTTTACAAAATGGCCATAGATTGTTTTAAAATAATGAACGCCAAATCTTCATCTTTCGGCGAGTTTTTGATCACAAAAGAATGAATTTTTTCTTTTAAAATTTAATTTTTTCCAGAATATTTTACTAAATGAAACTAAGAGAATATGAAAACGATATAAATATATAGATTCACAGTCTTTTTTTCCGCCAGTACATTTGATAGCTCAAACTACATTTCTACATAATACAAACTTTTTCTACTTCAGTTAGAACATTTTTTTTTCAACTTCGAGTCTATTTTTTAAGTTTAGATAAGAGCTATTTTGCTATAACTAGAGTAGACGCCCTGGGCAATAAATAGCATGCCTAAAAGGAAAATTTCTAAAAAATATATTTTTAAAATGTGGTAAGGGGAAAATAAATCTTGATTCTAATCACAGTTAATCATTGATCTAAAGTGGCATTAAATTCCTTTAAGTGGCATTATTGGTTTATGCATTAAGTTCATTATCGGTATTAGAGGCTAATTTATCACTAAATTTCCAACAAATTTCCATGTGTTTGCCATGTTGCCACATGCCTTCATATCAAACTAAACTTTAATTCGTTAATATGCTATCAAATATATTTTTAGCACTTCAATATAAAGAAAAATATAGTTAACTAGATATTATAACTCAATTACTAGGAAAAATAAAATAAAAATATAGTAAATATAAAATATATTTTTAATGATATCTATATGTAACCAATATATATATGTAATAGATATGTGGTGTAAAAGAAAAAAAATTTGGAATAAATTCAATTTATTTTTCCATGGGTTTGGTTTGGTTTAGTTATATTAACGTCCCGTTTGAAGCAACACTAGGGCTATTTTGGGACGGACCTCGTAATTTTGAACCGCGGTCAGATGACGAGGACAACACCTGAGCTGGCACCCCCCCTTTCCACACCGCACCACACCAGCGGGAGGACGTTTGGTCATGACGGATTTAACGTGCAACAGGCCCCTTTACACGACGGTTCTTCGGTGGAATCAGGTCTTGAACCTGAAATCCTCCGGTTCCGAAGCCGAGACCTTACCACCAGGCCACCGCGGCCCTATTTTTCCATGGGAGGGCTGGGTTTGTACTTATAGAACAAAGGCGGAATGCGTCCGTTTACATAAGAGTAAAGTCTGATAAATTTTTCCCTTAGTGCTGGTACTAAGGAATTCTTTTGGAGATTTCTTTGACATATGTCGTTTTAATAAAGGGAATTTTAGATATCTTTAGAAGATATGCCGTAGACATTAGAGTTTTTTTTTTTCCTTCCTTCACTTATAGTATGAGAATTAAAGCATTCAGTAATTTTTTAGAATGTGTTAAAAATAATTAATTAAAAAAATGGGAATAAGAAAAAGTTTAGAATTAAATAACTTGAGCTAATTTACGATAAAAAAATAGGAAATTAATTAGGATTTGAATCACATTAAGAGATATCATTTCATATATATTTATATATAATATGGTAAGTCAGAAAAATATTGCACATATTTACAATAGAAGCAGAAAAATTTTCAGTTATTTGAAGACGGAATGTAATTTAAAGCAAAAAGAAAAATTACGATTGAAAGAAAATTTTTCAGGTTGAAAACTTACAAATTCTAGATATTCAAAAAAAAGTATACTAAATGACAATACTTTTGTTGTTTAGCTTTCCCTTTACTGATTTCGACGTAGTAGTTTTCTTGTGGGTTTTCTGGTTTAGCTGCAAATAAATAATAAAGATTTTAGAATTATCCTTAAATTAAACTAACTTTAAATTATATATCATCATCAAAAATATAATTTTGGATGTATTAAATAATTTTACAACATTTTACAGTACACTTGAAACGTTAGTATAATAAATATGAAACTAAACTCTCTGGATTGAAATATGATTGATAGATGACATCTGTATTTAAACAGTGTGCAATTTTTAAATTCCATTATAATCAGCAGCAAAATTTTAAACTTTAAAGAAGATAATGAAAGAATAAGTTGATTTTTCTTCAACTATTGATTTACGAATATAACATATGTTTCGTTTAAAACTTAATCAACTTTTTAAATACTTATTTTTTTTTCAAATATTTTATATTTCAATTAAAAATTCTGATATTAAAATACGTTGCTATCCATAGAATTACTAAATCTATGCATAAAAACTATCCAAAAGTCTTTCCAAATTTAAAAAAAAAGAAAAACTTAACTTTTAAAAAAAAGTATGGGAAAAGTGTAGATGCGTCTAGTATTTCCTATTGATTTTTTTATGTAAAAATATCATGAAATTTGTTCCGAAATTCGAAATGAACAAAAATGTTCTGTTTCATAATTAAAGTAAGTAACTAATCTCATAAAAGTACTTCAGCGGGAAATATAATCAAATCCTCGAGGACTAATTTTCTATTAAAAAAAATCAAAAACATTTTTTTCCAATTTCGAAACACATTGTGAATTTAAATTTTTGTAATAAAATAAGACTCTCCATTCTGCTATCAGTGATGACAGGAAAAAGGAACTGAACCTAAATGTCAGAATAAAAACCGTCATTCTTTTCTTCTAGAACAAATGTAGCACACATCTGTTCGTGTCCTAGAATCATTAAAGAGAACTAATTGTTTCGGAAACTAATCATTCCATACTCGCATGTTTTATTAGTTTTTTCGGAGGAAATAATTGTTTAACTTCCAATGTGAAAGGGAATACAACATACTTTCACCACAGAAGATAAAACAAATTAGCGAACAAAGAAAACGATAATAAGTACTTTCAGATAATTGCACACGCGAATTTTTCCAGAAGAAAATGCGGTGTTTTTTAGTGGACCTTTTGAGACAGATTCAGAATTCTTTCCTTCGTAACGATATACATTAGATATTTATTCTGCAAATTTTCTTTATTAAGATTAATATAATGTTATATTTTTATTACCTCAATTTTAAAAAAAATCTTTCGAAAAAGTATCCAGTACTCATTTATAAGAACTGTATCTTAAAATTTTTATTTAAGGACTATTCCCTTCTATATCTTTTCGATGCATAAAATTTTAATGCATTCAAAAAAAATGTATTAAAAGCTGGAAAATAAAATTAAAAATTAAGAAAAATTCTGATTGTATCTTCCTGTTATTAAATCCATTAAATTTAATCAATACTCATACCTATAGATTTTGGAAACGTAATCGTATAACAAAAAAATGGGGAATTAAAAGGGCGCTAGCTATTCTCTCTACGTCAAAATGAGTTAACACGTTTCATAGTCACATTACTAGAAAAATACTCATCAGGCTTCGAAATGACATCACTGTCAGTCAAGACAGGGAGGGAAAGAGATATTTTAAAGTCAACAGACATGTTGTTAGCCTCTTAGGAATGTCTTTCTAATAGAACTGAATGTTCATATACTATATAAATTTAATTTAATTTAAAATTACAAGATTAACCTTTTTGTGTGTTTCCGTTAAAATGATCCTTCAGATCCCTGAATTTAATTTAGCAGAATTAAAATGTAGGGTTAATAATAACAATGAATTTTCTTCAGACTACAGTATAATCACTTACTTGCTGACTGTTCTTCCAGAGCTTCTGCCTGATGTTGAAGAGACACGAAGGATATGAACAACTTGCCAGTTTCTGCTTTTTCACTGACCCCATATGAAACCTTAAAAATTAGATTTATTATTAAAGACAAAAAACGAATAAAAAAGCAACGTAAAATGCTGATACTTATGTTAAAATTATAGAGTTATAAAAATTACGGAGTTTTAATATCAGTTCCTTTCGAATTAAATACTAGATGGCGTCATGTGTAGCAAACCAATTGTAATTAAATTAAGCGATTAACTGATAATTATGTTCTCAAAAAATTAATTAACTGATAATTATGTTCTCAAAACATAAATAGTATTTTATTATAGAGTGTATTAAATTTCAAAACTGCAGCAAATCAGAAAACAATTTTGTCAGTACAAGCATAAAATCATATTATTTAAAAATGTATTAAGATGGAGTGCTTACTCCTGGTCTAGAAGATCTATAACTTGAAAATTCATCAAAGTCTTGAGATTGAATTATTTTTATTACAATGGTTTCACTACATTTGCATCATTTACGAGAAAATAAAAAAACTATCAAGAAGCTCAATATATTTTCAAAATTTACATTTTATAGGGCTGCTTATTTTAAAGTATTTCTCTCTCTCTCTCCCTCTCTCTCTCTATCTCTCTCTCTCTCTCTCTCTCTCTCTCTCTCTCTGTGTGTGTGTGTGTGTGTGTGTGTGTGTGTGTGTGTGTGTGTGTGTGTGTGTCGGCTTTCTACACACTAGACGGATTGACCTAGAGCGATCAAATTCGGTACCTTGGAGTATTTTTTAAAAATTTTAATTAGAATTTTCATCATTTTTTAAAAATTGAGGTCGTTTTATTTTTCATTTTCGGTTACAATATTTTTTCACAAGAATTATAAAACACAATTTTAAAATTTGATTTTTAATTCAGCCAATTTACTGAGCAATTTCGTCTCCCGAATTTGATTTTTTTTTTTTTTGTATAATTTTCAACAATAGTTTTCGATTGTTATAGTGAAATTCAAAGACTTCATTGTTTCATCTAAATATTTAACTGTGTGACATTCTCCCATTATATGTTACAAACCCGCATTGACCCAGTCGACCCGAAGGGTGAAAGACCGAAGAAGGGTCAGCGGGGAAACTCTTCCACTGTTTACAGCTAAGAAAGAATCTGTTTGCTACATGCTTAGTTCAGATGAGGAAAAAGAAAGTGAAATCCCGCTAAAGACAACGTGCCATTATAAAATAAATTACTCAGACACATAAATTTTTAATGGCATTTTGATGTCATCAAACTCTTGTCCATTAGGAAAGTTCATCTATCGCAATAAATAATACAAAGGAAAAGCTATTAAAGCTTTACAGCTGTACCTGCTTTATGGCAAAACAACGCCGTTTTATGTCATTCCAAATTTAATGTTTAAATATACTTTGTTGAGAGATTCATTATCATCACACTCTACATAAGAAAATTAACTAGTAGAGGTACGAGAATCTTTATTTCGTTTTGAGGTATATGAAAATAATAAACGAGTTTCAGGAACATGTGGTGAAAGCTTATAAGCCAGTTAACAGCTACGCAACACGGGCAATTGCTTTTGTACTGTGGTCATGTTATTGGACTGCGAACCACAAGGTCCCGGGTTCTATAGTCGCTCATACTAATCCGCCACAAACAGTTATTTAATGATTAGCTAAGTTTCACATTTCATAAGACAAAACACGAAAAAACACTACACTCAGAATATAATCTAATAATGATGCCTCCCCTAGAATGATCATGGGAAAAATAACTTGATATTAATAAGGTAATGCCTGTTACGTAAGCATGTTGCCCCGCCTCTCACTTGTAACGCCCTCTAGCGGTATATGTAAAAAACCATCAGTCTTTGTAACATCATCGACGTAGCAGCACGCCGAAAGGCAAGGCTCAAACCAACTCCCGAAAGCGGAAAAACAATAAAATCTTTAAATTACAAAAAAGGTCCGTCATCATTATTGAACCTCTCCAGTGCCATCTTTTGTATCAAAAGAGAAGATAGTAGAGTTATATAACCGTTACAAATCGGAATTAAGCATTACTAATATGCTCTACGAACTATCTAATCACCAAAGGTGGCTGATGTTCAATATGGTTGCATTTTGTTTGATTCAAGCAATGAAATGTGCTTCTTTTCGCATTCGGTCTGTTTTATAATGCTTTTTTACTTTATTTTTAAAATGTATATGGAATAACATTTTCATGAAATCCTTTTTTTTTAATTATTTTTATTAGCTAATAAATTTTGAATTGTTAAACGTAATGTCATTCTTGAAAGATTATTGTGTTAAAAAATTATATTGAATCTGTTCCTAATACTCACGAAGCAAAGATCCAAAATCCGTTTGTGTTATGATTGTAGCAGAAACAGCTGGGAAAATATGCGATTACAATGGGACGACGTGGCTTTACAAATGCCACTGTTTCGATCCTTATGCAAATACGGCTTTAAAACTGCATTTATGTGCGCACAATGATAACTTAGAAAAATCGGACGCACTGAACATGAAAATGCTATATCATTTTTTTAAGTTAAAGAGTTTTGCTACTTTCTGACGTTTGCACAAGTTTAGTTTATTGTATTTAAAATATAATAGACATTGACAATAACTAAAATTTATTTTTTCATAAAATGGCAACATTAATTGCTGTATCGAACAATCACCCTACAATCAGTACACCTACAATTTATTTCAAAATATTAAGGTCACTCATATTTTCAATATTAAAAAAAGACAATATTGTATAAGTATTTCAAATTTTATTTCGATGCAAAAAATTTTGCTTAGAATGTGATGTTAATCTTTAAAAAAATTATCTCCATTCCAAGGTGAAAAACTGCTTTTTTAAAATTAGTTTAAAATAATGCGAATATTGTACCAAATTTAACTCTTTGCACTCGAAAAAGTAATTCGATGCACGATTATTCACCTAATACAAAGACTTTTTTTTTGTTTGAAAAAAAATATTTATTATAGTTTTAAGTTGAAATTTACAGAAAAATTAATCCACATCTTTTTACCATTCTTTAGGTATTTTTTTAAAAATTAACTTTAAAAAATAAATAAAACGTCAAAATGATGCACCGTCTTTAATGGTGAGTGAGTGGCAAAGGGTTAAAATTATTTTAAAGTAGAAACAAAATTCACTTTTAAAAAGAAAACGACACTATTTTCGGATTAATTTTGAAACAAAAATTTATTTATACTGCAGATATTTGACGATATTTAGAATGATGGAATAGCAGAAAAATTGCATTAAATATGATTGTAAAAAGAAAATTTTATATTTTTTAATAAAAATTTTTATTTTATATTTTTTTACGCATTTTAAAATTATTATTCGCTAATGTTTAAGTAGAAAAATTCAAAGTAAAAATATTACATTAAAAAAATAATTCCTTTAATCGTAAAAATATCACATTGTACAACCATCTCGCTTAGCTTTCATTATCATTTGTGAGATTATATAATTAATAAAAAGAATTTTGAGTTAATATTAAATTCTGAAATTTTTTACTCACTTAGAAAGCTTCAAACTGTAATGAACTGAAGAATTGTTTTCATCAGTTATACTGGCCTGAATGAAATATATATATATTAATTAATGATACGAATGGGCATCGTTTTATTTTTTATAAATTGTTTTTTTTTAAATATCATAAAAAAAATTATACCAGAAATGCTAACTCTTGGGCTACAATTTCAATCAATTTCTTTATTTCGAAAATTTTTGCTTCACTTGAATTCTTCAATAAATTATTTGCTGTTTCCATACATCTAAAAAAATATTAAAATAGCAATGTTTAAATTTCTTATTTTTCTTAAATATTTATCGAATTTATACCTAAGCAAATCATGAAATGCCACTGGTTGATCCCACTTGACACCGTTTCCATTAATTTAATATTTGTATTGATAATATTTATTAATTAAGTTATCAATTAGTTATATCATAATCAAATAATTTTATTAATCGATTTGATATTAAGAATAACAAAATAACTGAACTACATTTGTTTTAATTCTGTTCATCGTTTTGAAGCAACATGAAGGATATATTAGAACTCATATATTCGAACAACGGGAAGATGACGAGCACGGCACTTCAGCCACTGATTCCTTACTCCAAACTTCCATATCACTTCAGTAGAAAAACATGTGGCCATCGACTTTAAATTTAACTGGAATCAAATCCCTATAAATGGTAGATAGTAGAATAGGATTTCTAATTTGGAATCCGCCAGAACTAAAGCCTAAACCTAGTGCTTAACTATTACGGTCTCCAACGTAAGTAAATTAATAGATTTTTAAATGCTTAGCTAATATTAAATTTATCATTTTAAAAAATCATTCTGAAGTATTATCTAAAATATTTTATACGATACTCTAGACTGCAATAGTGGATGTAAAAATTTCTGTCTTCTTCATAGACATTCTATTTTAATAACAAAAGATTAAACGATACTTAAGTTGTGTAAATATAATTTCTTTTAAATTAGAGTTGATGTCTTTTTTTTTTCCATGGATAAAACGAAATTGCAATCGCTTTATGAGGACCTTTCATCAAAAAAATCGTGTCTGAGTAAAGTCAGGAAAGATTTTAAAAGTTTTCAGTTTTGAAATTTTTATTTTTGATAACTTTGTAGTAAAATTTCAGAAAAATTATTGTTTTCTATTTATTCGGTTTTAAAACTATTTCTTGAGTCTTATACATTTTTTTACTGCTATCCAAATAATTAACATGTTGATTGCCAACCACGAAATAAATTCATGCTCTTTTATTTATTTATGATTTTATTTCTTTAAAATTTGATTGGCAGTCTACTTAATAAAACGAAAAAAATCTTAACATATTTCGACTTACTTTTGCCCATGATGTGGCAATTGCTTATTATTGGAATCGATTCTGTTCTTTGAACTGGACTGAAAAATAAATAATATAATTTATAAAAATAAATTTATAAACATAAACCAATGATTTTTATTTTTTTGAAAAATATTGATAAACTAAACTTTGATCATAATAATAAAATAAAAAAAAAACTTGTATCTGAAAAAATACAAATTTACTTCAGTTCACTCCAAGAAATTAATCAAACTATACAAAGATAGATGCAAAATAAGGAAAAATTTGATTGAGATGTGGGTTAGAGAAAGAAGCAATAGAAGTTTGTAAAAGATGAATATTTTATAAACCGAATATTATTATTTATGACCTATTTAGGTTATGATCCACATAAAATCTATTCTAATGATGTTAAATATTGTCCCTCCAGTGACGTAACTAAGGGGGGAGGGGATGGAGGGCAGTATAAATGCCCTTAACATCAATGGGCCATGTATACCATACAAACAAAACATTAATACGTTTATATCAATTTTTAAAGCCAAATACAACAAGGGGCGAAAAAGTAATTCCATGTCCAGGGCGCAATTTATCCACTTTAAACCATCTGATTATGAATGGGGTGAGATAATCATACTTTTGACGTCATTAACCCTCAATACGACAATAAATAAAATTGCCGATTTTTTTTTTAATTTTGTGACTGCTAATTAATTTATTAAATGGATAAGATGAAGGGATGCATAAAATGAAAATTATAAATGTGATAATAACACCAAATCACAAAAATACTTACCGAATGAATCGGTAAACTTAAATATGAATATAAATATTCTATCAAATTCTGTACTTTAACTGAGCCAACATTCTAAAAAATAAAAAGTTCAAGTCAGAACGCACTTACAAGTAAATATTTCTTATTTTATTTTATTTCTTCAACACTTTAAAAATATACTCATTAATTCAATTAATGAATCGCATCAAGCACTGTTTTTTTTTTAAAATTCTGTAGATCCAAAATACTTTTTTTTAACAGATACAGATTTTCAAATACACAAAAAGACGAATAAAACGATAAAAACATAGTTCATTCCAGAATGAAATATTTAATAAACATAGACAATGGCATGGACATTTAAATTTAATAGACGTATTCTTCATAAAGATAAATATAGCATAGAAATAGCAGAAAACGTAACAAACAAGAAAAAATAGTGCTAAAATTCTTTATAGACTGATGATATAGCCAGCATGCACTAACCGTCCCTCAAGGAATGTTTGTAGAGCTTCGAGAATCACTTTTTAGTGAATTTCAAGAACAATTTAATATTTAGTTTTCTATTTCTGGAGAAACCTCTAGAACATTCTGGGTGAATATCTATATAATTTCATTTTATTAATCCATGCACCCCAACACCGAAATTCATTTTTTCC
Organism: Argiope bruennichi; assembly: GCF_947563725.1. NCBI lineage: Eukaryota > Metazoa > Arthropoda > Arachnida > Araneae > Araneidae > Argiope > Argiope bruennichi. The sequence continues at coordinate 45,043,049 of NC_079158.1, forward strand.
GATTTTACCGAAAATTTAATAAGAAATAAGCAAATGCGGAAGTGAGACGAGGTTTCGTAACATCAGTTCGGTATACTTTCACAAAGTTTATACTGAAGCCATTTTTATTCTATACAAATTTGGCCTTGCAAGCTTTTTTTTCTATTGTAAAATGTCGTGAGTATATTATTCTGTTAGATTTTTTCTATATTTCGTTATAACATATTATAAAGAATAATCTGGACTAAAGATTATATTATCAACTTTTCCTGTTCAGCATTAATAGAAATCCTCTAAAATCTAATATAAAAAAAGCTGGAATCAATCTTTCTTTCTTTTGCGTGACTTTTAATATCAATAGATAACTTTTAATTCTCGCAACAGCAACAAAGCAAGTAATATATAAAGCAAAATTTTTTAAGTCAATTCCTATTTAATTCAACAAAAAATTTTTTAATTTAGTTACTTTTTATTAAATAATTACAAAATTGGTGACAAACTTGGCTACCATTTGGCGATGGATTTGGCGACCGAATAGAAATTACTGGACAAGTTTAATTAATTAATTAATATTTGAAACAAAAACTGTATTAACATCACGTGTCATCCACTACAAGTTTTAAAAAATGTATTTGAACTTGAGTGGATGAATAAAAAGTATTTTATTAACGATTCAAAATTTGAACAAGATATATAGATAGGGAGAGTGTGAACTAATAGTAGGAATTGAATAAGTAATTGCGGGTGATATTTTCAGATAAGGACTTCATTTTTAGACATACAAAAATGCGCTTTAATAGGTACATTCAGATGAAAGTTGCTGCAGTGAAAATATAATGTAACCAAAAAAAATAACTTCTAATTTTTGAAGGCAACTACACTAAAATTAATAAAATAAGTGAAATCAAATTTCATATACAAACTGTCAAAGGTATAGAGCGATTAATTTTGGAAAAAAATTAGCGACAGGGTCTCATCGAAATTTCCTCGCATAGTCTCAAATAAAAACATAATCCCTTTTCTTTTATAAAATTGTACATCTTAGTTAAAGCCGAGAATACCTTACGGAGAAGAACTAGGAGACACAGATCTTTGACATCAGTCTAGCGTTTTTACTGGATCTATCATGTGATCTGTGCTAGTTTCGGGTGGATCCTAGCACAGCCCACCTCTTGGCATCTTTTTGAATTCACACCAAACTGTGGCGATAACGTCGCCAATGTGACAACCTAGACGGATTTTTTTTATTTATTTTTAATTTATTTATTTTATATTATATTTTATTTATTTTTTATTCTTATTTTTATTTATTTATTATTTTATTTTTTATTATTTTTTTATTATTTTATTTTATTAATAAATAATCAACCTTGACCGATTTATTTTATTTTATTTATTTTTAATTTATTTATTTTATGTTATATTTTATTTTATTTATTTTTTATTCTTATTTTTATTTATTTATTATTTTATTTTTTATTATTTTTTATTATTTTATTTTTTATTATTTTTTATTATTTTATTTTATTAATAAATAATCAACCTTGACCGATTTATTTTATTTTATTTATTTATTTTATTTTTTATTATATTTATATTTTTTTTTTATTTTTACTTATTTTTATTTCTATTTATTTATTATTTTATTTTATTATTATTTATTTATTATTTTATTTTATTATTATTTATTTATTATTTTATTTTATTATTATTTATTTATTATTTTATTATTATTATTTATTCATTATTTTATTTTATTTATTTATTATATTTATTTTTTATTATATTTATTTTTTATTATATTTATTATTATTTTTGGTCTTCAAGTATCGTTTTTTAATTGAAAAATAATAATAATAACAAATATTCAATTAGTAGTCAAGTTGGCGAGATTTCAAATAAGTCGCCAAGAGGTGGGCCCATCTAGGATTTTATCCTAGTTTCTTTTCTTTCGAAATTTGGCATAGAACTACAATTGCAATTGCAAAACCACATATCATATTTGTTTAAGTCATTGCGTTTTCCGAGTTATCTTGTTTATAGGGATGCGAAAACACAAAACATCTTGACAGATTAGTTCCAAATAAGATACCGATCGACATTTTAGATCTTAGACATGAGTACTAAATTGGTTAATAATGGATAAAAAAGTTAAGCCACAATGGATGTATTACGGAAAAAGATTTCTAGGCATTTATTAAAAACTGAAATATAATCCACCGCATTTAAAGTTTTACAAAATTTGTTTTTACTTTCAAATTTTTAACAAAAAAAATTATTAAACAAAAGCACTACATTTTAGTATTTTGAAAAAGCGTGTCTTTTTATTATTGTTATCATTGATAATTATTTCTTGTCTGGCCTCCATACAGATAACTATATTTAATATTTTTACTGCCTCATATTTAATAATTTTCACTTATTATAACACTCAGAAAAATAATCAAAATCCCTAAAAATGTCTGAGAAGTCATTTCAAACGTGCCACAATTTTTTATATTTCACTTTTCAGGGGGGAGGGTCTATTATGTGTTTAGAATTAGCATCCCTTCAGATAGTTTGGTACAAAAATATGACAAAAATGTGCAGTTTTGGAGTATGAACTTCTTGCTAAATTTTATTCATACATTTTGTACTCTCGAGCTATCGTTTTCACATAAACTATCGCAAAGATTAATAGGCATAAAAACATAAACCCAAGAATATTTTTCAGATTCGGGAAGATCTTAAGAATCAAAATTCATGAAAATGTTGAAAGCAATTTTTTTTTTTTTTTAAGTTTACAATACTTTCTCTTTGCATATTTTATATACGATAAAAAGACAACTTTAGACAGCTTTGCAATATCATGGAAGCAAAGATAGTTTACAAACAGCGAAAAATTGTTATAACGGTTTCAGTTTTTATCATCAAACAAAAATAACCCTTTTCTCAAACGAAAATAGATATACAGAAAAGTTCTTAGTAAAATATGATATCCATTGAATGAAAAAAAAAAAGTTTAAATCACTTACATTTGCAGCAAAATTCAAAATTTCTCTGGCAGTCCCTGTATCCGACAAATGATGAATTGATCTCTCGTGCAATCCAATACGGAGAATCTAGAAAAAATGACACAAAAAAAAAAGTTATAAGAGAACATTATTAATTTTTTTAATAATTCATAAATTTATGTTAATGAAATGCATTGAATTTTGAGTGATGTTTCGCTAGATTGTTTTGTATGTTTTTCAAAATAAAAGCAAGACCATTTCAAATGATGTCATAATATCTTTCCTACGTTCAAATTTACGAACAGAATCTCGAGAATGGAACATCTTCTTTCAAGTCATTCTACCAAATGATATTGAATTGTAGGTCTAAGTAGAAAGAAATGGTCTTCAGAACAAGGGAAATCAGTAGGAATCCCCTCCTGCCTTCACCGTACCTTAAAAATATTCAATAACCCTTTCGAATGATTAAAGGTTACTGTCTTCTCTTTTTTTTTAATTGTTCTACGCTAGTGATTACATCATATCTGCACCGTTTCTATTCTAGTCGTTTTTAAAAGTCAAATCAAGGGCTCGAAATAGGGTATTGAAAACGCTCCTGATCAAAATTAACTACATGTCTTTTCGTCTTTTTAAATCTCATCAACCTATACCTTGTTTGATTACTTTTCAACACGAAATTCCATTTAGTGCTCGGCAATCCACATTTCACTCTTGTTTCTATTCAGTTTTAAGAAATGCAAAGAAAGATGTCATTACAAAAATGTTTCTTTATATGCACCAGATTTCAGATAATTTTGTTTAAAATTATAAAATCCTGAGATCACATAAAATAAGTTTTTTTTTTCTTCTTCTTTTTTTACTTTATTTTTTTCATTAGCTGAATCCGGTAATGCTTTGAAATTATTGGATTTGAGTATGTATGTACAAATAGATAGATTACATGGATGCAACTAAAAATTCGCTATCAATTATTATATATTTACATATACTTTATTATTTTTGTATTTAGATTGCATAAATTTTAATTATGATCGCATTCGACTTTAAATTCATTGCAATGCTCTTGGATATACAATTTCTATGGTGGCAATTATTCCATTTGACATTCTTTTTCTACATACAGCGTATAATTGTCCAAGAGAAAAACCTAAATTCCTCAAATTCAGTCCACATACTTTCAATGATTGAATTTGTGATTTTTTTTATCATTATTGCAATCGACAATTAATTTAATTGAAATTTTTGACAGTTGGAAAGTTGCAATCCTTTGAATTGAATTGGTATATCTGTTTTTATCCTTGATATATTTCGTATTAACACATCCTTTTCTTTGAATTTTCCCATTAAAATTTTTATAACAGTATTTCAGAATCTTTTGACTGACATGCTGATAGCATTGTAAAAAGGGTGCAAGTAATGTTTCCTAGAAGTAAAATACGCCAGCCTTCAGATTAATTGTGGGGGCTGACAATACAGATAAAGTAAGTGAATTTTAGAATTCAGTTTTAAAATTTATTGTTTCATCTTGATTTATAACAGTATTTCTTATATTATTAAAAAAAAATGCTTCATTTTTGTTGTTGTAGCAGCGCCCAATGAAAACAGTTTCTCAAGTGGTACCTTCAATGGGCATGGCAATTTAATTTTACCATTCTAACAACAAATCTCAGGTACTTCATTTTTGAATTTTAATGCATTACAATTTGTAAAAACTTTATTCATAATTTCACTAACCACAACCGTGTACAAGCTGTATTCGATTTCCGAAATATTCTGAAATTCAATTCGGTCAAGTTTTATCTATTGATCTAATGGATTCATTTGCATGTGTAATCCTATTATAACATTGCTTATTTCGATCCTTATATGACAAAGATTGTTTTAATTTTCTTATTCTTACTTGATTTGTTTCATTTCTGATTTCGTGTTAGTAATGATTCAGAAGCACATGAGTGTGTAGTGAATAGCTTATAAGCCAGTTAACAGCTACTCTACCCGAGCAATTGCTTTTGTATCGTGGTCATGTTACTGGGCTGCGAACCACAAGGTCTCAGGTTTTATCCTCGCTCAATTCAATTCGCAGCAAGTGTGACATTTGTAATACATTTCCTTCATCTCGCTATGCTGCTTATTCTTATGTTTCATTTTGTCTTTCTGTTCGTTTTCTCTTGGCTGCATTTGTACAGCAAACAATGTTTATCGTCTTACTGAGTCGAACAGTCAAAATGTAAAATAAAAGTAAAATTATTAACATGACTTCACTTTATAACGCAACAAAATCATCACAATCATTATTGAGCAAAATCCGAAACAATAAAAAAATAAAACATTATGGAACTTTACAAAATTTAACTTAACTTACGCATGACCAACATCTCATCTCATGAACATCAATATAAGAAGTATTGTCTGTGGCGCCATCTGCATTTAAATAATAGTACTATTTCAACTGATATTATATTATTAGATCCCTAACTTTCTTTCTACTGGTTAGATCAAGGTTTCAATAGCTTTAAAACTTCTTCTGACAATATAGATTATTTTGCAAAACACCACTCATGAATAGATTGAGTAGTTATTTAAATAACATGACATAACAGGCAGGCGTACAAATATTGCCTTTTATATATAAATAATTATAAAAAATACCTTGAAATGATTTTTAGAGTTAGTATTGTAGAAAGTAGAGGTGTTTCTTTTCTTTTTTTTTTTTTTTTTTTTGAAAAACTTAATAAGAGCAAAAATGTAGCTATTAAGAAAATTGCGAACTATGATCCAAAGTCCATAAAAATATGGGGAAACTACGTAGACTTATCTATAGTTAATCCTCCATCTGCTATTATCATACAACCATGACTCAGCGACAGATCTTTGCTGATTACTTCATTACATAATATTCATATTTTTTCTCTCCGTTTAATCCGGAGTGTATACAAGCCAATCCAAATCATCATTTTGGTACAATCGATGTGATATTTTCTAATAAAAATGAAATCTTATTTGCTTTTGTATATTTTTTGAAAAATTTACTATGCATTAGATCTGTACATTCGCCATCTTTAGACTTTAAAAAGGGAGACTTGAGGAATTTTAAAAAATAAATTTCATAGTTAACTGGTTGATTATGAACAATCATCTTCTTAAGTTATGTTACTTCTAAGCCATTTCCTTGCAACCAAATGTAGGCCCAGAGATTAAGAAATCTGACTTCAAGAATTATGACCTGCAAATCGACAATCTTTTTAAACACTGAAGAGATTACTGGAAATCCATCAAAGGCTTTCCTATGGCTTAAAATGTGTTGTGTCTCAGATAAATGGTTTTATATCATAAATAAAAAAAATTGTGCTTTATTAAAAATTAATAAATTTAAAGAAATGGAAGAAATACAAATAAATACAAGCATTCATAGAATAATTAGAGAAAATTGCACAAAAAAAATTATCTTTATTGTGATTAAAACGCATTATTCAGAAATCATGCGTTATTATCAATACTCAAGCGTTTATGGTGAGAACGAGTTGCATGACAGATAATATATACAAAATTAAGATGGGTTTATATGGTAGGGTTTGATTTCGGTGGAAGTTATTGTTAATACTTTGACATGAATTAATAATTCCAAATATCGGTATTGGTAGATATGGTGCTTCAATATCGGTACCATTTTTTTAATGATTATTGTACTCACTATCTCCGTACTTCATATACGACAGAATAAAAATAATAGAATTATAATTCAAGAAAATTGGTCAAAATTGTTAAAGGATTAATAAAATATGTGCAAAACTATTGACTTACTTTTTGCAGTTTGTCAAGAGTTGAAGCCATCTGCCATGGATGAAACTTGAATGTAGCTTCATGATTTTCGATAAAAATTCTTCTAATAATAATATAACGAAATAAAAAGCACAAGAAAAATGGCATTTAAAAGCAATTTAACTTATGCATTAATAACAATAGTCATGCATGTATATGTGCATTAATTAAATGATATTTTTCTGTTGAACTGTAATATTTTAAATAATCCTTGCGAAAAAAACAAGTTATTTTTAATACACATCTTTGGTATTAAAAGTAGATACAGTATAAAAATTATTTGACTCCATATTCCTAGACTGCATTCGTTTGAATACCATTGCCTGTGCATTTTTCTCAATCTAAAAGGCTCCAACTACTAATCTAAATCTCAAAATTCAAATGCCTTTTAAGTTTTCATGATACTTAAGACACTTTAGTCATTTTCTTGATTCATCAAATACATCTCATATTTTGTAATATAGTAGACGCCGTTTTTAGTGATCACCTTGGTTAAAAGACAAAAGTATTACGACAGTGGAATGATCACAGAAATGCAAATGTGGGTACACGTATATGACTTTAAAGAATGGAAATTTGCGCAATTTTTTTAAAATTTTAATTAATAAAAATTATACGAAATTCTGACTTTTTCCATTATAACTTCATAAAATATTCAACCACAATATTGATATTTAAAAAAATTCTCTTTTCAATAATGTAAATTTAGCCTTAAAATTTTTTTATCAAAATTTATTTAAATTTTGAAAATAATTTTATGTATACTTTATAATACATTTCGTTGTTATAATAACACTCAAATCATTTTCACAATTCCCTTTAACATTTCATCCCGAATTTTTCTACCGTTGCTGCTCATCAAAATAGAGATCCGCTTATTTTTTACATATTGAGCAATTTTTGTTTAAAACATGGTTCTAAAAAAATTCTTGAAATTTTGTTTATTTTTGATTAAAGTTTAACTACAGAAATAAGCAACGATGAAAAACTTTCTAATGTCGCTCATTTTTAAACTTTATTACTCTTCATATAGTGTTTTATATAGTTAAAATAAATTATCTTTTTCTTTTATTTGAAATTTACTTTTTGATTGGAGTACACGGATTTTTTTTTATTTGAATGAAAGAAATTTTCATTGAATAACTAGTCGTGTCAGACAACCAACTGGTTCCCCAGGATTGTTGATTATATTTGACTTCAGATAAATCGTTTATTAAATCCAGGATTGGTTCAGGATTTGACAAAATCGTTTGATATTAATGCCGCTTTATTTTAACTGTCTCACTTATCTGTTCATGAACCTTTCTAATGGAGACGACTGACGACTGTCATGATGTCTTGGCGCTATTAATAATGTCAACCTGCGTTTCGTCTACTTTATAAATTTCACAAAATCGTATAAAGTCTTTTTTTTTTTTTTTTTTTTTTTGTAAACTACAGAGATATCAAACAAATTACTTCTTTTTTAATTTTCAACAATGGAAGAAATGGAAGAAAATCCCGCGTTCAGATAATTGATAAAACAATAAAAACGGTTTGAACTTCATGGAAACAATATAATCTATTGTTGAAAATTAGGTTTTAAAAAAAATCTTTTTTAAAAATTGCCAAAATTTTCGCAAGAATATTAAATTGATTTAAAGACATTTTTTTTTCAACTTTAAAAATGATATAAAATTTAATTTATGTAATAATATTTTCGAAAACTACATCGGAAAACCCTCAGAATTCAGCTTAATTTTTAATTAATTAAAAGTAAAATATAATTTTAAAAAGCTCTCTCCAAGGTGTACATTCCCACCTTCCAAAGCATGTAAGTGCCAAATTTGGTAGATATACAGCTCAAACGGTCTAGCCTATAAAGTGCAAGAGACTTTCAATATTTGACGTTGTTTTATTTCATCCCGGAGAAGCAAGCATTATGTACAAGCAGTGGCGATAAACACACACACAATACAGAACGACACAGAGCGAAAAGAAGAAATGACGGAAAGCTGATGAAGATTTTATACCTGGTCTTATATAACATGAGATTTCTGACACGTGTCGTTTCTAATTGCAATTTCTTACACGTGTCGACCCTGACAAGAGAAACAGAGGGATCCTTTAGAAGAATCTGTTTACATCAGCGATTCTTTATGTCTTCACTTGGCACGAGGAACCGAAGATGCAGTCATTTTTACAAAGATACTTATCTATCAAAATTTGAAACTAAAAAATAGTTTTCTGAGGAAGCATTAATACTAAGTATTTAAAAGTATTAATAAGTATTTAAAATTTTTAGAACCAAAAATTTCAGGGAAACCATCTGATCACCAAAGACGACTTTTATATAATAAAATATAATTTCATCATTAAATATATTGTGATATTGTGACAATAATTTATTACGATAAAAGAAATTAAAGATATTGTCTTAGTTGCAATTATTCTTGGTTTTACTTCAGTTTTAGGAAAATTCTCAAGGAAATGGATTTTAATTTTGGTACAAAGTAAAATCACTTCATTTCGATTCTCGTCAAGCATAGCGTTTGATTTTAAAATTTGTTTAAATCGCTGTGAATCTAATTTGTATCTTTAAAAAAAATTTTTATAATTTTACACAATGCTATAATGCCTTTTCAACGTCAAAAAAATTAATAATTTTTTGTAATGAATAGAATGAATCAAGGCCAGTGCAAAAAAAAAAACATACAAATGAGAACAACGTGCTAACGTAGTATTCATTAAAAAAATTCCTTATAATTCCAAAGCTTTTATTTTATATATATTCTTGTTGCATTTTGAAAAAATCTAATGGCAACTACATTTGGGAGTAAGTGTAAAGTTAGGAGCGGCCACATCACCGGGAAATGACCTAATACGAGTTTCACGAACGTTAAGATTTACATAGAGATAAAACAATACACAGTTCTCGTTCGGATTACACCTTTATTTCTCAAAGAACCAATTATCAATGATTAAAACCACACAAATTAATTTCAGCAATTACTTTTAAAGGTATTGTGATCATATTCAGAACTGATTCATTGGAAACAATGATATTTAGTTTAGCTGTATTGATAAATTCCGGATGCATATGGTTAAGGAGAAATTGATAGTTTTTTTGAATATGCAAGTTAAGCTTACGAAGAACCGTTAGATTATGAAACATTTTGCATTTGCCTTTAACAGAAGTAAATTGAAACAGAATTTTTCAAGCCACGTGGTTAAAGCGAAATGAGAAAAAAATTAATAATTATTACAAAAGGACAATTTCTAATAAATAAAAAGAAATTTAATAAATCTAAAAAGTTCTGAAGAATTTCTAGCAAACCTCATCGATAAAATGTTGATGGAAGAGTTTAGAAAAAGTTTATTTGAAGTTGCGGGACAAAGTGACATTCGTATTCGTATTGTTTCACAATTCGTATTCGTATTGTTTCACAATTCGTATTCGTATTGTTTCACAATTCGTATTCGTATTGTGAAATCACAGCAGTGCATTTTTAAATTGAAATTCAAACCTTTTGGGGATAAATAAATCGTATGAAATTGTTTCAAGACCATTGGCAAGGTTTTTCAATCCATTTAGTTATTTTTTTCTAGAAAATATTGAGTGTTATTAACTCCTTAAACTGAAATGATGAATTCAACTCGTTATGAACTTTCTTGAGCTAAATGAAAATGGCGTGCTATATTCGCCAGAAATTATTGAAATTGGTGCTTTATATAAAAAGTTTTTTTATGGAAAAAAAATCCTAAATTTATATATTAATTCCTCTTTTTAAAAGTTAGAAAATTGCATTGTCTGCTTGAGCAGTGCTAACTGAAAATAAATTGCAGTTCAAAGAATTAGTATATTTATACTTAATTATTACGATTTTAAATACTTTTACATGAAAGTGATAAAATATTTTTAATGTATACTTTTCTGCGTAAAAAAGACAGATTTATTTAAAAATATTAAATTTGAAATTTACAATACAAATAAACTGTATACAAATATATAACTTTGTTGATTTCTGAAAATTATATTAATAGTGAAATTTAATTTCGTACAACAATATACAGCAAATTCTAAAATTTACAAAAAAAAAAAAAAAGAAAAGAAAGGTAACGTTGCAAAATAATTCCTGAATTTTAGAAAATTTAGGAAGCTATTTTTAAATTTGTATCATCATTTTGGTTACTTAAATTTCTACTTTCTCAGATGCATGATATTTTATACGCTTTTATTTAGCTTTAATTTCTTTCATGTAAGTAAATTCCATATTAAGGATATCCCATAAAAGGATGATGAAAATTTGTAATTATTTTCCATTCACTTCTTCCTGTACTAGAATCTGAATTTTTTTTTATCATCAAGATGATATTCAATATTTTAATATAGCTAGAATTTTTAATTCTATATTCTATTCGTCTTTTAATTAAATTTTGATTCCATATGGGTAGCGCCATCTGGTAGTGAGTATGAAAAAAACTGATTACCAGATTCCATAAAATATATAATCAGCAGGAGTGAGCTCCTCAAAACTTTCTCGCATACTCTCTAATAAATTTGTCATGCCAGATAACGCCTTGCATTGGTATTGGCGTATAATAGTTACGAAATATTAACTTTTGGCGTGAATTTAGCATTTTTACTGAATCTGACGTGTCATCCTTGGCGATTTTTTTGACGATTAATCCTTGGCATTCAGTGAATAGTATCATTGGAACAAAGATTTGACTCAAAAATGCATTTGTAATCATAAAATCCCATACTTAATTTGATATATTTAAAGTATTGCGCTTTTGAATTATCGCGTGTACATGTTTCTGAAAGTACAGACAGCACAGACAGTCAACCCGTCGTTGGCTCAAATTTGCTCAAATTTGTATAGGTGGTTATTCTGTAGATGTTAAATAGATATACTGAAACTTATTCATCTAGCTCTCTTCGTTTTGTAGTTATCGCGTTAAATTATATTCGAACAGCCGGAATTCTTCTGAACCGAATTTTACTCAAATATTGATAGAGATATGCGAATTCGATGTAAAGGTCGTGCACCAAATTTCAACCGTCTAGCTCAAAGCATATTTGAGTTATCTTTGTCACAGATAGACAGACGGAAATTTTTTGGATATGTGTTTTCCAAACTCGGGGGGGGGGGTCTAAAACGAGAAGATTTGTCAAAATTTCGAGCTCGAATTTTTTGACGATTACTATATTTTTTCTATATTTCGTATACGACAGAGTAATAATAAATTATGAAATATATTAATATGAATGTAATTTAAATTTCAATTTACTAAAGAGTTTTTCAATCAACAATGTATGCTTTTACGATTTACTTATGTTCAATTCTTTAGTATATTAATAAAAACGTGTGTTTTTTTAACATCGTTAAATATAAATTGTAACTCATTTATACTCTTAGAAAGGGACAATAGTAACAATATTTTCTGCTCCAAAACAATTTAATAATCTCTTGCATTTATTCAAAACAGATCATTCTATAACAAATACTGCAGCTTTGTTATCTTATATTATTCGGGTCTATGAATAAATTCTCTCTGATCTACTACATACATCATTATTCAATTACTTTATACAAAGTATCAAATTTCAATTTGAAAAATATACATAAAAAAATTGTATAAAAGCTAGTCCTTTTGCAGGAAATTTCACTTAAAACAAGCCAATTCTCATCTAAAATAAAAACTATTACATTAAAAAAAAAACCTAAAATGTAAATAAAATAATTTAGACACTTACAATTTTTCAGCAACAATTTTAACAATGTAGTTTGACACTTTAACTCCCTCCTTATCCATACAATTCGAGTTTCTCTTTCTTAAGCTTGGTACTCAAGCCACCTTAAGTCTTATGAGAGAGGATGATGCACGGATAGAAAAGGGTCTACTGCCCTAATTTCTAAAGAAATTCCTTCTTTCGTCTTTAGCAATATATTTTAAGAGAGAGAGGAAAAATAAAACAAGAAAAATTGCAGTAACTGATCACCATGGTGATGACAAGCCGCAGAAACTGTTCCGATAGAGCGTAAAATCTTATCTTTACCGGTATTTGGGGCCGTTCGTTTGATTGCTTGATCTTTTTTGTAAAAGCATGTCACGCTACAAAAAGTTCATTTATTTTTAACATTTTACTTACATCGATAAAAATATCTGCTCATTGAATTGTCCAATTTCTTTTGATCTGCGATTATAGCTAATTTCGAATAACGTGAACTTTTTAATATGAATCAATAATATTGTAATAAATTTAATTCATTCAAAAGAATCAGCTGATGCCTTACATAAATATGCATATATACTAGCCGCCTTTGACGACCAGTTAGTTCGCCAGAAATATTGGACGTCTTGAATTTAAAATAAATTTCTGAAATACTTCAATTTATTTTGATCGATTAGAGCTAATTTCGAGTGCAACGTGAATTTTTCATACATTTAAGGCTTGATTTTTAATATGAAGCAATAATGGTATAATAAATTTAATTCATTTAAAAGAGCTAACTGATGCTTTACATAAATATACATATATATACTAGCCGCCTTTGGCAACCAACTAGTTCGCCAGAAATATTGAATGTATTAAATTTGCAGTAAATTTCTGAAATAGTTCAATTTCTTTTGATCTGTGATTATAGTCAATTTCGAGTGTAACTTGAGCTTTCCATGCATTTAAGACTAGATTTTTAATACGAAACAATTATAGTGCAAAAAATTTAATTCATTAAAGAGAGCTAACTGATGCCTTGCATAAATACATACATACATACATATATATATATATATATATATATATATATATATATATATATATATATATATATAAGCTGCCGTTGGGAAGCAGTTAGTTCGCCAAAGATATTAGATGTCTTGAATTTGAAATAAATCTCTTATCTGATGTTTAACAATTAATTGTGATAAACATTAAAACCATGCTATTAACATTATACATATTCTGATTGTTAGGTACATAAAGCTTTCTAATGGAGTTGAACCTACATTGATGCCTTCCTAATGAAGGCCTTCATTCTAAGGGCATCAAAGTATCATTAAAAACATAACTATACGAGCAATCTATTTTCTAACTGTATGATTTTTGCTATTTTGTAACTTCATTTTGTTATTCCTCGTGTAAACTGACCAGAAAACAGAAGAGTCTTCTTTGAATTTCAATAATATAAGAAAATCACATGATTAATTATTAGATGAAATAATGGAAAATGGTGTGGATTTTACTGCAACAGCAAAAATTATTAAAAAGTTAATTTTAAAATGATGTAAAAAAAATTATTATGTGCATCGTGGTGTCATTATGTTTTCAGATATTATTGAGGGAAAGTGTCAAAATCCAGCTAAATTTTTATTAAATTATCAAAAGAAAATCCCATGGAGGTGCACATTCTCACCCACCAAATTAATTTGTGCTAATTCATTGGCTTTAAATAAAATAACCTGGCTTACAGAACGCCAAAGACCCACATACATCCTCTTTTATTGCTAGTAGAGATATATACAGTATGTTCACTTTAATCTAAGTCCAACAGTTAAATTTAAATCGTTTGGGAATGAATATACACTTCTTGTTGACAATATGCTCTAAATGACACACAAAATTATATTTTATGTTGTACTGGTTAAAATGCATTGCTAAAAAAAATTACAAAATCTAAATTCTTTTCAATCCTCCCCATCTGTATTTATTAAAATATTTTTGAAAAAACATTCTAAATAAAATTTAAAAAAATTAAAATCTATTCATCTGCAACTAACACCAAAAGAGTTCTGAAGATTTGAATTTCTTATTTCAACCCAATCAAAGGCCATCTCGGAACGATTGTCTTCGAGGCGACTAATAAAATTGTAAAAATTCATCTAAAATAATGTAAAAAGCTTCATAACTCAGGCAGTCTTAGTTAAAAAAAACTGCAACTTTTTTTCTTATTTAAAATATTAATGTGTCTAAAATATTTTATTACATCTGGTTATTTTAAATTTAATTCTTTTAAACATAATGTGTATATAATATATTCTGTCAAATGGAAGTAGATTCATATCTCTTATGGTTTAGAAATCAGCTCTGCACATATATAGAAACAAATATATAAATAGATTATAAGCTGATATACCTGGTGTTGCTTGATTAAAAATATTTTTATGTTTAAATACTTTTTCCATTTTTAATTTAATAAAAATATGTTGGCGAGTTTTGCTTACCCTTCCCTATGACATCTGACCCTTCACACAAAAGATAAATCTCTCTCTCCCTCTCCTTTTTTTGGAGGAGGGGGAAGAGGGAGGCACCATTCTTTGAACCACCTAAGACCATTTTTTCCTCATAATTACTTATAGAATGCCAACAGAAGTGCCTTCATATCATGATTTTTATTTGCCATGATACAAATTTCCATACACTTTGGGGTGCTTCTGTGCCCAACAGAAAAACATTGCATTGTGTTCTATAATTTTTCAACCTATGCCTTCTTCCTTTGGCAGCAATGAATTTGGTAACCTTCAGTGACCTTACACACTCATTAGGGTCATTTAAAAATTTCAGAATTTAAATGACCATTAAATAGAGAGTTCATTTTTATAAATTAAACTAAAAACATTAAATTGATGTGCGAGCAGATTAAAAAATCAGCAAGCTATGAAATTAAAGTAGAAGTTAATATTCTGTTATCTGTTAATGTTGAAAGAAAACAAATTTTTCTCATAACTTAATGGCAAAAATGCATGAGTGAAGAATTTGATGAAACAAGGTTAGTTCAAATTTAATTACAATAATAAAAAGTATTATTACAAATTGTGTTTTAAGACAGAAAAATTCATTTAAATTAATGGAAAAACCTTATGGAATTAGTATCATTAAAAAGGTAATTGTTTGCTATGGCATAAAAATTTTCATTTTTACGAGAAACTACATCGAAAGTTACAGGCGAAATAAATTATGAAATTACAGAAAGTTGGCTTAATTTTTATTATATATTACAAGGATCAATATAGAAATGAATCCGAGAATCACACGTGCAATTTATCTGTTACAACTATTCACTGGTTAGGATTCTTGTGACACACAGACCTGCTTTATATTACCAATCAGTACAAGGGGAATAAAGAATGCAACATAAAATACAGTCGTTTCATTAAGTATATTGATAATTTAAAAATAATTGGATTATTAATATATTAAAACCATATTATCTAATAGTGAAACATACACTTGATAAGATTTAAAACAAGTTTATTGAGTTATTGAAGAAAATAGTTTATAATCAGTGCTGAAAAGTAGATTTCTTTACAAAAATCTATATCCTCAGAAGTGATACCTAAAAGAATTTTTTCTAACAAGATCACAAATATTAAAATATTGCATATAATATATTAAAATAGCATGCAAAATAACTATCCTATAATCAACAAAATATTAACTTCATTTAAAAGAAGATAAAACTTGTGGCAGATTTTCTTCGGCATTACTTTAGAAATCATTTCATATTAATTGCTAAAATCACAAAAAGCATGGCAAAGACAATATTTTGTGAAGAATTCGTAAACATTATCTTTGGGACATAGCAATATATTTTATAGAATTTATTGAATTAAATTTATTTGTTAAAAAAAAGCATGCTATACCAATGGCACTTCCAAAGCATATTAGAATATTGTTTTCATTCAAATATTCAGATGTAAACAAAGACAAAAAAATATAATCTCATAAACAATATATTGTTTAGGAATGTCTTAGAGAAGAAAAAACATAATTTTGTTCAAGATGTTTGTTTCGGAATGACAGTACCAACAAAAATAACAGTGCAGAAACATAAATAAAATATTCTATTTCAATAGGAAAAAAAATCAGACTGAACGTCTTAACACCAGGAGAAGAACGGAGATTTGCTTTGGAAAGTCTGTGTAAAATTATCACTTCCTCCTCTTGAACGTCCTTTATCTCTTCCTCTGCTTCTCTGAATCAAAACTGCAGGCATCTGAACCAACTGGAGAGGAGACTTTGCATCTTTCAAGGCTTGAGTCAAATTCAGGATCTGGCCTCGCAAAACAGACATTTGCTTCTCAAAAATATTTCTATCAAATCCTCTATCCATCTTGAATAATTCAAAAAGATCATTGCAAAGCTCCTGGACAAAATTCATGTCAGAGAGCTGTGGCAAAACTAAATCTCTGGTTTCTGAAGAGAAGGGTATTCTTGCCATGGGCAACCACGCCCAATGAAAAGGATAAGCCCTCCAAGAATCGGGATGCTTAAAAGGAAAAGCTAATCCATTATCAATTGCTGCAATCTTAATCTCGCCTTTGTCATTTTCATTGGATGGATCAGGTTTTTGGTATTTAATGAGCCAATTATCATTACCTCGGTCAGTATTTCTAATAATGTAATCTAACACGACAAGCCTTTCGAACTGAGAATGGAATTGTTTCTGCAAGTGTTCTGGAAGGGGATCTGAATCAAATATTCGCAACCACTGATCGGCATTAAGATACCCATCGACAAAGAGTTGAAATGATCCAACCTTTGGAGGCAGTCCAATTCGATTGAAGTGACAGCGGTATCTTGGGAACTTCTCAATTATATTTCTTTTAGTCCGGGATTTGGCTCTGTCTAGAGTAGAATAATTGAAAGATTCACCGACTAGATGCACAACTTTGGTTTTGGGGACTATATTCAGCTGAAGCTTCTGATCTACTAGGGAAGCTCCAGCTTCCGAGAGATATCCCTGGTTCGGTACTAGACAACTACGTCCAAAGCAGCACGGACAACAAATCTTGTGCATCCATTTCGTCCATTTGGGGTTGAGTCGTCCATAAGGTTCTTCATCTTTAGGTTTAAATACTCCAATCTTCTTATTGTTAATGTTTTTAACAAAGTAACTTCCACTCGAGCCCTGGTAAATGCGCTCAGGTATCACCCCATGAACAATAGCATGTTCAGCTTCCCGAACGATAGCAGAGAATTGAAGGTCCTCGGGGAAGCAGTTGATACTACAGCAAGGTTCGGAATCCATTTGATTTATTAATGGTTCACTTTCATGTGTACTATCAGAAGCACTGGATGCATTTAAAGGGCACAAAGCTATATCAGGCAAGCAGTCATTGAGTGTTCCTGAAGATGGCATATCTGAAAAAAGAAAAAAAAAAAAAAAAGAAAAATGCAAAATTAATTTGCGAGCAAATTATAAAAATTAATGCATACACTTTTAATGGTAGAGGTCAATACCAAAGCTAAATTTTTAATTATGCAATATCTTTCTCAATTTTTTCCCCATAAAGCAAAATAATTCACATTCATATCAGAATGCTTGCCTAGTCACTACACTAATCTTGCTTTTCACTTAAACAACCTAGCTTTGTATATTTCTTACAAACCCAATAGAAATTCTAAAAAGACTTCAGCAATTATCCCTAACTCTCCTACCTATATGTTGTTATATTACCTGTTAGGTATATGAATAAATAAAATGTAATTTATGCATAATAATCAGATTATACAAAAAATAGAAATATACTTAATTAAATCTAGAATTTTCAGTTTAAAAAGAAAATATCAAACATAACAGCCTGCCCAAAACCAGCCGAGTTCCGGATTTTATTCATAGTCATTTTTTTTTACATAAAAATTTTTATTTTACAATCATTGAAATAATATATTGTGTTCAATATGATAAGTTACAATAATATTATAAAATTACTGTAATATTGTACAATTCAATTTACTTTCAATGAGCAGAATTCATTGTATTATTCTCTTAAAGGTTCCATATGGAAAACCACAAAATAAAGCAGAATCCTCATTTATTCTAATTTAATATGCAGCCTTTGATTAAGAAATTTTCAGTTTCATAAGCTATCTTAAATGATAAGATTATAATTGATAAATTGAAGTTTCAAATTTTTCTAATATCTCATTATTATTACTTCCAATACGAAATATTTTTCAATGGCTATTCATTAACAAATATTCATAGTATTTATAAACTAATCAATAACTGAAAATTATTTTTAAATTATTACTTCAACGCCATAGAATTTCAAAAAAATTTATGTTAACAAAACAAATAATATGATAAAGCAATTTTCAAAATTAAAAATTTAGACTTAAAATAAGATCAAGTATTAATTTACAAAATTATACACACAAGATATAAATATCATATCTCAAATCATAGCACTGCACTTTTTTTAATAAGAATTATATAATTGTATGTAAAAGTATTATAACTATTGTATACTTAATGACTTGTTAACATTGTTTTCATAAAGAAATTCATTTCACCAGTTTTAATATAAGACCAATTTAATTTCATAACAGGCAATTCAAAATAGAAACTTGATCAAACAGTACAGAAAAATTTTTTTCTTCATAAGCAGACTGAAACAAAATTTTATATATAAGCATAATTATAGCATTTCAAATGCATTACCACTAAAAAAACACCAACAGTGATCATCTGACTAAATTGTTCAAAACTATAATTTGATTATTTAAAATAAGGATTTCAACTAGTATTAATGATAAATCAGCAGATTTATAAAATATATCTTATTATAATAAAAAAAAAAATAATAAAAACTAGTCCTTCTACAACAAAGCCTTCAATTAAATAAAGATTTCATTTGAAATTTTGCTTGAATATCAAATACCACAAGTAATGTCCGCGATTAAATTTGGAGAATTACAATATTTATACTTTCCTTTTTAATAACTGATTTGTTTAGTACAACTGACAAGAATTTTGATGCAAGCTTTGACTAAATACTTAAAATATTCAATTAAAGTCTCAAAAACAAATATGAACAGGTAATATAGAGGAAGTGAATGGTTCACAAAAAGTAGACTTTTTGTAAGCTATTCTGCATATTCAATAAATTATCTTTAAAATCTTCATTCCTAAAGTCTTGAAAGGGAGTATTAGATTCAAATTCCACGCTAATATTGTTAATTGAGAAAATCTTAATCAACCTATATTTGAATATATTCTATTCTTTGTTATAACATCATCCATATAATTAATGTCTGCATAATGTATTTGTTCCAAAACAAATTTTGAGATAAATAATAAAGCAATATTTCATAAATTCAAAATTTTGGTATTCAAATCAGTCAGTTGATATGTAGACAAATATTTAGTTACATGCATACTGAAAAATAAAATAAACTCCTGGCAAAAAAAAAAAGAAAAAAAAATAGAAGGTATAGAAAAAAAATATAGGTATAGAAAAAAAAAACAATTAAAAACATTAAATAATTTTTGCTGTTTCATTTATATCGAATCACTTTCAAGAATAGAATATTTTAGTTAGAACATTAAAAACTAAAAGAACGTATTCAAACAGCATTATAAAAATTTTTTAAAGTTTTTAGCAGTTTTGAATATTAATTCAACACATAAATATAGTTCCTAAAGTATATTCTACACATTAAAATTCTAATTAAAGGAAAAGAACCTTTAAAAAACTGCTGCTAAGAAAATAATATTTAAATTTTTCAAACCTTCAATATCCATATTAAAAAATTAACTGTGAAAAAATTAAGGAAACTAAATTTAAACCCAATAAATAATGCCGAAATTTGCAAGAAAATGATCAAAAATTTAATAACGTATCCAATAACCCAGGTGCAAGACTCTTTCTATTACAAAAGAAATACAACTAGCAAGATAAACTTTTATCAGAACAACGACAATGCAAAAAACTGCTTAGATAAAAATTGATTACATGTTCAAAGATATTACACACGGTTGACATTTACTACATACTGTTATTGAGAATAACTAAACCTGGCACAAAGCATTCTAATAATATAATGTACACATATAAAGGATATTATAAGTTAAAGATTATGCACTTTTATGCCCACATCAAAAACTGCAGTTAAAAACAGTTTCTGACAGCTCAATTCCAAAATATAAGCTTCAGTTTATGTGGGAAAAACAACTAATTTTAAATTAATTCAACTTTTGTTTTATTATAATATTTGCTACAAATTAAACTAATACACAAGCATAACAAATTTATGTAAATTTAAGTTATTGTTTATCACAGATTAAAATATAACCAGTAAATATTTTTTATACAAAATATAATAAGTTAACCTTTTATCACTTTTTATTCTAGTTTGCCTTTGTAAGGAAAGGATCTTCCTTTAACTGTTATTATTTCAAATTTTTCTAATCGGATCAAGATCTGAAACATACGATTTTTAACTAATACCTAAAAATTTTTTGACATTTTCCTTTCAACATTAATAATAAAATTATTAACAGTCACACGAATCATTTGTTAATTAGTAACCAATCAATAATTAACTAAAATTTTGTCTAACGAAAAAAAAATTAATAGCTTACTTAATAATACTACACAAAACACGACCATAAAACTCAACTACAATCCAAACTGTTAATTTCAAATGATTATTAGTTTCAAAAATACATTACATGCAGCAATGATTACGCGTCAACAACTAAAAGACAAATAATTAGACGTCTCTTTAATCTCATAAAACTGAATCACCAACCAACAAATAAACAACTGAAGATTAGGTATTCCCTCTTGTGAATGGTAATCTAACAAGCGATAGGCCCCTATCAGCCGGATTTGATTTCTTTTCGGTGTACGCTTACACAATAGAAATGAAACTAATAGGATTAGGAAACCTTTTTAACTCTACTATACAAACTGATCATATGGTATCCTATATACATGGAAATTAATGGCAATAAGAACATTTGTTGAAAAATAATAATTTGATAGCAATAATAATCAGTTGATATTACTCACAATACAATCAAAAATTACAGATTCATAATAATTCAATTAAAAAAATCTTCTAGTCTCATGACACATACGTTCTATCTGAAGAGACACTGGCAACTATAGATTAGGTCAGGTGATTTATTTCTTTTTTTCTTGGTTTCTTTTTCAAATTATTAAGGATATCAAACTCAGTGTATTGAATAACACTGATAATCACATAGAATTTGACATGTGTAAATACTAAAAAGTCACTTATTAATTAAGAAAAATGAAACATCTTGACAAAATTTACATATTAATAAATTAAGCAATAACGGGAATAAAAGTTGTAGTAGATGAAAATTAATGTTCGTTCATCATAATTTTAGACAGGATGTGTATTGTTGATGACGACAAAAATGTGGAACTTACGTCACAACTGCATTGCTATGACATCATTTTGAATGTTACGTGGGAAATTATACATTATTTTATTTCGTGTGAACAAATTTTTTTTTAATTTTGACTTTTGATAAATTTTATATTAATATTCTTTTCATTTAAGAATCGTTCATTTAACATTTCTTTAAATAATGTTTGAAAATCTAGAAATTTATTATTGTGATTTGGCAACAAAAGAGAACCTCGTGGACAGTTGTGTGTCCCGGTATCCCGAAGTAACCAGTTTGTTTTTCCCGCTGAAGTCAATGTAGGAATATCCGATTTTATGGTGTAATTTGAAGTAGAATAACCATCAGGCTCTTTTATTCGATAAAATTAAAATAATTTTCATATATCAAATAAAGTAAGTAAAGAGACAATTAATATCATCTTTTCATTTATAGTTATTAAGAACTTGCATGACCATAGATCATATGTTTAGATGGTAACCTACAATTTCTTTTTCCTTTGCTGTCTTATAAAAAAGTATTGGAGAAGAGCGATTATAATCTAATTTATGCTATATATTAATAACTTTTTAATTTTGATGTCAAGTTTTTTATATGATCTGACTAGTGATTTAAAGTGAGCTAACAATCGCATGTTTATATTTGTAACTAATAAATTTGATTTTTGTGTATGATTTTTTTGCTTATGTATTCGCTCATACTAAACTTTCTTAACTTAGTATTTGTATACATTTGAAATTTTACTGGTTATTTTTCTTAAAATATCTTTATAAATTTTAATTGCCATTAAAACATGTTATAATTGCTATTAACTTTTAAAGACATTCATGATTTCTACCAGTTTTATCTTGAAAATAACAAATGATACAACTGTAACACGTTCTTTGTTGAATAATTTATTGCCAATTTTTTAAACATTTTAAAGGATATGCTCTAACAAAATATACCCGAACTTGGGTTCACAAACTTCATTTTCTAGAGTCATCTGAAATTATTTTCCTTGCAGGTATTAATATGAAATGGATTATTTTATTCTTGAACAATATGTAACTGTATGGTTGAACTTATTAAGAACTTTGAAAAATTCTTAATTAAGAATTGGTTGCTATGTTGAGTAGGTCAAATGTGGATGAAAAATATAATTGTTCCTTTATGGAGATGAATTATTTACATAAATTGAGAGTGATGTAATAGTGAAACTTAATTATAGTAAGTAGACCTTTCAGCCTCATTCTCTTGGACCCAGTAGGTCTAAGACAATGGGGAACACCAGGAACAATAAAAATTGTTTTGTTTTTTTTTTTTAAATTTAAAAAGTGTTTTTTTTTTATTATTATTATTATTATTTGTGTGTGTGTGTGTGTGTAAAAGTCTTTGGTAAAACTAAAAAACACAGGATAGAATTTCTACTAGTTTCTGCCGAATTGTACCAAAGAATATATTGAAATTATCATATTTGGCAATCTAGCACCTGTTAAAAAATTTGTAAAAAGCTTGGCGATTATACCATATTCATCATACATTTTAGTCATATGTTTTTAAAACCAAACATAATTTAGTAATTTAAGTATTAATATTTAGATATTATTGCTTTATAGAGAGAATAACATTATATAAAACATTGTTTTTAATCCTATTTTGTATATCTTTACAACTTATTTCTAAATATACATTGATGCTTCCAAAAAAAGAGATTGAATAAATATTTTATATGACAGTCATAATTTTTGTAAGGAAGTTACTCAAATCTACTTTGGCCTTTAGGAAAAATTTAAAATCATTATTTCATGTGATTTATATGTTATTTTTTGCAGCTTACATTTTTGCAACTGGAAACATAATGCAGTTTTTGAAATGTTTTATATATATCACTATGCTTAAAATAATTAGCATAACATGTTTTTAATAAATTGTGTAAAATTGTAAGCTTTTTCTTCTGCTTAAATTTGTATGGTTCAGTCTACAAAACTGTATGTAAATTTGAGATATTGACATTGCTTGGAGTTTAAGCATTAAAATTAATAGCTTTTTTTTCCAAGTAAGCATAAAATTCCTATTAGTTGAAATGCCTTCAGATACAATTTTAAAATTAATACTTCTAAATTTGTTGGTAAAACTAGATGGATTATTAAATTACATCAATCATATTTCTTATAATTTTTTGAATGACCTTTTTAAAGATAATAGATTTGATAATACATTAAAGTCAATCTGTGGACCAACAAATATGTTTTATTTTTTGTGGGAACTGAGAAATTGTTTTAATCATATTTCTTATAATTTTTTGAATGACCTTTTTAAAGATAATAGATTTGATAATACATTAAAGTCAATCTGTGGACCAACAAATATGTTTTATTTTTTTGTGGGAACTGAGAAATTGTTTTATTTTCCAAAAAATAAGATATATTTAAAATTGTGTGCTATGGCTTATTTTTTATAATTGTAAAGGGAAGTATTTTACAAGATTCAAATGAGGAGTTGAACAAATTTCTGTCAACATCTTGTAGTTCCTGTAAAAATATCAATCTGACATCTTTAAAGCAAAAAAAGAATTCTTGTTCATTGTCATAATGTTTGTTTTTAATATAAATAAAAGAAAAAGAATTGAGCATGCCATAATATTTGTATGATAACATAGTAAAATATTTGAGTTTCGAAACTGAAAAGATGTTTCTTAACAACTCGAATTCTTAATCCTAGATGCATTAAAAAAATGTATTAAAAATAATTACATGAATAGCTCAATAATAAAAATTTAGTTATTAGCAGTAGTAGATTTAGGGATTTTGCAACCTTAAGTTTTGCACATTATATCATGTAAAACAGAATTAATCTTGAAATATCACAGAAAAAAATGTCAAATATCAAAATTTATATAAAACTAACCATAAATAAAAGCATTTAATATTTTTAATTTTATTACACTAAATGATAAAATAATGAATTTTAAGTAACTATAAAATTAAAACTTGTTATTTTATGGGATCTCTCTAGTGGAAAACAATGCAACCGCTTAATGAATAATTAAGATTGCACTTTATTAAAAAGTAATTATTTATACCTTAATGATTTTGGTAATTCAGTATGTGCACACACTTTATTTCTAATACTTATTATAATTAAAAAAATTCTATATTTATTATTTTGGTAAATAAACTAATGTCATTTTTTAATCAGTTTGTTAGTGGTGCTTTTCAAACTTGCAATTCTTAGCAGCTGTTTAATCAAAAAGTTGCCATTGATTATTATACTGAAAAATCAATTTTAAAAATGATTTATCTGGCAAATATATGTAGTAATAATTTCAATTTATATGCTCTAAAAATTTCTTAATCAAATTAAGTTAAACTTCATTGTAACTCTGAATTGCTCTGGATTTCATTTTCTCATTGTCACATTAACATATGCCGTATCTATAAATTCCCTTGTTAAATTGTATAATTTCAAAATGTTTTCTCATAATCACTTTCTACCTTCCTCTTCCACTATAACTTCTGCTAGTCATGATGCGTATAAAAAAAAAGCTTACTATGGATAAAAATTGAAATCTTTCTCTGTTGAAAATAGAATGTTATTAATAAAGCTCACTTTCTAAATTTAGAAACAATTTTCTTTAATTCAGAAACACTCACTGTTATCTTTGTTACATTGATTTATATTTCATTTTATACAATTAAATAAGTAATATAGTGAGTGTGTTGCGATTCTCTACTGAACAGCCTGGTTTTTAAATACAATATTTTTAATCTGCACAAACACAGCTACACTACAAAATTTACAAAAAAAAAAAAAATAAATAAAGACAAGTAAGTTAAAGTAAACAGTATGGTGGAGGAATTTCACCATTTCCAACCGAAAGCATTCGGTGTTAGCGCAAGGGTTGCACATAGGGGGAAAAAAAAAAAAAAAAAACGACAGGATGCAGGTCTCCCGTTCAACTGCTTGTCTGTAAACGCCACGAGGGGGCTCTCTCTGCTCAAGGGGGAAAAGAGGTGCTACAGTAATAATTTCTCAACTTGAATATATGCACATTTAAATATTTTATAATTTTTTGATATGTAATTCTAATATCATTTCTTTTCCTTTTTTTAAAGAGATTTGTTGTGAATCATCATGGCTGAATTAGTACATCTCCGTTTGGAGCATACTCTCCCTGAATTGGAAGAGATGGAACGAATTGGGCTTTTCACTAAAAATGAAATCAAGTATAAATAAATTTAATTTTCCCATTTTATGTTTGCATGTTTTCTCATAAATAATATGCAATCAGAAAATAGAAAAAAATTGTTGCATTTTTACCGTACTGTTTTATAAGTTGAATCATAGATTGAAAAGGATTATAAAAATGAATTCTCTTTTGGTTAATTTATAACATATGTTTTACCTATACTGTATATTTTTTTATGGTTTCATTAGTAAAAGACATTATATATATATATATATATATATATATATATATATATATATATATATATATATATATATATACATAGCAAGGTTAGCGATTTTATAAGGATGATTTTAAATTAAATTCGGTTTTCTCATATTGTTACTTTTAATTTTATGCTAATACTAAATACTAAAATTTCAAAGTAAACAGTAGACAAAAGAAGATTTGCATGTAGTATTTTGACTTTAAAATTGACTTCTTTTTTTAAAAAAAATTTAAGTACAACAACCAAAGATTTTTTATATATATATCGAATGAGAACATTTCAAACTTAGCAGTTATTTCTCATGTCCTACTAGTTTATGTTAATTTCAACTGACTTGATGATTTTAATCATAATGTCAAAGATTCAAAATATTGATTACTAATTATTTTGCCATGTTTTGGAAACTTCATAAAAAAAATGTAAAATAAATAATCTTTGATTTTGTCCTCCTTTGACTTCCCGTACTAGTTTCAGATGTTAGAATTATTTTATTTGTGTATATCTTTTGATATGAATGATTATTTAAGAAATAATAAAATTTTCGTAAAGTTGGAAATATTTTCCTTAAAATGTTCTTTTTTTTATAATTAATCAATTTAATATCATAGTCCTTCCTCTCTAGTTTTGACATTCTTTCTTGTGGCTTTTATTAAATTTTTTATTTGTATTATCTTTAAATTTATTTACTTTAGGTCTATAATTAAGAAACGAAACAATCTTGAATACAAACTTCGCCGAATGCAGAAGAGGAAAGAAGACTTTCTTAAATATATTGAGGTAAAAGTTTAAAGATAAATATTAGATAATTGTGATAATATTAGAAATAATCTTGAAGTGTTTGTTTTGAAGATAAAAGTTTTGTTTATAATTTCAGCTGTGAAATTTACATAGATTGCATATTAAGTGCTTAAAAATATTCTTGTATGATGTAGATATTCAAGAACTAAATTGTTTTAGAAAATTAATCATTTTGCATTAATTTTTGAAAAGATTTGTTTCTTTTGGAAAGATAGCTTTGTTTTAAAATTAAAATCCTAATTTGAAGAATAAACTATTCAAGAATACAAGCTTTATAAAAAAAAAAAAAAAAAAAAAAAAAAAAATCTTGCTTTGAATAATTTTAACATAGATGAATAATGGAATATATTGTTTCATAAATGAAAACTGAATGTACATTGCATGACTCAGTTTAAACATTACATAGATTTCTATTGGAATTTGTGTACAATCAAGATACAATAATTTATTTATCATTTGCAATAATAGTCTTTTCACTTTATGAAGTAAAAACTAATTATTTTTCATTGCAATGTATTGAACTTATAAATTTAAAAATATTCTTTTTCAAATATATGAAACAAATATAAGATCTGAAGTGTGTGCATAGTCAAAATTATAGGAGCAAAC
Organism: Argiope bruennichi; assembly: GCF_947563725.1. Taxonomy (NCBI): domain Eukaryota; kingdom Metazoa; phylum Arthropoda; class Arachnida; order Araneae; family Araneidae; genus Argiope; species Argiope bruennichi. Next base: position 45,070,838 of record NC_079158.1, read on the forward strand.
TTTTTACACCCATTTAAAAACTGTAGAATATAAGTACTTTTGACTTTTTTTAGTATTATGATAATATAAATTAATTTCAAAACAGGATCTCTTTAATTGGAAATATATATTTAATATGTTTTTGTCTTTATTCTAATACTGTTGTTTCTTTTCTCTGTAGTATGAAATGACATTATTAAATCTAATCGAGAAGAGGAGGGAGGTATGAATTATTTTTCACTCATTTTATTGTATACTCTAAAATACTGATTCTTATTATGTTTTTCTCTTTAATGCTTGTAGCTGCTCTTTAATCAATAATGAATAAAAGATTAATTAAAAGAAACTAAAAAGTGTTCCACTGTACTGTTATTTTTTAAACATAAATCCATTAAAAATTTGTAGATTTTTATTTATGTATTTGTTTGTTAATGCCACAAATTTAAATTTTTCAGATTTTTTGCATTTAAAAGGAATATTTATTTATTTCTGATTGTATTCTAGTATGATGTATTTATTGTCTAATGTAGTATTGTATTGAATTCTTATTGTATTTAATTTTTTAGAGACTGTTATGTGAAGCCAAAAAAGCCGAAATAGATTCTTCTATTGCCAAAAGAATCAATAGGTTATTTAAGGTAATGAAAGTATGATTTAAATTTTTACTTTTAAATAGGGCTTGAAATCAAATTAAGTTGAGCTTTATGCTGTAATCAAACTGTTCATTTTCTTAAAATTATAAAGGCTCTTTTTGCTACAGATTACTCAATGCATTAAAGGTTTATCTTGAATTTTGAGTATTTCATTTTCTTTGTCGTGATTATTTTGTTTTTTAATTGACATTTTTGCTTTATTTTTAGGCTGTCATATCCCGATATCCAGAAGATGAAAAATTATGGCTTGACCAAATTAAATTTTGTAAAAGAATGGTATGATTTGTTTTCATTTTTTTCCAGTGCTCATAGTTATTTAAATATTATATTAAAAAATATGTATATGTCTAAAGAGAGAATGTAAATCTTCAAAGTTAATGTAGTATTCATGATCATTATATTATAGTAAATAGCTGTTTTGAACCAATTAATGATAATTTTTTCCAAATTTTATCTTTATAATATACGATATTATTATGTACTATATATGCATGCTTATTTCAATAGAGTATTCATTTCATAACTTTTTTATTTTCTTCTATACATTAATTTTTTATAAAATTTTGAAATTAGATTGGTTTTTCCTATGAAAAATGTTTATTTAATGGTAAAAAGTGTTCCAATTTAATTGCTATTGTGTGTGCAGTATCTTAATACTTACCTACTGCTACGAGGAAACTCGTAATAACTCTAAAAGTAAGTGTCAGTCAGCATGGAAACGAGATATTCTATTGTATTTTGGGAGTGAAGGAAAGAGCTGTATTACATTCAGCGCAAATAGAATCATTTAGAAGTCTCATTTTGCTTTGTACTTTGGTCAATGCCTGACACTCATATTTTGTGATTTTCTGATAAATTCTATTTCTTGTTTTTTCCATCAATCTTTGATCCAAGCTGTGTAAGAGAATCTACCATTTGTGTTGATTATATTGTAGATTTGTCTTATAAAATGATTTCATTTAAAAGTGGGAAGAATTTGCACTCTCAAACACTCACTATAGTTTTGAACAGAAAAAAAAAAAGTACAAGCTCATTAAACATATAGAAAATAGTTATTGGATAAAAGATGGACTCATGAAAGAAATTGTGGACGAATTAATCATCAATATATCGCATAGCGATTCAGATTCTTGCTCAGGCAAAAATATTTCAAGTGATGTGGATATTGATGTAGTGTAGGGAATAACTATTCATACTCTCAAACAGCTACAGAATTTCTGTAGTTGTTAAGAAAATTATGGAGTTACGGAAATATAGTGAAAAGCTACGGAAAACTACAAAAACTGCAGAAAATATCCTCTTCCCAAATCCTCGCTCACAGCAATGCTGATAGTTAGTGGAAAAAATTTAGCATCATTAAAAAAAGAGGGAGAAAAGAAGCAGAATCTTGTTTCTATATGAATGCAAAAACATTGGAGTCATTCCTAATTACAAAATGCATATGGGAGTCTGCTATGATGTTAAACTGAGCAATAGTGACTTTAAAAAAATACAAATGCTTGCTATTTAATTTTATAAAAAAAATTATAAATATATGACAAACAATGTTAATTTATTAAAAATTTTTAGAAATGTCTATTTTTCAATAATTTGAAGATATTCGTTATATATAATATGTCTGTAAGAATGTCTGAATAACCAAATTTGGAGAATATGAGTTTTAAGATTCTAATAAATATTTCAGAAGTTCTTAAAAGAATGTGAAGCAAATAAATATCTGTAACATATTTGACCCTTTATGGATTTATCTATATATTTTAATTTTTTGCTCAATTTCGTGTTTTTAGATTAAACAATAACAAATTTATTATTGATTAAACAGTAATACTTTCTGATCTTTTCCCTGGTATAAGTTTATTATTGAAAACTATAATTGTCATCTAATTCAAAACTTAGAAATTTTAATGTAAAATGAAGAAACAAACAAAAACAATTCTAGTCTCAAAACATAAGCTATTCTCTCTTAAAATCGCATGAATGTTCGAGAAAATATCAAACTATATTGTTATTACCCAATGGTTTTTATTTAATTGATGGTAGCCTCACGTCTTAAAAAAAATCAATTCAAAAGCAATAGAAGAAATGTCATTGAAGACTTTCTTATGCACGACATTATTTTCAAGCTTAAATAACAGAGGATTTTTAAGTTTATCTACAATTGAATAAGAAAATTTTATTTAACTGTCATATAAAAACCAGCGAAATGAATTTCTCGCCTAATGAAACGTGTTTAGTTAGCCAAATGTTGTGGTGTGTTTTAATGCCCACTTCCCTCCTTTCTTCGACTTGTCTACTTATGACAACCATGTTCAGGGTTTTCCTCATGGCGATAGGTCAGTATTTCCATTTTATGATGTGTGTTCTGTTTGTTTGTGCCATATTTTATGTTTTAATATTTGAAAAAAAATGTCAAAAGTTTGCTGAATATCAATACAATTCTTAAGAATTTTGAAACCCATTAAAATAACCAAATGATCATTATACTGCAGACTCTTAGTAATCCATCAGTGCAGCAGCTAGACCCCTCTTATAATCTATTGCATTCAGGAGTGCAAGTAGAGAGTGTTAAAGGAAAATCTACATGCAGATTTTAATAAATTTGGGGTATTAACAATATCATTTAAATTATATAATGTAATGTTTATTATATACTATTCGCCTTGGTGACTACCTGATTCATGGGAAATACTATTATATTTAAATCGTTTATATATTGCTTCATGTCTGTAATTCGTCCTTGATATTTTGCCTTGGTTATGTTCTGCTTATTTAGAAAGTTATTGTGAAAAATGCTAAAATTCATCTTAATTTTTAGTTAATTAAAATTCAAAAAATAACTCTAAGATGCACATTCCTGTCCTCTTAGATATATCTGTGCCAAATTTGGTAACTGTGTGTCAAACAGTCTGACTTGCAGAGTGCCAACACATGCATACACATTCATCTTTATTATTGTTAGAGATAGCATAATTTTCTGTATAATTTGTTGTTGTAATATTGTGTACACTATGCATAGATTTTGTTTTTAGAGTCCATTTTAAGGAGCATCCATTAATCTAATGCTTTTCTTAATTTGGCAATCTTTTAGTGTAATGTCTGCTAAATTATTGAAAATCTGCTGTATATTTCCCATAAAAATTTGTTTGTTTCTTCTTTCAGAAATGGTTTGACACTATAAGTGCTTTACATACTAGATTGTTACAAGTTCATTCTAAAAATCCATGTAAGTATGTTATGCATCATAGTATTACCTGAATTATGATTAATTTAAAAGCATATTTTGTTTGAAAAAAGAATTTTGATGAGTGTTTGAATGACATTTAATATTTTTAACCAATATACATGTTATATTTTGTAATAAATATTTTTTTTAAATTATATGACTCCATTTATTGGATCTGAGAATTTGTTTAATTCTCATTTAGTAGGAATTTTGATTTGTTGCATTTAGTTGACAGCTACATGCTAATTTTAAATTTTGTTAATTCTTGCTTGCTAAAAGTTAACTGTATATACTTTTCAAAAAAAAAAATATTTATCATTCCCTTCTTCCATATAATGATTTTATAAAAGGAAATGAAACATAAACTATGTATTTTTGTGACAATATCAATGTTTTTGTTGATTTAAAAAGTACAAAATCTTTTTACTTTTCAAATGTTATGTTCCCTTTAATATTCACTTTTCCTTTAAAAGTGGTGTTATATGTTTATTTACTGCTTATAAGTAACAGATGAGATAATGGAATAGTAATGGTTAGAATGATAGTAATTATAAAGCAATTCATTTGAAGTAAGAAGAATTGGTCATTATCAATCTTAAATACCTTCTCTTACACATCTGAATACAAATCTATGCCATTTGTTAATGAAACATGTTTGATATAATGGGCAGTAAATATATGTGCATTTTGTTTTAATATCAAAATGCATCTGCTGTGTATGTATATAATAAAATATTTTCTGATTTAGGTAAATAATTTCAAACTATTTTTCTTTAATCTACTTAAAAATGTAATTTTTTAAATAATTTATATCTATTATCTAAATCTAATTTTGGTTTATATGTATTTGTGCAAATTTATTGAACGTCAAAGGACAAATAATGCAATTGAAAAGTATATAGAAATATATTTTAATTGTTTTCTCTAAAAATTATTTTTTTGTACTCAGCTCTTTGGATAATGGCTGCTAAGTGGGAGATGGAAGAAAATAGATCTCCAGAAAATGCACGTACGATTTTACAGAGAGGTGTCTTGATCAATCCTATGTCTGGAATTTTATGGAGAGAGGTACTGGAAATTTGTATTTTCTCTTATGATTTTATTTTTATTCATTTTACAATAAAGACATTTCCACTTACAATTGTTCTATGATTTGTCAAACTTAACTCTACCATATAGTCAATATAATTTCATTTATTATTATCGTTGTTTAAAATACATGTTTGTCTCTGGTTTTAAAAAAGAAATTAAAGCTTTGTTTTGTCATTTAAATAAATGAAAAACAATATGTATATAATCTTCTCTTACTTTTATGGATTAATTTGAAAATACATTTTCAGTTTACTCCATTAGTACTTAGTGTTATTAAAATTTCATAATAATCCTTTAAAAAAGCTGATATTTTTAAAAATAATATTTAGAAATAAATTCTTATTATGTTATCAAAGAAATTACTACTGCTATATTCAATATTTTTACCAAAAATGTTTATATTGTGCACTTTTTACCGTTGCAAATTTTTCTACTAGATCTTCTTTTTAAGTTAGTCATTATTATTAATTTATTAATCCATTACATTTTTTCCTTTCAGTATTTTCGGATGGAGTTAATGTATACAGATTTGGTAAGTTTTTTAACCTGTGGTTATTTAATTATGATTTTCAAGAATCAAAAAGGCAATGAAATATCAATCCATTTTCATTTCAATATATATTCCTTTTTTAATAAAACTCATAGTGCAATAAAACCTAGGAAACTGTAATTTTTTATAATTTTTTGTTTCAAAATTGTATGCAGTCCTGCTCCATGATTATTTTTTAATTATGATTTATTGATAATAATTTACAGTAATTTTTTGTAATTATGAATTTAGATCTACTTAGCATTTGTTAGTGTGTGTGCGTGAGAGAGAATATTCAAAATCTTATTATATACTCTTCAACAGTTAAAGTGTGAAATGTCAATCTATCTTCTTATATTTAGTTTCCTACCTAAGTTTAATTGATTTTAATGACTTTATTATGTATGGAATTTCTAATGAATTATTAAATAAACTTTGCTTCTTCATGGCCTTTGATAAAACTCATGAAAAAAATTGTTCAATTGTCTATCATAGTTAAATTTATTGTATATTTCAGTCAGTTTCAGCCTTTGTTTTATGTAATTGTTAAATGTTTTGTGGAATAACAGCGCAATTATACTATGATTCTACAAGCTGTCTTTATAATCAATGTCGTTTCAATTATTATTATAATAGTTTGTTTTAAAAGCATTTGGTTTTCATTTTCAAAGAAAATTCAGAAGCTTTTTTTCTGTAAACTAGAAGTGTGGGAAACAATTTATATAATCTTTTATTATTTTTTTAAAGAATAATTTCAAAATATTTCTTTGTCTCTAATCTGTTGTATTAATATTAAAATCCTGTACTTTCTTAATATAATTCTTATAAAAAGTTCATAATTATAGCAAGATTTTAAAATGAAACAAAACAGATTTTAATAATAATCACAAAAGTATAATTTTTGCAATAGTGATTTTTATATTGATTTTAGTTCATCTTTTTATTCTTTAATTATGATAATTTTCCTATTATAAAGTGAGTTTTCCGAGAGAATGAGTTATAATCCTTATTCGTTTTCCTTTTCTTTTTTATAGATCCAAAAACGCAGAGCAATATTGGAGCCACATAGTTTAAAGGTATTTTTTTACCCCTTGTTCTGTCAAAACCATCCATTTTTCTCAAATTATAGTTTTTAAAAGATTTTTTTTTAAAAATTCTATGTAAACTATCTTAGTTTTGGATGGAACTTAAATTCTAAATAGAAATTAAGTTAATCGAATTAATGTCTACTTAATTTTCTTAGAGTGTGATATCTGTAGAAGATGATGCTGTTTTAAGTGGCCAAGTTGCCAATGTAGTCTATGACAAGTCTGTTGAAGTGTTTGATGGTAATTTTTACTTTATTTCTTGTCTTTTTAATACATATCTCAAATGGATTTTTGTAGTATAATTATACTTTTAATTTTTTAACTGTTATTTTATCTGTTTTTGTAAAAATCTGAGAGAAAAATGTTACCATTCTTTCATCATGATCTTTACTTTCTTCTTTTTTGTTGAATTTGAGCGATGTCTTGCTAGATCTGACTGTGTTTAGTGATGTTATTCTTTTTGGTGTCTGTGCATGATGTTGATATGTTGTTGCATTACTGTAATTTGATATTTAGCCCTGGTTTCTGAATTCTAGTATATCATAATTCCAATCTTAAAATATTATTAAAATTTGTATGTGTTTTTGAGAATTATTCCTTTATATTGTTTAGATGTTGAATATGCATTGTCATTTATACAAGTCTGCTTAGATTTTGACTTTGGAATCAGACATATTGAGCATATTTTGAAAGAGTAAGTATGATAAAATATTTTTATATATATATATATATAATCCATAATATTTACAGCTATATTAAATAGTGATTTTTCTGTCTGATCCTATTTTTCCTGATTTCATGTATGGATGTTCAATTTGATGAATTTGTTAATGGACGTGTAAGTTCATATAACACGTCTAAACTATACTGCATTAGTTTAATTTTGAAACCATTTCTCATCTTGCCTGAGATGAAATTGCTTATCATTATAGTAAAAAATTCATTTAGATATTGTTGTAGAATTAATCTCTGAAGTGTTTAAAATAACTTAATACTCATAATTTTTTTTAATCTGTTAAAAAAATAAAATTACTCTTCACTTTATTACTGTACTCCTAGTTCTGCCTTATATTACATTTCTTTTTTGGTGTTTCATATTTTGTATTTAAAGGTATTTGATAGGTTTTTGATTTATTTGTCTAGAATCTTTTGAAGTATTTTTTCTAAATAAATAAAAGTACATGTTTTCTGTCACTATTATTTAGATTTAGTCATTACTAAATCTAAATAGTATTTAATTAATTATTAGGCAAATTAAATAAATAATAATTTTAATTAGATTATGTCAGTACTATCTGTTTATAATTTAGATTAAGGTATTCCATCATTTTGAATTTAATTTTTTTTTCAGATGTTTTATTTTCACAAACAATTAGTTAATTGAATATTTGTAATGCATTTATTCACTGCTATTTTTCTAACTCAAATTAATAACTATTTTGGCAGGTTAGAAATATAAATTTTTCACAATGTACAAAAATTGTGATTTACGTATGCAATGAATATTATATTGTTCTTCTAAATTTTATTGCAGAAGTTTAACCATTATAAATTTTTTCAGATATTTCTTTGAAAATGATGAAATGATTTCTTTGATGTCAAATATCAATTCTACATATAGGCTTAATTTTTAAAGTAAATAACGATTCTTAATATCTGGAACTGGAGTTTGTTCATTGCTTTCAAATAATTAAGATCATATTCTAGATTATTTAATTGGGTTGATAACATATTATCTTACCTTCTTCATACTATTCACCTATAATTCCAGATCGGTTTATTACTTACACAATGCTCGATGAAAATCTCTGAACTTATAACATTTGTGTAGACACAGAAATCTTTTATTCATGAGAATTTTTTTTTTTTTTTTTTTAATTCAGTGTTGAAGAAAGATTTCCTGACAAAGAAGAGACATTAGATGCCCTGGCTAAAAAACCATTGTTGTACATAGAAGAACAAATCAAAAAAGGCAAAGAAGCAGGAATGAAAAAAAGTGAGTACCCTTAAAAAAAATTTTCTTTTCATATATAAGGAAAAAAGCTTATATATTTCATAAGTGCAATGTGTAATCTAAATAAAATTATTTTTAAATATTTATACAGTATGGAGCTCTATAAGTGCATAATATATTAGAAAGATTGGAATATTAATTTCTGAAAATAAGATTGATATAACTGTATGTATTGATTATTTCTAAAATTAGTTTTAAATCTGAACAGAAGTATGATAAGTTTTCCTTAATAGATATTTCACTTTTGTTGCTTCAGAAAATCAAAATATTTTTCAAATTACTAATACTTTTCATTTTCATTCTCTTTAGAAGCAGTATTAGACAGAATTAATGAAAAAATTCATAAGAATTATGAAGAAGCTGTTAAAAAATTGCCTACAGGTGAAATAGTCTTTTATTACTTTGGAACTTATATTGTTTGATATTTTTCATCGTGCCAAAAAAGGATTATTGATTTTATTGGAAATATTTTTTTATTTGTTTCCATTTATAGAAAAAATGTGGAGCTTTTATATTGATTATGTGCTAGATTTATTAAATTCTGCAAAAGCGAGTAGAAAGCATGAAGTAAGAATATTTTTTTATCTTATTTTAAATAATTAAATGCTGCAATTAAATAATTATATTCATTTAATTCTACACTTTTTTTATTATCGTTATTGAATGAACTTTGGTGATTCAATTTTAATCTGAAAAAAAAAAAGACAAAGTAAGGTAATTGAACTTGTATTAAGATAATTCAGAAGGAATCCAATGAATTTTTTATTTTAAAGAAATAGCACAAGTCTCATCTCTTTCTTACAAATATCAAAAATTCTAAATAAATAATTTTTTAAAAAAAACCTTGGGTGTGAAATTTCTCTACACTAAAAATTTTAGGTGCAATGGTACATTGGATCATGATTTATTTAGGCCAAAATTTTTATTTATGCTTAGTTACTAATTGTTTCTGAGCATATTGAAAAAAAGTTGAAAAATACTATTTAAGATATGCTATGTCAGTTAAAAATAATATATTTTATGGCTTTTTCATTTGTTATCTTCTTTAATTTTAAAAACTTTTTGTATGCATTGTAATTAATTTTTGTAATGATTAACTAAACTTTCGTAATTTTAATAAAATTATGTTAATAAGTTGGTTTTTTTTTTTTTTTTTTGCCAGTTTTGTTCTCAATTATCATTTGTATCTGTTATGAATAAAATAATTAGTAAAATATGTGCTTATTTTAGCAGAGTGCAGTCATTTAATAAATTTGAATACTAATAATTGTTTTCCACAATTTAGTTACAAGATACAGCTCTCAAAGTAATCCAGGCAGCATTAGAAGTCAATTGCCTTAGTGAGAAATATTATTCAGAAATGGTAAATGAGAATTTTTTGTGATGTATTTTAATTTTACTTATTATGAAACTAATAGAAAGTACAAATTTTTATTCTTATGAAATATTTCAAAGTATATTATAAAAATAACTAACTTCAATATATTTTTGTGTACATAAAATTGACTTTGATTTCACTAATGGAGTACTTTAATGCACATCTATTCTGACTTAACTAAATGGGTGATTAAATCTTGAGGTAACTCAAAATCAAAAAAAGAAAACAAAGAGACAGCTTGACTTCCATCTTTGGTCATGATGTGCTTTTAACCATAATTCAATTTCATTGGTATCTGCTCTTTATCTTTGTCTGAGAGAGTCCTTCTCATAAAATTAGGCAATATTGTCATTACTTAAACAAAAACAAAAAATAAATAACTTTAACTGTGCACGCTAGTCACATATTATGTTTAAAATTATATAAATAGTATGTGGTAATAATTTTCTGTAAGATTACCTGCCAGTTTTTATTTGGCAGCATTGGTTGTTGTTTTCTCCAGAATTCTTAATCAGATATCGAACTAATTGAATACTGCTAGCTCTAAACATCACTGCCTTACAGAGTGGCATTAAAAACTTGAAATGTTATGTTTTATTTCTGTATATTAAAATTTTGGTATAAACCTAATAACAACATGAAAAGTTATGCAATCTTTTATTTTCAGGTGGATTTACTTTTTGAAAGAGGTAAGGCAAATGAAGCCTTTTCCACTTCCGTATCTTCTGCTCGAAAATTTAATAAGGTTGATTTGTGGTACAAATGTCTGACATACCATATTCAGTGTCTAAGGAATCATGAAGAAATCTTTGATTTGCTTATGGAAGCTGTCAGTGCTGTCGATGAAATGGTATGTAAATAATTTTTCTGAAATTTATTATATATATATATATAAACATTGAAAACACATGATTAATTCTTTAAAGATACAATAATAATCCTAGTTTTGCATCCAAATCCTATTGAAGCAACACTTATTTGGTTTTAGTCAAAGAAAATTGCATTCCTCCTTTGAAAATTTTACACTTATAGTTAACTGTTTTGTCCACTTCAAGAACTCATTATTTACTTGGAATAGAAGCATAGAGATGTAATGTCTTTTCATTACCTCATTCTTATTGTCATGACTTATGTAAAAGCATGTGGTGATCTACCCACAACCAAAGTCGTCAGACTCAGTTGACGCAGCAATCAAAGTCGCTAGACTCACTTGTCGCAGCAGCATCGGCAACCACACACACTCGCTACTCAACTGGGTACGGGCCCATTTAGACAACAACTCAATACATCTCCACTCAACAGTCATATTGTTCGTCTCACCTCTGGCTCACTGGAGGGAGAGTACTGTGGTGAATAGCATATAATCCAGTTAACAACTACGCTACACGAGCGTACGCTTTTGTATCATGGTTTAGTTACTGGACTCAGGGCCGCTGTGTGGGTATTAGGCGCCCTTGTTCAAATGGAAATTTGGTGCCCCTTTATGGGGTTCTGTTGCACTGCTGCATCATATGATTTTCTCTCAATATACTATTTGAATGTCGAAAGCCCATTTATGTCCTTTGCTACTAAATAAAGATTCAGATAACGAAACTAATTTAACTAAAATTTTAGAAACATTTTTTTTTTTTTTTTTTTTTTTTTGCGGAAAAATTTATTTCTGGGAGTTGAATGTGAAATTTTTTCTTCTTTCTGCTGATTCAAAATATTTAAGTAAATTAAACCAATATTAATACAAATTACTAAAAAGCATTTGTTATAAGAATTGAAATATTGAAAATATCTCAGGTACATTATAAACTTTTAATGAAAAAAAGCTATAATTATTAGTAATTTTTTTAGAATTTTTTTTTCGATTATTTGGAAATTGTAATTGTATATTAGAAATAGATAAATCAAATTCTGTCCAATTAAGGGTAAGATTTATCTGGGTTTTATAGAGATAAATAAAAAGTTGCTTTTTGAATTATTTTGTTAATTTCAAAAATAAAAGTTTTTTTTAATGAATTGTTTCTTTTTATGAATTTTTACTGCTATGAAAATAATACTAATAATATATTTATATTGTTCATTTACCTCTAAATAATAATCCTATTTTTTTTTAGCAATTATAAACAAAAAACGATTTGAAAACAATTAATCACAGTACTTTGCATCCGAAGCAATTCACAGAATACGCACTTTATGAGCAGCGACTACGCATATGATTAAAAATAAAGATATTCCCTGTTAATTCAAGGGCACACACGCACTGTGGCGCCGTCACTATCACAAAAAATAAAAAAAGCAAACTAAACAACGACGTTGAGCCGCAACAGCTTCACAGCACATAAAGAATAAATATATGCCCAATTCCTGTTGTTACATGTTACACATTCTTAGATTTTTAACACGTTCCGTGTGGTAGCTCGAACTCCACGCGGAAAGAGTTTTTATTGTTCGTATCGGCAATCAAATTTTGTTTTACACAAAAGTAAAATAATATTAAAATATAAAATAAAATCTCATTTTATTGCTTAGAAAATATAAGACATGCAAAATTGCAAGCATATAATTAACAACTTTATTTTAAGTAACATTAAATTAAAAAACTATAAGTACTATAAATTTTGGCGCCCCCCTGGCCCAAGCACCCTTGTGTGGTGAACAATTTTGCCACCCCCACGCGGCAGCGGCCCTGACTGGACGTAAACCACAAGGTCCCAGGTTCTATCCTCGTGCATCACCTATCACTAAAAGCACATAATCCTTCATTCAGAAATTTGATAGATTCAGTGATAAAACTAAACTTACTAATCAGACTCTTCCTACTTACCACTGCAATAAACACAATCTTCCTCTAAGTGTTCCTCTCTTTGACATTGATTATTATGAGAGTTGGTATCACTGTTGTATCCATTAAGAGACTAATGTTTATACTTTGATAATAAAAGTGTACTACCATTGAATAGAATAAATATAATAAATATTGTCCTATAAGTGACTTTGAAGTCATATTTATGATAAGGTTAAATTACCATCTTGTGATCTTAAAAATATTCCTGCTCTTTTAAAATAGATTTAATTCCATATTATATGTAAAGATTTACAATAAAGTTTTATTCTAGATTGATTATAAAATCTTATACTTATTTTTTTAATTAATCTAAAATAAATATAGATAAATTTGTCTCTTATTTAGCCATGTTTTACTTTTGTAAAAGAAATTGGTATATTAGCCACAGTTCATTTGAATTAATTACATTCATAACATTATATTTATATATCTAGGATTCTATCACTCTATGGAAATTGGGAGCAAATTGGTTATCTCTATCTGATCCTGATAAACTATCAGCATTTCTGGAGGTAACTATTATTAATTTTTCAAATATGTTAAAATTTTTCTCTGTTGTGTACACTCTGAAATTCTCATTACATTTTATTTCAGAGTGGAATAAGGAGAAGAAAAGAAATATCCACACCCCTTAAAGAAATGTATTTGGAAGAACTTGCTCTTAGAAAAGATATATCAGAAGTCAGAGAGTTATACAAAAGGTATTTTTATATTTGAAATAATATTTTTGGATCTAAAGAATATGTATTTGCATTCATATTACTTTCTCATCTATGGAAACAGGCAATGGATTTGATAGTAATAAAGTGGAATTTGTTTGACGATTTCTCTTAAATTTGTTGTAAATGTTTTTATTTAACACATTCCTTGTACTAAGATAAATTACTATTTTTAGGTTCTTTAATATATCAAAATCTTATAAACTATCTATTAGCAAAATTCTAAGATTTACATGATTGTGTTAAAGGAAGAAAATAAGAGGAAGAAATTTTTGTGGGTTTTGTTTTATCTACACAGTGAAAATCTAACACTGTCTTCTTTTATAGGTTTTTTTTTTTTTTTTTTTTTTTTTTTTTTTTTTTTTTGTAAAATTAAGTTCATTACAGTTAAAATGTTAACTGTTTGTAGATGTAAATTTTTAAAAATGGATTTTATATGATATTACTTCTTTGCATTTCATAAACAAAAACAAATTTAGTTAGCTGAAAAATATATCTCAATATTTTTAATTAATCTTATAATGTGTTACTTGCTCCCTCCCACACACGTACACTACCCCGAAAACGATATTAGATGTTCTGGCAGAAGTATGGATGTAAATTCAAGTTAAAATTTGTCCTGATGAAAAAGATAGTAATTTTATTTATTAAAACTAATATTTTTAACTATGTTATCAGTTTATATCTAACTTTCATGTTTTCTATTTATTTGTTAAAGAATATATTCATGAAATAAGTAGAGTAGTCATTTGGATTTGTGTTGCTTAATCTTTTTTCTGTTTGCAATCTCATTTACTAAAAAAATTATCATTTAATTGTTATTAAATATTCTATTTTTTATTCTGAAGCAAAATAATTATATTTCTCAAATCTGATGAATATGTAGCTTAAAGTATTTAAAATAGTTATTGGTATTGTGAAGTACATAATTTAGTCGGGGTAAAGATTAAACCAAGAACTAAACTTCATATATGTCTGATTATATCTCCACAATCTATCATTAATAAATGCTATAATACTAATAAAAATTACAGTAAAACTAAAATTATTAATTTCTTAATCACTCTCTATTTGTGCTTTATAGATTTAAGAAATTGGGTCCACTTTCACCTGTGATAGTTCAGAAAATGATAAAAATTGAAAAAGCGCAGGTAAGTGCATGTTACTTATCTCAGTTTATTGTGTACAGTTTCAAAGATAAAATTAGGGATGTTTAGATTATATCTCAAGTTTAAAAAAGTCTTGAATATTCAAATAAAAGAGACAAATTGTTTTTTGTGAACATTTTATTTTCGTAGTGTGTGTGTGCTTGCATTATATGTTTTCAAAATTATTTTGCATATTTATGAAATTTATATATATTGTGAATATTTTTGAGGCTGAGATCAATGTGTTTTGTCAAGATAATAGTTGTAATTTATTTAATTTGTCTTTAATTAGTAATCTAACGTGAAAATGCATTTTGCAGAAGTTATTAAAAGGAGATGTGTCTTTAGAAAAGATATTCAGAAATTTCTTTTTGTTTTGTTGTTAAATAATTATTATAGTTACAAAAAATATTTTTTATTTATTTCATTTCAATTTAAGCACTATTTTTTTAAACCCCAATTTCTTTTTGTGCCCTAACATTGTAATTTTATACACTTAATTTATTAATTTTAAAATAAATATACAGAAGACTGTTTAAAACCTTAATGTTTTTGTTTGAGAATAACTGTCTCCATCTTTGCATTATTTACTGATTGTGCTCAAAGGAAAAATCTTTTTTGCAATTTTTATTCCTGGTCATATGAACAGTATATATAATTATTGAATCAGGATTCATTATTCCAAAAAAAAAATGGATCCTGGAAAATGGGGTACCAATATCTGTTATTTAAAATTATTATCATCAATAATTAAAAATTTAGTTACAAAATTTTATATGAGATTGTTAGTAGTCTCTGATTCATTCAAAATTAGAAGAGACTGCAGTCACAAAACTTGTTTCCACCAAGGACTGTATTAATAAACCGTATAAATATCCTTTGGTCTTTTGAGCTGGAGTCAGATCACAGTTGAAAATTCTGACGTTCATCATATCTACTTTGTGTAGCATTAAAATAGGATAATTATATACCTAAATAAATTAGGGTACTCATTCAAAACTTTTAGATATCTCTTTGTGTTTATATAGTCTCAATTTAAACCAATTCAAGGATACAATTATGCATATTATTTATAATAGATATTAATACTTATATCTAAAGTAGAAAGGTTATTTAATGGCATTAAGTATTCAGATTAGTCTGATGTAATAATGCAAGAAATATGATTTAATTTCTTTATTTTTTCAGCTGGCTGCACCAATTAAAAAACTGAGAAAATATTATGAAGATGGCATTCATGAATTTGGGTCTGAAAATGTTGGTAAGTATTTTTATAAATATCAAGAAAACATTTGTCTATTTTAATTTGATAATTAAAATGCAAATTGATTTACAGATCTCTTTAGTTTATGTTCATTGCTTATTCATTTTTCTAAATGTCATTTGCTCTTTTACTATGAGTAAAATATAATAAGTGTATATATTAAAAGCTTCAATCTTAAACTTCTTTTCCCACTTTTAAATCAGTTTTAACGAGTATATTATGGCTTCACTTTCTTGTAATTGGCCTCTCTGAAGCATAAAATATGTTTTAAAAATAGAAGTGGTGTCAATTCTGTTTAAATCTATTGGTCAAATTTCTATATATATATTTAAAAAAAAAAAAAAAAACTGTATTGCCCATCTTTCATTTGGGCTAGCAAACTGCTCTTGGGTAATTACAATTTTGATATGAGAAAAATGCATTTATAAAAAAATAATTTTAAAAAGACTTCTTTATTAAGCAGCTTTTAGTTTTTTTTAAATCACATATAACTACTTTTGAAACATGTTTTATATAATAAGGGGGAGGGAAACCTTGTGAGAGTATTCTCTATAGTTTCATGTCAAATTTTTATTAAATTTCTTTTACAGTATTATTACTTCCCTTGTCAAATATGGCAATTAAATGTACAACAATGATTATCTTGAAAAACAGCATAAAAACTCTAAGCAATTTAAATAATAAGAAAAACTGAAATTTATTTTTGGTGATGTACTTACATTTCTTAACTTAATATTTAAATGCAGATTATATACAAGGCTATTATTTATTTTTCAATAATTTGCAACAAAGGCTCGCATTATGATACTGAGCAGTAAATCTACAAGCTATTATAAAGTTTTGGTAAATAATTGAAAAGGATTATGTTAGAGAACTTTGTCATTTCTTTTATTATCTACTTTCAATGTTATAAAGTGTTTAAAAATTATTCTAAGTATATATATATATCTTGATGATTATCAAAACGAAATATTTTAAATTTTAGTGTTATACTTTGACTGGCTCATAACTGTATATTTACTTCTTTACAGATATTTGGATAGACTATATGAAACTTGAAATTGAGCATGCTTGTGGTGAGCCTACAAACTATGGTGTTATTTATTGGCGAGGAAAAAAGACTCTGAAACCTGATTATTTAAGAGAATTCCAAGCTCGAGTGATGGATTTAACAACATGTGCCCATGTGCCTTCATGTTATTTGCTGATATCGTAATGTTCATAGGATGTTAATTATTTTATACATCAAGTATCATTATGTATCATATATTTTTTTATATAAAAGATGCTACTTGGTGCAGTATATGCTGTATATAGTTTTGTTTGTATTTTGAATAAATGTTTTCAAAAGTAATTATGGGATCTTGAAACAAATTCATTTTTATTTATTTCAATATTTTTTTACATTTGTATGAAACTTTTAATTATTGTGATCTCCAACTTTTCTGATTTTAAAATTTTGGATAAATATAAAAAAGATAAATAATTTTATATACATGAAACTTTAAAGAATATTACAAAACAATAAAAAAAATTTAACATTTTTGTTACTTCTAATTATTTCATTTGTAAATATTCTTATTTTTCTCAAATAGTGTCATCCCTAAAATTGATACTTTGAATTACTTGCTACAATAAAAATAGAGTATGTCAAAATTAAAATTTATAAATACAAATTTCATGTAAATTATTTAGTTTTGAAATGTTGACTATTATAATCCAGGCTTTCCTGGCTATAATATTCTGGCTTGATAATACTAACCAATGGATTTGCAATTATGTCTCAGTATAAATTGATGTTTTGATGCATCTTTTTTTAATGGTTGCTCATAGATTGTTGCTGTTTATAAATGTCTCAGATATTCCCACTGAATAACTTATTATTGCTTTTGCCTTAACAATGATTTCATCAGTATAGATCTTCTGAAAATTCATAGCTCAAAATTGATATATTAATTTTGCATTCATTTGAGTTATGATACTTCCATGCATTCTATTGATTTTTTTTAATATAGTAATTTTAAATTTCATTTTACAAGAGAATGGAATTGACATTCTTTATAAATATAGAAGATTCTAAAGAGCTTGCCTTATTGAAATATATCTTCATTTAACATTAATTAAATATATGTGAAAAAAGTAAAATAATATAACTTAAGTAATTTATCTTTTTTTAAACTATTAGGATGTGTTTTATTTCTCTAATTTATTTCTAATTTTAATCTTTTCTTTGTAAATAGTTTCCTTTTAGCTGTAAATTTTTGTTTTAACTTCATATTTTCTTGGTTGTCATAATGCTCAGTTAAATCCTTTAATTTACTACAGAATTTTGTTTTCATGCAATAAAATCTTCTCTTTTCATAAAAGTTCGAGAACATTTAAATTAAAATTAATCACTAAAATCGATTTGAAAAAAAAATACTAGCTATAATCTTCAATTTGATCTGTGAAGGAAAAAATGCAAAGGAAGCAGCAAAAATCTCAGTTTATTGACCTTTGCTATTTTTTATTCTTGCTTAGGTTTATATGTACAACGATAAAGTGGTCAGTTTAAAAATAATCAAAAAGTATCTGTCTAAGTACCTATTTCACATCAAATAATGACACAAGCTAAAAGAGTTGGAAATATTTTTTTACTCTGCCCAGCATTACAGACAGAGGTCAAGGATTATATACCAATACCTAGTATTTTGAACATTTTCCATTCATGATCCCATTTTGGTATTAAAAATTTTGCAGCAACCTCAAATATCCCTGAGTGTTAAAAATAAAATATAAATTTGATGAAAAAAGAACATGTAATGAAGTATTTAGAAAATGTTTTTGAAATAAATCTTATGCCTACTTTCTGATGAAGAGTCTTATTCAATAAGAATTGGAGCTTTCAAAATATTTAAAAGTTGCTACTTTATCCCATTCGAGATATCAGCCATTGCTGAAGGTTTACCGATTATATATATATATATATATATATATATATATATATTGAATCAAGTTCTTCACAAAAAGTGTTCTATATGCCTTTTTTCTATAAATTTTCATACATTTTGTTAGCAAAAATAACCATCTTGTCTAAAACCATCCAGGTATAACTTACTATTCAGATGTTATTATTTTGTGTTGTTTTCTACCCACTTGGTTCGCCAGGATTACTGTCTGTGATTAATATTTATATATAGCTTCATATTCATTGATTCTGTTAGTAAATTATTTTTTGTCATTAAATTGTACCTGGTATTAAAGCTATTATTTTAATAATTTTATACTTCTTTCTCCATATTTTATGCCTTGATCATCTAGCAGAATTGAGTTCATTAATATCATAGTGTTATTAAAAGCATAATTTATAGCATCCAGTTCATCTATTTTTTAACTTCCTTAATATTGTAACTTTTCTGTAGATAAATCATGTAAATTCTCCAAATATTGAATGTGTTCTTCCTTTTTTTGTGTTTTGATAATGAAAGAAAATTCTGGTATTAAAAATTTGATAAAATTATCATATCACTCTGAATTTCAGTTCAACAATTAAATCTTGAAAATTTAGCAAAAACTATTTTTAATAAATTACCGAAATTCGAGAAAAATTTGCACCACAATTAAATATGTATTATTAAAAAGACAATTTCTTAAGTTTAAAAATGGTGTAAAAAATTATTTTTGGGTTATTATATTTTTGGAAGTTACGATAAAAAAAAAGAGCGTCTAAATTTTCATGAATTAAAAAATTGCTCCGAGGTGAATTTTCTACTTTCTTAAGTGTATCTATGCCAAATTTGGTAACTAGGTAAATCGTCTGTACTGTTGAGTTTCAAAATAGCCACTTATCGATGATCGTTACTCAATCATCTGTATCGTTATCGGAGATTAATTGTATCTTTGTTCTTTTATTTATCTACCACTTTTAGAAGTGTGCAGTAAAATTGTTCTGTTTAAAAATGGAATGGGCTGAAAGCTATTTTATTAGAAAGCATTTAAAAAGATCATTCATCAATTAATGCGATTTTAATTTCATATACAAGCGGCCCTGAACTTTGCTGAGATTCAAGAAATACACAGTAATTTTCGATTTATTTATAAAATAATTTATTTTAAATTGATTTTTTTATCCAAAATGATTCTTATGCGCATATGACTAAAAATAAAACATGAAGACTTCAGGGTGATTTCTGTTATTAATAATTCTTTTGTTAGACAAATTTGTACACATTTTTTTTCTCAAAATTAAACTTATAATGTAAATAGGAATATTTTGAAAAAAATTAGTAATTATTCAGTGAAATGATCCAACTTTGATTCTTTTCTTTGGTTTTATTTGCATTTAAATTATTCTTTTCCACACTGTGCTAAATTAAAGGGAACATAGAAGCTGTGAAGAATTAAGAGATTTGTAAGTATAACAAAGTAATGCATTCTAACCTAATTATGTTTATATGTATATATATATATTATTTTGCTTTTCAGTTCTTCCACCAAAATGTCATTTTATCCATAAAACAGAAAAATTTGAATACATAATAATTTTTAAAAAATTGATGGCTGGGAAAAAAAACTGGTGAAAAAAAATTATTTTAACATTTGGTAATAAATGAGAAAATAATCATTATTTTTCTGATATTCATAAAGTATAGTATTGCCTTATTATATGACGAAATCAGAAAAAGTCAACGACAGTCCAACTCAACGACAGGAAAAAGAAGATGTCTGGCCCATGGGGGGATCGAACCCACGACCTTCGCGTTATTAGCACGACGCTCTAACCAACTGAGCTAATGGGCCACAATCGTCACAGAACTAGTTTTCTTCAGTTAGTTAAAGTAGCTTTGATATTCCCTCAACAGTTTTGCAGTGCATATTTAGGTCAGTGTAACTGGTTTATCTACATTTTTTTTATACTAATGTTAAAATTTCTTGCTAATTGAATCTAAACGCATTCTGAATATTTATACACTTTTGAGTTGTTTTATATTTGAATCCAAAGAAATTCGGTTGGCATTTTACGTGGTGAAGGCGCACTTTCTCACAATGTTAGAGGCCAAGACGGTCGCCTGGCAAACCCAATTTCACAATTAATTATCACATCCATCCATCCATGTATCCTTACTTGATGCATATTAAATCGGTGAGGAGATTAAACATAACATCCTTCCACTGGTGTGATATGGAAAGTTAGTGGGAAAAGGGTCTTTTTTATGTCATCTGACCTTGACATTTCTTGACCTGTCCGAAAATATTTCTATTGTAATTTCAAAACGACACACTAATAAAAATCCGCATTACGTTTTTATTTACTTGCAGAGAAAATATTATAATAGGTAAGAAATTCCAGCTCCAGATTTTGATATATCTGCGCATTTTAGATTTCCCTAAATCTGAAAAAAAAATGAAATTTTTTACTGTTTGTCTGTGAATACATTAGTCAAAATATATAAAACTATATTAAATTAAATTTGATATCACACAATAATTTCACTGACACCGAATTTTTAGTTTCTATCAAATTTAAAACGAAGTCCGATATAGTCTTTTCGTATACTTGTTGAACAAAACGCAAAGAGCTAGTTGAATGAAATTCGGTATACAATTTGTATCATCAGAAACGAAGATGTGTATTAAATGTTGGACCCAATTCTTCAAAGGACTGACTGTTCTCTTGGTCGATATATTTTCAAACATGTGAACGCGATACCGAAAAGCTCAACGAATTGAATAAATGAAATATGGTATATAATTTTATGACCAAAACTTTAGATCTATATAAAAGTTTGGATTTAATCAATTGGATGGAAAACGTCCAAAATTCACTCTAGTGCTCGCTCAGTGTCATCCTCGTCATCTGACTGCGGTTCAAAATTACGAGTTCCGTCCCAAAATAGACCTAATGTTGCTTTAAAAAACACGGATTGTTAATATAATTAATCTTCACTGTACCAGGGAACACAAGACGTATGTCCATTCTCGGATTCTAGAACACTCTGTTGTGTTGTTCGAATAGAATAAAAAGACATGGATATTAAAATTTATACAAACAGGTGTATTTAAAAAAAACCAGTTATCATTTAAATCCTAACTTTTATTGAATGCATCTCCAGCAAAATAAATGGAAATAGCGTTCTCATTTATTATATAATAGTTTGGTGAGTGGCCTTAGCTCAAAACTGTACAGTGTATATATCTCCTATGAATCTGATAGCACGAAGGTCACGCATGCGTAGTACATCCTTCAACCCGAGAACGAATTAGCTTAGCCATTTTGTTTGATTGCGTAAACGTTTGAAGTTGTTGTTTGTCGGTAATCATATTTAAATCAATCAATCGGCCCGCCAGCTGTCTAATAAAAGCTGTTATAGAGTTTTTTTGAACGCAAGAAATATTCGGCCTTGCGAAATTTATCACCATGAATGTGAAACTTAGTGAGAAAAATGCGATGATTGAAAGTGGATTAAAATGTTCAACGATGGAAAGTGAAACTATCTACGACGCGGAGGGCAGCGTAGACGTCCATCCTTTATCTCCGAAGAATTCGGGCCATTAGAATGCATTCTAGCACGTACTGAAGTAGGAAACTAATTTCGTGTTAAACCTGCATTTAAAAAAAAAAAAAATCTTACATTTTTACAAAGTTACTATGATAAAAATTACCTGAAATTTACCTGTTGATTAAATTAAAAATATGTTTAAAAGGGAAATTAAATTCACAGCTTTTTACGAGAGAGGCTCCACGATATGCATTGACAGAAATTGCTTAAATCCACCACTGCTTGTAGAGTGAGTTGAATCAAGTTTCCGACCAAATCCATCATTGGGTTGAATATCTATCGATTTGTATATTTCTTGCAGTTAAGATTTATATCAAAAAATGGGAGACACTTCAAAATGAGTCGGTGAAGCAAATTAGCAATATGCCGTGTTTTGTTCGAAATAATAATATAAATAAAGAATTTAAATTCTTCAACATCAAAAATTTCACAAAAAAAAATGTCAACTTTTATATATATATATATATATATATATATATATATACTGAATAAATACGGCGATGTAGCTATGAAAGAAATTGAAACATACGATCTTAAATGTCTTAGAAACAGCGGGAGGCTTAGGTGATTCATCTGCAATTGCTGCTACCATTAATTTGTTGCACTAACATGACTCTACAATACGAACTTTGCCAATTAATTCCATAGTGTAAAAATTATAATGTAATGTAATTTTTTCCCCTCTTTTTTTTAATTCTTATTTTGCTTCTCTTTAATTTTTCATTTTAACTTCAATAATTATTATGCATTATTTAATTTTCAAAGCACAATGAACTACTGTTCATTTCAGTATTCTGTGACGACCATTTTTCGACGATTCTATCTCATTAAGGGGAGAGACGCGGATGGATGAGCGCTTTTCCGAAATTCTTCGACATTCTTTGACCTTGCTTTTCGCCCTATTAAATATTTTTTTTATTATTATTATTATTTTTTGCTCAATTTTTTTTCACGTGTATGTGAGTGTCGTGTCGTTTCTGACGGTATTATTTTAATTCAGTCCGCGAGTAATCCGAGTTTATATTATTGTTAAATGTAAACATTACCTTCTTTCATCTTTCCTCTCGTGCTTATTTTGATGAATTAAACCCATCCTAAAGCATGCGCAAAGGGTGGAAGGTTTTAGAATCCGTTATCAAACAATATCTATGTAATGTCACTTTTTCTCCCCTCTATTTGTTGTGTTTGAAGGTTAGGAACCTTGAGTTCGTGCAATCCGCCCACAAATCGGTTTGTTTATTCTTGAGTATGTAAACGAAATAATTCAGAAAAATAATAAACTACTGTTCTTTTCAGTATTCTTAGACGACCATTCTTAGACGCCTCTATTTCATTAAGGGATGAGACACGTAAGAAAATGTGCATTTCCGGCATTTTACTTTATAGTTAAATATAAACATCCCCTCCTTTCATCTTTCGTCTCACCCCTATTTTGCCAAATTAAATCCATCCTAACGCATGCGCAAAAGCGCGGAGGGTTTTAGAAACCGTTAGCAAACAATACATAAATAATATTCTGTTTTGATAGCAAAATTGTGAATTAAATTTTGAATGCAATGTATCTAGAAGAGACTCGAAACGAATACTCGATATTCTTCAAAAAGCCCCGAAATACATTATGTAAGTGAGTATACTCCAGCTACTTTAACTCTTTAAACGGCTATTTTTTTCTAGTCATATTATGTTAAAATATTTTTAGGCTTGAAATTAGAATAAGAAAAGGGATTCATTTAGCGTATTAGATAAATTTAATTTGATTCATTAATTAATTTGGTTAATTAATTATTCAGTAACAAATCAAGACACATCATTTTGTTTGAGATAAAGAACTGAAGCAGCTTTCTGTCTTTCTAAAAAAATTTGTCAGAACTGATGCCAACTTACATAAATTCATACAAAGATTGATAAATTTGGTGGGAAGCATACTTCCCACGGCCCTAGAAAGGTTAATATCAATATTATACAAGTAAATTTAAATAATGGTTTTAATCATTGCCTGATGAATCATTTGCCTTTGAACAGCGACGGAGTTTGATATTTTTCTGTTTGATGTAGCTTCTGACGATCCATATAATGAGAAAATACTCCGTTTTTTATTTTCTCATATACGTATAATGTACAGTAATTGCCAAAATATTCGAACTCGAGCTTTTGACGAATATCCGCATTTTAGAAGTTCGAAAAATAGGTTTTTATAAAATGTTCATCTGTCAGTCTATCTGTATGTGACAAAGGTAACTCAAAAACGCTTTGAGGTTGATAATTGAAATTTGGTACACGGTCTTTACACCACATTTGCAGATTTCTATCAAATTTTGAGTAAAATCTATTCGGAGGAGGTCCAGTTGTTCGAATATAATTTAACGCGATAATAACAAACGAAGAGATCTAGATAGATAAAATTTGGTACACAGATTTAACATCTATAGTGTAGATACCTGCCAAATTTTGAACCAAATGCAACAATCGTTGGACTGTCTGTCTGTTTGTACGTTCAGAAATATGTAAACGCTATAATTCGAAAACTCAGTGACTTAAATATATCAAATTTGGCATGGCATCTTGTGACTACAAGTGCAGTTTTGTGTCAAATTTTTGTTATAATCGGTTTGGAAAAACGTATCTGAAACACGAATTCGATTTTTGGATACTATTAACCCCATGCTAGAGATTTATCGCCAAATAACTCGCCAAGGATGACCCGAAAGATTCAGTAAAATTGCTAAATTCACAACAAAGGATAATATTTCATAACAATTGTACGCTAATGCCACGTAAGACGTTTTTTGGAATGACAAGTTTATTAGAAAACATGCGACATAGTTGTGAGGAGACTACTGCATTCAGTTTCCCGTTTCAACACATTTTAAATTTAATCAACACTCTAACGATTTATTTTATGCATTTATTCTTTCGTAAACGAAATATAATCATCAACAAATTCGAACTCACGAATTTGACAAATCTCCAAATTCCAGACATTCCTGAGGGCAAAAAACGTATTTTTGGCAATATGTTTATCTGTCTGTGAACATGATAACTCAAAAATGTTTTGAGCTAGACGGCTGAAATTTGGTATGTACATAGGAATACGACTAAATTTGTAGATATCTGTCAAGTTTTGAATGGAATCTATTCAGTAGAAATCTGACTGGCTGTGACTATCTCGTGACTATAACTGTAGCTTCGTGCCAAATTTTGCTGTCGGTCGGCCAGCAAAACAACGTCTAAAATCATGTTCTTGCAATAGATTTTGTAATAATGTTAGATTCATTCCAACGATCTACGTTTCATAACAATACTTCACCAATATCATGCAAATTATTTGCGGGCCTTACCCAAGTTCTATAATTTAATGCTCTGAGAGTGAAATAAGTCCTTTATTGGAGATTCTGCGAAAAAATCTTGGAGAGAACACTTCGTTTTTATTATTATAATTATTCTAGTAATTTCATAAAATATATATTTTATTCATTTATTTATTTATGAAGATTGCGCTTCAGTTACATTTGACGTAGCATTAAATACATTTAAGCAGAAGATCAGTATTTTTAAAAGCTGTGATAATTAAGTGTAGTAGTAAAGAACTTGGCAATTGTGTGAAAATTAATTATTACTGACAAAGCGTTAATAATACATTTCTTTTTTTTTTTTTTTTTTTGTAATTCATATGATTTATATATTTTTCTAATTTTGCGTTTAGCATTTAAGCTAATAACATCTTTCTAATCGACTTGCCTGTCACTCCCTCCACTAGCGACTCTAAATATCCCCCTATTCTAAAATCCGCAACTTTCTTTAAATATCTGGATGATAAATTGTTTATATTAAGAAGTTGTTCGTTATCAACACATTTGGAACCGCATCTGTTAGAAAAATTTTATCATGCGAGAACATGATGTTGTTTTGGTTTGAGGTTTTTGAAGCCTCAAAATGCACGGGCAGAAAATGGGTGATTTGTCGCTTTTGAGGTATCAATTTTTCGCTTTTAGGGTTATTAGAAAATAATAAAGAAGTTGTCACATTTGGCGACTTATCGCCAACAAAAAAAATTACAACTTGGCATGACTTGCCGCAACTTGTCATGATGTACCCGATTCTCTTGTCTGGCCAACAAAGAGAGATATCGAAAGGCATGTGTGTGTGTGTGTAATTTTTTTTAAAAAAGTAATTCATTTCTCAATTTTTTTAGCAGACAAAAAAGTTTTGGAGCTCAAAAATTTTTCATATATAAATTTATTTTTTTTTTTTTTTTTCTTTTTTCTAAAAGTTGATGACTGCGCAATGCAATAATCGCGTAATCATTCCAAACCAGTTAAAACCGAATTTACGAAAAAAAAAAAAAAAAAAATCTGACCTTGAGGAAAAAGTTTTCGAACTCGAAGGAATGATTTTGAGATACAAAATAAGAACCATCTTAATGCGTCTTATCATGCGTAATCTGACAGTCATATGATTGTTTCAAACCGGTTTAAACTGATTTTTCACGAAAAAAATTCTGACCTCCAGATGATATACCACATGACTTAAAAAAATAATGATGTTCTCACATGATAACATGAAATCTGCGGTAGTGGAATTTGTGTAAAAATCTTTATAAAAATACCTGCACCGGTCTTTGATTATTTGGATCAGTTAATTTTATAAAATCACATATCGCTCTTACGGAATCCTATATTTCCTTTTAGTTTACAGTTATATTCGCTACAACTTCGAACTAACTATTTTATGGTAATGAATTCATGTGTAAAGATAAAACAGCATAAGGCAATAGATCTCAAAGAAATGTGGTTTTTAGAGACAAGCATGGGTGATTCAAAAGTTGAAAGATATATTCGAGATTCTGTTTTATTGACCGTTAAAAAATTCCAGCTGTACCTACTTATTCAGGGCAAATGTTTTGAATAACTCTGCTTTATAGCTAAGCATACTAGAAAAAATTAGCTTCTGTGTAAAAATTTTTGGGTCTATTTGAAAAATTTGCATCTAAATAACAATCAAACTCTAATTAATTGTAAATCAATAGTTGCTTCTCCAAAACAAGCAACAAGAGCAGGTTTTGGTGAAATAATGGAATCATACATTTGGTTAAAAAGTTAACCCTCCATTTATCTTGCACAACCACCTACAAAGTAATCTCTCATGCCATTATTCTATTCACCTATTATGTCCGGAGGTTAAGAACTTTGAGTTCAAGCACTCCATGGCACTCCTCTTAAATCGGCAAATCGAATAATGGAAGACGTCACAGTCTAATGACAAACAGAAAGTTTATGTTATTTAAAGTATAAAATGTGCGCAGTGAATGTCATACTATGTATTTGTCTGTCATCAAACATTTTACGTAGTGCAATGATTCTATGTTTACATCTTGTTTGTACATTAACATTATCTCATTAAAAAGTCGATTTTTTCTTTGTGAAAATAGCGAATATTTTTTACTAAATATCCATAACCATTAACAGTTTGCTTTATTATAGCATTCGAATTTTGTTATAATTTATATTCTTTGACAAATTACATTGAATTTTATATTTGCATAATTTGAGTTTTAATGAACTTATTTAATGCTAATGCTAATTTTGCTAACTTTTTAAATTTTTAAAAATATTCTTATTAAAAACTTTATTAGACAAAAACTAATTTATATCTTTCACTCATATTTGTACAGTAAATTCTCTGTATATTCTGTAATTCCAGAAATACAGAAAAAGCAATCTATAAGATCTTACAATTGTTTTAATGCTTCAAAATATGAAAAAAAATTATATCAGGTATTTATGAATCGAACTACAGTATTAAAGACTAAATAGAAATACAGCGAATATTTCTTAGTTCTGAAACTCAATATATTTCTTAAGTTGTCTATATTACTTTGAATGAATTATTTGATGAATTTTAAACTAGAAAGATTTTGCCTTAATAAAAATTTATATTATTAGCTAAAAACCGTAAATGTTCTTTTGCGAAAAATATTTATGATTTTTAACTGATATATTTTTGTTTCAAAGGAGGGTTGGTTTTTTTCCCCTAACTTTTGCAAAAAAAAAAAAAAAAAAAAAAAAAAAAAAAAGTTTTTTTACAACTTTTTTTTTTCTCACCAAAAATACAATTCAAATTTAATGGCATATTGCATACTCTTTATTTAAGAAAAGAAAATTGCTCTTAACCTCCAAATAAAAATTTAAAAAAAATGTTGAATTTCAATGGAGTGCATGGATTACCAGGTGTCTAGATTGCGTTATGTTTAAATATTGTGTTTTTTTTATGTACAGGATAAAAAAGGACGTGACATGAAAGCCCTTTTTATGACAACTTGCAATTAATTACATGTGAGATGGTTTTTAAAGACTAATGCATTTATCATCTAACGAAAGCGCTTTGACTACAATATATCTTAGTTACAAATTAAATGTGATTTAAGATTAAATATGCTACCTAATTTTATTTTTTAATACACTATACCACGTACATCTTTTAATAACACTGCCATTGAAACTTTGTTTCATATAACAAGTATTTTCTCACGATTCGTCGATGTCAATACTTCATATTATCTTAAAAATCTCATCAAAATCTCATCTCAGAAACGCAGTTATTCCCAGTAACTTCCGTTTATGAAAACACGGTTTCTGTGATTCATTTGTTTGAAATGAAAATCTCATTAGCGAATATTTCGCATGCATTTTATAGCCGTAATAAATCGTTATTTTGTTCTACTTTCGCATGGGTAATATTTACAGAAAGACTTCTGTTGGTAGATCATGTGAAGATGAAAAGTCGGTTATTCTATAAATTCTTGTCATAAAAAAAGATCATCACATGATTTGAGAATGCGGCCACTTTTCAGCTTGCGAAATAATGTAACAAACACATGAGTTTCGAAAGTCATTACGAAAGCAATTATGAAAATAATCGTTTGCGCTTTTGCGCATTAATCAAAATATTTTTATTTTTATTCGAATGCATCAAACAACAAATAAGCAGTGTTTCTGAGAATTCATAATTTTAATTTCATTCTATTCAATAAAATATAGAAAATTCGTATTTATTTAATATCTAAAAACTAATCTATTTGGAAATATATATTAGTAGAATTCTACATTAAAAAAAAATCTTGTTTTTTAATTAAATATTTTTGTAACTAAATCGACAATCTACTTTATTAAAAAAGGAATTGTATTTTCTTTTTAATACGATATTTTACGGTAGTTTTAATACCATTAAATACTAATGCATGTTTCTCTAAAGAAATAATAATTTCGATTATTGAAATGATTAATTTAATGCATAGAAATTAAATTGTTTGATTTAGTTACAGAATTGTAAATAGATCGTAAATATATTAATAAAACTCCAAAAATGTTTGACTGATGACACGTTGTGGAAAAAAACATTACTTCGTAATCTAGAATAACAATTTATAATCAGCATAAAAAATAAAACACTTAAAAAGTGAATGGCCTAAAAATTATTGCACTTCCTTCAATAACGATAAGGACTACAGATTTTAAGAGATAATCTAGGAGAGAGTTATAAAATAAATTGAATTCGTTTACTCAATTCCTAGAAAGAACTGCTACAAAAAAAGAAAAGGAAAAGAATTCCAAGTCTCTACAGTTCAGATCTAAAAATAAATCCTAAACGAATAGGTCCTTAACTCCAATTTTTGAGTATTTCTATAAAGTCGTTACGTCTAATTTAATATCTGAAGAATATGTAATTCTCATAATATCATATCAGTACGAAACTTTTTTAAACAATTACTCATGAAAAAAATAATCTTTGAAATATGCATAAAAATTTTATAAAATGTTTAGAACTAAATTCTGAATTTATAAATCATTTTCGACATATGCCAGTTATTCACAACTATAACTGTTTATTTTAAACTGTTTTAATAATCAAAAATGTTTCTAAAAGTAATTTTAAATATCCTAAAACTAATATTAAATATTATTTCAAAACGACGAAAAAAGGAAAGGTGGGAGAAATTTATATTTATACATGATATTTTAAGCTGATTTTATAAGTATTGAGCTGAAATTTTGTTTGCTCTTTTCCTAACATCTTTAAAATCCTCATAAAAACGAATAAGTTTTTCTTTAGTTAAAAAAATCAAAAATAGAGAGAAAGTTAATCATTAAAAAAGAATTTAATGAAAGGAGATAACAAAGCATAATGCGGTTTTTTACAATCACTTTTACTATTATTATTATTCCATAGTGATCATAGATTGGGAGACAATAAGCTATTTGTAGTAAAATTGGCGAAAAGAATTCTTTTAAAATGAACTTTCTTGAAAAACAATGTTTGTTTGTTGTTCTTTTAATACGAACTTCTTATTCCAAAGTAAAAAAGAAAAAAAATGGTAATTTGGGACATTTAATTCAAATTCAGAACAAAGAACCGGAAATTAAAATTATTCTAGCAAATGGAGAGCATCCGGTTATTTCAAAAGAATAACCTTCACCTTCTTTTTTTGCATACCAAATGTGAGCGATCATATTTTATGTATAAGAAAAGTTACGAAGAGATCATTTTTACTTTAACTTCTTTTTTTTAACTAACTTTTTCTACAATTTAATTTTGTTAATTTTTTATATCATGTTAGTTATTCACTTAAATCTGAGGTTCGGAATATTTCATTCAAATTAGGAAAAAAAAAAAAAAAAAAAAGACAGATAATCAAAATTTAGAACTTTTCTAGCTATCACTTTATTTTATGAGAAGTTCTTTAGATATCATGACAGTGAATCACTTAAAGCTTTTGCGGTTAAACACTAACAAGGCGCGTGATTATTCATAACTTGCGCATTGAACCATCTCTGCGGTTATGTTCAGTATATGATGAATTTGATTTTCCACATAAGATGATGATTCATCTGTAGCAAACGATTTTTCCAATTGGTAATGATGATGATAGCATTACGATGCACGGCAACAGTTATTTCGATATTCAATTAGTTTTTTGTTAAAGAGTTTCTCTTAAATATAATATCTAACTGCTTTTTATGATTTTGTTCAAAATAATAGCAACTCATCAGATCAAAATAGTAGTGCTGAAATAACATCTTAAATAAAGAACTTCGTCTTTAATTTGTCAAAAATTCTTAATTTAAATACAGAATGTAATATTTTCTGCATTTCTTACTGATTAAATAATCTTTATTCAATATCTTTGGATTTCAGTTATGTTATAATTTTATCATTAAAAGAATATTAATCCGATTATTCTATAGACAAAATTTTCTGAACATTGAACTGTCTATCAATTTGACAGCACAAAATGCACATCGAATTATTCATGTACAAGAGTATTTATAAATATGATAAAATAGGCGATAAATCATATCGTTTTCTTTTTTAGTAAATTTAAACTTTTATCTTATTTTTCACTGACAATAATTACCCTCAAAATTATTTTGATCATAATTAATTTTTGTGTAAAAAAATAAATGCAATTTGTTTTGAAAAACTGTTATCTTTATTCAGAATGCAAAATCTAATTAAAATTACTTTTCAAATTTATTTTAATTTTTTATTCGAATAATTTTTATTAAGTATTAAAAAGGAGATTTCAAAATCAGATATGGAGCTGCAAGATTATACTACAAGGATCAAAAAGTAATTGGAGTGCTGACATAAAATAAAAAGTATCAATTTATTGGTCAAAAGTTATTGCATCTCCTTGAAAGTAATTCCCTCTGACTGTAATGCGCTTCTGCCAAGGTTTTTTCCAATCGTAAAAACATCCCGTAAAGTCGCTTTTGTTAAATCCCTTTTTCTGAGAAACGATTTTTTTAAATCGAATTTATAGACTCAAAATGGTGATCAAAAAAACACAATTTTAATCATGAAATAAGAAAACTCAATGCCATCTCAGATTAATATGGAACTTGTGGTTCAGTATTTGTTAAATGTTCGGCTAAAAACACAGAACTAATATTTGTACAACCAGGAAGTACATTACCGCTGTACAAAACTCATACATTTTCTCACCTCATTTCAGTAGTATTCGAAATACGCGTTGCTTCACGGGAGCGGTGCAAAAAATTAATTTCCTAATTTATATCTCAAACTAGCCCACGTTAACTTCATTCGAAAAATGTTCTCTTATTTCCTGATTTAATTACCAATTTAATTATTTCTAACATGTACTTAACAAGATTGCTGATTCCCACACCGTGAGCGAAAGGACAAGATTCCTTAATGCCCATGCATCTTTTTAAAAGAAATCTATGATTATCTTACCTACGTCGATAAGTGGCAAAAAAAGAATCTCCTAGTAAAATCATTGAAGGGATAAATTTCTCCCTGTTTTGACCTCGTAATTTTGAACCTCGGTCAGATAACGAGGGTGGCATTTGAGCTCCCTCTCCATACCACTTAAATCTATGAAATAAATTCCAAAAGAAAGCATTGAAGATCAATTTGTTCACCTTTTAATGAAGATTGCTCACAAATAATGTTTAATATACTATGCTGATAAATTTCGATTGTGTGTGTATCTTTTGAATCTAAAAGCTCTGCTCTAGGAGTACTCTTTTAACAAATTGAACCTAAATGGAATTGGAAAATTACAGTAATGCTTGAGTGCACATTTTGCGTAGCTATTATCTGCTGGAATCTTTTTAGTGATATTTGTTGTGTCGGGCAAGCGTTTATCTCACACATTATGCATCATTTAAAAATCAGTCAACATAATGCAATAATTAATAATTTACCAAGTTATTTACTTTGATTCTCATGTTTAAAAGAAATAAATACAAAGGCAGGCTAAAATCCCATCACTATAAAATTGCTCTACGTTTGTAAAATTCATTTTAATCTTTTAAATTCATTCTGAATGAATTTTTAGATCTCAGCGAGATGTTATTGTATTAATTCAATCTACAATTGTTAACATGTATATTTTTTAATACCATTTGATTCATTCATTACTTTTAATTCAAAGTCACTTCCCACTATGAGTAAAGAGAAGAAGCATATTTCATTTACAGAAATGATCTAAATAGCGTTGATCAAAATAGGAGGGAACTCATAAGAAAAGATAATTCCGGTGTTATAAAGATTAAACTTTCATTGCAATCGCATGCAAAGGTGATCGGATAATATTTATAAATTGGTTAAAGGAGAGTTTACCATCGTCAAATTGTGCAGCACAATAAAAGACCATGCTTATCTCGGGAAGATCATGCGACCATGGATGGAACAATGACAAATAGTTGCTCCGTCAGGATAACTATTTGCTATTATTCCACAACAATGCCAAATTATTTACAGTGGCTCACAAAATTGAGAGTACACCTTACTTTTACTCTGTAAATCCGACTTTCAATATAAATAACACACTACCGCGAATTACAAACATGTTTTTATTTTTACACATAACAAATGGTTTAATTTAGAGTAAAAATAAAGAAAAATCAAGGGAAAACTTCTAAATTGAAAAGTTTCAGAAGCATTTTAAATAAACATATGCAGAATTTTGCCTCAAAAAATTGAGAATACATCAATGAAATTTTTGTAATGTCTCACATAGAAAGAACGTGTTAGTATTTAGTTGCATGTCTTTTGACTCTTATAATGGCCTCTAAATGTCGTGGTATCCATTGGAACAATTTTTGGTGGTATCTGAAGATCTTTTATCCCCTTCTTCTTGCAGCACTTGTTTTAAATGGGTTTTGTTTTTAATTTTGTGTATTTGGACCACTGCTTCGAGTATGGCCCACGAATATTCAATGGCATTGATGTCAGGGTATTGTGGTGGTGTGTGTAGCTGCTGTTTGCAATGAAAAAGACACCATATTCTGACCTTACGAGCATTCTGTTTGGGGTTGTTTTCCTGCTGGAAAATCGAATTTCCATCTAAACCCAAATTTTTAACACTTTTTTTTAGATTGCTGTGACCATATGGTTAATCCAACTTGTTGCAGAAACATTTCAAATCATAGGCAAAAGTTTAAGTGATGAAACTGTGTGAAATGCCATTAGACAAGCTGGATATAAAAATCGCATTGTTAGAGAGAAACCGTTCATCATCTTTCAAATTCATAAAAAAGTATTTGAAGTTTGCAAAAACTCATCAACTAAAGACCAATAACCTTAGGAAGAAAGCTATATTTAATAATTAAAGGAAACTCAACATTTTTGGCAGTGACAGCCATCGTACTGTATGAAGAAAGCGTAATACTGCTTTGGATCCAAAAAATTTACATCCTACAGTTAAACATGATGGTGACTCCGTCATGATTTGAGTTTGCATGGCTTCATCTGGGGTAGGAAATTTAATTTTTATAGATGACATTATAAACGTTATTGTTTACTTGGATATACTTCGCAGCAATCGAAAGGAAAGTGCTAAAAATTTGGGTTTAGAAGTAAATTTCATTTTCCAATAAGACAACGATCCCAAACAGAATGCATGTAACGTCAAAATATGGCGTCTTTATCATTGCAAACAGCAGTTACACACACCAACACAGTACCCCGACATCAATACCACTGAATATTTGTGCGCCACACTCGAAGCAGTGGTCCAAAAACACAAAATTAGAAAAAAAAACCATTTAAAACAAGTGGTGCAAAAAGAATGGGGTAAAATATCTACAGATACCACCAAAAATTGGCCGAATCAGTACCATGAAGTTTGGAGGTCATTATAAGAGCCAAAAGACATGCAACTAAATACTGACACGTTCTTTCCGAACGAAATATTACAAGAATTTCATTGGTGTATTCTCAATTTTTTGAGGCAAAATTCTGCGTATGTTTATTTAAAATGCTTCTGAAACTTTTCAATTTAGAAGTTTTTTGTTGATTTTTCTTTACTTTTACACTAAATTAAACTATTTGTTATGTATAAAAAGAACAGCATGTTTGCACTTTGCGGTAATGTGTTATTTATATTGAAAGTCAGATTTATCGAGTAAAAGTAAGGTGTACTCTCAATTTTTTGAGCCACTGTACATACGGATTATAAAACACAACAGCAGAAATTTATTCGTTTGCTTATATATATACATATATATAAGTTACATATACATATGTTAAAAATAACAAAAAGAATTGGACAAATTAGTCTTAATATACTAAGATGTTATGATAGCACTGGAGCAGAGGTTCAAATCTTCTTTATTCATTCTTTATGAATCTTGCAAGAAAGATTAATTTGTAGAAATACATAATTATCTGCTTTTAGAACTAAATTCTCGACTAATAATAAGGATGTAAGTGTGTGTGCATTGGCTCTCTACGGAAGAATTCGCTTGATCTAGAGTTCATGTTCACTTTGGAGGGTAATAATGCGCAAATGGGAACAATTTTTTAAAATTTTAATTAAGTGAAAATTGAGTGATATTTTAGACTTTTCCCACGATAACTTCCAAAAATATAAAAGCATAAAAATGATTTACCTCATCTTAAAATACTAAAAATTGGCTTTTCTATGATACCAATTTTTCCCGTATAGTTTATTTCCTATTTTTAACAAATATTTTTTTAAAAAAATATAATAATATTTTAAAAATACAATAATATATTCTATTGTTGAAATGAAACTCGACTTGTTTTCATTTTTGTTACCACAATTTTATGCTGGCCTTTTATTATATTGCTTATGATCACGATATAAAGATAAGATTTATTTTTTCATATTGAATAAATTTTGATATAAGATATACTTTTAATAAAATTTGTGATGTTATTTTATATTTATTTTGATATTATTTTGTACAAATTTAATTTCAAAACTAAACAACAGAAATAATTTTTATCGTGGGCCCATTTTTAAAAATGTTACTCTACTATTTTACTACTTTTTCTTGTAATGTGATAAGGTATATAAAATTGTTGGCAGAAAATTAACGAAATTTATAGCACAATGGATAGAATGGGGCAAGGTTTCTAAAATGGTATATGTCTATAAAAATTAAATTAGAAACAAGTTACACAAAATATTAAATTGAAAATATTTAGTAACCATTAATCCTGGTGAACCAAAGGAAGCTAAAATTAAATATACTGGTTTAGATAAATCGCACAGCATATTTATTACTATTATATTTTTTATTCCTTTGTCTTATTGACTTGGATCTAGGGAGTGAAATAACAAAAATATATTTGTTTATTCCCTACAAAGCAAATGTCCAGAGCATCTAAAGAACTGAATCACTGAACAACCAAGCCAGTGTCCAACCACGCCAGTGTCATTAACCAGTTTAAACAACAATAAACTCAAAAAAAAACATTCTACTCAACCAAATAAATGTAGAATTTTTAACAAAGAATGATCGGAAGACGCTGTAGCATGATAAGTTAAGTGACATCATCTATTAATATGTGCCTCTTAAGGAATAAAAATTAATCTCAAGAGAATGCATAAAATACACAATACATTTTTCAGAAGCCTTGTTTCATTAAAAAAAAAATTTGTGGAAAAATATTTATTATTTTTTTTTCTTTTGATCTACTGTTTTATTTTGCGTTAAAAATTATGAGAAATTTTTTTGGCATCAGTAATGAATCATGTGATTCGCGGATGACAATGACTATCTATTCTTGCTCATTTTGATTGTTGACAAGCAAAAGTGAAAGGAAATATCCCGTTTTTGATTGGACGCTGACTTCTGTGAAAGTTATATCATCAGTACATCTGTTTATATTTCATTTATTGCTTTGCACGCAATAGCAAGACAGGATAAAGGTTTGTCCTTGATCAATAATATTCTTTGTTTATTATTATAGCTTGTTGAAAGTTTTAGATAAAAAGGTTTCTGCTGTACGATACGCATTTCAGATTCAAGAACGTTTTAGATCAGTTTGGTGTTAACTTTTCTCATAATCGTCTCTGTAAGAGAATTTTGTTTAATTGCAGCTTTTATTTTTTAATTGAATTCATTATTTTAAAAGTAAGTTATAGTTTGTATATTTATTAGAATTCGGTGCGTTTGGTTAGACATAGCGGTTAAATTGAATTTTAAATCTTTAGATGTAATAGTTAAGAAATTGTTTAATTTTTTTCCTTTCATTTTCGTTTCGAAGTAGAAGGTTTGTTAATTTTGAAGATTTTGCTTAAGACAAAAAATTTTCCTGCATCGCTAATACGAAATTGATTGTATGTGTTCACTGTACTTCATGTGGGTAAATTAGAATCAAAATAATTGTAAATTTTAATAAATTTTGAACATAATAATTAATTAAAAGAGCAAATAATTTAATTTTTGATAGTTATTAAAAAGAAAATTGATTACTTGGTCTAATTTTTGAAATGGCTATGTTTAAGAGAAGAGAAGTAATCTTTTAACATCCGTTTCAGAATTAATATTTCTTTTTATGTACCCAAATATTCTAGCAAATTCCAGAATTATAACTTGAACTAATTGGTTATGTTTATTGAGCTTAAATATGATATGCATATTTTTAATCTGTTGCTGAGAGTGGAGTATATCATTTGAATTGTATCTATCTGTTGCATTGAATTTGCATGTTAAGAGGTGGGAATTGCTCTGAGCCTGAATAGCCTAACAAGTTTTAACAGGATTATAATGTGTGCTGAATTTCTTTGAAAAGTGAGATATCAAACAGAAATGAATTCAAAATGAAACCATATATTTTAGAGCTGTTCTAAGATTTTTTTATTTGAATTTAAAAAATTTTTATTTCTGGTTAAAATTCATGACAAGCATGTTTAAGAAGTCAGTATGAGTAAGAAATATTCCTTGGAATATTCTGATATTTGCATTAAAATTTTTTTTCTATACCTGAACATGAAGTGCACCAATAGCAGTAAATTTTAATGCATAGAATAATTTTTATAATTTATGTTGAAAACTTTTAAGCTTAAACTATAAATGAGCAAATAATTTATTTAGTAGTTATAAAAAGAAAATTATTTTTTAGTCTATCCTTGGGAATGATCAAATGTAAGAGAAGATAAGCCTTTTAACATCTATTTTAGAATTCATATTTTTTTTCTGTATCCAAAGATTAACTTCTATATCCACATTTGTAAATTCTGTTTTTGAATATTTTCTGTTAATGTTAAAAATTCTATAACATATTATCATAATTTGAATTGCTTTTTCAAATTAACAATTTAAATATAACTATCTGCTGTTTCACCATTTGTTTAGTTTTTCTGGAAAATTTAATGTCTAGCATCTGTTAAAGAATTTTTTGTTTTTTAATTTTTGCTAGCTAATTAAAAGCAAGAATTCAAATTTTATCTTAAACTGTATTTTTTTTTTTTTTTTTTTTGTTTAATGTCAAGATTATTATTCTCTCTTAGAGAGGGAAAATGTTCTATTCAATAACTTTTGGTTTGAAAAAATCTTACTTAAATATTTTAATTTATATCAAAACTAAAAGTAAATGGTGTTAATAATTAATGAAAGTTAATCATTTGATATTTGTTGAAAAATTATTGTAAAACAGAATAAATTGTTAAATTGAAAAGGATATGAATAAAAGAAATATAGCTAGGAAATATGAGGTAGCAAAATTATTTAGAGGCAATCTCCATTACGGATTTTTTTTACAGCTGTGTATGTAATCATCAGTATAAATTTTGTAAATGGTCCCATTTTGTTTGCTGAAGGATATAAGATAATGGATGAGATTTTTTTTAGGAGGGGGGAGGGTGTAGGATAGAAGATTAACAGGATTATGACTCATTGTTCTGGCCTATTGAGGAAGTGGTGATTTCATGATTTTTGAGTAGGTTCATAGTTGATAGCTGAAATAAATGCAAATTCTTTTTTCCTTCTCCTATTTTGATTTCCTGATTGCTTAGCTATGAAAATGTCTTGCAAAAGCAGAAATGGCCATGAAATTGCTTTCTGTTTTTATACTGAGACTGTTTTTATAAAATAATTTTGAGCAAGAATACATGTAATATAGGAAAATTTTGAGTTGGGGTTAATTGTAGGCTTATGTTATAGTAATATATTGAATTTGTCAGATATATTTGTAAAATATTAGTGAAATTTTAATTTATAATTAAACAAATACTAAGCTTACTCTAAAATATGAAGAATGTGAAATTAATCAGTAATTTTGTGGTTCTTAATGGGGGAATCGGGAACCATAGCTTTCCATTTAAGACTTTACTGATGTAAGAAAGGAAACATTCTAAAGTTATTAATACTTTTCAGAATCGTGTGTTATCTAAAATAGTTTATATCTTAGACTAAATATTTCATTATGATTTTAATAAAATCTACCGTGTATAAATCTTTTAATTTCTGTAGATTAGACTGAAAATGTTAAATTTCATTTTTTCCTTAAGATTGCATGTTTATTAATAGGTTGTGGTTTTCATTGAGCATATGTGTTCTTATAAATGTTAATGTAAATAAAGATGGCTCTGGTGTATTTGAAAAGAATTACAAAGATATAAAAGAAATTTATGTCAAACTCTCCATCTGCAGTTTCTATAATTGTCATTTTTGCTGAAGTCTAGTAAAATAATAAAGTATTAAAAAGTATATAGTTACTGAAATAAATCAACTTTTTGATATTAGGTTGATAATGAATTTTTTCTCTATTTCATCAGATATGCAATACTCTTTATAAAATTCTAGCTATTATTCCTGTTTAAAATACTTGTAGTGTTTTCTTTTAATTTGTTCTATTGTATATGAAAATTTATATTCTTATATTGAATTGTCTTTTCCACCTTTTCAGAATGAATCTTCTATGTTTTGCCGTTTTAGTATTCTCTGCAATTAGTATAGGAAATGCTTATGTTTCTGAGTCAGATGTCATTAAAGAGGAATGGCAAGCTTTTAAAGCAGAATTTAGTAAGTATAAAACAATTAGATGTGTATATGTTAAATTTGTGTACATCTTACATATTCTATGATTTTTTTAGTTTGAGTATTCCAGAAAAAAAATGAGATCTATAGAAATACTATGTTATTTCATCCTTTTTGTTTTTCTTATAAAGATAAACTCTACGAAGAAGCAGAAGACTTATTCAGAATGAAAGTGTTCATGGAAAATAAACATAAAATAGCTCATCATAACAAGATGTATTTAACTGGCCATAAATCGTACAGCTTAGCCATGAACAAGTTTGGCGATTTGGTAAGTGTTCGTTGTAATATATATGCTGTTTTTATCAATTTTCAGTTGATAAAAACTTTCTCTTGTAGATTTAATTTTTGTTGGAGTTTTTTATTGAACCAAAAATAAATATAACTTTATGAATATATATTGAAAGAAATTAACTTTAAATGGTTATACAGCCGATTTTAATGCAACTCTAAATCAAAATGATAGAATTTAAATTTTATGGGCACTGATTGAAAATTAAAGAGCTATAAATAGTACAATGAAAAGAAATGTTTAAAGTCAACATAATAATATCACTGAATTATATAACTATCAAGATCTGAAGCTTAAAACTATTTTGCAGAAAAAGCTCATATGCGACCAAGTTATATAAAATATTTAATAGAAAATGTTAACTATCATTAATATTGACGAATCGGCTAGTTTAATAATTAAGTAAACATGGATTACTTGTGGACTGAATTAAAATAAAATAACATGTTCAGAATCAACATGATACTCGCTTACACATGAAAAAAATCGGAAGAAAAAGTATCTAATAGGGCGAAAATCAATGACAAAAAATTCCAGACATGCGCTCACCTCTTAATGGGATAGAATTGTTGAAACAGTAATAAGTAATATGAATAATTTTGAATAATGTTCTTTTTAATTAATTTCTCTCAGTATTCCTATTCTATAATTTGTCGATACTATGTTATATGTAATATATTGATAAGAAGCACTACTGATGACTAGGTAACCAATGAATATATTCTGGGTATTTCTATCGCACAATTCTAACCAAATATGACCCAACTGGGTGAAAATTCTCTGTAGATGTTAAATGTTTTACTGGCAGTTTATATAGAATTGAATACTTACCTCAAGTTGAAACATTAGTGGTCATTAACTTGTAAACCTTTTTAAATGTAGGTTTGTTTTTGTTAAACTGCTTTTTAAATAGTCTTTTCTTAGCCAGATGGTAGTATTTTACTGATTTATAGAAGGGGGGGCAATGTGTGTTTTTTTTTTTTTTTTTTTTTTTTCGTTTTTTAAAGAGAAAAGGCAGTCTCGGTCTTAATTTTTATTAAAGATTTATATACAATTAAGCATTGCTTAAAATTTGTGTCCCTGAAAGAATCAATTTGAATATCTGAAAAATTATAAAATACCTCAAAATGGTATTAAAACTGAAGTGATTATTCTTTTACTATTTCAGCTTCATCATGAGTTTATATCAGCTGTAAATGGTTTCAGACGCAACTATAACGAAAGTCTTGCTAGTGGTTCTACTTTCTTAACTCCTGCCAATATCCAACTTCCTGAAAATGTCAACTGGACTGCAAAGGGTTATGTTACACCAGTTAAAGATCAAGGGCAGTGTGGCTCGTGCTGGTCTTTCAGTGCTGTAAGTTATTTAACACTCTAGACTATTTAATATTGTCAGTAGATACCTTTACTGATGACTTATAAAAACTTCTGTTCAGCATAGAATTGAGGAAAACTGAATTTTTTCATTAAATAAAAGGCGAGACAATTGGGCATACATCTAATAATTATAATTATTCTAACTTAATGTAATATGGTTCTTATAATTGGACAAATTATGAACATATGTTAATTGAACTTCGTTCAGCATATTAAATCTAGTATAATCTGAGTTCTTAATTTATTAAAGTAAAAAAAAATAATAAGAAATTCTTTATAAATTTTATTAAGTTAAAAAATTAATTTTGATTAGAAAATCTGTTATAATCCTGACTGAGAAACGTTTAAATATATTGCTTTTTGTTCCTACAAATTGTCTACATATTGTGGTACAAAGGATCTTATTTTGCAACTTCCTCATGCTAATTTGAAATTTGTATTTTTATCTGTTATACTTTTTGAGTATTTATTTCAAAGATTAAAGCTGTGAGGAAGCTATCAGAAAATGCATGTTAATTTAAAAAATAGATCCAGCTGAAGGAACTATTTCCTTGAAATTAAAGGCTTTATTTTCTTAGTTTATCATTTGAAGAAAAGTATTCAATTGCAGTGATTATGAAATTCTGTTTTCGTAAATTTTGTATTTTTATTATCCCACCAGTTATAATTTCCTGAACTATTTTGTTTAAATCAGAAATATTTATTGGATATTGTGTTCTGCTTTTTGCCCTTCCATTTTAATGCTAAGTAAAAATTAAGAGGAAAAAATGTTTTTAATATTTGAAAGTGAATTTTTAATGTAATGCATAATGAATGAAATAAACAACCTTTATTATCTTCATAAATGTAATTTTATTTTTCCATTATAAATATTATCTATTTAACTAAATACGTTGAATAAAATTTACATTCTTTGTTTAAAATTTAAGAAATGAGCCATTTACCTTTTTTTTTTTTAGAACAAAAAGATAATATTAAAAAGATGTTTGGCTAAAAATTTCACCTTCCATTTTGCTATTAATAACAGATTCTTCTGTGATATTGCTTTTATAAATTTTTCTATAAAATCATAGAAATTATTAGTTATAGAGCTTTTCTATTTGTTGAAGTATTTTTGAGGGCTATTTTATGTATTTTTACATAGAGTAACTTTTAATATTAAAAATTAAAGATAATTAAATGACTGTTTAATATCTTGCTATTACTTAAGATTTATTCATTTATTTTTCAGACTGGAGCTTTGGAAGGCCAACATTTTCGTAAAACTGGCAAACTTGTATCATTGAGTGAGCAAAATCTTGTTGACTGTTCTGGTAAATTTGGCAATGAAGGTTGTAATGGTGGACTGATGGACCAAGCTTTTGAGTACATTAAGGAAAATCATGGTATTGATACCGAAGAAGCTTATCCCTACAAAGCAAAGGTAATAATTGCATCTATAAATATTGAGTTAAAAATATATAGTTCGAAATGTTAATTTTACTATAAATTCTGCTCTATGTAACTTTATTTGCACATCAATTATTGAAAGGTTAGGTTCTTCCGTCTTATATAACCGTAATGTGCATACCAAATATGGTTTTATTTTTGCAAATAATTTTTTATTTTTGTCATAATGATTTTTGGATGGTCAGATGATTTTCATTTCACAATAAGAAAAGGAAAATCTTGCACTTTTAACTTTGAGTCGAGTTAAAAATATGAGGATGAACAAAATGGTGATTATTCTTGAGAAGAGGACTTGATAGCTCTTTTAATTTGTAATTTTATGAAGGAAAAATCTCTCAAGGAATTAATCAAAACATGTTGACATATTTTATTGATTTAAATAATATGAAGAAATTATATATTTCTGAAAGGTTAAAGAGCTCTGGGTCAATTCTCTGTCAAGGAGTTAATTTATGAAAATTTAAACTGATTTTTCTGAGTTATGGGTATTAAGTTGAAATACTTGACAAAAATATTTTCTGGATTACATGTTGAGCATCCCTTTTAAGTTTTTGCTTGAAATATCTGTAATGGAAAGGTACATATAAAAAAATATTGTTAACTGTATGGTTTAAGATGACACAAGGATGCTTTTCTTTTTAAAATATGCATCTTTGCTAATATTTGTAAGATTGAAACATGATATAGCATATGTAGTTTAAAAATTGTCCCCTGTATTTTATGCTGGTTTTTTATATATTATAAGTTAATAGAACAATACAAAAAAAAATATCTGATTGGAATTATTAATTATTAGAAATTTGTAAAGCATATCATAAGAAGTGATTCAATATCATGTATATAATATCCTTTAGCAAATAAGGGTGCTATAAAAAAAGAAATGGGTTATTCAAGTATCATACGTTATTGTACTTATATGTATGAGATCTTTTATTTGATTTTTTTTTCTGTTATATTCATTGAATGGTAGTTTTATTTAGACTTCCAAATTAGAGAAGTTACAGAAC
Organism: Argiope bruennichi; assembly: GCF_947563725.1. Lineage (NCBI taxonomy): Eukaryota > Metazoa > Arthropoda > Arachnida > Araneae > Araneidae > Argiope > Argiope bruennichi. Next base: position 45,115,244 of record NC_079158.1, read on the forward strand.
TTTTAATCTTGCATCAGGCATTGGTGCAAATTCACACCACTTACATTTTGACTTTTAACATTTCATATGTTGTTATTACTTGTTTTTAAGAAAAATTATAAAATTGGAAAATATTTTTTGGTAAAACATTTATTCTTATGTACTTCAAAATAGATTTATTTCTTAATAAATATTTTAATATAATGAGAGTTGACACTGAAAAAACCATTACCTTTACTGTTATATCTTGGGACATTTTTTTTAGAGAAAATATTAATTCCAATAAATTAACGGTATTAAAAAGGATTTTAGATTAAATGTTTTCTGGATGAAAAATCATATCAAGTTAAACTTCCTACAGTTGTGACATTCTTATTAATAGTAATAAATGTAATTCTTATAATTAACTATTTAATATTTTATTACAGCTTGTAAATGTCTATTTTTTTAAGACAGATATGAAATAATTTCTCGCAAATTTTAAGCATATGTAAAGTTTAATATAATAAAGTACAGTGAATGTATAAAATGTGAATACTTAATAGGATTTCCAAAATTTGCACCTGTTATTATGTACTTATTAATGGTGATATTTTCCTTTAATTCTTACAGCAAGGTAGATGCCATTACAAGAAAAAGGAGAGGGGTGCTACTGATACCGGTTTTGTAGATATTCCTAGTGGAGATGAACAAAAGTTAATGGAAGCAGTAGCAACTATTGGACCTGTTTCTGTAGCTATTGATGCTAGTCATGAGACCTTCCAATTTTATTCAAAAGGTACTGCATTATCTTATTCAAAGTCAGATGTAAGTTTCCTGGTTCACAGAAAGGTCATGGCTGATGAAAGATTGTATGTGGGGAAAGATAAATTACGCAATATCATTTACTACTGAGAATTCTTCCATACGGAACAGTTTTCACATTATTAAAAAGTAATTTTGGGAGGGGAGGACCAAGAATGATTCTCAAATAAAAATGGGGGAAAAAATGAATATAAAGTTATTTAAGTTCATAAAAGAAAAACTTATTAATAATTTAAAGCTCTCTATATGAATATGCAGAGAGAGCATTAAATCGTATAAATAATAATTGTGGTTGGCGTGATTTTTTTTTTTTTTTTATTTTTTTTTTTTTTGTTTTGAAGTGTGGTGGAAAATAAATGCTATATATTGACATGTGGTATCCCTCTGCCTGCTTTTATCATTGTCATATATAATGTAATTTTTATCAAAAATATAAAAACTTATTCATTAGAATTACTAGTTCATAAAGCATTCAGCATTCATTAAAAATTTTGTTACAATAAAAATCTATCCATTTAATCTGCTATAAATAGCTAATTAAATTTATCTGTAGATTTCAATATAATTGCATGTAGTTTAATCTTTTTTACAATATTCAAATTGTCATTTGCCGATTATGTTATTGTTTATGAATTTTGTACATTAGATAGATTTTGTTAATAAAAGAATTTTATACATAATCTTAAAAATAATGATTTTGTCTGTAGACTTGGATATGAAGGAAACAAATTATGGATATTATTTAAATTGCTAACAGTATTTTTCACTCCTTTCATGTTGATGGGTTTTTTTTTTTTTTTTTTTTTTTTTTTTTTTTTTGACTGCTGGTTTTAATAGTGTGAACATCACTTGATTTATCAAAACTGTTTATGGATGTTTGATTATGTATTATTAACTAAAAATTGCATTATAATTCTTAGGTGTATACAATGAGCCTGAATGCAGTAGTCAAGAACTTGATCATGGAGTCTTAGTAACAGGCTATGGAACTACTAAGAATGGAGAGGATTATTGGATTGTTAAAAACAGGTAAAAAAATTGTTTATTACATACCTGAAACACAGAACTCATTTCTATAAATCTTCTAGATATAATGGTATTTCATCATTAAAAAAAATTAAATCAATGGGACCTTGCATGTAAAAATACATTACCAACTTGTGTGATTAAATTATATTATCCCTCCTAAATATGAGACAGAACTGTTTTTTGTTTAAAATTTCAATCTGATTTTAAAATTAAGTTCTAAAACAATTCATTTCTAAACCCTTAATTCTAAGAAGCTTCTGTAACCAATTTAAATGCTCTTTAGCTATATTTCTCTTAGGGACCTCGTTTTTAACACATGATTGGGGAATAAGTACATTGGTTATATTATTTTATGATTATTGATAGCGATTCTATTTTTCTCTGTAGTACAATAGTAATTTATTATTTGATTAAATAATAAATTACTGTAATAATGACTAGAAAATATTGAATAGTAATTTGATGACTGAAGTTCTGAAATTTTCTAAATGAATTCGACTCCCCCCCCCCCTTCTATTGACTTAAGTCAGGTTTTGTTAATGATATTAGAACTTTAAATCTCCCCTGTTACTGTTATTTTTATAATACAGAAATAAATCCAACAGCTATGAACATTTTATTTCTTGTACTCTGTATTCACGTGTAACTTGTTGACCACTAAAAGTTTTTATTAAAAAATTTAAATGTTAGATCATTACTAAATTTTGCTTATTATCATCCTGGTACAATCTCTTTCAAAAACTTCTGCTACCTTGAACCTAACTTATTTTTCTAGATTGGAGGTTACTATTTCTTTCTTTGGTCCATCTCAGTTAGAGAATGGAGGATTAGCTTAATCTTATTTGCTTAATTGATGCTTACCAAATTTTTACTCTAATGTCCTATTTTGAAATAAGATTAAAATAGGAATTATAAATAATTGGAATATCAAAAAAATTTTAAAATATTTATTGTAGATATTAATGTAATGTCAAATAAATTTATTGATTTATTTAAATCTATATTTTCTTTCAGTTGGGGCACATCTTGGGGAGATGATGGCTACATCAAGATGTCTCGTAATAAGGAAAACCAATGCGGAATTGCAACTCAAGCAAGCTACCCATTGGTGTAACTCTCAATCTTTTAGATACATTTTCTTTTGCATTTATTTATATGCAAGGTCAACCCGGAAAAGTTCTTCCTGTGTGATTTTCATTTATCTTATGTTTGCTTTTATTACTTAAACCTTTTTGGTCTTATGTTAAATGTACATCGACATTTTTGTTACTTATTTTTTAATAAATGTTTTTTAAAAATCGTGTATTTTTATTTATACAGAAATTACTGTCGTTAATATTTATACCTCTATTATTAAAGTCTTCTTTTGGATTATTATTAATCTGTATTTAAATTTTTTGTATTAAAAAATGGTATTGTTTCATTATAAAGCAATATATATATTAATAAATATAGGTTTGTGGTGATAATTTCATAAGCCAGATTACAACCACTGGAAAGGAGTGTACACTTTTGTCTAGTGGCTTTGTTACTCGGCTATGAATCCTAACGTTGCGAGTTCGAACCTCAAATTTGCACATTGGTGACCCTGGTTCTGAACAATAGTATCCTTCGTTCAGCTGTCGTGGCTCCATCTACTAATGAAATTTTAGCTCAACGTAAAACAAGCAAAATGCGAGTTCTTTTTTTAGACTAATACTAAACTTTACAAATGGTGTATTTATGTTTGAGTCATCACATAATAATCTAATGGCTCTCTAATTGAAGTTTGATTTGTAGCTAAAAGTTCTTTTGAAAAATAACAGTTTTTCTAATAGAGTAAAAAAGGGAATTATTTACAACAAATAAAGTCAGACTTTGCTTTCTCTATATAGTACTTTTACATTTTTGGTATTTTACTTCTGGAAGAATTTTTTTAATGACCAGATGTTATGGTTTTCTTTTTGACTGTTTAGAGTCCAGGCACCTTCACTTCATATCTTAGGTTTGGAGAGTGGGTTTTAGGCGAACTGCTAGCCTCATTATTTGATTTGGGGATGGTTAAATTCTAATTCTGACCATAGTAACTTGTGTGCAAATTCAAAATAGTAATAACTTGAAACTTTCTGTTTTACTTAAATATTAAAATTATTCCTTTCTCAATATATTCTCTGGTATATTTGTTAATAAAATGAACAGAAGCTTGTTTTGCTTCAATTTATTATCCGTGAGAGACTGAGTTAATGAAATATTTAATATATTAAGGCAATATATTCTTATATAGATAATGGATTATTACGCTTATGCTGAATATTTATTCTGAAACTTGTATTTAATGACTTTCATTATAAACTTATCCTGGGAATGAATTTTAATGTTATGAATTTAAAATGTCATCTCCTTTCTAAATTTATTTCATATTCACTTTTTTTGAGTAATGCCTATAGTGAAGACATTCAATGAAATATTGTGAATTAAGGTATTTGTAGTATTACTTATATGAATATTATCTTGACCGACTAATTATGCATACTCAATATAAAGCAGTTTAACAAATTCGCCAAGACAGCAATTAACAGTTGCAGTAATAAAAAAAATTTTATATATTACTCATGACTAAAAAGGTCTGGTGACAGTCTGGAAAGAGAAATTATGCCAAACATTCTTAAAAATTAATTCATATACCTACATTGCTCAAAATCAAAATATATTCATCTTTCTAATGATGAAAGATAAATATTTAAGTTACTGCCAAAGAAAATTTTAAAACATTTTTTTCCCCTGTTCTTTAGTATTTGTGGGGGGAAAGTTGAATTTTAACGAACAATATTTATAGAAATGGTTAAATAAAGTTGCTGTATCAGCCATTAAAAAAAGCCATATTTATAATTTTAAATCCGCTGTTAAAAGCTACTATAAATATAAATAGTTATTTAATGATAAATTAGGATTATGAACTAAACCTTTTTTATCACCTGGATCTTTTTAATTTATAAAAGTCTTGTACCAATTTTTTTTTTATATATTTTGTAGCTTCTTGAAAAATGCTGTCCCAAGAGACTTAAAAAAATGCAAAAGCTGATTATTTAATAAATTGATATTTCTTTAAAGTATTCGAACACGTTGAAAAGATCGATTTTCGCTAAAAATGGCATTAAAAAATTCTTTTATTGGATAGACCAATCTTTGAGCTATCCAAAACAGGTTTACTTTTATCTCTACGTTAAACATATACTTCCATTATAAAAATGATTTAAGGTATCCAAACACGTTGAAAAGGTCGATTTTCACAACAAAAAAAAAAAAATGACATTTTTTAAAAATACTTTTATTGGATAGACCAGTCTTTGATACCAAAACAGGTTTACTTTTGTCTCTACGTTAATTAGAATTCAAGATATTAATATTTCCGTAAGGATCGGTGAACCGGAAGTGGACATTTAAATAACCAGAAGTACTAATTTAAAGGGTCAAAAACATGTTGAAAATTTCTATAAATACAAATATAGTTTTAAATACGGAACATTTTTTGCACGGAAAAATGCAAAATGCCAATAAGAGTTTCAACGGTGTTTTGAAGGAATTTGCATCTAAAGAAGACTTTGTTGAGCACCGAACCCTCAGATTAGGGGCCTTTATGTCTGTAATACATTTTAACGAAGATTTTGTAGTATTACTGAATATCCTTAGTGGATATTTGGAGTGTATCCTAGTGCAAATGCAGTTAGAACATTTGCTGATCTCGACAAAGAATAAATTAATCTAGGTGGCATTCACTGCCAAATGGAAAAAAAAAAAAAAAAAAAAAAAAAGTGATTAAAAAAAGGAAAATTATTAAAAGATGAGGAGTAAGAAGGTATAATCTATAAAATGGGTGAATTTTAAGCATGTACACACATAATTTATAATTAAAACATGTTACTGTATACTTTAAATGCATTTTTCTCAAAATTGATTTTTACTTATTTTTTTTTCACTTCAAATCAAATAACTCAAAATACAATTACCATATTACACTAAATTTAGTGGACTTTGTCTTTATACTATTTTCTAGGGAATGAATTTAGATCGAGTGAATATTTTTTTTAATTTACAGCCTAATTTTTGCATAATAACGTCATAAATTTATTAAAAATTTCATGATCAATCTGCGACTGGCTGTAAAGTTTTTATTTATAATGATAACTATATGTTTGTACTTCATTCTCTAGAAAAAACTATGTAGTTTATTTTGGTATAAGTTTCGTTTGAATGAGAGTAATAGTTATTAGTGAGGTGAATTTGAAGTTTTTTTAAGAATTTGCTTAAATTTGTGCTATTAAATGCAAATTTTCAAAAATCCTTAATGTTTATTTCAAATATTGACATTCTATTGCTAATCTTAAACAAAGAAATCTAATTGCTAGTCTTAAACCCAGAAATATGGTGAAAGTATGTCTACACCATGTTTTTCTAAAAAAGTACTCCGAACGTGTTCGGATACCTTAAGGAATGCTAAAAATAATGTGATCAAACATTGTGAATGGCAACCCAAATGTGTGTTTACAAAAGGAATATGAAGACAGAATGAGGATATTTATTTACTGCCTGTGCTGTTAAGTATTCAACTTTTAAATTATTCAAATCGAATTTTGGAACGGTGAATTTCAATGTTTGATAACAGTTGAAAACAAGTAGTAAAAATTGGAATCTTTTTTTTTTTTTTTTTAAATAACAGGAGACTTTAAAATAGTTTTCAAGTTAAAGAGACATTTTTTCCAACACTAATGAGGTAAAAGAAATCCTATTTAAATCTCTCTTTTTTACATATTGTAAGTTATTTTAAATGCGTTTAATTAAAATTATTAATTTTGAGCACCGTCATGTTTAATCAAATTTGCCCAAGCATTTTATTGATGCAAAAATAGTAACATTCTGTTCTTAGATTGTTAAATACAATTGTTGTAGAAATATATCATGTATTGTTAGTGTTTTATGACATACAAAAGTTTAATATAATGATGATAAGTCATGAAAGAAGAATATACTTTAGAGTGATAAGTTAATTTTTTTATTGGAACAAAATTAGTAAATTAAAGTCATGTTAATTTGAAAGGTGTTGAATTAAAGACATAAGGATGGAAATTTTCCATTTTAATATATTAAATTTAGTTTAAAATTAAGTTTTTTCCTTATTTATTTTGCGATATGTTTGGCCAGTATCTCGTCAAAAATAATTTATCAAGAACCATTCTGTTTGCCGAAAAATCACACCAATAAATTTAATTTTTGATGGATGGATATTAATATTAAAATGGGCCTAAATTTCACTTGTATACTTCGTTCCACTTCATGAGTTTTCATATTCATAGACAAATAAAGACATAATTCAAATAAATTTAATAACCATTTATTAGTGCGCAAAAGATTTATTATTTTGTCTTTCTAAATTTTAATTGGTTCATTTTTATATCTAAAAATCACAACAGCAGAATCAATATTTAATTTTAAATTAGTCGATTGATAATTTAATGTAAGAATGAATGACACAATTCAATTTTGAGAAAAATGGTGAAAGTTCGTAATAATAATAATGTATAATAATAAATGTAAAAAAAATATATTTTTAAAAAGCTCTTTTGTCAATATTTAAAAATGAAAAATATTTTTTTATATCAAAATCAGAAGAACAAAACAAAATGAGTGAGGCACAGACAGAAAAGCTTAAAATAATTGGAATAAATTGAATTGACATTGTATTTTAATTTTTATAAAACAAATGTGTGGGATTTTGTTTTTTCTTATGATATTTTTTGTAGTTTTTTGGGGATCTCGTTTTATTTCTTACACCTCACGCTTTTACAAATTGTGGCTTTGACCTCCAAATTTTAGATTTTAAAAAAATATTTCGTTCTTTTTAATCCAAATAAAAAGTTTCTTTATATATATATTATTTTCTAGTTTTTAATCTCTTATTCATTGTGACTTCTTAAAAAAGATCTTTAAATAGCTAAGATGTGAATGACTAAAGCTGGATCATGCTGCCTTACATAAAAGCAAATAGAACGTTTTTTTCTTTTTTTAGTATGTTTGTTGTTTTTAATTTTACCAAATATAATCTAAACAACCATATAAAATTTTATTGCGAAGGAAATTACTTCGGGAATAACTATTTCGATTAGTATATATTATTCAATAACTATTTCAATTAGTACATTCAATATTCTATTAGAATACTAGTTGTCTTTGGTGGTTCGCCAAGAATATTAAATATTGTAATATTTAATACCAATTAAATCGCTTAGATATACTTTTATGTCTATGATGGCCAAGTATTAAAGCCGTGTTATTTTAATTGTCCTACATATGTTTTGTTCGTTGAATGCACGAACCTTTCTAATGGAGATTAATTCTATGACATGATAAATCCATCAAAAGGTAAATGTCCATATCTTCTAACTTTCGCAATATTGCAATTCACTTTTTTCCTCTTACAAACTACATAGATAATTAAAAGAAATATTCTTCTTTAGCTTTCATAAATGGAAGAATATCACGCAATTCAACATTTGATAAAATAATGAAAACGATTTCAGTTTTGGACAGTAATGTAATTTATTGTTGGAAGTTAGACGGGAAAAAAAGTGTTTTTAAAACATTGCTAACATTTAGGAAAACTTCGCACGATTATTATAATAGTATCATTAAAAAGATAAATTTAATTCTTTTTTTAATTTTTGAAATAATGTAAAATTTATTTTTGTGCAAATAATATTTTTTGGAAGTTATCGAGAAAAAAGCGTCAGAATTCAGTTTAATTTTTAATTAATTAAAAAATTTTTAATGTAAGTTTCGAAAAACTTGTTCCAAGATGCACATTTTTGTCCTCTGAAGTATGCATATGCCAAGTTTTGTAATTCTAGGTCAAAAGGTGTGACCTGTAGATCGCAAGTATATACATTCACACACTTAATTTTTATTATTGGTTGAGATTAAATGTTTTAATTTGAGCATAACCTATACATTTAATGCTTATTTAGAATTATTGCTTGTGATAATAATAAATATTGTGCGTGGGGGCTCTACAGGCTAGGCCTTTTGTCTTAGAGCCACCAAATTCGTTAGATATATACTTTGAAGGTTAAAAACGTGTGTCTCGGAGAGTTTTTAAAAAAATTTTAATTAATATTTTATTTAATTAAAAATTAGCTGTATTTTGGCATTTTTCTGTAATAAATTCCAAAAATATGATTGGACAAAAGTAAATGCTACGCCGATATAAAGTTCAAAAACTTATTCCTTAAATGAGACCAATTTAATAGCCATGCAAATGTTTGCTGAATTTCGGTAATTAAAAAAAATGCCTTATTTCTAACAATAGATTATATTGTTGTCCCGAAATTCAAACCATTTTTATTGTCTCATTAAATATTTAAACTCATGATTTTTTTCCATTGTTGAAAGCTAAAGAAAGATTCTGTTTAATATTTGTGTAATTTGCAAGACAAATAAAAAATAAGAAACAATACCGCTAAATTTTGGAGATAGATGTAAGTGTTTAATAGCGCTATGATGACATCATGCGTGGATATAATGAGCCGAACACATGTAAGATAATTAGAATAGCATGTCTTTTATAACTGACGATTTGAATCACGAAGGTATGTCTAAGTGATTTAATTCAAATAAAATATAATCTATTATATTTTATTCCCGGCGAACCAGCTGGGGACCAAAGACTACAAATATTTTAGTTTGCCTTAGTAATCGTCCTAATCTAAGAATAATCATTTTATTTATCTTTTTATAATATTTTTGTTCTCTTATTTTAATTAATTTTTTTACTTTCTCGTATAAGCAGTATAAGGAAAGTATAATTATCGTCAAAAAATTCGAACTCGAGATTTTGACGAATCACCGCGTTTTAAACCAAAAACACATTTTTGGAAAATGTCCGTCTGTCTGTGACAAATATAACTCTAAAACGAGTTAGGCTAGATGGTTGGAATTTGGTATACGGTCTTTACATCGAATTTGCAGATTTCTATCAAATTTCGAGTGAAATCTGTTCAGAAGTCTGTCGGTCCGGCTGTTTGAATATAAGTTAACACGATAATTAACAAACGAAGTGAGCTAGATAAATAAGATTTGGTGCACAGATTTAACATGTATAATGTAAACACCTCATTGAATCAAATCCAACTACGGGTTGATCGTCTGTCGGTCTGTAATTTCAGAAATAAATAAACGCGATCATTCAAAAACGCAGTGACTCAAATATATCAAATTTCGTATGAGAATTTGTGACTACAAGTGCAGTTTTGAGTCAAATTTTTGTTTCAATCGGTTTCGAAAAACATGTCTAAAACACAAATTCGATATTTCGATATTATTAATCCATACCAAAGAGTAATTGACAAAAAACTAGTCAAAGATCACACAATAGATTCAATAAAAATGCTAAATTCTCGCCAAAAGTTAATATTTCGTAACAATTAATCGCCAATGGCATGTAAGGCTTTCTCTAGCATGACACATTTATTAGAGTATGCGAGAAAATTTTGGAGACACCTCCTCCACTGGTTTAATCAAAACTATAAATATCAAAACAAAATGGTAAAAGTTTGAGATTCTTGCCGAAACATGGTAAGTGAATAAATATTTTAATTGCATTTTGAACTTTCCCTGAATATACAAGAATTTATCTCTTATGACTCTATGTAAGATTATACTTAATTTCTTTATAATATTGCTTGATTTCCGGTTTCGTAATTCATGATTATAAATATTATAGAATCTAAAAAGAAATTACTATTTATTTCACAAAAAAAGTAGTTGGCGCTATTTTTTCGTATTTAATCAATGTATTAAATGCTAATTAAAAACATTAAATTATTAAAATATTCTATTGTCATCGAGAATCAATAATAGTTCAAAAATTCATAACTTTAATACATGAGGAAATGAGTGAAAAATAAATTACAAAATTCCATGCTTACAAAATTGAAACATGCTAAGTTCAATAAAACGTTTGGTTAAATATACATAAGCCGTTTTCAGGATTAAAATCTGAAATAATAATGCTGAAAACGTTAAAAATTTGCAACGCAAACTATGGTTTGTTGTTTATCAATTTCAACTTAGGGAAGCATAACTGACTCATAGAGTTGATTTTATATCCATTGGCTTACTTTAAAACTGTGTAAAAAAATCAAGGAAATAAGAAGAAATCGCGATATAACGTATTTTACAATGATCAGGTGTCGTGTCTAGGGATTGCAATACCGGGATACCGAATACCGGTATTTTGAGCCATTTTACAATTTTGTAATACCGATATTCACAATGTCTCCCTATCGGGCGAAATGAATTAGCTAATTAATGGCTTAAATCTAAATTAGCGAAACATGGATTGTCCCTCAAAGAAGATATTGTATCCATAACGACTAATGGAGCAACAGTTATGAAAAAAGTTGGAAAGTTGATTGCTGCAAATCAGCAATTGTGCTATGCTCATGGAATTCGATTAGGAGTAATAGATGTATTATACCAAAAAAATAAATAAAGAAATAACAGAAGAATTTAAATTCTGTGGATATAGAAACTTCGGATTCCGACATTGAAGTCAGTAAGAGTGAGAGTGATATTGACAATGTAATTGTTGAAGAAGATATTGCTAATGAAGATGAAATACTGACCCATCAAGAATCGCTTCCTATAATTTATAAAGTTCGAAAAATTATTAAGATATTTAAATGTTCCCTTACAAAAAATGCCATATTACAAAAATATATACTAACTGAAAATAAAACACAATATATGTTAATAATAGATTCTAAGACACGTTGGAACAGTTTACTCCTAATGATGGAACGATTTTTGAAATTTAGAAATCCAATCCAAAAAGCAATAATCGACTTAAACCTGTAAACTAATTTTTCAGATAGTGAATTCGACTTAATATCCAGAACTATATCAGCTTTACTTCCAATAAAACTGACAATAGAGGCATTATGTCGGAGACATTTTAATTTATTAACAGCTAATGCAACAATAAATTTCATGTTGCAGTCATGAAAGAACAGCACACATCACTATCTGAAGAATTACATATTACATTGAAAAATCGCACAGAAGAAAGGCATACCGAAATAGAAAATGTTTTATGGTATTTACATAATTATAATGATTTTAAAAATAAAAATGAAAAAGAAAAGAAAATAATCAATTCAATTTTTTTATCCACAAACCTATCCTTATTCAGAAGAATTCGGTTCAGTTATCGAAGATTATGATGACACTAATGTCGATAGTGAAAAGGAATTGTCTCTTGAGCAAAAATAAGAATTAGAGATAAATAAAAAAAAATTCAACGAAACAAAATACAATACAGAAATTAGCTATATCCAAAGCTATCTGACGAGAAATTGATTTATTTGAAAATGAGGGATTTAGAGATAAATACTTGGAAAAAGTATATCGCGCATTGCTAACAGTACCACCAACTAGCGTAGATGCCGAAAGAGCGTTTTCGACAGCTGGTCAGTTTTGCACAAAATTACTTTTCAGACTTAAAGGCAGTACAATTGATGCATTATGTTTTTTAAGATCACATTTCGAAAATTTGTAATAGTACCACAGACTGAATAGTGATATTTACACTTTTTTTGTGATTGAAATAAATAAGATTTTCCTTTACTTTTTTGTGATTCTTTATATACTGTTATAATTTATAAGTTACATATTATTTTTGTGATATTTACACTCTCTTATAAAACTGGCAAATAAAACAAAGAAACACCTGCGTTTTCTTTCTTTTTCTAAAATTTCTAATACCGGTATTAAAACCGGTATCCCGGTATTAAGATCTAAAAAATACCGAATACCGGTATTGAAATTTTGGTCCGATATTGCAATCCCTAGTCGTGTCGTTTTGCTTTTTAGAGCTAAATGGCGTAGAAAGCGAGCTTTTTCTCATGTATACCGACTGATGGTTTTTTTCAAGATTTGAATCCAGTTTTACAAACCAACATCGCCAGCCACCTTACTCACCTGGTATCCATTTTCTGATTCATTTGTGTATAAATGTAAATGAATTTCATTATTATTTATTGAAAATGTAATACCCAACTTCGATTATGAAAGAGGATCTTATGCAGAGCATGAAGGATATAGTGAACGAAGATAAAAATGTCTATACGAAATATATACAAACATCAATCAAAGTATTTTAACATGATAATGTTTCTAGACTGGCATACTACATACCGAACATTGGTTGAACTACATTTCTACATTGGCATACCGAAAACAGTAATAGAATGCACAGTTAGAGCTTAATGTACGAACACATGAATAAGTGAGCGACTCCAGTTGTGCAATCTGCATGATGTCATATGGAATTTTCTAGAAGAAACTTTAGATCTCCGTTCCTAATAGAGATAGAACCATAAACCTGAAAACTGAAACACGCATATTGAAAAAATCGCTCAAGATGCTTTACAAGACAGACCGTTAAAAAAAGTTACCAAATTTGGTATAATTGATAGTAAATGGTTGATAAGAATTTTGTTTCATAATTTTAATTAGATTCTTAAATTAAAATTAATATCAATTTTGAGGTACTACTTCATAGCTTCAGATCATATTATTGCGCAAAAACTGTTTTGCTCTATTTTTAAATTCTAAAAGATAAGCATTTCAATGATATTTTTAACCAATTTTTTCATAATTTTAAAATATATTTTAAATTTATTTTACAATACTTTTTAAGGTTTTAGTTATTTGGATCCATAACCACTCGCATTCCGACGATAATATTACGGAAAATAGTCCGGCGGTTATATGGTTAATTTAATTCAGCAAGCTGAATCATGGAAATGACGCTTTATTCCACAAAAACAAGAAGCACATGTTGAAAATACTAAGTCGAGAAGTATGAAAAGAACAGAACAAATAAAAACTTACAATATGAGCAAATTTCTAATCCGAAAAAAGTAATAGAATGCACAGAGCTTAGTGTACAAACATATGAATAAGCGAGCGGCTCCAGTTGTACAATCTCCATGATGTCATATGTAATTTTCTAGAAGAAACTCCAGATCTCTGTTCCTAATAGAGATAGAACCATATTGCTTGCATTTTTCAGAACATTCATTTTGTCGCCATGATTGGAAATCATAGACCTTTCTTCCATTATGATTATCGGTAGCTGTCTCTTTCTTACTAAAGGACTAACTATGCAGGGAAACAATGTTACAGATTTGGGACAATATTAAATGCATTTTTTTTAGTGAAGGTTATCGCTGTTACATATTTAAGAGTACAGTTTAAAAATAAAGCAAAGATAGAAAAATGAAACCTAAAACATTATCGTCTGCAGTGCTTCAGGCTAGAAGTTCGAATCTTCTCAAAAAAAAAAAAAAAAAAAAAAAAAAAAAAAAAAAAAAAATTTTTTTTTTTTTTTAGTCTAATTTCCACGTCAGAAAGATTCATAGTTCTTAAAACAGTTATTCTGTAGCCATCTATTTAGTCACTGTATTTCAGTAGATTTGCTTCATTAAACATAAAGCGCACTATCAATCTAAACAAATCTTGTTTTTGACAAATTATCGGTGAGGGCTACTTCAGCTGCTGCAATATATTTTGTAGTGTTGGAATAAGATGTCACTTGGAACAGAAAGGATAAAATAGAAGACTCAAAAATAAAAATAATCGACATTCTTCTAAGTAAAGATATTTTGCCTTTTACATATCTGCTTGCAATCCCAATTTTTATTTTATATGTGTCCCACACAAAAATTTTATTCCTTAGAAATTACTCCCACTGCTTTGAAATTACTCCGAATTTTGTTTCATTACACTCTGCAATCAAGAATTTTGTGTTCTAGACGTAATATAGGAATAAGTAAAATATATATATCCCTTTTTCCTCCACAATCGCAATGTTTGGAAAAGAAATAATGCTATAATTTTGATGACTCAAGATGTCCATCAAAAGAGCAATCATAGTCGTAGAATAGAAAAAGAAAGAAAGAAGCCTTTTCTAAATTAATGCTCTTCCAGTTAGACTTTGAGAAGACGTTCATTGTGGACACGTCAATGCAACAAATTAATACTCCCCCTTTCATTTGTACTTGAAAGTAAAAAAACATAATGCAATGACCAGAAGAAAACAATTTCAAAAAGCTGAGTTATAATAATACAATTCGACGAACTTAATTTTATCAAAGAGAGCACTAAACCGTTTCCTGATGACAATGAATTGATAAAGAGAGGAGTTGCCACTTTCAAAACCACCTCGAGGACTCCGTCTAACGAACCACATAAAAAAAAAAGAATAAATGATGAAGCACATATTCAAGAACTCAGTTCACCACAAGTCGTCTGCAGATTGTGAGACAAATTATTTTAATAATATGCCTCCAGGAGGGTAACGAAGTCTCGAATTTATTTTCAGGGTTAATTGACTGCAGGTGTTGCAGCCGACGAACCAAGGTCCTTTCCAAGAAGTAATTAATTTTTTTTTTTTTTTAGTATTCATTTGTGCAGGTGTGCTCTCACCACGCTCTTAATATGAAACAAGTGAAAAAGGCGTTGGATAAAATGAAAAAAAAATGTTCTTTAATATTATGGGAGTATTGGAAGTTTGATAATTCGATGATCACGGTCAAGTACCGTTTTGCATAATATCAGAAAAGAATATTAAAAATAAAGTAATGTATTCCATGAGAAGAATAATCGCAATTTCGTTAGCTGTTCTTTCAGAATTCTGATGATTGAAAAGAAAATTATTATCGTTTGGCAGAGTTCGTGAATTCTTATAGGAGATGATTTGCTAAAAGAAAATAACGAACATGAAAATATTATGAACTTTTCAACGTTCTTGTTAAAAAAAAGATCCACGATTCATCTCAAAGAAAATTATATACAGTGAATCCAAACAATCTTGGTGCATTGCAAGGTTTTTTATAAAATGTTTTATGATCAAATATTAAAATAGGGGAAATTCTTTAATTGTTTAGATTATAAATTTTTACAGGATTTATTTATACAAAATCTAGAAATTTTGAGATGCAAATGTCAAAAGATATTAATAAATGCTCAAATGTTTTGATTAGAAATTTTTACAGGATTTATTTATATAAAAGTCTAGAAATTTAAATATCTTTTGAGATAGAATAGATATCTTGAGTCGAGCTCAAACAATAGGAATAGCATGCGTCAAATTAACATTATTAATTTGGATTCTTTTATTTCATAGGATTCTTATTAATATTCTGAGGGGAAAAAACTAACAGCTTCTTTTGACTGTTAAAAACATGATTTTGTTTCAAGCTTTTTGAAAATCAATTTGCAAAAAATTATCCCAAAAAGAATTTACGAGTAATATTATGAATATTTTGTTTTATAATGCACAAATGTATATATATTTGTTTACACAAACTATAGTAAGTTTTAGTTCTCCAATTGATGAAGAATTTTACCAATATAATCACGGTATTGTCTGCATATTAAAATCTTTTGCATAAATTGTTTAATTTCATGTTATAATATAATCGTACAGGAATTTTAATCGTTTGAGTAGAACATTATTTACTATAAAAACTGGGTTTGTTTCTTTTTCCAAGATGTAAAAACATCAATTCAATAAAAATATTTTGAGAATAATTTGAGTTTATAGGATTTTTTTTTAAATTTTAAATTTCCTTTCTTTTAACAGTAAAATTAGAAGCTTTATAGAAATTCTATTTTATCATTCTTTGATGATTTTTTATCTTATTTCATAATCTTTCAAAATGAAAGATGAAACGAGCCATTTAATTTTAATATTTGAATTTTTTTCTTATATATGATGCAATTTTTTATTATTATTTACTATGTCAATGAATCGAGCAGAAAAAGTTTTACGTACTATTTCCTTTTGACTACAAACAGCGCTATCTGTTTTCTAAATGGGTAAGCTGTTCGCTTCAAATGCCTTCCCTCCCCCCGCTGATGTGAAATGGTTGTATGGCAGATGCGATCAGCTACAATTGCGCACATAATTTATTAGTGGCATCTTTTTCATATCGTAGATTTATCAGAAAAAAATTAATAAAATAATTTTTTTAAAAAAATTAATAAAAATATGAAAATTTAACACTTGAACTTTTTTTCTATACAAACATTACACATTTTAAATTAGTTATTATAAAAAGAAATTTCCATTTTTGTTTGAAATAAATATTTTTCCATTTAGATTTTTTAAAATCAATATTTTTAATCAACAATCGAGTTTACTTAGAAATTTTAATATATTCATATTTTCTGTATTACTAGATCTAGTTGGTTATTATACCATATAAGGTTTCAATTTATACCAAATATCGATTGAGTGTCGTGAGGAGTTTACGAGTTCAGTTATCGTCAGCATCATTTGACCATGATTCAAAATTGCAAGATCTATTCCAAATCATTTTATTCTAAAAAAGGGCATTAATTAAAATAATCTGAAACTATTTTTAAGTATCCAAACTATTTTTAGTATCCAAGATAAGGATATCTGATCAATTCATATATGGATATGCCGATAAATTCTGTAGTTAAATATAAACCTGGAAATTCGGCTGTGTAATGGCTTTCATATAACCCTATTAGCCATCACACCATTAGTATATAGTGCCTTTTTAATTTGAGAGTCTATCTCGCATCTTGGAGGAGAACTAGCCGGAGTATTCTCTTCTCGATTTTTTCATATATTTAGAGAATTCAAATGTTTTCTTCATACCATATTTTTTACCGTCAGGGAAAGAGTAAGAAACTTAAAGGTCATGACAAAAACTTCAAACGGAAGTATCTGATTTCCCTATCCATTGATTTAACATGTATGGAAGCAGTATGACGCGTTTTGTGCTTCGTTCAGCTTTGAAGAAAATCGAATATACCTTATTGACACCCTATTTTCAATCAAGTAAAATCAAATTTCGATTTATGTTTTCAAGACCGGATAGTAAGTTTCATTTATCAAAAAGTTTGTGTTTTTTGAGTTGTGGTGTTTATGTACACGCAAATATATAGACAGACAACCCGCAATTTTATACGTCTATAATTCTTATGATAAAAAAAGAGCACAAAGTCTATCCATCTAACTTTTAACGTTTTTTTTAGTTACCAGGGTTACATGCGCAAAGACAGACAGACAGTCTTTAAATGGAGTTCATTCAAAGTTTCATAGAAATCTATAAATTTCGTGTAACACCCACGCAACCAAATTCCATCTATTTAGCTCAAAGCATTTATGAATTATCGAATCCACAGACAGATAAGATTCCAAAAGTGTATTTTTCGAAATGAGGAAGATCTAAAAAAAGTAGAGAATTATCAAAATAAAAATCGAATATTTTGACATTTAAGTTATGACTCTGAAGTAATGTGAACGATTCATTGTATGGCATGTTGTACAATATAGAACATAATTGTCTATTCTCCTACAAACAACTCTGAAATCTTTCATAAATCTTTCTCTCATTACAATTCTATTCCAAAAGTGTATTTTTTTTTAACAAAAAAAAAAAACCATTATTCTTAACACGTTTTGTTACTGTGTCAACAGAAAAAATTTTTTTTGCAAGTGACAACTCTTCTTGTATAATTCAAAGGTCAAGAAAAGTTGCAAGATTATACCTTCTAAATAAACATATTATTCGCACGTAGAATACAAATCATTCTAATCCTAAAATTACCATCATTAGATAAGCGCAAAGCCATTTTTTTTTTCTTTTCCAGTGTGTGACTTCAAAAAGAAAAAAAAAATGTAATTGACTTAAATCGCAGATTTTTATTCCGCCTTTGCATACTTTTGCAACGAGAAGTAAACTACAAAAATGAATTAGATTTACATAACGAGATTTTGCGAAGAGGATTACGTTTTTGAATCTGACACAACGCACAATCAGCTGAAAACGATGTGTAACATAATCTCCAGTCTTTTAAATGATGGATCATTCATATGCGGAATTAGAATATGCCTTGTTCCGGATGACAAAGCGTTTCACTTGGTATGTTTTGACAAAAATCTAAAAGCTGATTGTAATCTTTTTGTTATTCTTGTTCTGTTTCATCTGCCTTCCGCATCGGATCTTTATCGTCTGCATCGAACATTACTTCGAATTCGTACGATGATCGTTGACAAATTATTCTTACAGCTTTTGTTTGTTTACTTTCTCTCATGCGAAGTATACAAGCAGAAGGTACTCGTTAAATTTTTTTAACTTGATATTTTGATGAATTTCCACGTTTCAAGGTTCCCCGAGTCCGCAAATTATGTTTTTGGTATTATGTCTGTAGTTCTGTGAACACGGTCATTCGAAAACGCTTTGAAATATATTGATGAAATTTGGTATACCAATATGTATTGATCAAATTTGTAGGTTTCTGTCAAATTTTGAACAAAATTCTTTAGCAAAAACTGTGTTTGTCCTTGACCATCATGTCTGGAGTTTTGCTCAAACAGAGCAATTATGGATTAATAACCGAAATCTGGATTTCCTATTTTATTTAAAGAATCACTGGCAAAGCCTTGTTGAAATTTCCTTCACAAAATAATCATTTCCCCACCTTGGAAAATGTACCGTTGGATCAAATTTAAACCATGTTCTCGTCCATTGTTTGAAAGCCTCTAACAGTCAGCTGTTTTAACTGTTTATCGCAACACTTCATATTACTTCATAAACGATGCGAAAGAATCCGGGATGTAAATTTTAAAATAATCCGGTGGATTTCTTATGACGAAAATTCCTCTGAAAGAAAACCACTCGTGACATGTTTCCTGCAAATGAGAAACGCAATTTAATCTTTTTGTTCGTGGAGGAACGCTTCGGAAGGAACAGAACACCAACTCCCGTCCTTGGTGAAAAATATTTTTGCATCAAACAATTTTTAAGAGGAAATCTATTCCATTATGCAGCGTGCTGTTCTGTCTAAGGCAATCTACAAAATCAGAATAGGCAAAATAAAAATACACCTGTTAAGAGGAAGATTTTTTTTCTGTCATGCATCTTTAATTGATTTACGCACGGAATGTTGCGAATTTGAATGTAACACGCGCGTCCTTCGTGGGACGTAATAATAGAACGAGGCGCTTGTGACATAATGCTGTTTATAGCTGAAGACGTAACGAATGTGAGCTTGCTTCAACAAAGGGTCATAAAAATGTCAGTCCTCCTCATGTTTGTGAAGTAGGGAATGTAGCGTGTTTTGGTCGGTCTCTTGTTCGTCAAGTTCTAGTGAATTTGGTTAAAATTTGAAATTGATCTGGTCCAAATTTGAAATGCAGGGGCGTAACTAATAATTTGGTGAAACACATGATATGGGGCTCCCGCTTTATTGTTTGGCCCAGCCTTATCCCCTTTTTAAATAATTTTTTAAAAATTTTGTCTGACTATTTTTACTTTCTCTTATAAGTAGTATAGAGAAAATATTGTGATAGTCAAAAAATTCGAATTCGGGATCTTGACGAATTTCTACGTTTTAGACCTCCCTAAGATCGGAAAACAAGTTTTTGGAAAATGTCTGTGTCTGTGACAAAGATAACTCAAATACCGCCTTGAGCTAGGCGAATGAAATGTGGTTATCTTAACACCATATTTGTTGATTTCTATCAAATTTTGTGCAAAATCCATTCAAGGGAAGTCTGTCTGTCCGGTTGTTCAAATAGAAGTTAAAACGATAACCACAAAATGGTGAGAGTTAGACAGATACAATTCGATACACAGAATTAACATCTATAATCTAGGCACCTTTCACAGTTTGAGCCAAATCCAACAAAAGATTGTCCGTCTCTCGGTCTGTACTTACAGAAACGTGTAAAAGTATCAAATTTGGTATTGGATTTTGTGACTACAAGTGTAGCTTTGTGCCAAATTTTTAAACGTGAAAATGATTGCTCAAAATTGAAGTAGTCGATGAATGAAGTTAGCATATAGTCTAATCACAAGAATATTAGATATATATTGTTACAAATCTGTGCTGCTGCTTCATAGCATAGTTGGTTTAATCACTGGAAAGACCGCTTTACGATCAGCTCTGTTGATTGCTGATCAGATGCCGAATCAGTGATCTCAGAGCTTGGCGACTTTGGCGACAAAATAGATATTATTGGAAGCTTCCAGAATTTTAGTGATTCAGCCAATGGGAACCAAGATGCGCCTGATTTGTCCGAAATCTTCTCATCCCGCTTATGCCATGACCGAAATCCATCGTGTAAAAAGTCTACGCCGAATAATTGGATCAGTCCAGCGAAGAGCTCAAGCGATTGCTGAATTGAGTTGTGTGTTGAGTCCTGGTGTTTATGGTACAAGCAGCATCGAGTCGTGTGTGGAGTAGCCAATCGTGTAGTAGTGAGTTGGCAACATATAGCTGAAGCGAGGAGGCAGTGGAGAATTGCAGATGTTTGGAGAAATCGTAGAGTGACGCTACGCAGATTCCCACCTTCTGCTGAATTCTGTCTGGGCGCTTTGTGTGCTGTGGTTGTTTTTACTACCGATTACTATTTGTGGACTACTGTTTGTTGTAGTGCGCTGCTGTGTGTTTCCTGTGTTCGTCTCAGTTGTAATTTGCCGTCTTCGTGTTTAATAAAAGTTGTTGTCTGTCACTGTTTATTTCATCGACCAACAAATCGGAAAAGAACCCCAACGTATGTAGATATCTGTGACAATATCAGATAATAGATATGCATCGTCAGTTTTGGATCAAAAACCGACGTAATGATGACAAAAATCGTCAGTATTTCGGAAATGAGATGTCGAGACCTAAATATCAAAGAATCTAGCAATTTAGATTTCATCTTTCATTATATAAAAAGAATCGAAATAAGCGTAATTTCTCGAAACCGACAAGCCACTTAACAGCGGATAAATCGCAAAAATGTCGGCCTTTTGCTTCAGTTGTGAACTTTTCAACCTCTAGTTTCACTTATATTTGGCAGAATAATTGGCATACGACAAATGAATTTAATGTTGCCTTTTACCGACTGTTTTCAGCAAAACAAAATTCGATCGGTTTTGAAAACGATACGTTGGGAGCCGGCAACTTTATATTGAGCCAATTTTGTCAATTTTTATATATTTTTCTTAAAGCCGATGATCCTCTAGATATATCATCAATGTTGCTGGTCATCAACTTCTCATTTTCTAGAGATATCGAGAAATTGAAAGTTGATACAACCCCAATTATCATCAGCCAGTCTGATTTCGACAATCAGTCACAGGACCTTGTGAGCATTACAAACCAATCAGAATGCTTAGGTTTATTATGAGGCCGCGGTGGCCTGGTGGTAAGGTCTCAGCTTCAGAACCGGAGATTTCAGGTTCGAGACCCGATTCCACAGAAGAACCGTCGTATAAGCAGGTCTGGTACACGTTGAATCCGTCCGGCCAAACGTCTTCTCGCTGGTGTGGTGTGGAGTCCTCGTCATCTGACCGCAATTCAAAATTACGAACTCTGTTCCAAAATAGCCCTAGTGTTACTTTAAAACGGGACGTTAATATAACTAAACTATGTTTATTATGGAAGTGTAATTTAAAATAGTACTTTCATTTGGTGTTATGAGACATAGCTCATGAAAGTTGACTGACATGAGTAAATTAGTATTTATATAGCGAGAGATCAGATAGTCGCCGAAAACGGCTAATGCATTTTTAATTTTGAAACAAAATGCTATGTGATAAGCAATGCACGTTTACAGATATGTGGCTTCCATTTGGAAGGACTTCAGAAAGCTGGATGAGAAGCTTCCAGTATGGTGGTTGGTTCTCGCCACCCTGGTGGGAACAGAAATAGTGGACGTCGACTACTTCCTATCGATGACGAGACGTGCTTCCCGGGGGAAAGGTGGCGCCGAGGCCGGTGAACCATGTATAATTTCCCTTAGTGTTGCTACCGCGGCAGTCCAGTCAATCAGATTTAATCCGAATGCCTTTATTTAGGGGAAGGAGTAGCCATGTGTGATTATAGATATGTGGAAATATACTTTATACAAATAAATTAAGCAGCTATTCAAATGTGCGCATCTTAAAGCGACACGGTACTAGAAAAATCATCAAAAAAAAAAAAAAGATTTTTTTAAATTCATTTATATGATAAATCGAGTCTTCCTAAATGTGCCTGCAAAATTTTACAGCTGTAGCTTTACTTTTTATTAAGTTATTGAAGAATATTTGATGCATGACAGGAGAGTAAACAATGTTGAAACGCCCACTTTTCAGATTCAAACACCTATAAAAGAAGTTCATTTGGCAAAAATATTGCCAATTTACCAAAGGCTTGCTTCAAACGAGCTTAGAGCGATGTATTCGGTGCATGACACAAAACTCCAATGAGACTCTCCACAGTGTTATTTGGAGTAAATGCTCAAAAGTTACAACTACATCGATCAAGCAGATTAGCAGAAATAGCAAGCAGAATCACAGAAATAGCAAGCAGAATCACAGAAATAGCAAGCAGAATCACAGAAATAGCAAGCAGAATCACAGAAATAGCAAGCAGAATCACAGAAATAGCAAGCAGAATCACAGAAATAGCAAGCAGAATCACAGAAATAGCAAGCAGAATCACAGAAATAGCAAGCAGAATCACAGAAATAGCAAGCAGAATCACAGAAATAGCAAGCAGAATCACAGAAATAGCAAGCAGAATCACAGAAATAGCAAGCAGAATCACAGAAATAGCAAGCAGAATCACAGAAATAGCAAGCAGAATCACAGAAATAGCAAGCAGAATCACAGAAATAGCAAGCAGAATCACAGAAATAGCAAGCAGAATCACAGAAATAGCAAGCAGAATCACAGAAATAGCAAGCAGAATCACAGAAATAGCAAGCAGAATCACAGAAATAGCAAGCAGAATCACAGAAATAGCAAGCAGAATCACAGAAATAGCAAGCAGAATCACAGAAATAGCAAGCAGAATCACAGAAATAGCAAGCAGAATCACAGAAATAGCAAGCAGAATCACAGAAATAGCAAGCAGAATCACAGAAATAGCAAGCAGAATCACAGAAATAGCAAGCAGAATCACAGAAATAGCAAGCAGAATCACAGAAATATACATTTAATCAATTTTGATATGTGTATTAATATTTTTAAAGGGGTTATGATAAAAATTTGTAAAGTTTTGATCTTTCGTTAATTTTTCTTTTATATCTTCAATATACAGATATAATCTTTTGTTTCAATACATTTTTGCCTTTTTTTAACTTTAAACAATTTAGAATAACTTGAATCACATTTTGTAAAAGTCACAGGCAAATTGAATAGATTTTATAATATGATTTAGACAAATCAAAACTTTAAATGCATTTTTTTTCCATGTTGTGTTTTTGCTTATATGCTATATTTAGAAACCCTAAGGCTTTCTTAAATATAAAAGTATATGTGTCAAATTTTTTTGAATGTTCAGAAATATACATTTTATAAAACTCAGTATGGAATTAGTTTTAAGGTGTGTAGTAATTTTTAAAAAGGTCCAAAGTCAGAATTTCTGCATTTTTCAGATTTGGGGGGGGGTATAATAAAATAATTATAAAAAATTAAATACTATTGACAGAAGGAAATCCATACTAAATTTTATGTAGTATATTAATAGATACCTAGAAAAAAAATTTGGAGAAAAATCTTCATATTTAAAAAAACCTTAAGGTTTCTAAAAAAATTCTCAAAATTAAAAAAAAAAATTAATTATTTCAAAAAGAATTTTAGGAGAGAGTTATAGAGTACTATTTTACATAAAATGAAAGTAAAATGTAATTATAAACATTAAAATTTAAAAGAAACATTTTTGAGGTACTGTGTTGCCTTAAATTCGTTTTTTCAGAATCTTCATAAATAAATAGCGATCCAAATTAAGCAGGTAGTACTTGAGCATTTTCTTTATTATAATTTTAGGTTGAATAGCAATCATTTTTGTATCCATATCCTCCTGAGTATGCGTATTTGATTTCTGAAAGGAAAAAAATAGTTAATATTTTGTCCGATAGACGAAAGTCTTTTTTTTATTTATTTATTTTTGAAAAAATGCATATAATTCATTTATGGGGAAAGTATTAAGTTAGTGAACTACACGTGCTCTACTGATTTCACTCGTATTATTAACTACCGCATTCACAAATTCTTCAGCTCTTTGCATTCGAGCTAATTTATGGTTCCGTCAAAGTTTCAGTCCTTTCAAAACGCGAAATCACTTGGCAAGTTTTCTAACGAAAGAAGACCTCGACTCAAATCTTTCCTTATCGAAATGCCTTGAGCGTGGTGGAGGCTTTGTTATGTCTCATGTAAAAGGGGTTTGACGAGCAATACTCGATCTCGTAAATTTAATACCATAGTCGTTAAAATCGTAGTTTAATAAAAAAAATTGCTTCATGTACTCTTACATTGATAAACGAACCTAAAAAATTCTCAGTTTTATACAAATTGCCAAAAACGCTTATCTAAATTGCAGAATTGTTCTGAAGCTCCATTTCCACATATGTCCCATAATATGACCAATTCTTCCCCCTGTCTTTTCAGAAATTTGAAACCGCGTCAGAGGCAAATTCCGATTAGGTAGTTGCCTCAGGCCGCTAAGCAAGGAAGGGACCATAAGCAAGCGGGGTAAAAATATTCTTAGTACAGTTGCCGAATGAATAAATTTGTAAAAAATAAAGATTGTAAGAATTATAAAATATTAGCATAATTACTTTGGCAAGGATGATTCATTCTTTATCTGTTTGATTACATTCATTTTTTATTGCAATTTTTATTAACATCGAGTGTGTACTTTTATAATGGTGTATACGAATGTGATGCCGTGCACAGACATGAGTACAAATTCATGCAACAACGAGTCATAATTAATAGATAAAAATCTATGCATACTTTCAAAATCACGAAAATAAATAATTAGTATAAAAAATTTAAACGAAATCTACGATCGCAAATTTCATGCTGTCATGTGAGAACATTATTATTTTTAATTCAATATTTGTCTTAATTAATTTAAGTCATTAACCAGTTTAAACCAGTTTGAAACAATCACGAGACTTCTCTATCGGTCTCTATCCCTCCCCCCCTCTCTCTCTATATATATATAATGATAATTTTTTTAGCTTTCATTTTCAATTTTTCAAGCTCGTAATCAAAGTTTTGGAGCTCGACCGATTTTGAGATCAAATAACAGCTATGATCTCATATTCCACGTCAACCTTTTAAAAACTTATCTACTGTCAAAGAAGCATACGTAATAATAAAACAATACTGGTAAAAACAAGTCAACCTTTTAAAAACGCATCTACTTTCGAAGAAGCATACATAATAATAATAATGCAATACTGGTAAAAGCAGGTAAAAAAATATTTGAGATTAAAAGATGATAATGAAAATGGTCATTTATGTTTTATTCATTGCTTACGCGATTTTGAGCTTCAAACCCCCCTAACCAAAACAACATCCTGTTCTCACTCGATAATAAATCAATAATCTGAAAATAAATTAATAATATGAAACTGAATTCTCAAGTTTATTAAAAAAGGGGAATGCAGGGACTCATATCCTGCACTGCCTAAGCCGCAAAATGTCTAAATCCATCACTGAACCGCTGCTAGAGAAAATATGTGCACAAAAATTAGTTGTGATCTAGCCTTAATTTTCTTACATAGGTGGTACTTGAAGACTTCCAATTTAATTTTTTCTATCTGTACTACAGAATTTTTTAAAAATTTCTGAAATATCCCAGAATGATAGTGAAAGTTTCAGGAATGTGTAGAACGATTTGCAGTTTTCAAAATTTGTGCGATATTGTATAATATTCTAAATTGCTCCAATAGCCATTTAAATTCTGAAAAATTCAAGAATAATTAGAAATGTTCTGAAATACACTAGAACTAGAAAATATTCTAGAATAATCCTGATTGTTCCAAATTTTTAATCTTGTGTGATATTGTGTAATTTTCTGGATGTTCCAAAATGCAATAATGTTCAGAAATATTCGAGAACAATCCGAAATGTTCTAAAACATACCAGAAGAAGAAAATATTCTAGAATATTCTAAAATGTCCCAGAATTTTATCTTTTGTTCTAAGATTATTATCCGTGCTACAGTCATCGTGAAAAGAATGGCGAACACTCATATATATATTTTTGTTCTTTTGGTATTGATGTTACAAAATTTGATTCAAATCGATTCCGTGATTTAGGATATTATATGAAGCAATCAGAAATCGACAGGAATGTAACGACTTTTATTTATATAAAAATTAATTAACAGTCACATAACATTTAACCTTGCTCGTCAAAATTACAAAATAAAAATTCACCAAACCAGGTCTATAGCTGTGTAAAGAGAAGAATTCCAGACAACATACATAAAAAATATATCCCAACAGTGCTTTAAAAGCTTTCAAAACTGTTTCTCAAGACCACACTTTTGCGTAACATCGAAGCAGTAAAATTTACAAACATGTTCTCGAGGCGTGGATCAGCCTAGTTTTTTTTAATTATTATTTATTTATTTTATTGCTTGGTAGAAATGCATACGAAATGAGAAGCAGCATGCAGCTGCAAGCGAGTCAAATAGCAACCCGCGTCAAGGCATGGCGGGAGGTTTATCATGTCTTTAAATACTCGCTAGTGTTAGGTTCAGGAATATGTGTTTTGCGTATTGTTTGCGTAGGAGATAGAGAGTTCAAGGCATTTTAAGATAAAAAAGGATTTGGTCTCAATGATAGTTCTTCGGGTGTGATGAATGGGAGTAATAAAAAAAAACAACATGTTTTCGAGTTCTGTCTCTGTGGGTATTCTGTTGCCGCTCAAAATTCTAAATTTTTTTAAATCTCAAAGTGATATTTTTCAGAAATTTCTATTAGTTTTGTAGTTTATATAAACTATCAATTTATATAGTCTTTTTGTCGGTACTTTTAAGAAATTTTAGCGGATAAAATTAATTTTTATCACTTTTAAAATTAAAAAAAATATATATCTTCTCAATGTTCCAAGTTGAATTATGAAGCCATTTTTTTCGACTTTTTGAGAAAGTATTTAATTTTAAATATAATCTGAAATAATACTTCTATTATTCTTAAATATATTCTAGGAATTTCATTAGTTAATTAATTTTAATCATTTCCTTTTTTACCTTCTAAAGCTTTCAAAAACTGTGTTTATTTATTGTTTCAGAGTTGATTAAAAAGCAGGTTTCTTGCTTATTTTAATTTCATGATGGCAACCACATTCTGTTCGAACTGTAAATTGTTTTTCCAAATTTAATGTTAACTTTTTTCTTTTTTGTTTATTATAATTTATTTGAATTCTCAGTACTTCCAGTCGCATGTCTATCTTTTTTAATTCCGAATTTAATTTCAGTTTAAATTATGTGAAGTATCAGCAATTAATTTTTCTCTGAAACGCTATATCATTACTTATTTGAGTCAAAAACTCTATTTACTTAATTTTACTTCTCAAAATGCTATTTCTTACCGGTTTAATGACAACTACATAATGAAAAATAAAATTGCATAACTCCTTTACTTTTTCTAGAAACCTTAGATTTGATTTCACAACTTTCATACTCGTTTTACATAGCTTTAGCGAAAAATTTCATTTAAATATTCCATCATCTTTTCATTGTTTTGGATCTAACCTTTTAATTGCTCTTTTGTTTTAATTATAAATTCAAGTATGAATTATAATTAAAATTCAGGTATTATATTTTAATTATAAATTCAGATATTATAATCTTTTTATTTTCTATTATCTTCTTTTATATTTTATCACTCAAAAATCTTTTTTATTCTTTATAAAAGAATTAAAGGAAAATTTAGGATTTGAATTCAAATCCTAATCACAAATGTCATTAATTATTAATAATTATTTAGCAAATTTCGAATTTAATTCTTAATCGTATTAATTCTTATATTAATAGTTTCAATCGTTTGTCTTTTATTTTTGTGTAAAAATTGCTTGAATTTAATTACACCATTTATTTGTTCTAATGAAAATAACTTCCCATCCTTTTTCAGTATGTTTTCGGTATCCCTTTGCTTTTCGCATTCTATTTTGGTTCTGCCTACAAAACAAGCTGTTTCTGCAAAATATTTTTTTCTCACAGTAAATAAGATGCCATTCCCCCATAAATTAACTAATGTGTATATACAATTGCAGAATAAATATTTTTTTTCTGAATTCTTTATTTTCTATTTCTATTGTAGTAAAAATGAGTCAAATAATCTTTTTCCAATTACTTTATTTTTATTTTTATGAACGAAATAAATTTGCCGCTTTTGGACTAAATAATTATAAAGAATATATATTTTTAATAATATTATAAAGAATTTTATGATCTTTTTATTTCCTCTTATTTATTTTATATTTTATCATTCAAAAATCTTTTTTATTCTTTATAAAAGGATTAAAGAAACATTTAGGATTTGAAATCTATAACAAATTTCATTAATTATTTAGCTGATCTCATTAAATTTGGAATTTATTTCATACTCATATTAATTCTTATATTAAGAATTTCAATCAGTTCTTTTATTTTTGGATAAAGATGTTAGCAAGAAACAATTACTATTTTTTACAATTACTATTTTTTTTTTAACATTTTTTCCTAATGCGTTATTTTTATACTTTTCTGTTTTAAAACTAATGGTAAAATTCGTTCAGAATACATTATTAAAAAAAGAATTGAACCATTATTCCAAACAGGAAAAAAGTAATAATAAGAGCTAAAATCAATTAATAATTAATGTTAGAAGCCTTTTTTTTTTTTACTTTGAAACACTTATAATTTGTCATTTTTGCGATTATTTTTTGTGGAGTTTATTCTTAAACCAAAGTTAATTACAATTCCAAATAATGAAATTTTTTTTGCAGAATTTGTGTAATATATAGTTTATATTCTTAAAAATAATCATTACGATCTTTTTAAACATAATCATTTGCCAAAGCTTTTCCAAAATAATTTTCACTTGTTTTTTTTTTCAGAAAAATAAAAATGTCTTTAAGAATGTTGGAATAAATTTTACACCTGTCAGACAGTCTGGAATGCATCTATTTGCTTTCTAGAAGGGTTTTTAATTCATTCATCTTTGTTGTTTTCTGTAAGCTCATCTTGATCAAAGCAGAGGTCCAAAATGTTTCAATCAGTAGAGTGATCAATCAGCCACGATGAAATTCTTGATCACGTTTAAAAATTGTTTGAATTCAATAACATCATTTATTCATTCTAATGAAAACAACTTTCCACGCTTTTTTCGTATGTTTTCGATATTTGTTTGATTTTCGCATTCTGTTTTGGTTCTGCCAACAAAACAGCTGTTTCTGCAATTTTTTTTTTTTTATCACAGTGAATAAGATGTCATTTCTCCATAAAATGACTAATGTACATTCAGTCTCAGAATAAATAATTTTTTTCTGTATTCCTTTTCCTCCAAGAATTTCTATTGTAGTAAAAAATATGCGAAATAATCTTTTTTCCATTACTTTATTTTTATTCCTTTTTATGAACGGAATAAACTAGCGGTTTTTTAACTGCATATATACAAATTTTTTTAATCCAAAATTCTACAGAAATTTGGTATATATATGTAACATTATTGTATGTGACACAGAATGCAGTTTGAAGACAGTGAAGATACTTTTAATTTCGTGACGTCGTTTTATTTCATTTTGAAGAAGCAGGCATATGTACAAGCGATGAGCACACAGGACGACACAGACAAGAAATGAGGAAAAAGCTCTTGGACATTTTATCCCTGGTCTTATATAACCTATGAGTTTGATAGGGAAAACATTTCTTCATAGTGCTAATATATTACGAGATTTCGATAGAGATTTTCGTTACACACGCGGAGAAAGTAGGGGAAACACAGGGAAATTTTAAAAAAGAACCTCATCAGCGTTATTTTGCCTCTTCGCACGCAGTGTGGGAAAGTTAAGATTCTGGCTGATTCAGCAATTTAACAAAGCTTCTCTTGAATTAATTAAGTAGAGACAGTGGAAGTGGATCACGAAATAAGAGAATATTTTAGAATGAAGTTACTATGGGCTAAATTAAGATAAAATCTTGAAAATTAATTAAATTGAAATTAGAATTAAAATATCATTACATATATATGTATACAAAAGATACCAAAAAGATATATACCAAAGATATTGAATAAAATTTCTATATATTTGGTAGATGCATAGAAATTTTATTCGATATAGAGAAATCGTTTTTCTATTGAAAATCTAAGGTCTATACAAAAAGCTTGGTTTATTAAGATTTTCGGTACATGGAAATCAACTATATTTAAGCAATCATTTTTATTTTTTTTTGATAGAGTGATAGAGACAGAGAGATATATGAGGTAACCTACCTAAAATTGGCTACTCCGACCCACCGGAAGGCACACGGAAAAATCTGAATGATCGGATCGCCGCAACAGCAACATTGGACGGAGCTGTGGTTGAATCCTAAGGGCCATCACCGGCCACGGTACAACCCTTCCCTAAGGAAGTACACCCCGCCATCCATGGGAAAAGCCAGACCCTCACCTTCTTGTGTATTCACCAGGGTGTCGAGAACCAAAAATCATGGCGCGAAGTTTCATACCCTCAATTATGAGGGGCCCTCCTCGTTGGGCCCATATATGAGGTACAATCGTCTCAAGTTTTCACTCCTTTAAAAAAAAAAGCAGTATTGAATGATATTTCTAAAATTATGCAATTTTTTAATCAATTTCCCAATTTCTGCTATCGCACTTTTTATTTAAAGAAAAAAAAATGGATTTCTATAAATTTTCAGAACGAGTTCTGGGTTAGAGGAGTTTAAAAGATGAGGAACTGATTTTGAGGAAATTGTGAACCTGCTTTTTCATATGAGAAGTTACTTCGGCAAAATAATAATGTAAAACTTTAAAAGAAAAACTTTAAAAAAAAAACCCTTTTATCTATATATTAAATAATTAGTAAAAGCAAAATATGAGTCCCCAATCTCCAAATACTGAGAATTTCATAAGGAATATCACAACAGTAGTACCAGTATATCCCGATATTTTGCCCCCCCCCTTATGCCCAATACCTTGCTTAAATGACCGAAAGTTTATTTTAGCAAGGGCATGAAGTGTTGTTATGTCTATCTACTAGCACGAGAATTGAAAAAAAAAACTTTTTGAGCTAGAAAGATGAAATTTAGCATGTGGACTTTAGATCCTACATGTAGGTTTCTATCAAAATTTGGACGAAAACAATTCAGGAAAAGTCTGTCTGTCTGATTGTTCTAATACAGATTGTTTCGTTCGATAACTACAAAACGAAAAGATCTAGAGAGAAAAAAATTGGTCCAAAATACAGATTCTTGTCGAACTTTGAAACAACAGATTATCAAAATTTGAACAAACATTGTCAAAGCATTAATCGCCTGTTGATCTTTACTTTCCCATGCATGCAATGATTTAAATCAATAAATTTGACCACAATTTTTGTAGTTTCATGTTAAATGTTGGTTTCTATCGATCAGGAAAAAGTTGCCCGAAATACATATTCGCACGGTAGATTCGGTAAAAATGCTAGATTTCAGCCAAAGATTTAAATTTCGTAACCATCGCTTACAAATGCCATGCAAGGCATCCGCGGCTTTACTGAAGGTCCACAATTTTCTGAGGGGAGGAGAAGGATAAGACTTTTATAGGAGAGTATGCGAGGAAGATTTGGAAGACTACTCATTATATGATTATATCAGGTCCACCAATGGTTATATCACAGAAAACTTAATAGCTTTTAATAATCACCTGATTCGCATTTTCGCATAATAAAAGTACTTTGAGAGATCCTTTTATCCTCTACAACTGGAAAAATTTCGCCATTTTCAAAACATAGCTACTTAATCAGAATACTCTATCATTATTGTGCGAATATAAAATAGTACAAGAACAGCTGGTCGCCGAAAGCGGCTAGTAAAATATTAAAAATCAGCTGATGAAATGATTTCAATGCTTGACATATTTTGGTAAACATTTCTTGAACAGAATTGTAGGCTTAGGCAAAGATGACTGCAACGGCGACATAAATGTGTTTATCTATGTCTAAAATATAAGTGGCGCCTAAGATCTTAGTCTGTCCAAAGTTCCGGTAGAACTTTAAGTAAATACACTACAGTCCAAGGTCCAGGTCATTAAAATGCTCAAACCAAAAACGATAAGAATGGAATAACAAAAAAATATTTATTTTATTAAAATATCATTCAATAAAGTTTTCAAGAACAGTAAATAAAATGTTTTAATGTAATAATAAATAGTCTTCAACTGTGGCATTTATTGACTTTTTTCGTCAAAGTCTTTTATGATAGCAATTTCCATATTTGCTCAGATTTATTTTCGTATCTTCTGATAAGACGATCACAAAGAAAATGAGGCAGCCGAAATGGACCGACATATCCGGCCGGGTTTGGAACAACAAAGTCAAATCGATGATGTTCCGGGTTCGGGCAAGGGCATAAAAAAGGGGTGACTCATCGGTTGAGCAAAGAACTTTAATTCATGCCGATCTTTGTTTTATAAAGAAATAAATAGATGCCAAACCTTTTTTTCATTCCAGTCTTTTTTTTTTTTAGAAATAAGGGCTTTCATTGAAATAAAAATAGTTTCCTTTTCTCAGATAAGATGATTGATTTTAGTGAATGTTTGATTCTCAGATTTATTAAATGCTGCTACAAAATATATTTTAGAATTCTGAAATTTTTAAATTTTATTCTATATGAAAAAGAATCAAGAATGTAATATTATAATGTGTACCAAAAACATGTGTATCTCTTATAAACATCTGTCTCTGTTTATAAGAGATGCGTGTGTGTGTGTGTGTGTTGGCGACAAAATCGTCTGATTCTGAGTTACCAATCCTCGCACATATATACTGGGAAAGGCACATCTTGGAACGATTCTTTTTTAAATCCTTAAATATAATTTTAATTAATTGAAAATTAAACGAAATTTTGACTGTTTTCGTTGATGATTTTCGAAAATATTTCAGAAAAAATATATTTTTTCCCATCATCTTAAAATAAAAAATAAAAAAAAAATTTAAACAGTATATTTTATTTTTTAAGTGAAAATCAAATCGTTCTCGTTGTTACTACTGTTCGGTTTATTTTTCATGTTAATAGGATTCAATATAAGGTACGCCATTTAATACATTTTTTTTAAAAGTTTCTATGTATTTACAATTAAAGTGTAACTTAAAAATCAAATAATGAAGCAAAAATTTTTTAATTATCTTTTCAATTATTATTTTGCTATATAGTTTTTTTTAAATTTTTAATCAATAATTAAAAAATATTTTTAGCATATTTTCTATATTTCACACAAAATAAAAGTAATAATTTAATGCTTCTGTTAAAAAATTAGTTTTTATCAACATGTTGCCATTTGTTGAGGGAAACTCAAATTAAAAGATTAAATTAACTCTCTTTCTGCAAACTTAACGTAGAAAAGTGTGCAATTTTTATCACGTGTCTGTAAGAAATGAAATAAATGCGAAATATGATATTTTCTAGAAAAATAAATGCAAGAAAAAGGTTTCTGTGACTTAAAATATCTGTATTATTAAGTCAACAATTCTATCTGCTTGATGAATGAATTTGTAAGTGATTTTTTTCACAGAAAACGACAAAATTTCTTTCAATTTTTTTGGACAACAGGAAGTCCGTTCTTTCATATGTATGTGAATACGACAGCTCCAAACCAAAACACGGTGAGATGGATAGATGACATTTGAGATATGGTTTTATTGCTAAAATGAATGATCTAGATGACATTTTGAATCCAGTTCGTCAACCGGTTAATAGTTTCTATATATATCCGTATTCATATACATATGAAGACAATAACTAACGATTCTGTAATTTACAATTTGTCTTATTTATTAATTCATTTCATTCTTGCATTCATTTCTTGATGACCGTTTCGCTCACGAATACTACTTTTCAATATTTTTTAAGAATCAGTCGCTAAAAGTAAGACTTTTTTGTTCTTTTTTTTAAATTTAATTTTCCTAACTCTGTTTTAAAAAATCGACTATTATGACATTATTTTAGGTTTTTAGATATCAATATTGGAATAGGATTTTTTTTCATATATATACGTTACTGGATATCATATATACAAAATTGGATATTTTTTATGCATAGAAAAGCACTTTTAAATATTTTTTGATTATCCTATTTTTTTTCGATAAAAATGAATTTAAAAAAAAAAAATGCAAATACCAATTTGAAATTTTTACCAGACATATGCAACACATTCTAGAAAAGAATTTCGTAATTTACGCTAAAATTAAATAATAATAATGATAAACATTTTCCTTAATTTGTATGTTTTATAAACTGACTTCAAACCTAACTAAGCAACCATACCGTTCGACAGCTCATTTTATAGATATCTTTAATATCTAAAGTTTTTTATTTAAAATTTTCCACTAAAATTAATAGCCTTTTATTTTTTTTAACGAAAAATCGTTGTCTTAGCTTCTATTCTCCCCTCCCCCCTTTATTCTTTATCCGGAAACATATACATTCGCACACCTAGAGGCCTGTTTTGGATTGCTAATCTAACGACTTTAGCCAATAAAATTGTTTTTCCTTATTTTGGTACATTTCATGACTAGCTGGCAGTCATGAAAGGCATATTTCCAATGAAGCATCTGACCACTGCCCATGTACTGAGGGGAGGAGAGGAGGGAGGGTGCAGGGAGGTCCATTCGTTAAAAACATATTATAGTCATGTTGCTACATCAATAACTTTGTAAAATATATAAATTCTATGTATTATAAAATATTATGATTATAATAATACTTGACAAAGTATTCATGTTCAGAATGTTAGAATATGTATCAGAATAACTGAAATATTAGAATATATATAAATCTCGAACGATCTTTTAAATTTTATTGTGTACAAATTTGGGTGTTCATTATTTAAGTATTATAATTTTTATTTATTTATTAAATATGAATCATTTATACTTATTTATAAAGCTCAATGTGTGTGCGTGCGTGTGTGTGTGTGTTGGCGTTCTACAGAAAAGACCATTTGACCTACAGCTACCAAATTTGGTACTTATATACCTTGGAGGTCGTGAATGTACACCTGGGGTCCCTTTTTTTTAATTTTTAGTTAGAATTTTAATTATTAATTAAAAACTAACTTTCCCGCCAAAAAAAATCTTTTCATTTTCCCCACCGCCAAATGAGTAAGGGTTCAGATTTTTTTCCCAACAGTAATGAGGCTAGGCTTAAGATTTTTCGGCTGATTATTTCAAACGATTCTGTTTATTTTCTTAATGTTTGATGCATTTAAAATTAAACATTGTTAATGAATCGATCTTTAAGATTCATTCTGAAGTACTTTTGAATTAAAATAAAACAGAATAAAGGAAATTAAAAATTTCTAATCTGCATAGCGTTACCCCAACTGGCGTAGAAAAACTGACGCATTTGCGTTACCGTAACTGGCGTTGAAAATTCACGCATGCGCATTGTGTTCCGATTGTTGACATGACAACCATTATCAATGGATGATTTAAATTATTTTTAGATTAGTTGAATGCTTTTGTAATTAAAGTGTATTTATGGTAGTTATATATTTTTTGTATATGCTTATAGTTTTAAGTCCATCGTTTTTTAAGCAGTTTTTTTTAACCTGTTTTCAACCGATTATTTTAAACGATTCATTTTATTTTCTTAGTGTTTGATGCATTTAAAATGAAACATTGTTAATGAATCGATCTGTTCATGATGAATCTGATAAAGTTTTGTTGACAAATTCTTGAAATATTACATAAATTAAGAAAGATATTCTTTAGTGCCCATAAAGTTTAAACGCTCAGTGACTGTTTTCAGTAATCATATTACAAAAAAAATACTTTGTTTCAGTAAAAAATATTATTATATTAATTGCAGATTCATCCTTTCCACTTTAATTTATTCTACGGGAGCTAACAGAAAATTAGAGAGATGCATATTACGTTATGACTGAAGGCGTTTATAATATTATGAATGAATTATATGACTATCAAAATTTGAAGTTTCAAAATATTTTGATGAAGAAGTTATTAAAGTAGGAATTGCATAAAATATTTAATTATTAAAATTTTAACAAACATTAAGATTGGCGAACCGGCTGTTCGCCAAAGGCGGCTAGTTATAAATAAATAAAAGCAAACGAATTTTATTAACGAAGCTAAATTAAAAATAATTAACCTAAATTAAATCATTAACACGTTATTAAGTTAAAAATGTATCGAAATATGACACTAAATTAACCAGCTTAATAAAGGATTCGTAAAGCACACTGTCAAAGGCCACATAATGCTTCAATCCGCCACTGGTGACATGACTTGATCATAAAATTCCTGCTTATAAGCCATATACCATATTTCATCCATCTGGCTCTTTCTCCTTTTAAGTCATTTAATAGACATATAGGCATAACATAACTTTTAAATTGTTTTTCCAGACCTATCCAGATAAGAAACTAAAATTTCGTGAAAAGTTTCAACAGTTCTAATTCAAATTTTATGAAGAGGTTGCAATATTTTATACTTCAAATACAAATTTTACAACAAAGTCATCATCGTTCTAGCAAACAAACAACCGCAAATATGTGAAATCCTCGAACAAAATATTATTTTATAGATGAAATTCCTCTTCTATTAACACGTTACTAAGTCAGGTAATCACCGAATCAACCCACGTATGACAAATTCGAGAGATTTAGAGGGCAATGGACGAGTGTTAACCGATTATGTCAAGGTAAGGTTAGATCCAATTTCGTCCAGTTCAGTAGCTTATGATAGATACGCAGGTGTGCGTATCAAAATCTAAAAGGGGATGACGCGTTTTTTGAGCATCGCGATATTGCGTTTCAATATCGTTCCTAGTAATGTTGACCTCGAGTGCGTGTTATCGCTCTTACGGGCTGTTTCAGTCGCATCATCGGAGCGGCATGCGGTCTAGTAATCCGAATGAGTTTTATGCGATAAATTATATTTGTCATGATTACACAGGTGCTCGTGTTTTTCGTTCACATTGCTGTTGTGACAGTTTTCCTCGTCTCTCAGTGTTTGTTTTCAAGATTTTTGCAGAAAATGAAATGTCATTCTATGAAATAGCTCGTAAATGGTGGTGTTTTTTTGCCCTTAAAAATAACGTGACTGTTTTTTGGAGGATATCAAACAAACCCAAAAGTGACAATCTACATTTATTTAAATCTTATAAATGAACTCATCAAAAATTGGCTGCGTTCTTCCTTCATTTCCTTCTTCCGTCTAAGGAAATAATAATTTGATGTTTATTGCCTTTTGATGTTTGTTACATTCCATTTGTTATTTTAGTAAGGACCGAAGAATAATGATAAAGATTACTAAAGATTTTATTACTTTCTCATATGCATACTATACAGAAAGTTTAGTAATCGTTAAGAAATTCGAACTCAAGATTTTAACGAATCTGCGTGTTTTAGACCCCCCCCCCGAGTTCGAAAAGCTCAATTTTAGAAAATCCCCATCCATTTGTCTGTGAAACAGTAACTCAAAAACGTTTCAGCTAAACGGTTGAAATTTGGCTTACGGGCATTTTACCAAATTTACAAATTTCTTTAAAATTTTGAGCAAAATCCACTCAGAGGAAGTCTGTCTGTCCGATTGTTTGTATATAAATTAACACGCTAACAACAAAACGAAGAGAGCTACATAAATGGAATTCATTGAACAGATTTAACATCTATACTGTAGACACTTATCAAATTTTGAGCCAATACAATGAAATGTTGACCATCTGTCGGTCAGAAACATATAAACGCGATAATTCAAAAACGCTATGAGTTATATGTATTAAATTTTGTATGAGATTTTGTTATTACCAGCTTAGTTTTTTTAACAAATTTTAATTTCTATTGATTGGGAAAAACATATCTTAAATACAGATTCGATTTTCGAATAATATTAACAGTATGCCAGGGCTTAGTCGCCAAATAACGTGCCAAATATGACGCGATAGATTCAGTAAAAATGCTAAAAACTAAATGCTAAATTACGAAATATAACCAAAGATTAATATTTCGTAACTATAGAATGCCAATATTTACAATATCATGAAAGGCGTTCTTTGGTACACCTTTGTTAGAAAGTATGCGAGAACGTTTTGGGGAGACCTGCTCTCGCTGGTTTTTTAAAAGCTATCATTTAACGACTGATACGACTCGTGCCTGAGAGAAAAGATAATCTGTTTAGATAGTATGTTCGCTACAATCAGAGAGTAGGCAGGATCTGTCAACCGAGTCACGTGGAAATCAACGTGTTAAAACGCAAACGATTATAACGCAAACGATCAATTAAAACAAACAATTTTATAAATTTATTAAATGCTATTTGTTATGATAATTTCAAGAATAAGATTACGATATGTGATTTTTGTTTCACATTCTTTTATGTTTTATGCTGATTCATTAATAATGTCTTTATGATTTAGTTCCTTTTTTTTTTTTGGTGAATTCAAATTTGATAGATAAAATGAACAAGGAGATGAATCGTTTTTAATTAATGCTGCATCTTAAAAATAAATTATTATTATTATTTTCAATCTAGCGAAATATTATTTTGCAGATGTGAAAATAACTGGTAATCAGTATAATTTTCGTAATATAAATAAAACTTAGACGCATTTCAAGTAATTTATTTTGAAAATTCTTTTGTAAAGTTGCATTATTAAGATCCTTGAAGATACTCTTGAGTTTATTAATTCCCATAAAGTTACATTTCAGTCTTTGCGATATTGGAAAATTTGACTTCATTCCGCTTTAAAAAAAACATTTGAGGTTTCATGTTCTTTAAAAAAAATTCGAACCTTTTCATTATAGAAATAATGTCACTTTCGATAAAGATAAAACTATGTAATCGAGGTTAACTAAATGCATGTGTACATTTGGATTAAAAGCTCCTAATGATGATGTATTGCATGCATTTTAAGTCTGATAAACGTAAAATACATACAAATTGTGATAATTCATCATACACGATTAATCAATTCATCATATAAAATTAATCATACAAAAAATGATTAATTTTAGAAAGAGGGTATATTAAACTTTTTCTGTCATTTGTCGAGATATAACAAATATCTCTTGCAATGAATATTTTGGAATTGTCTTTATATTTTAAAACTATATTCTATCTATATTAAAATGATATTCAGATTTTAAAAATAATGTTATATGCAAAAACAACTTTTCATATAAAAATACACAAATAAATTTGAGGTTGGAATCAATGCAAATATACATATGCACACAAACACAAAGTAAAAAATTTAAAGATGATTTGTACTTCTAATTAAAAACATCGTAACATATTCATTTCGTTTTTAAAATTTGATGATGAATATTTAATAACAATAACCTACGTAGAAAAGAAATATGTTTAATATCGTTTGCAAACCACGTTTTTATAAATGCAACGTTTTTATATTATAATGAAGAATATTACAGTAAAATATACTTCTAAAATTTATTAAAATTTTTAAAAAAAAAAACACCTGTAGTTGTCCGCCCAAACGTTTTCGCCCATTAATAAACTTAGAACGTCTTGGCATACAATAGTTATGAATTTAGCATTTTTACTATCGTGCCATCCTTATCGAATGACTCTTATCTGTCATGTCATCCATGGCAAGTTTTTGGCGATTAATCCCTAAAAAGCGATTAAAAGTATCCAAAATATAATTTGTGTCCCATATATGTTTTTCTCAATCGATTGAAACGACGATTTGACACAAAACTGCATTTGAAGTGACAAAATTCCATACCTAATTTGATATATTTAAATCCTTGCTTTTTTAATTATCACCTTAACATCTTTCTGAAAATACAGACCGACAGACAGTCAACCCCTTGTTGGATTTGGTTCAAATTTTGACAAGTGTCTACACTGTAGATGTTATATTTATGTACCAAATCTTATCTATTTAGCTCTCTTCGTTTTGTAGTTATCGCGTTAACTTATATTTGGACAGCCAGACTTACTCTCAACAGATTTTTCTCAAAATTTGTTTAAAATCTGAAAATTTGGTGTGAATACCATATGCCAAATTTCACACATCTAGCTCAAAGCGTTTTTGAATTATCTTTGTCATAGACAGACAAACAGACATTTTCCAAAATTTTGTTTTTTGAACTCAAGGAGCTCTAAAACGTGGAGGTTCGTCAAATTCTCGAGTTCGGATTTTTAGACGATTATTATATTTTCTCTATACTACGTATACCAAAAAGTAAAGTTACGCGCTAAAATTTGTAAAAAGTGAAAATCAGTAAAAAGTTTTTTTTTTTTTTAAGTAGTGTCAAATTTTATTTGGGTAGTAATAAATTCCGAGATTAGTAAAGAAAAGAATGTTAAAATTTTGATTTCATTTTTTAGTAAAAATCTAATAAAAGTATTGTAAAGTCCTTTTTTTACTGAACATCTACTATTTAAATATAAGTATATGAATTTGGATAAATCTAAGTTCAACGATCTGTCTTAAAGTAAAAGTAGCATTTTGAACGTTTTTTTTTTTTTTATCATGCAGCATGTCATTTACAGTTATGATGTCAATCTATAAGCATTAACATATTAATACGACGAATCTTTTAATCGATTAAGTCTGACATTTATTATTGTCGATGAAATAATAATGATGAAGTCATCGGTCTTAAATAGTGGTGGTCTGGAAAATGCAATGCTAATAGCGTAAATGACCTAGCTCCTAGCCGATAAAGAGGCCTTGGATAGGCCGATTAGAAAATTTTATTCGTCTAATTGCCAAATAAATAAATTTGTTAAAAAAATACATATTATATGAATAAAGAAATATTAGAATTCTCATATCTAATTATTAATATAACTATTATATAAAAATGTAATTAATCATTTATCATAATATACTAAAACATTAACAATTTATATAATTGGTTATATTAAATCCCACTAAACAAGTCATGTAAAATAATAGTTTTTAAAGCTATACTTATTTAAAGTTTATTGCCTTTCTGCAATTTATCATAATAATTAAATATTTTATTATAATAAAGAAATCATTAACTATAGATTATGTTTAATTTTTCAAAAGTTTTATGACTTGAGCAATTTTTTCCTTGATACATGTATTAAAAAATAAATAAAAAATAATAAAAAATAAAATAAACCATTACTTGCTGATAATTTAGAAATTTGTTGAAATTTGAAACTAAATTGCTATTTTTCAAAAGTGAATCCTCATCATATGTTCTGACCTGGTGACAAAATGCTTAAATCCACCATAGCATATAAGTTGTCGTATGCTCCGTTGTGATCCAAGCCGTTTTGTTTTCTGCAAAAGCACAGTCATTTCCAAGATTAAACTGGTGTAGGGCATTTTGAGAGTAATAATAATAAGCATCGATTATTATAAACATTATCGACAGCGATGAGAAACTGAATATTCTGAAGCTGACCATATTTATTGGAAAAATAACCGAGACATGGCAAAGAAATGTTCGCAGAAGAAGAATTGATCGCCTTATTACTAAACATTTCATACAGCATTTAAAAATATCATGAACATTTCAATGGAACAAAGGAAAACCAAATTAATCAAAATCTCGTTTGAAATCAAATTAACAAATGAAAAAAAGAATTTAGTTTTAATTAAAAAATTTTTTTACTAAAGAAACTCTTATCTAAATTCGAATTTGTGGATAATTGAAATCAAAGCACTTTAAATGATTGTCACAAGCAATTACCGGAAAAGAAAATTAGTCTTTTACTCCAGCTGAGTTAAAGGAAGTTTCCCACAATATCACCGCAGGCTTTATGTGTTACTCATCAACTTCGAGAAAAGTAAGAACATTCTAGAAGCTAAATTTGTCTCATCTCATTTGAAATGAGTCACTTCATTGAAGAGACTGAAAATGAGGTTGCCAAATTGAGAATTGCCGCCAAAACGCATTTCCTTGTCCCAGGTGTGGAAAGAGAAAGTTCGTAGGACGAGCGCGCAATGCTTTCCGGTTGCAGGAATCGGTAGAAGTGAGAGCCGGTCATGAGCTTCGAACGCTTCTTTTTATCCAGTTTTATCTCCTGTTCTTTCGGAACATCTTCAAAAATAGGTTATTTACCTTGACTTTCTTCTTTCTATTCATCAGCTCCTTGCGGAAAGAAGCATGGATTTTCTAGCCTTCAGGTTACTGTTTTGAATACTGCCTATCTCAGTTCCGAAAAATATTTTGCAGTTCTTTTGTATGTCAACAAAGCAGCGTAATCGTCTGCACGTTCCAAGTTAGCGTGAACATATGTTTCCGAACAATGAACATAGTTGAAGTGAAGGAAAAGATAACGTTCTTATCAGAACACAGTTTTTGAAAGCAATGAAATAGTTCTTAGTAATCTGTTCTTAGTAATTCTGATAAAAAGCGAAAGCGGTTAGGGTCTGAAAGAATGTTTCTTTTTCTTCTGAAATGTTAGGCAATACAATGTGAAACCTTAGCATATATTACTAGTACATAATTTTATTATTGAGAATTGTGTTTTTCTCAAGTTGCTACAAGCTGCTTATAAGATGAATTTATTTACTTTACATAAATATTCCTTTGACACGAATTTATTCATTAATAAAATTGCATACTTTTACAGCAGTTTTGAAATATTGCGTTTAATTTATTAAAATAAAGGATGCTATATTTAAAAAAATTATAGTCTGTATAAAGACGTTTTTTCATGTATCTATGCAAGGCTTTCATGTAAAATTGGCTTGTTTATTTGTCTGAATGTAAACTGTTGCAATGTTGTTGAGAAAGTGCTAAAAATATGAGACGAACTTTTGTCTCATATTTTTAATACTTTCTCAATTTTTTTTAATGCATCCAATCGGCATTTCACCTGACTTTTTAATGAATATTTTTTTAGCTTCAGCTTATTGAATAAGATTTTTTTTTTGATTTGATAATTTGGTCATTTTTTTAATTATTATATATTTTATTGCACTAATTTCAAAGTAATTCTTTTGAAATACTACATCAACGCAAACTGCAGATTTTTACTTTCTTTTTAACCATAGTATTTAAAATTGAGGCATTTTGTTTTTCCTGCTAATCATTATTG
Organism: Argiope bruennichi; assembly: GCF_947563725.1. Taxonomy (NCBI): domain Eukaryota; kingdom Metazoa; phylum Arthropoda; class Arachnida; order Araneae; family Araneidae; genus Argiope; species Argiope bruennichi. The sequence goes on from NC_079158.1 coordinate 45,159,166, forward strand.
CCAAAACATCACAGTAAAAAATTTTAATTCTGGATTTAATATCATGTTATCTAAAATAGAATGGGTTTTAATGGCGATTGTAAAATATACAGGAAATAAAAAAATATTTTCATTAAAAAAAACAGATACATATAACAAAAACGTTTTCAAACATATGGTTGTTTTCAAGTGCGTTGACATTTCAGTGAATGTGCGTTGCAGCTTGTTCCATAAAAATTTTCTTGATCGTAATTAGAATCCTATTTTTAATATCAGCTGATATGCGTTTTTATTATATCTCGCTTTAAATCAAGAAAGTATTAAGCATCTGAGACCAAACAACTCTTTTAAACAATCTTCTTTTAAAATTGATTATTTCTTAAATTATAATTTAATCGCTTAATACTTGCCAGTATCCATCTACGGACTTCTTCTATAGGCAAATATATGTTACAAACTCTAGTGTGAGAACTTCAGGCAATATTAATATATATGTTCTATATGTTAGATAAAGAATGTCATTTATTTGTAAATATTGGAATCATACTTAATTAATATTAATTAAACTTAAGAATTCTAAAATTTTTTTAATGGTTTGAATACAAAAATTTAAAAAATGTACATCATAAAAGTATTTGGAATTTACTTTTTCTGCATACGTATAGAACAAATAATCATAGGCACGAGGCAGATCAATAAAAAATAAAATAAAATAAATGAAAACATCCTTACCATTATTACGGCACAGTTACCATTATTAGAACAGTTTGCACAAAAAAATCCTTTGTTTTAACCATTGTTAATGCACTATCTTGGAAATTGTTCGATAGTTTTTCCCTTAAGTTTTTAGGTTTAGTGCGTATTTCAAAATTTTTAAGCAATCTAAATATCAAAATTGAAATTATAATTATAAAAAAACTTCGGATTTATTGTAAGGAATAATTAATTATAAAACGATATAAAAAGAATAAAATATATTTTTGATACTTTACTAGACTCTGTTTTCCATTGTACAAGAAATCTAAATGAATGCAAAAAGCTACTCTTCAAATTCTATTCATTTATAAGAAAACTAGCTGATATACGAGATAAGATTAAAATATTTTTATATCTAATATTTTTAATGGAAAAACTAGTTTTAAAAAATTTTATGCACAAAATCCTTTAATCGTCTAAAATGTTTTTTTTTAATTGAATTGAGAATATCATTTCAATCAGACGATTTTTAAGGACGACCCTTGATTAATTTTCTTCAAAAGTCGTCTGCATCTATTCGAGGCCGTGCGCGAAAAAGATAAACAGAAGTAGCTATGCAGGAGGCCGAAAGGTTGAATTCGTGACGTCACAGTCGAAAGCCTCTGCTTAGCTCTGTTGTTGATGTACGAAACGCTATTCCTATGCAGAAACTAACTATTTCGTCTTTCGATAGAAATTTTTCTATCTTTTCTATCTTTTTTTACGGATTCAAACTAACCTCGGAATGAATAGCCAATAAAAACTAAGAATTCATAAAACCTCTTTAATTAAACATTTATTTTCTTGCGGATTAAGAAGACCTTTGAAATAAATAGGGGATTTGTATCTTTAAATCCATAAGTTTCCTTTCAAATCAAATCGCATTTACAGAAACACAACAGAAGTACAAAGTTTTTGGCATTTACTTATTACTGAATGAATTTTTAACATCGACGATTAATTAAAATAAATATTTGAAAAAAAATAGTACAAGTAAAATAAAAAACTTTTAAAGAGGCTTTGACACAAATTTCAATTGCAAGAAATGAATTTTGATAGAAGATCACCCATTGTTTAGAGAAAAAGTACCAGAAACCAAAAAACATTTTTTTTTTTTTCATATTCATAAAATAGCATATGCAAAAAACTGATATTTCATTAAAAATCAATTTTAAAAAGATTAATTCAAAGTAGGAAATTCTGATGTTGGATAATCCAGTGTTTTGAGAAAAAATATACAAAAATGATAAATTATTTAATTTTATTTACATAAATTTCTAATTAAATTGTTAGAAACAGCTTTCCACATCACCCTGGGGGTACTGTTTCTAGATGCACTACCCCTTTTCAGAAATATTAAGCGAAGGTGGGTTCCTCAGTAGGTCTATTTCCTTCGTTTGCTAAAAGATTAATATCCTAAAGTTTATCCTACTAAGAAAAAGTTGACAGTTTTCTTTTCAAATTTTTAGCTCTAAGCTGGTCATTCTTAATAATGGGGCACAGGTTCTACAAAAAATGTAAGATTAAAGCTAACTAAAATTAAAAAAGCTAAATTAGCATTAAGTTCAAGGATCTCGACAAATTTAAATTATTACCTGTAATAAAAATAATATAGGAAATATTTCATTAAACTATTTCAAATTAAAATTCGTCATTCTGTATGTTTAAAAAATAACTGCGTTTCTGAATAATTTTCTAGCGATTTCCTCCAAAAACCTATTATTTTCTTTTGTCCACAATTGAATTAAAAAAATTATGAATGCTTTACATAAAGAGAAAAAGTCCGTTAATTTTCAGCCGAACAATTTCGTTTTGCTCGGCCCGCACAAGCGAGTTGATTTTTTCCGTACTTTAGGCTTAGCCGATCTCGGAGAGTAACATTAATTTCTAACCATTATGAAATGCTTACATTTAAAAGAAGCTATTGAAATTTCTAAGCTTTAGAAGAACCTAAGAAATGCTTCAATTACATAATTAAATAAACGATAATGTAGAGGTAATATAATCAACAATTAAAGCATCAAATTAGACTTGTCACCACGTGAGTAAATACAAGAACAGCTTTATATCTAAAAATATTGCAATCAAAGTTAACTCTAAAATATAACTAGATTATATTTTTGTATGGAACTAACATAAATTTAAAAAACTTACTTTAGAATGAGTTAATCCAAGAATACACCGGAATTTCGATATGTATTTCTTTAAATCACGCGCGCATTCCAATCGCAAGCACTCAAACGAAGGCTTTACGCTGTGACGTCACAGCAGCTAAATTTCTCATGTTTATGGCCTCCTCTAGGTGTAGCGCTCTTGTCTTTTTCGCGCACGGCCTCGATCTATTCAATTAATTTTTAAATTTCGAAAAAAACAAAAACAAAAAAAAGTGAAGGAAAATTTCACGGAAATGCAGTCAATACCACTGGAATGTTAAAATTTTATATTTTAAAATGTTTTAACAATATTTCTATTACATTAATATATTCTAAAAGCACTGTGGAAAAAGGCAAATTTTCGATTAATTTTTAATTAACTGAATATTTAATTAACTTCTGGATTTTAAAGTGTTCTATCTCTTTTCCTAAATAATAAGAGTGCAAAGTTTGATTGAATTCGATTCAGTTGTTTAAGAAAAGAAGTGAAAAATACATACAAAATTACAATAATTTTTATTTATATGAAGATTGTTCGTTAAATAGCTTCCATGAATATTCTGTTATTTTTATAACTTTTGCACATCAGTTTGACATTTCGAATCAAGTCTCATCCTTTATTATCCATTATCTTCAGGTGAATTTTAGTATGGCGCTGTTTATTCTTTTCGAATTAAAGTATCAAACAATAAATATCAGTTGCATTGTCTTCTGCGCGATGGTTTGCGAATAAGTAACACGAATTTCACTTAAATAATCAGCAGCATATCTAAAATAATACAATGAGTTGTATTATTCTGGAACTGTTCTTGACGTTTGGAATAAATGTTCGTTAATATTGTAAATACATTATTAGTTATTAAAATTTTTCTGATTTAATTCAAAGAAAAACTTTTATCGTTTCTTAAGTTAATTACATACCCTATTATGACTGATTGCGAAATTAAAATAATATATTACACAATACTTTAATTACTCTTCTACTATCAAAAAGGTAAGCAAAAATACAAAGGTGAAATAGCATCAACAATTAATTTGAATTAGATATATAATAAATTTGATTATTCTAAGAATAAAATATTTTATAATATTAACTAGCCGCCTTTGGCGACCAGCCAGTTCGCCAATCTTAATGTTCGTTAACATTTTAATAATTAAATATTTTATGCAATTCCTACTTTAATAGCTTCTTCATCAAAATATTTTAAAACTTCAAATTTTGATAGTCATATAATTCTCTCATAATATTATAAACGCCTTCAGTCATAACGTAATATGTATCTCTCTAATTTTCTGTTAGTTCCCGTTAGAATTTATACTATAAATTAAAGTGGAAAGAATTAATCTGCAATTAATATAAAAATATTTTTTACTGAAACAAAGCATTTTTTTAATAATATGATTACTGATAATAGAGTCACTGAGCGTTTAAACTTTATGGGCACTAAAGAATATCTTTCCTAATTTATGTAATATTTCAAGAATTTGCCAACAAAATATTCTCAGATTCATTATGACCAGAAAGATTCATTAACAATGTTTAATTTTAAATGCATCAAACATTAAGAAAATAAATAGAATCGTTTCAAATAATCAGCCGAAAAATCTTAAGCCTAGCCTCATGACTGTTGGGAAAAAAAACTGAAGCCGTACTCATTTGGCGGTGGGGAAAATGAAAAGATTTTTTTGGCGGGAAAGTTAGTTTTAAATTAATAATTAAAATTCTAATTAAAAATTCAAAAAAAGGGCTATCCTATCTTTTAAGTTAGATCAAACTGCACACGGTGTGCAAATTTGATTAAAATCGGTTAAGTAGTTTAGGAGTCCATCGCGGGCAAACAACGTGACACGTAATTTATATATATTAAGATAACAAGCCTTCTCTGGTGGTCAGCTGGTTCGCAGAGAAGTCTGATAGTGTTTAACTTCAGTTAAATATCTAATGTGTATTCGATGTTCGTGATTTCCACATTCGAAAATTTTTAAGCTTCGAATTGTGTCATATGTAATAGTCATGTTAGTTAATAGCCGTGTATTTGCTGTTCATAGAAATTGTGTCCCACGATATAATAATACTATAAAAAGTTTGGTAACTTTTGGTTTTCATTTATGTTCTAAATTTTATAACACTCTAATTTCACTTTGATATACCTCATTTACAGATATTAAACAGAATCATTATATACTGACCTTACATAAATTTAATGACTTAAAAAGACAATTTTTTACATTTTAATATAGTGTAAAGATTAATTTTGGGAAATAATGTTTTTGGACATTATCATGGAAACTCCAAAATGACCTTCATATCTAATTAATTAAAAAACTTATTTAAAATTAATTAATTGAAAAATTGGATGATATAATATGTATCAGACGTATAATATGTAATTAATCGATCATTTCCACTCAAACTAATCCCAAATCTGATAACTAACAGTGTGTCCTGTAAAATCAGTGGCGGATTTATGCAGCTTGCGACCCTAGGCAGAACAAGTTATGGGGCCCCTCTTTTATGGGGATCAGTTTGGCTCAGCATTTCAACATATTTTTAACTTAATCAAAATGTTGAGAGTTGGATTTATTTTATTTTATTCCAGTAACTTTATGAAAATGTATTTAATATTTAGTTATAGCGCTTCTTAACTATCGTGATGGCAGCATTAACTTTATCTAAGCATGTGCTTTATAAAATCTCCCATAACTAAGGCAATAACGAAATAGATAGGAGTCTGATCCATTAGGCTAGAAAAATTCTTAACCCTTTCGCCGTCCTTTCCTGTCAGCGAAAATTTCTGTTTTTCCTCTTTTTTTCGCCGTATTAAAACAAATTAAAATAAAAACCCAAACATGTAAATATTTACAAAGCGTTTTAAATGTTTAAAAGTTTTAAAATATAGAAGAACGCTGGAAGAGCGTTACGGCCTTCCTGCAGAAGTTTCACTTGAACGCGCTAGACGCGTTACGGACAACGAAGAGGTTAATATCATTCTAATATTTTATTATTATTCAGATTTATATTTCTTACAAATATATTTATTCGGCACAGACTGATAACATGTTTTAATCAACTGGCTGTGGATCCTCTCAAACCAGGAATCGTATGTATCTGTGTAACTGGAAATTCATCATAGTGTAGACTTATAGAGGATCAACGCACTCTCAGGCAGAGATGTAGGCTGATATTTCTTTATTATTAATAAGAAGACATACCCATCTAGACAGTCCGTTAACCTGTTAACAATATCTCGGATATGATTGTCACAGGTTAACTAACGGAAATTGTAGTGAAAAATCTCATGTACGTTGGTAAAATGCTTAAGAAATTTTTTAAAAAATCATACTTAGCTGTAAATATATAGTAACATTGAAAATTTTGTTTTCGTGCTTCTGTATCCATAATATTCGTGAACACTCGAGTTATAACCAATCACTAAAATCGGTTTGAATCTAGTAGTGATCCATCAATAGGGGAAGTCAACCATCTAACTCTCCGACCCACCACGAAGGCACACGGATTTAAACCATAAAACTGAATGACCGGACCGCCGCAACAGCAATTGGCGGGAACTGTGGTTGAGTCCTAAGGGCCGTCACCGGCCACGGTACAACCCTCCCCGAAGGAAGTACGTCCCGTCATCGATGGGAGGAGTCAGATCCCCCATCTATTAGTGTACCCTCCAGGGTGGGCAGATCCAACCACCATGCCGGAAACATCTCATCCTCATTTCGAGGTGCCCCCGCCTGGGGGTCATCAATAGGGGGAAAAAACTCAATACTAAATCTATACTTATAATAAAGCTCAATGTCTGTGTGTGTGTGTTGATGCTCTACAGGCCAGACCGTTCAACCTACAATTACCAAATTTGGCACTTACATACCTTGGAGGTCGGGAATGTGCACCTGTGATCCCTTTTTTGAATTTTTAATTAAAATTTTAATTATTAATTAAAAACTAACTTTCCCACCAAAAAAATCTTTTCAATTTCTCCACCGCCAAATGAGTAAGGCTTCAGTTTTTTTAATGCTTTTTTTCCCCACTCTAATGAGGCTAGGCTTAAAATTTTTTGGCCGATTCTTTCAAACGATTCTGTTTATTTTCTTAAAGTTTGATGCATTTAAAATTAAGCATTGTTAATGAATCGATCTTTCAGATTCATTCTGAAGTACTTTTGAATAAAAATAAAACAGAATAAAGGAAATTAAAAATGTCTAATCTGCATAGCGTTACCCCAACTGGAGCAGAAAATTCACGCATTTGTGTTACCATAATTGGCGTTGAAAATTCACGCATGCGCATTGTGTTCTGATTGTTGACAACTATTTTCAACGGATACGGACTTGGTTTTGAAGGCTTAATATGCTTTCGACAGATTATTTCAAATGATTCTGTTAATTTTCTTAGTGTTTGATGCATTTAAAACTAAACATTGTTAATGAATCGATCTGTTCATGATGAATCTGAGAAAATTTTGTTGAAAACTTCTTGAGATATTATATAAAATAAGAAATATATGCTCTAGTGCCCATAAGGTTTAAATACTCAGAGACTCTGTTTTCAGTACTCATATTTAAAAAAATGCTTCGTTTCAGTAAAAAAATTGTTCTGATATCAATTGCACTTTAATCATTTCCACTTTAACTTAAAGCATAAGTTCTACGGGAACTAACAGAAAATGAGAGAGATGCATATTACGTTACGTTACAAAACCGGATGGTCGCCAAAGGGGCTAGTACAGAATAAAAATAATACTGAAATAAAATATTAGCAATATTCTTCAATTGAAGTGAGAACATTACGAATCAGCATAAGTATAAGAGCTGATGTCTGCGATTTTTATTGCAGACCTCGAGTCAATAACTTTTGCTACAATTCAGTATTAAAATAATTAGAAATAAATAAAAACTAATTATGTTTTCATAAGTAGTTTTTATTTAATTCTAATTTTCTTTCATGCATATAGTCTTCACAAACCGATAAATCAGTCAATTTAAGTTTTAAAAAACCTGTCTCATTTGTTGGACGTCAAAATAAAAGTTTGGATTTCACATCCCATAATGAGTCAAATTAAAAGGGAGAGGATATTTTTAATTCTTCTCAGCGTTATAGATGGTGGGGGACGATTATATATATTGATAGGAATGAGCATTTCTGAAGCTTCTCTTTTTTTTTTTTTTTTTTTTTTTCCCAGAACATTTTCATTTCATAAGTAATTTCCAGCATTGCAAAAACATGTTTACTTTGTGAGTACTAATTTCTTTGATCTATTTATTTGTCAGTAACAATAATAATATATTATTTATAAACAAACCGAAAACTATTCATATTTCAAAACAAAGACTGTATTAAAATACTGATCGAGTGTAGAAATCATTCACCTTAAAATTACGCAAGATTTTTAACTGAAAGATATCCTACTGTTAACAGTACAATTATCTGTCAACTTGTGCCTTCTCTGCGATATTTTTCGAACTCCGAGAAAAACGTCATAACAAACGAGATTTGCTCCGCCTCCTTGTCCGGGTTTTGTTGTCTTTGAATCAGATTAAGTTTTGCCAATGCTTGAATGAATTCCTTTGGCAAAACAAACCCCAAAGGCGAGACATCGTCTTTCTTTTTTAAAAAATAAAGTTGCCAAAGCCGTAAGCAGAAGCCTTATAACAAAAGATGGTAATCGTTTGATATTAGTGGCTTCGGTTGACTGAAATTCCAACTGAATCAGCATTATTTGAACAGTATTCTTATTTGGATTATTACTTTTTAAATAAAATGGCTGAACTGAACTGCTTAAGAAAAAGGTAAGCAAAATTACTTTTACTGATGATTATTTACATGATTTTTTCTGAAATTCTTACTATTTCTTTCTTTCTTTCTTTCTTTTCTTTCTTTTTTTTTTTACCAAAGTTATCTATTTTCTGAATATGATATTCCCCTAAATGGTGTGATAGTGATTCAGGTATTTTTCCCTACAAAATATTTAAACAAATTTCATCTGAATGTGTCATAAATTTATTGTGTCTATATTTATTGTGTCTATACATTTATTTTACTTCGTGACTGTGATATCGATTGACGAAATGCAGACGATAAATATAGAAGCAAATAACTAAAATCAAAATGTTCTGAATAGAAAGACGAATATAATGAAATTAGGAAGTTTGCTGGAATCGATGCTGTCAGAATTTCAATTAAATAAAATGTTTTTCGCGATTCTTCATTTCCTAATTTGGTTTCATTTTAAATCAGTAAAGATATAAAATTTCTCTCAGCGGATAAGCGAATAATAGTTCTGAATTCATCACGAAAACAATTAATTAAAATTCACTGAGTAAAAGGTATTTTTATAGTTCTTTGTTTTGGATTACAGAGAGTAATCGCAAAAAAATTGAAAAAATAATAATAATGTAATTAGAACGATGAAAAGGGATTTTAATTTTAATTCTTAAATTTTTTTCTAAAGAAGTAACTATTTTTAACTTTTTGAAATTCAGTAAACTACGTCAGAAGTCTGTTAAAAATAATAATCCCTTTTTATATATATATATATATATATATATATATATTATGCGCTGACATTTTTTAAAAAAAATCATTATAAACGATACTATTGTTAAATAAGTGTGAAATATCATCCAAAACGACACTAAATATGAAATAAAAAAATTTCTGCATCAAATTTTAAAATTTGGCTTTGAAGTAAATAGAGTTGCGATTACAAGTTGTGTACAAATTGTAAGAGTGTTACAATAAACACTCTCTCATGCATGCGCACAAATTAATATTCGCTTTTATAAGTACTGATAAGAAACAGAAACGTAAACAGAAGTTTACTTCAAAAAGAAAACAATTTGTATTATTGTTTTGTTTTTGTACAGATTTATAAGAAAACATCCACGCTTCTTTTTTGCAGTAGTAATTGTCTTAACATTTACAAGGTAATCAGCTAGGAAAAAAACACAGATTGTCATTCCGATACTACTTGTAAATCTGATTTTCTTTTTTTCTTCAGTTTAAAATTACATCCTTTCTAATTGCCTTCGGTTACGTCATCATATTTAGTAGTTACAATCAACTAAGCACTTCAGGGTCAGGTCAAGGTTGTATTAATTATCTGTCTCCATTTGTAAAAAATATTGTGTTCTTAAAAAGAATTATCGAAAATCATGAATTTTCAATGACAATTTCTCAATTAATTTGTCGCATTGATTAATAATAGCAACATAAAAAATTGTCACCGAATATAGAATTTCCTCTAATTAGTTTGAATTAGAATTGAATAATAAAATTCAATATTTCTTTATGAAATTTGAAATTCAAACTTCAATATTTTTTAATTTCTACTTTTCCGAAATATATTCTCTAACATTTCATCTTTTTTTTTTTTTTAAATCATTCTGGGTAGAACTGAAAAACAATTAAACAAATTAATTACGCAATTTGACCTAGTGGTGGATTCAGACATTTTGAGATCCGAGACATTGCATATAATGAAGCTCTTTCTTTTTGATAAACTGGTCGATTTAATTTTAAAATTTAACCCATTTTTACTTTAATCAATATGTTAATAATTTATTTCAGTTTAACATTTTGCTTTAATACTTTCATCAGTGCATATAAGTTATTATTTACTATCAAACTTGATTGTGCAATATTGAACTTGTGCACAATATTATTTAGGCAAACGCTTGATATTAAAAAATATCTTGATAACAAAACTAATGTGATGAAAGAGGAATTTGACCAATTAAATTTAACAAAGTGTTAATTTTATTTTAATACTTTATAATTTCAAGAATTTGTGTTTACTAGAAATGTATTTATTTGGTCAAATAGACTAATGACATTTTTTTAATGTTATGCATGCCTGCGACTCACTGGAAACCAGAATGCCTAAGCAACTGCCTAGTCTACTTAGTTGGAAATCAACCATTATTGGCAAAGAGCATCTGGAAATATTGTCACGAGCACTGTTAACATCAGCTGAAATTACTACTTGTTGCTAATTGCTACTTGTTGCACGCGAAATGAAGTTGCTTTCTTACTTTTACATATACAAAGAATAACAAAAAAAAAAAAATTATCACCAAAATACTAAAATTAAGAATTTTGGCGAATTTTCACGTTTTAGAATTCTCTGAGAATGAATTTTGAAGAACATATTTTTTGAAATTATGCCTATCTGTCTGTGAACACGATAAATCAAAATCGCTTTAAGCTACATGGATGGAATTTGGTATATGGCCTGAACATTTAAATTGTTGATTTCAGTCAAATTTTGAACGAAATCCATTTTGAAAAATCTGTCTAAATTTAAGTTAACATGAAAATAATAAAATTCATCACGGGGTTAATCGACTGTCGTTTGGTATTTTTGTATAAATGCAAACGCGATAATTGAAATTTCGCTTGTATTTAGATGAATGAATTTTGGTATATAATCTTTTGACTATAATTGTAGTGCTCTGTCTAATTTTAATTTCAATCGGTAGAAAAAAAAAAAAAAAAAAACTGACCAAAATACCTATTTGATTTTTGGACTCTTGTGTATTAACCGTTTCTCAGCGAAAAATCGTCAAATAGGATTTTTCCTAGTTATTGTCTTCCAATGGCATGCGGTTAAAAATACAGAAGTATCAGTTATTTTTTTATTATGCTTTGAAGAATACATCACTCATGTGCGGGATTCCAAAAAACGTGGTCACGGTCTTGCCCATGATTCCACTTTTTGCGGGAATGGGGGAAAATATGCGAGGAAGTTTCTAGAATACCACTCTGGTTTGAGAACGAAAACATTTTTGTGAATAGTACAAACTTTTTAGAAATAAAACAAATAAAGTCATATAAAATTGCTTTTTTTTGTGTGTGTCTGTGACTGCATCATAGAGATATTCTAAATGGAGATTTAATCGACTGGAACGATTCAGGTCGAATTTCAACAACTGTATTATTTGTTTTACTAGCATAACAAGGTGTGGTACATAAGTATGGAACGTTTTAGCCTCTTATAGTCACATTTAGCTTTAGGCAGTTAATTAAAGGAATTGCCATTTTGTCTGTATACTGAAATCCCGAATTAGCGACGGCATCTACTATCTACTTTGTCCCTTTTCCTTCCCCCCTTTATGACTCTAATCGATTATTGTTTTTATTTTCATACTTTTACTTTCTCATATGCAAAGAGAAAGTACTGAAATTATCAAAAAATTCGAATGAGAGAATTTGATGAATCTCTAAATGAGTTTGAAACACATATTTTTGGAATAATGTCTCTCTGTGAACACGATCATTCAAAAAAACTTTAAAATTTGTTATATGATTTTTACACCAGATTTATAGATTTCTATTAAATTGTTAACGAAATCGATTCAGAGGAAATCTATCTGTCTGAATGTCCAAAAATAAGTTAATATGATAAATACAAAATAAAGTCAGCTAGATGGATTTAGAAAATGGTGTAAAATTCATTCTTATGGAATAACATTTTCCTAAACTGTGGCAAAATAACGTCAAAAATCAGCTTAATTTTTAATTAATTATAATTCTAATTAAAATGTTAAAAAATCGTGCCAAGTTGCGATTTTCAACCTTTAAGATGCCCATATTTGATAAAACTGGTTGTTATTTGGGATATGGCTAAAACAAATTATTAGCCCTATTTGATAAAACTTGACCGTTGGTCAAACGGTCTAGTCTGTAAAGCGCTAATAGACACATTCGTTTTTATTATTAACTAGCCGCCTTTGGCGACCAGGCGGTTCGTCAATCTTAATGTTCGTTAAAATTTTAATAATTAAATATTTTATGCAATTCCTACTTTAATAACTTCTTCATCAAAATATTTTAAAACTCCAAATTTTGATAGTCATATAATTCAATCATAATATTAGAAAGGCCTTCAGTCATAACGTAATATGTATCTCTCTAAGTTTCTGTTAGCTCCCGTAGAATTTATGCTTTAAATTAAAGTGGAAAGGATGCATCTGCAATTAATATAAAAATATTTTTTACTGAAACAAAGCATTTTTTTATAATATGATTAATGAAAACAGAGTCACTGAGCTTTTAAACTTTATGGGCAGTAAAGAATATTTATCTTATTTTATGTAATATCTCAAGAATTCGTCAACAAATTTTTTTCAGATTCATCATGGCCAGATCGATTAATGAACAATGTTTAATTTTAAATGCATCAAACACTAAGAAAATAAAACGAATCACTTAAAATAATCGGTTGAAAACAGGGTAAAAAAAAACTACTTAAAAAACGATAAAACTATAAGCATATACAAAAAAATATATAACTAACATAAATACAATTTAATTACAAAAGCACACAACTAACCTAAAAATAATTTAAATCAAGTCCGAATTCGTTGAAAATCCGTTGCCAACAATCAGAATTTTTCTACGCCAGTTGGGGTAACGCTATGCAGATTAGAAATTTTTAATTTCCTTTATTCTGTTTTATTTTAATTCAAAAGTACTTCAGAATGAATCTGAAAGATCGATTCATTAATAATGTTTAATTTCAAATGCATCAAACATTAAGAAAATAAACAGAATCGTTTGAAATAATCGGCCGAAAAATGTTAACCCTAGCCTCATTAGTGTGTGTGTGTGGGGGGGGGGAAACTGAAGCCTTACTCATTTGGCGGTGAGGAAAATGAAAAGATTTTTTTTGGCGGGATTGCGGCACACATTGAGCTTTATATAAGTATAGATAATAGAGATTACAAGCATGTATGATATGCTAACAACATTGCAACTTTACATTATAAAATCTATTACGAAAATTACATTACAAATTTATATTATAATGCATGCTATGAAAGCTGTGTAGTTAGTTCAGTTTTGCTCAGCGAATTACACACATTTACATATAATTTACAGTAGTAGGCCTGGTGTCCATAAAATGGTTGTTGGTTCCACTTCGTTGATTCGCAGTTGTATAACTACGCCCAATTACTCTTATTGTTTATCAATGTCATATTAAGGTCGTCATCTTGAATTCAAGCGCATGTACCTGTTACACACTCTTAGCAACAGCACTTAGCATTGCCAGGAGGAATAATTTGAGAATTATTTGGCTTAAGATGCATGGAAATCTTACTATGCCAATAAATCTCTTTGAACTGCCATACTAAAAGAACTCTGCCATACTAAATTCTTTTATGTTCTACCAGTTATCATCTTGGAAACGTTCATACAGGGAAAATCTTCGCCAAATGAATGTTCGCCAAAATCGGTAGCTAATTCCTGGCTAGGCAGAATAAGCAATTTCCTTGGGTTGCCAGGCTGAGAAGGTGCCGTAATAAGCCAAAAAATCTTAACTTTCCAAGTTGCCAAATAAACAAATTTGTAACAAATATAAATTCTAAGAATTTATAGATTAGGATAATATTAACACTTTATTAATAAAGTTTCGATAAATTGCATGACGTTGGATTTTTTTTGTTAATTTATATACATAAAACGTCTGCTTCAATGATAAGTTGCATACACATAGCTACAACTTGAAAGAAGTAAGAGGTTGGGATTTATAGCAACAAAGGCTGTTGTCCGCTGTGCACAAACATAGCTGCCTCAAAGTCTTAAAAATAAAAACATTTTTACGAATGAATGTTAATGAAATATTAAAACCATTATCAATTTCCATTCCAACAACCATTATCAATTTCCATTCCATCAACCATTATCAATTTTATATAAAACCATTATCAATATTAAAACCATTATCAATTTTATATAAAACCATTATCAATATTAAAACCATTATCAATTTTATATAAAACTATTATCAATATTAAAACCATTATCAATTTTATATAAAACCATTATCAATTTTATGTAAAACCATTATCAATATTAAAACCATTATCAAAACAATTATCAATTTTATATAAAAACCATTATCAATATTAAAACCATTATCAAAAAAATTATCAATTTTATATAAAAACCATTATCAAAACAATTATCAATTTTATATAAAAACCATTATCAAAACAATTATCAATTTTATATAAAAACCATTATCAATATTAAAACCATTATCAAAACAATTATCAATTTTATGTAAAAACCATTATCAATATTAAAACCATTATCAAAAAAATTATCAATTTTATATAAAAACCATTATCAATATTAAAACCATTATCAAAAAAAATTATCAATTTTATATAAAAACCATTATCAAAACAATTATCAATTTTATATAAAAACCATTATCAAAACAATTATCAATTTTATATAAAAACCATTATCAAAACAATTTTCAATTTTATATAAAAACCATTATCAATATTAAAACCATTATCAAAACAATTATCAATGTTAAAACCATTATCAATGTAAAAATATATTGAAATTATTAAACTAAGTTGTACTATTTATTAAAAGTGGAAGTCTTCATAATATGCAATGCCTAGGAAGTAAAACTGCTACTCAAAATTGCCTCGTGTTCTTTTTTTATTATTATTATTTATTTATTTATTTACTAGCTACCTTTGGCGGTTACTTTGTTCACTGGAAATTCTGGTTGACTTTATATTGAATGATATTTTTATGATCAGCATGGTTTTCTTTGTAACTTGAGCAAAATGAGCGCACATTTTAAACTGCGATTGATAATTAATTTGCACTATTTTAGAAAGCTACATCTCTTTTAGAAGTTCTCCATCATTCTGTTCATTATAGCCATGAATCTAATTACGGGTCTGTGATATCACTTGAAATTTGAGTTTTAATGAAATGCGACAAAATTTCAGTTTTATTTTATAAGACTTAAAAATATGAATTTAATAGGATCAATCTACAACAAATTTTTGTTACGAAATAAGAACGGTGATAGTGAAATACTATTTCGGAATGAATCTCCAAATAATCTTAATTTTAACACTGGCAAAAGCACGCGATTAAATATTTTAATGGATTAGTTTGAATTTCATAATATTACAAATTAAATTTGAGGAATTTATTAAAAGTAAATAAAAACTCCGTACAGAAACGAAATTGTTACTATTAAAGAGGTAATTTTTTGAGTTTTAAGATAATACAAAAACCATTTTGTGAAATTTAATGTTTTGGATAATATAATCATCTATTTCTATTTTAAGTCTTAGCGAGTATCCACCTGGTGGTAGTTAAATCTCTTTTCTTCCTGAATTAAACTTGCAATTTAACGCTTATTTCTTGCTTTCTTTTAAATCTTCTGACTGAATCAAGAATTTGAACATTGCTTCATTCATAATGTAATAATTTTATTTAATTAGCGAAGTGTGGAATTAAGTGAAGCTGTAAAAACGCTGAATGAAGCAATTTGAAATGTTCGCATATCGAAATGTTTATATTTGATCATTGCCATTCCGTAATAAATAATAAAAACGATTTCTGTGCCACTGCGTTAGAGTTTATATATGTGTGTGTATGTGTGTTTAAAAAACATGTAAGCAAACCTTCTCTAATTACGGTCTCCAGGAGCTAATATCTAGATAGAAATATATTTCCAGTTCCAAAAATACTTTAAATGGAGATTAAAAATGATTATATCATGTGTTGAGTATTTACGCAAAGTAATATTGAAAAAATTACGAAATCAAAATTTTTACATTGCTCCCGGTAGTTTTAATCATATTTAGTAAAATATTATTCTTGGCACGTTAACATTTTGAACAAGAAAATTTTTGCTCTTGAACAATTGAAAGTGACCTAGTTAAACGATTTTCACAGCTAAATTCTGAGGTCTCAAGATTACGCTCTTAAACGGTCGAATGCAAACAGGAATTATACGTAATGTATTATTACGTTTAAAGGTATTTCGATTATGTAACATGAGGAGGTATACTGACGCTTCGGAAAGGCTTTTAATATTTACTTATTTGCTTCGAAGAGTTTTAATGTATCTTATTTTATAGTCATTTTATTCAACATGTTACATATCATTAGTTTACCGTCCTTACAAGACTTTAATTTAACTTTTTAAATCTTAATAGTTCTCTATGATATTCAGTTGCGGATTTGGATATTTTCACGGCTTAAGGATGGATTTATGTTGAACTGAACAATTTACTTTCACTTTTCAATGCATTTTTAGTTTAATCAACATGATAGGTTAATTTTTTATTTTTGCAGTTGCGTGGAATTATTTATACATTTATTAGACACGTGATTACGTGACAACCACTTTTGCAGACAATTATTATTTATGCAGAAAACTTGTTGTTTATAAATATTGTAAAAGCTTAGGAAACAAAGCAGAACATATTGGAACCTTACTAATTATACTTAATAAAGTATTAATATTATCCTAAATATTTTATAATTCGTAAAATTCTTATTATCATGTGAGAAACATGTTATTGTTTGGTTTAGAGATTGCAATATCGGACCAAAAGTTCAATACCGGTATTCAGTATTTTTTAGATCTTGATACCGATTTTAGTACCGGTAGTGGAAATTTTAGAAAAAGAAAGAAAACACAGGTGTTTCTTTGTTTTATTTGCCAGTTTTGTTAGAGAGTGTAAATATCACCAAAAATAATTTGTAACTTATAAATTTTAACAGTATATAAAGAATCACAAAAAAAGCAAAAGAACATCTTATTTATTTAAATCGCAAAAAAGTGTAGATATCACTATTCAGTCTGTGGTACTATTACAAATTTTTGAAATGTGATCTTAAAAAACATAATGCATCAATTGTACTGTCATTAAGCCTGAAAAGTAATTTTGTGTAAAAATGACCAGCTGTCGAAAACACTCTTTTGGCATCTACGCCAGTTGGTGGTACTGTTAACAATGCGCAATATACTTTTTCCAAGTATTTACCTCTAAATCCCTCATCTTCAAATAAATCTTCTCGTCGGATGGTTTTGGATATAGCTGATTTCTGTATTGTATTTTGGTTTGTTGAAATTTTTCTATTTATCGCTAATTCTAATTTTTGTTCAAGAGACAATTCCTTTTCACTATCGACATTAGTGTCATCATAATCTTCGATAACTGAACCGAATTCTGGATGTGGATAGGTTTGTGGCTAAAATATTTTAAGAAAATTTGCTATAAACTTGATCATATTTGAATTGGTTAGTCTCTTTTCTTCTTTTTCATTTTCATTTTTAAAATCATTATCATTATTTAAATACAGTAAGACATTTTCTATTTCGGTATGACTTTCTTCTGTGCGATTTTTCAATGTAATATATAATTCTTCAGATAGTGATGTGTGCTGTTCTTTCAGTGACTTATTGTTGCCTTAGCTGTTAACAAATTAGAATGTCTCTGGCATAATGCCTCAACAGCCAGTTTTATTGGAAGTATAGATGATACAGTTCTAGATATTAAGTCGAATTCAATATCTTAAAAATTAATTTGCAAGTTTAAGTCGATTATTGCTTTTTGGATTGGATTTTTCAGTTTCAAAAATCGTTCCATCATTAGGAGTAAACTGTTAGAAGTAAAAAAAAATGTCTAGTAAATACCGAAAAAACGATATTTAAACTTGCGAATACCGGTATTACAAAATTGTACAAATGGCTCAAAATACCGTTATTCGTTACCCCGGTATCGCAATCCCTAGTTTGGTTTGGAGTTTTTGAAACCTCAAAATGCGCGGGCAGAAAATTGACGATTTATCGCTTTTGAGGCATCAAATTTTCGCTTTTAGGGTTAATAGGAAGTGATAAAGAAGGTTTTCACATTTGGTGACTTATCGCCAACAAAAAATTATAACTTGGCGCGAATGTCCTCTTTTCCTGTCTGGCCAATCAAGAGCAGGGTCGTAAGAAGTTATCGCTCTAAGAAGCACACAGAAGAAAATGGGAATGAACGCGAAACAGGCAAAAAAGGTTTTGGAGCTCGAACGATTTTCTAATGGGGGAAAGGGGAGAGAAAAAAAACACATCGTTTTCCAAATATCAACGCGTGCGTAATCTGATAGTCACGCGATTGTTTAAACTGGTTCTTCACATTAAAAAAAAAAAAAAGTCTGGCCTCGAGAAAAAAATGTTAGAACGATTGATTTTGAGATAGTCAAAAACCATCGTTTTTCTAAATGTCGGTGCCTGCGAAATATGAATCACATGAAAACATGATGTTGTGTATCTGTCGGATTGATACCATGTGACTTTAAAAAATAATGTTCTCACATGATAACTTGAAATTTGCGATAGCAGATGTCAATTTTTGACTGTTTATAAACAAATTGTTTCCTCAATTAGGCTAATAATATATTTTTAATATATCAGACCAGAGACCTCATATCTCTTCGGCCCTAAGCAATTGTCCAGTCTATCTAATCGGAAAACCCGCCGTTTAATGTCACACATGCTTACATTTCTGGAAGCCATTAATCATCATTTCGTGGATGTTGTTAACCCTAGTTCTTTAATAAAGTAACGAAATAAGTTATTCTCAGAAAAGTCATGGTAAACAGCGTCAATAACGGCATTAAATTTTATCTTGATAAATACCCCCAAACTAAATAGAAGTTGCGCATCTGGCTAACATCAGAGAGCCTCGTTTTGGAAGAGAGATGATTTTTTTAAGTACCCATAAAGCATACTCATAAACAAATGCAGTGACAGTCCACTGCATCCGTTAATTTCCCCCGAGGTTTTATTTTCATCTGTTTATGAAAGCGGACCCCAAATATAATCTCGCCAACGCCTCCTGGCTTCCGCGTCCTGCGCCTAAGAATGGCCTCGAAAACAAAAGAAGCAAATGGCCCTAGCCTCGAAATAACGGTAAAAGCCTGTTCAGGCATAGCGGAAGCTGTTTCTCGAAGGTCGGAAGCAGTTCGAGCTTCATTTCCTCCGCATCCAAACAAGACTTCCCGCTCGCAGTCGAACATTAATCACCACTAGGAATGCGAATGCGTTTTTATCAGTGACAGACGATTTTTTTTTTTCGCTTTGTTTTTTTGGTTGTTGGTGTTATTACTATATTATTGGAAAGGTGTAGTATTCGAGTGAACTCAAGTGAAAAGAAGATTACACAAGAAAGTGTAATTATTTGAAGATTCATATTAAGCTGATCTGCAGTTGTTAATTTCAAAATGTTGTTAAAAAGATTTCAATCACAAATAAAAAAAGAGACATATTGTAATTCACGCATTATTAATTAATCTCTTTTTTCCTTTGAATATGCATTACATAAAGAAAAGGTATTGTAATTACCAATAAACCTACTAAATTTTGACATATCAAAACATTCAGAGTTCTCTGAGTCCGAAATGTGCATTTTTACAATTATATCTCTCTGTTTGCAAGTATAATTGAAAAATGCGTTAAGCTAAAGAGATGAAAAGTGGATTGTGATCGTTACATCAAATCTGTATGAAATTTTGAGCCAAACTTATTAACGAGTTGAGTCTCTGTTCAGTCTGTACATTTGCATGCATATAAATACGATAACTCAAAAAAAAAAAAAAAAAAAAATCAATGACTTGGTGGTTAAATGAAACATGGTGTGCAGTCTTGTTCCTAAAATTCTAGTACTAACAAATTTTGGTTTCAATCGGTTTTCTTCACTAAAGTACGAAACACAAAATGCTCATGTGCGTGTGTCACTTTTTATCAATAATAAAATACTGCGCACTCGTGGCACTCACGGTCTTGCCCAAGATCAACAATTTTCATTACCTTGGGGAGTGGGGTAATTGAACCTTTATTATGGAATGTTTCGACGAGACCACCCCTACTGGCTCTGTATAAAAAACAAACTACTAAACTTTAAGGCATAAAACTGTTTATTAGATAATATTTGTATGTCTAGGCCCCGAACTACAAATAAAACTTTTCAAAAAAGTTTTCGATTTGATTTTTTTTGTCAGACATTTTGTGGATTATTTGAGGTTGTCGCCCCATCAGATTTTATGGGTTATCGAGAGTTCAATGCACTTCAAAATTTCTTCATGCCAATGATTTCCAAATGTTATCGATTCTCAGCACTGTTATAGAATAAATAATTTTCCCAAGGCACACCATAAAAATCACCAGCAAATACTTTTTTTGATAAAACATTAATCTTTGATTCAGATTCATAAATGAAGCATTCTTTAATAGACATATTTAACATTTTTTTAAATTCTAGCCGTCTGTGGTGACCAGTTTATTTATGGATCATATTTGCCATGTGCTTCCTTATCAGTGATATCAAATTCATCTGCATGATATTTTTGCTTTCTTATATACGAAATATGCAAATAGAAAGTATTATAATCGTTAAAAAATTCGAACTCGAGATTTTGACAAATCCCCAAGCTCCAGACCCCTCTGAATCTTAAGAACATATTTTTGACATGAAGTCAATTTTTCTGTGAATTCTATTTCTCAAAAATACTTTGAACTTGAAAAATGGAATTTGGTGTATGATCTTTGTGATAGATTCTTATCAAATTTTGAACGAAATTTATTCGGAAGAAATCTGACTGTCCAGCTGATAACACACTAATTTAAGACGACAATTACAAAACAAAGAGAATTAGACGGATAATATTTTAGTATACAGATTCAACATCTGAAATATAGACACTAATCAAATTTGGAATCAAATCCATCTCAGAGTTGACAGTCCGTCTGTCTGACTTTCACAAGCATGCATACGAGGTAACTCAAAAAACGCAATAGCTCAAAACAATGCTTTAAATAGATAAAATTTGATATGTAATTTTGCGACAACAATTATAGTACAATGTCAAATTTGCGTTTCAATTAGTGGGTAAAGAGGCGCCCGAAATATTCATTCAGTATTCTGGAGTTGTGTATTAACCGCATCTCCACGATTAAACGCCAAAAAAATCGCCAAAAGTCAAACATTAATAAACTGTTTTGTAGATATTGTTCTCCAGTGGCATGCGGTTGATAATATATAAGAAGATAAATTAGTAGATATGAGCGGAAGTGTCGGGAAACTACTCTCACCTAGTTTTCTCCAATTTTTTAAAATTTTTAAAATGATTTTTCATTATATTTTACAACCATATTTTCCCTTGTATTACTTATAAAATTAGTATTCAGCGTAATGATGATACAAAGAAATATATTGTTACGAACCTGTGATGCGGCTTCCCAGCATAGTTGGTTCCATAGGAGGTTCCGGAGCTTGGCGACAAACTTGGCGGCCATTTGGTGACGTGGAGACGAATTTCGCGACTTTGGCGCCAAAATAGATTATACCCGAAACATCGAAAATTTTCCCGAGCCGTCCAGTAGGAACGGAGATACGCCTCGAACGTTCCTAATTGGTTGAGAGGCTTCTAGCCCCGCCCCCCTGAGACATATAAAAGGAAACAGCCGCTGCTGCCGGCTCGTCGTGAATTGAGTATTCGAGTCGTAGTCGGAATCGACGATAAAGAACTGACCTTCCAGAGATTAGCAGAGCAGCGACGGAGTCAAACTAGTGCTGAACTAAGCTGTGCGCTACTGTCTGCAGTAGAGAGTCTTGTTGTATGCTGCACGTCTTGGCTGAAGATAATCGTCTTCTGTGCTGTATATAGTTGTCGTCCTTGTGCTGTCCCGTGTGTCTTCGTGTAAATAAACGTCGTTGTTTTATTTTCTACTGCCGCCTGCTGATTGAGCGTTATCCACACCATATAACTTCCACTATCCAAAAGAACCCCGGGAAATTTCGTAACAATATTATAATCAATACAAAGAAATACACAAGGAAAAAATATTATTATCATCAAAGAATTCGAACTCGAGTTTTTGACGGATTTCCACGTTTTAGATCTCCCAGTTTTGCATGCTTTCTAGAAAACTACCCGTTTTTTTAAGCTTCAAAATATAGCTTGCAGAGCATCTTAAATTCTTAAAACTAAAATAATACTCCAAGCAATTTAGAATTTCATCGGCTTGTTTATTCTTTCAACATAACAGCGTATCTTACAAGCATTGCCAGATTCCAGAAGGTTTACAATTGATCATCAGCTATTATACAAAAAATAAACGAAATATTATCAACAAAATATGTTTATCAAAGAAAAAATCGTTTGCTTTTACTTTTTAATAATATT
The DNA here is from genome assembly GCF_947563725.1 of Argiope bruennichi. Taxonomy (NCBI): domain Eukaryota; kingdom Metazoa; phylum Arthropoda; class Arachnida; order Araneae; family Araneidae; genus Argiope; species Argiope bruennichi. The sequence continues at coordinate 45,182,050 of NC_079158.1, forward strand.
TTAACAAAATAAAAATAGTAGCAGTTATAAAATGTCTGAAATCGTCTGCTAAATGTCTATTAACAGATTATAATATTTACCGAACAGCCAGAGTCCGAAAAACATATTTTTGACATTACGTAATGTTTATCGATCCAATCGGTGAAGAAGAAGATATCCAAAATGCGGACTCTATTTTTGTCATCATATTACGAAGCATAAAACGCTGCATGCTGCATCACCATACTGGAAAGTGGGAGAGTAGGAGGAGGTTAGCGGATTACCATGGCCTTGGAAGATTTGCACTTACCTCTTTATATTACCGTATCCTGTTATACGTTCAGAGAATGCTGAAGATAATAGAAGAGAAAGGGGGAGAAAAAAAAAAGTCCCAGATTGTCAAAGTGTACAAAAAAGTCGATAGGAGAAAGCTGAATTTATTATAATTCTAATTTAGCATAATAAGCAAATTCGTTCTTTCCAAAAATTTATTGGAAATTTTATAAGATTGACATTTGAATAACTTGGTTAACTCTTCGTATAAACTCATATAAAAAAAATGATGCAAAGATCATGAATTTATTTCATATCTGATTGTTTTTTTAAATCGAAAGTCTTTCCCCAAAAGATATATATAAAAAAATCTTACGATAATATTTCATTTATAAAATTTGAGTGAGAGTTTTCAAACTGATATTAATCGAAGGACATGTTTCCTTTATCTTTAAATGTCAACGTCTCGATATCTAAATAAGGACTTTCATTTTCGAATAATCAGAGATTGAACTTAAATAAATAAAATAAAAACTTATCAGAGACGGAAAATATGTCGCAACTTTAATAAACAATGGCAAACTAAAGAACAAATTTAGATATCAAAACACTGCAAAAGACACTACAAAAGTCACTTGCATTCTATGAGTTAACACGTCAATGCAATTTTTTTTATAAAGTATGATTCAATTGTGTTTAAATTATTTATGATTAAAATTCATCTTCTGTTCTTTTAAAGTTCAAAAAATTATAATATCATAATACAGCATTCTTAAACTTTTTCAATGATATCAATGTTTTAACCTATAAATTATATTTCTATTTTTAAGGATTTTTTTTATTTTAATTATACTTTACAACAATTTATTTCGCTTAAAATGAAAATAAATTTTAACCTGCGCAAGTTCATTATGAAAGCGTAAAAAAATTAAATTAGATAAAAACTGTAATGTCTTAATCTAGACTGATCAAATAACGAAGCAGAATTTCCAGACAATTCTTTATTTTACAGCCCTATATATACAAAGAACAACTTGTTCTAATCTTGGTTAAATAAATAGTTATTTACACCTGTAGTAGAAGATACAACAGTCAAAGTCGAAGGCTTTCTTGAAACTCGGTTCTCGGATTCCGAACTCGTAGTCGTAGTCCAACAGTCCTCCTGCCATTCGTTTATTCTCTCCTCTCTAAAAAAATCTCCGCACGTTATTTCAGCGACAATCTCCGCCTCTTAATTTACATTAGTCATTTGAGCTCTCTTTCGGCCAATCGGGGTTCAGCTATATGCTCCCTCAGCGGCGCCAGTGGGTCGTGGGAAGGTCCTTTCACAATGAGAAACATTTATCATCCAGATGTTTGGACACCCCTTTCTCTTTAAAGGTACTATCAATACCTCTTGGACGAGGAATTCCACATGTGGTCTTTCACTGTAGTCGCTAATGAACAGATGTGAGACCACCCAGGTGAAAAGATCTACCATCTGGCTATCTCGAGGAGTTTAGTAAGTAACAGCGACGATACAGCTGGCTGTAAATGTCTTATCAGTACTGGGAAACGGGTTACAAAACCTTCCATTTCGATAATGTGCTTTTTTATTATATGTAATTTTTGTATCGAAGTATAGCATCTTTGAATGATATAATTTCAGCTTATAAATGCAAAAAGCGATAATTTAATGTCTATATGACAGAAGAACGACGATTAAAGCATTTTTTAACTTTCTCGTATTAGTCGAATACGTATGACGAATTCATATATTTTGTGGTTTTAGACAGTGCATATTATAAGGCTTCTCTTTTAATGCGATCGTTAAATTAATTTCACATTTCAGCACATTTTTTTTATTTTCTCGTACACGAAATATAGAGAAAGTATAGTAATCATCATTCGAATTCGAGATCTTGACCAATCTTCACGTTTTATACCTCCCTGTGTTCGATAAACACATTTTTGGAAAATGTCCGTCCATCTGTCTGTCTGTGACAAATTTAACACAAAAACGATTCGAGCTAGGCGAATGAAATTTGGTATAGGCCTTTACACTACCTATAGAGAAAGTATAGTAATCATCATTCGAATTCGAGATCTTGACGAATCTTCACGTTTTATACCTCCCTGTGTTCGAAAAACACATTTTTGAAAAATGTCCGTCCATCTGTCTGTCTGTAACAAATTTAACACAAAAACGATTTGAGCTAGGCGAATGAAATTTGGTATAGGCCTTTACACCAAATTTTTAGATTTTTGTCAAATTTTGAGCAAAATACATTAAGAGGAAGTCTGACCGTCAAATTGTTCGAATGCTAGTTTGCACGATAACTACATAATGAAGAGAGCTTGATGAATAAAATTTGGTTCACAAATTTATTGTCTATAGTGTAGACTATTTTCAGATTTTGAGACAGATGCAACAAAGGATTGACCGTCCATCGACTTGCATTTTCAGAAACACGTAAACGTGATAAATACAAAACACAGCAGTGACTTAAATATATCAAATTTGGTATGGGATTTTGTGACTAAAAGTATTGATTTTAGTCAAATTTTTGTTTCAATTTATTTCAAAGGACTCATTTAAAACCTGGATTCAATTTTCGGGTACTATTAAGCGCATGCCACGATTATTCGCCAAGAATCACACGATTATCAAAATTATTATCACACGATTATCAAAATTATTATCACGCGATTATCAAAATTATTATCACACGATTATCAAATGCTAAATTCACGCCAAAGGTTAATATTTCGTAACTATTGTACGCCAATGCCATGGAAGGCGTTCTCTAGGATAACACTTTTATTAGAGCGTATGCGAGAAAGTTTTAAGGTGACAACTTTTTTTTTTTTAATTTAGATTCTCAAGAAATCCGAGATAAAATGTCTGAAATCGGGACTGACCTGACTCATCTGCGTCGTCTGATTATTTTCAATTTAGATTTAGATTTACATTTCTAAAGAAATTCAAAAAATAGTCGAATTAACTTTATTTTTAATTAATTGCGTATAAAAATTCTTTAGTTCATAAAAATATTATTCAGATAATTTAATCTTTTATTTGGCATAATTGCTTAGAAGCCATTTTGATTCCATTGGCTGTTATGGAAGATCGACCTCTCCAACTGTGTTACATGGGCGTTGTAAGCATGTCTTCGTATGCAGATTTCTGGATAGCAAATAAAAATGTTAACTAAATTAAATTTCTAAGAAAAAATTAATGAAAATTCTTTTAAATAATACGTACATATATTATACGCATTTTACTTGCTTACTATCTGCACACAAAAAGATCTTTAATACAACTTTTCACTATTTAGCAGGGGGCGCGGTGGTCTGGTGGTAAGGTCTCGGCTCGTGAGCCGTAAGGTTTCAGGTTCGAGACCCAATTCCACCGAAGAACCGTCGTGTAAGGGGGTCTGTTGCACGCTAAATCCGTCATGCCGAACGTCCTCCCGCTGGTGTGGTGTGGAGAGGGGGTGCCAGCTCAGGTGTCATCATCGTCATCTGACCGTGGTTCAAAATGACGAGGTCCGTCCCTAAGTAACCCTAGTGTTGCTTTACAACGGGACGTTAACTAAACTAAAGGGAAAACACTATTTGGCAATTAAAGAGTTAATTAAAAAGGCTGACTTTGAATTAAAACCATCCAAATGCTATTAAAATATTCAAATTAACATTAAAAAACGGCGAATTTTGATCAAATGACAGCTTAATTCTTTTTCAAAATGAAGAAATAGCATAATGTAATAAGATAATAATAATAATAGCAAGTAAACCGATGTAGATATGACAATAAATAATATAATGATGTATTAAGAAAATAAATTCATTCATTTGATGTCACAATCAATAACAAATGTACAGGGGATCTCTTTTAATTGTATGTTCTTTTACATTGTGAGGTGTTGCCTCGTCTTTTTTCAATCAGAAGGATAAATAGTAATAAATTTCAAAATAAAATTTACTTTGAAAACTAGGGATGGATTAAATTTGTTCACAGCCCCTATCTCAGAATTTCTTGAAACGTTCTGAAATTATCACATTTGTATTAAAACATATGTATTTGCGCATTTCAGCGTGTCTGTCACTAAATTTCAAAAACATTATTTTTAATAAATCCTTATTATTATAATTTTTCTTACAATAACTATTTATACTATTTAATTTTATAATAATTATTATTTACCAATTATATATGCTCTTTGAATTCAATAATTTTATTTTAAATCTTAAATATTTGAACATAAATATAGCCGAAAAGGTTCTTGTTTATTTCGACGACCTCCGCGATAAATCGCCAAAAAATGCAAACAGTCGCCATACTTGGAGATTGACAATTCTAATTTGGCAATCTTGGCGTAATCTGAAAATCAAGTAAATCCATTATCTTGGCACAATTTGAAAATTGCTTAGTAAACCTGGAAATGTAACAATCTTGAGGAAACTGTGGCAAACGGAAGCTTATTTGAATGAAAGAATTATTTTTTTGTATTGTCTGTCTATAAATGTAATGTTAAAGAAAAAATTACGAAAGTTAAATTAATTTTTATGCAATCCTTCTAACCGTCATACCTAATAAATTTTCTATTGATATTTCAGTCCAAAAAATGTTTTATTCTTGTGCAGCAAAGACTATCTCCATTATGAAACTTTGAATTTTTTTTATTTTAGACAATTTCAGTGATTGCATAGAGATAGAGTAACCCTTCAAATATTGGTGTATCGAGATTATATTACTAGATAAACTAAACGGACAAGATGACTATATAAAAAACTGTATTTTTTTACTTTGTCAGCAGGGTATTTATAATTCAAACAAGACAAAATATGCTTTTCCGTTAGCCGGGCGCAAATGAAAAATCGCCAAATGATGTAGAATTCCGCCAAATTTCTTACGCCAAATTCGCGTTTGGTTTACAATCCGTTAGCCGGACGCAAGCGAAAAATCGCCAAATGATGTAGAATTCCGCCAAATTTCTTACGACAAATTCGCGTTTGATTCACAATTGGCGACATTTGCGCCCGGCTAACGGAAAAATGCCATCTTTATAAAATTTCAAGCATCTTTTTACTTTCTCGTATCCGAAATGAAGAGGAATTATTGTAATAGATAAAAAAATTCGAACTCGAGATTTTGCCGAATTTTGAATTGAGTTCAAAATATGTGTTTGCCCAATAGATTCAGTAAAAGTATTAAATACACGCCAGAGATATATATTATTTCGTAAATATTGCTCACCAATGCCATGTAAGGCCTTCGCAACCTTACCCCAGGTCCACAATTTTATACGAAGGTGGGGAGACATACAAGAGTTTCATTGCAGAGTATGCGATACTACACTCACTGATATGCCTATGTCCAAAGATTTCGAAATTAACTATTGGGCCATAATTAAAGTAGGCATTCTTTATAAAATGCATGGTTTTGCCTTTTCAATAGAAACTTCTAGGTGCTTCGATTTCGGAATAGCAGCTAGCCAAAATTCACAGTACAGGTGTTTCCATGCGAAAATGGCAAAAGTTCCTTGTATTTAAGCTCACTTCCAGCTCCAGACCCCTCCCCCCCTGGGGTGGCGAAAGAGGAAACCCCTCAATTCAGACTGGGTTCTCGCGGGGCCTGCCGTGGGCCTGCGCGAACGAAGAAAGCAATAAAAGTTTTATGGGCCTAGAACAGTGACCATTTCCGCCCTTACCGGTTTTAACTAAGCGATAGACTGTCTTCCGCTTTGGTCAGTTGGATGCCCATAAGGCCTAGCGTACATTCGTTTTTGATTGTAAAGATTTTTGATCATTTTTTGCATTAAAATTCTATGACATCGCTTCTGGGTTACTAAAACGAAGTACCGTATCACACTTGATTATCATGTGAATAATTAAAACTATTTTTCTTTAATAACAGGGTCTTTTTTTTTCGAGTTATAGAAAAGAAAGCCCTCTTCTCGGAGGCACTGGTTCTTTTGCGAACTGCAGTTCTCTATAAGCAGGAGACGAAATTCTATTATTTATTATTGTTTACATTTACCTTCTATTAAGCGAGGACGTGATCTAATGTTACAATTTTATAATGCTTTAATCAAATTATAATTTGATATCTTTAATGAGTTTCACAATAAATTGTATAAAAAACTACAGTCCACTTCATTTTCTTGAGTTAAAGACATATGCCAAAAAAATTCTCTTTAATCTGTTTACTCATGATTTTGCTTAGACTACTAAATAATGGTCAATATTGGAAAAGATTATTAAATTTCTAGCTATTAAACTGCAATTTACCACGAGTCAATCATCATAAATGTGTTGATTTTGTTAAATAATATGATTAAATTCGATCCTGTATATCGATTTTCAATAAATAAATTTATTTTGTGTATGCTTTTGAAAAAATATTTAAAACATAAATTTTTTAAAAATTGTATTACACATTTCTGTTTTAATTGCCAGAAATTGTTTTGCCGTTTCACAAAATCTTTAACTGATTTCATTCAAATATTCCTCCGAATTTGATTTAAAATTTGGAAATTTGAAACTTGTGTTTTGTAATCGATTCGACTTTAACAGCTTTGTACTGAATAAATTTTGTTGAGTTTGCACATATCACATGACAAAAATGCATTATTTTACTTTGTATAAATTATTTTAATTTTTAATCATTTTATTTTGTATAAATAACTGTAAAAAGAATTGCGCGAAAATTTTCATAACTTTTAAGATAATTTATTGTTAATTCGTACAAAACTGTTCAAATGAATATTTACCATTAAATAATATAGTGAAATCATGTTATGACCCAATTAAGTAACAAAATTAAATACGCCTATTAACTGCATCTTGCTGAACATTATCAGTTATTATGACGTTAACACTATTACAGCAAATAAAAGAAGTTCAACAAATTTAATTTAATTTGAATTTAAATTGAATCGTGTATTTCAGTGAGTAAAACACGAATATCAATTAAATTCAGCGAAATATTTCATTCGAATAGTTTTATAGAACTGATTCCAATTTTTGCATCATCTTTCTGAAAATCCAAAATTGTAGTGTTATCTTCTTTCTTGTATTTTAGATTATCTTATCTTCTTCAACGATAGGTTTCATCATATTCTAAATTATACATTTTTAGAATAAAATTTTACAAAAATGTCTTGCTGGACAATCAACTAAATAATAAGAATGAAAAAAAAAATCCAGAAAAAAAGTAGAATCCGTAAATTAAAAGAGCATGTCAATGAAATAATTATAAAAAAGAAATTCTCAAGAAAAATCAATGGCAAATTCTTCCGTATTTTAGAAAGAAAAATATAAATTATGTTGCCAAATGTTTAATCTAAAAGTTTAAAAAATATTCACAAAACGGGGCATTCATTTATATTTTATTATAATCACATATTTATTGGATTTTTAAGGGAAAGGTCTATGCATAATTTCGATACAATATTCGGTTATTGAACTTTAAATTGCACTGAAGACACATTCACATATCGAATTTCTTCTTTCAATTTTCAATTCCGGAATATAAACGCGACTAGAATCACGTACGCCATTTGCAAAGGTAAGTTGGGGGTAAATAACGAGGCAGAACAAACGAAGAGGGAAAAAGGGTTAAAAAATAAATGCGTTCCGTTATTTTTATAAAGATTTAAAAGAAAAAAAAATCTTACCAGAATTCAAATCGCCTGAAATGTTTACAGAATAGTTCGCTTGGATCCGCTATTTTTATTAAAAATAATTTAGGAAGAATAAATAATAATCTGAAAATAATCGTCTGAAATGGTAAAAGAATGATTCGCTAACAATGAATTCTTTTTACCCTTTTATCTAATTTAGGAACGAAAATAAAATATAAATGATAAAAAAATATAAAATATAAATGTTCAACAAATTTAATTTAATTTGAATTTAAATTGAATCGTGTATTTCAGTGAGTAAAACACGAATATCAATTAAATTCAGCGAAATATTTCATTCGAATAGTTTTATAGAACTGATTCCAATTTTTGCATCATCTTTCTGAAAATCCAAAATTGTAGTGTTATCTTCTTTCTTGTATTTTAGATTATCTTATCTTCTTCAAGGATAGGTTTCATCATATTCTAAATTATACATTTTTAGAATAAAATTTTACAAAAATGTCTTGCTGGACAATCAACTAAATAATAAGAATGAAAAAAAAAAAAATCCAGAAAAAAAGTAGAATCCGTAAATTAAAAGAGCATGTCAATGAAATAATTATAAAAAAGAAATTCTCAAGAAAAATCAATGGCAAATTCTTCCGTATTTTAGAAAGAAAAATATAAATTATGTTGCCAAATGTTTAATCTAAAAGTTTAAAAAATATTCACAAAACGGGGCATTCATTTATATTTTATTATAATCACATATTTATTGGATTTTTAAGGGAAAGGTCTATGCATAATTTCGATACAATATTCGGTTATTGAACTTTAAATTGCACTGAAGACACATTCACATATCGAATTTCTTAATAAAGAAGCCATTGTGGAAAATACCATCATTCTGAATCATTCGTGACAAATTTAGTCGTAAAATAAATCGAAGAAATTAAATTATTGACATTCGCGCAGAGTAACATTTTGAGTAAATGTTTCCAGCATGCAATACTTACTAATATGAAAGAAATCCGATTTTATTGCATTGTATATAAAAAAACAATTTACGGAAAAACAGAAAACCCTCTCAAACAAACATTAAAGGGAAAAATAAACAAACAGTATAAAACTGCAATCGTACGGAAGAGAGACAGAAAAACATTCGAATGAAGAAAGAGCAATAAACTGTTATAGACAGCCAGAACAATTACGGAATCGCGTGTTCTTTACCACTAACGTACGTGTTCAGAAACACGCTCCTTCGCTTCGGTTGGATCATTATAGTATACGCAATGAACGAACTCATTACTAGTATCAAAAAGCAAACGAATAACATATTTCTTCTTTCAATTTTCAATTCCGGAATATAAACGCGACTAGAATCACGTACGCCATTTGCAAAGGTAAGTTGGGGGTAAATAACGAGGCAGAACAAACGAAGAGGGAAAAAGGGTTAAAAAATAAATGCGTTCCGTTATTTTTATAAAGATTTAAAAGAAAAAAAAATCTTACCAGAATTCAAATCGCCTGAAATGTTTACAGAATAGTTCGCTTGGATCCGCTATTTTTATTAAAAACTAGAACTTTTAGCTACCTTTATAAAGTTTCGAATGCTCAGCTAATTATTTCTAAAAATATTTAGTGAAAAATAAAGCATTTGATGCGTGCCTTCAAGCATTTCCACACTCATATAATTATTTCAAGAATATTTCGGGAAATAAACTATTTGAAACGTCTCTTTAAGCATGTGAAGCAAGGAAAGAAGTGTTCCTCAATTTGAAGAATTAAAGAGAAAAGCCCATGAAAATAAGAATATTCTGGAAATTCTAATGCCCAAATTGAATACGCCTTTGAAGCTAGAAATTGTATCTTTTGATGGTAGGCAAGGACATTAAAGAAATTTGGGAAATATTTTATTAAATTTTGTTTTTTAAGAATAAAATAATTTCAGAGATTGCAAAACATGACATTAAGGAAAGGCAAAACATCCTTTTGAATTCAAGTACATTTTAAAAAATTCGTAAATGACAGACCTTTGACATGCTTCATAGAATATGCCAGAACAAAATGTAAGGAATCGCAAAAAATTTTCTTAAATATTGATTAGAATGAAATAAACTTAAAATACAACATTATGAATATATCTGTATAATAATTAAGAAAAATCTTCTTTGAATATAAAAACGAATTCTTGAAACAAAAAGTTAAAAGAAAATTCTTGAATTACATTCCATTTTAAAGTACCCTTATTCATATTAGTTTTCCTAAATACTAACAACCTTATTTTATTATAAATCAAAATATTCTCTATCTGTATCAAATAAAATAAAAGTTGTATTGAATTTAAGTTTCCTCAAAGAAACCGACTCTTTTATAATTGAAAATGATAATGCAATCATGCATTCTTTTTTTCCTTTCACAGATTCAATTTCAAGATTGGAAGAAAAGGAAAATGTAATTTAAAAAATCTTTGCAACATAAAATTAGCTTTCCTTGAAAGACATATCACACGCTAAAAAATAAAGGGCCTAAACTTGTATTGACAGAAAGCATAAGTTATATATCAAAAATCTGATATGAGTTCCATTTATATAAATACTAGCCGCCTTTGGCGACCAGCCGGTTCGCCAATCTTAATGTTCGTTAACATTTTAATAATTAAATATTTTATGCAATTTCTACTTTAATAGCTTCTTCATCAAAATATTTTAAAACTTCAAATTTTGATTGTCATATAATTCATTCATAATATTATAAAGGCCTTCAGTCATAACGTAATATGTATCTCTCTCATTTTCTGTTAGCACCCGTAGAATTTATGCTTTAAATTAAAGTGGAAAGAATTTATCTTCAATTAATATAATAATATTTTTTACTGGAACAAAGTATTTTTTTATAATCTGATTACTGAAAATAGAGTCACTCAGCGTTTAAACTTTATGGGCACTAAATAATATCTTTTTTAATTTATGTAATATCTCAAGAGTTGGTCAACAAAATTTTCTTAGATTCATTATGAGCAGATCGATTTATTAACAATGTTTAAACTTAAATGCATCAAACACTAAGAAAATAAAACGAATCGTTTAAAATAAACGGTTGAAAACAGGTTTTAAAAAAACTACTTAAAAAACGATGTACTTAAAACTATAAGCATATACAAAAATATATAACTAACATAAATACAGTTTACTTACAAAAGCATGCAACTAACCCAAAAATAATTTAAATCATCCATTGATAACGTTGTCATGGCAACAATCAGAACAGAATGCGCATGCGTGAATTTTCTTCGCCGGTTACGTAAAGCAAATAAGTGATTTTTTCTACGCCAGTTGGGGTAACGCTATGCGGATTAGACATTTTTAATTTCCTTTATTCTGTTTTATTTTAATTCAAAAGTACTTCAGAATGAATCTGAAAGATTGATTCATTAACAATGTTTAATTTTAAATGCATCAAACATTAAGAAAATAAACAGAACCGATTGAAATAATCCGCCGAAAAATTTTAACCCTAGCCTCATTACTGTTGGAAAAAAAAAAAAAAAAACTGAAGCCTTTCTCGTTTGGCGCTGGGGATAATGGAAGATTTTTTTGGCGGAAAAGTTGGCGGTGGGGAAAATGGAAGATTTTTTTGGCGGGAAAGTTAGTTTTTAATTAATAATTAAAATTCTAATTAAAAATTCGAAAAAAGGGACCCCAGGTGCACATTTCCGACCTCCAAGGTATACATGTACCAAATTTGGTAACTGTATGTCAAACGGTCTGGCCTGTAGAGCGCCAACACACACACACACACACACACACACACACACATTGAGCTTTATTATAAGTATAGATAATTTAGGAAGAATAAATAATAATCTGAAAATAATCGTCTGAAATGGTAAAAGAATGATTCGCTAACAATGAATTCTTTTTACCCTTTTATCTAATTTAGGAACGAAAATAAAATATAAATTGTGAGAAAAATCTCATTTGAAGTTTAGTTCGGTGAATAAAATTAAATAAAATAATCATACAAAAGACATTTTTAAAATTTAATCTAATTTCTCTTTTTAAATTTATTTGATGCATTCCCAAGAGGAATGGGAAATAAAATGGTAAAGAGGTTCGAAAAATGAATACTTGTTCCATTATTATTTTTTTTTTTTTAAGTTTTAGAAATTCTAGTAAGAAAATAAAAGACATCTGAAATAGAAAAAAGAAGTTTATAACCTATTTTGATGATTTTTATAAATGAACATAAAAAAGGAAGACTTTTATTATAAATGAAAGTAAAAAAGAAGTAAAAAAAATGTTCAGTCAAAATAGTTTTTTTTTTTTTGTTTTAATCCGAAAACAAAACATGAAAAATAAAACAGATATCAGAGAGCAGCAATTTCTATTACAGAAAATTAAAAACAATATCTATTTTTGCGCGAAAAATTAAAAAAGAATCGTGATTTTTCTAAATAATATCAATGTGAATATTCAGGCATGTAAGCAGAAAAATCAATTTTGATTATATTTTCAGCTTACTCAATAATGAAATTGCATCCTTTGTACATATTGGAAATGCATATTTTAAAACAGCAAAATCATACTTATTTATTTATTTATTAATCTCAAACCATGACAGATCATCTGACCACAATTCTATTCCCCCCCCCCAAAAAAAAAATTATATTATTATAATGTCAGTTCTAAATTAGTCCTCGAGAGCTTTTAATTTAACTTTTATTTTAACTGACCGCTATTAAATATTTATTAACAGGATATTAATAAAAAAGATTTCTTTCTCTTTTAAGATTTAGATTTAAAAGTTCATTTCTTTTATAAAGCTGGGAGCAATGACTTAGATAAGGAAATATTAAAGAACTTGGTGTAACCAAAGTTCAAAAGTCCCTTTTACATCTGGCTCTGAAACCTGAGCTTCGAGATGACATAAATTTAAAAAGATGAATTTGTTGTATATATCTGGAACAGATGTTATCTGAACACAACGCAGAATCTGTGGTACAAAAGTCATTTGGCAATCAATGTTTGCATCAAAATCTGACGCAAATGTATCAACAAAGAAGGTTTGTAACATATTTTATATGCAGAATCAGCTTGAGTGGTCTGTCTAAAACTTTTTCGCATTCTCTCTAATACACTTGTCATGCCAGAGAATACTTTACATGGTAATGGTGTATAATAATTACGAAATATTAACTTTTGGCGTGAATTTACCATTTTTACTGAATCTATCACGTTATCCTTGACGAGTGATTTGGCGATTAACTCTGGCACGCGTTAATACTATAAAAAATCATATTTTTTCATTAGACACGTATTTGTCAACCGATTAAAACAAAGATTTGACACAAAACTGCACTTGTAATCACAAAATCCCATATCCAATTTGATATATTTTAAGTAATTCCGTTTTTAGATTATCGAGTTAAAAAGTTTCTGCAAGTACAGACCGACAAACAATCAATCCATACTTGAATTTGACTCAACATTTGACAGGTGTCAACACTATAGATGTTAAATCTGTGGACCGGATCTTCTCAGTCTAGTTCTCTTCGTTTTGTAGTTATTGTATTCGAACAGCCAGACAGACGATATTTTACTCAAAATTTGATAGAAATCTGCAAATTTGATGTAAAGACCGTATACCAAATTTCAACCTTCCAGCTCAAAGCATTTTCGAGTTGTCTTTGCCACAGATAGACAGACAGACGGAAATTTTCTAAACGTGTGTTTTCGAATTCATAACGTAAAAATTCGTCAAAAATCACGAGGTCGAATTTTTTGACAATTGCTATACTTTCTCTATACTAATATACAAGATAGTAAAAAACTGAATAACTTTTTTAAAAAAATTTATATAAATGACTTTTATTTAAAAACAGGCAACAACTGCCATTTAATAGCTATCTTATTTTTCAAAAAATGAATGTTATTCAGTTTTCACTCTACTTACTTTCTTCTTTGCATGATTGTTGCTAATCCTAACTGTAATCTTGTTTATAAAAGACAACAGCTAATAATCTTAATTGTATATGTCTTCGTTTATTGGTCATTCTTTTATCTGATAAAATTTCATTGTAGTTTTCACTGCCCTAAAGATATGCATGTTAGAAAATGAGATTTACAGGATTTTGATCATGCCGATAGAACTGCATGCAGATATTTATTCTACAAAAGTTCAGATTTATCGATACCAGATGATTTTTTTTACAAAATTTTAGCCCAATTATTCTTGTGAATATACAATAGACATTCTTCGTATATAAATGTATCAAAAGGACGTGCACAATTTTGAATTGGATCACCTGTTCAAAGCGATTATAACAGTTAGTAAGAACGCTACTCAGGGCTATTATTAAAAAGCTCATATATATTTGCTCTTATATTTATATGTTTTTATTATATTCTCGTTTACATAGTACAAAAAAAATATAGTAATTGTCAAAAAAATTCAAACTCCTGATTTTGACGAATCTTCTCGTTTTAGACTTCCTTGAGTTTGAAAAGCTCATTATTGGAAAACGCCCGTCCGTCTGTCTGCGACAAAGATAACTCAAAAACACTTTGAGCTAGACGGTTGAAATTTGGTATACGGTCTTTACAACAAATTTGCAGATATCTATCAAATTTTGAGTAAAATCTATTTTGGAAATTTTGGAAATCAGTCTGTCAGACACTTCGAATATAAGTTTACACGATAGTCACAAAACGAAGAGAGCTAGATAAATAAGATTCGGTATATGAGTTAAACATCTGTAGCGTAGATACGTGTCAAATTTTGTGGTAAATCCTATTACGCGTTGACTGTCTGTCGGTCTGTACATTCAGACACCTGTAAACGCGATACTTCAAAAACGGAGTGACTTAAATGCATCAAATTTGGTATGGGATTTTTTTGACTACAAGTGCAGTTTCGTGCCAGATTTTTGTTTCAATCGGTTGAGAAAAACGTGTCTAAAACAAAAGTTCGAATTTTCGATATTATCAACCGCAAGGGATTAATCGCCAAATAACTCGCCAAGAACTACACGATATGTTCAGTAAAAGTACTAAATTAAGTCAGAAGTTAATATTTCGTAACTATTGTACGCCAGTGTCGTGTAATGTGTTATCAGACAGGAATTCAAAGTTATAAAGTCTGTCCCGAAATAGCCTTAGTGTTGCTTCCAAACGGATAGCTAAAATAATTAAATTGCACCGATTAGAAAAAGAAAGAGAAAAAAAATCATTCGTCCTCTTTCCTTCAAAAGGTTCTATTGGGCCCTCAAAATCGGAAAGCATATCAAAGAGATGCAAAATTTATCACTGATAACTAAAATAAATACGATTTGCACAAATTATTCACAAATCTAATGACATTCTGCAGAATTAAAAGATTTTCTCGAATACTTTTGCTTATAAATGGCGAAAAAAATAATGCCAAAATTTATATGATCCAAATATGATATCACACAACCCCGCTAGTACGATTCTTGATTTTTAACCCTTTGAAAATTCAAGATTACAATGTTTTTTTTTTTTTTTTTAATATCTTACAATCACCAGAGAGACAGAAAAGATGTAAACTTTTGGTGCCGGGTTGGACTGGACGCCGAGTGATGAAGATGTCTCGGTTGGAGTGTAAAAATAGCAACCATCACTCTGAAGAGAAAAACATATGGCGGCTTGGCCATTTGCTGGATTCAAGAAACAAGCAAGAGTTCTCTTAAAGGATGAGGAGGGGGAGGGGGGAGTGGTAGAAACAATATATGCGAAACAAATAAATTGAAGATAAATAAATGATGTAATTTTACAGAGAAAAGTATGATTATAAATAATTTATAAACAAATGATGTAACTGGAAAAAAAAAAGTTTATGAAATCCTTATCTCTAATAATAATATAAGAAAGTGCATGTGCGTGCCTGCATGTGTTGCGTGTAACAGGGTAGACTGCTTGATCAAAACCTACTTAATTTGATCCAGATATACTTTCAAAAGTGGAAAAGGGGACCTCGGAGTTCCTTTTTAATAAAACTTTAATTAATCAAAAATTCAAATTTTGGAGTTTTACCAAGCTAATATTCAAAAATATTATTGAACAGATCTGAGTTTGACTCTATTTTAACCCAACAAGAAGTGGTCTCCATCAAACTTTCCAGCATACTATTTAATAAACCTGCCATGTCAGTGAAAACCTTGCGTATGATTGGCGTACAATAATTAAGAAATATCACTTTTTGGCGTAACTTTAGCATTTTTACTGAATAAATAGTGTTATCCTTGGCGACTAATCCCTGGCATGCGGTTAAAAGTGTCCGAAAAGCGAATTCGTGCTTTAGACATGTTTTTGTCAACCGTTTGAAATAAAAATTTGACACAAAACTTTACATGTAGTCATAAAATCCCATGCCAAATTTAACATAGTTAAGTCATTGCATTGTCATGGCTTTTACATGTTTCTGAAAGTACAGAAGTAAATCCTTTGTCAGAGTTGGCTCAAAATTTGACAGGTCATTATAGTCTACATTATAGATGTTAAATCAGCGTACCGAATATTATCTTTCTAATTCCCTTTATTTTATATTATCGTGTTAACTTGAATTCGAATAGCTGGACAGACGGACTTCCTTTGAACAGATTTTATTCCAAATTTGATAGAAATTTGAAAATTTGGTCTTAAGACCGCATAACCAAATGTCATCTTCCTAGCTCAAGGCAGTTTTTGAGTTACCTTTGTCACAGACAGACATTTTCTAAAAATGCGTTTTTTGAACTCAAGGCGCTCTAAAAAATGGAAATTCATCAAAACCACGAGTTCGAATTTTTTGACGATTTCTATATTTTTTCTATACTACGTATACTAGGAAGTGAAAATTGTCCTTTTTCACTATATCATTATAATTGCAATAGTTTTTTTTCCCTAAATTATTATATTTTTTTAAAAAAAATATTCCTTTGTGTGATTTTAAATAAAAGACTTTGCCCCAATGAAGTTACACTATTTTCCTCAAGGGCTCTCTCACTAGACTCGAGAATAGAACTCTTTGTTTGTGCCCCAATCCTTAAGCCTTGATCAGTTCGCCGATTATTTTATGATAAAAATCTAAGCACTCGTAGCATTCACTGTCTTGCCCTAGGTCATCAATTTTCAGAGAAGGGAGTAGAAGGCTTTAGAGTGATCCCGCTGCTTATTTTTTACTTATAAAAACGAATATATTTTTATTTCACTAATTAATTTTTTTAAAAAAATCTGTTTGCAGCCATTATTTGTTTCTATCTAATGGTATAGCGATAGAATAAAAAAAAAACGACTAATTCCAAATATATTATATCCATTTATTGTAAGGAAGTAACTAAATATAATAATTAAAAATCTATAAAATGCATTAAAGTGTAAATCTATAAAATGTTATAAAATACAGTAACGTATCTTTTATATGTCCTTAAAGAAAATGACGTAAAAGAAACATTTTAATAAAAAGAAGTATAACCGCAATTTTGATAATCAACTTTGATAATTATAAATTTAATGCTACTAATGCACAAATTGGATGTCAATAAAATCAATATTTCTAAATACTTAATTTGTGGAATTTTCAAGTAATGTAAAAAATTATTTTTGTGCAGTTATATACTTTAAAGTTATTGAGGAAAAATGAAAGGTGAATGTTATAAAATACAGTAAAGTACCTTTTATATGTATTTCAAGGAATTGACATAAAAGGAACGTATTAATGAAAAGACGTATAACCACAATTTTGATAATTATCTTTGACAATAATAAATTTAATGCAAAAATTGGGAGTCAATAAAATTAATCTTTCTAAATATTTAATTTTTCGAATTTTAAGGTTGTCGAAAAATTATTTTTGTGCAGTAATATACTTTAAAGTTATTGAAGGAAAATAAAATGGTAAATGTTATAAAATACAGTAAAGTACTTTTTATATGTTCAAGGAATTGACATAAAAGGAACATAGTAATAAAATGACGTATGACCGCAATTTTGGTAATTAACTTTGATAATCATATTTGAAGTAATGAATTAAAGTTTGCTATTATCAAATTTCTTTCAAATTTGCATTAGTCCCAATTAACACAATGCGAAAATTAGGCGTCATTAAAATTAATATTTTTAAATACTTAATTTTTTCTAATTTTAAGGTTGTGTAAAAATTATTTTTGTACTGTAATATATTTTAAATTATTGAGAAAAAGATGTAAAAAATTCGATTCATTTTTTAATAAAAATCAAATTAAAATTTTGAATATCCCAAAAGAAACTACGCCCCAAGTTTACTAGTTCAAAGTCCAACGATCTCCATTATAGTGCATTATAAATTATTATTTTTTATTTTTATTTATCTTAAATATTGCAGTTTAGTATGCCAATAATCATATGCCAATAAAGATCAAAAGTCTATTTATAACTGCAGCAGACGACGAATACCACAAATATCCAAATAACAAATCAATTATCGCTCTTCTCGTCTGTCAATCGCAGAAACATCGATATCTCATTTCCCGGGCTGAAACGTACAGCATCCACGTGGCGCGAAACGTGCAACGGCTGTCACTGTCTTTCATAGCAAAATGTATGCTTTTAGTCATTCACACCATTAGGTTTTTCGAACTTTCTGCAGCGGTTTCTCGAGTGAGCCCTTCACCTTAACAGAACAAAAATCCACATCTCGGTGACAGGACAAAGGAAGCACGGACTGCTTGTTCTAGCAGTGCACTAACCCCTCGCTGTCTCGCAGACTGCCTAATCCCCAATTAAATTTGATTACTTTTAACTCAAGCACTTGATTAAAACCCCAAACGAGGTCAGTCAATACTCGTGTATTGCGCATTACATTCACCACGCGGTGTTTACAGCCTTGGGAAAAGCTTTCACTGTGACAGGTCTATTGTCCCGTTGGAATGACCTTTGTGCGCAGTGTGAAAAACAAACAAGATGCAGCTGTTGGGGATGGACGTTACAGTTATTGTCGGGAGAGAGGAACTTTCCATGAGCAGATTGAACATCACCGACGCGTTTTATTTATGGTTTTTACGTTCTAAGCTCTTCTTAATGAACGTTAAAACGATCAAAAAAGTATTCTGCTGGTTTAACCTCGGCGTATCGATAAGTTTGAAGTATGGATGGACAAGCGTGGCTAATCCTCTTAGAGTGGCTTTTGTCTAGATTATGATATTATCTTTTTTTAGTAAATGTAAGATTTAAAAAATAAAAAAGGTTTTAATTCTAAAAGAAATTAATGAAATAATTCAGTTATTCATTCTGTATTTAAAACTAATTGGAGTATTTTCTCTTTGACAATTTCATTCATTGCTTCTTGAACTCAAAATGGTACATATTGTTTTTAACTTGGTAATATAGAGCATTTCCTTTCACGAACCAGATGCAAAATTTAATACAAATCTGTGTGTTGTGACTTATGGCACTTTATAAGCCCGCTGACAGTTATCTGTCAGCGATTTAAGCCGAATGAGCGTTTCCTGTTTTTTCAGTAGCGCCAACCAAGTCCAAGAATACTACTTGGCTACTCACGCGTCACAACCCTTTTTACGGGTCAGATTTAATTCATGCATATCACTCACTCATCCACAGATCGTAATTAGACCTGAATCAGAGAACGATCACCTCTGAACCAGTACCCCCAATGGTATAAATCTGGAGGACTTTGTAGCCTCGACAGATTTAAGCGGCATTCCTACGACCTGTCCACTCGGTAGACGAGGCACGCGTCTCCCACCTCGATCTCTCTTGTGGTTTTCTGGGGTGCTTTGGTGGAATCAAGGGGGGGGGGACGTATGGCCCGTCTGAAGATTCTCCAGTAGTAGGAACACCTCTCTATATATGTGCGCCAGTCGCCACACACACACGGAGAGTCTTCGGCTGGCGGGGTTCGAACTCGTAACCCAAGGGACGCGAATCCAACGCCCTACCAACCAGGCTATCCCGGGCTTTAATAGAGATCTACAATCTTAATGACTAGAATTCATCCATCTAGCCTGCTGCGTTTTCTGAGTCATCGTGTTTATTGGCGGTTTTTTAGCGGAAGAGAGAGAGGGGTTCCAGCAAATCAATAAAAAAACTTTATTTTCTTAGTTGCCAGATAAATAATATCTAAAAAGTACAAATTCTATAAATGATAAAATACCAGGATAATATTATACTTTATCAAGTATCATTAGCAAGTTATTACATTTTTTACTATGTTCACTTAGTTATTAGAAATTTTATAAAACCATAAATTTGCTTCGATAGCATTGTGTCTAAATGTAGATGATGCTTGTCAGTTTGGAGTCATAATAGATAGATAAAAACTAATACATATTCACGAAATCAATAAATAACAAAATATATTAATTTACAATGAACAGTTAAGGGGTAAAATCCTAGATGAGCCCATCTCTTGGCGACTTATTTGAAATCTCGCCAAGTTGACTACTAATTGAATATTTGTTATTATTATTATTTTTCAATTAAAAAACGATACTTGAAGGCCAGAAATAATAATAAATAAAATAATATAAATGTAATAAAAATAAATATAATAAATAAATAATATAATAAAATAACAATAAAAATAAAATAAAATAAATAAAAAATAAATAAATAAAAAAATCCGTCTAGGTTGACATATTGGCGACGTTATCGCCACTCGTTTGGCGAGAATTCAAAAAGACGCCAAGAGGTGGGCTGTGCTAGGATCCACCCCAGTTAACGTGTTAACCACTAGAGTGATATCCCCTGAACTTTCTCGCCAACCCTCTAATAAAAGTGTTTACCAAAGAACGCCTTGTATGGATTTGGCGTACAATACTTCCGAAATATTAGCCTTTGGTGAGAATTTGGCATTTTAACTGAATTTATCACAAGTACCTTGGCGAGATTTTTTTGGCGATTAATCCTGGTTAATAATATACGAAAATCAATTTTGCGTATTAGACGCGTTTTCTCTAACTGATTGAGTCAAAAACTTGACACAAAACTACACTTGTAGTCACAAAATCCATACAAAATTTGATATTGTTAAGTCATTGTATTTTTTAATTATGGCTTTTACATATTTCTAAAAATGCAGATTGATAAACAGTCAACCCTTTATTGGAATTAACTCAAAATTTGACAGGTGTTTACACTGCAGTTAAATATGTACTCCGAATTTCATCTATCTAGCTCACTTCGTTTTGTAGTTATCGCGGTAAATATATTAGAACAGCCGGACAGATGAATTTCCTCTCTGCAGAATTTGCTCAAAATTTGATAGAAAGCTACAAATTTGATCTAAAGACTGTATACCAAATTTCATCAACCTAGTTTAAAGCATTTTTGAGTTATCTTTGTCACAGATAGACAGATGGACATTTTTTAAAATCTGTTTTTCGAACTCAGGGAGATCTAAAATGTGGAGATTCATCAAGATTCGAATTTTTTGTCGATTACTATACTTTCTCTATATTTCGTATACGAGAAAAATAAAAATGCGCTGAAATATGAAATTAAATTGACGATTTTATTAAAAATAGATCTTCATAATGTGCACTGTCTAAGACCACAAGATATGTGAATTCGCCATTGATCATGTTTACACGGGCGAGAATATAATATTGTTACGAAATTTCCGGGGTTCGTTTGGATAGTGGAAGTTATATGGTGTGAAGAACGCTCCATCACCAGGCGGCAGTAGAAAATAAAACAACGACGTTTATTTACACGAAGACACACAGGACAGCACAAAGACGACAACTATATACAGCACAGAAGACGATTATCTTCAGCCGAGACGTGCAGCATACAACAGATTCTACTGCAGACAGTAGCACACAGCTTAGTTCAGCACTAGCTTCACTCCGTCGCTGCTCTGCTTATCCCTGGAATGCCAGTTCTTTACCGTCGGTTCCGACTACGACGACTCCACTGGTCCACGACCAATCAATTCACGACCACTCCCCGGCAGCTGCAGCTCCTTTTATAGGTTAGGCGGGGCAGCTGCAGCTCCTTAGGAGGCGGGGCTAGAAGCCTCTCAACCAATCAGGAACGTTCGAGGCGTATCTCCGTTCCTACTGGACGGATCGGGAAAATTCTCGATGTTTCAGGTATAATCTATTTTGTTCAGGTATAATCCAAATTCGTCACCAATTCGCCAAGTTTGTCGCCAAGCTCTGGGACCTCCTATGGAACCCACTATGCTGGGAAGCCGCATCACAGGTTCGTAACAATATGGAATGGATTCCCTATGGAAAATTAATTCCAATTATGGAATGAATTCAAAATTTCATGCACATTTAAAAATATAGTGGTAAAACTTTATCAAACTTCATTCATAAAACTCTATGCGATTTTGAGTTACATATTCACTTGCATACGAACGGACAGAGGGACTTCTACTCATTGAATCTGTTCAAAAATTTAATGAGTATTTATAGTTTTGATGTAAAGACCGCTCCCTTGCATCTGTTTAGCGTAGCAGTCTAATAAATAGACAGAGACCATTCCACCCTTTTTATTTTCCTTCCTTTAACACTTGGGAAATCATCAAGATCTCGATATTAAATTCTTTGATGATTACAATGCATTATTTTTCAATATTTCATATTTAAAATATTAAAAAATAATGCATGAAAAATTATACGTGATTGGCCTATGTTTAAGACAACAATCAATTAAATTTTCAGATGCCCGCAGCGTACACGTGCTTGCAGACATGTTTCACGAGTTTTTTCAGCATTTTTACTCCATGACAATTTTTAAGATTAAAAAAAAAATCATTTTTATTAGAGAAATTTTATAGCTCCACGAAACCTGAAAATACATTAGAAAACAGAACATAAGCTAACGATAAATATGAACGATTTTAACTTACAGAAGTTGTAAAATAAACTGCATTGAAATGTTTTAAATCAGTATGATTTTGTTTAACAATTTTTGTGAAAAATATTTAATAATTTAAAAAACTTCAGGATCCTTCTTGGGGTCAAACACTCCACCACAAATTAGAAAATCTTGATTAAATACATTGAATTACGGGACCTTCTGTTTGCATCTGATCCAGCTTTATTGAGCTAGGATTTGTTTAATCTTTTCCACGCCCTATCTCAATTCAGTGATACAAGGGGTGTTCAAATGAAAAGGTACGAAGCGACACCGTGGGTATAAATGAAGACTTTGTTCTAAGTATACATCATAGGCCTGAGCACAACGATCCCATTGATTTATGAGCCGAAGGATTCCTTGTTCCCAGAATTCCTGTGGCCGTGACGAGACCCAGTCCTTTACAGCGTCCTTGAGTTCGCCGTCCGAGTTGAAGCGCTTACCTTTTAGATGTTTCTTCAGAGGACCAAACACATGAAAATCGCAAGGCGACACGTCTGGGCTGTAGAGTAGATGGTCGAGCTGCTCCCACTTGAACTTGATCAGTTCCGCATGTGTAACCCTGGAGACGTGTGGATGCGCGTTATCACGGAGCAGAACCACGCCCTCCATGAGTAGCCCCAATCTTTTGTTCTTGATGGACCTTCCAAGTCTTCGGAATGTCTCACAGTATACATCGGAGTTAATGGTTCCGAAAGAACATCTGAAAGGGAAGCACTTCAACTCGGACGGCGAACTCAAGGACGCTGTGAAGGACTAGGTCTCGTCACGGCCACAGGAATTCTGGGAACAAGGATTCCTTCGACTCGTTAATCAATATGATCGTTATGCTTAGACCTATGGTGTATACTTTGAATAAAGTCTTCATTTATACCCATGGTGTCGTTTTGTACCTTTTCATTTGAACACCCCTTGTAAAAATATTTCGTTATCTCAAATGTGATAAGTAAGGAAACCAAATATCAATTAATGATGAACGAAATTCAGTTAAATTCAGTTCAGTTCATATATACTTTTAAGAAACATAAAGGTAATTTTGATAATGACCTTGTGATATTCTGAGGCCTGGTCTAATTTTACTTCAATTATAGTAACGCACCGTTTTGAAGCAACGCATCGAATATTTTTTATGAGGTCTTTTTTTCAAATCTTGAAACGTGGTTAAATAACAAGCATGATATTTGAGTCAGCACCCCTTCCTCCAAATTTTGCACCACACCAATAGTAAGATGTATGAACCTGGATATGAGATTTAAAGCTGGTTAGACCAGGCCATGGGAATGATGTATTAGAATTCGCCTTTCCATTTTCAAGTAGGAACACTGATGGCTAAACCAAGTCTGTTTCATTCCGATAGAGGCTTTGCTAAATTACACCGCAAGCCTTAGGGCTCCAAACACCTAAAACCTCTTCCTGCCCATAAGTAATCACTGCACAATTTTTTTCTTACCTACTCGGCACTGATACAATGTTAAAAATATATCATTCATCTTAAGTGTAATATTAACATTATTTGTTGTAATAGTAAAAAAAAAGAAAGAAAGAAAGAAAGAAAAAGGAACGACGATCATAAAAATATGTACACGAACGAAGCAACCGGATAGATAAAAAATATTTCACCAAAATTCTTGACCTAAAATACAGGTCTGAACAAATAACATCAAAAATTTTCATCCCACCCATATATCAAACAGGTGTTGGGTAGATCTCGCCACAGCCGATCTATATCCAAGACATTACAAACCCTAAAATCAAAAAACAGAAAACTTTCCAAACAATGCAGTCTCAGTTTCCGGAAATGTTTATTGTTTACATTTATAAAGAAACGCATACCGTTGAGTGAAAATTCATTTATACCATCAGAACCCCTGTTTAAGAGGAATGTATTTAACTCTTTAACATCCAAGCACTTTTCAAGCGGTACTCCCTTTAACATCCAGACTTTCTCAGCGTGTCTATAGGAGACATGGACTCTCCCAAGCTGAGGGGCAGTTACCCCCCGCACTCCGAGTAATAAATCTGTCGACGCTCTGCCTTGAATAATTGCCTTGCGGTTTTCGACGACGGGAATCATTTTCTATCGGCTCAAGAGTTTTATTCTAATGTATTTATATTTTTTAGTGTAAAGCGTTTCGCTCTCGTATTTTTTTTTTTTACAAATAATATTAAATTTATTCTATAATTGAGAAAATAGGGATTTTTTGCAAGTTTTATGTTAGGCTTCCAAACCATTTAAATAAAACTGGCTTTACTAGCAATTCCAAAAACATTTTTTCGTCTTATTTTATTAGGCTTTTACATTTTTTTTTTTGCCAAAATTAAATAATATGTCATATATTAGCATGTATTTTTTTTTTTTTACATAGTAATGTAGAACATACATTGTGCATATATCAAGGCAATTAGTACATTTGTTTACATAATAAAGATGTCAATGCAATTCATTGATAGACGAGATAATGTTTTAAATCTTCATTTAATACCAAAATAAAAACATTCGTTGAATAATAAAAAAAAAAAAAATGTTACTGCACTTTTTGAAAGACATTTCGAAAAGAATACGCTCTTTCAACACTTAGCTAAGATTTTTTTTTTTATTTCCTTTAGCATTCTTTTTTTTTTATATATATAGTATAAACGGTTATCTTCATTGAAATTTTGAATGCAAAATATTATTTTGCATTTTCGATAGTGATACTAAGATAAAAGTTTTAGAACTTTAATTAAATTTTTAAAGAAGTTTTTACATTTTTTTTCCAAAACCTTACGCATTCTTGCTTTTACATTAAATAATCGAAAAAGAATGTGGAGTAAATATACATTTCAAAAATATCTTTATTTTGCCACTCTTTTTTACTAATCTTTTAAAATATAACTTTTAAAATTTTTGTCCAACCAAGGAATACATTACGTCAAACTTTATATATCTCATCTATCGAGACAATTCGATAGATGAGATAATATATTTTTTAAACTTTATTTAATACTGAAATACAAAAATTATGAAATAAAATTCGGGAAAAAAATTACTCAGCGAAATATATTTTGAAAATACATTCCTTCAGTTTTCAGCCTGAACATTTTACTAAAACATTCATCCCTATTGCATTCTTCATTAACTAAACATGAAGATTTAACACATTTATTATTACATTCATCATAAATATTATGTTTTTAGTATAAACTGTCATGCTGAAAATCTGCTTTTAAAACGTTATGTGAAGTTTTCTATATTATTAAGTCAAGATAAAATTTTGAAAGAAAATTTCGTATGAAATTTTCATAAATTTACGCATGAGGGAATCATTTGCAAATTTTTGATAATAAGTAAATTATATAACATTGTTATATAAATTATATAACAAATTATATAACATAGTCACATATTTTTTTGACTCTTCATCTCCATCTCTCTCGTTTATCTGATCCTCATTAGTTTCGTCTCCTGCTTCTTTGTTTAGAATAAACGAGAGCTGAGCTAAAGTATCATTTTTTGGCCAACCATCATCTTCGCTGATAGATCGCAGTCACTTTCATCAGAAGCAAGTAAAATTGCTTTAATTTCTTCTTCAATGTGTTCACGATTTCTTTTACTCATAATGAAAAAATAATAAGCGTTTCAATACAAAAATTACTCTGATAATCCAAAAATCCGATTCACAGTACGTAAAATAAAAAGTAGAAATTCACAATTGGCGAAATTTTCAGAATGGCATTTGAAAAAGGAACTCAGTATTTATATAACTTATCTCACTCTGTGAAGGGGACAATAAAGAATACTCCCAATCTTTTTCTGGTCTTTTATTGCTATTTTGAAAGCGGAAGTTTGTACTTGGCCTCAGAAATTCCACAGTCCTTTGATGACAGAATAAGACGCTTGGAGTGTAAAGCGACTTCCATCTACAGTAACAAGAGTCGCTACACATTTTGTGAGAAAACTGCCATGTGAATAGGCTGCAGTGACAATGCAATAGTTTTTCTTTATATCATTACAATAGTCTTGATACTGAAAAGAGCTTCTGATGCTTATTCGAAAAATAAACTTGTCGGTATCCTTACATTTCATTCATCTTTGACAGAGCACTTCAGTGGAAAATTTTTAATAAATGGCCATAAAAGTCTTTCCAATTTTGAGCTAACAACACATGAAAATAGAAACTAAAACCCTTTCAAAATACAAAATATACGCCAACAACCTATTTACTGAATCCCTCCTCAACCCCAACCGCCCTAAGGCACCGGGGAAACTACTGTGAAAAAGCCGCGATTGTCATCGATAACGAGGACCACCTGGAGTGTTTAGTAGAGTAGCCGCTTTTAATACCCATCTCCCCTGAAACGGCTAGAAGCCGCCCCAAACCGACCCACGTGGATATTATAGGGCAAACTCTCAAACCGCCCGGCTGGCATCGAGAGGGTTAAAGAATGGAAGAAGGGGTGTGGGGAGTTAGAAACGTAAGTTCCGGGAAGGAAGGGGTTGTGGTGAGGTCCGTCAATTCCAGGACTATCTTTTCCGGTGAGAGTGTTATCGTTTGCGGTCACGTTGGCACGGTGCGTTCTCTCTTTCGCTGTACCTGGAGATCTCAGGTATTCATATAAGAAAAATCGATTTCCGCGTTTCAGTTCGCATCCCTCCCCCTTCCATTTCTAGGAAGGAAATTACATCTACAGTGCTTAAGCATTCTCACTTAAACGTCGAGTGGGAATTTGTTTTGGTTTTCCAGGGACGAAAGATTTCGGAGAACTTTTAGTTTATTTGAAATATAAGCAAAAGATGCGTTGGTTAACCAAAAAAAAAAAAAAAAAATCGTTTCTGCGTAATAGTTTCTGCCATGCTTCAAGGTTGAGAAAGATGAAATATGGATGTTTTTAATTGGAACAGGGTTTCTGGGGCTTTTTACTAATTCGTTAACCCCCTTTTGAGTGAAAAACATTTCGTGACGTTGTTATCGTGTGAAAAACAGGTCGTGATCCTGAGATTGAATATAAATAAAAGAAATCATACAAACAATTATAAAAAATGATTTCGGGTCTGTAAATTCGAAACTCAAAATGTTCATACCCGTTTTAATATTTCCAACGACAAATGATTTTTTAAACAGTCAATATCAGCTTACTTTTTCTGTCATTCACACATGCACGCTTTTTTGAGGATGCACATATGAACGAAGTTAAGTGATCGCTCTGCGTTATTATTTTAGACCAATCAACGGCTGCCTCAAGTAAACGCCATTCGTCAATTGCGGTTCCTTCAAGTGTTTGAGGAAATGGTCATAAATTGTGATATTCTAAGTTTTATAGATCGGTTGGTTTTATCACCGAAGAATTGACACTTTTTTTTTTGTTAAAAAACATTAGAATATCAAGAATATTTTACAAAATATGGTTAATAATTTCGGTAAACTGTATAAAAAAATTAGTAATCGAATTTTTTTATCAATGTAGTTATTAACTCTAGCAGTCTTGTGTGTGTGTGTGTGTTGGCGCTCTACTGTCTGGACCATTTCGTGTAGAGATACCAAATAAATAAATATATACTTTGGAGGGTAGGAATGTGCATTTTAGAGTGATATTTTTTAAATTTAATTAATTAAAAATTAATTGAAATTCTGGCGTTTCGCCGCTATAAAATCCGAAAATATAGCAATATAATATAAATAAATTCATAAAAATTATTTTTTGATCATCTCAAAATTCAAAAAAAATATTATCTTTTTAATAATAACAAATTTTTTAACATATGAATTGAATTTTTACATTTAAATCAATTTAAAAATATTTTAACCATATTTTCTAACATTTTATTTCGCACAAAATAAAAATAAAGTTTAATCTGCACGAACACGTTACGCGTGCTTGTGAAAAAATAGATTTATCAACGTATTACCATCAAGTTGACAAGAGTACATATTAAAAGATAAAGTTAACTTTTACTGCAAACTAAATAAACCTAGAAAAGTGTAATTTTCAGCATGTGTCTGTAAGAAATGAAATAAACATGAAACATGATATTTTCCTATAAAAATAAGGCGAGTTCGCAAATTGTACAGACTAAGTCTATGGCAAAGGATACCGACGTGCTCTGATTGGTTTAAGCCTTGGCATCTTTTTGGCAATGTTTTGCCAAAAAGATGCCATACCGAAATATATTTTTTATAAAAATAAATAAAATTTGTGAATTTATCCCCGCCCCCCTATTTTTTACGGTTTACATGTAATATTAATCTGGAACACATATACAGCAGAAAAGATCAAATTCTGAAACATAAATTCAGGAAATATAAAAATTGGAATTTATTAAAAATATTTTTTGTGTGTGTTTTTTCTTAATATTATTTTTATATAACTAAAAGCATTAGCTACGAAATGACATATTCCGTTAAAGCTTACATATTTATACGTTTTGGGCATTAAGTAATCATCTCCCCATATGTAGTTGATGGGAAAGTAACTAACGTTCAGCAACAAGTTTCAATGACTGCATAAATTATCTAATGAAGGTACGAAAATCATAGAAGAATAAGAATTATTTAATTGCTGCATTATATGTTGAGTAATTACTTTCATTTAGTTTTTTATACTTCTGTTCATAAACAACATTAGTTACCTGTATTACTAGTATTATTAGTAATATTTATTATTATTATTAATTAGTATTAGTAGTATTACTAATAATACTTAGAGAAAACAATTACATTAATAAAAATTAGATCGTGTTGATATTAACTCGTCTCTTCCATAAAACTAATGAAAGGTACAAGGTTTGAGCCAAATAAGCGAAAACTACACTATTATGAGTGCCAAACATTGCCAACAAGATGCCAAGGCTTAAACCAATCAGCGCACGTCGGTATCCTTTGCCATAGTCTGTACAATTTGCGAATTCGCAAAAATAAGTGCAAGAAGACGGTTTCTGTGCACTTTTAAACTATCTATATTATTAATTCAGTTATTCTGTAGCATATATAGAAATACATATGTATATAGCACGCCTGTTCTAATTAAATCCTAACACATAATTCTTAAACAGTATGTGCGGGTTGAGGTTCGAACTCGCAACGTTAGGGTTCATAGCCTAGTAACATAACCACTAGACAAAAGAGTACTCTCTTCTCCGGAAGTTGTTATCTGGTTTATAATGTTACCACCACAATAGTCCCCCACCAGTGAGTGGGTAGAGTTTATCGCGCCAGTTATGGCGAGCGACGAACGTGATTATCGCGCCAAGTGTTATGGCGAGCGACGAACGTTGTTATCGCGCCAAGTGTTATGGCGAGCGACGAACGTTGTTATTGCGCCAAGTGTTATGGCGAGCGACGAACGTTGTTATCGCGCCAAGTGTTATGGCGGGCGACGGCGAGCGTGTGTGAGTGGTTGCTGTCGGTAGATGGAGCCACGACAGCTCACCAATGTGCAGGTTGGGGTTCGAACTCGCAACGTTAGGGTTCATAGCCGAGTAACATAACCACTAGACAAAAGAGTACTCTCTTCTCCGGAAGTTGTTATCTGGTTTATAATGTTACCACCACAATAGTCCCCCACCAGTGAGTCAGTAGAGTTTATCGCGCCAGTTAATGGCGAGCGACGAACGTGATTATCGCGCCAGGCGTTATGGCGAGCGACGAAAGTTATATCTAATAGAAAAAATTATCTAAATGAGGTAAAGAATACTTTTATGCAGTTTAATAGATGTTCTGATGATTAGAGAATTTTATAGTTTTGCTCAAATGCTCGGTCTTACGTCATATTTTGAAAAATATTCTTGACGCATTAATATTTTAAGTAAAAATTAAGATCCATTCTATGGTGAATAAAACTGAATGGATTATGAAGATGTGTATATTACTATCAATAAAAATGTGCAATTC
The DNA here is from genome assembly GCF_947563725.1 of Argiope bruennichi. NCBI lineage: Eukaryota > Metazoa > Arthropoda > Arachnida > Araneae > Araneidae > Argiope > Argiope bruennichi. The sequence continues at coordinate 45,212,647 of NC_079158.1, forward strand.
AAACCAATTCTAACGTCTAAAAAATGTACCAATTAGCACCCGGAATTTTTTCGTAGTTTGATTAGTCCAAAATTGTGAAATTATTGATTATCCTGAAATCGTGATAATCAAAACTTATTAATAACTATCAGATTTAGTCTCAGAAGTTAGAAACTCTTTTTATTTAAAAGTTGGAGTGTCAAGAATATCTTAATGAATATGATTATGCCGTATAAAATTTAGACTTCAGAATTTTTTAAAAATCACATTTATTTATTAAAACAAAATAAAATATTATTATTTACATTATTTAAATGTTTTTCAAAATAAAGCTAAAAATTGAATTTTTTGATGAATTTAAAAATTTTTTATTGGATAATTCTTCGTGATATTGCATAAATTATAAAAATATTCTGTAATGCACATAAGATTTCAAAGCTGAATGATTATGTTTTCTGTATCCATATTTTTAAGAAACCTGTCTAGTTTCAGCAAAAATTCATTATTTGAAGAAAAAATTATTATTTGAAGTTTAAATATTACGGGAGCTGACAGAAAATTAAAGAAACACATAGTACAAAGAAAATAAAGGAGTAAGGCTTCTATAATAGTATAAATTATATGAGTATAAAAGTTAGGAACATAAAAATATTTTGCTGAACATTCATTTTGGCGAACCAGATGGTCGCCAACGGCGGATAGTATAAAATAGGGTTCTTTAAGTCACTTAGAATACTTTCATGCTTATACTGAAAAACGTGAATTCTTATATATAGGTAGATCAACTTGTTGATATGTTTTATCATCCGTTAAATTCGTTTTTGAATAGACTTCGTACTTTAGATTTTAATCCATTTGGAAAAATGACAACTAAATCATGACTCATATTTCGCAAACACATTGCCATTTCGCTTATTCCTCATGCGATAAATATAAATCTAATAGGTAAAATTTATGACAAATTAAATGGCATTAGCCAGCACATTCTTTGATAAATAACTCTATTTCTTTTTTTTTAAGTAAAAAGATAATAAAAGTCTTTTTACTGGTTTTTATGCTGAAAAAAACATGCGAAATTCTCTCCTCTAAACTTTCTGGCATATTCTCTAATAAAGGTGTTATTCTAGAGAATGCCTTATGTGGCATTGGCTTATAATAGTTACGAAATATTAACCTTTCGTGTCAATTTAGCAATTTTACTAAGTTTATCTTGTGATTCTTGGCGAGTTTTTGGCGATTAATCCCTGTCATGCGGTTAACAGTATTCAAAAATCGAATTTGTATTTTAGACGGGTTTCTCCATCCGATTGAAATGAAAATTTGACACAAAACTGCACATGTAGTCACAAAATCTCATACCTAATTTGATATATTTAAGTCACTGCATTTTTGAATTATAACGTTTATATGCTTTTGAAAGTACTGACCGACAGATGGTCAACCCCTTATTGGGTTTGGCTCAAAATTTGATCGATGTCTACACTGTAAATGTTGTGGCGGTTTGGAATGAGCGAGGATAGAACCTGGGACCTTGTGGTTCGCAGTCCAGTAACATGACCACGATACAAAAGCAATTGCTCGTGTAGCGTAGTTGTTAACTGGCTTGTAAGCTTTCACTACAATGTTAAATCTGTGTGCCGAATTTTATCTATCTAGCTCTTTTCGTTTTCCAGTAATCGTTTTTATTTGGTATTTGAACAGCCAGAATCGATAGACTTCCACTGAATAGATTTTGCTTAAAATCTGTTAGAAATCTACAAATTTGATGTATATATTAGATTTCATTCGTCTAGTTCAAAGTGTTTTTGTGTTATCTCTTACAGATGGACAGACAAACAGATAAAATTCCTAAATTGTGTTTTTTTGAACTCAGGAATGTCTAAAATGTAAAGATTCGTCAAAATCTCGAATTCGAAGTTTTTGATGACTACAATACTTTCTTTGTACTTCGTGTACGAGAAAATAAAAATAATTTAGTTCGTTTTTCTCGGAAACAATTATTTTAAGCCGTCGTCAAATTGCTGCTGTTATTTTAACGAAATTCTTCTTTGTTTCAGAAAAGAATTTGGGAAAAGTAAAAATATTGATCCTATCCAGATGTTTTGCTTTCTGTCATATGGTTTTCCAACCATTTCTTGGCCATAATATATATGTTTTCTTCTGGTAAAGGCCAGTACGGAAAAATTCGTTTTTTTAGATTTCGAACTTTTATATTTTGGCTTGGAAAAATACACAAGAATATCCGGAACTGTTTTTAGTGCAATTGCCAGAGACATACATGCAATACAAGAATTGACATCCTCTTATATTGTTGAGCAGAAAAACGTTAATAGTGAAAAAAAGGAAAATGTAAAAAGGAATAACAACTTCAAATTTTCTGTAGGAAGAATTCTAAAATTTTGTTGTGTAAATAAGCAGAATTTTGTCAATTTATTAAGATTAAAATTCAATTTTATGAATATATTTGCTGACAGGACAAAACTGATGAAGATTCATATATATATTCAATATTTTTTCGCGATCCACTGAAAATCGACTCGAGATCCTGTTTGGAGAACTTAGAGCAAGTAAGTTTTTAACACCAAATTCATAAATTTCTATAAAAAATTTGGATTAAATCCGTCAAATGCAAGACTTACTGACTGTCTGTGTATGCATATATGAACATAACTCACAAAATCCTAAGGATGAAATTTGATGCATAGAATTATTGGTGAATTCTGAATTTTTGACTGAATCTGTCAAAAGGATAATCATTTGTTGATCTGTTTATTCACGGATATATATATAAAAAAATGCGATAACTCAAAAATGCAAAGATTTAAATAAAACTTGGTATGTGAGCTTGTGACCAAATGTGTAGATTTGAGTCAAATTTTCGAAACAAATCGATGGAAAAGAAAGCATCCAAAATACATTCTCATGTTTAACCATTATTTTAAGAAGCACTAAACGCATCATACTGCATCACTACATATGGAAACTGGAGGCAACGGTGGCATGGCGGTAAGATCTCGGCTTCGGAACCGGAGAGTTTCAGGTTCGAGAACCAATTCCACAGAAGAACCATCGTGTAAGCATGTGTGGTGCACGTTAAATCCATCGGGGCCAAACGTCCTCCCGCTGGCATGGTGTGGTGCGGAAGTTTGGAGATGGTGTGCCAGCTCCGGTGCCGCCCTCGTCATCTGACCGCGGCTCAAAATTACGAGGGTCCGTTCCAAAGTAACCCCAGTGATGCTTTAAAACGGGACGTTAATATAAATAAACTAAATGTATTGAAACCGGGAAGAACGAAACACGATTCCTGACTGCCATGTATTCTGCTAATTCATCGCCCCTCTCACGTGATACGTACAAGAGACACAGAGGAGGATAGAGTTAAATTAAGTCTCATCTGAAAGCAACACTAAGGCTATTTTGGACGCATCCAGGTCCCAGAAGAAAGTAAAAAAATGAAAGAAAAAAAAAAGCGCCAGATTATTTAAGCTTATGAGAAGTTCGATGAGAAAGCAATCCCGTTAATTTAGAAAGCAATTCTTGTCCAACTCAAGAAAATGTACTTTTCTTTTTTAAGATATTTCACAAAAAGATTCAGGTTACACCGGAAATTGTATTTTTGTGATTTACAACGAGTGCGACATATCTTTATCTCACTAAGATAACCGTTTGAGTTACAGTGTCAGTGCACTTTTCCTCAACCTAAGTGTTATAAAAAAATTTTGCAAAAACCTTTAGCACATTTTAAGTGTGGCTACAAAGGCTGCTTTGAATAGGGTTTAGTATTGAAGGGGTTTGACTAATGTTGAGATTATAAAAGAAGATTTCAAAAATAAGTTTTTGGCCTAGATTGTTCCATATTATTTTGTTTAGAGGGTGGAAACAATCTAATAAAGTGGTATAAGGTTATATATCTTTCCTTTAATATCTGGAAAGAATGTTTTGACAGATGCTGATTGGGCTGGGATAAATCTTGATTGGTCGCAATCTTGGTTCCTAGACAGCTTGTAGATGTCGATTTCAAAGTCAAATATCCAGGTCATTATGTGTTAATGCCGGCAACTATATAGCACATCACAAAAGTTCGTGCAATGAAATGATATCTAGATATTATTACTCAAATCTTCCGGTAAATGTAGTCCAACAACCTGATAACGGAAAACGACGTTTTATCATATGAATATTTTTAAAAAATATATGAAGCTCAGGTAACAAAATCCCAACCAAGATGTATACAAAAAACAACCTTGTAGATATTGTTTCAATAATTAAATAATAGTAACATCACTATCAAAATGCCATAGTGTCTAACAGCTTATCAGTTTACCCTACGAACCAAACAGAGAAAGATTAATCCATTTAAGTACTTCTGACATTTATAGCTTTCTGACAAGGAGTTTGAGGTCACATGGAATTCTCCAGAAGAATCAACTGATCTCGGTTCTTAAAAGATAGATTAAAGATATATGGATATCATTCCTTTTTGACGCCAAAATAGCCACATTTTTAGGATTAATTCGGATTTAGGATTAATAGAATAAATTATTTTAAAAACTACGGTGGGCCTGATAGAAGATCTAAACGGGATGTAGTTTTGTCTATTACTCTTGTATTGTATCGAAAAAAATTACAATTTTCTTAAATTTATTCACATTTTTAAAACCAAGTTTTTGTTGTTTATTTTCCATTAAAATATTTTAATAACTGACAAATATGAGCGCAATTCCATTTTGTTCTCGAATTATTAATCTCTATCAATAATAAAGACGATTCAATTTTATTGTTTTTAGACTGACCTTCTTTCTGTAAATTGCGTGATATAAAAATCGATATGCTTAGAATGCAACAGTTGATGAATCCAGCCTAAAGCTTTACCAGGCTACGATGATTTGAACTAGAAGTTTGAAATGTAAGGAAATTTTGCTGGAAACAAAAAGGAAGAAGGAGAAGAACCTAATTTGCATACAACTATTTTCGCAAAAAAATTTGTTAGAAATCTGCTAATTTAGTGTAAAAACCGTATACCAAATTTCAACCATCTAGCTCAAAGCTTTTTTGAGTTATCCTTGTTACAGACAGACAGATGGACCTTTTCCAAAAATGTGTTTTTCGAACTCTTGGAGGAATAAAACGTGGAGAGTCGTCAAAATCTCGAGATAACATATACCAAATATCCATCAGAACATAAACAAAATTTCATATATCTAGCTCACTGTGTTTTTGAGCTATCGTATTCACATACAATAGAGCGAACGATATCCCGCCGTCTAAAATTTCAAAGAAATGTCCTTTGTGTAGAAGCCACTCACAAACCCATCCATCTAGTTTGTCGTAAGACAGATGTAATTTCAAAATTGTATTTTTTGCTCTCAGTGAGTTTTGAAACTTGGAGAACTGTCAAAATCTCGAAAGCGAATGTTTTAACGGTTGCAATGCTTTCTCTTCTTATATTTCTATCAAGTGGAGCTAGAAAATAAAGGTACAATTGCAAAATATGTTACACCTCCCCCCCCCCTCCTTAATCTCTTTTCTTTTCCTGCTCTCCCTCGGTGAGGTGGGAGGGGGGGGGAGGGGAGTCATCACAAATCGGAGGTAGATTTCCGTGAAGTAGTTAGATTTTCACTTCCTTGGAGGACAAAGAAGTAGTGGTATTGCCTCGTTTCGGGTTCATGGCCGCTGATGAGCCCTCCACTTTCTGAGAGCTTCTCGCATGTGTTTCTTATAACGGGAGTTATTATACGTTATCACATATGCCGAAAATATTATTCGTGGTGGCCGGCTCATGCAGCTCACTATGATGCCTCGGCAGAATGGTGGTAATTTTTTATACTATAGTTTTAGTTTACTGAGATTTTTAAAACATTTTTTACTAATTAATTCTTTTATAGAATCTGCATTTTTGCATCTTTTGTTCCATTTTATTTATTTACTAGCTGTCTTTAGCGACTAGCTTGTCCTCAGGAAATATTGGTTGCGTTTATTTTCAATTAAATATCTCATGTACAATTTGATATTCATAATTCCATCGACAAAGTATTTTTGGGATTCAAATTGTGACAGACATTAAAACCGTTCCGTTTTAAAGACCTTACCCCTGTTCTGTTCTGTTTCTTGATGTTACAGTGCAGTTAAAAACTTAATTACTCTATTTACCCGTCTTTTACTAGCACTTTGTCTTTCACTTTTTTATTCTACATATAAGCCGCGTTAATAATAAACACATTTTTTTATTCCCTCAGCTTTTAACAGTGGAAAAATCATGCGATTAAATAATTGATGATTGGTTTAGTTATATTAACGTCCCGTTTGAAGCAACACTAGAACTATTTTGGGACGGACCTCATAATTTTGAACCGCGGTCAGATGACGTGGACGACGCCTGAGCTGGCACCCCCCTCTCCACACCAAAGGGAGAACGTTTGGTCAGGACGGAACGTGCAACAGACCCCCTTACACGACGGTTCTTCGGCGGAATCGGGTCTCGAACCTGAAACCCTCTTGTACCAAAGCCGAGACCTTACCACCAGGCCACCGCGGCCTCTTAAATAATTGATGAAACAATGAAAATAAATCAATTATTACTACGGCATTGAAATCTGTCTTTGAAAATAATGCGAAAGAGTATTTTTTTTAAAAATTGTCAGAATACAGAATAAAATTTCGCGATAACTAAATTGGTATCATTAAAGAGGAATTTTTCTTTAAAAAAATATTTTAAAATAGCGCAAGAATTAATATTTTTTTTAAATTAATATTTTTGGAAGTTATAACAAGAAAACGTCTTAATCTTCTTCCTTTTAATTAATTAATAATTATGATTAAAATTTCAACAAAAATAACTTTGAGATATATATTTGCATCTTTCTATTTGTACCAAATTTAGTAGCTCTAGATGAAATGGTCAGGCCTTCAGCGAGTCAAGAGACAGACAGACACACATTTTTCTTTATTATTAGCGAAGATTTCTATATTTGATTTTATCTTTTCCTTACTTCCCATAGGGTCCATGGCGAATTTCAGAAAACGTAGTCACTTGGCTTAAACCCTTTGTTCAAATATAACGAAGATGAGGTCTGATCATACCAATTATACATATATTAAATATGACATGGGAGTAAAACTATCTTCCGAGTTATTAGAGAAAAGGCCGATTATTTCCATTGGGAATACGAGATATTTAGTGGAGGTATTTCAATATATGGTACAGGCAATGCTATTGATGCTTTGAATTTTTTGTGGTATCATTTTTACATTAAAAAATTTAAATTTTGTTTTATGGTATATGTATATTTTAATAAAAATATAATTTGCTATTGCACATGATAAAGAATTATTTTTATTCTTATTTATGCGGTTATATTTTTGAGAAGTGTAATTTTAGAGTTATCATCCTACTTACAAGAAAAATTTCAGGGGAACTGTCTTGCTACCACAATTTCTAATTAGTTTAATCGAAACTTTTAAAAAGAATACATGTATACTTTGAAAAAAAAATCTGGTAAATTAATAATTGAGAAAAAAACACCCAAATTTCATTGCTTTTTCAGTCATCTTTAAAATGACTAAAAAAAAGGGAAAAGAAATCCATACTGGCAATTGTTTTTATCTTTAAATATAATTTATTAACGCCGAATGTGTTAATGATATACACCTTTATAATTAATAATGTTACCAAAATTAGAGATATGCACACATTACTAATTAAAATTCATTAAACACAGAATATAAAATATGGAAATCAATTTTTGCACATTTTAGCGGCAGCCGATTATTTTCCAACTGGGAAGTTAAAATATTGATTTGTTTACATAAGTGCAACAAATATAGGTCGTTTTGAAAGAATGAATTTTTTAAAACCATGCAAATATCAATGAACTGTTACAGAGCTGAAATGAAAAAAATGTATATTCATATTCATGTGTTAGTATATAAACTACATTCAATCTATGTAATATAAAACCTCATTAGTTTTCATGAATTATTGTTTTTGCTAAAGTAAACAAACAAACAAAACGTTGTGAAACATTCACGAAAGCCGTTTGTTCGGTAGAAATAAAGGTGTGTTTTGCTTCTATTTATTTTTTTAAAGTTTGTATAATGTCTAGAAAACGTCTGAATGAATAACTATGTCATTCACAACGATTAAAAAAAAAGAAAAAAGAAAACAACTAGCGTGCATTACTGTAGAACAATAGCGCAAAATAGCGTTAAAAGAAAAAGCAAACGATCTACTTTTTAAAAAGCAAACATTCTAAATAGGCAGACAAAGCAACTAGAAATTTTAAATATTAGGGCTTATGAGAAGAGTTTCTCAGGATATTGAACTATCACGCCACAAAACATGTCCCCTAAGGGCACCTCTGAGTCATTTGAGGAACCTGCCTGTGATGGAAGTTCGCTTGCTCGTTTTCTTTTCTTCCGCAGAAACAAATAACTTCAGTAAAACCTCATCAGAAAAAATTAAACACAGAAAAAATTAGTAAGAAAATTAAAACTATAAAGAAATCGTTTCTTCAAATTCTCTGTCAGGGGTAACGTTAGAATTTTTTTTGTTTTGTACTCTATAAAAAAAATGAAAGAAAGAACAACAGAATACATAAAAATAAGAATTTTCGGCCGCTTGGTCGTTCTCTATGTTGTTGCCAGGCTGGCTGGCACAAGGCGTGAATAGAGGTCTCCCAGCCGCTGAGAACGAAGCTCGAACCTGATTGGTCCGCTTGCTTCGTTTCGTCAAACCTCGCTTGTTGTCAGGGTGTTTAATCCATTTCGCTATACCAGCTGTGCGTACGGACAGCGCACAGCGTATTTTTGTTCGTCCGCTCTACGGAGTGCTCATAATTTTTATAGTAGAGCTTTTCTTTTATTTTTGTTGGAACTTGCCTTATCGTTGTAGGGAAAAAAAATAACAAGAAAAACGAGTTCACCAATTCCGATTTCAAAAAAGAGGACTTTGGTATGTATTCTTTTTTTTTACAACTTTTTTAGTAAAAAAATAACATTGAAAAGATGAATGAATGTGTTAGTGTTTATTTCTTCCAAAATTATGTTATTCACCAGTGTTTATATTAGAAGATAAACACATAAAAATATGCCAGTTTCAAGTGGGTTTTTTTAATGACTTTTTATCGTATCATTTGTTTAATTCTGAAATGAATATACTTAACCGAGAGATTTGACGCACTGCGTGAAATTTATTGAATGATGACCCGTTAGATCGCGAGGTCAGGTGGTGTTTTTTATCGCTTTTTTATTGACATCCGAGGGAGAAATGTTTGTAAACAAGACAAAAACCTGAAACGGCAGAAGCTCGATTTTTGCAATTCGTTTTGTTTCGGTTTCCGTATGAATCAAGACATGGGGTTAGCCATGGGATACTTGTTTTGACAGTCGGCCAGTTTGAGGGATTGCATACTGTTATTTTATTCCCAAAGTAAAGTAATAGGTAACTTTACAGGGGTAAAATAGAAAATGCGGCAAGTTTGTAATGGATGGATGACAGTGGCAATGAAAAGAATGTGTGTGATATTAACTGCCAAATTATTTATTTGAAATAAATGACGTTATTTGGAGTTATATCAACATAGATATACAAAAAAATTATATGTTTATTATTAGATGTAAAATGTTGTTTAAATAACTTCTTATTTAAAACTGATACAAAAAGGAAGGTAGATAGTTTTTTAAAAAAATATTTTAAAACAAAATATATATGATCAATTAACTTATAACTGTATTTAATAACAACTTTAATTATAACTTTTGATATTCAAAATTAATTAAATATATTAAACTTACAAAGTTTGCTGTTTAGTTATTCAGATAACAATTTTGATAACAAAATTTTAAAAATAAAGTACTTAATATTAAAAATATTTAAACAAATCTATTGTTGTTTTAAAATTTAAGCAACGTTATTAAAAGAAATCTGGTATCTCATGCCCATGAATAGATATGTAATATTTAATCATAAATTACAAGTGTATTCATTAAAATAATAATGACGGATTGTAAGAAATAATATTCTGTTTCTGTAAATAATTATTTAAGATTTTGATGTTGAATTGAAGAATTTCTTCAGTAATTAATTTTTGAGATTTTATCATTTCAAACCAGACATTAATCGGCATCTTTATTTCAGAATAAAGTTTATTTAGGACTTCAAAGTTCAGCTGTGATATTTACATATATACATTTAGTAAATATAATTGTCTTAAAATGAAACAAAAAAATTACAGAATTTTTTCATATACAAAATAATATATTTATTTTCGAATTTTTATAAAGCAATTGTTATTATAAGTATTAAATAAATATAATAAAACTGAAAATCCAGAATTAGTTTAATGAGACCTCCTATTTATGATCCCTTTTGATAATTTTATAAATCTAATTTTATTTAAAAATTTGGATTTTTCCTGTGTTATCAAAATTTGTCTTGGAAATTTTTCTGTACTATTTGACATTTTGATAAATAAAAAAAGCTTAAATATATCACCTATATTATATTAATGTGTTACTTTTAAACGTTTGTGCAAATGTTTTTATAATGTCAATGGGAATTGTCAGATTATTTTTGATGTTGAAAGCATTGTTCTCATCATAAATTTTTGCTAATGTTCCATGTTCATATATTTAAAATATATTGTGCCGTAGATAAATTAATAAGTAAAAACACAAAGCCTAATTTGTATTAATATCCAGTCACTTTCTCTGTCACAAACTTTTATTTATTTTAGATGAAAATTATTTATTGTCTGAATATAAACAATTTTTAATATATATATATTATAAATGTTCTATCTTTCCATTAAAAAATTTCTGAAGTTGACAATCTGAAGACACAGTACATCCAAACCATTGTTTAGATTTGGACTATTTTGCTCATCAAATTGTAAATAAATGCAATTTCATTGTTTTTCCTAGATATTTTGTATACTTAAATATTTTTCTATTAAATCTCTGCTATCATCAAAATTAAATTTTCCCCCTTTTGTCCTGACATTTAAATTTTATATAACAATAGGTATTTTTATCATGAATATAATTGAAAATAAGTATTGTGAATTAAATTTAAAAAATTATTCTTATAATTTTATAAATATAATATGCAGTATCTGTCAATCATCTAAAATATATATTTGTCATCTTTGCAATAGATTAAATGATTACTTTATAATTTCTTTGAAAGAAATATTGGGAAGTTTTAAGATATTGGATGGAATATGTATGTTTATTACTTAAAAAAAAAGAAAGAGAGAAGCAACTAGATTTTTGCAAATTATATGATATGGTGTATTTGATTTTTCAAATGTTTATTGCTCTTTCATGTGTAAAAAATCTGCTTTTCTTTCTTTTTTTAAAAAACTATTTTAGTTATTTTATAATATTTTTATTTTGTATAAAAAAATTACTTTCTAAGTATTTTTCATTGTAAATAATAGCATTATTAATTTTCTGAATAAAATAATGATTAATAATAAGGATATTTTTTTGGCTGAAAAGCATATTTTTTAAAATATCATAGATTTTGTATTAAATTGTGAATAATGAATTTTTATTTTACAGATCCAGCTATGAATGTTGTCAAAAACTGTATGCAGATTCATATGACTTTTAACTTTGTTACATGACATTCAGTTTGGCCTGATTTGTGACCTGTAGTTCCAAAAACTGATTAAATCTGTAAGTATCTTTCTTTTACTTTTGTTGATGAAAAAAATTAGTGAATAATCTATAGTAAGCTATAATTGATCAATTAAGAAGAAAAAATTGAATGAAATCAAATTATTATTGTTTTAAATGTATAGTTTCATTACACATAATCTTGATTACTGGTATTTAAATTTTGAGCATAATATTTTAGTTACTTTTAAATATTTTTGGATTATATTTATAATATTAATTATTAAATGATGACATAATGATATATTGCTTAATCTTTTCTTTGATGTCAAACTGGAATTCCCATTGGTTAGAATACCTTTACTGAAAATTTAATCGTATTTATTTATGATTGCTCAACATGATAGTTTTTGTTACATGAATTATTGTTATTGTGATTTACAAAAGAATAGAAGAGGAGAAAAAACCTTCAGCTTTTTAAGCCACTGTGAAGAATATATTTACTATTAAACTACTACATCAAAAACTTTATAAAATGTGATTACTTTTAAGAGCAAGTAATGAAATAAATGAAAAATATATGAATGTTTAAAATTTATTAATATGTTTGTGTTACATTTATTTAATTCCTTTTTTAAGTACATGATTATGAAAGTTTTTGGTATAAAAAAAAATATGTGAATTAAAAATGGTTAAAATAAGATCTTAAAATATTTGTTAAAAAATTACAGTTACCTTTTTTTAATATAGATTCTTCAATACTTCAAATTTTATATGCATCTCTTACTGCATGGAATAAATAAGGTAACTTGTTTTTAATGTAAAATATTACATTAACAAAGTTGATTGAAAGTTGTATGCTTGATAATTCTAGTGCAAATATGGGAATGAAGGGGACTTTTTTGTTTGTTATTTTCTTTCTTTTGATGATTAAATACAGAAACATTTCATTTATAATTGTAAAAATCTTAATTATCAATCTTGTTTAGCAATCTTTAATATTTTAAGAGTAATAATAATTTCAAAAATTAAAATGTCTCTTTAAAAGCAAGATAACATATCAAAATCATTCCTTTTTATTCTGTTTTTAACTTTGCATTTGCTGGAGATATACAAATATGCATATGCATTCATTTCTTGTTTTTCATAATCATCATTGCTTTTATTCAAATTCTTAGTAATGATTAAAATAATCCTCATTATATTAATTTACACACTAGATTTGAAAATGATATTTGTGCATGTCATATATGTTTGTTTTGCCTCTTAATTATGTAATATGTTCACTATTTCATATTTTAATTATTACTTTTCTTGTAAATGATTTTTTTTTGTATTTAAATTGTATCCTCATATTTTTAATTATTGAAATGTTACACTAGAAAAAAATTCATAATGAATTGATTTTATTACATTAATATTAACACTTGATTTATCATTCCTTTTTTTTCTCTTTAATGTAAATATTCAAGAAAGAGAGATGATAAAACATTTTAAAAACACTCTAAAACTAATATATCCTATGTATATGAGGGAAAGTATTTAAATTTCATCTTAAAAACTAAGCACTTTATAAGTATTTTGAAATAAAAACCAACCAATGTAGTAGTTTAGATTAAAGAACTATGTGTTGTAATGAAATTCTCTGTTCTCTAATTTTATGTGCATAGAATATCACCAATTATTGCTGAATGTTTTTTACTAACTTTGAAGTTAAGTTTTTTTTCTTTCTTTGCAAATTTTTTTATGAAAAATATTTCTGTAGCATTTTTACTACATATCTAAAACTGCTTTATTAAACTACAGTTGGCTGTATTTAAAAAAAAAAAAAACATTACAGTCATTTCATTAAAACATTAATTCCTTGAAAGTTAAGATCATAAGAAAACAAATGTTGGATATTAAAAATCTACTAATTTTCTTAACTGTGCAAACAGTTTTTTCTGTTTCTTTTTAAAAATTTTGCTATCTAATTTTTAAAATTGTCAGATTTATCAATATCTTTTTTGCAACTCATTCTGTTTCATTAATAAAGAAAAGTCTTTGATATGCTAGTTGAATAAGCAGGAGCATTCAATTTCAGCTATTTTCTTTTCTTGCAAAAAGATCAAGAAATTTTTTTTTCTGTATGTCATTGGCAGCATAATAATTGGAAGATCAAGTACAGGGAAATTTTTTTCTAATCTTCAGAAACAACAATAAGTACCAAGTATTTTTAATGACAAGAAGCACTCTTATTATTCCAGTATTTCATATTGTGAAAAAATTTAATATTGTAATTAATTTATTAATTTGTACTTATTATTTTACAGACTATGTGCAAGCACAAATCAGGTGGAATGAATAAACCATCCAGAACAACTTCTCATGATGGCCTCGATGAAAGAACAACTGCCTCAATCTCTAGTCAAGGCTGCCCTCAAAGCACAAGCGTAATATCCAATCCTCAGATCTCCAACCCTGTCACTCAGAATCAAGAAATCTCCTGCAGCTCACAAGTAAGGAAATTTTCAACAACTGCTGTGGTCAATATGCAACCTCCCAAATGCAGCAGCTCCTGTGATACATATGGTTTCCTTCCAAACAACGATAATCCACCATGTGATTCAGAACAATATGAAGGCATGTCTTTCATGCCCAATGTCCAAGAAAGCCCACAAGAGTTCTTGGAGTCTCAGGACTCAGATGATGAGGATACAGAACAGTCACCAATGCTGCTAAAAGAAGCATGTGGCATGTACTGCAGTCCTCAAGATCAGTGGCATCCAAATATATTGCCAGGGGAGGAACTAGGCCAAACTATTCTCAATCCTAACCACTTTAATGCTTGTGATCCATATCCCTGTTCAGCCATGGACCGGAGAGAGAAAGCATCCAACTGTGATAATTTTCCATTGTATCATAAGTACCGAGCACGAACTACAACTCAAGAACCAGTATCGTATATTCAAACGCCATACCATGTTGCTGTGGCTTGCCCAAGTTACTTTGAAAGTACAATTAATAATTTTGATGAACATCCTGTAGCAAGTTTAAATGAACACAACTATGAAACTAAACACAAGAAAAAGTGGTTGCTTAATCAGAAATGTAAAAGTGCCGATAGTGAACCGGATACTTTTAGTAGTCGACTCTCATCTGCATGCAAACGAGGTGTGTCTCCAGTCAGTTACAATTATGTTCAAGGTCACAGTACAAATATCTTAGAAACGCACATCAATGAATGTAACTCTTATTTGAAACCAGTGTATGCAAATAATGGTGATCCAATTGCTGGACCTAGTGGATTACAACGTCCTTGTAGTATTAACTGGGAAATAGGTGCAAATACTGGAGATAATGAATTCAGAAGTAGGAGTTACAGCCTGACTCCTACCATAAATTTTGCTGTTTTCGAATCAGAATCTTCTAGTGAGGCAGAAGATGTACAAGAACCTATGGTGCCTGAACCAATTGAGGTACCGACAATAAACGATGCTAGTGGAAAGACTATTGATGATCCATTTGAACTGCCAGTAATGTCTCTTGGCAAAGTCCTTCCTATATCACCATCAGCAGCACAGTTGAGTATTGCGAGCAGCTATGGTGATAATGGCTCGCCCATATGCAAGATCTGCCATATGACAGCAAGAGAAAATGATCCACTCATTTCACCTTGTCGATGTTCAGGAACAATGCAATATATACATTGTGGCTGTTTAATGGTAATTATATATTTAATTATTTCAATATATTGTTTTTCTTAAACTAATATACATCTTACATTACCTGCTGAATGATATGCAATCAGAAAAATGTCTGTTCTGTTGCTAAGAGAATTAGATTAATTACTAATGATGAGTGATTCTTTCAATTACTATATGTGACTTTCGTAATTTTTTTTTTCCCAGAAGTAAATCTGTTTTTCATATTTTTATTCAGATGTACATAGTTATAAATGGTCTTATAATTACAGCTATTTATCACGATTAGCAACTTAAGAAATATGTGATTTTAATATTCTTGTTTCACATTTGGATTAATGCTTACAATCAGATATGATTGTTACCCAATAATAATTTATGACAAATAGCATTCTCAATTAACATTCACAATAATTAATTTATTTTGCATATCAATTACACATTTTATGCAAATGTTTTGGTGAAAATGAACTGAATATGACAGAAATAAAATTATAAAACATCTGTTTATTACAATACACATTAAGACTTCTATCTTTCAAATCTATTAGAGGCCCAATTAAAGCTAGTGTCTGTAATTTGTTTTTCAATCTAAAAATTCATAAATGAATACAAGCATAAATCGTCCATTTTTAAATATCTATATATGATATGAAAGGTTTAAAATGTATACTACTGTAACATTTCATCAAAGTAACGCATTTCAAAAATTAAGCAGTTGCATTAGATAATATACATTTTACTAAAAAAGTTAACTTTGTGTCATTATTTTTATGCATATGATGTAAAAAACTATCTGTATTTATTAATACCTTTTACAGTGCCAAAAATAAATATGAAAGCTGAAATCATCATAAAAAAAGCTGTCTTACTTAATTATTATTATTTGCACTTCAAAATAAAATAAAATTCATTTATATTGCATAAACATAGAAAGTCTTATAAATAGTTTTCATAGTAATATTTCCAAATTTTATTTGTTTAAATAAAAGTAATTAAATTTGTGCAAGCATGAATTTTTTTGTTCCTCCATTTTTAATATGCTGACTAATATTTTCTGTAAATTATTGATAAAAATATTTGAGTACAAATGCATTTTCATATCTATTTAATTATTATAAATAATGAATATATCACAAATGTGCTACTATTTTATATCTAGTCAATATGAAAAATTACTAATTAATGTAGCTTATATTAATCTGTTATAAATTTAATGCCTTTATTTTATCATTGTCCCACGAAATAGATTATTATTTTAGTTATGTGTTTCAAAACATAAAATAATTTAGAGAAGTTTGTTTATAAGTGTTAGCAAATTCTAATTTTCTTTCCACTCCTCTTAGAGGTGGCTTGAAGTATGTCATAAGAGAGGAAGGAGGCCTGCCAGCTGTGAACTTTGTCAATATCAATATCATTGGCACAAAAAATTTAAGGTAGGTGCATTTTATCAATCAAATTAGAGCTCATTAAAAAATTATTTGAAAATAAATCAGTGTAAAATAGGAATTTGTGACTGCTTAAGTATTATATAATGCATTACATGCACCAATTTTTTTTTTTTTTTTTTAAGATTAATAAGCTAAAATTAATTCATGGTGATACAACCTTTGAATCTCAAATTACATTGGATTTATAAACATCTCCTGCATTCCTGCAATCAATGTAACAACAGATTATCAAAGCCGGAGAAAGAAAAGTGTGGATTATTTTTAAAAATTCATAAATTAAAGACAATACAGAGAATAACAGACAATACCCAAGCCTTTTTATTGATATATTTTTCATTACAGCCAGTAATTCTATACTTCAAAATAATTAATATAAAATATGGTATTAACTTATATATAATATTAATAAAAAGAACATTTTTGTTTATAACTTTAAAATAAGCATTTAAATGTTTCTTAATCTTATAATATGTGATAAATACAAATAATCGATGAAATTTGTAAATTTCATATATGTATCTATAATTTAGATTTATTTTATATATATTTATTTTTCTTCAACAGATTCGACACTGGCAATTCCCACAGTGCTCCAGAAAAGATAAAATTCTCCATTTAGTGTTTATTTTTTCAGTGTTATTAATGATTACATGTGCATCATTGACAATAATGTTTTTTAAACAAGACAAAGGGACCAAGGTGGACTTGCATCAAGAACTAACTCAGTCTGAAATAGGAAATCTTGTTTGTGGAGTGCTGTTCTTTGTGGCCTTTTTTGTTGCTATTTATGTTGAAGCAAAATCTCATGATACTTTGTACAAGTTACTAGTCAAGTTTATACACATTAATCAGCAATGGTATATTGATGAGTATGAAAAAAAGGAACCATCACCTGTGGCAGTTTGACATTAGGAATGACATGAAGGTATGCAATACTTTCAGCTAGTGAATGCAGACAGTCTCTAATAACATGCATATGAATGCATTTATAACAACAAAAAGGATAAATATACTCAATACCTTTTTCCTTATTATATGTTCCGTCTCAGTCCTTTTAAAAGAAATCGGAAAATTCACTTCTAAAAAATTATGCAACTGGCTTGTATATCTAGTTAAGAAATTAGCATTTTCTTTTTTACCTCTCTCATGTTGTACATTTATATCATTCTGTATATATTTTTCAGCTTCTACTTGTCGTAGCTCAGCACATAGGTCTGACTTTTTAAACTCAAAGTTCTCTTCATTACTAAATTTAGTGTACAATGAAATGCAAAATATTTCACCTTTTCTCATTTTTTTTAATAATAGGAAAATAATACCACTATGTATTATATATTTTAAAATTGAAATAAAGTTTCTAGATTTTATTGATTATGTTTTTTTATATTTATTTAATATCAAGTACTACTTGCTAAAATAGTTGGAATCAAGATTAAATAATTTCTTTTTGGTTGGTTTAATCAGATTTGAATGATTTGTATTTATTTTATTTATATTAAATGAAGGTTCAGCTTCATTTCTGTCATCACTTTTAAGTCGTTTAGAATGCTGATTTGAATTTTTTGTAAAGATACTCTGCCATTCATTTTCACATTCTGCTGCACCATTTAATGAGTTAATATTTACATTAGTATGTTTTAAAGTTTCTATTTGTGATTTCAGATCTTTGATTTCATTATTAAGCTTTGAAATTTCTTCTTTAGATTCCTTTTCTATTTTGATATATTTCTAATAAAAGAACAAGATTATGTTTCAACTAAAAATTATCCTAATTATTAAAACAAATGAAACAAAAACCATATAAACAGTTTTTGCTTTGTATAAAATTGAGTATAATTAAAAATAGTTCAAATATATTATAAGATGTAATAAAGTTGTTAAAATAATTTGATATTCATAATTAAAAGTCATATACAATAAACATTAATCATAATATGCAAATCTGTAAAATTATAAATATCTATTTCTAGAAAATTGAACTTTATTTCATAAGATTTCTCAATTTTAATGTTAAATTATTTCATGGACTTTTGAAAAGATTTTCATATTGTTCTCAAAAATTAACTAATTTTATAATACTGAGGATAAATAAACCTTAAAATTTTACTCAATATTAAAAATATATTAAAATGATACTGAAAAAAATATTAATTGGATATCTCTTATTCAAAATTTTATCATAGATATTATTTACCTGTCTAAATATTTCATCTTTCTTTAAACCATCTTGAAGAAAATTTATTCCTTTGTGTTTTGAGAACCGATTTTTCAATTTGTTTACTTTTTCTTCACACTTAGGAAAGATATCAGAAAATATAAATTAAATATAAAATAAAGAAATGAAAGAAAAAACCAAATAGAACTTAATTACTAAAAAAATATTTTGTTAGTGATGCTATAATATCAGTTTAATGTCAAACAACAAAAGTATCAACAAAAATGATTTTAATGATAATATACTTGAAACACAAAACTTTAAAAGCATCAAATTGTTGTAATTCTAGTTTCATTACAATGTTCATCTTAATTATGAACAAAATATATTTATTTAAAATTATAAAACCTTTTGTTTATCAAATATAAACATTATATTATCTTGAAAATATTTTTTTATAGACAGGATTGTTTGAGGTTAAATTGGCAATGAGAATTCTTGATATATTTAAATGGTATAGAATTTAAATAAATTCTCTGAACAAGAAATTTTTATTTAGTGAAAAAAAAATTCTACAAATTATATATATAATTGTTCTTTATATACAATTTAAGGTTACAGCTGTTTACTTCTTTGAACAAAATACAAGGAATATCATATATATGTATATACTGTGTCCCCAACAATCACAGTTTCTTTTTTGAAATCAATGAGAAATTATGCAACTTCTGATAATAAATGCATAACACCCAATAAAATTCGAATATTGTTGTGGTTACTTATGGCACTTGCCATGGACAAGCCCGCTGTTCAAAGACAGCCGAAATTCGAATATTTATAGACAAATAAAAGCTTATTTTATTTAAAATTCTATTATATTTTAAAATTTTCCTTTGTTTATCAAATTTTTCATAAATTTCTGATTTTTTTTCCCATACTGCAAACATTTATGATCTACTAAGGGGTTATACTTCCTGCTATACTTCACACCAACTTCCAAGAATCATTTTGAGATCACTTCATGATTTTAACTTGTTCACTCCCTACATAGCAATGCCTTTCTGCTAATAATACGAAATTGGCCCATGTGCCATTAAATCAAACTGTATTAAAATTATTTTAAATTATCTGAATTGCTCAACTTGGTCTAAAGCTTATAAATCATGTATTCTTAAATATTTGTGCATCTTTATTATAAATGGGTATTCCCACATTTTATTATTGACTAATTATTTACATATTCATAAATAACAAAAAGATTTCTATGTGTGAGCCACTTTATATTTAGATTGGCCTTTAAATATGTAAACAGAAATATTTAATTCATTTTTAATTAGATAATTATTAATAACTATGTAAACTGTACTATGGATAATATATTAATTGCAAAATTAAATTATAGAACCTCTTTCAAAAGAATTATACAAATAGAATTATAGAACCTCTTTCAAAATAAAAATTTGTGAATCATAAATTCATAAAACGTATTTGTAAGTGTTTTAAATTAGTTGAACATAGTTTAATCTGTCCTTTCATAAATTTCTTTCCAAAAATTACAAGTCCTTTTAAAACTATTATTATATCTTGTGAATTAATTGCATTTTACGGTGATCTTTTAGTCTTTTTTTTTTTTTTTTTTTTTTGAGATCATTCATGCAATGTCCTAATTAGCTAATGTGTCTCACCATGTGCTACTCATTTATACTATTGCTTCTTGCTTAGTATTTTATGAAATACTCAAGAGAGAATCTGAAATTCATTTTTTCATTCCATTTTGATTTGTTCAACTTAGGATTATTATTAAGTTTTTACAATAAAAAAAATTGGTAATTGGTAAAATTTAGAGTGCAAAAATTTATTGAACATACTATATATAATGAGGTAATACGATCTGAAAAAGAAGTAATCAGCAATTAATTTTTAAAAAACATTCACGAAGATAAAAAAAAAATTCTATTTACAGTTTTTAATTTTTTTCTCAATTTCATTGAAACATATTCGAAATACAGTTGATATTCTAACACTATAATAATAGATAATATAAGAAACAAAAGAAGAATTTAAATTATTAATGAATTTAAATTAAAAAATGTTTAGTTATGTGAGTTTTGCTATGTTAATTGTACATACATAATAAATATATTATTAATAAATAATATTGATTGAAAATATATTTTAAAACAAAATGTAAGTAAAAACATATTTTTGTAAATAAAACAGTACAAAAAAATACAGAGAGCTAATTTTATATCTCTTACCTCCATTTGAATTTTGAATATTTCTTGATTTTTTTCACTTTTTAACCTAGTGATCTCATTTTCCAATATCAGTATTTGATTTTCTTTTTCTCTTAGTTTGTTCATAAAACTTTCAAGTGTTGATTGAGCTAATTAAAAAAAATTATTTAAAAAAACATTTTAATTTGAACGATTTTACAAATGAAAACACAAATAAGCCAAACATTATTAATAGCTAAAAACACAAATTATCTCTGAACAGGATTTCTTTCAGAGGTTTTTTTGTATTATTTTTCTTATAAAGAAAAATTTAATTTTTAACATCTGCTGAATAACAAAACTATACTATATATTGAAAAGAGAAATGACTAAATAAATAATAATAGGCATAGGGAAGATCAAATCACTCATTTTAGTAGCTAATCAAAAATTCAAAAAATATATTTTTTCTTTTTATAAAATCCATTAAAATTAGAGATATGAAGAGAGTTAATTCTTGAGAGATGTTCCACTAGAAGAAATTTTCTTTAATACCTTAAAAATTAGAACCTACTGACATGAAAAATAAAAAGCAGGACAAGCATAACAGTCAGTAAAAAATTACATTTAGCAAAGAATCATCTTCAAAAAAATATATATATTTAGACATGAAACTATGATACGGAATTTTAAAACTTTAGCACATAATGGACTTTACATTATTATTTAGATACATAGAGAATATGATGAAAACAATTGCAGAACATATTGTGTTTGTGTATATATATAGGTAATATGAAGAAATATGAATATAAAGATAACATATGTAATATTGCTCAAATCTTTAATGCATAACAAAAGATGATGGTAATAAGAAACGGAAATCATTAATATTTCACAGAGAATATGATGAAATAAGAACAAATTTATACACCAATTCACATAATTAAAAATTCTGGTTAATGTAGCTGTTCCATATCTTAACTACTGCTTACTGTTATTGCATCTGGGTTTGAACTAAAATATTATTCAACAGGAAATAATTATCTGATTAAAGAAAACTATAAATATTTGAGATTGAATAATCTTAAACTAGGAATTGCCATGAACAATTTTGGAGGTTACAAAAAGAATAAAATGCTTTTATTAATCAGATAGTTGTTATGTACAGATATAGTTAAAATATGTTTTTTTGAATAAAAGCATCTCATTAAAAACTTGTCAAAATTTCCTTTTTAATTGTATATATTTTTATTTGTCATCAGTTAATATTTTATCTATTTATTTTCAAGTTCTTGTATGGCAGAAGAAATTTTATATTAAAAATAACAAAGAATTTTTTTTTTTTTCAAACTGGAAATTTTTTTAAAGAATAGATTAAATTTTGAAGAGATATGTTCCAAATATATTTTATAAAATTCAGAAAAATAGCTAGTTTAACTAATTTTAACTTTATTCCACACACACATATAATACAAAAAAGCTTGCAATTAAAAAAAATTCTAATTTCAATGTTTTATTGCATAAGCAACTAGATTATCATATTCTTAATGTGGTTCATTTATATATTTTCTATATTTTTCTTCTTGTGCTTCTTTTTTACTCTACGATATTTCTTTTTAATATCACAATACTTTATATTTACGACAAACAACTGAAGCTACAATAGTCCATTTCCATAAACAAATATTTTATAAAAATATTCATTTTTTAAGATAATTTTTTTTAATTCTTTTTCTTATTTCAATAAACAATAAATCTGATTTTATAAACTAATAAAATAACAATTATTCAGCAACTTATGATACCAAAAATTAATTTATTATGAGACTAATTCAAAAAGTGGAAATATTGTCCATAGAATAATAAAAGCTAAATTGGTGATAACAATGCTTAGCACTTGATTTCGAAGTTTCCTTCCTATACCATTTAAGAATTTATGCCTCTCCTCATTGTCATATACTGTTTTCTAAAGCCTCTAAATTATTCTGTTTTTATAGTGTTTACAGCAACAATTTTAATAAACAATATATGAAATAAATTTTTTCTTTACAAAAAATATTCAATACTAATAAATTATTAATCTCCATGAACTATTATGAATATTTTAACATTTAACAAATTAATAATGAAACAAATTATAATAATAATAAATCATTCCAATATTTAACATATAACGAATTCAATCCTAACAATTAGTACCTCTGAATTCTGCTTGTTGTAATTCTTGTTTTATATCTTCTTTATGTGATGATTGCATTAGCTCAATCTCATTCTTCAGTTTTTCAATTTCTCTCTGCTGAGCCTGAAAGTAAGTTATTAAAATGTTATTTAAAAGTCTGCTTGTTTGTTTCTCAGAAAATATAATACAAAAAATATTAAAAGTAACATAAAGATAACAAATTATGAAATTAAAACATGAAAGAAAATGATTTTAAGATAATAAATTATGTACTTTCAATCTCAATTTAATATAAAAATAGCATTATGGTTAAATTTGCATAATAAATTTATAATTATGGGATAAACTAATACTGATTTTTATATCAGATTAATATTAAATACTGATTTCTTTATCTTCACCAATCTTTGATTGATTGTGTATAAATGAGTGAAATCCAATAAAAAAAATGCTTAGCAAAAGTTATGCCCTTCTAAATAAAATCACACATTGTCTATTAAAACTTTTCAAAACTCTTAGAGAAAGAAAAAAACCAACAACTTCATTTCAAATTAAAAATTGTTCAGTTTCATATGCCTGCTTATAGCTTTGATTTACTTTTACAGAAGTGTTGGAAAATTATACTTAAGCTTATGAATATATAAAACAACTTATAAATACAAAGCAGCATACTCCAGATAGAAACTATATATTCAATCTCTAATAACTTTAAATAAAGAATTAAATAATTTTAAATCAAGCTAATTGAGAAGCTAACTTAATTAAATAACTCTAAATAAAAACGATAAATAACACGATTTCTAAGTTTTGGTCAATGTAACCTCAGCTTCAAACAATTTACCTTAATTACGCAAAAAAATTTTGAGTAACATGTGGCAGCTAATATTAAATTACAAGGAGAATTTTTCTAAAATCACTATCACAGAACTTTGAATGCTCAAAAAGTAAAAATATTATTAATCAAAAGTAAATAAAACAATTTAAAACTATGAGGAAAACAAATTAAATTTTTGAAATTTTGATGACAAACAAAAAATAATAATACACTGATAATAATCCACACAAATGATAGTAATCTAAATAAAGAATATATAAAGTTTTGTAAAAAATATACCTTCTCATTTTCATCCAAGCAACTTTTTAAGTTTCGTTTTTCAGAAAGTAAAGTCTTCCTTTCCACTATAAAAAAATGTCAAATATTTCAGTTTAAAATAATAAATCTCTGTATACCATATACAAAAAAGAAAAGAAAAGAAAGAAAGAATTCATTGAATTCAGTGTGACATCAGTTTTCTACTTCCTCTATATGACAATTTTTTAAAAAATTTATTCAATATATTATAATAACATTCAATTTTATTACAGAAGCTCATATTTCCTAGAAAATTTTTAAAGTAGATTCTTTCAAAATAGACTAAAATGGATTTATCAACATAATGAAATGAGTTTAAACCAAATATTCAGAATCAAACAATTTTTGCATGTTAAAATTTTAACAATATAAATATAAAGCATTTTGAGATAAATAAATGAAAAATCTGATAATTTTATAAATAGATATTTACCTTCTACTCAAAACCAAAATTTGTTATAAATTTTGTACTAATTTTTATTTCAAACCTTTAACTGTAACAATCAAAATATAAGTCAAAATCTAATTCAGCCTTCCATTTTTATGTATGTAACTGTTCTCATCTATCAATTGGACAGGATGGGAAAAAAAATATTAATATGCAAAAGCATGCTTTTTCTATATTGGAGCAAATTTCAGGAAAGTATTACTTTTTAATACTCATAGTTCATAAATGAAAGATCCATACACAAATTATTCAATTTAAAAATAAATTTTTAGAATTACTGACAGATAAAAATATTAACTGACAGATAAAAATTTATTTAATGATATGAATTCTTTTCTACCCCCCCCCCTACCAAAAACAGTAAACTAAACTGTATTTCAATTCCGCATTGTAACTAAAAACAGCAAAATTAACTTATTATTTTTAAAAAGTTTCTATTAAATGCAATAAGCTATAATTATTTTGAACTATTTCAAATCTATAACAGAAACAACTCAGAAGAAAAATACAAAAATTATACATACTTTCACTGTTTTGTAACCTTGAGATTGAGATGTGCAGGGATGAAACAGCATTGTTTAATTGACTGATTTCTGAAATTAAATTTTTAAGTCTTAAAGACAATGAATGCAACAAGAAATGATATAAATAACAATGTTGATGTTCCTCTCCCTTTTTTTACCATGTAAAAGTGAAGTATTAGTATCTTTCAACAGTTTATTCTGCTGCAAAATATTATTGAATTGTTGTTGCAATGCTTCCACTTCTTCATCCTTTCGTCTCAGAAGCTATACAATTTCAGTAAAAAGAAATAATTATTAGTTTTAAACAGTTTCCTAATATGAAAAAAAAAAAAAAATATTTGATAGATTATAAATTTACTAGCAACATAAAAATTTGTCATTCATTTTTTTAAAGCCATTGCCTCAATACTATCAACCATTTTTAAACCAATAACTTTTCAATTACCATAAAATTTTTATAGAAGTATATAAAACTAATGCAAATAATTAGAAACAGAAAGCAAAGGATATTAATTTCAAAGTTTCATACTGAAATATAGCTGGTTTCACAAAACAATATAAAAAAATATAGAAAAAATTACACTTTTCTAATTATAAATATTACATTATAAGTAAATTAGTCGTGCAAAATGCAACACTTCATTCAATTCTGCAATGAAAATTGCATACACTTTCCAATGCTGAATTTTAAACTATATAACTGAAATCCAAAAGATGATGATTGGTTCCCAATTGCATAATTTCATCCAATTAATGATAAATTGTTCTCCAATGACTAAATTTCTATGAAACTTCTATAAATATTAATTAACTTTTTAAACAAACCAAAATCATAGTATACATTTAAAAACCAATTTAAAATTCTAATTATATATATTAAAATGAAACCAAGTGTTAAAGTATTTAGGTGTACTAAAGTACACCAAGTATAATATGTATACAAAAAATGCCACTTCAAAAAAATACATTAACATAATGCATTAAATTCAATACTTATGAACGTTTCCTTAAATATTTGATACATGTAATATCATTAGAAAATCTGATTTTCTTTGAAGATTTAAATACACAGAAGAAAATATGTTTAAATTTCTGAATTAATATTTTAGAAAATTAATTTCTCTTAACTGTTGTTTATGAAAATTATGCAGAGAAATATGAATCGATCAGCAATCAACCTAATATCATTACCTTCTGGGTATATGTTAATTTGAGAAAGAAATTCTAATAAATGACATCAATTAAAACTAATAACAAAACTATAAATAGCATATATTAAAACACCTTTAAAAATTGATAGAAAAAAGTCTATCTTAAATTCTGATAATTCACAAATTTGATATAATTTATAGTAATAAATTAAAATTATGGTTCATATATAATATGGAATATTCATTTAAATACAGCATCTCTTAATTTCACTGCATATGCTTACCCAGCTTTGGTAATAGTGACAAAATCACTATTACCAAAAACAAAACAAATAGTATTAATATCAATAAAACTCGTTCCGAGAAACAATGGAATATTTATCAAATACATAAATTCATTATTTCAAATAATGACTTTATTTTTCACAAACAGATAATCTTTTAGAAAATTCAGCAGATAAAATTGGATACCCTTAACAAATTTATATAAAAATAACTTTTCCTTTTTCAACTTCAAAACTAATTTCTTTTTTTTTATTTAAATTTATTTCTCATTTTAAAAATAAAATCAATTTTTAATTTTTTGCAATAAAGAGAAGTAGCATTATAAAATAATTAAAAATAAATAATTAAATTTATTTACATTTTTTCATTAAAATTCAATAAATACAATAGAAATTAACTGAAATTTT
Organism: Argiope bruennichi; assembly: GCF_947563725.1. Taxonomy (NCBI): domain Eukaryota; kingdom Metazoa; phylum Arthropoda; class Arachnida; order Araneae; family Araneidae; genus Argiope; species Argiope bruennichi. The sequence goes on from NC_079158.1 coordinate 45,239,879, forward strand.
AATAGATGGAATAAAGCATCCTAATGAAGATGAAAAGCTTCTGCATCCCTTACTTTAAAACCTTTTTCACCACCAAAAATAATGCTCATAGTAAAGCTAATTTTTCAATGAAATACTATAACTTCAAAAAAATATATATATTACGGAGCTTATAAAAAAATCTCAAAAGAGCGAAAAATAAAACTATTTGTTTTCCCCAATCATTATAAATTGATGACGATTCCCAGGAACTAGTCATAATGCAGCAGTATACACGAGGAGTAAGGTCACACAATCGATAAATGTTATTTGAAATGTTGAAATATATATGTTCAATATTTGAAATGTTTATTCAATAAATCTAATCTTTTTATCGGAAGTGTGCTCGGAAAAAGGTTTAATTAATGCTTCTAAAAAAGTATATTCATTTATATATAAAAGTAAATTCATACTGTTTTCCATAAATTTATTTCTTCTAAAACATTATTTAGATCAATCTTCATCATTTTAAAATCATCAAATTATCAATTTAAGGCAGAAAAATTCAAAATAAACAAAGAATATGAAACACAACATTTGAAATTCAAAACAAAAAGCAATGTTCCCTTTCTTTCGACAGTTACAGTTAATTTTTAAAAGCAAGCGTAGTGTTAATTTACTACAATATTAGGCAAAATTAGTTTCGGTTTAGATAGCAGCTTTCAGGTTGTTTTTTTTTAATGTTTTTTTATTTCTTAAATTATGAAAAGAGAACGTGTCTTATGATGTTTCAGAGTTAAAGTAAGAATTTTTCAAAATGTCTCTTATTCAATCTTCCTAGAAGAAGGCACAGGTTGGAAAATTAAGATTTTGTATGTTGGCAGTATACGCTTAAAATATTCATTCATTAAAATTTCAAAGCTTCATCAAAATTTCAATAACAAAAGAAAAATGACCCACAAAATTTGAGTACTGTTAATTTGAAGCCTTGAAAATAATTTTTCTGACACTACAGTCGGCAGAGCTCCAATTTTTTTATTTTCGAGACAGGAGACCGGATTCCATACTGGGCTTTATTATTATTTTTTTTTCTCTCACAAACATTTCAAATTAACATTTTATAGATAGTTTCAGTCAATACATTTTTCATTTATATATATATATATATATATTCTCCTAATTTAATTCCTGATTAACCGTAATTTAATTTTTAAACGAAAAGTAATTATAAATTTAGATGCGTTTTTTAAATCTTTAAAATAATTTAAATTAAATTATCAGTTCATCGTTAGTTTCAGTTGATATATTTTACACTTTTGTATCCAAAAATTAAAGTTTTCCTTCTAATACTCGAATTATAATTTAATTCTTAAAAAGAAAATAATTATAAATAATTGAGGTGTTACTTAAAAGTATTATAAAAATAATTAAATTAAGAACTTACAGATAATTTCAATTAATATATTAGTCTTTTTTCAATCAAAAATAAATATTCATTCACTTAATGTTTTAATTATAGTTTAATTTTTAAGAAGAAAAATAATTACAAATACAACTTAAATTATAACTACTAACATCGTAAGAAAATTTTTTATTCACTACTTTTTTAAATTTATTATTTTTAATGACATAAAAGAACCAAAATGGTATTTATCATAGAATCATTCGAAACAAAACACATTTAAATATCTTGTACAGTTGATAATTAATGATTTTTCATAAAAGTAACGTTAATCTATTAGAAAACATGTTTCATTTACATTTTAAAAAAATATCAAATATCAAAAAAATATCAAAAAGTTGGGTAGAGTGCCAAGCCAATCGTATCATATTATTAAAATTTTTGAAACCATCTGTCAATGCATTCAATAATTTAACACTTGTTTTCTATTTATTTTCGATTTTAAAGTAGAGAACGTTTTCTGATATATTTAATAGATCATCAGCTTCGTTCCGTATTTTCAATATAAATGCGATTTCGTTGAGTTAGAACAAAAGCTTTGACTTTATTCAAATAAGTTAAAAATTTTGAATGTTTTAAAATAATTATTCAAATTATTTATCATCTTTAAAGTTAATTTATAAATATTTTAGAGTTAAAAAAATTAAATTATATTTGTAATGCAAATATCAAGCGGATGAACGTAATTTTGCTTTAAAAAATAATAACACATTAAATTGAAATTGAGTGACATATAAAATCAAGATAAATAATATCAAAATTAGTAATATATTTTGTGCAAATTGTTAATTTATTTTAAATAATTTTTATATATAAACTATATATAAATTTATATTTTTCGTTTAAAAATCAAATTCTAATTCAAGAATTAGGACAATGAATATGTATGTATGTATAATACAGAGTAATTAAAAGTATTTATAAAATGTCAGTGCAGTAAACTAATGCTGCAAATTACCAGTATATAAGCCATGTTCAAAGGTCGTTTTCCCAGAATTGGTCGGCTATTGCACTTTAAAATTTTAAAGAAGGGAATCCTAAAAGTATATTACCATCATACAAAATCTCACCTGGAACTCAATTTTCCAACTCAAGCCCTCCCCTGTTAATTACTGACCCTCGAATACAGATCTATTAAAATCCCAAGATAATATTTTAGGATTATTACAGTATTACATATTTAAAATACCAGAAAGGAATTTCATCAGTGAAGGAAATGCGACACCTCAAAACACAAATTTTTATCAACAATCCTCAAAGTTTGGAGGCATTGTAGCGAACTTATTGTTTGTTTTTAAATATGAGGATGCTCTATATTTTTGTGCTTGCAACAGGTTGTTTGATTTCATTTAGGTCGATAAAGATGGGGGAGGTAATAATCTATTCTTTATCTAATACTGTATAGAAATATAATACAAGTTCCAAATTAAAATAGAATAATAGAAATAAAAAAGAAAATGAAAATTGTCGATAACGATTGGCAAAAAGAAACACCCAACAAACTATATAATCCTATGTCCTTTTCCCATTTATTGTGTATCACCTCTCTGTGAAGCAAAATAGTTCAAAAATTATATATATGGGATTCTAAAAAAGAGAATATTATTTCAATCTACTTGCCAACAACGTTTAGATAAATATAATTACAATATTAAAAAAGCCGAGAAGTTTTATTTTGCAATTCAATATTTTTTCAAAATATTTGCCGAAAATTTACCGATAGTAAAACTTAATACCTCGGCGAAATTGGCAAAACTATGTTTGCTTCTGAAAAAAAATTTCGTTTTTATTTCATTGGTCATTTTATGATACCCGAATTCAACAAAATAGATTTTTTTTATTATTCATAGATTCAAAAAGAGATTTTATTTGAATAGCTGAGTCGATAGTTCATATTGCTGTTTTAAATATCTATAGATTTGCTTGAGCATGTATTTGATCAGTGTCGAGTGCCATAACAAAATTGATGCCACTTTTCTTTTCAACACAAGTTTATTGTACCTTACAGATTTTATGATTGATGACTATTTACATACAGTGGCTCCCAAAATTGAGCATACACTATACTCTTTCTTCTTTAATTTTATTCTTTTTGATCTTAACATTCCTATTTATGGCTAATATTTATAACAACGACAAAATATACATTAACAAAAATATTGGGCTAAAAAACAAACAGAGGAATCAATAATATTTTTATTACAGTAATTTTTATGTCAAAGTTACAAATTCCAAAGTTGCAAAATTGAGTATACATCTAACAAAATCTGTAAACAAAAAGAGAAAAAGAGAAATTAATATTTTGTTGCATATCCTTTTGCATTTAGAATAGCTTGTAAACGGTGTGGCATTGAGTTGACTAGAATTTGAGTTGTTTCGCCGGATATTTTCGACCATTCTTCTTGTAATACTCTTTTTAAGTGTCCCTTGTCTTTAATATTGTGTTTTTGAACTGATTTTCCTAATTTTGCCCACAAATTTTGAATCACATTGAGATCTGAAGTTTGAGGAGGGGTGTGCAATTGCAATTTACAATTATACAACAGTCATAACTTAACTATTTTAGCTGTATGCTTCGGGTCATTATCTTGTTGAAACAGAAAACTTGACCGTAAACCCACATTCTGGGCACTTTGTTTTAAATTGTTCTTCAATTTTCCAAATATTTGATTTTGTCCATGATTCCATCAATGAAAAATAAATTTTCCACTCCTTTTGAAGACACACAGCCGCATACACGAAGTGAACCACCTCCATGCTTGACAGAAGCATTGGTGGTTTTAGGAAGAAGTTCAGAATTGGGCTTTCTCCAAACATAACATCGACCATCACTACCAAAAACATTGAAATTATTTCGTCATTTATTATTACTTGATTCCAGAAGTCTGGAGGTTTTGAAATATGACTTTTAGCAAATGAAATTCTTTTCTCTCCATTTAATTTTGAAATGAATGGTTTTGTTCTGGCTACGTGACCATTATAATTTGCTTTTCATATTACTCTTTGAGTTGTTTCTGCAGAAACACACTTTCCAATTGTTCTTGAAGTAAATGTAGCAATTTTTGTAGCACTCACCTTCGAATTGTTTGCTACCTCTCGAATAACTCTTCTCTTGGTCGTGACACTGAAGATTTTTTTCCTTCCTCTTTCAGGTTTATTAACAATTTGGCTATTTATACTTCTGGATAATTTTTTGAACGCATCCGTGACTTCGTTGAGTTTCTCTTGCAATTTCTCGTAGAGATTTACCATCTTCAGACAATCCAATAACAAGTTTCGAATTTCAACATTTGTTTCATTTCTGGAGCTCATTATGATAACCAAAACGTTTGTTTTCGCTTGGAAATCAATGATTGTCAATTAAAGTAACAAAACTATTTTACTTATTCATTTGAAAATAAATAATAGTAGTCAAGTCGCATATTTTATAAGGTGTATACTCAATTTTGTGACTTTGGAATTTGCAACTTTGACATAAAAATTATTGTAATAAAAATATTATTGATTCCTCATTTTTGTTTTTTAGCGTAATACTTTTGTTAATGTATATTTTGTCGTTCTTATAAATATTAGCCGTAAATAGGAATGTTAAGATCAAAAAGAATAAAATTAAAGAAGAAAGAGTATAGTGTATACTCAATTTTGGGAGCCATTGTATATACAATTAAATTTCGGTTTAAATCTAAACTCATTGCTTGCTGTTCCCACCGAAGCTCCAACAAACGCTCACGCTTACCGGTGTCAGAGCCACCAACTCTTCCTCCCTCTTCACTTCATCTCTTTTGAGTCGTAGGGCCGGAATAGCTACGTGGAGGTTACAGGCATGACAGTCACATTATTCAATTAGTCGACAAATGATAATGATGCAAAAAAAAGCTTGTTTGTTTGATCGATTTTGCGAGATTGCTTGTAAACTAATAATATAAATCATTTACATAAACGTTCGCCATCTTAAAGCGGAAATAAATTGCCAACTGACAAAAAAAAAAAGCTCGGAAATTTTTGAAACATATCATAATTAATTTTCAGTAAATTAATAAATTCATAAAATTGAAAGTCATTTTTATGTCTTACGGCTGTAACAATTTTCGAAATATATATGCACCGCTTGATGCTCCAAAATAAGGAAAACAGGACAAATTTTTTATTCAAGCAGTTCGGATTCAACATAAGTTGCAGACACAATGAAACTGTTCATACTGGAATGAACAGAAAATGGATGTAGAATTCATTTAGTGACTACTCAGAAATTAGTGCTGTTGCATAAATATTTTTCAAAAATTGCCTTTTTGGAAAATGCTATGTTACCCATAAGTAGATTAAATATTTAATTTCCAAAACTAAATGTGAAATTTTATATTACCAATTTATATAACTATATTTACTGCATTCCTTTAAATATTTTTTCAGAATTTTTATGCTTTTTTTATTTTTTGGAAGATGACGCAAATTATTCAACCATTAACAATCCATCCATCATTTACACCCTAAAGCAAATACACGGAAAAGAAAAAAAATGCATTTTTTTGCATCACAAATATAAATCCAGTTATATTTAGATTAAATTAAACTGTCAAATTTCCGCTGGTTACCTGTTTGATGATTTTTATAAAATGTTCAAATCTGGCATAAAGTAGATTCTATTCTTTATATGCAATTTTTCGTTCAATGAAAATGTTAAAATATCGTCGACTGTCATGTCTTAAAAACTGTCAACGAGTCGTGCTGAGTTAGCAGTCAATGTTAGTCGGGCTGTAAATTAATAGTAAATTGGCAATCGAATTTAGTTCATAGACAATGGAGAATAAATAAAATTGGAAGTTGCAAGATCACAAAGTTAATACCCAAATTAATAGTTATTTGTTCTTTTTTTCAAAGCGCTTTTTACTATGATTGCCCTCTTTGTTGTATATATATTGTGCCTGGATATTGTTTCTGAAAATATTCAAAAAAGCAATTGATGTTTTAGTTAACTTATAGTAATAAAAATTCATCTTTTGAACATTAACTCATTGAATCGAAAATTGAACAAGCCTGCAGTTTTTAGTATATGTCAAATTTATATACCTAGCTTGTTACATTTTTAAACAATCTAGTTTAAACACTCAGGACTCGACAGACTAATATGCTGGCAGTCCTTTGATTAAGTAGTCCAAAAATTTGATATAGATCTTTAAGTCTTAGGATAAAACCATACACCAAAGTTCGTCTTTTTAGCATATCATGTTAGTATCTTTTATCTCTTATCTAGTATATCTTTTTAGCATATCATCTATCGTGTTGCATGCATGTGATAAGACAGATATATTATCCTTGTTTTGATTTAGTCACACTTGATACAATATTAAATTTTTGGTGTAAAGGCCACGTATGGAATTTTATCGCTAACTCATTCTATTTTTGAATTTGAATTTTCGCAATCAGGCGAACATAATTCCAAATAAGAGTTGGAATAAATAAAACGAAGTTGGAATAAATAATAAGAAGGTCTAAAATTTGAAATTTCAGTAAATTCATGGGGCCAAATTATTAGACGATTACAATATGCTGTCTTGTATATCTCATAAACGAGAAAATAAAAATTAAAAATTGAATATAAGTGAAATAAAGAAAAAAATGTTAATTCCGATAATAAATTGTTTCATCCCCCTTAATGTTACTCGTTTGTAGATATTTAAACCAGATGCCGAATTTTCTCCCATGAATCACCCTTTATTTCTGTAATTTTACATCCTTAAATTGCATAAATAATTAATGATTAATACGATTAAAATATTGTTGAAATCTGTATAAAACCAAAGAGCAACATCTTTATTATAAACAAAAAATACTCTGTTTAATGACTTTTCTATCTGATTGACAATAGCTTCTACCTGAAAAAAATGTCTTCCTTTAAATAAAAGACTGATAAATTCATTAGCTTTAATTGCCATTATGTGAATTACTTACTTACCAGTAAAGGGCAATTTCGCTTCAAAACATTGGAATCAATGCATTTTATTCACAATAGAAATTTTGGATGCTAATGAAATGTCTTGAATGGTTATCAACTATAGAGGCGGATACGAAAATATTTTTAAAATTTATGAAATGTTTAAATCCCCCTTAAAAAATTAATATATTAATTGAAATTTGAAAAATGAATGTTTACGTTTTCTTAATTTTTTAGAATATCAGTGAAAAAGAGAATTAAATGTTCTTCTTCTTTTTTAAAATTTTGACAATCCGATATCTACTTAATATATAGTCGTTAGTCGGTTGGCTCATTTCAAGCAGTGTTTAAGTGAATAAAATTAATTGTATCGCAAGTATTAGTAGGAAATTTTGAATCATATTTGGTACACAATACAAAAAAAGACATACTAAATAGAATTATTAAAAATTCCTGATTTTCTTATTGGAAAAATTCCGAGTTAATAGTGAATTATTTTATTTAAGCATTTAATGTATTATGCGTTTATAAAATATCGTGATATGTTTAGCATGGATAGCAAATTTGAAGTATCATTTTTTCTAATTCTTTATTGCTAAGGTAAAATTTATTTTGTTCTGCTTCTTCCTCCTTTTTAGAGCTTTGGTATAAATTTTTTAAAAAAGGTAATGAAATAAAATTAGAGAGTAAGAATTCAATACGACATTGCCAAAATATATGATAAAATAAATATAATTTTCATTGCTTATATTTCAACAGCTAAAAAAAAATTTCCATTTAACTTCTTACTAATAAAGGTTTCTAGAATTGAATATTTCTACATATATTCTGGAAACCTATGTTCTAGAATTTATTATTTGTACTAGAATTAAATATTTGGTAGCGCTTTCAGCAAACCATAATTTGGTAATAAAGCTAAGGTAAGCTAAGGTATTTCTAAGCTGAAAGCATTTGCTACAAGACGTTAAGAATTGTAAAGATAAAACAGTGCTTAGGAAATGTATTCGAAGTAAATTTTGAAACATAAGGAGAAAGAAAATGCATTGGCTGCTTTGCATCGTATTAAGCTATTAATGTAACTTCCAACTGTTAAAGAATTATACAAAATGACTCTTGAAAAGTAAAATTTAAGGAAAATTATTATATTTTAATATTATTTTTGATATATTATTATGATTTTGCGAATTTTTGTACGTTTTCGTTAAGCTAAATTAGAAATGGAACTAAGTTAGCGATGGAAGATGTCAAAAAAAATGCCATTCATAAAAAAAGATAGCGAATTACGAAATATATTTAAACTTAAGTAATACAATATTTAGGATAACAAATTGGTGTTTAAAATCATTTACCAGTTTCATAACCATGATAATATTCGACTTAATACCATTTATTAAATCAATAAAATCAAATTAATTGATCATTGAAATACAAAATCCGCATTCAAAATTAAATCTAAAATTATTATATTGTGCATGTCTAGTACCTAAATTTCACCTCACTTATTAACGCTAATTTAATTTTGTATTCTTATTATAGGAAATGTTTTTTCTCAACATTAAAAAAAGTTTATTTGATGCGGTTGGTGTGATTTATTATATCTTCCACATCTAGATATTTTTCAAACCTTTAATTTCACAGTATAATAGAAAACATTTCTTCCTTTTCTGGGCAAGTTTCTAATAATTCGTTTTGTAACTGGATAACTTTTCCAGCTTGCCACCAAGCTTCCGCTCGATAAAACTTCAGTCTGTGCTCTGGAGTCATAGAAGGAAGCATGATGTTTACCCCCGATAATTGTACTTTTTCTTAAATGTTTGTATTAACTGTTTGTCCTATTATTGTTTTCATGTGTTATGTCCTTTAATGTTTCATTAAAAAGATTTAAATAATTTAAGCTTCTTTCCTTAAGAGTTTTGTTTTCCCCTAGCAGGAATAGTGTTTGGCACCCAATGGTAACTAGTTTTGTTTAAGATTACAGTTTAAAATTCGACTTGTTCCATCCATTAATTGTTCCATAGATTAATTTAATCCATCGCCAATGGATTGTGTTTTCAACTTTTATGTTTTATGTTACCATTTTTATATTTATAAATATGGGGGGTTTACAAGTTTGCAAATATTAGATGATTTTTTCAGACCTTTCCTCCAAAAAATATCGAAAATTTCATTGAAAATGGAGTAATAATTTATGAATAATCGATTTAAGAATTTCAACATATTATTAAAACGTCATAAATGGTGCAGTAAAGAATGTTGTAATATTAAAAATACTTTAGCATTTCTTTTTTATTTTAATGATATAAATTGAGTTGAACATCTTTAACAAGAATTAGATAGTTGATAATCCATTAATTATTTATTGAGATTTATAATCATTCAACGATGATTTAGTACTAAATTAATATTTCATCGTAACATGAATGGGCTTTTTAAAACTGTAAATATATTTTTTATATCATTAAGATGCATAATATTTTTAAAATTTGATTCAACAATATTCGTAAATTACATTTTACATAAGATATCATAACAATATTGTAAAACATTTTGTGCTACATGTGTTAAAATTTTTACTATAGAATGCTATTCTTATAAAATAGATGTAATATTCTTATAAAACATTAAGATAAAATAATAGCTAAGTAAGAATCTTATTAGAAAATTGAAATTATAACAAATAATATTATACAATAAGCGACAAATTTAATAATTTGTATCACTACTTGGAATAAAGTTTTCAAGCAAATAAAAAATCTCTACTGTTCATCCAAATGTCATTTAAACACATTTTTTCAGAATGCTTCATTAACTTTCTTTTTTTTTTTTTTTGCATAAAATTGTATAGTCTCTAACGGTCTTGCATTTTAGCTTTTTTTTTACATTAAATCAGCTAAATTATATTTTGAGAACATTTTGAATTGAAATCTACAATAATCGCAATCAAGATTAGTGATTCAAATATATTCGCCAGTGGTTTTTAAAAGATATCCTTAAAAAAATATCAATTTAAAATTTGGTGAAAAATAAAATAAAATTATTCTGATTACAATTTTTTTTTATTTAAAGCTAAAAAGTTTTTAATAAAAAACTCACTTTTAAAGATGCAAGAAGCCGAAAACAAAATAAAACTGCAAGTATCAGAAAGAGTGGTGCAAAAAAAAAAAAAAAAAAAAAAAAACATGCCCAAGTCTCCCCATGTGTTTAGTAATTGCCTATTTTAATGAAAGATATTGATCCTCTTTTTCAGATAGAGTTTTTCCCCAGAATAAATATTTTTCTGTGGAGACTTAAGTGCGAAAGAAAACTTCTTTATATACTATGTAACAAGCCGCGTATAGCTTCCAGCGATAATCGTTATCATGCGATGGGATAGGGAGGGCTCTGATCTGACTCTGTGAAATAGGAAGCTCTCTGCATGTGATCAATAGATCCCGTCGCCCGCCACAACGGTTCTTCTACCGTGATCCAAGACCTGTAATCGAAATATCACCAGTAAGATATAGGGATGACGAATATTTTAAGAGCGGTTATTACGTAACCAATATCAAAAAGTCACAAATGCCAATGGTCAATACTTTTTAAAAAGGGGTGTGATTCAAATCCTTGACATGATCTTACTGGTGATATTTCGAGGTCTTGGACCACGATAGAAAGTAACAATCGATACGATCTGTCTAATGGAAGCTCCCAAACAAGAATTCAATCCTGCAATCTGTGAATGGGTTGAAAAGTGAACAGACCGGTTATTCTTAGAATTATCGTATCATTCAATCGCATATCACTGAAATTGGAGATATCATAGGAAAGTGAAGTCGCCTCTCCGCTTGACTTTCCCATATTCGCACTTGACAATGCGTTATCCCACTAAGATCATTTCTAATTGCTACATTGCTCTAATGGCATACATTCCTTTCACTCTGCAGGCGCCATCTATTGACAGAATATAGAACTAAAGTCAACATTTTAAAGAAATGACTTTTTTTAATTCAACTTTTCCAAAAATGGTTTACTTTAATAAATAAATTAATAGTTTTGAAAAAAAATTTAAATTAAAAAGTAAGCTGAAATAGATAAATTAATTCAATCACACGTTACTTAAAATAGTAAATTAAGTATTAATTACAATTAATAAATTTTATATTTAATATTAAGTAATAATTTTTAATTAATATGATTGAAATAACAGAAATTTGGAACAAATATTTAAAAATAACAATAGCAAATTTATTTGTTATTCAAAAAATCGTGGGTTATGCATCTCTAAAAAAAATAGCAATGGCAAAGCCTTAACAAACAAGATTATTTAAAAACGCATAACTTCTTAAAAAGTTTTTATTATATTAGATTTTTTATAATTTTTGTTATTAATAATGAAAAAATTCTTCATTTTGAATGTATAATTTTTACAAAATTTGTTTTAATGGAAATTCCAGACTCCTATAATTCCAATTGAGCCATTTTGCTATTGTGATCTGGCAATCATGTAGTACGACAGTAACAACTCAACTTAATCTGTGTTTGCACTTGTTCACAACGTCGCGAAAATGGCTGCTTCTGTAATTCGTTCGCAAGTGCACGATATTGAAAAAAATAAAATGCAGTATTCAAAAGTCAGTTTATCGTTAGAAAATTGTATTCTACCATCTGAAAAGCTTTCTCCAACACCGTCGCAATTAGATGGCTTGGACCCAGATGCTGAGGCAGAATTGCGAATACTTGGATGCGAGTTGATTCAAACGTCGGGTATATTATTACGATTACCTCAGGTAAGATTTCTTTTTAAGGTTACAAAATTCTTATTTTCTTCTTACTTACTGTTTGCTGATCTATCTTATATTGTAATTATTAACTGGAAACTTTTGAAAAAATAGTTAGCTCACGCGATATATTATAATGTGCTAAGCCTAACACCAAATGGCGCATTCAAGGTTAACACGAAAAGATTTCTTAAAATTAATGTCATATTGCAGATTTTCTGTATTTTAGCGATATTTGAGCGATATTCTATGTATGATATTTGGATTTTGTCGCGCTGTTTTAATCCAAATTGATGCATGCGAAATTCCTTTAGGGTGTATTCCTAGCTTTGTTCGCGAACTTTCTGTGCTTGGCCATAAATTAGGATTAAAATGAAGAAGTCGTTTAATTAGAAATGTGTATAATTATTGAGTGATAATGATTGATAAACTGTCATTTTATGAACGTTTATCTACCATATGCTATTCTAATAACCGTTATAAACATTTTTGCAACGTGTTTTATAAACGTATTTTATCATGGAATCGTAAAAGTATTTAAACAATATGTATGTATGAAAATCTCAGATTAGTACCGAAAAAAGGAGTCAATAGCTTGTTTTTAATATGCGAAAAGATAATTTTTAAGTTACTGGATTGTTATGTGATTGTAAAAATGATAATTAAATTAAAATACTGATTATAAATATTGTCTTATATATTGACTATAGTATAATTATATGTATGTTAATACCATGAGAATCATGCAAGAGAATCAGGTACATGGCAGCAAAGAGTGCTGAGTTGTATCACTTATTAGATAGGTTGTTAGATTTGTTAATGTTTTTTTTTTATTTCTAATTTGTTGATCTAAGTTTGGTGAGTTTTGATAGGTGTGACCAGAATTTCTTCTGCTTTGGTGATAATTTATTGTATTCTCTAGTTTTATCGTTAAAGCTTGTGATGTATGATTATTTGATTTGATATAGTGAAGAGTTTTAAAGTCTGGTGATTAAAGAATAATTTAGGTATACAAGCTTTGTGTCCAATAATGTGATGTTGCTGAAAATTCTTTTTATGATGCATCTTAACTGGCTATTTTATATTCTATTTGTTTTGCGTTGAAACTTTTCGTCATATCCATTCATCAAATTGAATATTAATACTTTAATTCATTTTGGTTAAAAAAAATTTATACAGTATAAAATTATTAGTATGATCTCTCATTAAGCTCCTATGGGTAATAAATTTTTTCCCTGACACCTTAAGTGTTGTAATGTAAATTTAAAGTATGTATTTGCTAATTAACAATCAAATAACAAGTTAAAGATCTTGAATTATGAAGTCTGTATTAAAATTTAAGACTTTTCATTGATTATAGTTCAACTTGAATATAACTTGGTGTCAATTAACCATGTGTCAGCAATTAATTATTTGAGAATGCTTGGTATTATTTCTTTTATAATTCTTTACCACCTCTGAGCACCTCTTAAAGCTGTTGAAAATATAGATGACCTAGAAAAAAATTCATTGAATTACTTATATAAATTATGTAGTTTATATGTATATTTGTGTATATTCAAAGTAAAATTCTTTAATATGGTAAATAGTCATAATCTGCTTAGTTTAAATTAGTTACTCAATACTTATTAAGAGTTATAATACTCGCCCTTGTTTAAATATTTCAAATGAATCATATGCCTGCTTTTCTTCATTATATTACATTATTTATCGTTATTTGGAAAAGATGCGAAAGTATGTCATTTAAAATATATCTTTTTGTGTCAAAATAAAAGAAATCAAATTATGATGCGAAAACTTGATAAATTTTACAAGTTAAAAGCTGAAATAAATTGTCAATTTGTTGAGAGAGAAGAATTGATAATTGAATTTTAATTACATCTCAGTGGCATATTAGTGTATGTGTTTATTATTTTTTAAAGGTATTAGAAATTGCAGATGTGGCATATAATATTTATCATTTGATCTTAGAATTTCAAGCAGTTTTCATAATTGTTCTTAATTTGTACTAAACTTATTTTACCAAAATTAATATGTAATTTTATAGCTGGTCTGTATGATACTACATTGAAACCTCTTTTAGAGTCATTCTTATGTTCCAAAAAAAATTTTGGTCTCTCAAAGGGGGAGCCACTTTGAAGGGTTTTTGTTAAAATTGCCAGATGATTACTATAATACATAATTTAAACAAGCCTGACACATTTAAAATGAAGTTTGAGATTTATCTAAAGAAAAAATAGTTGTAACATTTTATTGAAAAAAAATCGAAATAATTTTACTGTGTTAAGTTTTTTCAAGTTTGCCTTTCACTTTAACAGGGGAGTTTGTGCTCCGGGGATTTTGAACTTCGATACCCGGAAATTCCGGGGATCGTCGTTCAAAAGGAAGTAGGAATAATAATGAATTATTTATTTTGATCTGGGTAATTTTGTTTGCTTTGAAAGCAGAAAACGCAAGGTCAGTGTGTGTGGTGAAAACTTTTCCTTTCTTTCTCCTAAGGCAGTGATAATGCGTGAAAAGGGGGAAAAAACTTCTTTTTTGTTCTTTCCTTATTGCGAGTTATGACTCATTCCCCCGGTTCTCGGACATTCTCTTCTGGATTCTTTTCGGCAAGTAGGCGCGGCAGAAAAAAAAGGGTGAGACTTCGTTCGACCAGATCACGTGACCTGGGTTCAAAGGTCTTAATTTTGCAAAAAAAAGTAATTCATTGAACTTTTATAATTAGGTCATTCAATACTTCATAATCGTAATTTTTCATTTCTCCCCCTCCCCCTTCTCGAAACTCCAAAATGTCGGTAGTAAGTCCGTAAAAGTTTCCGGGGATTTTTTGGGGTCCCACAAACACCCCTGCTTTAAAAAGTAAATCTGAAATCGATTAATTTGTCATTACATTGATATTCCCAATGACTTCATTTACTTTTCTTAAACTTAAGAAGTTTAGCTGGGTTACAATTGCAAATCATTTTGGGAAAATTCTTCTCCGAAGACAGAAGCAGTGCCTGAAAGCCACAATAAATTCATTTGTAAAAAGAAATACAGCATTCATTAAAAAAAAAAATACAACATAAAAATTTTTTTTGACGGTTTCGTCAACTTGAAGGTGTTTCTCATAATCAGAACTTGAATTAAAACTCTCCACTGCTGCTTTGTGCTAGAAGGATTTATGATTGTATTATATTCCAGAAAGATTCTAAAGCTCTGCTAATTGATCTTTTGCTGTCAATTTATTGAAAAAATCTAATTGCCTCTTGATTTCTCTTACTGATTCCACACGCAGCTAACAAAACATTTAGCTATCACTTTTTGGCTTGCTTTTTTCCAGTAGATTTAGAAGGTATTCCATGCTAATTTTTACATGCATTGAGATCAATATTGGCTGCTTTACAATGCAGTGATCAAAAAGTTGTATTATGATGAATTTGATCAGCCACCCATTGCTGCCAGAAAAATTTTCGGCCTAAGTGAAGATTAGTGTGCACCAGCTGTTTCTCGCCAATATTGCAACCCATCAGATCCCTCTTATAGCAACTGTACTGCTGTTTTGTTTACTACTTTTTGCAATGGTTGAGTTGTACATAAACTACAACTTTATTATAAAAAATGTTAAATTAAAAATATATCGATTAAAGATTTTAATTTTGTTCTTCATTATAATTAAAATTTATTAAATAAAAAAGTTAAGCTTATAATTAAAAGTTCTTTTCTTTTTTTAATGTGAATACGAACAGAAAATATTTATTCTTTGCAATTTTTAATTCTCAGTATGCGCTTTAAAAAATCGTCTGCATTCTCACTTTAAAAGACAGCTGCAATGGAATTCTTCGCAGTTCTCGTAATTCTTTTGGTTTCTTCATAATTTGTTATGACTTGAGTATTTCGAACCTGTAGAATGGATGAGGGGTGAGTGCATGCATATATATATATATATATATATATATATATATATATATATTCGAGTTGATGAAGTGAGAGAAGGATGCTTGTTTGAAATTTTGTATTGAGAATGGTTTGATATCAAACCAGCAGAATGGATGAAGGGTGAGTGGAATATATATTTTTTACGAGTTAATAAAGTTGGGAAAAGAATATTTGAAATTTTGTATGGAGAATGTTCCAATTGCTTCTTTCTCAGTTCCTTCTTTTCTTTTGGTTATATACTGTTTCTGTTATCCACACAGTCTTTATGTTCAATGTGCTAGCGAAGCTACTAGGTTCCTGTTCCCGATGCTAGAGAAGCCGTAGGATGTTTTTTAAGTTAAAAAATTCTGCCCGGTGCCTTCTACAGATGCCTTCGGCATCTGTACTGCCCAGTGTAGAAGGCACTGGGCAGTATTGGAAAAAAAAAATACTTATCAGTAAAGTCCTAGTTATACGGCAGGAAATGGTAACGGTAACTGTTCCACAGAAGTATTTGTTTATTTTGTCCGCCATCTTTATTGGCATTGTTGGCACAGCTGGGTGCAGACTAAAATTCACTTTTACCAAATTTTCAATTCCCAACCTGAGGCATGTTCTTTTGCCTTTGTTGAATCATAGGTCCACTGTCAAATTTTTTTGCATAAACTGTTTTAAACCATTCCAAAATAGCCCCATTTATGTTGACATACTTTTCATGTCTCATCTGTTTGACACCACGAAATTTGAAGTTTTTGTATTCTTTCAAATCAAATCCTTTTCTTAAATGATTTATTTTTTTGCATTTTCCCACAGTTACATAATTTGGCTAACTTTCTCACCAATTTGTCATTCTCATATTGATGCAGATCTTGAATTCACCACTCGAGATTTAGAAAAAGGTGCTTTAGTATCGTTGCAACTTAGATCATTGAACTAATGAAAGGAGTGCTAGTAACTTTTGTTTCAAGATTTTGAGAATCCACTAATAGTCAACAAGAAGTACAAACGACTTTAACCTAATCTGATCTTGAACTTTCATTCATGGTTAGAAGTGGGAAGTAGATTACATTTTCTTGAAAAAAGGAGATGGGTAAAATCATGCAATATCCATTCAGAGGGGATTGGATGACCATTGCTAGGGGTTTATCTTAATATTAGATTTCCATGAAAAATTGGTTGTTTAGAGAGGTGACCGTTGTAGGGAAGTGGCCGTTCAAAGAGGTTTTGCTGTACTTTAGAATTAAATATGATATGCAGTTACTAGTGTATTTCAATTTTAAATTTTCATCTGTACATGAAACATTTGAAAGCTTAATCAGTTTATTGAAATGTTACAGAATTCCTTGGTATTTATAAAACAAAAAAGCAAAATATTTTTAAATTGTGGATATAAAAGGATTGTTTTTCTTAATTTGTTAGTAATATGGTGTTTAATTCTGATTTTAATTGTGAAGTTTTTTGCAACCTAATTATTGATCATGAATTTTAAACTGAAACATGAAGAATAAATTTTAAAGTCATAAAATTTGTTGGAAATTTTTTTCTTATGAGTTTAAATAACATTTTTTGGGTACCGAGTCCCCTTAAGAATTCAAGAATTACAATATTTTAATTAATTCTCATAATTCTTTATTAATTTTTATTATGTAAATGTATGATATATCCATGTAAAATAAGACAAAATACTCATGTATGATTATTAATTATATTTTATAATGAATTTTTTTACAAGTACATTGTCTAAAGACGTGTTTGCAGCCAAATTTCGAAATTATCAAATTTTATTGGATGTACTTCAGTTACTTTTTGTTTTTCAGGTGGCCATGGCAACTGGTCAAGTTTTATTTCAAAGGTTCTTCTATTCTAAATCCTTTGTACGTCAACCAATGGAGGTAAGTTCTATTTTTTGATATAGTATAGCTGAAAATAATGATTTATTCTCTTTGTTATATATTGTAATTTTTGATATACAGTGAGGCTAACTTAATAAGCATAATTTATTCCTGAATTTTATTTGTTAAACGAAACAATTTTTCTAATGGAATTCATGTAAAATAGACAAAATTCTCATGTATAATTGTGGCTTAGCATTTATAATGCATGTTTTTTATATAAAAAACAGACATTTGCCTTCAGCTATTCTTGAAAATTTGATGAAAATGAAACAAATTAATACTACTACCCGATTAGGGTGATACTTCCTAATTACAATGCATTGACTCCTATATTTTCATCATTTCCTTTATTTTACTTGAATGTTATTCCACACAGTCTATTATTTCCTCCTCTTTTGACCATATGTCATCCACAACTTTTTGCTTTGACACAAAATGCAGCTCCGTCAGTCTTTTGACTGTTTTTTCTATATTCTGACAGTAATTCATCAATTTCCTTCAAGCACTACCCCCATACTCTTAGTCAGAGATACAATCATGTCTATTAAATTTTCACAAGCACATGCTTCAAAGGCTAGCAGAAACAAGCTTCTGTGTAGAGATAAGTATTTTTTACAAACAAAAATGCTCAAAAGAAACGGATACCCAAAATACAAGTCGATCCTACATATGATTTTATATCTCCTCTTCATGTATTTTGTGAAACATTTCTTTAGGAGTGCCATTTTATTTATATTTTGTTTTGCTCGTTATGAGCGATATTCATTAAGCGAGGTGTGATTGGAATTCATTTTAGATGTAGCTGTATATTCATATTACTAGTTGTTCATTATGTTTTAACAATATAAATTTAGCAGTTTTTACATATGTTAGTAAGAAAAACATTTTTTTAACATCAACTCTATAAAATATCTGCTATTAATAAATTGTTTTTTTTTTTAATTATTTCAATTATTCTGTGTTGTTTAGACATTATGAAGTATATATTTAAATGTCTTGACAAATTATTAGAGCTAATTTTATTAACATTTCAGATGTTATATTTCACTTTCCTATTTACCATGATATCATAATTTTTTATATGCTTTTAAATTTTTACTTCTTAGATTTCTATAATATCATTTGTGGTGAAAATGGTATATGATCACTTTCTGATTTTATTTTGATTTTTTTTTCATGTTACTTTATTGCAATTTGTTGTACCTGTTTAAGTTATGCATAATTCTAAGTACACAATTTTTTTTATAGGCGGTTGCAATGGCTTGCATTACTTTGGCATCCAAAATTGAAGAAGCGCCACGTAGAATTCGAGATGTAATAAATGTTTTTCACCATATTAGGCAAGTGAGGTCTGGAAAGTAAGTTATGATTTACTTATTGCTAAATGTTAAATATATTTGTTGCATAAAATTACATCAAATTAATTTGTTTTTATACATAGGTTGAAATTTTTATAGCAAGTTATTGTCCCATCTTTAGAATTTATGTATTAAAATATTTAAATTTTACAGCTTATGTTGGAAGATTTTAATACTTGATTTTAGTTTACAAGAAAATAAAAAATTATTTTGTTTAGCAAAAAAAAAAAAAAAATTAGTAAACAATTTTCTATACTATATATTTAAGTATTCAAAATATTAAATA
This sequence comes from Argiope bruennichi, assembly GCF_947563725.1. Lineage (NCBI taxonomy): Eukaryota > Metazoa > Arthropoda > Arachnida > Araneae > Araneidae > Argiope > Argiope bruennichi. Next base: position 45,259,424 of record NC_079158.1, read on the forward strand.
CTTCAAAATAAAATTTTAAAGTATTTAAAATTTACTTAAAAGCATTTTATTCTCTTTAAAGTAAAACTCTGAAAGATTGAATTTTATAGAAATATTGAGATCACATGAAATATTATTAGAACTTGTGTTATATCTTGAGGTTTTAGATTATTCTTGCTCTAGCAAATATGTTGGTTTAGATTAAGCCTTTGTACTCAGATAGTGACACTCACTCACCATTCAGAATAGTGTATCATTGTGACATTTTATTTATTTAATTTTGATCGGTAAAAATTTTTGCAGAGTGGTAAGAAGATGCAAACTAATTAAGCGAGACAGTTCAATTTAAAACAATTGTAAATATATTTTTTGGAGCAATAAACAAGTCTTTGTATTAGATGAATAGTTATGTATCAAATTACTTTTCTGGGTGCAAAGGGTGAATAGGTGTCATTTCATTTCAGTATATTCATTTATGTATTTTCATAAATTTATATTAATTTGCAAATATGATGCAAAAGGAATTGTCTATTTTTAAGAGACTAATCTTGCAGAAGTAGTGATGGTGCATTTCTGTATTATTAATGTAGAATGTATTTTTAGAACAATCCACCCACTTATTCTGGATCAAAATTACATTAACTTGAAAAACCAAGTTATAAAAGCTGAAAGAAGGGTTCTGAAAGAACTTGGCTTCTGCGTACATGTGAAACATCCTCATAAGGTATGTTGATCTATTACATTTTTAGCAACAGTTTCATGTAAACAACTAGTGAAAAAAGTATGTTTATTTCTTTTTGCTGCTTTGATCTATAAATATTTTTATGATAGTTTTTCACATTTAATATGATATGTAAAATTCTCTTACATTTTATAAAGTTATATAAAACTGCAGTAGGTGGCTATCCTTGAGTCGCATTTTATTATTTGATTTAACTTTATTAAATGAAGATAGCTTTTTTAGGATTTTGTGTTATCTTTAATAAAGATACACACATAGAAGTCCTAAAAAAATTGAAGTCATCTAAGTTGAACTGTTAGACTAGGGAAAAGGAGAGAATTTATAGATGGTAAATATAGTACTTATGGAACACTTGCATTTCATAAAATATTGCATAAATATCAATAAGCATCTCGTGCAGAAGTAGGAAGAATTTAAATATCTACAAGAAGATATCAGATGCCTGGTATGTAGTTGTTTATTTCTATATTGTGAGAAAAGTTGGCTATGTGTATATATAAAACAAAGATTTGACATTAAATGTTTCTAGTAAGGTCGATAGTATTCCACAGTGAAAACACATGCTGATTGTGATTGTTATTTATTCTGCAGGATCGTTGGATGAAGACAACAGACTTTTTGAATGTCTCTGCACTCAACAACTGGAGATCTGATTGTCTTCAGAATCAGCTGCGCAGAAACACAATTTTTATTAATTTTTTATTATTATAATGTGTTCCCTATAGCAGGTTCCTTCCTGTTTTCAAGTAATTGGCCCAGTTTGTATGTTTATACAGGAATTTCTAGGGGCAGTTAAAATTTCTTTTGGAGTATAAGTATTAATTTTTGAAAGTTTTTTGGTAAAAATTCAGGTTTTTTTTTAAGTAGAGGATCCTTGGATAAGAATATCATACTGAGTTCAGTAATTTTTTCATACGTATTTGCTTTTTTACATAATTGTATTGTTTTAATGTGGTTTTTGCATTTTAAGTTTCTTAGTGTGGCTGGTTTTTAGGGGTTGCTGGTTATGTGGGGTAGATTTAACTGTTTATAATTTTTTATTCATTTTTTTTGCAAGTCTTAATGTTTTTTATACAATTTCTTTAAAAAATATTTTTTTTTTGGGGGGGGGGGCAACTATTTATACAGACTGTGTGTTTTTTAAAAGGACTGAAAGGTTTCTTTTTATTGAAAACCGGACCGGGATAATATTAAAAATATAACCTAGTAAATTGCAGACGTTTTGAATTTTTTCACAATGTATATTTTTAATGAGATTAATGAACATGCAAAATGTTACATGATTGGATTTTTTATTCGATATAATTTACTTGATATGGTTGAGTTAATGTCAAATAATTGGAAGGAAATATTTTTGATTTGATGGGAGAGGAAAAATAGACTGCTATTATTTGAGAATGTAATATTGAATTCATCTTGTTGATGGACATTGGTCAGCACAAATTTTCATTATCATTTACTTTTTAAGAAATAGTTTTGCATTTCATTTCATTAAAATATCAATGCCTACTTTCCCCCATATTCTTAATGATGTAGGTTTTTTCCCCCCTTCAATAGTTCCCAATAAAGTGTTTATATGTTAAACATTTTGAAGTATGTTTTCTGAATGAATAATATTTAATAATACAAATAAATTTGACTACAATATAGCAGTATTTGATTCATGAAATTTTCGTAATAAATTATATTAAGGTGTGGTTTTGAATCTAATTAAAAAATATTGTACAGGAAGAGTTTGTTCATCTAACTGGATTTGTCTTGGGTTTTAATTTTTGAATTAATAAAAATAATTCTGTGATCAGATTGCTAGGATTAAGAAAAAATTTTTTGTCCTAAACATAATGAAATGCATGCCAGTCCTAATTCTCTATGAAAATGTTTCAGGTCTTTCAATTTTTCATTAAGAATTAGGAAACAAAGTTATGTTATAAACCATACTCTTAATAATTTTCAACATTTTTTATTTGTATGAAATTTATTGTAACCAAATATTTAGTTTTGGTGATTAATTTCTTATCAAGCATGACCTGATTTTCTTATAATACGATTTATTATTATATGGAATATCAAACCAGATTTTTTACTCTGAAATATTTTTACTAGGTTGAATATAATATGGAATAATCAGTTTCCATTTCCTTTTATTATTATTATTTTAAAAAATTTTTTTACCAATTTTAATACACTTTTCAAAAATGAAAAATTGGTGAATTGTGGTGATTTTTAATTCATAGTGAACTATGCAGAATCTGTAGTTCATTTAGTAAATTTCTATTGAGAAAATATTGAGGTCACTTAATTTGTTTTTCTGTGTAGAGATTTTCTTCATTTCAATATTTCTTGCATTTTTTTAATTTTTTTTATTTTTTCCATTGGAATTGCGAATGAATGCTTTCACTTCATTATTTAACAATGGGAATTCACTTTTTAAAATGTTAAAGTTATATTTAAAAGAAAAAATTCTCAACTTTTCTTAAGACATTGTTTGGTAAATGATTTATAATTGAGAACTAAAACTTATGATTAAATTTTTGCATACTTGAATTGTTTAAAATCCAGAATTTTATGGTTTCCCTTTCTATTTCGATTTTTTTTAAATTTCTGTGAAATTATTAAAATTTTTATTTCCATCTTATCCATTCTTATTTGTGTCTTTGTATTAGTATTGCCTCTTTTCTGTTTTGAAAATTTATATTCTTTTATTTATATTATAGATTTTACTAATATTATGTTTTTTAATTAGGTATTTACTAACCAGTTTTTGATCTCCTCAATTATAAAATATACAAAAAATTGATGCTTTTAAATTTTAATCAGTTTAAGTTTGTAAGCAGGCCTGTAATGTATTTGTGTAATTGTTTTTCCTCAGAATTTTCTCCTAATATGTCATAAAAATACTTTCTCAGTTAAATTGTTACATCTAGCAAATTTATTCAGATTTACTAGTAATTTGTTGGTATTTTAGATAATTAGAATAAGCAGTTTAATGACTATTAGATTTTAGAAATATCACTTCTGTTAATTGTTTGCAGAACCCTTTTGATTGAAATCAGAGCTTCAAATGGTTTTCTATTGTTTTATATTTTTATAGCTTTTCGTTTTTAAAATGAAATATATATGAATGTCTTTATTGCCGTAGCCATTATGCCACAAAGATGAAATTTACAGCAGAATATTAAATTGTTTTAAAGTAATTTTTATTAAATTACAATCTAAAAAATGAAATAAGATGTGTGCTGTAAACCTTTTAAGGTATAATGGAAGTAGATTAATAATGTTTCATTATTTTAATACGAAGGGCATATCATTTAAGTATTATTAAGTAACTCATAATTTTTTTATAAGAGTTACATTACTGAATTTGGCATATTAACTATTACATTAAAAAATATTCTATGATTTCCATTTGTATTAATGTAGTTTGAATGTCTTAACTTGGAATGTTTTTGTTTCAGCATTTTGTCACTATCATTATAAGCTTAGTATTTTAATAAAGAAAGTAAATGAAATAATAAAATAATTAGACCAAGGATAGCCGTAGGGTGTGTGGATGTGTTGTATGCAAGTATATCTTATTCCTGAGTATTAATAAACATTCAAATCATAAAGCTTATTTATGGTTTCATAGTTGCCTGCTGCAGTAATTAAGTTTTAAATTGTTAATTTCTACTTAGAAACTGTGATTAGAATTTTTAATATTCAATTAATTTATGTAACATTGTATGTGTATGTGTGTGTGTGGCTGTTATGTGACTTTTTCTAGGTGCTTTTTTAATAGAACTTCAGTATTAAATTTGAGAAATTCCCTTAAAACTTTGTAGTTTAATTTCATGAATAGGTCTTTTTATGTTTGCATTTATTCTATGATATCTTTACCTAAGCATGTTTCAATATAAATTTGATATATTTCTAAAATTAGCTTGGTAAAATAAATCTATTCTTATATTGTTTACTGTCGTATAAGTTTTAATTATGTTGAATATTTATTATGGAAATTTTTGTTGAGTGACTATTTTGCAAACTGCTCTTCTAAATCTAACAATTATAAAACTTGTAATTTTCAGCCATGAAATCCTAGCTGTAAAATTTTTAATTTCTTTGCATGTAACAAACAGCTACATGAAATTTAGAGATCCTTTTTTAGACATAGATTTTAAAGTTAAAAATGGGAGAAATCTTTTTTTACTTTTAAGAATTAGGCAATACCAAATCTCTAGTCCCTCTAAACTGCCTCAAGGCTACTTAATTGGCACTTCATTAGCAGTAAACCAGTCTATTTTACAACAGATTAGAATTAGTAAATAATATGTTCCAGGTATTTTGGAGTATTATCATCTTGAGTGTCTGAAAGAGTAAAATTTTTAGAGCTTAACATTATAAAGTTCTATCATTTAATAAGCAGTTGAAATTCTATATTCACCAATGGTACCCTTTAAACTTGAACTATGATTTTTATTTTATTTTATTGTATGTTAAAATGACTTTTTAAAAATATAAAGATTATTAGTTCTTATAGAATATTCCAAGAAGGTAGTTTTTAAATATTTTAAACCGAATATTAATTACTTAAGTTCATTTATTAGTAAAATGTTGAATTCTGAATGTTACTTCTTATTGAGAAATAACTTTTAAAGAAATTTTCTAAGAAAATTTAGTTGTTTATATTTTTAGCAGTCTTTCTTAGGGAAGGGGAAAGTGATTTCATAAATTTCTAAGTTGAATATTCATATTTTTTGCATTAAATTGAGATCATTGAATGACATAAAGCTTAAATCATCTAGTAGAGGCCTCATGTCATAACTACTAGAAAATATTTTAGTATTGCTGAATACATGTAATGTTTCGAATTGTTTTTGTTCTGGTAAGTATTTGTTTTATATAACTTTGTTTTTCCAGGATTTTTTTTAATAGAGAAATTTTATCCATCCTAAGTATCTATATTCAATAAAAATCTTTTTATTGAAATTTTATTTATTTAATATTTCAAGTTGTATTTTTGATAGAATTGAAAACTTATAGAAATAAAAAAATTTGTAAATGTAAATCATTGCATATAAAAACCACTTGTGAAGTTTAAGAAACTTGACATATTTGTGTAACAGTTTAATCTGCATCATTTCTGCTTCTGGTGTATTTTAATCATTCTGAAAACTGCATAAATCTCCATAAGCTTTGAATTATGCGTATTTTGTCTTATATAATACCATTTTTAAACACTGGATGATTACTTCATGTTTTTTATTGTGGATTGTTTTAAAATTGTCTGCATATTGATGTTATCATGTAAGTAATCTTATCTTATTTATAAACCTTTTAAGGTTTTAAATACTTTAATTAGTAATAAAATGAAACTTAAGTAGTAATAAAACCAATAATTTATTTTGCTTTTAATTTAAAATTGTACTTTTTTGTTGAATTAAGATAATTTTTATACTTGATATGAGCTATTAAATATTTGAAAGATAAGCTTTTTGAAATATTTACATTGTTTTGAATTTGACTACAGACTTGTGTTTTATTATCAAAACATTTCTAATATTAAATGTATTTAAAAGTGTTATAAATATCAAAATTTCAATTTATAAATTCTCTTCAAAAATGCAAATCTTTTATTGTTAATTTCTCTTATTACATGTATTGCAGAAATTAGCTTCCAAATTATTTTTATTTGTAGGTTTTGCTGATAAATGTGAAATCTTGATAAAATCTGCTTATGATTTCTGTTCAGAAAGGCTAGGGAAGAATAATTTCTTGTGGTTAGAGCTATTTAATTTCTGATATTTAGTGGAATAAATCTTTTTAATTTTAAAGTAATGTTTAATAAACTGAAATCCCATTTCTTGACCTGAGCAATTGTATCTTAATAATTATGGTCAGATGAAAAATCTCCATTACTCCTTAGTTAGCATTTTCCTATTAAATAAACATGAAGTTTTTATTTTTTACCAGTATGAAAAGGATACTGATATTTTACTTTTTTAATCAAAGTAGTGACTTTAGACCAAGTCTCCTCTTAAACACCAAGAGGTTGAAATGGCTTTGAAAAACCTATCACTACATTGTACATTTGGATTTCTGCTTTTCCTATGCTGCACTATCAATATATAGTCAAAGGTATTTTCTTTTCTTCTTACCAACTTGCTTTTATTTCTAAAATATAAATGAAAACTATTCTACAATTTGATCTCCAATTCAATTTTATAGGGTATCAAGTGAAAGATTGAAGCTCTGGAAACCTTAACATAGCAACAGTTTTATGCCAGATGACAGTATTGGCTACTTTTTTATATATCTTATTTATTTGCATTGATAACCAGTTGCTGAAATTAATCAGATTTGGTTTTTCTGTAGTTGGCTTTGTAGCACTGGTATAGTAATACTGTCAACTGCATGTTGGTTAAACAGCTGTCCTTTGATTCTTCTAACTTACAAAAGTAAGTTTGATGATATTAACTATAAATGTGAATTATCTTAATTTTTTATGAATTTTATTTAGAATATTTGAATGTTGTGTTCATGGAAGAATAGATTTTTTTTGTTAAAAAAAATTTGTAAATATAGCAGTCTCAAAATTAAAAAAAAAAAAAATAATTTTGTTTCATTGCATCTGTATTAAAATTCGGAAGAATTTTCTTGTGAAGAGTGAGCAGGATTAATTCATGAAAATGATCAACATGAAATTTAATATGAACTTTCATATCAATATACATAAAATTTAGATTCGCTCTTTTTCAGTTAGTCACTATTTCCAATATCTGAAACTGAAGATTTCCCCTTTTTTCTAAAAGAGTTTCAATTGTGTTATTAGCTTTTATTAAGAAAAAACATTCTTAATTTTGAGGTTGACTGGATTTGCATTCTTTTTATTTTGTTTCATAAAATTTTATGTAACTTAATGCATTATATATGCTTAGATTCTGAATACCCCATTGACTGAAAGTATTTTATATTAATAATGTGCTTAAGTATTTATCCTTATTCACTTTTTAAATTTCTGTAGACTGTCATAAAAAAATCGCATTACTGCATATATATAAAAATTGGGGTCTAGAAGATAATTCAGGTGTTGGTTTGCATCCCAGTTTGGTTTTTAATTTTTTAATCTTAGCCTTTTGATAATTATTTCAAATTTTAATTAGCTGCTGGTTAATAATGATATTTTTAAATTTTGTTATATATAATCATAGAAGCATTATCAAAAAGTTTGCTTTTTCTGAAAGTATTTTTTCTTGCCACATCTTAAGAGTGTTTATAGAAGTTATTGAAAACGGTGTGTAACCTGAAGAACTTTCTGCACATTTGCATATTAACCAGTAAAATGTAGAGTTCGAATGTTTCTTTTGTTTAAAAAATATTGTAGGTTTTTATATGGTGAGCGTTTTTTTCATTGATGGGGGGAGGATTAGTAACATGTCTCTAACAAAATTTTCAGATTAAATTTTACATGTAAACTAGCTAAATAAAAATTAACATACCTTAAAATAGCACCAACTTTGTTTTATTTATCTAATACTATTGATGTTATCTAATTTCATTTCGATTTTGTATTCATCCAAGATATTTTGTTTAATTTATATTAAAGTAAGGAAATAAATATTTTAATTTACATTCTACAGTGAGTAAATGAAATATTAAATTTTAACAAGATCTGTATAAAGATGTATTCAAATTAGATTAGCAGTAAAATGTAAGATACTTAAGGATTTAATTTGCAGTAGGACAAAAATTTGTTGGATACTATAGATATTAAAAGCTGAATTTTTAAATAATTCTCTAATGAACTTATGTGATTACTTCATGTAGAATAAATACATCTTTTAAAAGTTAACTTTATGCCATGGTTTTAAGTGTTATTTAAATATATTGATTTTAATTTTGTGATCATGTAACACTTTGTAATAATATTGCATATATTAAGTAAGACGATAATTACAGTTTAATACCTTTATTCCTATTACATTGTAAATTTAAAAGTATATTATGTTATGGAAATTGTAGATATAGTCGTACAAGTGCTTTAGTTTTTTACATTTTTTAACCTATTGAAAAATGCATGAAATTATATCCATAAAGCATGATACTTAATGCAAATGGTGATTACTGTTATTTTGGTTTAACTAAGCATATGATAATTATTTTACCTTACTAATAATTGAGTTGTTTTAAACTATATTTAACATTTATACATTTTGAGTTCATAAGTTTTAGATACTTTGACTAAATAACCTTTCAAGGTAATAATGTTATTTATAACTTATAGTACTGTCTATGTCTGATAAGAACACCTTATTTTTTTTAATAGCATTTGTTAGTAAACTTCATTCAAATTACTAACTGGAAAATCTGTTAGTGGAAGTTTCAAGATTTTGGAATATGCGTATGAAGTATTCTAATATTATTTGCATGTTTTTAATAGCTTGCTTTTTGGCCTGCCTCTGTCCATTCAGTGGCGATTGTGCAATTGTTTTGAAACGAACTACCTGATGACCTAAAGCCTAGAAACTTTAAACATTGTTCAAAACTGACAATGTATTATTAATTAACTTTTTTATCTGTCTTTTACAAATTTTACTGTTGATTGAAAAAGAATATTTCACTTAGCGAGTGCTTTGCATTATGAGTAAGATTCAGGAGAAAATTATGCTCATTAAATGAGGCTCATTTGTATTTACCAGAAATTGCAAATAGTTTCTTAGTTGAACATTTTTATGATTTTACAAACTAGCTTATTATTAACTATATACATTTTTTAGTTTTATTCCAAGAATTTTTTTATCAAGTTTTAATATGAAAACTTGATATTTAATATTATATAGGTGGTAGACAAGTTAAAAAAATAAGATTAAATAACTTTAGAATATGAGATTTAATAACTAAATTTGTGCTCTATCATTGGACATTTACTCACTAATTTTCCATTATTAGATATTGTAGCTGTATATAGAGTTATTAGATTAATTAAGTAACTTTTAATAAAAATTGAATATTTCCATATCGCTGCTATTTGTTAAATCCTATTTCAACCATATCTGCAAAATATCTAACATATGTTTCATAGTTTCATGAAACTCTCTCTTAATATTATAAGTTTGATTTTGTTTAATTCTTCAAAAAATTGGTCTTTAAAAGTTGACTTACAGTTTTTTTAAATCACTACTTGCTTTCATTGTGAATTTGTTAACACTTTAAAAATTTTGGTTTTATTAATTCTTATCTATTATTTTTTAACTGAAAAAAAAATTAACAACATTAGCATTTTGAAAGGTGCTGGATTGTGACTGGATGTTTGATTCTTTCTGTTCGTGATATTTTTAGCTTCCAGTAATTTTTATTTTACTTGCAGAACTAGATGCTTTAATTTTCAATTCTGAATGAATTTTCTTGTGCTTTGAATTTTGAGAGCAGTATATCTTACAAGAAAAGGATCTTTATTAGAATAATCTGCATAGCTTTTTCATCTGACAGCCTATTGACTTTTATGTATCCATTTCTTTAACTTTCAGTGTTGGTTAGTGGATGAATCTTCTTACATTCTTTGCATGTTTAAACTCATGTGTGCTCTGTTTTGGATTTCTCTCATACATGTCCCTCATTAATTATTAATTAAAAATTAACTTAGGAACACCTGAATTCAACTTGAAATAGAAAGTGATTACATGAAATATGTGAAATGAATTCGAATTCATTAAAAATTTGTATTGTGTGAATTTTAAACTACTCCATTGAAAAATAGTTAAAGACTACGTAATTACTATATGCTTAGCATCATCTGAATTGCTTAATGTTCTTGATTATCCATTGACAGGCTTCCATGCCAAAATTTAATTAGTGACAGATGAAGATATCCAAGGGTTAAAGCATAGAATGGGGCAGTGCTTTTGAAGGTAAGCTCTTTTATTTTCTTTGAGGATGTTAATCATCTGGTGTTGTGGTATTGTATTTGCAGACTTTGAATGTCTTATAAAAATCGATCATTTTATACCAGAAGCAGATTAACTGTTCCTTTACTACCAAATTACTTGTTTCTTTTACTTCTCAAGTTCCAAGTTGCCTTAGGGAATTTCTCAAATCCATTTGTATTGCAACCAGCCGATTCCTCATGGTGGAAACAACCTTGTGCCAAAGAACAAGTCAAATAGCAGCCACCAAACATTCGTTTTAGTGTCTTTATTAAGTAATTATACTTGTTTCAGATTATTGTTACATTGTTGGAGGTTCTGAAAGTTAAGAATAGAAAGTTAATGCAGACTGCATGGTAAGTTTCATTTTCATTTTTTAAAAATTTTGAGCTATGATTGATTTATTATATATATATATATATATATATATATATATATATATAATGTCACTAATGAATTGCAAAATTCAAATGAATTTAATTTTTTTTTCTATGTGTGTACTTCATGCAGTTAAATGCTATTTATTGAATTAATTTTTAGAATTATTATTAATGGCTTTCATATATATGATCAAGTATCTGAATAGCCATTTTCTTAAAAACATTTTCTAATTATTTTTTAGGAATTATATGAATGACAGTTTGAGAACAGAAGTATTTGTTAGATATTCTCCTGAAACTATTGCTTGTGCTTGCATTAATCTAAGTGCAAAGCTTTTACAAGTAAGTATTTTTATCATTAGAATTAATATAAAAGTTTTGCAAATATTTGGAATAACATTTTAAAATTGAAGCAATTCAAATTGTAAAGTTAGATTGGTTCTTAATTAAAGTACTTGTCTAATTACCCATGATTCTCCCTACTGTTGTATGTTGTGTCTGTAAAATATTCAAAATGTGTATTTCGCATCATGCGGTTTTTGAATTCTAATATTCAGCCTTATCTTATGTATTTTTAAATTAATATTGTAAAATTAATTTTTTAAAAAAAAAGGTCCTTATGAAGTGCTTTTTTTTTTTTTTTTTTTTTTTTTGAGAAATGCAAAGTTAGCATTCCCCCCCCCCCCATACTTTATTTTGCCTCGCCTCATTCATACATCAAATGCAGTAAATTAGTGTGAGCTTTCTTACCCATTATATCAAAAAAGAAAACCAACAAAATGGAAGAAGTCAGAGGACAGCTCCAGGGGTGTCGATATATATGCTTGACTATTTTCCACTCCTTCTTTCTTCAGCCATTGATAAGTATTGTTTATTGAAACCCTGGAATGATTATCTCAAATTTATCTCGCGAAATACTTACTGTATTGAATTTACTGAATTTAAAAAACATTTGAATTTCAATTTTTAATATTTAAAAGATGAATTTATGTTATGTGTGTTCCACCTTTTATGTATTGCTTAAGCAGTTTATGCTGATTGATCTGATCAGTGGTAAATAAGAATAAGGCAAGATGAATTTATTGTGCCAATGAATTACATATATTGAACATGGAGATCCTAAAAAGACTAACAGTGAAGCCTTTTTTTACATTTGACCATTGTTCTCATTATTTGCTTTGGAGTGATTCGCTGCACAACTAAATTTATATTGAATTATAATTCATTGTAATATGTAATTATGTTAATCAATAGTGTGAAATCCAATTTGATGAAATGTTCAACTTGAAGCCATAAGTTTTAATGATCGAGATTTCTTTTGTGGTGTGCTTTCCCATCCATTCAAAAATTTTGTTGGACGAATTTCACCACACTTTATATTGTATTTAACAATAATTTGTTAGATTTAAAAAAATATATAAACTTTTATTTTTCGAAAAATTATTCTGTTAGATTAAAAAAATGCCTTTTCAAAACTTTTTATTCTTTAGGGTTTTTTTTTCCTTCCTTAGCTTATTCTTATCTTTTTGTAAATTTTCCCTATGTAATCTCTATAAATATAAAGATTTGTCCTGATTGCCAAGCAATATGCCGTATTAACCTTTAAAGTTATGATTATTAAATTCTGCAGGAAGGTGCTTCTTGGATATTTGAGGTCCATTAAGAACAGATGTTTCTAGATTTATGTTAGAAGTTTGAATAACTATAAACAATATTTTAACATTTTCCCACTATAATATTAAAGCATCTTATTGCACAAAAATCATTTTGGCAGACTGAAAATTTTAAAATGGTAACTTTTCAATTATAACATTTTTTTTAATAATTGTGTTTTTTCTCTTTAATTTTATAAATTTTTGCAAGCTTTGAACATTGTTTATAATGATAATTTTTGTTCTAATGTAATTCCTAATGATATCAATTCTTCATTGAGTCATATCGTGATAAAATAATGCTTTCTTCCATTAAAGTAAACTTAAAAATCTTTAAAGCAGTTTGAATTATATTCTTTACTTGATGAATGTTGTTTAAATTACTAAGCAATACAACATATTATCTTATGCTGGCATCAATTAATGTGGTGAGAGATCCTACCTTTTTTTTTTTTTTTTTTTTTTTTAAATGGAGTTAACTTCTTTTTGTGAATTTGCTTCCATTATTTTTGAAAACTATGAATTGTTGAATCATTTTCATTTTGGTAATTTTTTAAAAACTAAAATATGAAATTTTTATATATTTTTGCATATAGGTTAAGAAATTAATTTTAATTATATTTTTGAAATTTCATATTTCTAAACTTCAGAAGTAAGAAACTATAAGGTGATTTTTTTTTTTTTTTACAGTCAGACTATTTCTCAGCACTATTCTTCCTGCTAAAAAATTGATCTAAATATACAGTTTGAACATGGTATTTATTGTTTAAACATTAGTTCTGTGGCAACTTTGTCAATTTTATGATATAATATCATCCTGGACTGTTTTAATTCTTAGCTTTTTATAAGGCTGTAAAGCAAATGTTCTGAATTGCTACATATGAGGAAATTTACATATTCCATCTCGGTTATTCCGCCTAGTCCTCATGATTTGTATATGTAAAAATGAAATGCAAAATTTTTGGTCATTCTGTTCTTTTATATCAATGTTGATATTCTCAAAAAATTATTTATCTTAATAACTGGTAATTTTCTTTTAAAAATTGTTGAAAAAGTTAACATTTTTATTTTTAATTATACAAATTTTTTGGTAATAGTTTGCATTATCATTTTCTTTTTTTTTAATTAAAGGGGCATTCTTTGTTTTAAAAGAAAAAATGTAAAAAAGATGTAAATTTTAAAAAATAATTATTTAGAATAAAAAAATGTTTTTAATGATAACTGCATTATTATAAAATAGAAAATATTTTATATTTTGAAAATATGCATGTGTATGCTCGCATGAACTAAGTTACATAGTTTTTTTGACTTAAGTGCTTAGTTTTTGCAACAATTTCTCACTATGCTCCCTGATTTGCTGAATTGTTAATTTCTTAAATTTTAAGATGGTATACAAATAATTTTTTGCAGTGGTATGTTCTGAAATTGAACGAAAGTAAAATTATTTATTCTCCAATTCATCCTCTTCGGAAACCAATCTATGGCAATTTGTTGAAAAAGCTTTCCTCAAAAGTCGTAAGGCTTTCAGGTGTGGAAATGTGTGAGCCAATTTTGTTCAAATCTGTCAAATGATATGGGATTGTATAAAATTCAAACAACAAATGAACATTCAATTTTTTATAGCTATAAATTTTTGAAACTAATGAATTCACTTTGAAATTTTAATAAAAGTTATGAATTCCTATTCTAAACATTATTATTAAATTGCATTAAAATTAAATCTAGTTAATTAGAAAAAATAGGTTTCAGAATGTTGCTTTTCCCTTATTCTTCTATAAATATCATTTGATATTGAATAATGATTACAATTAACCATTGAGATTGATATGTGTAGAATTGTCTTTTGTATGTAATGTAATACTTCAGTTTTAAGCATATTTCAATGTATTAATTAAAAAGTTTACCAAAAACATCCCTGCTTCTCTTGTTTAAAATTCCCAAAAGTTTAATTTCAGCTTGGTAAAATTAATGATACTTGGAATGCTTGTCATTGACAATATAACCTATCTAGAATAGAATGCATTATGTCTATCAGACTTCTGAAATTTACAATTATTTTTATTAATCAATCGATTAAAAATATAGGTACACAGTGTATTTAATGCAGCATATCCTACATTTGACCTTGTGCCCCAAACTACTACAAAATATTTAATTGCAATTTTTAGCAACCATTTTGCTGGCAAATCAACTGATTACAGAAGTCGAATTGTTGTGAAATAAATAAAAAAAATTTTAGTTCAATGAAATGTATTTTTGATATCTTAGTAATTGAATGGTGTGTGATACTTAATAATACTTTGTTGTTAAAACGTTTATTCAAGTTGAGTTTTGTTGAATATTTTAATTGATCTTTCATACTCTCCTTGCCCTTTATAAATCATAGTATTATAATTTTTTTATATTGTTTTGTATCCATTACAAATTTAAAAATCTAGAGAATTTCTCTGCCTTAATATTTTTTTAATATTTGGCTTATTAACATTTTATGAAAGTTTAATTTAAAATTTCATTTTTAAAGATAAACCCTACTAAACTATATTATAAAGTTGAACATTGTGACAAATTTAAGCTAAATTATAATTGTTTTTTCCAGATTCCTCTACCTAACAAACCAGCATGGTATTTAGTCTTCGATGTTTCAGAACAAGATATCGAAGAAATCAGCCAAATAATTTTGTCTTTATATACAAGGAAAAAGGTAATTAACATGTTTTATCAATGCAACTAATATTGTTGTGCATTATTATGTTCACTTGATTTATACTTTTATTTTGATTTGGAAAAAATTTCTGATTTTGCATGATATGTACCTTTATGGGACATATTCTTAAGGGGTTTCAAATTTCAGCATTTTCTTATTTATTTTTTTCTAATTCCTATTGATTGGTAAATAAGAATATAGCAATTTATTTTCATTGAAAGCAAAAACTCGCAGGAAAATCTTTATGCGATAGATTTGAATCTTTGCTGTGTAATCTCACAAATTTCTCTTAATTATGATTTAAATTTAACCACTTGACAGTTTTCTTTTACTGCCGTGTCGTGTCAAAAAAATAAGCATATTTTTGATCAATAATTATGTACTCAAATTGATTGTATGAACTCAGCTGGTAAATTTTTAAACAAATTTTAAATTTACGAAATAATACTAATTTTTATTTACCGCAAAAAAAGAGCTCTTTTTTTTTTCCCCTAGAAATTTAATGAATGTGATTAATATATATGTATATACACAAACATTTAGTATCTTTTAAAATTCAGCTTTTGTATATTGAATTTTCTTGTTTATAAAAGTTCCGAAATAAGTCGTCCTCACTTTTTGTTTCATCATTTGTTAAAGAACTATCACACGTTCAGAATCATTTAGAGAAATCAGAGTCACTAATCAATTCACTGGTTCAGTATTAAAGTAGTCTTCTGTTGTTAAGTGTATTTAGTAACTGTGAAATAGTATTTGCAACGTGCAATACAATGAGTGAGTGAAAATTAAATTTGTCTTTTTTCATGTGAAAGAGAAAAAAAAGCCCTGATCTAGAAGTCAGTCTACACCTGCTTTAATTTTTGAATTATCTTTGCTGACCACCACAGTCATCTGCTAGAAACATTGCAAAGGGACAAGTACTGGTGAATCACTGTATATTGTTATAAAAAAATTAAGTAAACCTAGTTGAAATTGGGCAAATTAGAGAGCTCCCTTTTTCAAGCTTTTCGGTCAAGTGGTCAGTCTATATAATGCATTGTGTTTAATTTATACAGGGGTGTTTGTGCTCCGGGGAAACCCCGGAATTCCGGGGATTTTGAACTTCGATACCCGGAAATTCCGGGGATCGTCGTTCAAAAGGAAGTAGGAATAATAATGAATTATTTATTTTGATCTGGGTAATTTTGTTTGCTTTGAAAGCAGAAAACGCAAGGGCAGTGTGTGTGGTGAAAACTTTTCCTTTCTTTCTCCAAAGGCAGTGATAATGCGTGAAAAGGGGGGAAAAACTTCTTTTTTGTTCTTTCCTTATTGCGAGTTATGACTCATTCCCCCGGTTCTCGGACATTGTCTTCTGGATTCTTTTCGGCAAGTAGGCGCGGCAGAAAAAAAAGGGAGAGACTTCGTTCGACCAGATGTGCGATCACGTGACTCTCGGTTCAAAGGTCTTATCTCTCCTGGCGTGGCGCCAATAAGTAGAGAAGGGGGATTTTTCGCCGTATTAGCTATTTGTCATTGATCGCGTCGCGACTTTTTTTTCTCCACTGTGTAAAATTTTCGTTTCATTTATTGATGCACGTGTAAATTTTTCGTTTTGCTTATTGAAATATTTTTTTATTTATGTACGCAAGAGAATTTCACTTTGAAATTTCAGCATATGAAACAGAAATTACCCTTAAAAATTCATATCTAATTAGTTTTACAGCATTAGATCCAGAGCTAAGAGGTAAAACCAGTACAATATTAGTTTTTGAAAAATTATCATCTTTTATGTCCCATATTTTTAGTGATAATGAAAAGTCAAAAGTAGAAGCTGAAATAAGGTTATACCAGAGTGATATTGATATCACCAAAGAAATGCTCTACACATCTGATGAAAGTGGAAATCAAGTCAAGTGTACAATTGATAAATATTGGTCTAAAGTTTTTAATTTAAAAGATGATTTCACAAATGATTATAAGTATCCTACATTGGCTAAATTGGTCAAAGCCTGCCTTAGCTGCTTCCATGGCCCATTAGTGGAAAGTGCATTCAACTTAATGGATACACTTGTCACTGACTATAGAACCTCTCTTAAGATTGATTCCCTAGATGCAGTGCAGACTATTAAATATGATTTAATGGCTTCTAAAGAAACCTCATGTGAAAAATATGGCTCAAAAAATCCAATGACATCCAATTCACAAAGATCTCTTACTGAATATGAACAGAAGTTGGAAAACATATCAAGAGGACTTAAAAACATGTATTTCAGATGAGTCAACCTATAAAAGTCTCTGAAAAACCTTCTACATTAGCAGAAAAGCAAACTGCTTCTACCTCTGCATGTGCTGTTCTCGAGGAAATTTCTTCAACTGTAAATGAGGAAAATAAAAGTCAACCTTCCTGCAATTATGAAGTTCACCACAAAAGAAAGACAAGCCCACAAACATCAGAAAATAAAAAAATAGCAGCAGAAATTAGATAATTTTTTTAAAAGAATTAATTCAGGTAATTTAAAATATTTGCATAAAATGTAGTAGTTTATATGTTTGAAAATTTATGGTTATTAATTTTGCAAAAAAAGTAATTCAATGAACTTTTATAATTAGGTCATTCAATACTTCATAATTGTAATTTTTCATTTCTCCCCCCCCCCTTCTCGAAACTCCAAAATGCCGGTAGTAAGTCCGTAAAAGTTTCAGGGGATTTTTTGCGGTCCCACAAACACCCCTGTTTATAGGAATTATCATATTGCTTTTAATAATTCTGTTGTTTACTTTCAAAATTTATTTGTAACATCAAATAAGGTTTTGTAGATGATGAATGCAAAGAGTTTATTTGATATATTGTTATTAAAACTAATGCGCTGTTATCTGCTCTGTTTATTACTTGAAGAGAAAAAAATATAATTATATACCTAAGATATATATAAAAAATTATTTTATTCCTTTTAGCCTGATCCGGAAAGATTAGAAAAAATAGTTGAAGAGCTTAAGGCTAATCACCTGGAAGCCAAGTTGAAAGCCAAAGGAATCGTTGTAAATAATAACCAGGTCACTTCGTCGCCATCTCAACCGAGTATGTATTTAAAGAAAATTTCTATTGTGGATTTTTTATTAAATTTTTTTTTTAATACTTTGTAGAAGTTACTAAAAATATTTCTTCTATGAAGTTATACATTTTTGCTGTTTATATTATCCAATATTGAGAATTTTGGTAAAGTACATTGGCTACTAATATCTGACCTAAGTCTTGATAATTTGTTGGATAAGATTTAAAGAAATCTGAAATATATAAAGCAAGTATTCAGCACAAGTGTCTGCAAAAGTCTGTAATTTTTCCCCATATTCTATTTAAAAAAAGTTATATTCTATTATCTATTTATGACAAAATATAGTAAATGATGTATTGATCCATTTTTAGAAATCAGCTTTCTGTTTTAAGGAATTCTTCCCTAATACTTGCAAAAGCATTGAAATTTTATTAATTTAACATTATAATAAAATGGTAGATTTTATAGAATGCTATTAGTTTTTATGAAATGGTGTCAGTTTTGGTAGTTGAAATTGTTTGTTGTAATAGAGCCAATTTTTTTTATAATTTGAAAGCTCAATTTACTTCTAGCTGCTTTAAATATTTGTTTTTAATTTCCAGAGTAGTATGTTTATAATTGCAAGTTCTGCTTATCAATCTAAAATTTTTCATTACATCCTTTTATTGACTTAAATATTACATCCCAAAAATGATGGTTTAGTGTCTATTTTAGTCCGTGTGTGTGTGTATAATATTTGGCTAGAGAATTTTTTGATTTGAATGCTTACCAGACAAGAAATGTAATTTTAAAAACAAATGTTAAATTTTTAAGTTAGTGGATTTTGAAAAACTTATTTTTATTGATCTGGGAAAAAAGGACTCCAGACAATTTTGCTTGACTATTGATAGCACATTTAGTGTCTTTTTTTATTACATGTAATATCAGATGTTTTAAAAAAATTTCAATTTATACATATGTGATTTTTCTCATCATTAGCTTCACCCAAAAATGGAGTCAAGTCTCCCGAGAGTGATGGGAAGAAAGATAGGAATGAAAAGCACAATGATGTTAGTCCTAAGTATGTATATCAGCTTCTGAATTTATTATATATAATAATGTTGATTATGATTAATAAAGTTACTAATTAGTCCTTTTTATTTAGATTTCATAAAGAAACAAACCACAGAAAGCGCAGAAGTGCTTCTCCATCAGAAGATGGTTACCAAAGTCCAGATTCAAAGAAACGAATCAAGTCCAGTTCCTCTGGTAGTGCTAGCAGTCACAGCCCAAGTCCAAAGCGTAAAACTAAAACACCCCCAAGAGGTTTCAAAGACTCTCTTCGTTCACGATCTCGGTCCAGATCCAAAACAAGGAACAACAAGAAACCTAAACATCGCTCATCACATAAGAGGAAACATAGTCGCAGTCCTACGCCAACTTATTCCCCATCTCGCCATTCGAATAAGAAGTCCTATAAAAACAAACATTCCGACAAATCGCACCGTGTAAGATCTCGCTCAAGGTCTCAAGAACGCAATCATTATTCTAACTCTCTACATGAAAAATCATCGCATAAATCTCGAAGAGACAGAGAAAAAGAAAGTTATCATTCACGTGATAAGAAAAGGAGATAACTTCGTATTGCATTCTTATATATATGTAAATAAGAGAAAATTCAAATATACAAATTTCCAAAATATCATTGTAGATTATTGAATATGAGTGAGAAAGGTCAGTCTATCATTTTCATTTTTTTCTAATTTTGTATGTTTGTGGTCTTTTAATTTATTTTGCATACTAAAAGTGCAATCTTTGTTCTCAGGTTTACTTAAATATACAATTCCAGTTTTTAATTGTTCTGAATGATTTAAATCAGTATAATTGTAGATTATATGAAATATTTTTTCAACCCAACAATATTTTCCCACATATTTTCTATAATTATTATTGGAAATATTTTTTTCTTTGACTTCAATAAAAACTTCAAATTTATAAAATTAATGGATTTTAATTTCACTCACTTTAGATTTTGTTTAATCAACTGGTCATTTTGCCAAAGTCATTTGAAATAACTTTTTGCTATGATTCTTCACTGCATTTTTCAGTTAACTTAAAGTAAGAAACAATAATTTGATATTTAATTATATGGCGTATGCACCATATTCTTGTAATTTGTTTATCTTCATTGCATTTTGCAATTGGTTAACTTATAATATTGTGTATTTATTTATACATGGGCAAAAGCATTGTTTTTTGTGGTTGATTGACTTGTTAATAATAATGAGATCTGTAATGGCTCTGTTGATTTAGTTAAATCTATCTGTTTAAGGTCTAAGAATATTTAATTTCAACACATTTAAAATATAATTCTGGAAAATAAAAATGAGTAAATTAGCTATCCTGTGGACATGTCAGACGTGTTATGAGCAAGTATTATGATATGTTTTAGTAATTGATTTACTAATCTTAGATCAGAGTTTTTTTTTGATAATATTAGATATTCTTTATTCTACTGATTTATGTTGACTTTGTGGATTATTGTATTTTTACCTTTACTGTTAAGGTGACCACTATACCTGATTGAATATCAAAATTGTCATTAGTCAACATATTTTTAAAAAAATGATATTCTAAAAAAATAATAATAAATAAATAAAAGAATACACAAGAACGTGTTTTTGGCTCTCAATAGATAATGGTTTTTGGAAATTTGCTTATTTTTGACTAAATTGTAATGTGTTATTTACGATAATTATTTTATCTTAGAAAAAATTGAAGTCAGGTGAAAAGCAAGTGCCCTGCTCGTTCTTACTTATCAGTATTGATTAGTAGGATTTAAAGAAATTCTAAGAATAAAATAAATAAAAATTTAAAAACTGAAACAAAAAAAATATAAAAATTATAAAATATAAAAAAAATACAAAATTTTGAAAATAAAACAAAAAAATTTAAAAAAAATAAAACAAAAAAAAATTACTAAAATTAAAAAAATATATATAACAAAAAAATTATAAAATTTTAAAAAAATGAAAAAAAAATACAAAATTTAAAAAATAAAACAAAAAAAATACAAAATTTAAAAAATAAAACAAAAAAAAAAAATAAAAAATTAAACAAAAAAAATTAAAAAAAAAATGAAACAAAAAAAAAATACAAAATTAAAAAAAATGTAAAACAAAAAAAAATAACAAAATTCAGGAAAAGTAATAAAAATTACAAAATTCTAAAGGTAACAAAGCAAAGTTAAAGAATTGAATATAATGTACTGGTGCATATATGGTTTTAATTTTTAAAAAATTGATAAGTTGAAGTTATCAGTTGTTTTTGCTCATGTTTAATGTTGAATCTAAATGTTATATTTCAGTCTGTTGGTTTGTTTTGGCAACAACCATATTAAGAATAATATTTGAGGTAATATCTTCTCTATGTACTTGAAAATGATGGGGTCTGTCTACTTTAAAAAGATGTGCAGCTATCTGTTACTAGGCAGTCCATTATTTTCTATTACATAATTGTATACTATGTCTAAACCAGTAATTATATAAAATTGCTTGACTACAAGTAGACAAATTGTCATAATGCTTTGTAAGCATTATAAAACTTCAGTGATAATTAGTGCCTCTTTGTGCCATTAATGAATTTTGGTCTTGATCCTGTATTTGTACCGGTGAAAAATAGAAATATTGTACAAATGCAAGGTTGTTTTTTCTTTTCGTGTGTTAAATTTTCCAAAGAATTCAAGCATTTTATTAGAACATGTAAGAAATCTGTTTTCTGAGAACAAAAATTGTTTCATTAAACACAAATTGTTTTTTGTGAATGTTTGTCTTCTGAAATTCTGATTGTTAAGAATTTCGTTTTGTTCATAAATATTTAAAGAAATTTGTTTTTTAAATATCTCTTTTGCCAAATAATCATCATTTTTTCATTTATATTTTTCGTTTGTATATATGACTTATAAGTCTGCCATTATATATGATTTATGAGTTTGTCATTAATTTAAACCAGAATTGAAAAACACTATGTTTGTCACCTTTCTTTTAATTTTGTACATGGGTCTTTACCAATACATTGCCACTATCATAGTTTGTAAATATTGTAAATATGTTTGAAAATAAATATTTATATTAAAATGCTATTTCTTCTTTTTTCCCCCCTACCAACATTTTCGTCGAAAATAATTCAGTGATATTCTACAAATTTTTAAAAAGACATTCGAAAGCAAATTAATGAATTCTTACTTGTTGAAAACTTGGCATCATAGCAGTACTTATATGCTTAATTAAATTTTTAATTTAACTCCATATGAGTGAATTTTATTATCCAGTATATGCTTTGAGATTGGCACATATCCTTAATGCTGGAAAAAAAAAAAAAAAAGATTGTCAACCATAGAGCTTGCCTCAAGCTATTTTATGGAGGTGGAGGGTGGGTAAACTATTATTTGTAAATATTCTTTTTATTAAAAATTCATGAATTTCCTGCTTAATACCAGTGCCTTTTACAGACTGACAATCTATACATTTTTTTATTTTTATGCATTTACAAATATCTTGATGAAATTTGTATAACTATTAACAAGGCATTGTTTTTTAAAAATTGGCAAGATTTTTGATACTTTTTTCCCCCTAGACTTGTTTATCCATAGAATTCAAATAATTTGTTCCCGAGACAGTATTAGTAGTAATATTGAATTCAAATGTTGGTTAAGCACAGCCATTTAAATTAGTATTGCAGTAAAAGTGATGATCAAAATAAGTATGCATCAAAAAGACAGTATATTTTATAATTTTTTTAAAAAGTCCATTGACATATTTATCAATTTTGATTTTTTCCTTTTTTTTTTTGAGGATACCATTGATTGGAAGCTCTAAACTTTTATTGTATTTAGTATTAATTTTTAAAACTTTTCACCTTTTTTTCATATATATGTGCCTCTTAATATTGAACACTTGATTACTTATATCTTTTGAAATACAAAAGAAATTTTCTTAAAAAAATTGCTAAAGAATTTGTTTTACTTTTATAATGTATAATAATTTAGGCAAGTTAAAAATAAGTGCGCCTAAAAGATTATTTTAAATCAGTAGCAACATACATATCCATTTAAAAATTGTAAATCCATGAACATTCTTGTCTTCATAAGACTTTGTGTCTTTGACAAATGTATTTATTTATCCAGCATATAAATTATATTGAATTAATCAGTAAGAAATTATCAAAATGAATTGATGCAAAAATTACCATTAAGTTTATTGAAATTATTTGTAGGATTAAATCCTGTTAAAAAACAATTCATTTTCATATTCGTATGCAATTTGAATTAAACATATATGTATTTGTAATTAGCATTTTTTTTGTTTGTAATTTTCTTCATTAAATGAAGCTCCCAAAACATGCATTATTTAGCTGTAAGATTTGGCAATATCAGCAGAATTTTTTTCTGTCCGAATGGAAGTGATTATTTTAAATGGTTTTCTAGTTAAATAATTATTTTCGAAAGTAATTTGTTTTAGAATGCCAAATCTGCTTTTTTCAGAGTAAATAAAATAGTTGAGTATATAAACAATTGTCTTATACAGCTCACAAAACTGCTTTATTTAATTGTAAGATTTGACAACACCTACAAGCTTCTCTTCTCTTTTGAAACAAACATAGGCGACGCTTTTAGTTTACCATTATTACATGAGCTTGAATCAAAGCCATGTTGTAAAGTCAAGACATAGAAAATAGAATTTAACTAAATTCCACAAAAGTGAATCATTTGAAGTAAGTTTTGGAAGATGTGCAGTAAGGAGGAAATGATTGTTTCCAAATTGCTCAACATGTTTTAGTATGCGAGCTGTCAGAGTTAATGTTCAAGATAATTGTTTTGGAACATGGTAATAATTTGTATGGACATTCATATAATTCTCATGCTCATTATGTAGTTTATACTTTGACCTGCGACTGTTTTAACTTTTTAAATACCTTTCAATTCATTTGAAGAGACTAATGTATCAATTATTTATGTAACTGCAAGCATTTTCATCTGGAAATCGGTTATGCACTTTTGTAGATTTTTTTTGCATGTTTATTTCTTTATAATAGATTTATTTAGCAAAACAGGTCATTTCTAAAAAGAAAATTCTGTATTGAAGGTAAAGCCATAAATTAAATTTAGGATATTTATTAATTAAGAAAGAAATTCCTTTTTTATATGCTAAGACGAACAAGTTTATCATTAAATCTAAATTTATTATCAGGATTCTCTTTAAATAATTTTAATTTCTATCTTTTTATTTTGCATTTTGAGAATTTTCTTTGTTAGCTTCATTCTTCTAAATGCTTACAAATATCAAGAAGAAGACTTTTTTTCAAAACCAAAACAATATACAGTACTGATTGGAATTAAGATATAAACAAATGAATTGTGCGCATATAACTATAATCGCTTTTACAATAACTGCTCGGACCCTGTGTTTTTATTTCAGTAAATGAAGCGAGCAGGATTTACATAGCAAATCTGGGATTTTTGCAATGCAGTGAACTTTATCGAGCAGGAAGAACCTCTTTGGTAAGAATAATTTAATCAGTAGTCTGTAAGTAATACTTTCTATTTATATACAATTGCAGTAATAAAATTGCATAATTAAAAACTATGAAGCAGAGTTCAGTTTTTGCTTGGACTTTTCTAATGTTTATTATTTAATATTGTTTAATTTTTGAATAAGAAAATGAATATTTTGACAGCTTGTTTATTTCGTATTTAATAGAATTTCTTTAGGTTTTGATGTTAAAATTGTTTATTCATTAATATCTAAATCTAATTTATAATATTAATATTCTTATTCACTGGAACAATGAAAACATTTTGAATTACTTTGCTACAGTGAAAAATGTTGTTGAATATTATAATAAACATTTTTTTAAAAAAAAATTGTCAAAACCCAAGAAAAAAATACACAACGGTATTGGTATTTTAAAGACACTTTTTAAAAAAATGGCTTAAAAATTAAAATTGAGCTATAATTATCGCAGAGAAATATCGAAGTTCCGCTTAATTGAAATTTTTTTAAAATTTCAAAAAAGATGCTTCAGGGTCACTTTCCAAAGTATGTCTGCCAAACTGTTATCTCTAGATCTAATAGCCTGTCCAATAACGAATTGACAAACTCAAATACTTCTCTTCGTAAGTAAAGATTAATTCCATTTTGAATTTTTTCTGTGTCTTTGTAGTAGCAAGAAGAAACAAGTATTTCACTTCTTTTATCATATAATGGTAAAATAATAATTCATATTTTTACAGAAAACTCCTGGTGTGTATAAGTTGAAAAGTTCAACAGGCCCAATAACGGATTAAGATGTCTCATTTTACGCGAATACAAAATAATAAAACACAGCTGAAACGTGCACAGGAACAGTATTTTTAATAAACAGCAGCACTCAAGCAAAAAATCTTTACTAAAAATCTCAACGGCACAAAGCGCTCTGAGAGAGCTTGCAAAAGCGATTTCATTCAACTACTCTTCTCTCAACTTTACTGACCTTTTCTCAATTGTGCGCCTTCCTTTGATAGCTTTCGTGACAGGTCATCGAATATTCTAGTATAAATGTTATAGTCTCAATGGGGATGTCACCATGATTCTGGAATATTCTGGATCCTTCTTTTTCGCCAAGGCAGGGATCTGGGACCTTGTCCGCACTCAGCATCCATTAGAATTATCTGTAATACTCTCCCTTATTAGGAAATTGTGGAGAAACAGATAGTTTGCCGATTATCGGATTTAGTTGAAAATTTAATACAGATTAATTATTTCGATTTAAGATTATATGCAACGACCTTTTAACAGTCGTCACTTTCTTGACCTGGGCAGTGCAGATAACAGAAATCTCTTAAAGACATATGCATAATAACTTGATTTCCCATTTTGTTTGGGCTAAAAATGAAAATAAAATCCTTTAAATGCGAATAATACTCATTAAATTTAATTTTACAAAATAAGCAATATAAATTAATTATGTAAGAAATTAATGTTATAAATTTACTTTACTTTAAATAATTTCTCATTTTCTTTTTCTGTTGCTATTTTTTTTACTCGAAATTCTGCTGTTATAATTTACTTTTTTAACTTCCAACATTTTTGAGTTGTCGCATTCTCACTAATGGACAGAACACAAACAAATAAACTTTTTGACGGATTTGTACCGAACTTTGATAATTATAAACAATTAAGCCATCTACTAAATTTCATATAACTTGGGCGCTTTGTTTTTGACATGTTCATAGCCAAATTTAATACCAAAATTGTTCTCTCACCCCTAGTTTGGAGAGGTCTAAAACTTAGATTCAACAAAATTGAGAATTTTAATGACTATAATACTTTATTTATATATATGAAAGAGTAAAAATGAAATTACGAAACAACCTTTAGAAATGGTGGCGCGCAACTCTGAGAACCTCAAAGGATCTCGATAAACTATAAATTCCAAGAAATGGTATCGGTGTCCCATTACGTTACATATCAAAAAAAGGCCATCTGATAAGAGGATATTAGAGGGATTATCGATAATAGATGAATTGAATCTTCGAGACAGATGAAATGATCAGTACAGGGCGACTCGGAACTCAATGGCCTGTTTTAATGTCATGCTTCAGAAAACTAAGCGCATAGTGTCATTTTCGGCAGATGATGGCATATATTTGAATGTTATTTTATTTAAGAAAATAAGTGGGTTTTATATTTTGATCAGCTGCCTTTGGAGACCAGTTTATCGCCAAGTGTACTGACTTTCCTGCCAATAGACTATTTAGAATGCACTTATTTGAAATTTCACATTGTTATTTGAAAAGAGTGAACTATATTAATTTAATGGAATCAGTCTAGTACCAATGTAAATGTAAATCGTGTGTAATTGCGTGTGTAAATCAAATATTGTATATGCTACAAAATAAAAGTGGGAGTGAAAATCCAACTTTGGAGTTAACATTCAAAGAAAAGAATTTTTTTATCCAAATTTTATTGTTAAGTAAATTATTAAATAATGGATAAAGTAAAATAAATTAAAAATATTGTTATGAATCAAATTAAATATTAGAAAAAACCAGCGGCAGTGGTCCTCCAAAAACTTTCTCGCATACTCTCTAATAAACTTGTCATGCAAGAAAATGTCTTACATGGCATTGGCTACGAAATATTAACTTTCGATTTTTGTTATTTTAGTATTTTTACTAAAACTATTGTGTCATCCTTGGCGATTCATCCCTGGCATGTGGTTAATAGTATCCGAAAATCTAATTTGTATTTTAGACACGCTTTTGGAACCGACTAGAATAAAGATTTGACACAAAACTGCATTTGTTGACGCAAAATTCTATACCAAATTTAATATAATTAAGTCATTGCGTTTTTGAGATAGCATTTGCATATTTCTGACTGTACAGACCGACAGACAGTCAATCTGTAGTTGGATTTGGCTCAAAAATTGTCAGATATCTACTTTATAGATGTTAAATCTGTGTACCGAATTTTATCTATCTAGCTCTCTTCATTTTATAGTTATCGTTTTAATTTATATTCGAAAAGACAGACTTTCTCTTGATAGATTTTACCCAAAATTTGACAGATATCTGCTAATTTGGTGTAAAGTCTGTATACCAAATTCCAACCGCCTTGCTCGATCCGTTTCTGAGTTATTCTTGTCACAGGAAGACGGATTTTTCCAAAAATGCGCTTTTCGAAATCAGGGAGATCTTAAAACGCTTAGACTAATAAAAATCTCGGTTTCGAATTTTTTGACGATTACTGTACTTTCTCTGTGCAACGTATACGAGAAAGTAGAAATTGCATGAGAAATGAAATTCAATGTCACCAAAAAGGGAATTTATTTGTTTTGTTTTAAGAAAGTGTAAAAATAATTTTGATTGAAATGTATTTTGAGGAAGATAAACTTGAAAACACCAAAAGCATGTCTGATTTTTCATTAACATATACTAACTAAATTTATTTAACGTAACTTATTTATGTTGATAGTGTCCTTCCTATTTTCTTGAAGCGTAAGTGTGCCAACTTTCATCAAGATTAGGTAAAAGTGTATAATTTTATAAATGACATACACTCATCTTTACACACGCACCTGCGCGCACACACATTATATATTGCATTATTTAACAAATGTTAATGAATTAATTAAGTGTACAGCAATAGCTTATTTACAGCGCGTCTAACTTTATTATTTTCAAGTAAAATTAAGGGCCGCGGTGGTCTGGTGGTAAGGTCTCGGGTTCGGAACCGGAGGGTTTCAGGTTCGTCACCCGATTCCACCGAAGAACCGTCGTGTAAGGGGGTCTGTTGTACGTTAAATCCGTCATGACCAAACGCCCTCACGCTGGTGTGGTGTGGAGAGGGGGGTGCCAGCTCAGGTGAAGTCCTCGTCATCTGACGGTGGTTCAAAATGACGAGGTCCGTCCCAAAATAGCCCTAATGTTGCTCAAACGGGAGGTTAATATAACCAAACCAAACCAGCAAGTAAAATTAATTCAGAAAGTCATGTAGGGATGAACAATTCCATTGAAATTTTCCAAATAAATATATTTGTATTAATTTCGTTGGATAAATTTTAATTGACATATTTTTCTGCTTTATATATGTACATTTGAAGTCATGAAATATTCTAAAAAAGACGCCCGATTTGTTTGATGAACTTCCTGTTTTCAAACTATAAAAAGGTTATTTTATTTCGAATATATTCAAATGACATATTCGCCAACTAAGATGACGTTCCACACCTTCAAAGTTTCTTGCTATAGAAGTGTGATAAAATGGCTGTCGCGGCATTTTATGTATGACAGCCTATGCTGTCATTGGCTGCTGAAATGAACTAACAAGCTATCTTAAAATAACTGTAACCCCACAAAATTATCTATGCAACTATGCCATATTTCTCTTTAATTTTTTTAATAAATTTTTAAAAATAATTATTAATTTGTTTAATTTTAATTATTAAATTATTTTTTAAAAACAAATCTTAAAATTTTAAATTAAATTTTAATTTTAGTGTTTTCAATTTTATTATATTCACCAATATTTAAAAATTAATTCTGATTATTAAAATTAATTTTTAAAACTGCATTAATTGAAGACAATTAATTAATTGAATAAAAGTAATTTTATTCAATATTTTCATTAGAGGGAAGAAACGCACATAAAAAAAAAATATAGCAATATTTGAAAATGTATACAATATTTTTACTTAATGCGAATGACAACACGTTTGTTAAATATTCTTGAAAAAATTACTTTTTTACTTGCACTATAGGCTTTAAAAAAAATAACTGTCCAAACCAAAATGTTTGTAGATAAAGAAGCTTCAAAAGAAAAGAACATTCGCAAATAAAAATTTCGGAGACGCAAACATTTCTTTTTTTATTTATTTATTTGATAAAACTCCAATGCAGGAAGTCAAACTATTAAACAACGGATCAACGATAGACAGAGAGAGAGAGAGAAAACACTCTAAACTTCTAAACACAGGAACAAGATGAGTTGCATTCCGCTGCTGAAAGTTCGTTGTCCTTGTTTGAATAGACAAAATCAACCGATCACACAAATTCGATAAAAACAACCTTCCGCCGGACAGGCAGACATCAAGTTCACAGAACTGAGCATCGAAAAACATCTTTCTTAACCGATCTTAACTCTTTCTTCATCGAAGTGCTAGTATCAATCTGCCGGACAATCTGAATATGGTGCAATGACACTGCACAAATCGCCCGCTTGTCGGGGCATCTAAAAAAAAAAAAGAAGAAACTCTTTCAAGTGCAAACCGATCTCCACAAATTAGTATTACCGGCAGTTTATGCCTTTAATTTCAATGCATTTGTGTTTTCTGAACGTATCGCAGTGTAATTGCCTGCAAACATGCGAAGGATTTGTTTTGACTTCTTGAATTGACGTGCAAGATATGCACAATAGACTATTGGGCATAGATTCATTATTGCGATTTGTGGTTAGATGGCAGTGATGGTTTATTTTTTTTATTGCATTTTAATTCCGCGGCGCTCTAAGGATTTGAATAAATCACTTCAAGCAAAATTAGTTTAACCTTCAACTGAAAATTTTTATTTTAAATTGCTTTCGCAGAATTTAGATATTTGCGGTTCTAATTAATGTGCATCATGACCCCCCCCCCAACCCCTACCCTTCCGTAAACTGGTCAGTGCAATATTATATTTCAACAATTTTTTAATTTAATAAACATGTTAATGATCCATTTTAGATTAATTTTATGTTTGAAAATTATATATTTTTATTTTTTTATGACTTGATTTCTCAGCATCCACTTTTGCACATGATATTATTTAACCTTTTAACTTTAGCTGTCGTCAGTAAGTGATTTAGCCAGTTTACCTTGCATTCTGAAAAAACATTGAAATTCTACCTTGCATTCTGTTAAAACAACAAATACAAGCATTGAAATACTAACAAACAATAATAAATACAAACACTGCATTCTACAATGCATTGAATGCAATTATAAATACAAACACTGCATTCTACAATGCATTGAATGCAATTATAAATACAAAAATTTTATGTATTATTGCATACATTGTAATAATAAATACAAACATTGCATTCTACAATCATTGTATGCGATTATAAATACAAAAATTTTATGTATTATTGCATACATTGTAATAATAAATACAAACATTGCATACATTGTATTTATTACTGCAATAATAAATGCAAACATTGCATCTTTAAATACAAACAATGCATTCTAACTTGCATTCTTTAAAAACATGAATAGCGATTCATATTTTTAAAACTAATTATTATGCATAGCGATTGCCAATCGATGTATAGATATCCACTACTACTTTTATACACTTTTATATCTTTATATACTTTTAAATTGATTTTTGTGTGTGTTTAGTGTTTTAGACATGTATAGTTTTATCCATAATTAAAGCGGTAAGTAGACGCTCGTTGTTTATAATTACTACTATGACTAAGTGAATAAAAATGAAATATGTGAGAATTTGAATTGTTATGTTGATTCTAGCTGCAATTAAGTCCAAATATTTTTGAAGCTAGGCGCATTGTTATTTATATGAAACTTTCTAATACCATAATTCTGCGTCTAAACTGCTATAAATGACTGATTTCATAATTCTTTTTATCCAAAATTCAGGATCCAATCAATGCCTTAGCGAGCAGGAGGAGGGGGGGGGGGTATATATGTTACAAGTGGCTGTTCATTGGTGGAATTAAGTAACTTACGGCTATAGGGAAGTACATTATGAGGATCCTATTTTAATATGATTAATTTAGTTCCACATTTCCACACATTAATTCCAGATTAATTGATTTTTCCCCCAACTTTTTTAGTATGGAGAAAATATAATAATCGTCAAAACATTCGCTCTCGAGATTTTGACGAATCTCCAAGCTTTAGATCACCCTGAGTTAGAAAAACACATTTTCAGAACATTTCCGCCTGTCTCTGACAATGATAACTCAAAAACATTTTGAGCTAGACGGTTGAAATTTGGTGAGTGGTCTTTGCACCAAATTTTCAGATTTCCATCAAATTTTGAGTAAAACTTTTTCTGAGGAAGTCGGCTATTCGAATATAAGTTAACACAATATTTTCAAAACGAAGAGAGCTAGATATATAAAATTCGGTTTACAGATCTAAAATTTATAGTGTAGACTCCTGTAAAATTTTGAGACAAATGTAATAACGGGTTGACTGTCTGTCGGTCTGTGCTTTCAGAAACATGTAAACACGATCATTCGAAAACACAATGACTTAAATATATCAAATTTGTTATGGCATTTTGAGGCAGTTTTGTGTCAAATTTTTTTTTCAGTCGATTCGGAAAAATGTGTCTAAAACAGAAATTCTGGTTTTGGATACTATTAATGCATGTCAGGGATTAATTGCCAAAAATACTCGCCAAGGATGACATGATAGATTCATTAAAAATGCGAAATTCGCTCCAAAAGTTAATATTTCGTAATTGTACGTCCATGCCATGGAAGACATTATCTGGCATGACAAGTTTATTAGAAAGTATGCGAGAAAGCTTTGGGGAGACCATATACAAAATTTAAAACATATAGCGCTTATCTTAGCGTTGAATGTTTTGATAGTTACAATGCATTGTCTTTGTATTCTTTTGTGTTTATGAAATATATTTTAAGGAATATTGTTTGTAACACCAAAAATAATCTACCTGCGTTGTTAAATTCTATTTATAAGACAAAAATTATTTATTCCCAGGAAATTCATTAATAAATACGCAAAAACGTTTATTAGTTTCTCACCAGTGATCTGGTGCCACTTGGCTTCCTACTTGTTGTTTACATGATTAGTGAATCAATTCGAATTTCAAAGATCTAATTTTAACTCTGCGACGTATACAGTTCCTTATGACCATTAAAGTGTATCTGTATCTCTATTAATAGAAAAGGTAAAAGTACGTGTATTTATATTGTTATTCTATAAGTTAGACCGTTTGACCTACAGCTACCAAATTTGGAACATAGTATATATATACCTTGGAGATTGGGAATGTGCAGCTGAAATTGATTTGTCTTAAAATTTATTTAAAACTTAATTCAAAGTTATACTGAATTGTTGCGCCTTTCTGTGATAACTTCCGAACATATTTTAGGGAAAAAATGAATTTTGTACTGTTTAAATTATTTTTAAATGTTTTTTTTATGATATCAATTTAATAATCGTGAAATTTTTTGCTGAATGTCGTCATTTTTTTTTTTTTTTTTTTTTTTTTCGTTTTGCCTCATTTTCAACAATGGATTCCGTTATGACGCTGAAACTCAACCCGTTTTCATTATTTCGTCAAATATTTATCCGCTATTTAGCTATTTCATGTAGATATAAACGCGATAAGTCAAAAATGAAATGATTTAAATAAATAAAATTTAATGTGTGATCTTGTGATGGCCAGTTACTATAATTCTATGTCAAATTTTGATTTCATTTAGTCCGAAAAAAGACATCCTAAATATATACTCGATTTTCAAGTACTTGTGTACTAACAGTATAACAGAAATCAATCGCCAAAGATTGCACTCTAAATCTAATTTAAACGCTAGATATGATCGATTATTCGCTAGTGTCATGCGATTAATACACCCGTATCAATTTTCTTTACACCCGTACAGTTACGAAACATAGATCACAGTTATGAAACGTTACGTTACACAGTTACGAAACACAAATCGAATACTGCTTTCTCTACTACAAAGAATTACTATTTAATATTGAGAAGCACAAAACTCTGATATGCGGGACTTTCAAAATAAAAATCTGAGCACTCTTGGCATTCACGGTCTTCCTTAAAGTCCACAATTTTATGCTGAAAGAAGGGGATAAGAAAGATATTAAATTTCTTAGAGAATATACGAGAAAGTTTTGAAGAGACCACTCTCGCTGATTAAAATTACATTTAACTAAATTAAGCTATCTTAATGTTCGATAGCTTTTACTTATAAATTTATAAATTCAGTTATAGGCTTTTAATGCCTATAACTTCCTTATTTAAAATTTTTTCCTTAAATTAACTTTATTTATTTACTTTTTATTTAAAATTTTTTCCAAAAAAATCGATATTTCAGCTTTTTATCTCCTATCCTCTCTCTCTGTTTACTTGGTGCCCTAACCAGGAGAAAATATGATCCACATTAAAAATATCAATAAATAAAATCGCTGTTTGGAATTTTTCCACGGCAAAACGTCATTGCAAGGACAGAGATGCGTAAAGATACGAAACATGATACTAAAATATTTTTCTGCGACGATATGTCCAGTGTTATTTATGATGCATACAATATTTGCCTCATATTTTTTGCTTATATATATATATATATGTAACATATTTTTGTTTGAAGTAGCAGGTTTAACAAGGTGACGAGACTATTTTAAAATTAATTTTAATATCCATCTCGGGAAAGCAATTTTTTACAAGCAGACGCAGCGCGGCACAAAAGCAGAAGTGAGAAAGGAGGGCGAAAAAATGATCACTAGTCTTAAATAACGTGGGATTTCCGGCCACACGCCAATTCAATACATGTGGTGACCTTACGTAGTACTGACGGCGCATTAGTTTTACAGAGGAATGAATTAAGTAGAAAAGTGGAATTGGATCACGAAATAAGAGAATATTTTTAGAATGAAGTTACTATGGGCTAAATTAAGATAAAATCTTGGAAATTAATTAAATTGAAATTATAATTAAAATATCATTATATATATATATGTAATGATATTTTAAACTCTTAATTTCAATTTAATTAATTTCCAAGATTTTATCTTAATTTAGCCCATAGTAACTTCATTCTAAAAATATTCTCTTATTTCGTGATCCAATTCCACTTTTCTACTTAATTCATTCAAGAGAAGCTTCATAAAATTGCTTAGTCAGCTAAACACCGAGATACTTTCACACACTCGGCATGAAGGGGTAAAAATGTCCAGTAAGCACATTCTTTCTTAAAAGATCCCTGTGTT
Organism: Argiope bruennichi; assembly: GCF_947563725.1. NCBI lineage: Eukaryota > Metazoa > Arthropoda > Arachnida > Araneae > Araneidae > Argiope > Argiope bruennichi. The sequence goes on from NC_079158.1 coordinate 45,294,321, forward strand.
TCCCTTACATGTGATCGACATGCGTCGGAAATCCCTATCAGAATCTTATTAATATATTGGCACTGTGGAGAAATATTTTCCCTATCAAAATCTAAGGTTATATAAGGCGAGGGATAATTTATTTCGCCCCTTCTTCCCCACTTCGGCTTTTGTCTGCGCTGCGGCGGACGTCTTGTCCGCGTCTCTGCTTGTAAATAATTATGCTTTCCCGATGGATATTAAAAGAATTTTAAAATGTTAAAAAGTCTCTTCACTGCTGGTCACAACTGCATTCAGCTTCACTTAAAATAATATTATATATATATATATATATATATATATATATATATATATATATATATATATATATATATATACAAGCGTAATATTTGAAGCAGAAGTCAGTTTCGAAAACAGAAGACACTTTGAATTTTTTAAGTTCGCTTTATTTCATCCCGGGAGGCACGAATTATGTACAAGCAGAAGCGACGAGCATAACACAGAACAACATAACAGGAAATGAGGAAAAGCTAATGAAAATTTTATCCCTGTGGACATATACTGTGAGATTTTAATAGAGATTTCTAACACGTGTCAATCACAAGTAAGGTAAAAGAATGTGCTTAGCTGGACAGTATTTTATCCCTTCACTCGGAGTACGGGAACCGCTGACGAAAGCATTTTCACAGAGTTTTTGTTGCATTAATTAAATAGAAAAGGTGGAATGGGATCAGGAAATAAGAGAATATTTAATTAAATTTAATATCAGCTAATTTATATATATATATCAAGAGAAAATATTGATATTTTTTAGGATTTATGAAATAAAAATTCTTTCATATACGTCAATAACAATCCACAGACAAGAGCTTCCATTCGGACTCTTACTTACAAGACGATTTCATCTTCTCGATAAGGATTTCAGAAATATTATATAAACTTTGCAATGCAAGCTATGCCCTCATAACTATATGAACAGTTTTTTTTACTTGTAATATCGAATTCTTTGCATACTTTTTGGAGGGATACATATCTAAATAGGAGGAAAGATCCCTCCCTCCCCCTTATTGTGGCGTTGAACTGTCTGCAATATAGCACATTTTTGAAGATATTGAATTCTTTGAATAGTTTCGATTGAGATATAGATATTTCGTAACCTATTGGCAACGGCTCAATAATATTTTTTAGATGCGACAAAATACTTATTTAATCTGTGAGATCTAACATGGTGGGACCACGAGATATGAAAATTATTCAAAGCGCATATAATTATTCTACATATGCCATTATTTATACACTTGTACTTTATTATATTGTTTCGTGCTCTTTTAATTAACTTTAAATAGATTCCAGTTTGTATAGGAGGAATTTTTCACTCATTTTCTCATGCGCTACAGCTTCGAAAATTTGTACATTTACGTACATTCTTATGTACTTTATATTCTTATGTACATTCTTGACAATGCTCTATTTTAATATATTCTCGAGCCAGTTATCAATGAATCGATTAATTGAATTATAGTTTGGTTCCATCCAAAATGACGCCATTTGTTCTGTAATTGAATATATATATATATATAATTCGGAGATTCTATAAAAGTTATAATAATAAATTATAAAGTAAAACTTAATAAAGTAATAAAAATAAATCATCTACAGGTGATTTCCCCAAAAAATTTCTCACATACTCTTTAATAAAGACATAGTTCCCCATTCATAGCATAAAAGTGTGGATGTTGGGTAAGTTTACGATTGCTTTGCATGGCATTGGCGCACAATAGTTACGAAATATGAATCTCTTTTGCAATCATTGGCGAGTTTTTTTTTGGCGATTAATCGCTGGAATGTCGTTCAGTTCCTTACCAAATGTATGAAGCAATTTGGTAATTAATTGAAGAAAAAATATAATTCGAATATTCTATAATATTTATAATAATAATAAAAATAAATTATCCAAAAACATTAATAAAAATAAACCATCTGTAGGTGGTTTTTCAAAAAAATTGTCTCGCATAATCTTTAATGAAGGGATTATTCCCCTTTGATTGCGTAAAATTGTGGATGTGGGGTAAGTCCGCGTTTGCTTTGTATGGCATTGGCGAACAATAGTTACAATAATGAATCTGAGCAATAGTCTACAATAATTAAATGGCGAACAATAGTTACAATAATTAATCTGAGCAATAGTCTACAATAATTAATTGGCGAACAATAGTTACAATAATGAATCTGAGCAATAGTCTACAATAATTAAATGGCGAACAATAGTTACAATAATGAATCTGAGCAATAGTCTACAATAATTAATTGGCGAACAATAGTTACGAAATGTCATGAATCTGTTGTGCAATCTTTGGCGATGAATCGATGAAATGTGGTTCAGTTCCCTACCAAATAATTGACGCCATTTAGTGAAGAACTGAAGAAAAAATATAATTCAGAGATTCTATAATATTTACAATAATAATAATAAAAATAAATCATCCAAAAACTTTAATAAAAATAAACCATCTGCAAGTGGTCTTCTCAAAATTTTCTCGCATACTCTTGAACGAAGGAGTTATTCCTTTATCGTCGCTTAAAATTGAGGATATTGGGTAAAACCACGACTGTTTTGCATAGCACTGGCGAACAATAGTTACAAAATATCATGAATCTGTTGTGCGATCTCTGGTGAATTTTTTTACGATTAATTGCTGGAATGTAGATAATTTACAAGTACCTGAAAATCGAATATGAATTTGGGTGCATTTTTTTCCTACCGATTGAAAGCAAAATTTGATAAAGATATACAGATCGCATACCAAAATTCATTCATTCATCACGTTTTTGAGTTATTGGGTTTACGTGCATGAGAATGTACAGACCGACAGACGACGATCCTTTGATGGATTTGGTTCGAAATTTCATGAGAATCTACATTTTAGATTCTAAATTTGTGTACCAAATTTTATATATCTAACTCTTTACGCTTTATAATTGTCGAGTTCACTGTAGTTATCGAATAACCGGACAGGCAGATTTTCTCTAAATGGATTTAGTTCAAAATTTGATGGAAATTTTAAAATTTGGTGATGAAATTACATCTTCTAGCTCAAAGCGTTTTTGAATTATCTAGTTCACTGACAGATAGGCAGACCTAATGCCAAAAATTGTGCTTTTCGCTTTCGTGGAGATCTGAAACGGAGGGATTCGTCAAAATCTCGAGTTTGCATTTCTGGAGATTGAAAATTTTTACCTTATACAATTTATATATATTGTATAAGCTCATTTTAAACGGTTAGTGAATGATGGCGATCTGTCCTTTTTCCAAGTTTGTTTTCTCGGCTTAGTTTAAGTACTAACTGTTACTAACTTTTATCGAAAAATAAATCTTATTCAGAAATTTATAAATATGAATTATTCTAGTTATTTATGAATGATTCTAGTCTTTTCAGTTTAACCCTTTCTAGGGTCGTGGGAAGTATGCTTCCCACCAAATTTATCAATCTTTGTATGAAATTTTGTAGGTTAGCATAAGTTCTGACACATTTTTTTAGAAAGACAGAAATTTAGATGCTCCAGTTCTTTATCTCAATCAAAATGATGTGTCTTGATTAGTTACTTAATTATTAATTAACCAAATTAATTAATGAATCAAATTAAATTTATCTAATAAGCTTAATGAATCCCTTTTCTTATTCTAATTTCAAGCCTAAAAATATTTTAACATAATATGATTAGACAAATATGGCCTTGTAAAGGGTTAAGTCAGATGTCTTAAATTGCAGAAACAGCGAGAAAGAAGATTTATTTTTTCTTTTGAGCAAGAACAAATAAAATAATTTGATATTATGGCCATCACTGTTACCATTTTGGTAAGTTGATAATTCTACATTCAGAAATATACTGTCCAGAAAACAGTTTTTATAATATTTCCCAATTTTAAAGACGAATGTTACCAATATAGTCGCCATAATTTGATCATTAATAAACAGTAAAGATTTTGGGTTATCACTATAATTCAAAACAATATTGAATTCAGAAGTGAAAACCTCTTATATACAAACTTTCATGGACTTTCCTGGATTATCAACTTAATAGAAATTTCTGAGCTGAATGATTTGAATAAAGAGTATGCTCAACTAGGGTTGGTGATACTGCATCAACTTTATATTTTATAACAAGTACACAAAATTTATAGACTTAAAGTATCAGGTACTCGGTATCAGTTTTTAAACTCAACTGATGATCTCGAATTTATTCGTTTTCATTCGGTTATATTATATGAACCTGATACAAAATATTAGATCAATATACTTTAATTCGCCGTTTTGCCTCGTCGACACCATGAACTTGCTTTGTGTTTTTTATTTATATATATCATCCTTGACCATAACCTCATGTAGCAATATAATATACCACTAACGAATCTCTTGATTTTTTCTAAACTAACTATATCGGCAAAGCCTTTACATTCCTCTTCTATACCACCCGTCAATCACTGTCAAAATCGAGGCCACCACATTGAGATTTTCCTTCCGAAGAAGAGAAATCCCAATTTGGAATAATTTTCGTATCAGAATCATTACTAGTCTCTCAGTTAGATTTGGATGAATAGAGTATGAATATGATACAAAACTATTAAGGTGATACTTGCGTCAACATGATACAAAATATCTAAGTGATGCTTTATTAACGTGATACAAAGTATCAACGAGATACTTGCATCAACATGATACAAAGTATCGAAGTGATGCTTTATTAACATGATACAAAGTGTCAACGAGATACTTGCATCAACATGAACAGAGCATCGGATCGTTACAGCATCACTCAATCTTTGTCACTGTTCTGCCACAGCAACATTATACGCATGTATGCCCACGCATATTGAAATGTTTGTTTTAGATTATGCTTAGAACTAGTTTCATTCGGAAAAAATATTATGCTATAAAATTGTTCTATCTAAGGCGTAAATTGAA